>NC_090438.1:821550906-822892573 GCF_031143425.1 Pleurodeles waltl | reverse complement strand
TGATCATTCGCAGGCTTATGCACTTTACCAACCTAACATTTTATTATCAGTTACTCCACTAGAAGTTTAGGAACCGAGAGTGTTGGGTTTTTAGACCTGACCAATGCGACATTCATCCTTTGTTTCACACCTATCCTGAAGAAATGCTGAAAAATCTGAGGTTTGTATTTTTCACGTAGGTACGGTGCTTTTGTACACTCAAACGAGTGTTTACGAGCATGAAACACCCGAGTTATCCCAAATTAGTAACACGTATGTATGGGAATATTTTCGTCGTGCCTACTAAATACATGAATAAACACATTTTTGAAACTAGATTTTATTGTTTTTTTTGGTTTAGAGCATTATAACAGACATGCATTACATAGGTATAATCTTTCCTTAGGTGGGAGTCATTTCCTTCATAGTAATGCATACGCTCGTTACATATGGATTAACACATTTGTAAGTTCATCTTTGAAGGAAAACTAAAGCCTTAGACTGTTTAAAAAATGACCAGAAGATGACCTAAAAAGCAAACAAATCATTAAGAAAGATTACTCTTGGCATTGTGTCATGATATAAAATCAGCATCTTGGGCTCAAGATCTAAAGTAAATTTAACATCACAATTATGTCACTTGCAATTGGAAGAAACGAAACTTATCTTCTTCGAAACTAAAAATCGAACAAACAGGAGCATTACATTGCAAAACTAAGTTAAGGTGATTTAAGGTTCACTACAGACGCCTAATAACAAAGAATATTCCAGGCTAAGATTTAAGCAAAGAAATGGCAATTGAAGTCCTCTGCCCTAGCTAACTTTGTGTTTTTAGTGAGGACTAGTGTAAAAGCTGTATTTTGCGCTAAGATATTTCTGTTTTTTTCTTTCTATTACAGTCCAATGATGATTATTACACAGAAGATCACTACCCTTGCCTTCCAGGTGCATGATGGTAAGTGAAAAACTGTACTACTTTATAAGGGCTTTGCTATGTGTTCCTTGTAAAATGAAATACATTTATGTGTTTGGCTGTCTTTTTGTTGTGTGGACCTTTGACCTATGGTATGGAATGGTTAATTATTTCTTCCTTTTTAGCCCAACCCATTTTGGGGGTATATCTTAGGGATTCGCCCTTGCAACTCCCAGTTTTATGACTGCCTACAAGGGAGACTACGTTTGAAACCCAACGTTACTTAGAAGCTGTGACAGGAGAACGACAGGGCCCAATCCTGAATAGTCATCGCAGATGCTACAGTGCCCGTGCTCGAATACAACAGTAGGAGTGCATAGCTAGAAGAGGGGGATGGAAATTTCCATTCACAATTTCATCAGTAGAGTGTTGGTATGCAAGTAGCAGATTGGAGACTGCACAGCATTAAAATGGAGTTAACACAAGTGTGCCTGATTATGAAGTGAGAATAGAGTCCCACACGGACACATAAATCCACTCACGAGAGGTACAGATGCCACTTGTCATCTTTATCCTTTGCACCTAAGTAAAAAGGGAGAGGGTGTCTCCCAGATACTATCACAAAGAAAGTTCGCCTTCAAGGAAATGGTGCTTGTCAAAGCTAAAAGTATGATTGATAGGGTGGCCGCACTGTCCAAGAAGAATAAATCACAGTATTTCAAAGGCCTGAGAAAGGCATGATGAATACCCTCTTTAATTGTCAGAGTAGCAAAAGTGTAATAGGCTGCAGAGACCAGGGGCAAGTCATTTTCAAAAGAGAATTTGTGCCACCTTGCAGAAGAGCATTCCTCAAAAATGGTATCATTAAACCGTTACCAGTCTGCATTCAAGAAGCCTCCTTGGTGCGTGTTAGACTGATTGGAAGCATTCGAGCAAAATGACATTGCCCCGCTGTATTTCACAATTATATTAGGTAGATGATCTCCCCACATTGCTCCAGTTTGAACTATGTCCATTGAAAAACAGGTACACAGGATCTTCATTGTCTTTAATGCCAAAAAAAGTATTTGAACTTGTACTGAGAAACTTGGGATACTGAGATGTGGCAATTGATGAATGCAAGCGGTACTCAAAGTTGCTCGCCATCGTAAAGCAACAAATGTAGTTGTTTATGTAAAATGCTGCAACTCTCGTGTTCAAGGTGATTGTGGTAGCAGAGTGTCATATGAGCCAAAAACCGACATAAGGATGCACCCCACAAGCCAATGATGTTAATGATGCCAGGCAACCTTACATGGCTTTCCCTATTGAGATAAGCCAACAAAATCTCAAAATATACATTTTAGACAGCAACTATATCTACCTCATTCCATATTCTTTACTTTTTGGCCTCTACTAGTACGTGGCCCTTCAATTGCTAACTTCAGAAGACTTTTTGATAGATAGAAATAAAAATACATTGTGAGAGTGTGAAATGACCTCTTCCCAATCGATACATATTAATACCTCCACAACCATTACAGTGCCAGTTGATTACAATGATATTGAAAAGGGCAGTTGCCATGACTGGCAAAGTTATTATTCTGTCTCTAATACTGGTAATTTGTGGTCTACTACATACCGAGGTCTTGGCTAATGTCATGGTTTGTATCAAAAATGATTTATCACTATATTGGTTCCAGTGTGATGGGTTGCTCCCCGCCAATACTTTTCAAAAGTCAAATAATGCTAAAAAACAATAAAGTATGACTATGTAGTTGGAGCTTTAATTCAAAGTGTGGCTTTCTTCATCTTCTATGAACTTACCAGGTCCAGCTAAATCTCCAGGCCAAGGTTCATACTCCTATTATTTCCTAGTGAGCACACTAACATGACTGACTCAGAATCATTCCTCTGGATTTTGAAAATTTAAAGATGATAAGCTTGTTGACACTATCGTAGATAAGCTGATACGATAAAAGATGGAGTACCTTCACAGGATCTAGGGTGGTGATCCTCAGGAATAGATGAGGTAATGTGTCCCTACTGATAAGATTCAGCAATGAAGTAACATAATCAATTAAAAAAAGCCGACTTGAGACAAGTAAAAGTGAGAAACCATGAAGGTTATTCATGAATTAAAGTGCATTACAGAAGGCAAAAAATACAGGGAGACTCAAAGTCAGTTATTTCAAGTACAGGGCACTAGCTTAAAGCTTAGCTATGATTTGTCAATAATAAATGCAGCATAAAAAATAAAGTCTCTCTTCAGCAGAATCATAAATTATTTAAAGCCAAATAAAATACCGTAAAGTATTATAGGTCTGCTCTTTAAGACTCTAGAATGCAACCCAGAAGTTCAAGACTCAAGTCTGTCAACCAAAAGGCTGTCTCAAACCCAATATTGACCTCCTTTTACAATAAAATTCACAATAACATTTGCACAGTCATTATAAGGGGACTAATCACAATGTAGAACTAATACAACATCATCTAATATCAACCTCTAAAACCATGCTTATGGATATTAATGTGTTCTATCTGACCGAATGTCTTTGGGTGTCACAGTACCAATCTGTTTCTACTAAATAATAACAGACACATGGAATGAATGGCCGTCTGATTTCTAGCAGGAAAGGTCTTTGCAGTGGTACATTGAATATTACTGCTTCCCCCAAAGCTCATAAAGAGAAAAGAACAGCGTGTCATCACAAAGCATTAGTGCACAACTTGCTGCGTAGGGTATCAGAGAGAAATTAAAATATGGCCACATTTTAAATCCAAGATGGAGTCTAGGGCTAGTCTGGTCAATGCTAAGAAAGCAGTTCTGTAAAGTGCAGTGTTGTCATTTTTAATGCAAAATATTCACGATACCAAGCAAACATTATTTGTAATCAAAATAACTATCAAACCATAATCTGTATTATTTAAATATTTTAATGAAAGTGTAGTGAATGAAAAAAAGTTAATCCATACCTGACATTAAAAAAACATGATTAAATACAATCAATAAATAGCAGCGTATAGTTGACAATGCTTAACTTAGCAGCCAAGACACGTTGACAATAGAGACTAGAATAAACTATAACCATACATGTTGCACACCAAGACTTCCTCTCTTGTTTCAGTTCATTGATATGAAATAATATGCACATCATGCTTGATAGTGTTCATAGCGTGTAATCATTTCTTAATACAAAAAATTCCACGGGGCATGTAATGTGCATACCTCTATTCAGTTTTAATTAAGAAGTGCTTTACAAACCGAAAGGCTGACTCATTTGATTTTAATGTATGGTTTCCACCTGTGCTTTAAAAAGTCAAAGTGTCCATTTAGTAATGTTGGTGTCATATTCTAAGGCTATTTTATTTTCCTAATAGGAATTGGCCGCAAGGTGGAAGATCTCACCCCTGACCAGCTTCAGAATGCTGTGAAGTAAGATATGTTTTTTAACCAACAGTTTCCCACTCATGCTAAATACAACTAATTTTATATTTGTCTTAAAATAGTTGTCTTTGGATAATAGTTTTTATAAACATGAGTTTACAATCATATAAACCTGTTAAAGTTCTGTTTTTACTATATACAGATTTCAAGGCTAATTATTATATTTCAGAAATCAACATTATGGGAAGTGTCTTTGTTTCTTTCTCACCAAAATAATTTTTATAGTTTCCTTAGGAAGATCTAAACCGAAGTAGGCACCTTTGGTCCTGATTCAGGTGCCCTCTACACTATGAGTAAATGACTTGCCATGATCACACTGTCAGAAACACAACTTTTTGCCAAGCTCTAATTGAGGCATGGGAAGTAACGGATTTTTTTAGAAGACATTGCATTACCGTCTTTTATCCAGTATTGCATTCAACAGTACATAGGACATACAGCCCTATGCGCTGTGCACACACACCCCACAGTATACACCGTTCTGTGCCCAGTATGCGCTCTCAACTTTGAAGGTTCTACAAGCATAGCTTCTCAGTTAGAATTTCCTCTGTCAAGCACTGTGCAAGTGCCAGGGATTCTAATGTAGGCGTGACAAAGCCAGAAAATATTCCAACAGTGTTAGCATCATCTGGTTGAATCTAGCTAAGACTCTACGAAATGTATACAACCTATTCCAAATAAGTTACTATTAACCCTTTAGACGCACCTAAAAGACATTTTAATGTTTCTATAGCAGAAAGATAAGGTATATTCCATTGTTGTCATGACACATTACTCTGCATTATTTATATAAATTGATGAAGAGTAAAACTGATTTCCACTATAGATGCTGAATTGGTAAGTGATGCCCTTAAGCCTTCTAAATGTAACCAATAATGTTGACAAGGCCAGGCGATGTTCCAAACATACCTATTGCAACGTGTTGTCACATTTGTCAAAGCTTTACTGAAAGATTCACCATCAGTGATGCCTGTTGCACTTCCAAGAAGCTGAATGTTTTTGTCATACACAGGAAAAATGCTACAGGAGCTGTTTCAGATAGTATTCAAACATGACCCTCTTCAAAGTTTTTGGGCCATAATCAGTAAAGTATTGTTTCAATTGACTGGAAATCATTTCACAATAAAACTATTTCTCATCATAACCGGCATCAACTTCACTCAGCTTATCAGTGTTTAAAATTACTATTTCTCCTAATAATGGTGCTAAAGACGGAGATAAACAAGATGTTTCTAGATGCTAGTACCTTATGGTGGGAAGAAGTCTTAAGAACAAAAATTTAGGCGTACAGCTGAGAAAGACTTGTGAAAGAAAGTCATAGTTTTGAATACCCCAAGAGGGTGATATGAGGAAATAAGACTGTGTGAATGGTTGTGCATTTTTGATTGACTAACCAAGGAGTCAAAATTCACGTGCATGTAAAATTATTGTATTTCTTTGTTCCTTAACACTTTGATTACGTTTTTCAAAAGTTGTTGCAAGTTAAAGCGAGACAAGGATCTTTGGTGTTCAGATAGCTCTTCTTGTTGTCACAAAAAGAGGACACAAAAGCTTTAAAATATGCTGGTTGCTGGTGGTATTGATTTCAAAATGTTGCAGGATCAATAAAAGAAAAGAAAAAGAAAATGTAGCAATAAATCCTCGTATTAAGGCTCCTCCTAGCAACCAAAGTCCCACCTGACACAATAAATTACAATTTAAAGGTGTCAAGTGTCTCCTAAAAAGATATGCGTTTAGGAGGAAAAGCCACAAAGGACAGAGAACACCTCCTTTGCAATATAGGTAACTCTAGACTGTAGTTCATAGCTAATAGTTGATGCATAAGTTGAAAAGCAAGGCACTAAAACCATTCTGAAATCAGGGTTATGAAAGAACCATGTAAGGGCTTCTGAAAGAAAGAACCCCAAAGTAATCCTGCTCCAGAAAAAGAGTGCCAGAACTAATTGACAAAAAGGTAACTGAGTGGGCAGTGAATTTGGGAATTAATATGTTGCAATGCATCTTTTGCTAGCCCACACCTTCTTACATATAATCTAGGCAGGGAATGATATCACAGGAAAAAGGGCTGGCACCAGTGCTTAATTTGTAAATAAAAAGGTGCTGGTGCCCAAAGCCCTCCTCAAACACGTGGCTGCTGCAATTAAATGTAAGAACATGGAATCCTTAGGCAGCGTAATCCTGAAGCCATCTCGGGCCTCTTCAATCCATATAAAGCCACTCGCTGCCCCTTTCGGCTCACTCTAGCAGCTTTCTACTTTCTCTCTTTGTGACGCCTTTTCTGTTTCCCTTCATCTATCTTTCCCATATGTGTGCTCAGCACCGGAAACAACAAGCACAAATTAAGCACAGGCTGGTACTATATTGTATTAGAAACTTCAGGCAGCGAACACTGATGGGACCAACATTTTGGACCGGTATAGATATAAGGCTGGTCATACTTACTCATCCAGAAAACAAGGTGTTTCTCTGAAATATATGGCAAAGAAACAATCCCATGTTTTCACACCTGCACACTTTGCAAATTACTTTGCTAACTGCCTTTTGTATTCCTTTCATGCGTATTCTTTGATGCGTACAGACAACCCCGCCAAGTGGCTGTGGCTACAGAGATGCTGACCTGGCAGGGTGAGGCAAAAACTCCCACCACATGCAGGATGCGAGAATTAAAGATACAATTGTTTCTCCTCAAATGGGGCAATGCCAGGTGAACACGCTGTCACCACAGAGTCTTGTTCTTAAATGTAGCAGTTTTGTGCTCATAGACTCAAATGCATAAAAAAACTAATGTTGGTTTCATTTTAACCGGAGACAAAAGGGCTTGCCAAAGGATCCTCATGTCTGATCAAGAGTGTTACCTTTGGGTTATGAACAGTACTAAAACTGCTACCTTTGGCCACTTCAGTAGGAACTGCCATTTGGCCAGTGCTTCTTAATGAGGCTGAGTTGTGTCATGGGTATGAATTGATATAGAAGTCATCTCTTTCCCTCAGACATTCCCTCAGAGAAAACCACCAAGCTTACCATTGGTGCCACAGTAAAAAGGAGCAACATAAATTATCCAAAATTAATTTGGATGTGCCAAACATTGTTGTGAATAAACAACATTAGAAATTGTGACATCAAACATCAAATTGAAGTATATCCTTGATCAGAGAACATTTCTTAAAAGTGTTGGAGGCATAGCAGGCTGACCCCCATAATACAGACAGACTAAGGCATGTTACATTCTGTTTCTGGATTTTAATTGTACATGCTGTGGGAAAAACAGTTCACTATTGAATAGTGGAGCACAGTTTGTTTATGATATTCTCGTACTAAAATTGATATCAGAGATCAAGCCAGGTTCTCCTTTTGTTAGGACAACAAGTATGTCATACTCTTTAGCCAACTTTTTGACTTGTCCATCAAATTAAATGTGTCTGATTCACATTGGTACAAGGGCGTTTGTCCTGTTTTTCTCTTTCAGTATTTTACTGAGTTTTAAATCAATGATATGTTTGTGCATATTATACTACTTGGGTTCTCACATTAGTCACATTCGACTAGGGCCACCAGAATTAGGTGATTCTGTGGCCACAGTGTTATCCGCAAATTATGGATTTGCTGCATTTGCCTCAACCCCATCATCTGGTGCATAATCTGCAGATTTTAGCATGTGAATGTTTCTGCTCAAACTGATCAAGTGTTACTAAAGACATGATAACACATGTTACTGTGCAGTGGAAGGCCCCTTGCAAAGGTTGACTAGTCGTCTTTTTGTTGCTTATTATGGTATTTTGGTGTTAAACTGGTACTAACAAGTTATATATTTTCCAAGACAGTGTTAAGGTGTAAAAATGTCAAAATAATGAAATAATGCTGTCATAAAATGTGCCTCGTTGTGCTGCATAATTTGCCTTTTTTAACATAATTTGGTGAACCCTGCTGCATAATTTAGTCCTCCCCTGCTGAATAATTCCAGTGAATCTGCATTAAATATAGCATCAATTAAAACTGTACTAATCCAGTTTTGACAGTACTCCTGTTTGGAGTAAAACTGATGATGATGAAGATGATGATTATGATGATGGTAGAAAGAATCAGAATCTCCATTTCTAGAACTTGCACTTTGATGGAACATTGGGGCACCAACGTACTCTTGAAATTGCTTAGGGCATTTTCGTTTTTACAAAATTCAAATAGGAATACAATGTCAAAAGTACTACAGAAAATAATTGCCCTCTACTCTGATGGCAACTCGCTCCCATTCCAGCCATTGCCAGGCTTCTCCCAGCGACGTGAAGAAATATGCAGAGTTGTCTTTGATTACCCACAGCATAGCTGGGTATATAGGAGTGTGTATTGCCGGCCCAGTTGTCTTAGTTTCACCTTCACCTCAAGGAAAGAGGTCCTCTGTCTTTGGAGCTGTTGAATATAATCGGGAAATAGGTGAACCATATTGACCTCTATGATACAGGGGCTGTGGGCCCTGGCAGTGTTTAAAATCTGGTCCTGATCCCTAAAGTTTGACAGTCTGGCACACATTGACTTAGATGAGCCCCCAGAGTCAGTGGGCAGCTGGGTACGCTATATTCCCTTCCCATGAAAAACAAGGCAGAGGGGGTGCTGTTGTAAATGTTAGTGATGCACCACTCTTCCATGGAGAGTTCTGCTGAATGTCCCCCAGTTTTCTCTGGAAGGCCCGTTATTCGGCTATATCATGGTAGCACTAATAGCCCTCCAAGACCTCCGCTCATTCCTAGAGCCTTTCCACTGAAGTAGCCAAGTCTTGAAGTCTGACCTTCATCTCACCCATGTCTGGAGTCAAGCGTCCTGCGGCATCCTTCACTTCTGTGTCCACGGAGACCAGTTTCCTGTGGTTCACTCTGAGGGCCCTAAATTGAGTGCCACACCTTCAATGTTTGTTTCCAGGAGTTTTTCATATCTGCAGTGGCAGCCAGGATCTCCCCCAGCTGGTCTGCCTGGTTCCAGCCAGGGATCATGTTTGTGTCCTTTGGCCAAAGGCGTCTTATCCCTTTTTGGCTGAACCATTTGTGGCCCTGTCAGGTCCCCCATGTTCAGGATCAATTGGCCGCCAAGACTGGTGCAGCTGAAGCCACAGATCCCTTCTCAGTATCTCATGCCACGCACTCTGTTTTTTGATGCCATAACACTTAGGATAGAACTTACATTATGGTTAACACTATTGTGCACTATTGTCCCCAGAAAGGAATGTTACCACATAGCCAGTGCTCTACTAATATTCCCCCAATCATATCAAAATTAGTGTGATATATTTGAATTCCCCATATAGAGAAATGTTTAAAGTGTCCCAGTGTCAATGCAGATGTTGGTAGGGATAGGAGGCTCTAAGGTATGTCTTGGCAGAAGACCACTGTCCTGTAGTGTGCACGTTGTGCTGCTTATTACACCAGCATGCTAGCTTTCAGGCAAAGCCTAAAAAGTTTGCTTCCTGTCACAGGATGTCTTCTACTCGAGTTGCCTTTCAATGAGCTCCAACAAACAGGATCTACTGTACCTATTTTTTTAATTTGTTTATTTGGTTTCTTGTATTGCACAGACATTGCCCCAAAGGACATTGTTATCAAACCCTCACACCAAAAAACCCAGAGTGCCACAAAAATCCATCCTCTCACCACCACTCCTCAGCATTTGCATGAAATTGCTGCTAGATCTAATTAACTGTTTCTGAGTTACTCCATATAACTTTGTGGAGGATACACTGATAATTCTCAAACTGGAAAATCCTAACAATTTAGAAAAGTCAAAACTCAACAACTGATTGTACCTGTAGCTTAATGGATAATATGAAACCCCCTCAAATTAAATGCTTCAAAACTCGAAATACTAACCCACTGCAAATGAAAGACTCATAATTCACCACCTTTCTGGCTAGATAGCTTAGACTTACACCAAGAATAGCTACAGAGTTTTGAAGTATTGAAATTGTCATAGACACATCACTTTCCATGAAGGCCCAAGTGGACAAGTTGCCTCATCTTGAATTTTCTCAAAAGGTTGAAACAACTATATCACTGAAACCCTCAAACATGGATCTTGCTAACAAACTAGACCACAGCACTCCACTCTCAACTATGAAAAGACTACATAGACTTCAGAATTTTACAGCAAGACCGCTTCTGCAAGTCCAAATGCAAAGTGACATCTCTCTTATCCTAAGGCTCGCCACTGGCTTCTAGTTACAAGAATCTCTTCTTGCAAGCTATTATGCATTGCCAACAGTGTGATAAACGTTAAAGGGCCTAAGTTCCTGCAATCAAGCCACTAAATATTTCCAACCTAGGTCCTACATTCCAGGCTGGCACCTTGTCTAATAATTCTGTCCTACAGAAAGAAAGCCCTAACTGGTTCTTCTTTTGCCATTCAAGCTGTTAAGTTATGGAATTCAATTCCTGCAAAGATTAGTGTAACTGAGAATCACTTGCAATTCAGGAGAATGGTTATGAGTTCACTACTCTAAATGTGAGTCAATAGAAAGTATATGTAAGACATTTTTCAGACTACTAACACTAATGTCAATACAAAATCTGGTTTCTCAATCATCGGAACGTGTTGCATAACATTGCACATCTCATTTAATTGACACCAAATAAAAAAGCGTATATTATGTAACCAATCTTATTATATTATATAGCACTACCTCCTAAAGAATTAAACTCAACACCATGAACTGTCAAAACTGACTATGCATAATCTTTTAAATCTATGATATTCTCAACAGCACCTCCTTTCTTATCTTTCCTCGAGAAAAGATATCCATATGTCAAATGTCTCACAGCCACTATCAACTTTAGATCCCATAATACTTTTTTGTCACCCAATGCTAATCGGTTTGCCTATCTAAGTAAAGATGCTCTCCCCCAGAGTATAAAATGTACTTAACACACTCTAATAATCTCCCCATTTCAACAATTCATGTGTGTCTTCGAATAAAACTCCACCTCCTCTAATGTTAATAAGTAATCACCACAGTTCCTGTCTTTCCCAAAACCAATCGAAACTGAAGTCATCTCTCTGACAAGAACCTAGACTAAACCATGCCAAAACGTATCTAAAGACCACAAGACTAAAAATGCGTAACTTTCACTAAGTGTGCTACGAAAAAACAACAATAGACTTACCACTAACCGTGAGTTCCTAAATTAGTGTGGTACACTGAAAAAGCACTACAGTGCCTTGTCAGTGATAGTAAGCGCTATATAAATTCAGTTATAGTATAATACATTGCAATAATGATATTAAAGCCATTTAGAAAATGGAAATCTTCATACAAAAAAGAGACCTTTTACATATACAATAAGAAACATTTTACAGTTTACATAGTTAAGATCTGACAGGAGTCCATACTTTGTTTACGTCATGTGCTCTATTTAAGACAATATCAGGGGGTTAGCATTATGTGATTTGGGAAGAGGCATAGCCAACAATGCATCTTCTTTGAAGTCAGTTCACTTTCAGGAGACACAGTGCTGGGCCTCTGTGGTGTCAGTGTAGGTGTTTGTGGAGTTCGCATGGATATCAGCTGAGCTGAATGGAGGAAGAAGGAGTAGTAGTATTTGCCTCTGCATATCTCACTGCCGATTACTGAAACTCAGAGGAGATGGTCAGGGCATTTTATGTGTTGACAACACAGAGGCAAGGCTCGCAGTGGTGTAACGAAACTGGAAGGAGCCCCCCTGCACAGAACGTGGAGGAGGGACCCCCTCCAGACTCACTCAGGCCAGGTGCTGGGCTGAGAGGACCCCCTGGTTCTCGGGGGGGCCCTCTGCATTGCAGGGGCTGCACAGGCCTTTGTTACGCCCCTGAAGGCTCGTCAGGTGAGTCTGCAGAAACTCACCAAGTGAGCTGGACAGTGGCCCTCCATATCACACACTACCTCTGTTGTTAGGTTAGGAGGCTCCCAGATGGTGTTTGTCGATTTTATTGAAAGTGCCTTACGACAAATGAACTCCAAGATTCAAGCCCCAAGATATTTCCGTAGATGAAGTCTTGCAGACTGAGAGGTACAACTCCAAAAGCAAGAAAGACTTACCAGACCACTTTGTAGGCCAGCCTCCTAAAAAGCTTGTAACAGTGGGAAGACTTACTACTACTACACAACCATGAAATTTACTAAAGCTCAAAGTCAGATCTCAGAGAAATGTGTAGCCCTTTAAAGTCAGGGAAGTTACTGCCGATGTAGGATATAAAAACAAATGCTATTTCAGTAGAGCTATCTGCCACAACTGTTGGAAAGATTCTGAGTGAATCCATTCAAGAAATATCTGTTGAAAACAATGAATTGGTACATAATGTTGATAATGGTGATGCTGAAGGTATTCTGTGGAGGCCAAGTATCTGTGAGCCAAGCTTTCACCTTTTCTCCATCTAATGCCCAAGGGCTAAGTACCTTAGCAAACGCAAAGCTTTTTAGACGAGCAGTTATGATCCCCAAACCAACATAAGATCTGGAAAACATATAAGAGCCAAAGCTAACTATTCAGTAGAGGGAAACAGAGAGAGCAGCATTTGCAATAATCAAAAGAGAAAAAGCATTTAACCCTGTAATTTGAGATACACTGTTCATAATCCTAGAAAAGACTGAATTTCTACCTCAGTTTGACAGAGTTGTGAGGAACTTATGTTAGAAAACTTTTGCTACAATGATGATTCATTCAGGTCAAACTGGAAAAATAAATGTTACCAGAGGTAGGCGACAGGGGAATCCCATATCTCCCGCCCTTTTTGCATTTTTTATTGAACCACTAGCAATATTAACGTGATGACAAATCTATTATTACGTATATACCATAGATGGCAAAACTGAAATTATATGCAGACAATATCATACTGTATTGAAGGCAGATACAAATACAATTATGCACAGATTCGGTATAATTTACACATTTACTGAGATCAGAGGGTGGAAGGTTAACTATGCAAAAAAATGTATCTATATTATTTAACTCACCACCTGATATAGATATACTTCCCAAAAAAGTTAAAAGAAAATTATAGCGTGAATCAGAGTGTGAGATATTTGGTTATTCATGTATGGCACAGTTGTGATGATCTGTTTAATCTGAATTATATGCCTCTGGTTTTTATGTCACTTTTATCAAAATGGAAGCCCTACCTACATTTAAATATAGCGAAAGTTCATTTAATTAAAATGTTGATTTTACATTTTGTATATTTGGTTTTCTTCATGTTTTCTGCAAATTACTTTCTAAATTCTTTAAATAGATAGATTAGATGTTTCGGAGTTTTGTATGGAAAAATACAAGAACTCAAATATGATTCGCCAAACTATTAATTGATAAAACAAATTATCTAGGCCAAAATTAAGATTGTATTATTTGGAAGCCATTGCAAATATGATAATTTAATAAAATATTGTGGAACAGCTCATTGCTTAAACTAAATTTATCATCTGCAAATGACAGCCGATAACGCACTAGATCTGCCAGCTTTTATAAGACACCTAAGAATTTCAGCGAAAAAACTGACAAATGCTGACTTCACGAAAAAAATGAGTTTTTCTGATATTTTATACAATGCAACACCACATTAAGATATTGTAGCTTTTTAAAAATTGATTTAGAGCGTGCAGCTATCTCAAAAATAGAAATGTTAGACT
Organism: Pleurodeles waltl; assembly: GCF_031143425.1. NCBI lineage: Eukaryota > Metazoa > Chordata > Amphibia > Caudata > Salamandridae > Pleurodeles > Pleurodeles waltl. The sequence continues at coordinate 822,878,614 of NC_090438.1, read as the reverse complement.
TTAATTACATTTTTGATCTTTTTAATCATTGGCATTTAGATCACAAGGAAACAAATTCATTCACAAAGTACTGAAAGTAAACTTTGGTACTGCCTCTTGTTTCACCAAATTTAGAAACGTTTTTTAGCCCCTTTCTACAGCTGCCTAAAGATTATTCAAAGTTATGGCTAAAGTGTTATTTAATAGTTCAGGATATTGGTACAAGAAAATCAGAAGTGATACACATTGCAAATTGATGTCGAGAAATATTTAATAAGTGGACTAAAGAGAAAGGCGTTTCAATCTCTAATAAGATGCAGACGGAAGTCTCAGAAGTTTCTAATGAACCTGTTAGGGGTGCAAATTTTAGATTAATCTATTTATTTGCCAGATGGATGTTTTATTTTGCACCACATGTTCTTAAAAACGTTAATTCAGGTCTTATTCTCAGTTGTTTTAGGCACTAGAATCACACAGCTTGTGATGAATGGCACATGGTGAGGTCTTGACCAAAAGATACACGTTTATGGAATGAAATTGGTGATTTTATTAGTTTTCTGCTTAAACATGAGATTGATCTTGATCCAAGAATCATGCTATTAGGTTCAACCATGCATCAGCAGCAGCTAGGTTGACCAAAAAGTTGATTTCTTTTCATTGCCATGCCCATTATTTGTTCATTGATCACGCAGTCCTGATAAACCATGCAGGCAACGAGTCTGCAAGACTGGGGTGGGGGTGGATTAGATGGCCAAAGTTAGAAATTATATCCCATTTGCAATAATAGTTCTAAGAAATGGGCAAAGGCATGGAAATGTATACCTCATGAATGAAATATTTACTATAACTATTTATTTAAATTCTTTTTCACCTTAACAAAAATATGTCAGCATTAGCTCCTTCATAATAGTATTAATTATGTTCATGTCTAGATAAAACATTTTCCTTTTTAGAGGGTATACAGTAGATCACTGTTATATTCCTAAACAGAAAGCAAAAGAGTGATAGAAGATGGTTTATGGGCGTGGGAAGAATGCAAAAGATCTCAAGTAGAGGAGGAAAATCTCGTCATATCAGAAAAAAGATGGAGAGAAAAACACTGAAAATAAAGAGTCAGCTCAGCTTAGCAACAGTTTGCAATAGGGCATCACCATCAAAGTTTAAAGTAATTCAGCATCAAGTGTTCTTCGGTCTATTTTTGAAGCAAGGGAATGCTGGACTTAATCTAATCTAAACTGTGCAATTCTGATAATGATCGAGTTAGAAGATTGTTTTTAGTATATTTGGTGGGTACAAGATCAAGAATGTTTGAGCTGTAGAACTTTCTGTAGCTGCCTGAGGTTTTGAGTTTTAGAACCTTGAAAATAATCCATACATATGTAAAGATGGTAAATCATGATTACTTTCATTTTTAGCAGCTGATCCCAATATTTTTCGACGAACTCACGAACACATGGGGAAGATTTTTTAGTGCTAAACAGAATGCACTTTCTCTGCGGTTTTCCTAAAAATAATTGCTTCAGTTGCACAAGATACATAATTGAGTACCTTAAGGATTACATCTTATTTTATCAGCAAATCACCTGTGCCAAAACAAATCTGCTGTCTTCTAAGAAGCATACTTTAAATAGGATATGTGCTATTTTGCAACGATTTCAAATGATTGTGCAATAAATTATTCTGTTCTGTTCTGTATTATATGCAAAATCGGGATCTGCGATTTCTGGGTGAACTTGACAAGTTGTGCATACCTATCTGAAACTTAGGTAGGTAAAAATGTAAAGATTCAGGCGTTTCGACATAGGAAAACAGATCTCGACCTCCCACCCTGTACACAGGTACACTAGGCAGGAATGTCCCTAATCCTCCTTAATTTTTACAACTGCGATGGAACCATTCATGCAATTTCATTATATGTAGAAAGACATGCTGCTCTATCTGAAGGATGTCCGCTGTGCGATCCCAGCCATCGGTCTGACACTACAGAAATTCTGTGTGACTCTGGTCTACGGGCTATTTATGTGGAACGAGGTGGAAGCTGAAAACATGCATGAATATAGTTAGGGCTATATATATAGGACTCGGCAGCTTGCGACTGAGAATCTACATAAGTTGTACCTTCCCCATGAGTGCGCTTCCCAATTTCCCCCAAAAATATATGAATACATTTGTTGTAAGCCTATGACTCTGAATTGTTCTTTATTTTTAGTGAATCAGACCCACTACCATGCCCCTCATTGAGGTATTCCTTCCAGAGCAGTAACAATAACGTTGATATAGGATGTGTATAGGTTGGTGTTAGCTGATTCTCTTCACCCACCGACAGTCCTGCTTCCCTTCATTGTACCATCTCACTTTTGAAGCAAGTCAGCGATTGATATAGGTCAATTCATTCTGAATACTTGTGGTTATTATAGCACTAATTCAGTACGTACATGATGACTGGCAATGGTTGATTTCAATTAGTCTCTCAAATACAGTTGAACCCGGTTAATGGTAAGAACGCCTTAATGGTGATAGCTACTATCTTGCAATGTTCTAGTTTTAACATACATACGCAGTCGTATTCGAGTATTTGCTTGTTCACACCTTGTTTACTTGACTCAGTTTTCTGTGTTTTATTGTCAGAACAAGGCCTTCTTTCCTGCAGTACTTAAGCTACCACCTAAATTTCATGAGCATCTTAGCCGGACCCTGCAGTAACTTCAAGGACTACATTGCCTTTATTGAGGGGCGGCACGTGCAGATGAAGCTCTTGGAAGTAAACTGGAAACAAAAAGGATATGACAGACTACCTGAGCCATCTCCAAATGTAAGTTGTGATCTGTAGAGTATTTATCCATCTCCCTTCCCCGGCTCCGCTGCATCTATTTCTTCTTCACTGCCCACTCAGATGTACCTGCATGAACCTCTGAGGTCGGCATCTTGAAAGAAAAAGCCTTTTCAGGAGACAAGGAAAGAGGGCTGCAGGAATGAGACACACTGAGAGGAACAGCTGCGGGTCCAGGTACTGGTCCAGGAGTAGGCCCTGCTCCTGACTGGGATCTTCCAATAGGGATATCTTTAATTACATTTAACCAGTCCATACTAGGCAAGCCTCGCTCTCAGATGTCTACCTGGATATGGAGATTGAGCTTTCAGAAAACTTTCAGGTCTTGAGGAAAGTCACTCAAAAACTACACTTTTCAACCCCTCTCAAGAACACTCCAATCATATTAGTGCAGGCGCTGTCACTGAGTCCAGCTCGACTCTGAGGCTTACCTGATTGCGTTATTTTCCATTTTGCACGCAGCAACATGTGCATTGTGACGCCTCCTGAGCCTCCTACGAATATCTTGCCTAGGCTCTGCTAGAGAGTCCAGGTGCTGCTTTTTGTGTTTTGTGCCCTGACGCAGTCGTACGTGCACAGTTTGTTTGCACCATGAAGCTTTTGATGAGCGCTTTACAAGTAAAAGTAAAATAAATATAAAAAAGTTTATAAACACATAATTCACATACGTGGTTGGAATGCGCACTACTAAAACATCGAGGTTCTAATATCGGTGTACAAGAACATCAACTGCAAAATATCAACTGCCACCAAATCGTCAAGCTACGTGTATAGTTATAGATGTACTGTTCTTAAACATACATCTGTGGACCTCCACAATATATATCTTGCTATATTTATGTATATCGTTAAGGAACGCAGATGTGGTGTACCAGTATAAACATTTATCGTGACGGTATGGTGGTAACTGATAGCCTGAAGTCGATATTCTTGTAAGGTCGGCATTTATTCCTCTAAATTCTGATAGGGCGCCTGTGGGGACAGTGTGCTCTTCTGCAGGAGGCAGTTGGGAGAAGGTTGGGCTGCATTATGCAGAGGGGTAGGTTGAGTGGGATTTGTGGAAGGTGCAAGGGTTCACAGGGGCAGCATAGGGTGGGGGAGTAAGGAGCTCAATATCAGTGTGAAGGACTGGCATGAGACCATCACATCAGTGGTTGGCACCGGCGGAACATCTCCGGACAATCAGGTAGCAGGCCGTTACTGGCTCTGTACTGTGGTAAGCTGTTGATGGCGCTGCGCTGTCCTCGTCAGATACTCTGCTGCACCCTGACGGATTAACAGGGAGTTTCACTTATTCCATTCCCCAGTAATCAGTATATGCTGGCATACTGTGAAGCCTGGAAAATATGCCTTATTTCGTCATTGAGAAAAGTGTACAAATACTCTGTTTCTACACTGATGTGAACAAAGAGAGCAGTACTGCGGCAGTGTAGGAATTGGGCAAATATCATTACAGCAGGAAGGTATGATGGAACAACGCATGCGCCAACCACGCATGCCTGAACAATGCGGTCAGAACAACAACTGCGTTGTTTCCACATATGCCTTTACTACGAATGCATTTACAGCAATCCTCCCCACCCACCCTAAAAATACAATTACCCCGATACCCCACATCCACCCTGAGCCCTAAAACCTAACCCAATCCCCCACCTGCCCTGAAAACAATGGACCCCACCCCCAAAAATAAAACTACCCTGTCCCTGAAACAAAATTGCCCTGACCCCACCCCCAAAACCCAAACTACCCCATCCCCACCCCCAAAAAACAAACTATCTGACCCCCTCCCCAAAAAACAAACTACCCTTATCCCCCACCCCCAAAAAACAAACTACCCCAGCCCCCAAAACCAAAATACCCCGACCCCCTCACTCCCAAAATCACTAACTACCCGACTCCCGACCCCCAAAAATGAAACTACCCCGATCCCCCATGCCCAAAAACCTAACTACCACAATTCCTGCACCCCCAAAAACCAAACTAGCCCGACCCCACCCAAAAGACCAAACTACCCCAACCCCCACCCCCAAAAGACCAAACTACCCCAACCCCCACCCCCAAAAACCAACAACACTCCCACCCCCAAAAACACTAACTACCCTGACCCCCATCCCCAAAAATGAAACTACCCGATCCCCCATCCACAAAAACCTAACTACCCCGATCCTCGATCCTCCATCCCCAAAACCAAACTACCCGACCCCCACCCCAAAAACCAAACTACCCAGATACCCCATCCCCAAAAACAAACTACCCGATCCCCCACTCCCATCCCCAAAACACAATTACCCTAACCCCCCCACTCCCAAACCAAACCTGCCCCCACCCTGCCCCTAAAAACAGAACTTCCCCATCCCCCGGCCCTAAAAGCCAGAACTACTCCGATTGACCCACCCCGCCCCTAAAAGCCAGAACAACCCCGATTCTCCCAACCCTGCCCCTAAAAAAAAAAAACTACCCCAACCTCCCCCCACCCCAAGCCCTTAATCCACCAACCACCCCTAAAAACTACCCCCCTACCCTGCCCCAGCCCTACTTACCTGACCGCGTCCTCTCCCGATGCTGACTCCTTTTTTCTCTACCTTAACCACACATGTACATTGTTCAGCACATGCATGGTTAAGGCAGAGAAAAAGGGAGCTGTTGTTAACGCAAGTGTGGTTCCGCTTACGTTAACTACGACGACATAGTTCCGGATGTTCCACTTACAGCAGCATTATTGAAACTGATCAATCGTCAGTCTTACTCTAACATTAGAAATTGGGCAGAATATTCATTAGAACAGTTTTGTGGAAACTAGACCAATATCTGCATTAATGCTTTTTGCAGTGGTTCTTAACCTATGGTCTGGGGACCCCTGTGGACTGCTTTGAAAATTAAATAATATTAACATATTAATAGAGTGTACATAAATGAAGAAACAAAATGTAAAACTGAACATTTTAAAATTTTCTATAAACGTGAAGGAATTTTAAATTGGGGGCTAGAAATTAAGTTTGTATACTTAGATTGGTTAATTGGAGCAGTTCAAGTGAATCAAACACAATACAGTATGGATGAGAAGTGACCTCAATTGAATTTAGAAAAGCTTCCACGTTCTTATTAAAACTGATTTTTCCATATCTGTGCATTAAATAAAATATTTGATCATTTGTTTTTTTTGTTTGATGAATGTCTCTTTCTGTATTTTTTGTGTCTATTTTTGAGGTTCAAATCATGGAAAATGCCTTGGTTGGGGTACATTACTTAGAGTAATAACTCATGGGGGGGCCCCAAGTTCCAATAATGATTCAGTAGTGGGCCCTGGGTTCCATTAATAACTAAGTGGCGGTCTAGAGAAAGTTGAACCACTGCTTTAACTGGACAATTGCATGCTTTGCTGCCACGAGGGAGTAAATATAATTCACTCACTGATACACTTTTGCGCTTGTCCCGTAACTGAACGAAGTAAGAGAGGACTCAGTTTCTATTTTAGATTTTCCCGCGCAGCATCCTTTCGCGGAACATAATGATGACCAGTAATACACTGTAGTAACTCGCCCCTAACTGATCAAAGGACAGACAAACTCTTTTTCACTAGTAGATGTTTTAGAGCTAGATTTCTTCTTACACACCGATAAACCTAAATTTAATATTTTGTTCAGGAAGTAAATATCAGATCGAGAGAGCGAGAACAGAATAAAAGCAGGACACATAAGGCATTAAACAAACATTTGTTTGAATATGCGTGCCCCCACAATCTTTTGAATATTTAACAACAAAACATTAACATATAGATACCCCACCCCATTTGTGAAAAATGAGAGCACATTATCAAATAGAGTGACTGAATAAAACAAAGCTACCGTCATACATGCCAACATTTTAGAATAGGTAAGTGAGAGATTTTTAAAAAGATAATCAGAAAAATGTATTTCCCCCATTGATGTCTATTGAAACAAAGTCAATTTCAGCTGGGAAAAATCCAGAACTAAGCTGTTTTTGACTTAAAATCAGTGCTTAATTTGTGCATGTTGTTTCCGGTGCTGAGCACCGGCACTTATTTTTGAGGACCGGGGCTTATTCTTCTCCCTCAAGCATTTGCTGCGAGCAAAATACAAATATGGGAAAGTCGGAGGAAGGTGAAAACGATAAAGCGTCACAAAGGGAGAAATTAGAAAGCTACAGGAGTGAGCTGGAGGGGCAGGGAGTGGTTTTATAGGGATTGAAGAGGCCTTAGGTGGCTTCAGGATTACACCGCCTCAGTATTCCGTTCTCGCACATTTACTTGCAGCAGCTGCGTATTTAAGAGGAGGGCTTTGGGCACCGGCACGTTTTTATTTACAAATTAAGCACTGCTTAAAATCGAGTCTTCCGCCTGAAACTGGTCTGTTGGCATGTTTGTTCCATATAACGGAGAATATAAAGACAGATAGCATAGTCCTGATACAACCTGTAAAGCTGAGAGTGAATTGAAACGTCAACAGTACAACTGTGTTTGTGTCGTTATCAAAAGCACACTAGGACTTCTGGTAACGCTTTGGAAGGATTTCCCACTTGAAAAACTGACCTGTGATGTTCTCGTTTTTTTATGGCAATTTGTAAATATTTTCTCGAACCTTGAGCACTGCACTGTGTGCATTTTGCTAATTTGTTTCTTATACGAATGCAATAAGCTTATTTTGAAAAGAGTGGCCTGACGTGCGTATGCTAATTCGTTGAATGAGGTTTTTACTAAAAGTATGAGTATGTCACTTGCGCAAGTACAATCATTGTATGTCAGTCTTCAAATGAATCCCAAAGGACACTTGCCCGAGTTGATTGAATGAGTCTGGTCCATGTTTGCAGTACCGTAGAGGAGTTGGGCAAATGTGCATATCCCGCGGAATTGTAAAGACTGTGCCAATTTGTTTGTTAGTGTGTCATTATGAAAACATTGCAAAGAGATGCATGCCAATGGAGTCTTGGAAAGCAGGCGAACAATCATTGTGTACAGAGTAACAGAAGCTGATATAAGATACTGGCTTTGATGGTAGTATGGAGTTTATTGGTTTTATTCTGATTCTTCACCTTCAGAATTATCATTCCAGACTTAAGACTGGTGGTGCCGAAAAGCAATTCCCCAGCAATATCCTTTACAGGTGCTAGATGGTGCCATGTAGCTTCAACCTTCCACCTCTGGACCTGGCAACATTAGAATATATTAGGAAAGAGTTGGTGTACTGACATCAGTTCTTGTTTTTATGCATCGCATCGACGTGCCTGGAGCTCTCTCTTTGTCTCAGCGACAAAATTGCTCAGCACTTCGGCAACAAATAGGTCAGGTATCCCCTCTAAAATTTCAGAGTTCAAGTGTTGCCACAGATGTCGAAAGAAGATGTCCCTTTTGGACCTACATGGCGTCTGCATGTAGTGTCAGGATCGGAGGATGGAGCCATAACCTATGATTCTTGCGGCTTCATGCACCCAAAGGCCATGGGGGAGTGTGAGGCCAAGTTATTTTAACCAAAGCCATAGACACATGCCTCAAAGCTGTCCTTCATCCACAGGTAACTCACTGGTCAGAGAACGGTCTCCCAATAAATCTTCCCATAATAAAACACTACATTTAATATGGGAAGGAGAAGTTATTTTCTTCCTTCATGGAAATGTCCTGTTCCTGGGACATTCAAAGTCTATGTGCCATTGCCCAGTGCCAAACTCCTCCTTTGCATCCTCTTCATCTGACAAGATCCCAACAGTGAAAAAGATTAGACCATAGTTTCCCACCTTCTGCAGGTCAAGACCTTTTCGCTAGCTTTGCTAGAATGCTTCAAAAACAGCACTGCACAGCATTTCCACCAGCAATAAACTGTCATATGAGAACCTAGGACAATAGAATCCTGGCAGAGATAACCTTCAGAGCATGGTCATAAACCAAAGCAGCTCTTTCACTCCTTTGGGAACAGAGGTTAATCTAGAAACACCTTAAACAGCAGCAGATCCAGTCTCCATCACTGTTGCCTCAAAATCTTAGTCTGACTCCACCCTCAATCCATCATCTTCCAGTGGGGTGAGAGTCTCCCTTTTTCCAACAGTTCTACCCTTCTAGTCCCTCCCTCCAGACTTCCACTATCCACTGTGACAGGCAGTCTGGCGTACACTGTGATTTTGAAGGTAGAAGTCCCTGTCTTGTTGACCAAAGGGGTCACAGAGGTGAAGTCTCTATGAGAAGGAAACAGAGTTTTAAGAACTGGGTTCTTGGTACCCATTAAGGATGGAGTTTTGAGACTCATCCTGGAACTCCACCTTCTGAACCTGTTAATTTGGTAATACACGTTCAAGATGCTGTCCCTGAGGCAAGTTCTGCTGGCCCTGAATGTGGGGATTGACTTGTGTACATAAATCTCCATGCCCCTATTTCTTTCTTCCAATCCCCTCTGCCAAAGAGGTTACCTGAGATGTGTGGTGGAATCTCTGCACTGTCAGTTTACAATATTATCATTCACATCATGCCTCTGGAAACATATGAAAAGTCGAACCTCGAACTACAGAAAAGCAGTGCGGCGCCATACTACCGGCAGGTGGTATGCCATACAAATGCTAATTAACAATGAGTATGTAGTGATATGTTTAATCACATTGGGCTAGATGTAATAAAGATACAGTTGCAATTTGCGTACCGTCTTTTCGGGCCACTATTTTGTTTTGCAAACTGATTAAAGTACAAAGGGTGGTTCTCAAAATACCAAATTTCAGGGGGTTGCAGAATGACCTGCCAAATGAATATGAAATAGAAAAATCACAATTTGTGACCCCCTGTGATTGCCTTACAGGAAATGGGTCTGCTTTAGAAAAAAAATAGTTTTCAGTTTTGGAAAACTTAATTGAGAGCAGGCAGTGGTCCAAACTATTTCACCTGAAGCTGCCACCCCAATTCCAAAAGGAGAAGGGGTCACATTTGGACACTCTTTTTGCGAAATAGTTACAACTCAATTTCAGGATTTGTTAAATTTTGATGGTTTATGGCCAAATGGCGGTCCCTAACTATTGATATATATATTTCAGATTTGCAGTTTGGTAGGGACACCCTTCTTGCGCTCCTTCCAAAATGTGATTCAGAATGATCATAGAAAACATTTTCTGGCTCGTAAAATGGTTTCTGTACATAGGACAAATGGATTTTGTGGTTGCAAACACAGTGATTTTGCAAATTGCAGGTTTTGCAACTGAAAAAACTTTTCATACATCTGTATCATTATCTTAACTGAAGATCTGACACATCGTATGCTGCACTGTTGACAGATGGGAAAGAAGCAGAACGTTTGTGAGATGAAGACAGAGATGCAAGAGAGGAGAAGAGGCTACCCTTAGTTGGGCGCTATATAAAAACATCAAGCAGATTAGGTTGCCTCTCTGGCGTGAAAATTGCACAGAGTAATGCCAGTGCCTTTAGAAAGAGTCTTGGTCCATAGTTATCAGCATAAAAGTCCATGAAGGTGCTTAGTATACTGGGGCTGATTAACACAAGTGTACAAAAAGATGCATAATATGTCCAGTGCAGAAATGTGTGCCTTCAGTGTAATGGAGCGGGGATACTTGAATCACAGTCTCAGTAAAATCATCAAACAGAATCCCTCACTGGTTGCATGGACCTTTGATTGTCTACTTAAAGTGTTAAGAGGGAGCCAACATTGGACATACATTTCAAATACTGTAAAACCACTGTGGCTTCACAGTAATAATAGAGAGGACGGCATTCAGTTAATTGACAGTCAACAAACTTTCGACAAAAAAACAAAAGGAGGTGCTGTTCCTCTAGGTGAAAGAGAGGAATAGAGAGGAAAATAGGTTGGATATATACAGTTACGGAGTTCTCAGTCTTGAGAAGTGGTGCCTTCAAATACCGTAAAGGGTGTCATGCTTCATCATCGGGCGGTGCTCCTCGCCCGTCTGGTGCTGTAGTGCTGTAGTGCATGACGGGCCCCCAAGAGGGCTCTTTGCCAGAGATCTTTTTTATGATGCCGTTATGATGATAAGATGTGGTGTGTGAGGTTGTGATCCTGTGTAGGGTAGTGGGAAAAGTGGGGAACAAAGGAAAAATGTGTTAAAACTGCCTCTGAGGTGCCTAAACGTACCAAAATGGCACTTACATAACCCTGACAGGATTAAGAACAGAAAGCCATAAAAAAGAGTCAAGGTGTCCCAGTGGCCTATATAAGCCAATAATCAATATAGGGTCAAGATGTTTCACACTCCACGGTTCAGCCGGATCCGAGGCACTTCTTCAGGACCATGGTGCCCTAAAACTACACACAAATGGGATATCTAACATATTAAAAAAATACCTATCTTTGATTTACTCCAACCCTATGGAGAGAATCTGTTTGGCCCCTTAGGGCATGAGCAGGTAATTGTGCACAAGCTGCAAAGGAAATGGCGCTGCGCGTAAAGTACCCACCTCCTATCCCATCTCTGCTCCGTCAAATTAGGTGTTCCATAAAGAAACTTGCCCTATCTGAATGAAATGAAAGAAAGTCTGGTATTTCTAACGAGAAGGAAAGAAGGTCCCAGCATAATGTGAACCTATGGAGAATTTCAGAGGAAATTAAAGAGTGTCTACAATTAAGCTTTCCACTCGGGGGAAACCCAGCAGAGAGATCTGCTGTCTTCAATGTCAGAGTAAAGGTCTGCCCTAATAATTATGGAACACAAATTAAAGCACAATCGAAGGTTCCAGAAGATCCATTTCTCAGTCCCACACTCCAGAACCAATCCCGTTTCGGCATTTGGTAGGAGACGATAAACTAGAGGCTGCTTTCTTTGTGATTCTTTCCATGCCAGCTGCCAAATTTCCATTCTCAGGCCTCACTATCAGTCAAACACACAACTATACGCCTTTTCTTTAACAAGGGACCCGATAACACACCTGCAGAGGAGAGAAAACAGCATACTGGCAAACTTTAAAGTGTGCAAACTTCAATTAAGGTCTAATGGCAAGCTAAGTTAACTCGAGAATCAAGATGAAAGCACATTGCAATATTATTAATTATTAGCAACTGAACAATGATAACGCGTCCAGTCCTTATAAATTACTTGTACTTGGACACGCTGGAGGTCGGTGAACCTTTTGACCTAGTTGGGCTCTCCTCATCCAAGAATAGTCGGATCACTCAAATCAATATTTAATTAATAATCGATCAACAATCAAGAATCAATAGTAATCAGTATTTGACACACCATGACCTTTCAGTCATGAATAACCACACCAGTTTATTAAAAGTTAATGAGTTTATTTCCCTATATTAACAAAGCTAGCACAATATAAGTAAGTCTCAAAATCAAATGATATACGTCTACGAACATTACTAGCTGTCCATAGCGACGGAAGAAACGCAATCTACGCAATATCTGGATTATAATGCACTCGGTTATAGCAATGCAAATCACTAATAAAAGTAACTGAATTTGACTAATTGCATACATTGGTCAGCATAACAAGATTTCAATTTAGCATGGTGCATCAGATAAATACCTCGACTAGCCTCTAATTAGCATTGGCATGTGGGGCTTCATGCAAAACGAATTTAGTCAACACAAATTTAGAAAAACTTCTAGCTTGGGTTCGATCAAAATAAGCAGTTGGTACCTAAAAAGGAAAACACAATGCATAATACAATTATCCTTTCATATTTACCAAATACAATCAGCATTCAAGGAAAAGTCTTCGTCCTTCAGGTACCGGTTCGATCAGCATGGGGCAGATTTTAAAGGGGCAAAGTTAAAGCAAGTTTCCTTGCGGCAGCAAGGAGAATGGGGCAAAAGTTACTGCATGAACGAGACGGGGCAAAATTAAAGTTAAAGTCTCTAGGGTGAGAATTATTAAAGTCTCTTTCTCTGCAGCAGAGAAAAGGCATCAAGGTGTCATTTAAAATGGCGTCTTGAATCAGGCTTCAAAATGGCATCAAAGAAAATGGCTGACTTCTCTTCGTCCGGTGGGTTTAAGTAAGAAACGTTCCAAATTCTTCAGGGTCTTCCATTGGAGGGTTCATAGGGTGGCTTCCTTTTGACCAATGATAAGTGTCTTTCTCTTAGTACTCATTTATGCATAAGGTGTCCTTGGGGCCTTGGAACACAAGTAGCAACAAAGTTTGCCAATTAATTCTATATCAGTGTCTTTATTGTCTGCACCTGCAGGAACTGACCTTGCTTCAAAGGGGATGAAACTAGCCTAGCACGAAACCTTGAGATAAGTGTATTAGTCATTTCTACTGGAAAAATACAACCTTAAAGTAAAATGTGTCTTTGTTAATACAAGTGAAAACCACGCAGTTAAATTTGAGACCAGGCAAGCTAGGCCAAAGCCTCTGCTAAATTTAAGCTAAGCATAAAACAGTTTCAACAAGAAAATCATAGAATACATTTGCAATTATGACGGATTACTACATTTGTCGATTCTTCATGATTAATTAAGCTCGTTTATAATAATAGCGAACTACCTCGTGGGCACATTTTCCCACGTACATTATTTTTCTTTGCTAAAATCACACTACCTTATACAATTTTGATACATGATATATGAATATTTGTTAGTGTTTCTTTTTCTGCTTCATCAATCCCTCCTCTGATGACTAATTATGTCATCACATCAAATCTTCCATCACAAATTTTATTCCATTAAAATTCAGTTTTTTGTAATTTGGCACTTCAGTCAATTCCCTCTTCCTTTTCGTTCCCTTTGATTTTTCCCTGTATATTTCTACTATTTTATTTTGTTCTTTCTCCTCTCTTTCCCTTTTTCTTCTTGATTTCAATATTTTAATAGCTTTCCAGATTCCCCAAATACCTATTAAGCAGATTAATATTATTACTATTCCTTTTACTATTTTCAATAATAGTCCGTTCCAAATGTTGCTGAGCCAATTTCCCACGGAAGCAAATCCTTTTCCAACCTCTCGTTAGTTAAATTTGTAAACATTTTCCTAATTTGCCCACTGTTGTCCGGAATATAGGAACAACAGTGACGTGCACTAAGCATTTTGCAAACGCCGCCATTCTTTGCTAAAAGAATGTCTAATGCAAGCTGGTTTTGAAGAGACATAGGGCCATATTTATACTTTTTGACGCAAAACTGCGCTAACGCAGTTTTGCGTCAAAAAAATTAGCGCCGGCTAACGCCATTCTGAAGCACCATGCGGGTGCCGTATTTAATCAATGACGTTAGCCGGCGTTAGCCACCGGCGCTGCCTGGTGTGCGTGAAAAAAAACGACGTACACCAGGCAGCGCTGGCATAGGGGGATATGGAGCTTGGGCGCCAAAAAATGGGGCAAGTCAGGCTGAGGCAAATTTTTCGCCTCAACCCGATTTTCGCCATTTTTTTCGACTCCCAACCCCCATAGAAATGACTCCTGTCTTAGCAAAGACAGGAGTCATGCCCCCTTGCCCAATGCCCATGCCCAGGGGACTTCAGTCCCCTGGGCATGGTCATTGGGCATAGTGGCATGTAGGGGGGCACAAATCACGCCCCCCTATGCCACAAAAAAAAAAAAAATAATACTTACCGGAACTTACCTTAATGTCCCTGGGATGGGTCCCTCCAGCCTTGGGTGTCCTCCTGGGGTGGGCAAGGGTGACAGGGGGTGTTCCTGGGGGCATGGGAGGGCACCTCTGGGCTCCTTCCGAGCCCACAGGTCCCTTAACGCCTGCCTTGTCCAGGTGCTAAAAAACAGCGCAAAAGCGGCCGTACGTCATTTGTTTTGACCCGCCCACTCCCGGGCGTGAATTTTGCCCAGGAGTGTAAATACGGCGCACATGCCTCGGAGTCAATTTTTTAGACGGGAACGCCTACCTTGCATATCATTAACGCAAAGTAGGTGTCCACGCTAAAAAATGACGCAAACTCCATGGACTTTGGTGCTAGACGCGTCTAACGCCAAAGTATAAATATGGAGTTAGTTTTGCATCAGCATTGCGTAAAAAAAAACGACGCAATTCTGGCGCAAACAGAGTATAAATATGCCCCATAGTTCTTTCTGCAGCAAGTTCAGCATCAATCAGGATTATGGCTCCTGAGAATTTTCTCAGCATGTTATCCACAATAGTAGACAACTTTCGTATTTTAATTGAATTCAATATGACTCCTACTGAAGGAATCATTGCTCCAAATATATCTCCTACCACACCAGAAGCTGTCTCCCTTTTCTGAATGCGATGTGATTCAGACAGCTTTGGAAACTTCTTTAAGTCATCCAGTTGATAAATCTTTGGAAATACTATTCCCAAATAACACATCCCATACCATCCTTTAGGAAGACGATAATAGGCGTTAAGTCCACAAATATAATATACCCCTGGAATAACTGGGTCTTGTCCATTCCGCATGAATGTCCACTTAGCCTGAAACGAAAACGTATGTTTACATTCTCTCGTTCCCACAAAAATTGTGTCATAATATGATTTAGGTCTATATATGCAAAGTTTCCCTATATGAGACGCATCTAAAGCTAATTTCCCTTGTGTCTTTATTGCGGCAAAAGCATAGTTATCTACAGATGTCCTTTTGTGTAATTCCCTTTCTAATTTTTCCTTCATCGTTTTCCTTCTATCTTCAGTGTGATCTAAAAAACTCTTTTCTACGGGTGAAAATTACCATGAAAGGTTGTCTCTATGAGCGTGGACTACAGGAAAAGGCAATAGTGGTTCAAAGAAACCTCTAACTATTTTTATATACTAACCCCTTGCTACTTTACGCAAGTACTCTATTATAGGGACATATGGAAATACGACATCATGATTGGAATAGAAGTATTGAATAGACTCCTGGCCATAAAATCTTGTCAGTAGCAAGCTACATGAAATTCCAAATGTAAGCGGCATGCTATGATATGCCACTCCTTCTATTACTAAGGTAGGTATTTGTGTGCACACATAACAATCTTTAGTATCCATTGTCTCAACACACTCATTCAGCAAGCGATAGAAGACGTTGGAAGATAGTTCTTTCTTGTTGTGTAAATATTTCTTGTCTTGTTCGAGTTTCTGCAAAGGAGTTAATTCAGTAGTAGTTTTAGAAGTAGAAGCATCATTCGCGTCTCTTTCATTCTTTCCATGCATTCCAAGAACTATTGCTATAATTATTAGTACACATGCAGTTATTAGACCTATACACATGAATTTACAACATTTCATTTTATGTCCCTTTGTAGTGCCACCTGGCATGATCTATATAGAATCAGAAAGTTGAAGACACTTTATCAAATTGGATTTTGCAGATATATATATAAAGCTGAACGAGTTCAATGTTCATACGGTTTTCTTTAGCAACTTAGTTTCTTATCGGTTTAACAGCTTTTGTCTCAAAATCGGTTTCAAAGTCAATCAAGTTATCAATGTCTTATCCGGTTCAAAAGTCAATCAGGTTGTCAACGTCTTATTCAGTAATGTTCATGGAATTTCACTTTTCAAGTACCAAAGTGTCGTTCTGCTTCTTCGTTTTCAAGACTGAGAGATAGAAATTCGTCTGACCAATCGTTAGTGGCTGTGTATGCCCATTCTGGACCAGAATATCTTCTGCTCTGTATTCTTTTCCTTTTCAGTTTTGCATCTCCTTTCAATTCCCTTTCGCTTATGTCTTGTTCTTTGGCTGTGTCCTTTTCTTCACTCGGTGTTGTTATTACGATAGACACTTCTTTTCTTTTCTCCTTCAATTTTGGTCCTTCATTTTCTTTTAATTTTCTTTAGTCTTTGATTTCACTGGCGATATGCTTTGTCTCAGTTTCGCGCTGCTTTCACCTGATGGACCTGCAACCGGTTCTGGAATAATTTGAACTATTTCACTCTGCTCTGTCTTATCTCCTTCCCCTAGGAGGTCAATCAAGTTTTCTACTTCTTTTCCTGTATCGTCTGCTTCTGGGAAAACCCTCCTCTTATTAGGCTCTCCTGCTTCTTCACCTGTGACAGGATCTTTGTCACCTTCAGGATCTTTGTCACTTCCTGAGGCTTCTTCTCTGTTGTCCTCAAGGGATCGACTGCGTCTTCCTCAGAAAATATTTCTTCTGTCTCGATTTCTGCTTGTTCACCTTCAGGCTCTCTTTGTTCTGTCTCAGTGCCTGGTACTTTCCTGTCAGTTGCTGGTAACTTCAGTGCTTCAATTTCCTCTTCTGTGGGACACGTCAACCTTTTCGTGTGACTGGCGTGAATCCAGTTGGGAACTCCCGCACACTTCACAGCGGTGGTAGTTGTCAGAATCAGTTGAAAAGGTCCTTTCCAACGGGGTTCCAGACACGACTTCCTCACGTGTTTCTATATCACGACCCAGTCACCTGCTTTCAGGGCGTGTCCTGGACCTTGGATCGGTGGCAAGGTGGTTGCCTCCACCTGGTGAGAAAAAGAGCGCACCACATCAGCCAGACCTTTGCAGTAGTCCGACACCATATCATCTGTAATATTTACAAGAGCGTTTGCAGGAACTGCTGGAAGTCTCATGGCTCTGCCCATGAGGATTTCATGCGGTGATAGTCCAGTTTTTCTATCAGGTGTGTTTCTCATTGACATTAACACCAAGGGCAATGCGTCAGGCCATTTCAAGTTTGTGGATGAGCATATTTTTGCCATCCTCGATTTCAATGTGCCATTCATTTGCTCCACTAGTCCTGATGCTTCAGGGCGGTAGATACAATGCAACTTTTGTTCAATGTTCAGTGCTGCACACAGTAATTTGATTACTATGTTATTAAAGTGACTTCCCCTATCTGATTCTAAAGAGATCGGGAATCCGAAACGTGGTATTAGTTCTCTCAATAGTAATTTTGCAACTGTGAGACTGTCATTTCTACGTGTAGGGTATGCTTCAATCCAGTGACTAAAAATGCACACAATCACCAACACATATTTCAAGCCTCCATGCATAGGCATCTCAATGAAATCCATTTGCATCCTGCTGAATGGCCCACCTGCTCTTCCAATGTGGCTCAAATTTACTCCTGTTCCCTTCCCTGCGTTTATTTGTTGGCAAATGACACAACGGTGGCAAACTGCTTCAGCAACTTGACGGAATTTGGGATTAAACCAATCTATTTTGAATAGTCTAATCATGGAATCCCTTCCAAGGTGGGCTTGTCCATGATACAATCTGGCTAATTGCGTCAAAAGACTGTCTGGCAGAACCAATCAATCTCCCTTCACTTGAAACCCACAAATCATCTGGTTTCTTTACGCATTGTAATTTGCTCCATGAGAGTTTCTCATCCTTACTGACATTATTTTATAAGAATTAAAATTCTCGGAATGTATCTACAACCTTTAGAGCAAAGGCTTCACTTGGTTCAACTTCTGGCTCATTTATTAAGTTCCATTCGTCTCTGAGCAATATACAGATCAATGCGCAAAACCTTGCGACTTGATCTGCATATCCATTTCCCAAAGAAACAAAGTCTTGTGATTTCGAGTGTGCACTGCATTTTACCACTGCTACTTCTCCTGGCAACTGGATGGCATGTAACAATTCTCTTATTCTTTCACCATTTTTCACTGGTGACCCTGAAGAGGTCATGAAGCCTCTCTGTGACCACGATTGTCCAAAATCATGCACTATTCCAAATCCGTACTGACTGTCAGTGTAACTGGTGACTTCCATTAATGCGGAAAGATGGCAAGTGGGCTACTAGTTCCGCTACCTGTGCGGAGTAAACTCCCTGAAGCCAAGATGCTTCCAGAACACCTGTTATTGTACATACAGCATATCCTGCTTTCAGTATTCCTAGTGCATCTCTTAAACATGAACCATCAACAAAAATAATTTGATCATTTTCTTCCAATCGGGTGTCTTTGATATCAGGTCTGGGTTTTGTACAAAATTCAGTCACCTGAAGACAGTTATGCTCGATGTCTTCGGCGTTCTCAATTTCGACATTTTCACTGGGAAACAAGGTTGCTGGATTCAACGTAGTGCACCTTTTCAGCTGCACATTGGGTGATCCCAAAATTATTGTCTCGTACCATGTAAGCCTAGCACCGGTCATGTGCTGTGTTCGGGAACATGTCAAAAGTATTTCGACTGAGTGAGGGACCATAACTGTTAAAGGATGTCCCATCACTATTCCTTCACTCTGATTTAGGCTTATACCAACTGCTGCTACAGCACGCAAGCATCCCGGTAAGGCTGCTGCAACTGGATCCAAAGTAGCTGAAAAATATGCTACTGGTCTGTTCACGCCACCATGGGCTTGAGTCAAGACAGACAAGGAACATGCATCACGTTCATGACAAAACAATGTGAACGGCTTTGTGTAATCAGGCATACCTAAAGCTGGAGCTCTGCACATGCATTCCTTTAATTCAATAAAAGCATCCATTTCATCTCTTTTCAACACTATTTCATCCAGCGCATCTTTCTGGGTCAGTTTCAGTAAAGGTTTGGCTAGAGTTGAGAAATTGGGAATCCACTGGCGACAGTTGCTCACCATTCCCAAAAACGTCCTCACCTCTTTTCTCGTTTTGGGTGGACTCATTTGAAGTACACTTGTTATTCTTTCTTTCATGATTCTTCTCGACCCTTTCTCTATTTGGTGACCCAAATATTTCACTTTCTTCTGGCAGAACTGCAATTTTGAAGGAGACACTTTGTGTCCATTCCTTCCCAAATGGTTCAATAGGGCAATAGTGTCAACCATATAGTCATTTTCTGTCTTGGATGTGATCAGTAAATCGTCAATATTCTGTACTAAGGTTGATTCAAAAGGTAATTCCAATGATTCCAAATCTTTCTTTAGAGTCTGATTGAAAATTGATGGTGACTCCGAAAACCCTTGAGGAATTCGACACCAACTGTAGACTCTGTCTAGGAATTTGAAGCAAAAGAGAAATTGGCTGTCCTCATGAAGAGACACAGAGAAAAATGCTTGTGACAAGTCGATGACTGAGAACCACTCTGCATCACGATTTTCGATTTTCGCAGTTTGCGACGTGCAAAAGGCTACCTACATCTGGCCCTAAATCTCTCCCTAATAGGGATATCGGGCTTGAGTCACACACCACCAATTTATGTGACCCTTGAAAGTTACCAATTCTAACTTGCACTGGATCTGTAATTGGGTTTGTCAGATACCTATTTGCTACTCCCACTTCTTGACCTGTTCTCCCTGAAAGTGGCAAATTTGGTACTTCGATAATTCTAACTGTAGAGCGTGTAGCTCCTGTGTCAACCAGAAATTAAACACTGTTACCCATAACCCTTCCTTCCACATACGGTCCCTTTTGATCAACTTCCAAAGATGCTGCAAGCATACAATTTCCCTCCTCATCTGAACTTTCACTCTCCCATACATCGTTTATTCCATTCTCACTGTGTAACGGAAATTGGTGTACTGTGTCATTTTGATTCATTCCTTGACCCGTGACCTGTTGAGGAAGCATTACTTGTTGCTGATTCATTGGTGCTAAAGGTTCTTGCATTTGCTGATTAGGTACCATGGGAAACTGCTGTTGCATTGGCTGCAACTGTACCATTTGTACACGGGGCATTTGCACCTGCTGTGGTTGTATGGGTTGTAGACCCTTCATCTGATTTACATTATTTTGGAAATTTGGATTTGGACCTCTCGATTTCGGTCCTCTCATATTCTGAAATGTATTGACATCATTGTTTTGCTGACCTACACCTTCCTGCACCAACATTGGGCACTCCCGTTTCCAATGCCCGACGATTCCGCACGTGTGACATGGCATCACCTTCTTCATTGCCTGTATACCATTTGGAATCATAACAGTATTTAAATCAGGACCATTATTCACAAAACCTCCTCGGCCTCTGCCTCTCATCTGTGGCTGAAACATAGCATTTCCCTGCTGTTGCTGCTGCGGCAACTGTTGTTGGAAACCTTGCAAACCTGTCTGAGATGCTCTAATCTGCATCACCATCACTTTTTCCTTCAACCTTTTCTGTTTTGTCTCAAGCGCATCACTGCAGTATTTTGCATAGTTCAACTCTTCATCGATCGATTTTTACTGCCAACAAATCAAATGCATTTTAATCATCTGACTGATTTCGGGTCTCAATCCTTCCACAAATCTGAACACAAAATGGAGCATGTCCTTTGCCTCAATCGTTTCCGTACCACTGTAATTTTTAAACGCTTTCAACAATCTCTCATAGTATGCATGTATCGACTCTTTAACTTCTTGTGCTGTTCTGTCAATTCTCTGCCAATCCACATTTTTTGACGCAACCTTTGTTTTCAAATGCTCAATCACTTTATGGTACAAACTCATTACCGTAGGCGATGGTGCACCTGTGTCCCTGTCTCTTTCTGGTTCACTTGTTGGGCAACCTACAGCCCTTTTACAATCTTCCCACAAATCTGCCGGAACCACAATTTCGAATAAAGTATTCAGGTCTTCCCAAAGACATTTTGCGAGTTTCACAAATCTATCTGTTTGTTGATACCATTCGATCGGTTTCTCTCTTAATTTAGGGAAGTCATCCGTAAAGGATTGAATATCACACATGTGCCACGGTACATGGACAAGCTTTCCCCCTGACGTTTCTCTCATTGGTAACATGGTTATCAGATCATCATTCTGTTGTACTTTCTCATTCCGGTCTGGGGTACTCTCTTTCTTCTTGTCCTTTTTCTTAACCCACCTGCTCTCCCATTTGTCTAGACTTCTCCAAACCTGCGCGCTTTGCAGTATCTCTTTGGGTGTGTTTTTATTCCTGCAGATCTCATGTGTTCAAAATCTTTTGTTTCAAAGTCTAACCTGTAACTTCTGCTCAAGTGTTTGGTTTTACCTATGTCGACTTTGTTTCTGTCTGCAATTTCTTGTAACTTCTTATGTATTCTGCTTACTTCTCTTGTAATTCTAGGACACATGTATTTCAGCTCTTCTTCGGTGTATGATTCTAACCTGTTCAGACCCATCGGTCCTTCTACTAGTTCGTCTGCTTCCATGCCCAATCTTATTTTATTCAAATATTCTTCTCCCTTCCCGCTGGGTGTACTCTGTGGGGAGTTCAGGCTATTCAACCATTGTGTTAACTGTTGTGCATCCAGTCCCATTAATGGGGCACTTACGTCTACTGCTACTGATGGCTTCTGTAGCACTTCTGTTTTTGAAGTTAGCAGTACTATTAGTGTTGGACCTGACCTTACCACAGTTGACGGAGCACAAGCCGGAATTGGACTAAATTCCAACAAAGACCCAGATCTATTTAGCAGTGTACCTACCGGAGTCGTTTCTTGAGTATTTTCTATGCATCTCCTTCCTGTCTCATTTTGTGTCATTAACCCTTGATCGCATACACTCGGCTTTGCCTGTATATACAATGGTACTGGCGGACCTACAGTGATAGGCAAAGATATTGCATCCGGATTCTGTCTGTTACCCGAATTCTGTGGCATGTTAATTCCCACATTATGGTTCATCATTGCTGGCATATCTAACTGGTTTTCTGCTATTTGAGCCTACTTCGGCACTTCTTGCATCTGCTTTTGAGGCATCAAAATTTGTGTTGTTTCGGTTTGAATCAATGTCGGTTTTTGGTAATTCTGTCCTCCCTGCACCATTAAATTAGAGGTCATTTCCAAATTGTGCTCATCATAATAGCGCCTTTGAACCTGTGGCTGATAATCATTGACAGGTTTTAGTTTAGGCACATCAGGATATATTCTCTGAACTAGTGGTATTTCTGGTGTAAAAGGCATGTCGGGACTACTTTGCCTCTGCGATATTCTCAAATTCGGTGTTACAGTACCCTGTATTGGTTCTGGAGGGGCAGTACTAGTGCTTGGGCCATTTTCGCTTTCCACATATGGTGGCGGGCGGTCATTTAGCAATTGCAGAATGAACTCCCCATCGTCTGATTCGTCTGACCTTTTCGAATTTCTATTGTTTTCTCTATCTCCGGGCTGACGTCTGTTTGTTTTATGGGTAGCTTTCCTCCCTTCCATCTCTACTTCGTCAGTAATCGCTGGAAACAATATAATTCCCTGCAATACGTCTGATCTCCAAATCTTCTGAGTAGGATCCCATCTAGCATCCGCTAGTGTCTTTTCTACTTTTCTCACTATTGTTTCAAATTTCTTTTGCTGTTGCCTTCTAGCCATTAGCTCCCAAATTGCTAACGCTTCAAACTGTGCTGGTCTTGGAGGAACTTTCATGTCGTATAGCGTGAATCTCAGATTCTCCAAAACTCTTAGATTAAACGACCCATGGATAGGGAACGCTACACTTCCATGCTTTTCTGTTAATTTACACCATTGCTTTAACCAAAGACATGGTGCAACACCCTTTTCTTCGATCACGATGTAAGCTGGTGTACCCTCAGGCGGTGTTTCTTCTCCTACATTTGCTTTAATATATACATCTCCCCTCAAGGCACTCTTAAGTGCTTTGAAAAATTTTATCTTTCCGTCTTTTATTTTCTCAAAAGAAAATGTAATCAATAAGTGACTTTAATTCCCGGAATACTCTTCGCTTGCCTTTCCCCACCAATTGCGCTTCATGGACTGTGTCCAATCCGTGCACGACCCTTCTCACCAACCAACCTATCTCAGCGTGGCTCCTAGTGACGTCACACTCACACACTGCGGCTGACAAAATCCTGCGGCTTATCCTCTTTCATTCAACTTCACTCAAAACTAATTTCCGCAATATATCGCGAGCACTAACCAAAAGAAGAAAACAAATCTGTCGGTTTACTACAGGAAGGGTAATACAATCGCTTCAGAAACCTTAGGGATTTTTCACTAGCCTCAGCAGTTATTCCATCTTTCTCGGTTTCCCACTTTCGCAAGCAAAATTTGACCCGCAAACTTTACTCTCAACTGATCAATGAACTATTCTAGCGCGCCTTAGAATTCGTCAAATCTCAAACGAAAATTTTCTTTTATTCCTCAACATTCGTACTGGCTTGTTGACCACGCCCGATCAACCTACTAAACCGAACAAATTACAACATCAGTCAAGTGTCTCATACACTTTTCAACATACTCTGGAGTCTCTTGACCTCGCAGGGCCCGTCTCAACATCAACAACCACGTGGACAATTTTTCCTGCACAAAGCGCTACATACATGTGAAGTTCGACGACTTCCCTACTCTCACACTTTGGAGTATCACTCCTCTAAAAATTTTATTGGAGTTCGTACCCCTCTAAAATCCTCACAAACTTCACAATCCATCTGCGGCATAAGCTTGTGCAAGCGCAAAACCCTAACTTCACTCATACCATCACTAGAAACGCCGAAAACATTCTCACACCTCCATTTCCTCCATTTGCAAGCTCCGAGATTCCGGGAAAGTCATTGGGGATTTAGGGCATCATCATCTCTCCAACTTGTTTTATCAAAGAAAATTCTAACTTGAATCCGTCTATTGTTCGGATGGGGTCCCAAAGGGCGAAACCATCAATCTCTGCTACCATCTACTGATAACGCGTCCAGTCCTTATAAATTACTTGTACTTGGACACGCTGGAGGTCGGTGAACCTTTTGAACTAGTTGGGCTCTCCTCATCCAAGAATAGTCGGATCAATATTCATTTAATAATTGATCAACAATCAAGAATCAATAGTAATCAGTATTTGACACACCATGACCTTTCAGTCATGAATAACCACACCAGCTTATTAAAAGTTAATGAGTTTATTTCCCTATATTAACAAAGCTAGCACAATATAAGTAAGTCTCAAAATCAAATGATATACATATACAAACATTGCTAGCTGTCCATAGCGACGGAAGAAACGCAATCTACGCAATATCTGGATTATAATGCACTCGGTTATAGCAATGCAAATCACTAATAAAAGTAACTGAATTTGACTAATTGCATACATTGGTCAGCATAACAAGATTTCAATTTAGCATGGTGCATCAGATAAATACCTTGACTAGCCTCTAATTAGCATTGGCATGTGGGGCTTCATGCAAAACTAATTTAGTCAACACAAATTTAGAAAAACTTCTAGCTTGGGTTCGATCAAAATAAGCAGTTGGTACCTAAAAAGGAAAACACAATGCATAATACAATTATCCTTTCATATTTACCAAATACAATCAGCATTCAAGGAAAAGTCTTCGTCCTTCAGGTACCGGTTCGATCAGCATTGGGCAGATTTCAAAGGGGCAAAGTTAAAGCAAGTTTCCTTGCGGCAGCAAGGAGAATGGGGCAAAAGTTACTGCATGAACGAGACGGGGCAAAATTAAAGTTAAAGTCTCTAGGGTGAGAATTATTAAAGTCTCTTTCTCTGCGGCAGAGAAAAGGCATCAAGGTGTCATTTAAAATGGCGTCTTGAATCAGGCTTCAAAATGGCATCAAAGAAAATGGCTGACTTCTCTTTGTCCGGTGGGTTTAAGTAAGAAACGTTCCAAATTCTTCAGGGTCTTCCATTGGAGGGTTCATAGGGTGGCTTCCTTTTGACCAATGAATAGTGTCTTTCTCTTAGTAGTCATTTATGCATAAGGTGTCCTTGGGGCCTTGGAACACAAGTAGCAACAAAGTTTGCCAATTAATTCTATATCAGTGTCTTTATTGTCTGCACCTGCAGGAACTGATCTTGCTTCAAAGGGGATGAAACTAGCCTAGCACGAAACCTTGAGATAAGTGTATTAGTCATTTCTACTGGAAAAATACAACCTTAAAGTAAAATGTGTCTTTGTTAATACAAGTGAAAACCACGCAGTTAAATCTGAGACCAGGCAAGCTAGGCCAAAGCCTCCGCTAAATTTAAGCTAAGCATAAAACAGTTTGAACAAGAAAATCATAGAATACATTTGCAATTATGACGGATTACTACATTTGTCGATTCTTCATGATTAATTAAGCTAGTTTATAATAATGGCGAACTACCTCGTGGGCACATTTTCCCACGTACATTATTTTTCTTTGCTAAAATCACACTACCTTATACAATTTTGATACATGATATATGAATATTTGTTAGTCTTTCTTTTTCTGCTTCATCAACAATCTTCTTTAAAGTGTAAATATATTCAGTAAATGTGGCTACAATCATTATAATTCAATCAGTACAACTACATATGTCTTTTTAAAGCGCTCAAAAGTGATGGCCTAGTACAATTTTTATTAAAGTGAAACACAGGTTAATGAAGTTAAACACACATTGAAGATATAGGTTACATGTAAATGCACATAAATGATGCATAGAAGATGAAGCCTAATTTTACATTGCTCCAAGTGTGAGTAGATTTTTGGGGGTGTTTTTATTTTTGATTAGATTTTATGAGGAAAAAATGAAAAATAGACAAAAAATTACAAAAGAAAAGAAAAAAAAATACTACCACACCTTATACAAATGAAAACGAATAAACTGTGGTGTGATAAATGCCCACCCAAAACTGCACAACGTGGAACCGGGGCCTTGTGTTTCGTATCCTCTCAGCCTCAAATATTTTGGCACTTAACTGTGTTATGCACATAATTCGAGTCATGGTGTAATTTAAACCTCTGATAAATTTGATCAACTAACTTTGCAACCAGTTATAAAAATTGAACACAAATTGTTTCCCAGTTGTCAAAAACAATTGTGATGGCAAAGTATCCGGCATTGCCAAGTTTTGTAGAAAGTTGAACTTCTTTGGCCAAATCTTGGCTGAATCTACCCTATCCGAGTACTCCTAAATAAAGGTCCTCAAAAGCAGTTTTTCAAACGACTCAAAAATGTCAGATTATTATCGATTACCAAATATATTGGCGATGGGAAGGATTATTTTCATACTAAAGGTAAATTCGGTATAGTGTAATATGTATGAAATTTATTTTAAAGCTACATGTTCCCGAAAGAGGGTGGGCATGTGCAATGAAGGTTTATTGCCTACAGTAACATTGACTGTGAAGAAGAACGTGGAAACGTGCATGATTCCGTTACGAAGACATTCCTTTTGGAAAAGATGGAAATATTTGGGCCCTCCTTACGAGCTGGCTTTGTTATTTCAGATTCCCAGGCAAACAAATATTTGTGCAGGGCTAAGATCAACGAGTTTAGCGTTAGTTACCGGATCCCCCCAGATTTCTGCACTTGAACTTTGGCAGGTTAGAAAGGCAAAATTTGCCCTGGGAATATTCCCAGGAAATATTGGTACAGGCATGTTTTGATACCCAAAGCACCAGGATCCACATTATGCCCCATTTTAAAAGACACAAGTTGTAATAGGTGCTAAATATTGTACCTTTAAAAACGATCCTTGGGTATTGCATTTTACAAGGTGCAGTAATAACCAACTAGACAACTATAAATGAGGGCCTTGAAACATAGGACACTTCTGCCCTTGTGAAATATCAGGCTTGTGATTCCTGGGAATAAGTGCATTGGCAGCCAGGGTGAAAGGACTATTTCTGAGGAAATCGGGGAACACTGGACAGCGCCCTTGGAGGCTTCTGTTATTTGCTACTGGGGGTCCAGGACACTGAATACTACTGCAGTGCAACTGGAATTATTAAAGACTACTTCGTACTCCTCACTTTGTAAAAGTAGTTTGGAGGAGCAGAAAAGATGTATTCTGTGAGATGGTTGTAGATTTAGAATTCAGATTCTTTAGGACACAGTAATCTCACAGTCACAGCTCCATCCTATAAGAATGTTCAGTCTTTATTCACATGTAATTGGAAGGCATGATCGAAACAAACCTATAAAGTCCAAGTGCCAAACATTTTTTTTTTAATATTTAAAACATAGAATGACCATGTACAGACTACTGGGACGATAAGCCTCCCTATATGGAGGTAAATCTATGCCGTTTGCTAACGGAGACAGGCCTAGGTTGATGACTGCTACTGTTACACCTCCACTTGGGTAGTGGAGGTGATGGAAGCTCTGTGGTTGGTGGGGATTTGTGGCATGGCAGAAGGTTTAATCCGGGCAGGCACAGGTGAGCAGTGTTATGTATGTCTCCCCAGTGAGTCTTTTACTCCTGCAGAGCTGATGTCGCAGTGGAAAATGGGATGGAGGGATCAGATATACCATCAAGTTAAAGATGGTTAACTGTGAAGCTCATAGTTGTAAATAACATCATAGGTAACTCAAAACTCACGGTTCGCTTTAGTTGTCATTTTAATGAAACTCAGAACCTCTTGCTCAAAAACATTCCCATTATTCAGTTACCCGTCTATAATTCTACATATACTGTATAGCGAACACCTTCATTTAGGATTTCTACAGCCTTACTATGTGTTGACAATAAATACTTATGGCCAACCCTCACAAAAGAGGGTCTCAAATCCAGCTAGCATCCATTGCCATACAAACAAGAATTATGTGAAAAATTAACTTGTAACATACTGTACGCATAGGGAGCCTTCGGGTATAATAACCATCAATAATGATGGTAAGCAGAAATGTGTGTTGGCGCTAACACATTTGAGATGATGTATGAACAATATGAATTACAGCTTCATGACATGCCTCCAGCATCCCCTGCCAAAGGCATAGAAAGCTTCTGAATCATGGGATCATATAAGTCTTATTGCAGTTCACTGTGGCTACTTTTCAGTACAATCACAAATTAACTTCCTTTTTTGTCCTACTTTTAAGGGTCTGACTTCCATCTATCCTGGGCCAGAATACGTATTCGCAGTGCACCCTGGAATCGCAGTGATTCATTTTCTGAAACGTATTCAGAATATGGCCAGAGCTTTGAAATTTCTAGACCATTTGGCAGCGCAGACATAGTCAAAATAACAGCTTGGACCTGTTGAGATGTAACCCATGAATTACCTGTGCATCACATGAAGATGGTGAATTAGACTTTCTGGAGTACTTGTTGTTAGTAGGTTCAAAACCCACATCCACCCTAATTAGACACACTCAAGATGAAACACTAAGGTTATACTTTTTATGACCTTCATTATAATTAAAATTCCTATTCTAGTCTTTATGTGTATAGGTGTGACAAACAGCATAGTGACAACAATAGTGGCTCATGTACAGAATATTAGAAAGAATGTCAACATTGTCACAGTAATGTAGGTTTTCCCTGTATTTGTTCTTCAACCCCCCCATGCTTACCTTTAAGCAGTTTTAGCACTATAATGTGCCAGGGTACGTTTCTTAGATGGCCTTGCCGTTCACCCATATTTTGCGATGAAACAACAGATATATTGTTTCTTATGAAGAGAGCTAGTGCCCCAGCAAGCCAATAAGGCCTGTCTGGCAGCCCAAGATCCCTGCTTAGAGCCCTCTAAAAGGTGTTTGCTGTCTGCGCAAGTCCAACCTCAGCTCACAGATCCCTGGAAGTGAGAAGATTTTCCTCTCTCTAACACTTGTTTTATTTAGCTTATATACCCTTTTCAGATTGTTTTGAAAAGAACAGGCATCTCAATGAATGTTATTATAAACAACAACACACACCTTAACCTATTTCTGCTTCTATGAAACACTATTGACTGTGTGAATTGTGTATATAAACAATAGCTAAAACAAACATTACACAATATAAACATTGTTGACTGTTAGAATTACGTATATAAACAATTGCTGAACTATCAAATTATACTAAGGCAGACATTAAACAATATATGTGTGATACTGCTAAAAACTATATGCTTTTATAATTGAAAAATATGCACTAAAATAAATGAATATACGAAATACAGTGGGGGATACAAAATCATTAACCCGTTTAGTGCGGGCGTCGGCCACTGGCTATCTATCTACATATATATATATGGATATATCTATCCATATATATATATATATATATATATATATATATATATATATATATATATCTTTTTTGTCAATGCATGTGTGGTTTCCCTGGGGGCTGCGATCGGCCCCCAGGAAAACCAGACCTACATATAAAAGTGATCTCTGTATATATATATATATATATATATATATATATATATATATATATTTGCAGCCTGCATCTTCAAAGCAATGCACATACTTCAACAGACGCATTTCAACTGTAGCTTTTAGGCAGCAATAAAAAAGTCAAGTAAGTCTTGTGATTATGTTTCTGTTACAAAAGGATCAGACTTTTGTCTAGTGGCAGTTTTAGTGCCATAAAGAAGCGCAGAAGGTTTATATGCCTACTGCAAAGAGCAAATCTGTATTTTATGTAAATAGCTGAGTACATCAGTAAAGTCATCCATTACCCGTGCTATAATACAAATAAAATGTATGTGGGGGAGTGAGGGGGGCGGCTATGGAGAGATGAAGGGCACTTTTGCTGGGTGGTAATGAGGGAATCCGAGGAGGAGGAAATGGGAGTGGGAGCACCAATAATGATTGTTGGACTGGGCGCAGGAGGTGCTAAAGACTGTGATGAATGGTATGTGACAAGGTGTTTTTTGAGTGTCTTGAAAGAATGTGCTGATTGAGGGAAGAAGCGAAGGTAAGGTGACCTCTACTGTTGCACGTATTACACACACCAGCAACTTTGTGACTGTTTACATAGGCTAGTGTTTTAGAGCAACAGTTTAGCCAGTAGCAGAGATGGCATCTCGTTGGATGACTGCTGCTGACGCCCTCACTCGGTTTATAGAGTACAGCTCTGACATAGGATCAGAGACTGAGACAGCAGATACTGAGACAGCGTCTGAGGGATAGGACAATGAGAGTGATTTTTCAGTCGGAGTCTCATTCGATAACTCCTCTTCCAGTAACTATGAGGGAGGTGATGAGGACAGTCCTGCTGTCCCTTCGCAAGCACAGTCTGTGCAACGGGGCAATAGCGGGTTAGCCCAACCCAGAGAGCAGGTGAGTGCTCTTCTGGGAGCTCCCCAATTTAGTTCAGCCCCAAATTCCACAGCCTAAATCGTATTGTGAAGACATCAAAATTATCTATCTCAAAACAAACTGGTTTTGTAAGTCAGGCACCTGTGTTTTTGGTCCTGGGCTCGGAGGCCATATAGGGAAACATACTAAACCCAAACATTTCTGGAAACTAGACATTCGGGGGAGTCCACAGAGGTGTGACTTGTGTGGATTCTCCAAAGTTTTCTTACGCAGAATACCCTGCAAAGCTGAAATGTTGAATAAAAACTCTATTTTTCTTGCATTTCTGTCACACAAACTACAGGAATATGCTGGGATCCACAAAATTCCTACCACCTAGTGATTCCTCACCTGTCCTGATAAAAACACGACCCCACTTGAGTGCCTGTACCTAGTGCCTGCGTCAGAAATGGATCACCCCAGGGTCAACAGTTGCCTCATGTAAGGACCAGTATTGATTGCTGTGTGATCTATTCCTGTTGCGGGCACTAGCCCTACCCACACAAGTGAGGTACCATTTGTATTGGGAGACTTGGGGGAACGCTGGGTGGAAGGAAATTTGTGGCTCCTCTCAGATTCCAGAACTTTCTGTCACCGAAATGTGAGGAGAAAGTGTTTTTTTGGCCAAATTTTGAGGTTTGCAAAGGATTCTGGGTAACAGAACCTGGTGAGAGCCTCACAAGTCATCCCGTTCTGGATTCCCCTAGGTGTCTAGTTTTCAACAATGTGCAGGTTTGGTAGGTTTCCCTAGGTACCGGCTGAGCCAGAGGCCAAAATCTACAGCTAGGCACTTTGCAAAAAACACATTTTGGAAATACAAAGGTTTTCTTGATACCTATTTTTCACTCTTTATATTTCACCAAATGAATTGCTGTATACCCGGTATAGAATGAAAACCCATTGCAAGGTGAAGCTCATTTATTGGCCCTGGGTACCTAGGGATCTTGATGAACCTACAAGCCCTATATATTCCTGCAACCAGAAGAGTCGAGAAAACATAACAGTATATTGCTTTCAAAAATCTGACATTGCAGGAAAAAGTTAGAGTAAAACGTGAAGAAAAATTTCGTTTTTTTTCAGCTCAATTTCAATATTTTCTTATTTCAGCTGTTATTTTCTGTAGGAAAACCTTGTAGGATCTAAACAAATGACCCCTTGCTGAATTAAGAATTTTGTCTACCTTTCAGAAATGCTTAGCTTTCCGGGATCCAGTATTGTTTTCACACCCATTTCTGTCACTAACTGGAAGGAGGATGAAAACACCAAAAATAGTACAAATGGGGTATGTTCCAGTAAAATGCCAAAATTGTGTTGAGAAATGTGGTTTTCTGATTCAAGTCTGCCTGTTCCTGAAAGCTGGGAAGATGGTGATTTAAGCACCGCAAACCCTTTGTTGGTGCCATTTTCAGAGAAAAAAACCGCAAGCCTTCTTCATCAGCCCTTATTTTCCATTTTGTTTTTAAAAAACGAGATTTTAGCTGTATTTTGGCTAATTTCTTGGTCTCCTCCAGGGGAACCTACAAACTCTGGGTACCTTTAGAATCCCTAGAATGTTGGAAAAAAAGGACGCAAATTTGGCATGGATAGCTAATGTGGACAAAAAGTTATGAATGCCTAAGCGCGAACTACCCCAAATAGCCAAAAAAGGGCTCATCACTGGGGGAGAAAAGGCCCAGCAGCTAAGAGCTTAACAATGAGAAGATTACATCAACACAACAGAGTCAACTGCAAATCTCTTAAAAAGCACCTCTATTCTGTTTTATATTACACACATATAACAATAAAGACCCAGCCATTAGCTCTTACTGTGTGTGGTAACCCTGCCTCAAGGTATCAAAAAGGACAGTCATATATTCGAGCTAGTTTTTAGCTGTATTTGCCATTCAGAAAACTATGGGCCTGATTCTAACTTTGGAGGACGGTGTTAAACCGTCCCAAAAGTGGCGGATATACCACCTACCGTATTACGAGTTTCATAGGATATAATGGACTCGTAATACGGTAGGTGGTATATCCGCCACTTTTGGGACGGTTTAACACCGTCCTCCAAAGTTAGAATCAGGCCCTATGTGTACATCTGAATATTCCTTTATGCTCTAGGGTGTACATGCATAACTCACAGCCTCTATCAGGCTCAACCCCACTCTAGAACAGTGGTCTTCAAACGTTTTAATGCAGCACCCCCCAATGAAAAAAAAAATCATAGGGCCCCCCTCTGAATTCTTCACAATTATTCTATTAAATTGACAACGTTTAAATATGTCTGCACTTATTTAAACATTGAAGTTCAGTTCTTTTACAGTTTTAAAAATGCAATCAAATACATCATGCCAAACATACTTTTCTGGTCAGGCAGGCCTTACTAACGTTTAAAAGTATCCACGGTGTGATTATTAGAAGTGAGGGTAGTGATTTTGAAGAGTTTTTGGAGTCCCTTCCCTTTTGACACATATTCCCAGTTTGGATATAATTGACAAAACATGTTAGTGATGGCCCATTACAGAGCAGTTTATTGCTGATAATTTTTTAAGCGCAAAACAAAGCCCTGTTATTAGATTAATGCTTGTTTTGGCCAGAGCCTGGTGCCCCCTGCCCTCCCCTCCCCCCCGGGATCACTTGAGGCCCCCTAGGTTTGCTCACCCCCCAGTTTTGAAGACCATGCTCTAGAAGGATTTATTCTCTATGGTGCTTCTCAGTTTCTCCAGCCTTCCCCCCTATACAGGTCAACTTTATGTGGAACGAAAGAGAGACCAGGTGAGCACCCACTAGCTTGCTCCTCAGCTGCTTCCTGACTGAATGCATTTCCCCCCCTTCTCATAGGACTTAGTTGCCTTGTCCCCTACCCCATTCTCTGCAACCTTTCTTTTCACTTGTTAACAGATACCTACCTATTACAGTAGTTAGTCCTCTGGATTTGTGTTTGCAGAACTCCCCTGTGGGTGTTAGGTGTACCTACCTTATTATACACTGTCTTCTCTTCTTGGTAAATCGTATGGAAGTCGCTATGGAACATGATGAGGTGGGCTGTGAATGTTCCCATCAATGGAAAAGTCACTGGAATGAGGTAAAAGGGGAGATTGCAGTGGAACACAAGCCGCCGATCTAACTCACCAAAGAACACCTTTATCCATGTACAGCCATACCACGTTTAACTAGTCCATGATTGACTAGCTGCTACAGTTCTGGGTTTTTTTCTTTGCATTTTTGGTCTTGCAGTCCTATTTGTTACATTATAAAATCAGACCTGCAAGCCTAGAATGCAAAAAGAAAGCCTGGGCGTGAGAAGCTAGCTAGTCACAGATTGACATGGGAAACCTGGAAACCTGGCATGGTACATATTGACATCATTCAAGACTCACCATAGGTAGCAGAGGCTATCCTTGACTTACCCATTGTTACCGCTTTCACTTGCAACACTTAGCTTCATAGGATGCAAATGAATTGCCAAGAACACAAGGTAAGTAGGGTCCTGAGGAGCCCTGTTTACTTTCTGTAGTTTGCTTGGAAAAGCTGGACATTAGGCTTTCAGTTTTGTATAAGCTTTAGGAACCCCTATAGGTCACGGTTTTATAATGCCAACCTATTAACTTTGTTAAAGCTTATTTTCTGATCCCATTCATGTGCATGTATCAAGACACTTGTGCAGGCATGGCTGTCAAACTTGGAGTGAGTTTTTCTTAAGAGTAGCCCATTCCAAGAAGGCTGTTGATGTGAAAAAAAAAGTTAAACAAGCCATGCGAAAAAGGCATTGAACAACTCAGCAGCACTTGCTGCTGCTGGGTCCTTGTAAAAAATAATAGTAAAAAAACATAAAATTCTAAAAGAATATGGGAGCAAGATATCCAAGCCCTTGGAGAGCACTTCTTCACCACAGCCAGAGAGCAGCTAGACAGCAGGGCAACAGCAAGGCAGCAGACCTTCACAGAAAGCAGTCAGGTGAGTCCTTTGGGCAGCCAGGCAGTTCTTCTTTACAGGATGCAGGTTCTGGTTACAAGTTTCTTCTCCAGGAAGTGTCTGAGTTGGTAGGGGCAGAGGCCCTGTTTTTATACCCAAATGTGCCTTTGAAGTGGGGGAAACTTCAAAGAGTGGCTTAGAAGTGCACCAGGTCCCCTTTCAGTTCAATCCTGTCTGCCTGGGTCCCAGTAGGGGCTGTGGCAGTCCTTAGTGTGAGAGCAGGCCCCCCACCCTCCCAGCCCAGGAAGACCCATTCAAAATGTAGATGTATGCAAGTGAGGCTGAGTATCCTGTATTTAGAGTGTGTCTGAGTGAGTGCACAAGGAGCTGTCAACTAAACCCAGCCAGACGTGGATTGTAAGGCACAGAAAGGATTTTATATCACCATTCTGGCCATACTAAATATGACCTTCCTACTCCTTTCAGATCAGCAGCTACCACTCAAACAATGTATGAGGGCAGCCCCAATATTAGCATATGAAGGTAGCAGGCCTCACAGCAGAGTAAAAACATATTTAGGCGTTTTACACTACCAGGACAAGTAAACTACATAGGTACATGTCCTGCCCTTTGCCTACACAGCACCCTATCCTATGGGTTATCTAGGGCCTACCTTAGGGGTGTCTTATATGTAGTAAAAGGGGATTTTAGGCTGGGCAAGTACTTTTAAATGCCAAGTCGGATTGGCAGTGAAACTGCACACAGGCCTTGCAATGGCAGGCCTGAGACAAGGTTAAGGGGCTACTTAAGTGGGTGGCACAATCAGTGCTGCAGGCCCACTAGTAGCATTTAATCTACAGGCCCTGGGCACACATAGGCCCTCATTACGATTCCGCCCTCCATAATACCGCTCCGCGGTCAGAAGACCGCGGAGGGTATTATGAGTTTTTCCCTGGGCTGGCGGGCGGTCTCCAAAAGACCGCCCGCCAGCCCAGGGAAAAACTCCCTTCCCACGAGGATGCCGGCTCGTAATAGAGCCGGCGGAGTGGGAAGGTGCGACGGGTGCTGTTGCACCCGTCGCGTATTTCACTGTCTGCAAGGCAGACAGTGAAATACATTTTGGGGCCCTCTTACGGGGGCCCCGCGACTCCCCCTCCCGCCATCCGGTTCCCGGTGGGAGAACCGCCAGGAACTGGATGGCGGGAGGGGGAGTCGGAATCCCCAAGCCGGCGCAGCAAGCTGCGCCGGCTTGGAGGATTCCTTGGGGGCAGTGGGAAACCGGCGGGAGACCGCCGGTTTCCCTTCTCTGACCGTGGCTAAGCCGCCGCGGTCAGAATGCCCCGCGGGGCACCGCCGGCCTGTCGGCGGTGCCACCGCATCCCGCGGCCCTGGCGGACGTAATCCGCCAGGGTCGTAATGACCACCATAATGTACTCTGCTAGGGACTTATAATTAAATTAAATAGTCCAATTGGATGAGATCCAATGTTACCATGTTTAATGGGCGAGAGCATCTGCACTTTAGCACTGGTTAGCAGTGGTAAAGTGCGCAGAGTCTAAAAACCAGCAAAAATAGTATCTAAAAAGTGGAGGGAGGCAGGCAAAATGTTAGGGATGTAAAGCCTTCCCTGCACGAAAACATTGACGCACTCCTCCCTGTTTTCCACGCATCTCCTCCTCTGCGGTTCTTTGCCGAGATTTTGAACGCAAACCAGGTACTTTGTGCTTGAAAGAGACATTTATTGCTTTTTAAGAGACTAAATACACTTTATATAATTTTTACAGTGATATTCCTAAATATACTTATTGCATTGTAATCGTTTTGACCTGCATCGTATCAGATAAATATTATATATTTTTCTATACACTGTGTGGTGTATTTTTGTGGTGCTATACTGTGTTATTGCACAAATACTTTACACATTGCCTTCTAAGTTAAGCCTGGCTGGTCAGTGCCAAGCTGCCAGAGGGAGGGCACAGGATAATTTGGATTGTATGTGTAACTTACCCTGACTTGAGGGTCCCTGCTTGGACAGGGAGTAACCTGACTGTCAACCAAAGATCCCATTTCTAACAGGCAGATACTGAGTACCTGCAATTCTTCAAGGTGAAAGGGAGAATACCTGCACTTCTCTGCAATGCTGCTATACATTTAATTGGAGAGTACCAGCTCTTCTCAGGAGGAAACAGTACTCTAGACAGTGACTACCAGCACATCTATATTTCCATGTAAAGTACTGCCTCCAACCACATTTTCCCAACCCTGAAAGACATTTTACCTCTGTCCTTGTCAGGAGTAAATTTCCAACCTTTCTCAGTATGGGAAATGATTAGGGAAGAGCTTGTGGAAACCCTTAAAACATGCAAGTTAGTAGGTTTGCACAGACTCAAAAGGGCATTCCAAACCTGGAACCTTTGCTTACTGTTACCTCCAGTATGTAGGTCTGCAGAAAGGCGGCAAAATAAGGAAATTGCTAGTATTCAAGCCCTACTATAGTATTAGCCCTGGCATAATCAGAGAGGCTATTATCAGAGCTCTTATATAATTAGATTGGTGCCATAATGTGTCGCCACTCTGCATGGCACCAAAGGGAAAAATAGATTTTTTTTACAGGACAAGTAGATTTATGAAGAAGCATGTCCGGTGGGCAAGTAGATATGTTATTAAATTCCACACCCCTATGGAGGCAAGGGATCATTAAGGTCCAGCGATAACTGCCTCTCTGCTAACTGCATCTCTTTAGACAATACACCCACCCCACATACCAGTAATGAATCCTAAGGGCTATGGTTATTTCAATTCACAGTTTTCAAACTGATTAATTTCCTTATACCCATTTATACAACTTATGATAAGAGCTAGCCAACTTGGAAGTCCAAGGCCAACTCAACTGACTAAAGCATCTTACCTTACATCACCCAGGCAAAATCCAGCAGTCAGTAGTTGATATGTTGCAGCAGGTGTGGGCAAAACCAAGGCCTGGAGGGATGCTCCAGGCCTACCTCTTCCAGACTCTGGGGGTTGCTGATGGGCCCACTCT
The DNA here is from genome assembly GCF_031143425.1 of Pleurodeles waltl. Taxonomy (NCBI): domain Eukaryota; kingdom Metazoa; phylum Chordata; class Amphibia; order Caudata; family Salamandridae; genus Pleurodeles; species Pleurodeles waltl. The sequence goes on along the minus strand of NC_090438.1, from coordinate 822,841,174 downwards.
TGGCCCGGTCTTTGCCCGGGCAAGCACATGGGTGTGTCCTGCACAGCAGGGTCTACACTCTTAATGGCACTCTCTGCCTCCTCCACATGGCCCTCAGGGCAGAGCAAGATGATGCAGGGCTTCAGGGACACATAGGCCCTCTTTCACAATGCCACAAAGACTCCCTGTAATACTACAGACGGTATTTAAAACGGAGACATGTGCTGGCGACTTGTGTTATTGTATTAGCTATGCACTTTTTTTAACGTTAGTGAAGTAAATCTGTGTAATGGGAGAAGGGTCAAAAATCATATGGCTCCGCTTCCTGTGATGATTAGACTCAAAGGCCATATGAAGTGACTCCCTGTGATGTCACTGAGGTCAAAGGGTGTGTGATGTCATTGCTAGTGCCCTGAATTTTTTTGGTGTCTGTGATGCAATCTCATTTGGGGGAGTAAGCAAACATAGGGACAGGTGTGTCTCAGTAGAGATGGCATCTCTGTTTGAGCTTCTACATGACGGTGTGAAGGTACTCGGTTATGGGTTAACAACAAGGCAGTTCTATTCAGAATAGCTGGGCCTGAGCATTTCCTTCCCTTGGGTACCCGAGGGACTGTTAGAAATGTGTTCACTGTGTATTGCTAGCCTACACACACACTCACATAAATGTATAGTTCCCTTATTTTTCCTCATTTTTTTTTCTTTCTATGTGTGCTGCCTTCTGCAAGCACACATAGACAGAAGAAAACGCCTCTCAGGGTTGTTTTTGTGCAGGAAGGTAGCTCTTCCTGCACAAAAACAATCCTGCATGCAACGCAGGCACCCTTGCACTCTGGTGCAGGAGTGCTTGGGTTGGTGCTAGGCCGCCAGTGCAGAGGAAAGGACAGGAATGCACTGTGTTGCCTTAAAAACGGCGCATTCCTGCCTTTTCCCAGGAACACAGCGCAGCCAGGTGACTTGCTACCCTGAACCACTTTTTCATAAATATGGCCCCCAGTGTTTATAGTTTGAAATAGAATAGGTATTATATTCTGTGGGAGCTGCCATTTTATTCTACATCTTGCAAGCTGATGTTTCCTGTGCAGACGTGATAGGTCCTCTTAGCCAGCTCCTGCGATAGCCATTGGTTGGTAATCGGTCTTCAGGGTCACTTAAGTACTGTGTGAGGTAGCAGTAATAATACTGATAGAAACCCGATTTTATTGTATAGTGATATTAATCAGTTTTAGCTTGTAAAAGTGTGTTGTGATGTTTATGTATTTATAGATGGATGGCTTTCATCCGAATAAAATAATTTGCGTTTACTTGAATTGAACGACATAATCTGAAACTTTGCTTAGATGTGTGTTTGACAAGTATTATGTGCTTGCAGCCATGTTTGTATGAAGGCATAGAACCTGTATGCTCTTTCATCTCAGATTGTATGGTAACTGGTGTCATTTTTGTGCATTTGCAGGGAGCTGTGTTACGCAAACTTTCCCTCGTCCTCGTTTCCTTAATTTTGTTCTTATTATTCAGCAAGTCCTTTCCTGTTGAATATGTAGTGGACGACATGTTTATCAAGGAGACATCCTTTCTGTGGCGGTATATTTACGGCTACTTGGCTGTACAAGTACGCAAGCCAAAGTATTACTTTGCATGGATCCTAGGTAAGAGCTGACAATGACAATGTATTTCTGTATTTTATTTGTCACTTTATAATCACTTGTTTTTCATACAGTATTTTCAATGACTTTCCTGTTGCTTCAAATAGTTGTATGTAAGAGGTGTTACTATGACATCAGTTTTTGTACTTATTCTGCTGAATTGATCAGGTCATGCCATATTTGCTTTTTCATGGTCATGCCATGTTTGTTTTCTCACTGTCATGCAATGTTTCTCAGTTTTTCCTCTCTTTCGAGGCATGGTCTTGAACATGATCTATGTGTTACCACTTACAGGACTCAATTGTCACTATTTCCTGTTCTTTGCAAACCAAAAAGTGCTTACACAAAACCTTTATGCCTACATCACCCACATTTCACTCTTCTAGAACTCTTCAATTCGCCTTGACAGTTATAAATACATGGAATTAGTTGTTTCTCTTGGGCATCCGTTTAATCTTCTTCCACACATACAAAATACAGACCCAATAGATAGTTAGAATAGGTAGTAGATAGTTTGTAGGGGAAAGTTATACTAATCCTAATTTTATCTTAAAATGTGCCAGACAGTCGGGGATTTGGAGAACAAGAATTCACCTTGACTAATAAGAATATTATCATGAAGTTTTGAATTATATAATATAATTTTTTAAAGCGTTCTTCAGGACATATTACACTGACTGACTCATTAAATTTTTATACCGTGTACCTCATTTGTTTTCTTACCTATCTTTAAATTCAAAATCTGGTTGAATGGCCCGTTACTGCTTCATAAAATGCATAATACAGATTATGTTCGCTCAACAATTTGTGTAGATATCAGATTTTTATTTTACCACAGTCATATTTCATGTCACCTATTCAAACAACAATTCCAGTATGTCTGGAAATATCTCTGTCTATCACTCTATGGTAAACTCAGCACAATTATTGCATTCTTCAAAATGTGTTCCCCATAGTCCTTTAAATGGAAATAACCTTGTAGTTAATTTTAAATTGTGTACATAGTGCTCTGTGTACTACTAGGTTATTGATCAAAGTGATAATTGTAACACGTTATCAGTGTCATTAGCAAGAAGCTGCTAAAACCACAATTTGCTTTAAGACTAAATAGAAAATGATGTCATCATTATTTAGGATGTATCATGTGATTCTTTTCGAGAAACTTTTCTGACCACTTTCACCAGAGACTGATTACTATCGCAGTTAGTAGTGTTGTTACTCATTGTAACAGGTGAAGGCTGTTATTCACCGTAGGCTGCCCTCACTGTCAAGGCAGATCAAGTGAAGCAAAGTGTCATTGCTCTGGTGCCCGACAGCAGTCAGCTTACTGACTTGCAGTTCTCGGAGCAGGACCAGTCAGCTTTTGAAGTTCGTGCAGTTGTGGGCTACGGGTGAATAGAGAGCTGACCAAGCCCTTTTAAAAATGGAATACACCCCAGAATAGAGATCCACAGGGAGCCATCTAGACTACTCTTGTCCAACCAAGCAGACCGACTTGTTGAAAGTCAGTTTAGGAAGAAGGGAGGAGTTTGTTTTAAACAGTGTGTTGCTTAGACCTAGTGTTCCATCCACCTAACAATGGCAAGGAATTGGCGCTCCAAGGCCAACCATTTGCACAAAAAATAGGGAGGATGAGGCTCAGCTCTGTGAGCGGGTATATAAGAATGGAGAATGAGGACAAAGCACTGTGAGATGCAGGCTACCTTGGCAGAATACACACAACTAGTTTCTTTTCTCCTTTTCAGGGAAGGGAGAAGTAGAATGTGGGATGATGCTCTCTTTGACAGTGGGAGATGTATGCTACCGTGGTGGGATACTCATGAACAGTTTATTTCTTCCTCCTCCTCCAGAAGCTGATATCTGTCATAGGGAACCTTAAAAGTAACACTGATCAACAGGATAGATCCGTCCTGGAATAGTGTTAAAAAAGACAGAAGACCCTATACAGTTCCTTAAAGATGATGCTAGATACATTGTTTAGATTTTTCTTTATTTGTGCCAAATATCAAATATGAAGTAATACCCAGAATTTAGAAACACCCATTCACATAAAATGTATGTGGCAAAACAAAACAAGCCAAAAAGATAAAATAAATACTATCTTTAAATGTCTTGCAAATTTTATAAAACTGGACATAGTTGCACTGATCTAAAATAGTGAAAATGTTGACACGGAAAGAAATTGAGGGATGACTGGCGTTCCATACCAAGTACAAGCTTGTGCATGTCATTTAGTGCCTGTGTGAATTGATAAATACAGAGACAACCATAAATTTTAAAAAAGGTGGGTACATTGTTTGACTGTATTTTGTGATAACATTTTTTTCGTGTTATAATACATGGGATTCTATAAACCCTTTATAAACTTCAGCATCTTATTTCTTTATAATCAGCGACTAGTGACGCTGTCAGTCACAGATTATAAAGAAAAGATGTCAGAAGCCAACTATTATAAATTATTGCAGTAAAGTTCTGACATCACAATGCCTGTTGCTAGAGCTAGCAGTGGAGGTGAAAGGCAGGTCAGGTTGCGGAGCATAATTTAAGCAGCTGTTTAAAGCAACTAAAACGGTTGCATTTCTTTCTTCTGTTCTATTTTCTAGTTTACATTGACGTGCAGAGAGAACATGTTTTCATTTTTTACACTCTTAGGGCCAGATGTAGGAAACTAGCAAATTGCGACTTGCAATTTGCGAGTCCGTGCGACTCGCAAATTGCAAGTCGCAATCTGCTATGCAGAAAGGTGTCTCAGACACCTTCGGCGAGTCGCTATGGGGTCGCAAAGACCCACCTCATTAATATTAATGAGGTGGGTCGCAATTTGCGCCCCCATAGCGACTCTGGGCACTCACGGGGACGGAGGCCTGCTGGGAACAGCAGACCTCCATGTCCGTGACTGCTTTTAAATAAAGCAGTTTTTTTCTTCCAAGTGTAGCCCGTTTTCCTTAAAGGAAAACGAGCTGCACTTAGAAAAAAAAAACGAAACCTTTAGTTTCTGATTTTTTCAGGGCAGGTAGTGGTCCCTTGGACCACTGCCTGCTCTGAAAAAATAATTTTGGGTCCAGTCACAAAGGGGAAGGGGTCCCATGGGGACCCCTTCCCTTTTGCGAGTGGGTTACCATCCACTTCAAGTGGATGGTAACTGCGACTCCATGGAATTGGAATTGCATACCACTGCGACTCGCAAATAGGAAGGGAACACCCCTTCCTATTTGCGACTCGGAAATGCATTTTGCGAGTCGGTTCCGACTCGCAAAATGCATTTCTGCATAGCAAACACGAGTTTGCTACATCTGGCCCTTAGAGAGAGAAAAGTTGTGATTTTTCTGCATGTTTTTACGTACTTGGAGCTACTGCAGCTCTTTCTTTTTTTTAAAATAAAACTGACTTGTAGTGAATTGTTTCTAATGTTTGTTTGTTTATTGTGTTTAATTTTGCATTCGAAGTTTCATTTTTACGCTTCATATTTCCAAACATGCAGGCTCTCTCATATGAATGAGCTGTGCACCAAGGTTTTAATTAGTTTGTGGGAAAGGTGATGGTGTGAACATCTATTATATGGGATAAAGTACTCCCTTTCTTACATATTAAGTATATTGCAAGTCACCCTAGAGATCCATAACCTTGTAAAGGAACTCGGCCTGCAGCCTCTTTCCTCTATATAGTTATGGAACGTCTCAGTGACTTGCAATAGATTTATAGTGTACGCCAGGGAGTATTTCATCCCTTGTATATATTCTAGAACAAAGGGCATACTGAGAATGATCAAATGGTTGCTTAATGACAATAAGCAGAATCGTGCTAGTAGTGCAGAATACTAGCTATGGCAACATGGTGAATGTTTCAGAACCAAAATAATTTTTTGCTTGGGTTTATAAAACATGAACTCAAGAAATCCATAAACTAGTGGTGTATCATCACCAAACTATATGGTTAGGATCATTTGAGAAGAGTGCCTCCAAATATGTTGTTTTTGAGAGAGAATCTTGGATGAAATGAGAATCAGAATACAGAATGTTTACTGTCAGTCTGACCACTTAGGTCACACCTAGACATAATGGAATAATCTCTGAAACACTTGTTTGACCACAGAGATGATTAAAGCAGTCCCTTTGTCTTTACCTTTACTAATTAGATTCTGTTTCTGTAACAGGTTCCCTAGGTAGTGTGCACACGTTAACAAAGAAAAAACAGGTTTCTCTCTTGAGGAACTGTGGGACATAGTTTTTGAGAGATCGTCAAAAGACTTGAGAATGAAAGTCAAGCCAAATGTTTAAGAATTTTTTCAGGTCCAGTCCTTCTCACTCCCAAGCAAGACGGCAGGTGGTAGCAGGTCAGCTCAGTAAGGCAGGACTCCAGCACAGTAGCAATCCAGCAGAGTGGCAGTTCTTCAGCATGCCTTCCATGCCTTTGAAGTGCACAGACTTACTCCTCTACCTGCACTGTCTCCAGACTCACTACAGGGTGTTATTCAGCCCTTTGTGTGTGGACAGGACACAGCCTATTCAGGTGTAAGTGAGGCTGTTTCCAGATCCTTCCTCTCATCCCCACCCAGGATGGCCCATCGAGGACCATCAGGTCACACCTAAGCTCCCATTCTGTGTTACTGCCTAGGAGGAATATACAAAGCCCAGCTGTCTCCCACCCCAGATATGTGAGTAGACACAGGCAGCAGGCACCAAATGGCTAAAGTAAGAAAGTGCCAGCTTTCTAAAAGTGGCATTTTCAGAACTGCAACTTAAAATCCAACTTCACAATAAATTGTGGTTTTAAATTGCGATTCCAGAGGTACCAAACTTGGAAAACCTATCTCTTCCCAATTAAAAATTATACTTTTAAACGTTTATGAGGCAACTCCAATGTTATCCTATGGGAGAGGTAGGCCTTGCAGTAGTGAAAAATGAATTAAAGAGTTTTCCCTATAGGACATGTAAAACTTAAAAGTATATGTCTAACCTTTTAAATACACTGCACCCTGCCTATGTGGCTGCCTAGGGCCTACCTTAAGGGTGATGTATATGTATTGATAAAAAAGACATTTTGGGCCTGGCAAAGGGTTATTTTGCCTAGTCGACATGGCAGTTAAAAACTGCACACAGGCTCTGCAATAGCAGGCTTGAGTCATGTTTAAAGGGCTACATACATGGTGACATAATCAGTGCTGAAGGCCCACTAGAGGCATTTAATCTACAGGCCCTGGGCACACATAGTGCACTTTACTAGGTAGTTATATGTAGGTTAAATATGCTAATTGGGTATATGCCAATCGAATCATGTTTCATGGAAAGAGCACAAGCATTTTAGGACTGGTTAGCAGTGGAAAGTGCTCAGAATCCTAAGGCCTGCAAAAATGAAGTCAGCATTAACAGGAGGTCTGAAGGCAAAAAGTTAGGGGAAACCAGACCAATGATGCCAGGTCTAGCAATAAGCATTTAAAAAACACATATCTTCCTATGACCACAAAGGTGGCTATTTGATGAAAAATGCAATCTCTGACGTAGGAAATTTACAATACATTCTGAAAGCCCGTTTGAGATAGTTTTGCATAATTTAAAACAGCATTATCTAAATAAGAGATTAGAAAAAGGGTTTGTAACACAGTTATCTCTACAAAACATATTATTGTGCTCTTTGTTCACTTTTACAATGAGCCTAAGACGGGTATGATTGTTCCAAGGCTAATAATACTACTCCTTTGTCATGTAATCAAGAAGTAATAATACAACATAGATCCTTTAAAGAGAAATATTACCATACAAACTGCAGTGGCAGTTTACCATCAAAGTATTTGCCTCTCAGGTCAGAAGGTGTGAATGTTCCAGTTTTCTCCTCAGACATTCATAGTAGTGAACATGCCCTCACTAGAACAATAATGTCACTAAAGGAAAGACAGTCTTATGGTTGATGTGCCAGAAAACTCAGAAGTATCCACTAAGTAATAGGAAGCCTGATGAAATGTGAAGGTAGCCAGTAACTGCCGGAGCCTTGCAATTGTAGGATTGAGCTGCAGCAGCACCCCATATCCCGTAGGAGCCACCTGGGATATCTCTTACTTCTTGGGTTGCCATTGCAGAATCTTTATTGTGGTAGCCCTGGTGTAGAATGTGCCACAAAGTGCTTGGGCATTGAACCTGAGATTGGCACTGCCTAAGCCTCAGGCAGCAAGAAGTCAAGGGCAGTACTCGCAAACAACAGCTGTGTGCAAATTCAAAGTGATTACTTTTTCATGCATTAAATCAATTTTGTCCAATAGGCAAGATTTCTTTTTTCCAGAATAGAAATACAATTGTTTCTACGCATTTGCCAGGCTAAAATTACTGACCTGTGTCTTAATGTCACAAAAGAAATAGAAGCAAATCTTGTACTTCTGTTTCGTGAATTGTGAAGCTGCTTTGAAATGTTCTCCTTAGTGGGTTGCCTCCTATTCCCACGGCTACACTTTTGATGTTTTTCTGGAAGTTGCCATGTTTCCAAAGTTTATTGTATTCAGTTGTGCATTAAAGAGGTCCACATATCTTAAATTATATTTCTAGTTGGATAATTGGGCACGCTTTCCTAATTTGTATGTTATGCGAATGTAGAATCCGTAAGTTAATTTGGGGAAATGTTCTCCGGTTGGTGACCAGCCTATTACTTAGGCTGGGCATTTCTGCAATGTCTAGACTTAATATAGACTGTATTCTATCATGTACTTATATAAATGGAATGAATGTTCTTATTTTTGTAAGAAAGTCTGAAGTTTTGTGACCTTTTCTTTTGCTTTTCAAGCGGATGCAGTTAACAATGCAGCTGGCTATGGTTTCAGTGGAGTGGACAAGGAGGGCAGATTTCACTGGGACTTGATCTGCAACTTGAAAATCTGGAACATTGAGGTGAAAAATACTTTAACAAATACTGAAAAGTATCTATTGTGGAGGTGTACCGAGGTACCTAGATAGTAAAAAGCGCCACAAGAGGATCTTACCTTTTACCTATGAAAAGTGCTGAGGTTCATAGTCCACTTCATGTATTTGCCAAGAAACCACCTTTTGTAGCCCACTAGTATATCACAGTTAAAGGCCTTGCACCAGAGCTGCAGTTCTTGATGGATAAGATAAACCTAGTTTGGTCATGATGCCCTAAACCTTTGCGATGGTGGTCTTGTTCTCCCGCCATATTGAACATTGACAGTCTGATCCCTTAATTCAGGCATAGTCTTCTTCATGCTGTGCGGTTTATAACCTTATTGTTGATCGGCCTTCTGTGCCTCCTCTCAAGTAGTTTATTTCATTACTAGTTCCTGGAAGAAACCCATAGCATATAATAACTCCACACCACAACTGTGCCAGATGGATCCCTTTCAATGGTCTTTTTTAATTCATTCAGCTTTCACACGAAATGACAGCTACACCTCGGCCCTTTGGATGAAAAGTATTCCAGGTTTTTAACTGTTGAAAACAGGTGCGTCTCATTTCACTGGCATGGTACAAAAAATAAACTCTACCATTAATAAAACATTGGAAAAATGTATCAGTCTCACCGTATGTCATTGTAAATCTGAATTACAGGACCTGATTATTGTACAATGCATATTTGATTCCCTCTAGAAATAAAACCTTTTCAGTTCCAATTCTGTGGGACAGTACTGATACTTCTGGAGTAACAACTATGGTTGTTCTTTTGTGCTTTGTAGGAATGCTTTGTTTTGTTTGGTATACCCCCATTACCAAAGGCATGCCTGGCAGATGAAAGGGGTACCTCCCAAACAATATTTCTTCGCTAACAAAACATTCTCAGTCAAGTGATGGCTTTGCTTTGGCCAGGTTCCAGTCTCAAATGTACATATGCCGGGTTAACATGCCGTTCACACCAGTAGAATGTACAACGGGCATTCCTTCTTTCTTTTAGCACACATGATCTCTGTGCGTAAATCTTAATTCCAGTTAAAAAGAAGTCAACCCATTCATCAGGAATACCACCTGTTTTTGCGGTAACTCCGAGGCAAGCACCGGTGTACCACCTATGGAAGTCCTGAGCAGACCTTTCCGTGCTTTATAGAGTTCAAAGGAATCCTCTAGGTCACCCCGGATACAGTTATCCCATGGTCTGCCTCGCATCCAGTCCAGGCTCATGGAGAGCATGTCTCTATTCAGAGACCTCTCCCAAAATATTGGAATATAAAATCCAGGGCTACTATTCATTTTCAGCCAAATACTTGGCCATCTATTTGGTATTTTTCCCTATGAGGAAATATTTACTCGTCACAAGCTCCAACTTCTCATAGGGTTCAGGCTGAGGTTGCTCTCTATCTGTGAGCCTGAATTTAATGTATTTCACGTGCAGTGTAATCCTGTCTGCTCGTATTCCCTGTTTTAAATTTAGTTGCTGAAAGAAAGAATTGTTTTTTGTTTGTGTGTTGTGAGTGTGTGCAGGCATACATGAGCACCTGGGATTATGGCTGCCTGTGCACGATTTTATCAAATGGTGAGAGTGACTCACATACACGGAATACACACACACCACATTCCAAAACATTGTCACGCACATTCAAACAAATATACACAAATATATACACACACATAAGAAAACACAAATGCAATTACACTTGTACACACATACTTGTAGACACAAATACCCACATGCATTCAGCATACATACGTACACACCTACGTTCTCATATTGATGTGTGAAACAAAAAGTCACAGAGGTCAACTCATACATACACTACACACATACACACATACAGCCACTGAATGTAGAAACTTGCTTTCTTATTACGGACCGTGGGTGGGAGAGTAAAGATACATGTGCTTTGCATGGGTGTTAAAGTGCTCTGCTGGTGCTTCTCAACCACATACACACACACACACACAATTCACTAAGGCACTCAAGAAAACAAACATATCACATAGGGAGTGTAGAACTGTTGGCGTTGGCAAGCTTACAACTCAAAAGAGACTACTGTGAACAGACCCTTGGAATGCGCATCTATCCCTTAAAGTCCTCGGAAATGTTAAGTTACAGTACATATTTGTAGGTTTTTGATAGGGATAAGGGTTGCATCCTTTTCCCCAAAGGTGTGAGAATGTGTGAACTTCGAATGCCTATGCATTGATGTCAGATAAAGTTTGTGATAACATTTTATGAAAAGTTATTTCGAAAAAAGTAAACAAAAATACTACTATTAAATATGTCCGATATTGCACCAACTACTAAGGGATGCTGAGAGGTAATAAACGTATTGCCTGACCTCTGAATCAAAAAGTTGAATGTTGTTGTGCAGTGGGCATCAGCGCCAATAGACTACTTCATTAGCACCTGTGCTCTTTACTGTTATGTTATTCTGATTTCAAAAGACTAATGTATGTCTCTTATCTTTCGCTAGACGTCAACAAGTTTCAAAATGTACATAGACAACTGGAATATGCAGACAGCAGTATGGCTGAAGCGGTGAGTAAAGTGCCATGTCAACCAGACGTACTTTGCTGGTGTATATTCTTCTTCAGAGCTTTAGGATATGAATATGTATTATTTTTGTAGATAAAACACTCCTGCAGGTGACTCAACTCACTTTGCAGTACAATGGAAGAATACACAATGGAAATGGCACTCCCATGTGGATATTGACCCGAGTGGAGTAAGACCCTTGGCTTCACCATGGGCCATCTGATTTTACCCTGGTCAGTATCTACCTGGGAGTACACTTCCACTTGGGTAATATTGTTTAGGTAGTTATATTATGGAAACAAGAACAAAAACCCAACTGTGAGTGATCTGTCAATATTGAACTGCTGATTAGGGATTCCATTTGCTCTGTGAGTAATCCCTACCTGTTGGAGTGTGTTGAGTACGGACACCAATAAGTGAAAATACCCTTCTGGTCCCTTCGATGGCTTGGATCCAGAATTTAAGAAAGGTCAGATTGCAAGCTTTACCATAGTCCGGACTTCATATCAAGACTAGAGGTTAGCATTATGCATACTTCTTTTATTGCCTACTCCCTGTATCTGTATATGCAAAACTAGGGGTATGCCCACTATACCCCTCTAGGGTCTGGGCAATCAAACAAATTATACAACACAAAGTTGACTCTTGAGAGATTAATCACCCAACATCACTTTTGTGTCAGATACACACCATAAATTAACCTGTGCTCACTCTCCGGTAGCGTGACACAGAGCAGGCAGGCTTAGCTTAGGAAGCAATGTTTGAAGTATTTGTGCAACACTTGAAACAATAAAATAGTGAAAACACCACATAAAGAGAATCCACACCAAGTAAAAAAATAGATCTTATCTTAATGAACAAAATGAAACCATAAGAACAAAAATCCAATAAGTAGACATCAAGATATGAATTTTTAAAGAATATCCGCCAGTGTAGTGCTTAGAAACTTAAAGCGATAACCAGTGCTATCTAGTCATGTTAGACCGGAGTAAATCCAAAGTTCAGGTCAACTGCGATAGAGTGCGGGTCAGCTAGAGGGACCAACCTTGTCCTGTTGCAACAGTACCTTGTGTGGAGGGTTGTATCAACATCAAGGATCTGGTGCGAGGAGCAGAGGAGACGATTCGAATCCTTGAGCAGTGGTGCAGCATTGATCCCTTTGCAATGAAGGCGATGCCTCATCGTTGAGCCTTGCAGCCAGTGAGGCAAAGGTGATGCACTGAGTTGATGGTGATGCGTCGATCCTGAGCCGTGCAAACAGCAATGCAAATTCCTCATCCTAAGCGGCAGCGGCGAAGCGCCAGTGTCAAGGAGAGTTGCTGCAGTTTTTAACGGCGCAGTGACAGCAATATGTGGATTTTCTTAGAACACAGCTGCAGAACTCACTTCCTAGGGCCCAAGACTAGTTTGCCACAACTTGGCAGGGTAGAACTCACAGTTAACAGAGTTCAGAAGCTATTGCAGAGGTGAGTGAAGTCTTTGATGTCCGTGAGGCATCAGAACAGGAGGCAAGCCCTTGGAGTCGCTTTGGTTCTAGAGATGTAGAGATGCAGGTCCAGTCCTTCTCTCTCTCAGGCAAGGAGGGCAGCAAGAAGAGGGCAAGCCCATCAGAGCAGGAGTACAGCAAAGTCCAGCAGGGTCCAGCAGACTGGCAGTCCCTTAAGCAACATAGCAGTCCTTCTTCTAGGCAGAATGTCCTTAAGTCCAGAAATGTACTGACTTGGTAGTGTCAGAAGTCCAGTTCTTATACCCAGTGGTGCCTTTGAAGTGGGGGAGACTCCAATGAGATTTAAAATCCAACTTCACCATAAGTTGTCATTTTAGATCTTGATTCCAGAGACACCAAAACTGGGAATTCCATCTCTTATAAAATGTAATAAGACAATGCCAATGTTAACTTACAGGAGAGATATGCCTTGCAGTTCTAAAATATGAATTAGAGAGTTTTTCTACCTGAACATGTAAAACTAAACCATACATGTCCAGCCTTTTAAATACACTGCACCCTTCCCTGGGGACTGTCCAAGACCTACTGTAGGGATGACGTGTATGTGTTAAAAAGGAAGGTGTAGGCCTGGCACGTGGGTTAACTTGCCAGGTTGACATGGCAGTTTAAAGTTGCACTCACAGGCTCTGCAATGGCAGGCCTGATTCAGGTTTAAAGGGCTACTGAAGTGGGTGCACAATCAGTGCTGCAGGCTCACCATTAGCATTTAATTTACAGGCCCTGGGCACATGTAGTGCACTTTACTGGGGACTTATAAGTAAAGTAAATATGCCAATTGTGAATAAGCCAATGTTGCCATGTTTTCAGCAAAGAGCATATACACTTTAGCACGTGTAAAGTCTCCAGAGTCCTAATGCCAACAAAAATGAAGTCAGCAAGAAGAGGAGGGATAAAACAAAAAGTTTGGGGATGACCCTGCAGAAAGGGTCAGGTCCAACATAATCGCACCGGCCTAAAACCAGGGTAGACAAATCAATACCTTGATGGACTTCCCTGGTTAGGCGATAGAACGTGGACAATGGCCCACTACTGCAGGGGCACTTGTCAGTTCTACACCATTCTAAATTTAGTTGGATCCCTCTGTTAATATTCTTTTGACTCACTGAACTGACCCATGGGCAACCCTTCCCGTTATCTGTGGACCCCATCTGTGCAGCACCTAACATTAATTTGCTCACAGGTGCATCCCAGTAGGCAGACAGTACCACCAAGGCTAACAACCTGATGTGGCCAATTCCACCCTTTGGGTCTGAATTCTCTCCCTAACTCAAGGAAATCTGTGTTCATAAGGACAGCAACCAACAGAGGCCACTGACAGCTGTCAGTGGCAGTAACCAGGCCATCCAGGAGTCTCTGCCCTCTTTCATTTCTTAGAGTGGGGGGCATAGCCCAATGTGCCTTGCACCCTTTTTTTCCACTCTACCCCCCCAACCAGTTAAGGGGTGGCATTCTGAAACTGGCCACCAAGCCTAGGGTCTGCACCGTGAAGCTGAACAGGAGACAGGAGTGGGCTTGCCCTGCTCTTCCATTTGGGGTCCTGTACCCTGTACTTGGGAATGCTATCCCCAGAGAACAGACCTGTTAGTGTGCTTATGGCAGCTGCCCCACCCAGCCCTCCTGGCACCGGGGCAACTCGTTCCCCTGAAGTAAGTCTTTGGGTTATTGGGGACTAACTATGACCGTCCTTTGGGTCCCCTCCCCACCGCACTTTAGGGATACTGGAACCATAGGGCCAAATGAGTCCTGCCTATGGACTGGTGTTACCCTTCACACCTGGCAGGTGTACTACTCTGGGGAAACTAGCCTTACCACTACCATGGTCTGGCTAGCTCTGGTGTCCCTCAGAGCAGTGACCTGGACCCTGTTCACTGTCACCAAGTCGAAGGGACAACACCCAGCCTGAGACCACCAACTCACCCTCTGAGTCTACCTCCCAACTAAGGGAGATCACAGCATAGTCTATGACCTGTCCTGGGGGACTACTTACCCTTAATGCCACATTGGCCATCCCTGTAGAGGTCCCACCTGTGGGTGGCTACCTGGGACAAACAGAGTCACACTTCTTGTGTCCCAGCTGAGAACAATCAAAGCTGCAGGTTGGAAGTGGGGCGCCCTGGGCCACTGCCCAACAGAACCTCCTCCCTGTTTCTCACAAAGGGTATTGGAGCCTTTTCCTCCCACCTTACTCTGAGACCTGTCTGTGTCTCCCTTGACCTCCCCCTCACTCTGCTGGGGGCATCCTGAACCACCCTTCTTGGGGTCAGTCCCAGGTACCGTCTTTTAGATCATGGTGCTGACACAGCGGTCCACCTCCTTAGCAGGCTCCAGGGGATCAGAGAGCTTACTGTTAACAAGGTGTTGGCACAGATCTGGAATGCAAAGTCTGAACATGTGATCTTTTGCAAGCAAGTTATACAGCCCCTGGTAATCCTTTAGCTCACTGCTCTTCACCCAACCATCCAGTGCCTTGCAAAAAAGAATCCACACAATCCACCCAGGTATGTTGGGATGGCTTTTGACTGTCTCTGACCTTTTGCCTGTACTTTTCTGGGGTCAGACCAGACTTCCTGATTAGGCCCTCCTTTGGGGGGGGTTCACCTTATCCTGTATCTCCCTTCTAGGGTCAGTAGAGTGTCCCTCCCTTCACTAGGAATGTACCTACACTGTCTGGCTCCCAAGTCCTCCTCAGGGACCCTGTGCATTTGTAAAGCAATCTCATAGGCCTCACACCATCGGTCTGTGTCCTCGCCCACCAAAATGTCAGACATCAGACCCTTGAGTATGTGGACCCTTCTGTTAGTGGGCACTGAAGAAATGCTGCAACCATCATGGCTGGACTCTGCCCTCCTGGCCTTGAGGTACAGCTCTTTCAGGCTCAACTTCTGGGCCAACATCATTTTCCTCTCCTCCATGGTCAATCTTTTCTCCTCCACGGCTCTCTCTGCCGTCTCTTATTCCAATGTGAGCTTAGCCAGCTCCAATTTTAATTTCCTTTCTTCTCTCCTGCCCTCCAGCTCCTCTCGGGACAGGCCACTAGATGAAATGCTTCTCCCTGTCTTGGAGGGCACCTCCATTCCGTTGGTTCCCTGCCCCCGGCAGTTCCAGGGAATCCTGATCCAGCTCTGTATCATCCTCTATTATGTCCTCTTCCTCCTCTGGGGTCACAAGTGCATCCCAGGCTGTTAACAGGCCCTCAGCGCCTTCTGCAGTTCCACCTTCCTGGTGAAGCCTTTTGTAGACAGCCCAACCCCCTTGTAGAAATCTTTGAGCTGGGCCATAGTGTAACTTTCCAGGAGGGCCAGCTCACAATCCATTTTTGCAGGTGCAGATGTTCAACCTCCACTCAGAGAGATAATTTTAGAGAAAAACAAAAATACCATTAAGGGAAAATAGGAAAATTAAAAATGCCAATTAGTGAGAGTAGAGATAAAATGCCAATAAGGATCAGAGACAATTGATTCCAATTGGTCTTACGTGTGGATGGTGGCATACACCAACTACTGTAAGGCACTGCACAAACACAAGTCCTACCCTCACTGTTGATCACCAATGTTAGAAATTGGGTTTCTGGTTAGCAGAGGTATGCACCCTCTCCAAGCAGGAACCACAGTCCTAGTGAGGGTAAGTCAGATGTCAGATACACACCATACATAAACCTGTGCTCACCCTTTAGTAGCTTGGCACAGAGCAGACAGGCTTAACTTATGAGGCAATGTGTAAAGTATTTGTGCAACTCTTGAAACAGCAAAACAGTAAAAACACCACACAAAAAATAATCCACACCAAGTTAGAAAATTATATCTTAATTTAATGAACAAAACAAGACCAAAAAGACAAAAATCTAATAAGTAAAAGTTGAGAGATGATATTTTAAAGAATATCTACCAATGTAGTGCTTAGAAACTTAAAGCGCCAACTGGGGCTATCCGGTCGCGGTAGACCGAGGTAAATTCAAAGTTAATGCTGACCACGATGGAGCGCAGGCCGGCTACATGGACAAACCCTGTCCTGCTGAAACAGTGCCTTTTGTGGAGGGTTGTGGCGACGTCAAGGATTCGATGCGAGGGGCACAGTAGATGCTGCGAAGGTGATACATCGGTTCCAGTCCCCGCAGTCAGGGTATGCGTCATCCTCGAGCCATGCAGTCATCTATCCTCCAGCAGTGGTGTAGTATCAAACCCTTTGCGATGAAGGCGATGCGTCGTCATCAAGCCGCGCAGCTGGTGATGCAAAGGGGATGGGCCGGTGCTGCTGGTGATGCATCGATCCTAAGCCACGCAATCAGCGATGCAAAGTCTTCACCTTCATCGGCAGTGGCCATGTATCACCATCAAGGAGAGAAGTGGCGGTTCCGGTAATTGCACTTATGGCAAGACGTTGATTTTCTCAGAACACAGCTGCAGAACCTCCCTACAAAGCCCCAGGACGGGATTGGCACCTCTTGGCAGGCTAGGGCTCACAGTTGTCAGAGTCCAGAAACTGTAACTGAGGTGAATGAAGCCTTTGATGTCCCTGAGACTTCAGAACAGGCGGCAAGACAGCAAGCCCTTGGAATCCCTTTGGTTCTAGGGATTTAGAAATACAGGTCGAGTCCTACTCACTCCAAGGCATTAAGGGCAGCAGGCGGGAGGGCAGGCACAGCAGAGCAGGAGTCCAGCATAGTCCAGCAGGGTGGCAGTCCCTTCATCAGCACAGCAGTACTTCCTATCAGAATGTCCTCAGGTCCAGAAGATTCCGGACCTGGCAGGGTCAGAAGTCCAGTTCTTATACCCAGTGGTGCCTTTGAAGTGGGGGAGACTTCAAAGAGAGGCCTTTGAAGTACACAAAGCCCTTTCCCTTCCTGCCCTGGCTCCAGACACAGTACAGGTGGTTATGCAGCTCTTTCTGAGGGCTCAGGACCCAACCAAATTCAGGTGTAAGTGTCAGTTCCTCCCTCCCATCCTTGCCAGGATGGCCCATCAACATGCAGATGGCCGCTCAGTCACACCTAAGCTCCCTTTGTGTGTGGCTGTCTGGAATGAATACACAAGAGCCCAGCTGTTGCCCACCCAGACATATATTCAGAAACAGGCAGAAAGTAATACATGGTTAAAGTAAGAAAATGGAAACTTTCTGATAGTGTCATTTTCAGAATTACAATTCAAAACTTCCACTTCACCATAAGTTGTGATCTTAAATTGTGATTCCAGAGGCACAAAACTTGGTGGTCTCATCTCTTCACAATTGGAAATTAAACTTATAAAATGTAATAAGGCAATGCCAATGTTAACCTATCGGAGAGATGGGCCTTGCAGAGGTGAAAAACAAATTAGAGAGTTTTTCACAACCTGAACATGTAAAACTAAAAAGTACTTGTCCAACTTTTTAAATACACTGCACCCTATTGTGTCCAGGGCCTGCCTTAGGGTTGATTTATATGTATTAAAAAAGCCTTGTAAGAGGTTAACCTGCCAGGTCGGCATGGCAGTTTAAAAGTGCACCCACAGGCTTTGCAATTGCAGGCCTGAGTCAGGTTTAAAGGACTACTGAAGTGGGTGGCACAATCAGTGCTGCAGGTCCACCAGCAGCATTCATTTTACTGACACTGGGTACATGTAGTAAACTTTACTTATAAGGAAAAGAAATCCTTTGGTAGTTAGAAATGGAAATTAGCAGAATCATCTCACATGGATGAAAAATGTTGGTCCCAGATGTGAGGGTGGCAAAAAAGGACGAAATATTAAAATGAGAAGCGAACACATTTTGAAGGTAATGGAGAGGTATTGTGCTCTTTGGAGGCAGGTGGTCTAAGCGCCTGCTTTAACCACCAGGGAGTGTGACGGTGTCCCTCTTGGCACATTTTTGGGTGGCACAAGCAGCACTAAAGAGATTCAGGCTTTAGACCCATACTTGATCAGCTTTCTATTTAAGATGGGTTGTGATCCTCAGAAAGGTTGGGAAGAAGCACTGAAGCAGACTCCTAGATGTGATTGGTCCTCTGGCTTATGTTCTTGATATGGCTGAGGAACCCAATCAAAGGCAGCGACTGTGGACACAGGACTCCTTTGCCAGAAAGCAAGTTGTTTCTTAGGAAACCAACTACTGTGTTGATCACTGAAAGACATAGGGGTCATTCTGACCCGGTCGGCGGTAGCACCGCCAACGGGCTGGCGGTGCTCCGCCGGGCATTCTGACCGCGGCGGTACAGCCGCGGCCAGAAACGGAAAGTCGGCGTTGTACCGCCGACTTTCCGCTGCCCATGGGAATCCGCCATGGCGGCGCAGCTTGCTGCGCCGCCATGGAGATTCCGACCCCCTCACCGCCATCCTGTTCCTGGCGGTTCCGCCCGCCAGGAACAGGATGGCGGTGAGGGGTGTCGTGGGGCCCCTGGGGGCCCCTGCAGTGCCCATGCCAATGGCATGGGCACTGAAGGGGCCCCCGTAAGAGGGCCCCACTTTGAATTTCAGTGTCTGCTCAGCAGACACTGAAATTCGCGACGGGTGCTACTGCACCCGTCGTACATCCTCCCCTCCGCCGGCTCCATTCGGAGCCGGCATCCTCATGGAGGGGTGTTTCCCACTGGGCTGGCGGGCAGCCTTTTGGCGGTCGCCCGCCAGCCCAGTGGGAAACCCAGAATAACCGCAGCGGTCTTTTGACCGCGCAGCGGTATTCTGGCGGTTCCCTCCAGGCGGGCGGCTCCCGCCGCCCGCCGGGGTCAGAATGACCCCCATAATGCCTTTTTAATGATAATTAATTCAAATGTTTTTTATAGATATTGTTTATTGTTCACAGCTAATAATAGCAAAACAAATAAACAGATGTGAACATTGCTGCCAAACCCCATAAAACTGACTTGCAGTAGTGAGCTATCTCAGATCAAAGTCCATAGCATTAGGTATCACATGTAGATACATCCCAATACTCCCTACTGATACCACCGTTGTCACAGCGCCCATTACAAGGAAAAGTGACTCCTCATCATCAGAGGGTTCATCTTGTGACCCTCCTCCCGCACCCTCAAACTTGGTCTGTAGCACCCCTCAGACCCAGAGATCACCTGCCACCTGCATCTGCATTTTAAAGCCATACTTCCTCAGCCACTGCCCTCTCACCAATGTACAAGCCTGATTGACATTTTTCCAACTTACGCTTTGCTGTTTTTTCAGTCCAGTTCTTCAAGGCCATTAGGCAATCATAGTGACAAGCATTGCCCTTGCCCCTAAACATACAGAAACCAGATACAACAGCAAACCAACTAAATTGCCAAGTACCTTTTTCATTAAGCACCATCTTTCAGGGTACTCAGTCGAATAATCATAGCTTAGGGTCTGATTTAGCGTTCGGTGGACTGGTTACTCCGTCACAAGAGTCACAGATATCCTGTCTGCATTATTACAAGTGCCTTATGATGAACTTGATTACCCATCATGTTTGTGTCGGAGTAACCCGAATGCCAAACTCTAAATCAGTCCTGT
This sequence comes from Pleurodeles waltl, assembly GCF_031143425.1. NCBI lineage: Eukaryota > Metazoa > Chordata > Amphibia > Caudata > Salamandridae > Pleurodeles > Pleurodeles waltl. The sequence goes on along the minus strand of NC_090438.1, from coordinate 822,821,162 downwards.
AGGCTTTGGGAATAATGTTGGGTACAATGTCTAGTTTCAGTTATCACATTTTTTCATTTGCAGCACATATAATGTCCAGTCATTGTTATTTATTTAGAAAAAAAATAAAAGATTATTTATGTTAAGAAGACAACATAGTAACTTATAGAAGTTGAGTTGCACTGATAGTACACTCAATAAGATTCTGCAGATAGAGTGTATGGTAGTGTACTGCTCTGTGTGAGAGCTTAGAATTAGGCAACTAACAGTGTTTGCTTTCCCTTAAGAGTGTGCAAGCTTTGTAGTTCACACTTTTTTAGTTTTGTTGTTGCACCCACAGCCATTCTGCATGGGGAGAATGGAGTGATTTGTCAGTTACTGTAGGAGCCAGACCTGTCTTGGCAACTTGCAGTGTACAGTAGATATGTCCTCCCAAATATTCTTTGCATGCTGGGAATATTCTCTCAGTGCATCAGGTTACATTGTTTTCTGTTGCTGAGGGCTGTTATGGACTTTCATACTTCGTTTGAAGATGTCAGACTGAAAAAATCAAGGGCGGAAGATCTTTCCTAAACAGGGCACGCCTTTTGATACAGCTCAGCGGCAGCCCTGTAACGGGTGGTAACTACAAAGGAATTTTACGCTGAGGCTCTGCTGCCAGGAACAAATCTACTACACCACTTCTAAATGAGGCAAGAGACCCAAGAGGAGTACAGACGAAGCAGCCTCAATTTTTGAGACATATCACAGTACTGCCCTCCTCTAAATTACAGTACTTGAAATCAAAGTAATTGTTAGACTGGACTGTACTTGCCATGATTCAAACATTGCTGAAAATAGTGACTGGATCTTAGTGCAGTTTTGTTTCGTACTACAACTTGTGTTATGTCTTTGCAGCATTTGCTATGAAAGAGCACCAAGGTACCCGACAGTCTTAACATTCATCCTGTCTGCTTTCTGGCATGGTGTATATCCTGGATATTTTTTTACGTTTATCACTGCCATCCCCGTCATACTGGCTGCTAAAACGGTATGTAATTTCACGAGACTATGTTGGTATGTGAACTGTACCCACACTTTTGTTTTCCGCATCAAATGCATTCTTTGTATGCCTTTCCTTACAGTTTGGTTATTCCAATTTCAATTTCAGGTGTTAACAAATCTTGTGATCAGCTGTCTTTCAAGACTTGCTGTCGCAGGACGATTGATTTGGGAATACTCAATTTGCAGGAAGAAACTGTAAGACGATGCTAAAAATGATATTTTGTTCTGAAAAGACCTTAAAACTCTCCCTCCAGGAGGTAATCAATTATGACTAATCTGCAGTTATCCTACTATCACTCACATACCATGGAAATCTAATGCATAAATCAGCTAGGCAAATTGCTTGCTTAAACATCTTCAGATCAAAGGCAAACCCAAAGATCTCCTTAAATTGAATGTCTATCTGCGATTTGTGAACCACACATATCAATTTATTTTTAAACAAAATGTGAATGTGCAAGACCTAGGGCATGAAGAAACCTCCAGAAACATAAGCCCTGAGTTGAACAATGAAGCTAGTTCTGTTTTAGGTGCAAGCTGAATTTCTGCCTGATAAGGAATTGGGAATAGAGAGTGGGCTACTGAGGTGCGTAGTGTGATCGGCTGTACAGAGGGTTATGTGGAATGCACATCCAGTGGCCATGGCAAGGAGATGTTGGCAGGTCCAAAGCTGTGGCTCAGGCTTTGTGGGAGGATTAGCAAAGTCTTTGTAATCCATACCCTGCTAAATGCCATAGAAATAACCACTTTGGAGGTTGGGAGCACGGCCTGGCTATAAGTCGCACCATGTGGTCAGCCCTCCAAGGCCTTATGGAGAGGTATTTGCCACATGTTGGGATGGGTGAATGGTGGACACAGGGCCTGGACATGAACCATGCCTTGCGGCAAAAGCCAATGCAAAAGGGGTTGACCACATGGGACCTTCCTGGAGGCCTTGCAGCTACCCCACTCTGCAAGTAGAATATAAAAAAAGTATTTGTATGTAGTACATCATCAAAAAATGTAAAAAATCGTTCAGGATAAAATATGTTTTTTCTGCTCAATCGACATTAACATATGCTCAGGAAAACCTCAGTGGTTTCCCGAAATAAATAGTTAATGTGAAGTAATGGCCATAAAAGTAAATCTAAAAGCATCTTATAGTGGCAAGTTATAGTGAGCTGCTTAAACCATAGCTCACCTACCCTCCATACACTGCACAGAATCTTACACATAACAGAAATGATGTCATTTCAGATCACATAATAGATATCACCAATGACATGTCAGATTACAATATTACTGACTTTACTACTGAAACCCCATATCACATCAACAATGACATACACAATAACATCAGTGTAATGGACACATGATTTCAGATAACCGTTGTACAATGACATAAATGCTTACATGAAAAAACTTTTTTTTTAAGGCATATTTTAAGCGTTCTCACTCTCTCACATTGCCCACCAACTTCCATATATGTGCAAATCATGTTGCTGGCATATACGGAACATGGTCTCCATTGAGTGCGTACATTGTTTTGACTTTCACCCACATCCATTGGTCAAACTGCATGAATAATTTAGACAATGGGCTTCAGTACCCTCTTCCGCTGAGATGATGACCCTGAACACCAGTGGGGCATACCTTCCAGCCACATTTCGGACTCCATTCTCTCTGTGTTGACTCCAGGTCACACTATCTGCAGACTTTTGTAAGTTCCCAGATGATATTCTCCGCAGTGTGTTGTTGTTTGTGAAAGGTTATGATGAGTTTTTTTTCCCTCCAAAATGAAATACTTGATATAGATTAATAAGGGACAGATGCAGTAAAAAAGTTCCCTGCCAAGCCATATCAAGTAAGTTTAAGACCTCGAGATGGTAGGACGTTACCTTGGGAATTTAATGTCTTGTGAAGTTTTTGTGCAGTTCCCACTAGCCTCTATCTGTCTCTCATGCACATATACGTGATCAGATAAAATGAACACAATTTTTCTTAAGCCCTGAAGCATATTCCTGCCTTTCTGGAAGCCTGTGAGGATATGGTTGTGGCAGTAGGTGGATATTTTCTACTTTAGCTTTCCGTATATCTACAGGCCTATTGCCCATGTACTCCAGTCGAGCCTAGCAGTGATCAGTCCACCTGTTGTATTGTTACGTTTGGCTTCAGAGCCCTTTGGAGCTGCAAATACTCCTTCTGTGGTAAAGATAACAATTCAATAGCTTATTGTAAAATATGTACTTCTAATTTTAAAAAAAAGTATACTATAAAGCAGTGTTTCCCAAACTGTTGGACCATGAACCACTGGTGGCCGGTGAGCCTTTGTTTGGTGGGTCGCAAAAGTCCAAGCAATAAATAAAGATGGCATTAAATTCTGTACTTATACTGTCACATTTAAAGCTCTTCAAAGAGAGCGTCAGATGTCAGCCTAAGTCTTCTGCTTTTATTTTATTTTTAACATGAGGACTGCTGTTTACAAGCTCCTCCCACTTCCCAGTCAGAGAAACTAAATCAAAGTGAGTTCTGTGACAACCTTGCTGTGGTCCATGAAGTAAAGGCTGTAGGTCACCATTTTTTCTTAACACACAACACATTGTAAACACCTATAAGTAATCTGTACACGTTCAGAATTTAGGAAAGTAATAATGAAGCACGTTATGTTTTGTAATACTAAATTATGGAAATGATGATTTTAATGGGATCAGAACAAATCAAGACACTTTTTTGGGGGATGCACATTCACTGAAACCCGTTTTCCACATCTTATAATTTGTATGCAGTATCGTTTTATCAGTAAAACTGTATGTCTGTGCAAATTTAGTGATCATTTCAGTGGAAAATATACTGTCTGTAAATGACAATGCTGTACCACATGATGCTTTAGTTACATTAAAAAATCGCTCAACTCACATCCATTAAAGCCAGATGGGTCACAAAAGTTTGTTGTACTGAAAAGTGGATAGTGGTTCTAAAAAACTTAGGAAGTACTGGTTTAGAGGTTCTGTTGCTTCTTCTGCCACTTTCCTAAAACAAGCCCAGGAAGCATTGAAGGAAAAATGGCTGAGCCATTGAAAAGAACCATCAAATCATTGAGCTCTGTAGACCTTATTTTTAAGACGAAGCACTCACTTCCATTAAAATTGTATCCACAGACACTTTCACCAGTAAATAGACTAATCCAGGTAAGGATTTCCTAAGCATGTTTAAGGAAGAGGAGGATTCTTCAAGGCTGCATGTTCTAGGGGACATGGTTCACTTCCCACAAACAATCACACACACACTACTACTGCCCTTAAGAGTCTATTGTCAATGGTCACCACTCTACAGACTTGTATGAATAATGCAATTAATGTGAGTGGAAAAGATTGGTTTGATTGATTTTTAAAGTACCTTATGTGGAAGGTTATTTCACTCTTTGGCTGTCACACAGAACAATCTTCTTTGCTCATTGGGTAACTTGAAGCTAAGTATTATCACCAAGTTCTCATTGCCATTCCAGGGGGCATGAAAGGTGTGGTAAAAATAAGGAGAAATAGACCTTTAAATAGGTAGGGGACATGTATACAGGCAACTGAAGTCAAGACAGCACAGCCTGAACAGGATTCTCTTTTGAAGAGGCAGCTAATGCAAGTCTACCCCAGAGGCAGATATTTTCTCCGATTTCCCTATCCTGTAATTTGGGTTGGTTTGTAGCCTGGCGATGAAATCAGTGGGTAGATCAGAACAGATGGCATTACAGTAGTTTGTGTGACTTAAATACTGCATCTAAGACTGTCCTTTATGATTGGTAGAAAACCAGGCTTGTAGCTTATTCCTTCGGTAGAAACAGGTCTTAACCACTGCACAGATTTGGTCATAGAGAAAAGTCACAGGGGACCCTTTGGGATAGTAGTGTTTCTACTAAGCCCTATTGACCTAGTTTTACTAGTTCTTGGAATTTTGTTAGGAAACATACAAACCACCATTGTAGCAGAAAAGGTGTTTGACACCATTGCCACCATATCTAAAAAGACAATATGTTACATAGTGTCAAAACCAGCAATTAGGTCTAGCAACACCAGCAGGGCTATGTTGCCTTTATCAGTGCATTTCAGAATCTCACTCCAGTGGCCAAGTAGAAATCTTTCAGAACTACACAGAGGTTGAAAACATGATTGTTAGGGTGATAGCCAAACAGAAGGCCGAGAAAGCATTGCAACTAGGCTCCCATAGTTTTCTCCATGATTTTGCCAAATATGAGAAGCCTCATGATTGACCATTAGTTGTTAGTATCTAGTCAGTTCAGTGAAGGTGTGTTCCAATCCTTAACTAGAAGCCTGAAGTGAATTATTGTTTCTTCAAGGAATTTATTGTTCATACACTGAATTGGAAGAGCAAATCCGGGTGCATGATTTTTTAGCAATTCCATTGGAACCTGGTCAACAAGTTAAGTAGTTAGGTTTCTAATGGAGCTGCAGATTTTGGGTTGAATCCAAGGAAATACATTCTCAAGAAAATGATTTGTGTAAGTTAAGGGGTGACACGATTGACAGGGTTTCCCTCCAGGCACTCGCTTGAACACACATACTTACAAACACACACACACATCATATAACAAATTTAATTTCTTGCTTCTCTCTCTTGATTCATAGATGAGGAACAATTTCAGGCACTACTTCATTTCTTCAAGAACTCAGAAGGTTTTCTATGACATCATCACATGGATTGTCACCCAACTTGCTATTTGCTATACAGTTACACCCTTTACCATGCTGGCATTGAAGCCATCCATTAAGTACTATAGGTAAGTTGGTATTTTAAAATATGTCACCATTTTATGTGGTTTTGTTTCCTTTAAGGTCATTTAATGTCTCTCCATATTAGTTCTTATGAGAGTCTATTTACCTTGAGAAAATACATAACTATATAAAACATCACCTGGAATGTGGTTGATTCTGACCTGAGATCTGCAGAACATATTTTAGATTAAAGTAGCTGTGGATTAGAGTGGTCTTTCTAACAGAAATGCCACTATGTTTTGTTTTGCAATTGCCCAGACGTTAAAGGGGTATCTGTAGTTGAGTTGGTTTATTAGAAACTTGCTTTGATAATGTTTTAGCTTTCTGCATATTTCATGATATTCTGTTAATGACAACATTTCTCTGTGAGTTCAAGTCCTTAAGCATGTCACTGCATGTAGGCTTTGAATGTTAGCCACAGACCTAAGAGGGTGCGGTTGACAAACAAACATACTCTGCGCCACTATTCCCAGACTATGGGGGTCATTCCAACCCTGGCGGTCGGTGTTAAAGCGGCGGCCAACCCGCCAACAGGCAGGCGGTAAAAAAAATTGAATTCTGACCCTGGCGGGAACCGCCAACACAGCCCGCCACTTTAACACTCCGACCGCCACGGCGGGACAAACAAACAGCGCGGCGGTCACCGCCAACAGACAGGCGGCAGACAATGTACCGCCCACCCTATCACGACCCACCAATCCGCCACCTTTTCCGGGACGGGAGCCCCGCCGATAAAAACACGGCGGAAACAGAGCACGAACGGGAAAACGCTCACCTCTGTACACTCCACGAGGAATCTGGACTGCATGGAACCCGAATTAAACATCCTACCAGCTATTGTCTACCTGCTCCTCTACCAGGAGCACGAACGCCGCCGCAGGAGACAACGGTGAGTACTGCACCTACGACACAGGGGAGGGGGGAGGAGAAAAGGTTATGGGCAAACACATACGCGACCTCCCCCCCCCCAAAATCCCTACACACCAATGCAGAGCAACAAGTCAGAGTGACACCCCCCAAACCCCCCGGAATAATGCAAAGACAAAATAAAAAGATCATTAAAATTGAAGTATATTATAGCATATTTGAAGTTAAGTGAAATATGAAATCTATAAAATAAATATATTACAACATGAACAATATATACATAGTCCAAAAGTCCGGCACATATTGGCAACATTCCATTGTTCGTGGGCCAATGTGCATAAACACATGGGCAAAGCCCATACACGAGACCCGATTCCATTGGAGAGAACACTGCTGGGGCATCAGATAATAAAACGACAGGCACCTCAGGGGGAAGGGAAGGGGGGGCACCTCAGCCACATGAGTCCACAACGCCAGATCCACGATGGGCCTCCATGCCCACTGTACCATCCTGGGGAGTGCAAAGCCACAGTCTCTCAAGTCTCTACAGTGGGTGGATTGCCCACTGTACCATCCTGGGGAGTGCAAAGCCACAGTCCATCAGGTGGATTACAGACTCCATTGGTTATGGAGGAGGCATGTTGGCCAGAGTGCTTCGTGAAGCCCTGCCCGACACAGATCCGGCCCTGCCAATGGGCCAGCGGTGCTTGAGATGAAGGGCCCAGCGGAACAGTTCAGAGACGGCGGTGCCCAGCAGAGCGGTGCTTGAGTTGAAGGGCCCGGCGGAGCGGTGCTTGAGATGAAGGGCCCAGCGGAGCGGTGCTTGAGATGAAGGGCCCAGCGGAGCGGTGCTTGAGATGAAGGGCGGAGCGGTGCTTGACAGGAAGGGCCCAGCGGAGCGGCGCTTGACAGGAAGGGCCCAGCGGAGCGGTGCTTGACAGGAAGGGCCCAGCGGAGCAGTTCAGAGACGGCGGTGCCCAGCGGAGCGGTGCTTGAGTTGAAGGGCCCAGCGGAGCGGTGCTTGAGTTGAAGGGCCCAGCGGAGCGGTGCTTGAGATGAAGGGCCCAGCGGAGCGGTGCTTGAGATGAAGGGCCCAGCGGAGCGGTGCTTGACAGGAAGGGCCCAGCGGGGCGGTGCTTGAGATGAAGGGCCCAGCGGAGCGGTGCTTGAGATGAAGGGTCCAGCGGAGCGGTGCTTGAGATGAAGGGCCCAGCGGAGCGGTGCTTGAGATGAAGGGCCCAGCGGAGCGGTGCTTGACAGGAAGGGCCCAGCGGAGCGGTGCTTGAGATGAAGGGCCCAGCGGAGCGGTGCTTGACAGGAAGGGCGGAGCGGTGCTTGAGATGAAGGGCCCAGCGGAGCGGTGCTTGACAGGAAGGGCCCAGCGGAGCAGTTCAGAGACGGCGGTGCCCAGCGGAGCAGTGCTTGAGTTGAAGGGCCCAGCAGAGCGGTGCTTGAGTTGAAGGGCCCAGCGGAGCGGTGCTTGAGATGAAGGGCCCAGCGGAGCAGTTCAGAGACGGCGGTGCCCAGCGGAGCGGTGCTTGAGTTGAAGGGCCCAGCGGAGCGGTGCTTGAGATGAAGGGCCCAGCGGAGCGGTGCTTGAGATGAAGTGCCCAGCGGAGCGGTGCTTGACAGGAAGGGCCCAGCGGAGCGGTGCTTGAGATGAAGGGCCCAGCGGAGCAGTGCTTGACAGGAAGGGCCCAGCGGAGCGGTGCTTGACAGGAAGGGCTCAGCGGAGCAGTGCTTGACAAGAAGGGCCCAGCGGAGCGGTGCTTGAGATGAAGGGCCCAGCGGAGCAGTTCAGAGACGGCGGTGCCCAGCGGAGCGGTGCTTGAGTTGAAGGGCCCAGCGGAGCGGTGCTTCACAGGAAGGGCCCAGTGGAGCAGTTCAGAGACGGCGGTGCCCAGCGGAGCAGTGCTTGAGTTGAAGGGCCCAGCGAAGCGGTGCTTGAGTTGAAGGGCCCAGCGGAGCGGTGCTTGAGATGAAGGGCCCAGCGGAGCGGTGCTTGAGATGAAGGGCCCAGCAGAGCGGTGCTTGACAGGAAGGGCCCAGCAGAGCCATGCTTGAGATGAAGGGCCCAGCGGAGCAGTGCTTGAGATGAAGGGCCCAGCGGAGCGGTACTTGACAGGAAGGGCCCAGCGGAGCGGTGCTTGACAGGAAGGGCCCAGCGGAGCGGTGCTTGAGATGAAGGGCCCAGCGGAGCGGTGCTTGACAGGAAGGGCCCAGCGGAGCGGTGCTTGAGTTGAAGGGCCCAGCGGAGCGGTCCTTGAGATGAAGGGCCCAGCGGAGCAGTTCAGAGACGGCGGTGCCCAGCGGAGCGGTGCTTGAGTTGAAGGGCCCAGCGGAGCGGTGCTTGAGTTGAAGGGCCCAGCGGAGCGGTGCTTGAGATGAAGGGCCCAGCGGAGCGGTGCTTGACAGGAAGGGACCAGCGGAGCGGTGCTTGAGATGAAGGGCCCAGTGGAGCGGTGCTTGACAGGAAGGGCCCAGCGGAGCGGTGCTTGACAGGAAGGGCCCTGTTCAGCTGTGCTTCTCACGGCTGGGCCCTGTTCAGCTTTGCTTCTCACGGCGGGGCCCTGTTCAGCGGTGCTTCTCACGGCGGGGCCCTGTTCAGCGGTGCTTCTCACGGCGGGGCCCTGTTCAGCGGTGCTTCTCACGGCGGGGCCCTGTTCAGCGGTGCTTGTCTTGGCGGGGCCCTGTTCAGCGGTGCTTGTCTTGGTGGGGCCCTGTTCAGCGGTGCTTCTCACGGCGGGGCCCTGTTCAGCGGTGCTTCTCACGGCTGGGCCCTGTTCAGCGGTGCTTCTCACGGCGGGGCCCTGTTCAGCGGTGCTTCTCACGGCGGGGCCCTGTTCAGCGGTGCTTGTCTTGTGTTCTTAGGGAACCAGATCTGGCCAATAATTCCCGCTCAGTCGCCATCCGACCTTTCGCTTGCGGGGCCTCCTGTGCTGGAGTCCTGGGCCCGTGGGTGTCCTCCGTCACACCCCAAATGGGGCTGGTGGGGCCCTCCTGGGCAGCTCGCCTGCTGCCGAACTTCTTCGCCCTGCTGCCCTTGCCCTCCTTGGCAGAATCTTTGGGGCCCTTGCCTCCCTTTGTGGATGGGCCAGGTGACGGTGCAAGGCTGGTGTCCTTGGGGGAAGCCGTCTCAGGCCTGTCGCGCCGGCCCTTCCCTTTTTTGGTTCTTTTCCCAGGGGGTGGGCTGGCTGTCCCCTTGCTGCTGGCCGATGTTCCTGCCCTAGGAGCTGGTGGACTCCAATAGCCCTGAACGATGGTCCTAGTAGGTGCAGGGCTTGTGGTGGCTGAGGTGCTGATTGGAGTCTTATGAGATGGAGGGGGTGGGTCAGTTGTTGGAAAGAGGTCAAGGTTGGAAAGGAAAATCAATTTAGAAAGACAGGGACGGGTAGTTGTAGTGGGTATGGGAGTGGAGGAAGAGGATGTGGTTGTAGGAGAGTGAAGTCTGGTGTCTTTGGGTGCAGGTGCTTGTGCTGGAGGCTGTCGTGAGGTGGATGGCTGTTGGGTGGGTGGCTGCCTGCGTTTGTGTGGTTTGGAAGAGGGGGTGACAGACACATTGGGAGAGGACACAGGGGATGTGTAAATGGCAGTGGGGGTGGTGACTGCACGTGTGTGGACTGTTCTTTTGGGTGTGGTGGTGATGGACGTACTGGCTGATGGTGGTGTGCATGCAGGTGTGAGTGGAGACGTCACAGGGAGGGAGGAGGGAGACGAGGTGGAGGGGGACACAGAGGAGGCAGTGGCTGTTGGCATGTCTGCATGTGGATGTTGCTTGTGTGAATGCTTGTGTGATCTGTGGTGCTTATGTCTGGATGAGCTGCCCTTGGGTGTTGAGGTGTGTGCAGGCTGGTCTGTAGGTGTGTCTGGGATAGGCAGAGGAACAGGGGAGTGGGACTGGGTTGAGGAAGTTGGAGGGGGGAGGCTAGACACAGGGACAATTGCTGCCGTCAGTGCTGAGGCCAGAGCGTTGAACGATCGCTGATGGGCAGCCTGACCCGAATGAATGCCCTCCAGGTATGCATTGCTCCGATGCACCTCCCTTTCTACCCCCTGGATGGCATTCAAAAGGGTAGACTGCCCAACAATGAGCGTCTGGAGGAGGTCAATGATCTCCGCACTGAGGGCAGCAGGGGTAACTGGGGCAGGACCTGAGGTGCCAGGGGTGAAGGAGATGGCCGGCTTCCTGGCCGAGCAGGCACGGGGCGAAAGCTGAGGGGCTGCTGGGAGGGCGGAGCTGGTGCGCTGGGTGGCGGCTGTACCTGTTGTTGCGGTGGGCACGGATGTTGCCGCCACCACAAGGGAGCTCCCTTCCGAGGACGTGTCGGTGTCGCTGACGTCTCCACGGGTCCCCGTTGTGGAGCTCCCCTCGCCCTCCGTCTCACTGGTTAAGTCCGAGTCGGTTGCAGGGCCCTTCGGGGCCATGTGAGATGCAGCTCCCTTGTGCGCCGATGCCACTTCTCCTCCGCCTGATGATGCTAATGCACACATGAACAGGAAAACCAAAAAAAAGGGGGGGGAGAAGAAAGAAAGACATGTTGAGTGCATGCATTGGCGGCACCGTTGGCGGAGAGGACAGACACAGAAACCCCCTGCACTACGCCACGCACTCGGGGTACACTACTCAATTATTGTGACTTGGCCTACAAGTCTATGGACGACAAATGCACACATAGGTGAGCCCGGACCATGAATAGCTGTACTTAGTACCCTACAGAGGTGGGGGGCGGGGGCACAGGGCCATGCCTAACGGAGGGGCCTAGCCTACAGAAACCGCCCTGGCCTAGAGATAGCCACAGCCCTCCTCCCCCACCCAGACACCTCCACTGTGCGCTAATATAGCAGAATGTGCTGATACTCACCCCCTTGTGTCTACTGTGATGTCCTCACGCGCCCATCCAAATCGGGGTAGGCCACCGCCAGGATCCGGGACATCAGGGGGGTCAATTGACGACTGGCACCCCTCCTACGTTGGGAGGCCATCCCCAGCAGAGCCTCGGCGGTCTTTCTGCTCCCGCGGCGGATGTCCTCCCACCTCTTACGGCAGTGGGTGCCCCGTCTGTTGTGGACCCCCAGGGCCCGGACGTCCTTGGCGATGGCATGCTAAATGTCGATCTTCTGATGGGCGCTGACCTATGTGACATGTACAGGGTGGAAAAATAAATATCATCACTTTTCTGCATGGTCGATGTGAGTGGCCCCCCCTCCCCAACCTTGCCATGTGGGACATGCTCTCATCTGTCGTGCGTTGCACTCCTCATTCGCTCCCCTCCCCACCATCTTACATCCACCCCACTCAACACAGGCATAGCCCATACTACGTGCGCCCTGTGTACTTACCTGTTGGTCTGGAGGACCGTAGAGTAGCGCATACTGGGGGAGGACCCCATCAACAAGTTTCTCCAATTCCTCAGATGTGAAGGCAGGGGCCCTTTCCCCAGTCGCAGCAGCCATTGTATCTTCCAGACCGAGGTCACAGCAGCACTTGCAGTATAGGTCCTCTCCTGTGGATGATCAGGTCTCGAATGATTAAGCAGTTAAAAAATGGCAGTCACGCCCGCGGCGGTGCGTACCGCGGCGGTGCATACCGCGACCGCCGGCGCACATCGTCATTGGCTCCTGAGACCCATAGGGTTCAATGTTAACCAATGCTGCTTTGCGCCGCGGTCTTCGACCGCCTACCGCCACGGTGTGCCACGCCAGCGCATTGACCTCACATCCCATTGTCACACTTCACAGGTCAGGCAGCCGCCATTTCAAGGGCCCACATGGCTTAATTTCTACTGCGTCACACAGGCCTAGGCCTTGCATTGCCACTCATACAAGCCATTCAATGCATAGCGAATCGTGTACTGTGCAAGCTGTGGTTACGTACCTGCGGGTTGCTTGACTCTGTGCTCCATGTTGTCCTTCCTAGGCACCGTCCGCTGGGACTTGCGAGGAGATGAAGGAATCCTCTCATGTACAGACCGTTGGTGGACCTGTCGACAATGGAAGAAAGACATGTCATACTGACATACAGACTTGACCGAGCCACTATACAGGAACTGTGTGCCCAGCTGGAGCCAGACCTGATGTCCCCCATTCGCCAACCCACAGGGATTCCCCCTCTGGTGCAGGTTCTGTCAGTACTCCATTTTTTGGCAAGTGGATCATTCCAAACAACAATGGCCATATCATCAGGGATGTCTCAGCCCATGTTTTCTAAGGTTTTGTCCAGAGTGTTGTCTGCCCTGATGAAATACATGCGGAGCTACATTGTTTTCCCTGAGGTGGGCGATTTGGCTACAGTGAAGGGTGATTTCTATGCCCTTGGCCATATCCCCAACATCATTGGTGCCATTGATGGGACCCATGTGGCTTTGGTTCCCCCCAGTGGAAGTGAGCAGGTGTACAGGAACAGAAAAAGTTATCATTCGATGAATGTCCAGGTGGTCTGTTTGGCTGACCAGTACATCTCCCATGCAAATGCCAAGTTCCCTGGGTCAGTGCATGACGCGTACATCATGTGAAATAGCAGCATCCCTTATGTGATGGAACAGCTACAGAGACACCGTGTGTGGCTAATAGGTGACTCTGGTTACCCCAACCTGTCGTGGCTACTTACCCCAGTGAGGAATCCCAGGACAAGGGCAGAGGAACGGTACAATGAGGCCCATGGGCGAACTAGGAGGATTATAGAAAGAACCTTCGGCCTCCTGAAGGCCAGGTTTAGGTGCCTGCATATGACAGGTGGATCCCTAATGTACTCACCAAAGAAGGTGTTCCATATCATCGTGGCCTGCTATATGCTTCACAACCTGGCTTTGCGACGGCAGGTGCCTTTCCTGCAGGAGGATGGTCCAGATGGTGGTGTTGTAGCAGCTGTGGAGCCTGTGGAGAGTGAAGAGGAGGAAGACGACGGGGACGACACAGACAACAGGGACACAGTGATACAACAGTATTTTCAGTAGCACACAGGTACGAATCAACCACGCCATTTTACATTTACTTAAAGTCTCCTGCCTCTCTACTGTCTGAGTTCCCCCCCAGTTCCTGTTAACTGAGTTGTGACTTTCCCTTCCGTTTTCAGAGCTGTGGGCCCCACTGCGTGACCTCTGCTTTGTTTGCCCATGGACTACAGCTGTGTGACAGTGGTATGTTGTCATCACAATGTAACTGAACATTTCTGCACCGTTATGTCTAATACATTTGTTCAAAATACAAGCAGACTCCAGATTTTTTAAGTGCAATAAGTGATTTAATTAAAGTGCTACATTTAGGAACATGATTGTAAAACGGTGATGGGTGATGGTGGAGTAATGTCCATGGCAGAGTCCAGTTCTCAGTCTCACAGGTGCATTGTCCATATGCCTGTGGAAGGATGGAGCAGGGGCAGTTCAAGGTTGGACAGGGTGACAATGTGGGACAGTGGGATGACATCAGGGGGTATCGTTTGCTGGCGGGGGTCTTGGCATCCTACTCTGTCTTCTTGTGAGATCTCAGGTTCCGCTTGCGGGGTGGTTCTTCTTCTGCAGGAGGTGGGGTTCTGGTGGCCTGTCGTTGTGTGGGGGCCTCCTGTCCACTAGCGCCGGTGGAGGTGGTAGGCTGTTCCTGGTCCAGGCTAGTGACAGGGGCCCTTTGTGGTGCCACATGGTCCCGCAATGTGGTGACTATCTGGTTAAGGGCCACGACGATGGTCCCCATTGCGGAACTAATGTTCCTCAGTTCCTCTCTGAACCCCATGTACTGTTCCTCCTGCAGTACCTGGATCTCCTGGAACCTGGCCAGTACCGTAGCCATCGTCTCCTGGGAGTGGTGGTATGCTCCCATGATGGAGGAGAGGGCCTCTTGGAGAGTCGGTTCCCTGGGCCTGTCCCCCCCTGTCGCACAGCAGCCCTCCCAGTTCCCCTGTTTCCCTGGGCCTCTGTCCCCTGGACGGTGTGCCCACTACCACTGCCCCCAGGTCCCTGTTGTTGTTGGGGTGGTGGGTCAACCTGGGTGCCCTGTAGTGGTGGACACACCGCTGATTGACGTGTCCTGGAGACAGAGGCATGGGCCCGCTGGGTGGGAGCTGTGCTGGTGTTCCCAGAGGGGGTTGGGTCTGGTGTAGCCTGTGGCTGTCTGTGGGGAACCGACTGTCCCGAGGTCCCCGATGGGCCGGGCTGGTCATCTGGGTCCAGGGAGACAGAGCTGCTGTCATCACTGGGGGCCTCTTCTGAGGGTGGGATGGACATCTCTGGACCCTCCGTGGCGGTGTGGTGGCGTTCGGGTCCTGCAGGAGTATAAGAGTATGGTTATTGCTTCTGTGTGTGGCATTTCGTGTAATGGGTGGGTGGCCATGTACCCCAGTGCTGGCATTCCCTTGTTGTGGCTTTTGTGACAGTGGCTTGTGGGGGTGATGGGTGTGTGCAGTGGGCATGCTTTGGGGATGGGTGTCCATGCTTTGGGGACGCATGCAGGGCTAGGTTTTGGGATGGGTGGGATGTGATGGTGAGCCATTTGCAAGGAGTTGGTGTGATGGGGGTGGGGGTGAGGGTGGGGGTATGATTTGGCATGCAGGTGGGGTGGGGGGAATGAAGTAGTGGAGATTTGACTTACCAGAGTCCATTCCTCTGCCTACTCCTGCGAGGCCCTCAGGATGCAGGATGTGCAAGACTTCCTCCTCCCATGCTGTGAATTCTGGGGGAGTAGGTGGAGGTCCGCCGCCAGTCTTCTGCACTGCGATGTTGTGCCTTGATACCATGGAACGCACCTTCCCCCGTAGGTCGTTCCACCGCTTCCTGATGTCGTCCCGATTGCGTGGATGCTGTCCCACAGCGTTGACCCTGTCCACTATTCTTTGCCATAGCTCCATCTTCCTGGCAATGGTGGTGTGCTGCACCTGTGCCCCGAAGAGCTGGGGCTCTACACGAACTATTTCCTCCACCATGACCCTGAGTTCTGCGTCAGTGAACCTGGGGTGTCTTTGGGGTGCCGTGGGGTGGTGTGGATGAGGTGAGGGGTGGTGTATGTGTTGTAGAGTGTGGTGAGTGTGGTGGTGTATGGTGTTTTGTGCGTGGAAATTGTGTGGGTGATGTTGTGATTTGCCTCTGTGTGATGGTCTACTTTATGCTGTGCTCTCTCTCTCTGTCCTTCAGTCGCAATTGTGGTTGTAAGGGTTTGTGGGTGATGTGGGTGTGTGTTTTATATTTAATTGGGTGTGTGGGAGTGGTGTGTGTATGTGTCTCAGGTGTGTGTATTTTGATTTGTCCAATGTGGTAGTGTTTTGTAAAGGTGTGTGTATTTTGAGCGCGGCGGTGTGTACCGCCAATGGAATACCGCGGTTGAAAGACCGCTGCGGGGATTTGTGGGTCGGAATGGTATGGGCGAATTTCTGTTGGCGTGACGGTGGAGGTTTGGTCATCGCCAGTTTCCCGCTGACCTTTGGTGTGGCGGACTTTTGTTGTTGTCGGGTTTTTGGCGGTTTGCCAGTTGCGGGTCAGAATGACCGTGGTGGTTTACCGCGGCAGTGTTATGGCGGTCTTCTGAACGGCGGTAAGCGCCTTTTACCGCTGAGGTCAGAATCACCCCCTATGTTGGCTACTTGTGTCAACTCCAGTATCGTGTAGCTATGTTTGTTTGAACCAGAAGGCCATTTAGCACAGTCATACACAAAAATCTGCTGTTATCAAGTAGCCTGGCAAAACATATTGCTCAAGCTGACTCTAGGCTCCCCTAATGCTATTTGCTTTTATCCAATCACTGATGCCACCTATTATTACAAAAGCCACAACCACATGTCACTGTGATAGAAGAAAAGCCCAATAGTGGTTGTATTTTAAAAAAAAACGCCATTCAAGGTCTAACTGTACCTATCACGGCCACAGGGAAGTATTCCCTTTATAGAAGAGGAAGCCTCACACACCTAGTTGTGTCAGGCTTCATCATCTGCTTCTTCTCTCCATCCTGGTAGGACAGTGCTACCGGGGCAGACTCAACCACCTGATAGCTCAATATAGGAGGGAGTTCCTAATAAGTAACTCCTGGATAAAACTGGGATCCAGACAACTAAGCTAAAATACCTTGTGTTACCCCAGGTTTTCACCTATATTGGTGGCGAACACAGGCATTGTTAAAAACAGAAGGAGGTGGTATCTTGTCAATTATGATTTGAGTCACCTAATAAGTGGCCAACAGGTTTCTGCCCATTCTGACTTAATTGGTCTCGGGCATTCATCAGGGCCAAGGATCCCTACTCCACTTTGCTAACTGGTTTGATTATTTCTCTCTAATATTGCGTGCAAGGGAACCTCATGTAGGAGTATCATGCCTTAATTCAAAGCACAAATTCCTTGAGCCACCTGTAGAGACATAAAAACTTAGCCAGAGAAGCCATCCTTACTAATTATAGGGAGCCTTCGAACATCACTCTGATATCCCGCGTGTATCACCACACTTTACTGCAAACATAAATGACAAGTGACCCAAGTCATGCAATGCCCCCCTTACTTTTTACATACACATGCATAAAAGGATAGTATCGCTCCTCTGACTACTTATAATGCTCCTAATAATAAGGATGTTCAAATGCTGTCACCCTTACCCTAGTTATAGGGTCTAACGGCTTCCTGGTCAGGGATAAGGACAATGCCCTTTACATTCACATTCTCACATATGAGAGACAAATGCACCAAAATGAGGACGTCCAAACTCCAGACGTACCAGTGAGCGCAAGTGTAATTTGGAAGATGAAGCAATCTTCTGTAGGGTGTGCACTGTAGTTTTTCCAAAACGGGGTGGTATTTACCTGGATGAGCCTGATGGCCATACAAGAGAGTTGGTAGTAGCTTGGTGCCTGTATCTTGAGTAATAGCCCAAGCCGATGGAGAGTAAAGTTTTTTATTTATTTTGCATAGGGCAAATCTACCTGTCAGACTTCCTGGATATAGGTTTTAAATGTAAGTTGGGTTCACTAGTTTCTGTAAACCATACACATAGGTAGTTATATTTTGATGCATACATAGTATATCAGCATCTTTATTAAAATTTAAGGACCTATTCTTGACAGAGAATCTGCTGTAAATCAGCTACATTCCAGGAAATTATTCTAAGCCAGGACTTACGAGGTGCTATCTCCCTATACTTTCCATTATTAACTGCGCTAGGAGCACGTATTGGTATTAGAACATAACATCATAGCAATCCAGCCCCATCACAGTTCTGAATTTATGATTGATTGAGTTTGTGCTATATGCTTTACTTGTTTGCTTTTGTTTGAGTTCACGTGAATTTGAAGGTTCTTGCGTAGGTTTGGGTCTAATGCACCGTTTGCTCCCTTTAAGATGCTTGTAGTTGCTTTGGTGTTAGCCAAGGCCCTCTTGCTGTTTAAAACATGGGTACTTTTCTGGTTCTATGGATCTTATTTCAATACCCCACTGTGCAAAGAAGACTTTTTTGTTGAGGACTTGGGCTACTTTTAGTGAGGATTTCCAGGTAACAATAGTGGAAACTGTATTTGAAAATAGAGGAAACTTGTCAAATTGAATTTTTAAAATGTCTTCACTCTGATAGTGATTTAAAGTTGGGATATGATGCAGGAGATGTACAACTATGCCGTGTTCAGTATATCACTGCGACCTCTGGATATGTATACCAGAGTAAAAATGCGTTCATATGTTTTGTATGATATACTTCATTCACCAGTGTTCAAGCTGGGTGCCTCATTTAAGGATACTTCTTTTTGTGAATAGCAAAAGTTTGAGGGCAGTAAGTGATTAATGCCCTCTGGGTAAAGGGTGGATTAGTCAGAATATTAAAGCAAGTTGACTCTTGCTTTTGAATTGTGGGCTGTAGATGGCCAGGTTAAGTATCAGCCATATCTAGTTGTCCCTGTGGGATATTTGGTTCCTGCAAGCCATTAGGTGACTTGTTGAAGCTAATCAACAGGAGCTTAATTGGGTGAATACTTAGTCCTCTTTTGTATCGATGACCCATTGATCATGTTCTTATTATGCATTGCCTGATTTACGCATACATATGAGGCAATTTCCACCAAAATGAGATTGGTGTCTGGCTTAGTTGGTTGAGTGGTTTGGGCCACACCAAAATGTAAAAACAATTTCCGATGTGCTGCTTCATTAGTATGGGTCCTAGGGCCTCACTTTGAGGCTGCCCCCCCAGGCTGAGACTCTTGTTGGGTTTTTCTTATTTTCTTGAGTTTTTTTCACCCTTCATGTTAGTGGTTTATAATATGGTTCAGTCACTTGTAAAAGAAGAGAGTTGTTCAGTTGGACCTCCACTGACTCCTTTGTCTTTCTTTCCGTACTAGAGGTATCTTTTGGTTGATCTTGAATTGATGACACCTGCAGTCCAGTATCTTTTTTTTTTTACCCAGAGCGGGCAAGATCCATGCGAGATATGACATAATCATGGTTTTATCACTAATTGATTTGGTTGATTTTGCAATATGATCCAGAGTTCCAATCTATCCTCCCGAGAGAGTAGTGATTCTGAGATTGAATACATGAAGTTTGAGTAATTCTGGTGGAGTACAGAGTTTGTCCACTATTGGGGTATAGGTAAATTTCTAGTATCCACCAGGATGGAGGTACTTACTTAACTTTGCTTCCGGGTTATTAGTCCATGCTAGTTATGGAATTGGTGAGAGTTTGCATCAGATCAATCTGAAGTTAAAGTTTATGCGACTGTCAGAGTCACCAGATCCTCGGGGTCTGTGCACGTTCCCAACACTTCCACCACAAGACAGCTCCAATACTCTGATTAGATTTATCACAGAGTCTAAGAGAGTCCAATTGGGGAAAAGGGGATTAGGACGGGAACAGCTGGGAAGGAGACCTGTAGGAAGCAAAAGGTTAAAACACAACATCAAAATTACATCTCATGAATTCAGTACCATGCTACAACTCTAAGCTTCGTCTTTTCCGAAAAACATGAACAACCCTAGAATAGTCCTAAAACTGACTAGGCTTTAGATGACCGAATACCTGAGGAGGAAACAGGAAAAGTTAAATAGGACTTTCAGATTCGAGTACTTTCTTTAGCATGAGAATCAGGAAACACTCTGAGCAATTTCTAAACAACCATATGAATCTCCTTTTAAGAATACATATCAGGAACACACAGCATTACATCTAGAACTCTGGTATTGTTGTGTTCATCTCAGAAAAAACATTGGGAAGTGAATTGCGCACATTGCAGATTTTTATGAGTATTAAACACCATAAAGGATTGTGCACCATGAAATCACACAACGTAGATTCAAGGAACAAATCACGCAACGTGTCAACTTGAAATGCTACCAAGAAAATGTCTTAGAATAGTAGCGCACAGTAATTTACATTATTTATACACGAGGAAAGAATTGCGCGTCTTGCCGATTCAAATGCCACCATACAAATGCCAAGAAATGGTAGCGCACAATGAACAACATGAAAAGCACTCAGGGAAAGAATCGCGCGTCTTGTCGATTCAAATGCCACCATGCAAATGCCAAGAAATGGTAGCGCACAATGAATAACATGAAAAAACACTCAAGGAAAGAATCGCTTGTGTTGCCGATTCGAATGCCACCATGTAAATGCCAGAAAATGGTAGCGCACAATGAACAGCATGAATTACACACGAGAAGTGAATCGCGCGTTTTGCCGATTCGAATGCCACCATTTAAATGTCAAGAAAAGGTAGCGCGCAATGAACAACAAAGTTAAATGCTCATGAAACGAGTTGCACGTCTTGCCAACTCGTAAAACATCATGTAAATGTCAAGAAATATCAGCGCGCAATGAACAGCCATGTAATAACGAAGTCAAATCTTTATGGAATAAATTGCGCGTCCTCCCTATTTGCAAACCACCATACAAATGTCAAAAAATGGCAGCGCACAAGTAATCTGTTATTCATTTAAGAATTAAAATCAAGAATATTAAAATTCTCAATTACGGTGTTGGGAAATGTCCAAACACCGTCTTACCGCCTGGAAACAGTGATCACCAATGAGAGATGAGTGCAGAAGACTGGAAAATCCAAATAGGCCGCCGGGACAGGAGCTCAGGATGAAGCTGCTGCTCTGCACCGTGACCTCTGAATAGTGAGCACTGGAAGTTGGGCTGACTCTCTTTTATAGAGTCTTGGCCCAGCCTAGAACCACGCCCAGGCATGTTGCAGGGAAAGTCTCTAGAAGGCCCTGGAAAGGGACCACACCCTAACACACTCTGAATGTCTGCAGCAATACATTGCAAATGTACAGTATTTATAAGCACCTTAAAAATGAATCTTTTGGATGGAATTCTGCAATGCAAAAGGTTAAACAATAACATGTCATCACAATGCATAAATTACATTATCTTGCGAGTGTTGGGTTTTTGCATTCTAGATGCCCGTAGAGCGCGCACTGTCCTGGTGTTGACAGTACTCTCCTCTCCCAGGCGCGCTCTAGGGCCCGGTTTTTCTGGATTGAGATGATGAAAGCGTCTCCCAAGTACTGGAGCATGAACATCAGATGCGGAAACCCATGAATTACTTTCAGGGCCATAACCTTTCCATGAGATTAAGTACCATAGGTTACGCCCTCTCAGTTTAGAGTCCAACACTTTCTTGACTTCATATTCTTCTTCCCCCTGTACTAGAACAGGAGCTGGATGAGGGTGGACCTTTTGGACTGCCTTTTTTAAGAGGGAAGTATGGAACACTGGATGAATCCGTAATGATTTTGGCAATTGTAGTTTATAGGTCACAGGATTGATTTGCTGAAGAACAGTGTAGGGACCTATACATTTGGGGTTGAACATGTGCTTCTTCTTGAAGTCTATATGTTTTGTGAAAAGCCACACTTTGTCACCAGGTTGATACTGCGGTCCCTCACAATGTTTCTTGTCAAAATGCTTTTTGTATTTTTTTTTGGCTTTTTCTAAATGTTGTTTCTGAGTTTGATGCAAATGTTGAATGATTTCTGACACAGCTGGAGTGAGAGAACTTTCTTGAGGAATTGTGATGAGCAAGGTGTCAGGATCATAGCCAAACAAACCAAAGAAGGGTGTAACGCCAGTAGAAGTGTGGAAGGAGTTGTTGTAGGCTAACTCAGCTAACCAGAGCATTGATGTCCATGAATTAAGTGCCTTTTCAGCGTAAGCACGTAGGTATTGCTTCAAAGTCTGATTTAGTCTCTCCGTTTGACCATCTGTTTGAGGATGGTGGCTAGTAGATAGGGTAGATGTCACTTGGAGTGTTTTACACCATGTCTTCCAGAAGTTGGAGGCAAATTGCGATCCCCGATCGGAGAGGATCACTTTTGGCAGTCCATGATAACGAACCACTCTATTCAGTAAGATAGTTGCCAGTTCACTAGAGGTGGGTAATTTCTTACAGGCAATGAAATGTCCATATTTCGTGAGACTATCTACTACCACCAGAATTACTGAATGCTGTTGAACCACTGGCAGACCTGTAATAAAGTCTAAAGAGATGTGTTCCCACGGACGACTTGGGGTTGGGATTGGGTGTAACAACCCTTTCGGTTTTGAATGACTTGTTTTAGTGCGAGCACAGACTTCGCAGTTGTTTACCATTGTTTTTACATCCTTTGTTAAGGTAGGCCGCCAAAAATAGCGTTGGATTAATTCAAGAGTTTTAGGAGTACCAGGGTGACCTGCTGTAGGTATAACATGCAACCAATGAAACACTATCTTGCGAAGTTTGGTAGTGGGCACAAACAAACGAGCATCGTGAAAGGGTAATCCTTGCTTGATTGATCTTTTCGGGTCTGCTTGGGCCCACGCCTGCCATTTTTCAACAGTGAATGAATTGCGGATGTCTTCAAAGAAATCTTCTGTTTTTATGATACATAGGACCTTGTCAGGAGCAATGATAGCTCTGGAGGTTTGAACTGCAGGCAATGTGGTAGACTCTTGGTGGGACAAGGCGTCTGCTTTGCGATTATCTTTACCAGGCCGGAAGGTTACCAAAAAATCTAACTCAGCAAAAAACAGCATCCAGCGTAATTGCAGAGGAGTCAAAAGTCTGGCCGAACTCATGAATTGAAGATTGCGATGATCAGTATATACTGTGACAGTATATTTAGCTCCCAACAAATGATGTCTCCATTCTTTAAAGGCATCACGAATCGCCAGAAGCTCTTTTTAAGCAATGACATAGTTCTGTTCGGCTTCGTTCAACTTACGAGACATGTAAGCTACAGGATGAAGCTGACCAGTGTCTTTGTTTCGCTGTGACAAGTCTGCTCCTATCGCCACATCTGAAGCATCAGCTTCCACTATGAAAGGTCGATCCGCATCTGGATGAGTCAAGATTGGAGCAGTGGAGAAAGCTTCTTTCAAAGTTAAAAAGGCTTGGTCTGCTTCTGGGGACCATACAAATTTTTCTTTCTTTCTTAATAACTTAGTAATTGGAGCCACTGTCTGGGAGAAATGATTGATGAACCTCCGGTAAAAATTTGCAAAGCCCAGGAAACATTGTAAATCACGAACAGTCTTTGGGATGGGCCATTCAGATAGGGCTTTTACTTTCCTTTCTGCCATCACCATACCTTGAGGGGTAAGGATAACCCCTAAAAACTCAACTGTGGTAACATGAAACTCACACTTGGTTAGCTTGCAAGATAAATGGTGTTTACGAAGGGCTGCCAAACTTTTCCTGACATGTTGAACATGTTCATTCTCGTTGTCTGAGTAGATCAAAATGTCATCATTGTAAACTATGGCAAAGATATCGAGGTACTCTCTAAGAACGTCATTTAAGAAAAATTGAAATGCTGCTGGAGCATTGCACAGACCAAAAGGCATGACGGTGTATTCAAAAAGTCCATATCTTGTTTTGAATGCCGTTTTCCATTCGTCACCCTCTCTCATTCTGACCAAATGGTAAGCACCTCGAAGATCAAGATTTGTGTAGATTTTTGCTTTCTTTACTTGTTCCAGTAAGACCGGAATTAGAGGCAAAGGATATTTGTTCTTGATGGTGATTTTATTCAAGCCCCTATAGTCGACACAAGTTCGAAGCTCTCCGTTCGCTTTTGTAACAAAAAACAAAGGAGAAGCTGTGGGAGACTTAGAGGGGCGGATGAAACCATTCTCTAAGAATTGATCCAAGTATTTTCGTAAATGTTGATTTTCATGTTCTGACAGGGCATACACACGACAGTTGGGAAGTATCCCCCTGGGACTAGATCAATTTGACAGTCATAAGATCTATGAGGAGGTAAGTTCTCTGCTTCCTTCTCATCAAATACATCTTCATAAGACGAATACTGTTTGGGCAACTGAACTTCTTTCTCTGCGGCGGTAGCTATGTAAGAATGGCGAACTTCCGATTGTTGAGTCCTTTGGAGACAATGTTCTTTACATAGCACTGTTGAGAACACAATCTTTCGTTCTGCCCACTTAATCTCTGGATTGTGATGAGTTAACCATGGCAAGCCAAGGATGATCCCATACTGGGGAGCATGGATCACGTCAAGGATAAGTTCCTCTTTATGTTTCTTTCTTTGATTTTTAACTTCACAAATTATTGTCAAGGGGACAGTCTGAAGAGTTATCAGACCTCCAGTCAAGAGTTTTCCATCAACTGCCTGGATGGTTTCTGGGGTCTTCTTTTCAATACATGGGATCCCCCAGGCACGAACCAATTGGGCGTCAACAAAGTTTCCGGTAGCCCCAGAGTCGACTAGAGCCTTCTTGAAATAGGTCTTTTTCTTGACCTGAACTCTTATACCCAATTTTAGATGTTTGGATTGTGAAGGATCCACGGTGACACCCAAGAGCAACCCTTCTCTGTATCTTGGGTGCTTTAGATTTTCCGACTCAACTGATGCATTGGTTGCAACTTTCTGAACTGGGCCTCGCTTGCTCTTTGTTTTGATTGGACAATCTTTGGCGAAATGACCTTTCCGCCCACAATAGAGACATTGCCCATTTTTTCTGCGTAGGTCCTTTTCATCTTTGGTCAAAGGTCTCCTGATGGTTCCAATTTCCATCGGTTCCGGCATTCTTTCTCTCTGAGTTCTTGAGTCTTTCTTATCATGAGCATGCCAAGAATGTTTTTCAGTCTTTTTACACGTTCCTTTTCGTTCATTTAAACGATGATCAAGCCTCAAGACAAGGTTTATTAAATCTTGACAGTTTGCAGGTTGTGGGTCGATTTGCGCTAAGATGTCTTTTAGCTCCTTTTTGAGTCCCCTGTAAAAAAAGGGCGCTTGTTTTTCTTCAGGCCAGGATGTCTCAGCGACCAGCCGATTAAAGTTGGCTAAATATGACACTAAGGGGGTCATTCTGACCCCCGCGGGCGGCGGTCGCCGCCCACCTGGAGGGAGCCGCCATATGGCCGCTCTGCGGTCGAAAGACCGCGGAGGCCATTCTGTCTTTCCCGCTGGGCTGGCGGGTGAACGCCAGAAGGCCGCCCGCCAGCCCAGCGGGAAACCCCTCCCCACGAGGAAGCCGGCTCCGAATGGAGCCGGCTGAGTGGGTATGTGCGACGGGTGCAGTGGCACCCGTCGCGTATTTCAGTGTCTGCAAAGCAGACACTGAAATACAAAGTGGGGCCCTCTTACGGGGGCCCCTGCAGTGCCCATGCCATTGGCATGGGCACTGCAGGGGCCCCCAGGGGCCCCACAACACCCCATACCGCCATCCTGTTCCTGGCGGGCGACCCGCCAGGAACAGGATGGCGGTATGGGGTGTCAGAATCCCCATGGCGGTGCAGCAAGCTGCGCCGCCATGGAGGATTCTGCAGGACAGCGGAAAACCGGCGGGAGACCGCCGGTTTTCCTGTTCTGACCGCGGCTGAACCGCCGCGGTCAGAATGTCCTGAGGAGCACCGCCAGCCTGTTGGCGGTGCTCCCGCATCCCCGGCGGTCCTTGACCGCCGGGGTCGGAATGACCCCCTAAGTCCTGATTCCCTTGGCGTAAGTCTAATAATTCACGATCTGCTGACTGTGTTACAGTTCTATGATCGAAAACTCTCTCAAATTCACGAACAAATGTTTCCAGTTGTACAACAGGGGACTATTTTTACGCACAAGAAGATGAAGAATAGCCCAGGTAGCTGCATCTCCAGACAGATATGACAACAAGAAAGCTACTTTAGACTGGGCATCGGGGAAAGTATGTGGTCTGCAGGTGAAGTGAAGTTCCACTTGAACCAGAAAAGATTGCGCTTTCAAGGGATCACCTGAGAAGCGTTCTGGGGGAGCTAAAGGAATGGCTGAAGGAACATTGAGGGAAATGTTAGTCGGATTACCTCCAGAAGTCTGAGAAGAAGTACCTGGCCAAGACACACCTGTGGGACTTTGTTCTTTCTTCTCAACCTTATTCTGTAACTGACTCACCCTCTCAGCTAGACTATCTGTCAAATCCTTTGATGATACCACTTCTGACTGGAGCTGGGTGATAGCCTTGACTAGCTTGTCCAGTGTGGCCATGCTGAGAACATACACAAACCAGGAGGATAATAATTCGTGGGCTCACTATTCTGTCAGAGTCACCAGATCCTCGTGGTCTGTGCACGTTCCCAACACTTCCACCACAAGACAGCTCCAATACTCTGATTAGATTTATCACAGAATCTAAGAGAGTCCAAGTGGGGAAAAGGGGATTAGGACGGGAACAACTGGGAAGGAGACCTGTAGGAAGCAAAAGGTTAAAACACAACATCAAAATTACATCTCATGAATTCAGTACCATGCTACAACTCTAAGCTTCGTCTTTTCCGAAAAACATGAACAACCCTAGAATAGTCCTAAAACTGACTAGGCTTTAGATGACCGAATACCTGAGGAGGAAACAGGAAAAGTTAAATAGGACTTTCAGATTCGAGTACTTTCTTTAGCATGAGAATCAGGAAACACTCTGAGCAATTTCTAAACAACCATATGAATCTCCTTTTAAGAATACATATCAGGAACACACAGCATTACATCTAGAACTCTGGTATTGTTGTGTTCATCTCAGAAAAAACATTGGGAAGTGAATTGCGCACATTGCAGATTTTTATATGAGTATTAAACACCATAAAGGATTGTGCACCATGAAATCACACAACGTAGATTCAAGGAATAAATCACGCAACGTGTCAACTTGAAATGCTACCAAGAAAATGTCTTAGAATAGTAGCGCACAGTAATTTACATTATTTATACATGAGGAAAGAATTGCGCGTCTTGCCAATTCAAATGCCACCATACAAATGCCAAGAAATGGTAGCGCACAATGAACAACATGAAAAGCACTCAGGAAAAGAATTGCGCGTCTTGTCGATTCAAATGCCACCATGCAAATGCCAAGAAATGGTAGCGCACAATGAATAACATGAAAAAACACTCAAGGAAAGAATCGCGCGTGTTGCCGATTCGAATGCCACCATGTAAATGCCAGAAAATGGTAGCGCACAATGAACAGCATGAATTACACACGAGAAGTGAATCACGCATTTCGCCGATTCGAATGCCACCATTTAAATGTCAAGAAAAGGTAGCGCACAATGAACAACAAAGTTAAATGCTCATGAAACGAGTTGCACGTCTTGCCAACTCGTAAAACATCATGTAAATGTCAAGAAATATCAGCGCGCAATGAACAACCATGTAATAACGAAGTCAAATCTTTATGGAATAAATTGCGCGTCCTCCCTATTTGCAAACCACCATACAAATGTCAAAAAATGGCAACGCACAAGTAATCCGTTATTCATTTAAGAATTAAAATCAAGAATATGAAAATTCTCAATTACGGTGTTGGGAAATGTCCAAACACCGTCTTACCGCCTGGAAACAGTGATCACCAATGAGAGATGAGTGCAGAAGACTGGAAAATCCAAATAGGCCGCCGGGACAGGAGCTCAGGAAGAAGCTGCTGCTCTGCACCGGGACCTCTGAATAGTGAGCACTGGAAGTTGGGCTGACTCTCTTTTATAGTCTTGGCCCAGCCTAGAACCACACCCAGGCATGTTGCAGGGAAAGTCTCTAGAAGGCCCTGGAAAGGGACCACACCCTAACACACTCTGAATGTCTGCAGCAATACATTGCAAATGTACAGTATTTATAAGCACCTTAAAAATGAATCTTTTGGATGGAATTCTGCAATGCAAAAGGTTAAACAATATCATGTCATCACAATGCATAAATTACATTATCTTGTGAGTGTTGGGTTTTTGCATTCTAGATGCCCGTAGAGCGCGCACTGTCCTGGTGTTGACAGCGACTGCCAAATTAAAGTGTTTGCTTAACAGGAAGTTTATTGCATTCCTTGAGTGAGTCATTTTGAAAGGCTTCTGTCAACTTGACCCCATCTTCAGCCGTGGCATACAATTAATGATTTTTGCTGTTCTTGGATTGAATCCAGATATTAGAAGGGCCCATGGATCTAATGTTACTGAGAGTTAGATTACAGATATATTACTGATTTCCTGCCTGGGTTGTAAAACTGGGAGTGAACCACCAGCTCTGTGCGGGGTGGCCCTGGTTAGGATATGGTCCCTTTGAGTAAAGGCACTTAATATAGTAGGAATAGAATTAGCCAAAGGTGAGTTGTTGATATGAATAAAATGCTGTTTAATTGAATTAGAGGATTCCTTGCCTCTCACTTGCCTTTGTAAGACCACCCCGCTAGATAGGAGTGGTTTAGTAGGCTGTTTATTCTTTGGATCCTTATTTCATACACTACATTTCTGCGTCTTTTTAATGATTTCTTGTATTTCTTTTTTGCTAAGCTTTGCCCACATGCACCTCATTAAAAATTTTGTTCAACAACTTTCAATTTTGAGAAAACATAGAAATGCTCTTAGCCCCACCTACTGCTCAATGCACTGTTGCCACCATACATCATGGAAGGAGAGTTCACATGCATCTTCTGCAAGTTCTTACACCCTGCACCCACTACTCGTGTTCCAACAGCACCCTACTCGCTCACACAAACCAGTCACCCGCTCAAGCTCACACAGACCAAACAACATCTATACATCACCTGTTCGCTCACCAAACATGCCACAGAGATATGGGACCTACCACATGACCATAGTGCGGACTTGCTTTTTCTCACAGAAACATGGCTATCCTAAGCACAGCACTGGACCTCACTACTGTCAACCCTGCCAGCTACGAATTTGTTAGGCAAGACAGTCAGCACAAGCACATAGGTGGAGTTGCCATCATATTCAAAGATACCATGAGGTGCACCACCTACACGAACACTCCCACCAGCTACAGGGAATGCATCAAATTCAAGATACACATCACAGCCAACTTCTCCTTGGGTGGAAACCTTTTTTACAGACCCTCAGGACCCTGCACAAGTTTTACCAGTGACATTGCAGACTTCGTCGCACCCCTGCTCATCAATGCCATCACCTTCATCCTCCTCAGAGACCTTAACTTTCACCTAGAACTCCACACCAACTCAAAATCTACTGCTCTTGTAGAAACCTCAGAAACCTTTGCCTCACCCAGCATGTTACTGAATCACCCACACTGCCGGACACCTATTGGACCCAATTTTCTCTTCAATCAGCAACATCACATTTGACAGGCCAGCAACTATGACCTGGACAGCCCACACCATCATCAGTTTCAGCATACCAATTTCACACCAACACAGACCTACCACCACTGGAACCACCCACCGCAGCTGGAAACGCATCACAGAAGAGGAGTAGACTTCCACTCTCGCCGAGCAACTGCCTAAGCACACCGGGGACTTGCTGAAAGCCGTCAAAAACTTAAACATCTAAATCACTGCATGCACCAACACCTTTCCTCCATTCAAGCACAAACCAACAGCAGTAGCCTGAGCGCAGACTAGTTGGTAGACAGAGGAACTCAAGCTGATGAAACACAACTATCGACAACTAGAGCTCAAATGGTGAACATGTTGAGACACAACAGATAAAGATATCCTCAAAGCTGCCCTAAGATGCTACCACCAGCAGATACAGAACACCAAGCACACAGATCTTGCAGACCTAATAGCAGCAAGGAAATCCAGCACTAATGGCAGCAAAGAAATCTTCACCATCTTCAAAGATTTCACCATCTTCAAAGATTTCACTGTGCTGCCTGCCCCTTTCAGCAACATCACCCCCTCACAAGACCTTTGCAATGACCTCTTGGAATTCTACTGTAATAAAATCTCCTCCATATACAGCAACTTCGATCCTTATACAGACTTTGTCATCATTGCAACTCAACTTTCAGTCACTGCAGAATTATGAACCCTGACCTTCTGGCCTGCCATCACCACAGTCAAAATCACTTCTACTATGAAGACTATTCAGTTGGGGGCTCCATCTTACCATTGCTCCCCCTATGCCTTCATTAAAGAACTTCTACTGATCAGCGAAAGACTAACACCCATCCTCAATGCCTCCATTGCTTCAGCCACATTCCTGTACACCTTGAAACAGGCCACTGTCATGTCCCTACTCAATAAACCATCCCCTGTGGCATCTCCCTCTTAGCATATCCTGTAAAGGTTTAAAAAAGAATTAATTGATGCCTCACTGTCCACCTCAGCACCTACCAGCTCATTGACGTCATGCAGTCTGGAGTAAGACCCAACCACAGTACAGAAACAGCACTAATTGCACCCACAGGCAACATCGGTGTGCTCCTTGATAGATGAGAACTGGCAGCCCTCATTCTCTTGGGCCTTTCTGCAGCATTTAACAGAATCAGACACTCAGTCCATACCAGGTGCCTGCAGGAGATTGATATTCAATGACACGCTGTCCTGTGGATCTGCTCCTTAACGGATAGACCACAAACAGCCAGTCTGGCACCATACTCCTTGGAAGTCCCCAGACTCATCTGCAGAGTGCCTCAATGCTAATCGCTCAGACCCGCCCTCTTCAACACATACATGGTCCACCTGGCCAATGTCATCTGCGCACATGACATCAACATCTTCTCCTATGTAGACAACACACAACGCCTGCTTTCCTTCTCGGACAAGACCCCCAACTCAAAAAACAAGTTCACTGCTTGCATAACTGAAGTCGCTAACTGGATGAAAGCCAGCTTTCTAAAGTTCAACACGAACAAGACAGAAGTAGAGATCTTCAGCAAAAACCCCTCACAATAGGACTCTAACTGGTGATCAGCCGGACTCAGACCCACACAGTAAAACCCACACCAGAATCCAAACTAGACATGATCGCACAAGTCACTGCATCCTGCTTCCACATCTTGCAGATGGTGAGAAAGATCTTCATTTGGTTCCCAAGTAGCACTAGAAACGGTCACTCGTGCCCTAGTCCCCAGCAAGTTGGATTAAGGGAATACCCTCTGTGCTGGGATAACAAAGCAACTCACTAGAACGCAACAGAATCAGAAATCATCCAGAACTCGACAGCCAGACTCATTCCTAACCTCCCAACCAGGACCCTTATCATACCACACCTCATGAAACCACACTGACTTCAAATACACAGATGCGCTCAATTCAAACTCCTCACACACACATTCAAGGCACTGCACAACTCAGACTCCACCTACCTGAACAGTCGCATCTCATCTCCTTCCACCAACCCCTAGACACCTCCGCTCTGCAGAGCTCCTTTGCAAACACATCCACTCATATACAGAACCAGATCTGGAGGAGGGATGTCCACTTACATTGCTCCTAAAATGTGGAATGAGATCCTACTTCACTTCAGATCCTCCTCCTCTTTTTTTGAACTCCACAAGAAGCTGAAAACCTGGCTTTAACCAACCTACCATAGGGAGGGTTGGGAACACACTCCTGCTCAGTGCCAGGATACCCTTGCAGTTCATAGTGATAGCGCGTCAGAACCTTGAAAAGTAATCTTACAAGGAGACACGCCTAGGCCGATTAACCTTTTGACCACGTTAGGAGACTTCCCAGTACGAGGTATCTTTCTGGCATCACAAAATCAATATCTCAATAACCCAAAAAATCTCTTAGTAACTAATCAATAAGATAATCAATAACATTTAGTAAGAATCAATAATGAAATCAACATGACCTTTCGGTCATGAATAACCACACCAATTTAGTTAAGATTTAGAATATTTATTTCCCTATTTGTTACAATTTAATATCATCTCCCTTAATCGCATTAGCAATCAATCTCATTAGTAACTCTTCAAACTCGTAATTAAAAGACAAATAATCAAAGTATAGAGCATATACGTCCAGCATTAACATGTCATCAGTACAAAACAGTTTATCAAGTTGCAATGATACGTGATTCAACAAAGCAAGAATTCAGTCATTTGTCTATTTGCGTCAAGTTTTGGTGAACACCTTAACTAACCTCGAATTAGCATTGTCATGTTGGGCTTCATGCAAAACAATTTAGCAAACACAAATTTGGAAAACATCTAACTATGGACTCTATCAAAAGAGCAGTTGGTACCTAGAAAGAAAAGGCAAACAGACAATTACAATTATCTTCAGATAGCTACCCCTCCAACGGGTCAGCGTCAGACTTCGTCCTCAGGACATCAGTCAATTTGGCATCAGCAATCACAGGACAGGGCAAAGTCTCAGTACAGCATAGCTAAGAATAAGGCTCTTCCCTCATTAGGAAGAGAAGTAAGTATCAGGTAAGGATTCAATAGAGGA
Source organism: Pleurodeles waltl (assembly GCF_031143425.1). NCBI lineage: Eukaryota > Metazoa > Chordata > Amphibia > Caudata > Salamandridae > Pleurodeles > Pleurodeles waltl. The sequence continues at coordinate 822,788,941 of NC_090438.1, read as the reverse complement.
TGGTTAAGATATCAGAACAGCAAAGTCTCAAAGAATAATGACAAAAAGTGTCCCAAATAATGGCCGGTTTCTCCTCGGGTCACACGGTTATATTAAAACAGTCGAATTCCCATTGGATCATTTTTGGTGCATCATTATCTCTGTCCAATAATTCTCCACGCACATTACTAGAATTTTCCACAAAACACATTTCTCATGCAGTTGATTGGCTCCTGTAATTGACGTCTTCAACGGATGGAAATGTCAGGTAAGAAACGTTACACTTTACGCTCCAGTCAGTAGTCCCATTGTCTTCTCCTAGTCTAGGCAGCCTTGCACCTGTTGCAAATTACACTATGGCATTCAGCAACAATGTCTCCTTGAGCAAGTCGGGTCCCATGAAAAAGAATTTACTACGGCTACACACACAACTCTCTAGCTTCTGGAAAAGTACAGCTTCGTGTCCTTCAGGAAGATAGCACATTGCACGTTAGAAAAACACAGTTTAATATGAGACCAGGCAGCTAGGCCCAGACCCTCGCTAACTGAGGCCTAGTAATTTATTTTGGCAAAACCAATACATAACTCTTAATTATAATATGCTGATACAAATCCATACATTAGTACATCATTAATTCATCATTAATAAGTTTCATTAGTCTTCGTGTACATTTGGTAGCCACTCCCCGTGGGCACATTTCAGATGCGTGCATTATTTTCTACATTTACACATTTTCTATGCAGCTTTGTGATACATTATATTGCAAGCTTTTCAGGTTAATATTAGTTTTAAAGGTCACACTCCAACAATAGTGCACTTTACAAATACACATAACATAACAGTGTTATGCAGAGTGGAGGAATAGTAGATAGAAAACATGCAGTTGCATGAATTATTTTAATAAAAAGTTAGATTAGTGCTGGATCTTTTAGTGGCCTGAAAGATATCTAAATGCAATATTATAGTAAAGATTGCATTTGGAAAATGAACAAAGTGTATTTAAACGTTAAATAAGTCCATTGCTGTGGTATCACCTGTAGGAAAGTACCATCTTGCCTGGCATGTTACCCCCATATTTAACTGTATATATGTTGTTTTAGTTGTATGTGTCACTGGGACCCTGCCAGCCAGGGCCCCAAGGCTCATAAGTGTGCCCTGTATGTGTTACCTGTGTTATGACTAACTGTCTCACTGAGGCTCTGCTAATCAGAACCTCAGTGGTTATGCTCTCTCATTTCTTTCCAAATTGTCACTAACAGGCTAGTGACCAATTTCACCAATTTACATTGGCATACTGGAACACCCTTATAATTCCCTAGTATATGGTACTGAGGTACCCAGGGTTTTGGGGTTCCAGGAGATCCCTATGGGCTGCAGCATTTCTTGTGCCACCCATAGGGAGCTCTGACAATTCTTACACAGGCCTGCCACTGCAGCCTGAGTGAAATAACGTCCACGTTATTTCACAGCCATTTACCACTGCACTTAAGTAACTTATAAGTCACCTATATGTCTAACCTTTACCTGGTAAAGGTTGGGTGCTAAGTTACTTAGTGTGTGGGCACCCTGGCACTAGCCAAGGTGCCCCCACATTGTTCAGGGCAAATTCCCCGGACTTTGTGAGTGCGGGGACACCATTACACGCGTGCACTACACATAGGTCACTACCTATGTGTAGCTTCACAATGGTAACTCCGAACATGGCCATGTAACATGTCTAAGATCATGGAATTGCCCCCCCCAATGCCATCCTGGTATTGGGGAGACAATCCCATGATTCCCCGGGTCTCTAGCACAGACCCGGGTACTGCCAAACTGCCTTTCCTGGGGTTTCACTGCAGCTGCTGCTGCTGCCAACCCCTCAGACAGGTTTCTGCCCTCCTGGGGTCCAGCCAGGCTTGGCCCAGGAAGGCAGAACAAAGGACTTCCTCAGAGAGAGGGTGTTACACCCTCTCCCTTTGGAAAAAGGTGTTAGGGCTGGGGAGGAGTAGCCTCCCCCAGCCTCTGGAAATGCTTTCATGGGCACAGATGGTGCCCATTTCTGCATAAGCCAGTCTACACCGGTTCAGGGATCCCCCAGCCCTGCTCTGGCGTGAAACTGGACAAAGGAAAGGGGAGTGACCACTCCCCTGACCTGCACCTCCCCTGGGAGGTGCCCAGAGCTCCTCCAGTGTGCTCCAGACCTCTGCCATCTTGGAAACAGAGGTGCTGCTGTCACACTGGACTGCTCTGAGTGGCCTGGGCCAGCAGGTGACGTCAGAGACTCCTTCTGATAGGCTCCTCCAGGTGTTGCTAGCCTATCCTCTCTCCTAAGTAGCCAAACCTCCTTTTCTGGCTATTTAGGGTCTCTGCTTTGGGGAATTCTTTAGGTAACGAATGCAAGAGCTCATCAGAGTTCCTCTGCATCTCTCTCTTCACCTTCTGCCAAGGAATCGACTGCTGACCGCGCTGGAAGCCTGCAAAACTGCAACAAAGTAGCAAAGACGACTAATGCGATCTTGTAATGCTGATCCTGCCGCCTTCTCGACTGTTTTCCTGGTGGTGCATGCTGTGGGGGTAGTCTGCCTCCTCTCTGTACTAGAAGCTCCGAAGAAATCTCCCGTGGGTCGACGGAATCTTCCCCCTGCAACCGCAGGTACCAAAGAACTGCATCACCGGTCCTCTGGGTCTCCTCTCAGCACGACGAGCGAGGTCCCTTGAACTCAGCAACTTTGTCCAAGTGACTCCCACAGTCCAGTGACTCTTCAGTCCAAGTTGGGTGGAGGTAAGTCCTTGCCTCCCCACGCTAGACTGCATTGCTGGGTGCCGCATGATTTGCAGCTGCTCCGGCTCCTGTGCACTCTTCCAGGATTTCCTTTGTGCACAGCCAAGCCTGGGTCCCCGGCACTCTAACCTGCAGTGCACGACCTCCTGAGTTGTCCTCCGGCGTCTTGGGACCTTCCTGTGTGACTTCGGGTGAGCTCCAGTTCACTCCACTTCATAGTGCCTGTTCCGGCACTTCTGCGGGTGCTGCTTGCTTCTGAGTGGGCTCCTTGTCTTTCTGGACGCCCCCTCTGTCTCCTCACACAATTGGCAGCATCCTGGTCCCTCCTGGGCCACAGCAGCATCCAAACACCTTAACCGCGACCCTTGCAGCTAGCAAGGTTTGTTCGCAGTCTTTCTGCATGAAAACACCTCTGCAAGCTTCTTCATGACGTGGGACATCCATCCTCCAAAGGAGACGTTTCTAGCCCTCTTTGTTCTTGCAGAATCCACAGCTTCTACCATCCAGTGGCAGCTTCTTTGCACACACAGCTGGCATTTCCTGGGCATCTGCCCACTCCCGACTTGATCGTGACTTTTGGACTTGGTCCCCTTGTTCCACAGGTACTCTCGTCTGGAAATCCATTGTTGTTGCATTGCTGGTGTTGGTCTTTCTTGCAGAATTCCCCTATCATGACTTCTGTGCTCTCTGGGGAACTTAGGTGCACTTTGCACCCACTTTTCAGGGTCTTGGGTTGGGCTATTTTTCTAACCCTCACTGTTTTCTTACAGTCCCAGCGACCCTCTACGAGCTCACATAGGTTTGGGGTCCATTCGTGGTTCGCATTCCACTTCTAGAGTATATGGTTTGCGTTGCCCCTATCCCTATGTGCTCCCATTGCATCCTATTGTGACTATACATTGTTTGCACTATTTTCTATTGCTATTACTGCATATTTTGGTATTGTGTACATATATCTTGTGTATATTTGCTATCCTCATACTGAGGGTACTCACTGAGATACTTTGGCATATTGTCATAAAAATAAAGTACCTTTATTTTTAGTATATCTGTTTATTGTGTTTCCTTATGATATTGTGCATATGACACCAGTGGTATAGTGGGAGCTTTGCATGTCTCCTAGTTCAGCCTAAGCTGCTCTGCTAAGCTACCATTTTCTATCAGCCTAAGCTGCTAGACACCCCTCTACACTAATAAGGGATACCTGGACCTGGTGTAAAGTGTAAGTACCCCTTGGTACCCACTACAAACCAGGCCAGCCTCCTACATCACCCTGGAGCTTTTATACAATAAATAAGTCCATGGCTACAGTGTTTGTGCAGAGAAGAGACACAACAAACAAAAAACATGAAGTGGCACGAACTGCTTGCTATAGCTACGGTGGTAGAGTGAAAAAGAGGAAAAGCAGAGAAAAGCATGCAGTCACATGAACTGCTTTAAAAATAGTAAAATTGCAGTTTGAAAAGAAACAAAATGCTTTTAAACATTAAATAGTTCATTGTCTGCAGTGTTGCCTTTGCGGATATAAAAGCAATGTAATAATGACTGCATTTGGAAAAAAAACAAAGTGCTTTGAAACATTAAATAAGCCTTTGGCTATGGTGTCACAGTGCCTCACAATGTGGCAGAGAAAAACAAGCATTATCATGAACTGCTTGAATAAAAAGGAAAACATTCTTGCTAAAAAGAAAGAAAATTGTTTTAAAACATTAAGGCCCATATTTATACTTTTTGACGCTAAACTGCGCTAACGCAGTTTAGCGTCAAAAAATTTTGCGCCGTCTAACGCCATTCTGAAGCGCCATGCGGGCGCCGTATTTATGGAATGGCGTTAGCCGGCGCAAGCAGACCGGCGCTGCCTGGTGTGCGTGGAAAAAAACCACGTAGACCAGGCAGCGCCGGCGTTAGGCAAAAATGACGTTAGGGCGTCTTAAAATGGGGCAAGTCAGGTTGAGGCAAAAAAATCGTCTTAACCCGACTTGCGCCATTTTTTAACGACGCCCATCCCCCATCAACATGACTCCTATCATTGTAAAGATAGGAGTCATGCCCCCTTGCCCAATGGCCATGCCCAGGGGACTTCTGTCCCCTGGGCATGGTCATTGGGCATAGTGGCATGTAGGGGGGCACAAATCAGGCCCCCCTATGCCAAAAAAAATTATTAAAAAAAAAAAAAAAATACTTACCTGAACTTACCTGAATGTCCCTGGGGTGGGTCCCTCCAGCCTTGGGTGTCCTCCTGGGGTGGGCAAGGGTGGCAGGGGGGGTCCCTGGGGGCAGGGGAGGGCACTCTGGGCTCATTTTGAGCCCACTTGTCCCTTAACGCCATGCCTGACCCAGGCGTTAAAAAGCGGCGCAAATGCGCCGTTTTTAGCCACGCCCACTCCCGGGCGTCTCTTTTGCCTGGGAGTATAAATACCACGTAAAGGCCTGGGAGTCATTTTTTAGACGGGAACGCCTCCCTTGCATATCATTAACGCAAGGAAGGGGTTCACGCTAAAAAATGACGCACATTCCGGGAACTTTGGCGCTATACGCCTCTAACGCCATAGTATAAATATGGCGTTAGTTGGCGTTAGTTTAGCGTCGAATTTGCGTCGAAAAAAACGACGCAAATTCGGCGCAAACGGAGTATAAATACGGCCCCAAATAAGTCAATAGTTGCAGTATTGCTCTGAAGCCCAGAAGCTTTTAAACATTGTCTGTGGCTACAGTGTCAAAGTGCCTCAATCTGAGTGCGAGTAGCTGAAGGCACTGATAAAGACATTAATCAGTACTTGGTCCATGCTGCATCGAAGACACAAACACACGAAGAGAGAAAGGCACACTTTTACCAATGAGAACCAAGGGAATCAGAGTGATGATGAAGCCAAACAATAGTTTCTAATGGGCAGGCTCTTTTAGGTTAAGTTAACAAAAGATCTTGCAAGCGACAGCACATGCACTGTCTCAGGTGAGAACTAAAATGTCATCAGTCCCATTAGAATGGACCTATATCAACGGAAGGCGAGGTTTTCATGTTATGTGGTTCAAACCTATGTAGTGTGTGTTAATGTCCTGGGGACCATCCTCAGGACAGTGTGTCAAAGTGGATTAAATCACAATAATTGTTGCTTTCAGTCATAAACATTGATTTGATCCTGGTAGGATTTTAAGTATCTGTGGTGAAATTACATCATCCTTTCTTTATACTGGAGTAACTGACTACTGTTGGATGTGCTGGATGAAAAGGATTAAGCAGTGCTGTTCTAGGAAGTTGATGCTGAAAGCAACAATTATTGTGATTTAATCCATTTTGACAATTGTCCTGAGGGTGGTCTCATGGACAATTTGAGCCTTGGGAAACCGAAACATTGACCTTATACCATCCATGACAAATTTTTCTCATGAGCTGCTGGAGTCCATAAGGAGTGATTTCTGATTGTTTGAAAGACTGCATATATAAGGCTCAAACCTTTTGTGGTTGGAGAGTCAGGAGTGTTGGTGCTCTCCTTCTGTCTCTTGCATGTAAAGGGATTGTGGACTAGATGGGTCACCAGTGCATTTGTAGCAAAACACTACAAATTCTCCTTGTTGCTTTTCTATATTGATGAATATATTATTACTGAATATATAAAAATTCCTAATTTTTCTAGAAACAAATTAGACGCTGTTTGAAGATTTATTTATTTTTGGAATTTGATCTGTGGTTAATTACAACATTAATAGTATTTAATATCACTGAAATATTTGTCTGCAAATGATTCCTCCATGATTATTGTGTGCTTTACACTTTTAGAAAGTTGGCATTTTTCTGCTCTTAGCCCTTTTGTGCCTGCAGCCTGTCTAGGATCACATGACTGGGTATAACTGATAGTCTTTGTGAATTCCTCCCAGACAATCACACAATCGAGGGATTAGGTATGCCTGGATTGGTTTTCTGCTAGCAGAATGGGTGTGGGGGTAGTGAGCCCATCCCCACTTGCAGCTGAATAGGGAGTGCTCTGCCTTCACACAAATTACCTTACACCCCCACATTGTCACTGCAGCCAGCTTGGAGCAAGAGCAGGGGAGTCAGAAAATTATATGCACTTCAAAGCCACTGTCTAGAAGCTTCTCCCTTCTTCCAGAAGAAGGGTACCATGGTATAGAAATAGGGCCTCAGACAACACTCTTCAGTACACTTATGGACCAGTGGATTCTCTGCCAGGAAGAAATACTGGTGTGCTGCTGAAAGGACTGCAACCCTGCTGGACTGCTGCTCTGGAGGACCGATGCCCTGTTGTGCTGACCTGCTGCCTGCTGCTCTCTTGCCTGGGTGAGAAGGACTGGACCTGCATCTGTTGAACGCAGGACCATCAGAGTAACGCCAAGGGCTGGCCTCCTGACTTGCACTTCAGGGACAGACGACTCCAACAACCATGAACTCGGTACCTGCCCTCTTCCATCTATGAATCCACTCTGCCAGGTTGGGCCTCTCCAGTCCTGGGTCCTTGGAATTGGGCTCTGCCAACCTCTGTGGACTCAGTGGAACCAACACATCTCCTCTGCTGCGTACTGCAACTTCAAGCTGAACCAATGCACCTGCGCTGCTGCATAGGTCAGAACCGTTGCAGAGACCTGCATCACCTGCGCAGCTTTTTTTTAAACACTGCTGCACAACGCATCCTCAGCGCACGCCCTCGCATCTCTCATTGATGGCAGCCTCAATGATGACGGACTCCACATCACAGCTCCTTGGAACTGATGTATTGCCTCGACTGCACAACGCATCCTCGACTCTGGACATTGCATTGCACGCCCTCATTGGCGCCATTCTAGATCATGATGCAAGACCTTGCATCCCAGCCATACAACACCTCTGAAATGACGCATCGCTTCGGCTGAGTGATGCATCTTCGACATGGACTCTCGCTGCATGAACTTGTGACTTTGTCCCAGTCTGGCTCAACCAGATATCTACAGTTGGCGCTTTGTGCTTTTTGATGCTATTTTCCCTAAAATCTTTTAAATTGCGCATCTCTGGTTACACTGGTTTTTGTGTTGTTTTGGGCTTGTTTTATTTATTAGCAAGGACTCTATTTTTCTAATCTGATGCTGGATCATTTTGGTATGGTGTTTTCCACTTTATTACTATTTAAAGTGTTGCACTAATACTTAACACATTGCCTCTAAGTTAAGCCTGACTGCTCTCTGCCAAACTCACAGAGCGTTGAGCACAGGTTGATTTAGTTTTAGCTTGTTCCTCACCCTCACAAGGACTGTGGTTGCTGCTTGAGCAGGGCTCACACCCCAGTCAACAAACAACCAAATTTCTTGCAATACCCCTCCTATGACCATACTTTCCGCAACTTCCAGTTGGTTTCATCCACGTAGATGTGGTGGGCACCTCTGAGTCCTCCCTGATGATTTATCTGGCTATCTGAGGTATAAACACATACTTGAACAAGGAAATGGTGTTTTCCCCCTTTGAAAATTGTTTTTCACTGAGGTCGATGGTTCCCAGTAGTAGTGGCTGACCATGCATCTTCCATTTACTGTCTCGCAGGACTCCATGTTTAGCTCTCTCCCATATTGCAAAGATGGCTTAAACCAAAAACACCCTGGGTTTGCTGCCAGATGGTAGTATGCATCAGCCTCATGCTACTCTATCCAGGCCTTCGGTTCCTTGAGATTTCTGTACCCTCTCCAGTGTCTCTCTCAAAGATTGGGCCCTCCCATGAGAAATCATACCTATGGAGATGTTGCAGGCAATAAGGCGAAATGTAGGCGTGACCTTGAAGCTTTTTGTGACAGATTACATTTTAGCTCCTTTGGACGAACATCTTTTATTTAAGACTCTTAGCCTGTCTCTTGTGATTCATGGGAGTATTTTGATGACTAAGGGTAGATCTCTTTTGACCCCTGGAGCTCACCCTGGAACTACACCTCTAGGGTCCTTATAGCATAAAAGAAATTAACAGGTGTCCCATGGCCCTTTCACCAGTTTGTATCAGAGGGAATACCTGTATGGGGAATTGGTACCTGTCCTGTCAGGGTCTATAGCAGTTATTTGTGGGTATACTCTCGGTTAGCCAGCTGCCTGGGGTGATGACACATACCAAGTGAATTTTCTAGTATTCTTCATCATTTACCTACGTAGTACAAAATAGGTGTAACAAGATAGCAGCAGTGATTGTCAATTTAAAGCCAATGGGGAACAGTCAAAGCTGTACAAGATGAGTATCCCAAACAATCTCTATATAGGTATCATGCCCTTTGGGATATTTCCTTAGTAATTTGCCATAACTTGAAGGGTGACACAAGCCTGGCTTTAAGCTGAAAACAACATTTCTTATGGCAGCCTACCAGTGCCCATGGGTGCATACTAGTAGCAGATGCATGATTATGGTAAACTCTCCCTCGAGGTAAAAACATGCAAAACAGGTTGCATCGGTTTCCTATGATGTGGTGGAAATTATACACCTATGGACCATTGAGGTCATACGTTAGATATAAAAGCAACGTTCTGTTTGGACTATTACACCAAAATCTAATGTCTATACAAAATATCGCATTTTAAAACAATCGTGTTGCAAAATCTAAACATAGTATCCTGTTAGAGAATACAAAGCATTGGCCTCATTGGTCATAAATTGAAGGCTGCAGGTCATTAATAAAGGTGGTTTAGGAGCACGTGACCTACAGGAATACCAACAGTGATTTGTAGGCTCTCCCGCACCAGACTCCGATCATATACACTATTGTCACTGCTCCGATTGCTGAAGGAGGCAATGATATCCATCCGCCGATATGGACACGGAGGCTTTGACACCCCCTTGTGTTCTTTCAGGAATATCGCATTCCGCAGCCATCTGCAAACACGAGAACTTGTATCAAGATACACTGTAACGGTGTAACCTATTCTTAGGGTATGTGTTAGTCTCTCTGCTGCCATCCAGGAAAAATATGTTCAATTCGGGGAACAATTTTGAGCAGGTCATCTGAGAAGTTGAAAAACTGGTAACATTTGTTGCCATCATTAGTATTTTTGAAGCTTCACAACTCGTTTACTTGTTCGAAAATAAACTGTAACTAAAACTGCATTTAATATTTTCTTTCTTTGGATGAGAATTTCCAGGACATATGACTTCTATTTTGTAGATGTTTTGCTTCCTTAAAATACTGAGCATTAGCCCTGATTTTGTGACATGTTTTAACTTCAGAAATGATGCATAAAGCATTTTACCTTAATTTTCTTAACAGTGAGATTGTTATTTTTTTATTGTTGCAGCTCGATGTACTTTCATTTTCACATCCTAAGTCTCCTGGTGTTATTAATTCTACCAATGAAACCTCCAGGACAGACTCAAAAGGGGCTCCAGCAGAACTCAGTTAACCACCAGAAGATGCGATGATGCCTCATGAAAAAGACTACCAAAGGGAAAGTGAAGCACTGGACTCCCAAAAAAACAAAAACATTCCCGTAAATAAAAGATACCTCATATTGGGAGGAAAGAAACGCTCAACCATTTGCACTGCAAATTTCCCACTGGCAAAACAAATGCACGTGGCTATGGGGGAATCTTTTCAATTATGTAAACATAGGCAATCATTTTTGTACAAAGTACATTTGTTTATTGCATTTTAATATATTTGGTGTACATATCTTACCTTTGAATCATTTTTGACTCAGTATTTGTCTGATGTGAAGCAGTATCTTGGTTGTACACTCTGCTGGTGAGTGACCATTTTTTGCGAGCTGGCTAGCATATGTGCAGACGGTTGTCCGGTGGATGGCAAGTAGTTGCCCACCTCTCATTCTCAGCCCCTTCAACCAAGGCTCGAAATTAGCATTAGCCACGGTCCCCCAGGCTCCTTAATTATATGGTCTGTTTCTGCCGGGAGCCTGGGACGCTTGTTGCACGTCTCATTTGTTGGGCCTGACTGAGTTGAACCACTAAAACATCGGGGTCAGATCATAGCTTCAGAAGTTCTTCCTGCTCCCAAACTCAAGCAGTGAACCCTTGCTCATGTGGAAATTAAGGGGGTCATTCTGACCTCGGCGGTAAAAGGCCCTTACCGCCGGTCAGAAATCTGCCATTCTACCGCCGCGGCCGTGGTAAACCGCCACGGTCATTCTGACCCACAACGGCGAAACCGCCAAAATCCCGACATCCAAGGAAGGCCGCCTCATCAGCGGGCCGCGGAAAACTGGAGATGACCAAACCTCTACCGTCACGCCAACACAAACACGCCCATGCCATTCTGACCCACGAATCCACGCGGCGGTCTTTCAACCGCGGTATTCCATTGGCGGGACACACCGCCGCGGTCAAAATACACACACAGCTCCAAAACACAGCCACATTGGACAATTTGAAATACACACACCTGACACACATACAAACAACACTCCCACACATCCAACCAACTATAAAACACACACCCACATCACCCACAAACCCCTACGACCGAAGATCATAGACGAAGGAGAGAGAGACACATCACAGAATAGAGAGCTACATCACACAGAGGCACACTACACCATCACACACACCACATAGAAGCACAAAGCACCACACACCAACACACTCTTCACCATATACACCACCCCACACCTCATCCACACCACCCCATGGCACCCCAAAGGCACCCACGCTTTTCGGACCAAGAACTCCGGGTCATGGTGGAGGAGATCATAAGAGTCGAACCCCAGCTCTTCGGCTCACAGGTGCAGCACACCACTATAGCCAGGAAGGCGGAGCTATGGCAGCGGATCGTGGACAGGGTAAACGCGGTGGGACAGCATCCCAGAAATCGAGAGGACATCCACAAACGTTGGAACGACTTACGGGGAAAGGTGCGCTCGATGGTCTCGCGACACAACATCGCAGTGCAGAAGACTGGCGGGGGACCCCCACCCACTCCACCCGAATTCACAGCATGGGAGCAAGAGGTACTAAACATCCTGCATCCTGATGGCCTCGCTGGAGTACACGGAGGAATGGACTCTGGTAAGTACAATCTCAACCACTTCACCCCCCCCCAGCATGCCAACCCCCACCACCACCCTCACCCCCAACCCCCATCACACATCCTCCCTGAGAATGTCTCCCCAGCACAACCCACCCAACACCAACCCCTGCATGCCACCACAAACTATGGACACCCATCACCTAAGCATGACCACTGCACATACCCCCCCCCCCCCATCACCCCCACAACACCTCCCCCAAGGGAATGACAGCACTGGGGGACAAGGGCACCCATAAATCGCACACAATAGCACACACAGAAACAATAACCATTCTCTCTTACCCCATGCAGGACCCGAACGCCAACACACCGGCCAGGAGGGTCCAGAAATGTCCATCCCCCCCCCGGAAGAGGCACCCAGTGATGACAGCAGCTCTGTCGACCTGGAACCTGACGACCAGCCCGGACCATCGGGGACCTCTGGACAGTCGGTTCCCCACACACAGGCCACAGCAGACCCAACCCCCTCTGGGAACAACAGCACAGCTCCCACCCAGCGGGCCCATGGCTCTGTCTCTAGGACAGGTCAATCAGCGGTGTGTCTGCCACTACAGGGCCCCCAGGCTAACCCACCACCCCAACAACAACAGGGACCTGGGGACAGTGGGCACACCGTCCAGGGGACAGAGTCCGGGGGAAACAGGGCAACTCGGAGGGCTGCTGTGCGACAGGGGGGGGGAGGAGAGGCCCAGGGAACTGACTCTCCAAGAGGCCCTCACCACCATCATGGCAGCCTACCACCGCTCACAAGAGACGATGGCGACGGTACTGGCCAGGTTCCAGGAGATCCAGGCACAGCAGGAGGAACGCTACATGGGGTTCAACAATCATCTCACCAACATCTCTACCGCCATGGGGAGCATAGTCCAGGCCCTCCACCGGATAGAAGACACGTTGCGGGACCATGTGGCACCACACAGGGCCCCTGTTACTAGCCCGGACCAGGAACAGCCTACCACCTCCGCCGGCGCTAGTGGACAGGAGGCCCCACCACAACGACAGGCCACCAGAACCCCACCTCCTGCTGAAGAACAACCACCCCGCAAGAGGAGCCTGAGATCCAAAAAAAAGACAGAGTAGGATGTCAAGACCCCCGCCAGCATGAGATACCCCCTGAAGTCATCCCACTGTCCCACATTGCCACCCTGTCCAACCTTGAACTGCCCCTGCTCCATCCTTCCACAGGCATATGGACAATGCACCTGTGAGACTGAGAACTGGACTCTGCCATGGACATTACTCCACCCCCACCCATCACCGTGTGAATATCATGTACCATCATCTAGCACCAAAAATAAATCACGCAATGCACTGAAATCATGCTGGAGTCAGGCTGTATTATTTACAAATGTAAAACACATTACCGATCAATTATGTTCTGTAAACTTTGTGCTGAACACATACTGAGATCAATAAGCATTAGTCCATGGGCTAACCAAGCAGAAGTCACGCAGTGGGTCATACAGCACTGAAAAGGGAAGGGAGAATCAAACATCAGTTTCAAATAACTGGGGGGTCATAGAAAAAGTTGAGAAGCACGAGGCATTCAGGAAAATGAAAATGGCGTGTGTGATTCTTACCTGTGTGCTACTGAAAATACTGTTGGATAACTCTGTCCCTGTTGTCTTGGTCGTCCTCTGAGTCTTCCTCCTCTTCACTCTCCACAGGCTCCACAGCTGCTTCAACACCACCATCTGGACCATCCTCCTGCAGGAAAGGCACCTGACGTCGCAATGCCAGATTGTGAAGCATACAGCAGGCCACGATGATCTGGCACACCTTCTTTGGTGAGTACATCAGGGATCCCCCTGTCATATGCAGACACCTAAACCTGGGCTTCAGAACCCCAAAGGTCCTTTCTATGATCCTCCTAGTTCGCCCATGGGCCTCATTGTACCGTTCCTCAGCCCTGGTCCGGGGATTCCTCACTGGGGTCAATAGCCAAGGCAGGTTGGGGTAACCAGAATCACCTATTAGCCACACACGTTGTCTCTGTAGCTGTTCCATCACATAAGGGATGCTGCTATTACGCATCACATACGCGTCATGCACTGAACCAGGGAACATTGCATTCACATGGGAGATGTACTGGTCAGCCAAACAGACCACCTGGACGTTCATAGAATGGTAACTCTTCCTGTTTCTGTACACCTGCTCATCGTCTTTTGGGGGGACTAAGGCTACATGGGTCCCATCAATGGCACCAATTATGTTGGGAATATGTCCAAGGGCATAAAAATCACCCTTCACAGTGGGCAAATCAACCTCCTCAGGGAAAATAATGTAACTCCGCATGTGTTTCGTCAGGGCAGACAACACTCTAGACAAAACCTTACAAAACATTGGCTGAGACATTCCAGATGACATGGCCACTGTTGTCTGGAATGAGCCACTTGCAAGAAAATGGAGGACTGACAGCACCTGCACCAGAGGGGGAATTCCTGTGGGTTGGCGGATGGGGGACATCAGGGCTGGCTCCAGCTGGGCACACAGTTCATGGATAGTGGCACGGTCAAGTCAGTATCGTAGTATGATGTGGCGTTCTTCCATTGTCGACAGGTCCACCAGCGGTCGGTACACGCGAGGATTCATCCTTCTCGCAAATCCCAGCGGACGGTGCCTAGGAAGGACAACATGGAGCACAGAGTCAAGATAATCACTGGTATGTTCACCACTGCTTGCATGGCACACGGTTATCTAGGTATTGAAAGGCGTGTATGTGTGGCAATGCCAGGCCTAGGCCTGTGTGTCGCAGTAGAGATTATGCCATGTGGGCCCTTGAAATGGCGGCTGCCTGACCTGTGAAGTGGGACAATGGGATGTGAGGTCACTGCGCTGGTGGAGCACACCGTGGCGGTAGGCGGTCGAAGACCGCTATACGGAGCCGCATTGGATAACATTGAAGCCTATGGGTTTCAGGAGCCAATGACGATGTGCGCCGGCGGTCGCAGTACGCACCGCCGCGGTACGCACCGCCGCGGGCGTGACCGCCATTTTCTATCTGCTTAATCACTCGAGACCTGATCATCCACAGGAGAGGACCTATACTGCAAGTGCTGCTGTGAACTCGGTCTGGAAGTGACAATGGCTGCTGCGACTGGGGAAAGGGCCCCTGCCTTCACGTCTGAAGAGTTGGAGAAGCTCGTGGATGGGGTCCTCCCCCAGTATGCGTTACTCTACGGTCCTCCAGACCAACAGGTGAGTACACCGGGTGCACATGGAATGGGCGATGCCTGTGTGGAGTGGGGTGGATGTAAGTTGGTGGGGTGGGGGGCGAATGAGGAGTGCAACGCACGACAGATGAGAGCATGTGCTATATTGCAAGGTTGGGGAGGGGGGGCCAATCACATCTAACATGCAGTAAGTTGATGAATGTTTCCTTCCCACCCTGTACATGTCACATAGGTCAGCGCCCATCAGAAAGTCGGGATTTGGCGTGCCATCGCCAAGGAAGTCCGGGCCCTGGGGGTCCATGTCAGACGGGGCACCCACTGCCGCAAGAGGTGGGAGGACATCCGCCGCGGAACCAGGAAGACCGCCGAGTCACTGCTGGGGATGGCCTCCCAACCTAGGAGGGGTGCCAGTCGTACCCTGACCCCCCTGATGTCCCGGATCCTGGCGGTGGCCTACCCTGATTTGGATGGGTGCTTGAGAGCATCACAGCAGACACAAGGGGGTGAGTATCAGCACATTCAGCTATCTTTCTGCGCAGTGGAGGCGTCTGGGTGGGGGAGGAGGGTTGGGGGTGACATTAGGCCAGGGCGCTTTCTGTAGTGTAGTCCTCTCCCCTAGGCATGGCCCTGTGCTCCCGGCCCCCACCTCAGTAGGGTGACAAGTCCAGCTATTGATGGTCCAGCCTCACACATGTGCGCGTTTGTCGTCTCCTGACCTGTTGTCAGAGTCAGAAGTACTGAGTAGTGTGCCCCGAATGCGCGGCTTAGTGCATGCGGCTCCTGTGTCTGTCCTCTCCGCCAACGGTGTTGACATTGCATGCACTCAACCAGGTCTTCTCTTTCTCCCCCCACCCTTCTTCTTCATCTTCTTGTGCATGTGTGCATTAGCATCATCAGGCGGAGGAGATTTGGCATCGGAGCACGAGGGAGCTGCAAGCCACAAGGCCCCGGTGGGCACAGGAACAGACACCGAGGGCCCAAGTGAGCCAGAGGGCGAGGGGAGCACCACGACGGGGACCGCTGGTGAGAGCAGCGACAGCGACACGTCCTCGGATGGGAGCTCCCTAGCGGTGGCGGCAACATCCGGGCCCCCCGCCTCTACAGGTACAGCCGCCACCCAGCGCACCAGCCCCGCCCTCCCAGCAGCCCCTCAGCCTACGCTCCATGCCCGCTCACCCAGGAAGGCGGGCGTCTCCTTCGCCCCAGGCACCTCAGCCCCTGCCCCTGTTACCCCTGCTGCCCTCAGTGAGGAGGTCATTGATCTCCTCAGGACACTCATTGTTGGGCAGACTACCCTTTTGAATGCCATCCAGGGGGTAGAAAGGGAGGTGCATCGAAGCAATGCCTACCTGGAGGGCATTCATTCGGTTCAGGCTGCCCATCAACGATCGTTCAATGCTCTGGCCTCAGCACTGACGGCAGCCATTGTCCCTGTTTCCAGCCTCCCTCTTCCGACTGCCTCCACCCTGTCTCTGTCTCCTGTTCCTCAGCCTATCCCATCCACACCATCTGACCAGCCTGCACACACCTCAACACCCAAGGGCAGCTCATCCAGACACAAGCACCACAGATCCCACAAACACTCACCCAAGCAACACACAGATGCAGACATCCCAACAGTCACTACCACCCCTGTGTCCCCCTCCTCCTCGTCTCCCTCCTCCCTCCCTGTGACGTCGACACTCACACCTGCATGCACACCAACATCAGCCAGTGCTTCCATCACCACCACACCCTCCTGTACAGTCCGCACGCGTGCAGTCACCACCCCCACTGCCATTTACACGTCCCCTGTGTCCTCTCCCACTGTGTCTGTCACCACCCCTTCCAAGACACACAAACGCAGGCAGACACCCACCCAACAGACATCCACCTCACAACAGCCTACAGCACCTGCACCTTCACCCAATGACAGCACACCTGACTCTCCTACAACCACATCCTCTTCCTCCACTTCCATCTCCACTTCTCCTACCTTTTACCTTGGCCCTAAAAAAGTTTTCCTGGCTAATCTTGACCTCTTCCCCTCCGATGACCTACCCCCTCCATCTGCAAAGAGTCCCAAGAGCACCACAGCCACCACCAGCCCAACTTCGGTTGTCACTGTTGTGCATGGGTTCTGGAGCCCACCCTTTGCCAGCAGTGACACCTCCATCAGCAGCAAGGACACATCCAGCCCCCCCCCGGCAAGAGGACCAGGAAACACAAGGGCCGCTGTGCGAAGACTGACACGGCTGCCCCCAAGGAGCAGAGTTCGCCCACTTCACCAGCCACAACGTCTAGGGGAGGCAAGGGCCCGAGAGCCCCATCTAAGGAGCGTAAGGGCAGCAGGGCGGAGACGTCAGCCAGCAGGAGCGCGGAGCAGGTGGGCCCCACATGCCACATCCCAGCTGTAAAGGAGGACACCAAAGGGCCCAGGACTCCATCACCGAAGGGCCCAGGAACATCACGGCCGGAGGGCGTCTGAGCACGGAGTCCAGGCCAGGTCTGGCTCCCTTGAACCTACTGGATGTGCACCGCTGAACAGGGCCCGCCGTGCAGAAGAGCACCGCTGAACAGGGCCCGCCGTGAAGATAGGCACCGCTGAACAGGGCCCGCCGTGCAGAAGAGCACCGCTGAACAGGGCCCGCCGTGCAGAAGAGCACCGCTGAACAGGGCCCCGCCGTGAAGATAGGCACCGCTGAACAGGGCCCGCTGTGCAGAAGAGCACCGCTGAACAGGGCCCCGCCGTGAAGATAGGCACCGCTGAACAGGGCCCGCCGTGCAGAAGAGCACCGCTGAACAGGGCCCGCCGTGAAGATAGGCACCGCTGAACAGGGCCCGCCGTGAAGATAGGCACCGCTGAACAGGGCCCGCCGTGAAGATAGGCACCGCTGAACAGGGCCCGCCGTGCAGAAGAGCACCGCTGAACAGGGCCCGCCGTGCAGAAGAGCACCGCTCCGCTGGGCCCTTCCTGTCAAGCACCGCTCAGCTGGGCCCTTCCTGTCAAGCACCGCTCCGCTGGGCCCCTTCATCTCAAGCACCGCTCCGCTGGGCCCCTTCATCTCAAGCACCGCTCTGCTGGGCCCCGCCGTCTCAAGCACCGCTCCGCTGGGCCCCGCCGTCTCAAGCACCGCTCCGCTGGGCCCCGCCGTCTCAAGCACCGCTCTGCTGGGCCCGCCGTCTCAAGCACCGCTCCGCTGGGCCCCTTCTTCTCAAGCACCGATCCGCTGGGCCCCTTCATCTCAAGCACCGCTCCGCTGGGCCCCTTCATCTCAAGCACCGCTCCGCTGGGCCCCGCCGTCTCAAGCACCGCTCCGCTGGGCCCCTTCATCTCAAGCACCGCTCCGCTGGGCCCCGCCGTCTCAAGCACCGCTCCGCTGGGCCCCTTCATCTCAAGCACCGCTCCGCTGGACCCCGCCGTCTCAAGCACCGCTCCGCTGGGCCCCGCCGTCTCAAGCACCGCTCGGCCCCTTCATCTCAAGCACCGCTCCGCTGGGCCCCGCCGTCTCAAGCACCGCTCCGCTGGGCCCCGCCGTCTCAAGCACCGCTCCGCTGGGCCCCGCCGTCTCAAGCTCCGCTCCGCTGGGCCCCTTCTTCTCAAGCACCGATCCGCTAGGCCCCTTCATCTCAAGCACCGCTCCGCTGGGCCCCTTCATCTCAAGCACCACTCCGCTGGGCCCCTGCGTCTCAAGCACCGCTCCGCTGGGCCCCGCCGTCTCAAGCACCGCTCCGCTGGGCCCCTTCTTCTCAAGCACCGCTCCGCTGGGCCCCTTCATCTCAAGCACCGCTCCGCTGGGCCCCGCCGTCTCAAGCACCGCTCCGCTGGGCCCCTTCATCTCAAGCACCGCTCCGCTGGGCCCCGCCGTCTCAAGCACCGCTCCGCTGGGCCCTTCCTGTCAAGCACCGCTCCGCTGGGCCCTTCCTGTCAAGCACCGCTCCGCTGGGCCCCTTCTTCTCAAGCACCGATCCGCTGGGCCCCTTCATCTCAAGCACCGCTCTGCTGGGCCCGCCGTCTCAAGCACCGCTCCGCTGGGCCCCTTCTTCTCAAGCACCGCTCCGCTGGGCCCCTTCATCTCAAGCACCGCTCCGCTGGGCCCCGCCGTCTCAAGCACCGCTCCGCTGGGCCCTTCCTGTCAAGCACCGCTCCGCTGGGCCCTTCCTGTCAAGCACCGCTCCGCTGGGCCCCGCCGTCTCAAGCACCGCTTCGCTGGGCCCTTCCTGTCAAGCACCGCTCCGCTGGGCCCTTCCTGTCAAGCACCGCTCTGCTGGGCCCCTTCATCTCAAGCACCGCTCCGCTGGGCCCCTTCATCTCAAGCACTGTTTATGGTTCACTGTGCCCACCATGCCTCCTCCTTGACCAGTGGAGACTGTTATCCACTTGAGAGACTGTGGCTTTGCACTCCCCAGGATGGCACAGTGGGCAACCCACCCACTGTAGAGACTTGAGAGACTGTGGCTTTGCACTCCCCAGGATGGCACAGTGGGCAACCCACCCACTGTAGAGACTTGAGAGACTGTGGCTTTGCACTCCCCAGGATGGCAGAGTGGGCAACCCACCCACTGTGGAGACTTGAGAGACTGTGGCTTTGCACTCCCCAGGATGGCACAGTGGGCATGGTGGCCCCTTCATGGATCTTGCGTCGTGGACTCATGTGGCTGTGGTGCCCCCCCCTTCCCTTCCCCCTGAGGTGCCTGTAGTATTTTCATCAGATGCCCCTGCAGTGTTCTCTCCAAAGGACTCAGGTCTCCTGTGTGGGCTTTGCCCTTGTGTCGCTACACTGTAGCCCACGGACTGTTCCATTTGACTTTGATGTAGCGGACTAATTGCCTCGGTTCTCCATGGCAGTGTGTATAGTATTATTTTGTTATGGATATTTTGCATAGTTGCCGATACATCTCAGAGTCTATTTTTTATATAAAATTTTGGTTCACAATTTAATTATGTCTTTGCATTTTTCAGGGGGGTTTGGGTGGTGTCACTGTGCATTGTTGCTCTGCATTGGTGTGTACATAGTTTGGGGGGGTGGGGGTCGCATATGTGTGTGCCCGTAACCTTTCCTCCTCCCCCCTCCCGTGTGTCGTAGGTGCAGTACTCACCGTTGTCGTCTGCGCCGTAGTTCGTACTCGTGGTAGATGAGCAGGTAGACGAGTGCAGGTAGGATTTTTAATTCGGGTTCCATGCTGTCCTCCGTACTCGTGGAGTGTGTTTTGGTGAGCGTTTTCCCGTCCGTAGTCTGTTTCCGCCGTGTTTTTATCGGCGGGGCTCCCGCCCCGGAAAAGGTGGCGGATTGGTGAGTTGTAATACTGTGGGCGGTAAATTGTCTGCCGCCTGCCTGTTGGCGGTGACCGCTGCGCTGTTTGTCTGTACCGCGGTGGCGGTCGGAGTGTTAATCTGGCGGGCTGTGTTGGCGGTTGCCGCCAGGGTCAGAATTCCATTTTTTGGACCGCCGGCCTGTTGGCGGGTTGGCCGCCGCTTTATCACCGACCGCCAGGGTTAGAATCACCCCCTAAGTGTCAAGTTCTTGAACCCTCTGACTTCCCGCAGGAGCTAAACAGAAGTGTCAAAGTAAAAGTTTACATTTTCTCCCTTTGAATTCCTACACAGCTCTCAACTCTTTTCTTGGGTAGTTATCTCTTCTGCAGGATGCTTGAAGTTGTGCATGGTGCACGCAGATGAAAAGTGTGCAGAGCACGTCCGAGGAATCGTATAGAGTGACTGCTGGTCTGAGTAAGAAAAAACAGTGTCAGCCTGCAGTTTGGGGGAGAGCAGCTCCTATATAACGCACAGTACAACACCAAAGAGACGCTGAATCTGCTCACTTGTAGGGTGCTCTATATAGAAGTTGCTCTCTACGTAAACTTGGGAACTAATCTATCTATCTATCTATCATAGACACTTTTACTTGCAGATTCCTTACTTAAGAATTTCCCCCTGGCGTCAGACTGGATCGGGAGATTTTTCTTTGAGCAGTACCCTTGTGTGCCGTTAGGTGGTGTCGGTCGAATCCACGTGCGTCGTTGGCATTGTGGTTGCAGTGATGACGTTGCGGTCGTACAACCCAGGGGTGCTGATGTCAGTTCCTTTCTTTCCGTGCCACACACAGATCGAGAGAGAGCTACCCTGGTAATGTTTTGATCACATTTGACGTTTTTGTTGTCTTTTTACTTTTTTGGTGCGTTGAGGGATGTCTCAAAAGACTGGCTTCAAACCTTGCGACGCCTGTCACCACATGATGTCGGTGACAAACCTGCACCTAATGTGTTTGTGGTGTCTGGAGCGAGACCACAACCCAAAGTCATGCTCTGAGTGCCGGGCCATGAACCCGAAGGCTTTGAGGGAGTGGTCCCTAAAGCTCATGGCGGCCCGGCACTGGACTTCCTGTCACTCCTGATCTTGCTCGAGACCGCTCGCGGAGTCATCACCACTCCTCCTCGTCCCATTCTAGATCTTCGGGACATTCAAGTCACAAGAAGGAGTAGAAGAAAGCTAACCGTTCTTCCACTTTACCCCATCGCTTAGCCAAAGCGACACAGGAAGAGAATTGACGCTCAAAGTGTCCATCTGCGGAGCCTACTTCTGGGTCCGCTCCATGCCTCCCTGAGTTTCTGGGTGCTGGAGCCACCCCTGCCCTGCTCAAGGAATTTTATGAAGCCATGCACCTCATCTTTGGGCAAACCAAACCCCCTGTAGTGCGTTTGGGGCCTGAGGGCTTGGATGGGGGCCCTTTGGGTTCAGCACTGGTGGCTCCAGTCCCAGCCTCCAGTGGCACCTCCAGATCAGTTCTCGGATCATGCCAACACCGGTTGTACCAAGGCAACCTTCCTTGATACTGGCTAAGACGTCGACGCTCCTGGCATCGGTTGAGGCCTCAATCGACGTTGACCCAGTTCTCATTCCTGATGACCTGGAACGGCGCCGATTGATGCTGCCTCAGGTTTCGATAGGGCCTACTCACCCCAGGTTGGATTCTGACCTCTTTTATGATGGGTATAAATATGAAGAGGATTGGAGGGGACACTGGACCCTTTAGAATACCAGCTAGGCAACCCTGACTTAGACTGGGGACAGGAATTGGGTGAGGCTAGTGGTCTGAATACATCTACAGATAATGGCATGCTTTCTCCTCCTACCGTGGCTATGAGGGAGGGAGAGTCTTACTCCATGGTGGTCAGTAGGGTGGCTGAGGTCTTTGGCCTTGAGCTTCCCTCTGTGGCAGTCAGGACTAACCTCCTGACAGAGGTGCTTCAGCCACTTGGGAGCCTCTCCTTCCATTTAATGAAGCCCTCACCAATGTCCTTCTGGGTACTTGGTCCAGACCCAGCACAGAGGCTCCTGTGAATAGGACAATTGCCCGCAGCCATCAGCTCACCACGAGCGAACCCTAAATTCCTGTCCCAACACCCCAAACCTGAGAGCCTTGTCATTCAGGCTTCTTCTTCCTCAAGTGCGTTCTAATCCGCTCCACTAGATAGGGAATCAAAAAGACTGGATTAACTAGGGAAGAAAATGTTTTCTTCCTCCAGTCTGGCATTGTGGTCATGAAAACTACATGCCTTTTGGGCCGCTTCCCCATTCATTGTGGAATACAGTCGCTCAGATATTGCCACAGGTCCTGGAGGAGGCCTGGGCCATCATCTCCCAAGCTGTTGCTGATGGAGGGATGTGGCTAAGTTCACAATTTGTTGTGAGCTGGACAGGACCGACTCACTGGGCAGATTGGTTGCCTCAATGGTGGCCTTGAGACGCCACGCCTGGTTGAGGACGTGTAGTATTTTGAGGGATGTTCAACAGTCTCTCATGGACTTGCCCTTCAATGGCACTCGTTTCTTCAGAGACAAAGAAGGCTTGGCGCTTGAGAGGCTCAAGGACTCCTGGGCTACGGCTCAGTCCCTTGGCCTCGCAGCTGCCCCTCGCCTAACACAGTCCTCTTTTCCCCCTTTTCGTGGCCATGGAAGGGGCTCCCTGTCGCATCCTTTCCCTGCCAGCCACCGAGCCGCAGATGCAGCTCAGCCACTGTGCAGCTGGGGACGCAGAATCCCACTGGCTCGTGGGACAGGGCACCAGAGGTCTGCCCAGTCCACCCCTGCCGCATCTTCCAAACCCCCCTATTCCATTCCACCATCTCAGACCAGTTGGGGGCAGAATCCATCATCACCTGCCCCACTGGGAATCCATCATGACGGACAGAAGGGTTTTGCAAATAGTCCAAAGGTGCTACACTCTCCCCTTCGAGACTGCCCCTCCGGACATCCCTCCATCCTTCGGCCACTTTCCGGAGGATCATCTGACACAAGGGAGTCGCAGCTCTCTTGGCCAAGGGAGCCATAGAGAGAATCCCTGCACCAGAAGTAGTTTGTGGTTGTTATCCCGCTACTTTCTGGTGCCTAAAAAGGACAACGGACTACGTCCTATCCTAGACTTTCTGGCCCGCAATCTCTTCCTCAAGAAGGAGAAGTTCAAAATGTTCACTCTGGCTCAGGTCCTGTCTGCCTTGGACCCAAGAAACTGGATAGTAGCGTTGGACTTGCAGGAAGCTTACTTCCATATACCCGTCTTGCCTGCCCACAGGCGCTACTTGTGATTTGTGGTAGGTCACGAGCACTTTCAATTTACTGTGCTCCCTTTCAGTCCTACCAGCGCCCCTCAGATGTTCACAAAAGTGATGGTGGTGGTTGCAGCTCATCTGCGCAGGTTAGGGGTTTCAGTCTTCCCCTACCTCAACAACTGGCTGTTAAAGGAGAACACGCCCCAGAAAGTTGTCGCCCACCTTCAGACTAAGGCAAACCTTCTGCACTCGCTGGGATTCACTATAAACATGCCAGAGTTACACCTGACTCCTTCTCAGATGCTCCCTTTTATTGGAGCTGTTCTGAGCACACTGCAGTTTCGGGCCTATCCTCACAAAAAGCATGTCCAGGATATTCAGGCTATGATTCCGATGTTTCAACCTCTGTCCTGGAGTTCGTTGAGAATGACTCTGAGGCTGCTGGGATTCATGGCATCCTGCTGGAGACACATGCCAGATGGCATATGCGGGCTCTGCAGTGAGACCTGAAGTTCCAGTGGACGCAGCATCAGGGGAATCTCTCCGACATGGTCCAGATAACAGAGGGAACTATGAAAGACTTGCACTGGTGCCTTTTGAATCGCGATTGGTTCAACGGCAGATCCCTCTCTTTTTCCCAACCCGATCTTACGGTAGTGACAAATGCGTCACTTCTGGGATGGGGCAGCAATATGGGAGAGGTGGAAATCAGAGGTCTCTGCTCTCCAGTGGAGTCCAGACTCCACATCAATCTTTTGGAGCTCCTGGCGATTCCTTCCCTCTCTAAAAGGGAAAGTGGTGCAAGTGTTCACGGACAACACTACAACAAGCAGGGCAGAGTGAGGTTGTGGACTTTTGTCAAGAGGCTTTATGGCTCTGAACGTGGTGGGAACATCAGGCCATAATCCTGGTGGTTCAGCATCTGGTGGGCTCTCTGAACGCCAGAGCAGACAGACTCAGCCATTGATGCATAGTCGATCGCAAATAGCGTTTCCATCTGGAGGTGGCACAAGGCCTCTTTTAGCAGTGGGGAGAGCCTTGGTTGGATCAGTTTGCCTCTGGAGAGAACATGCAATGTCAAATGTTTTGCGTGTTGGAGTTTCCAAAGCGGCACTCGCTCGGCAATGCTTTTTATCTCGAGTGGAACTGAGGCCTCCTTTACACCTTCTCGATAATACCACTTCTGTCCGGAGTTCTGAAGAAGATCAATAGTGACCAGGCCCACATAATTATTGTGTCTTCGGACTGGGCATGAAGAGTATGATATCCAGAGCTACTGAGCATAGATACAGATCCTTCAATCAGACTTCCCATTTGGGAGGATTTTCTGTCGGAGTAGCATGGGATGGTTCTCCACCCAAATCTGTCCAGTCTTTGCCTTCTTGGCGATTGAGCCAAGGCATTTGACAGCTTTCTATCTTCCGCCTGAAGTCTGTGATGTTGTTCTGGGAGCCAAGTATCCCTCCACCAAAATGGTATATGCCTGTCATTGGCATAATTTTGTGGCATGGTGTACCAACAAGTCTGTTGATCCCCTTTCTGCACCTCTCTCTGAGGTTCTTTTGTTCATCCTTTCTTTGGACCAGCAGGGCTCTGCAATGGGCACCCTTAAAGGTTACCAATCAGCCATTTCAGCCTTTCTTAGATTGCCAGACCAACTTTTCTTATTCAAGTCACTCATTGTTGGAAAGTTCCATGAAGGACTCACCCATTTATTTCCTCAACCCCATTTATAATGCCCCAGTGGGACTTGTACCTGGTCCTAACTTACCTTATGTGTGCTCCTTTTGAGCGTCTGCACAATTGTCCCTTGTGGCTCCTAACAATCAAACTGCTTTTCTTATTGCAATCACCGCTGCTCGCAGAGTGAGTGAGCTTCAAGTTCTTTCTTCCCAGCCACCATTTTCTTCTGTCTACCCTGACAAAGTGGTGCTCCATACAGGGGCCTCCTTCCTTCCTAAGGTTGTTGTGCCTTTTCATTTAGGCCAATCCATCACTTTGCCTACTTTTTATGCACCCCACATTCCTCTTATGAAGAGGAGAAACTCCACCGTCTGGACCCAAAATGAGCATTGGCGTTCTACCGCAATTGCACTAAAAATTTC
Source organism: Pleurodeles waltl (assembly GCF_031143425.1). NCBI lineage: Eukaryota > Metazoa > Chordata > Amphibia > Caudata > Salamandridae > Pleurodeles > Pleurodeles waltl. The sequence goes on along the minus strand of NC_090438.1, from coordinate 822,763,394 downwards.
TGGGTGGACAATCAATTCTTTGTTGGATATGTGGGTGCGAAGAAAGGGAAGGCGGTGCAGAAGCATACCATCTCATGATGGTTACTGCTCTGCATCAAAATGTGCTACACTTTGACAAAGAAGCAACGCCCTGAAGGCTTGTGTGCTCACTCGACCAGAGTAACTGTTGCTACCACTGCATTAGCACGCAGAGTTCCTTTCCTGGGCATCTGTCAGGCAGCAACATGGGCATCCCTGCATACTTTCACAAGACATTACTGCCTGGGCAGTCAGATCTGCAGAGATGCAGAGACGACTACTTTGGTCATTCGGTCCTGCAGGACTTTTTAGTGTGATCTTGGTTCGCAGCCCAACACCGAGGATGGTATTGCTTGGGTATCTATTCTAAGGTAAGGAATCTGAAACTAGAAGTCTCTATCAGATGAACAAGTTACTTAACTTCGGTAACTACTTATCTGGTAGAGACATGTTCTAGTTGCCGATTCCTTGCCGTCCCACCCACCCTTCCCGCTTCCGAACAGATTTCCAGGGACAGGGATTCCCCTTTCAGGCCCTTAGCTCTGACACAACAATTCTAGTGTTCTTCATTACTCCACGTTGCTGGTGTGGAAAGTCATGAAAAGAAACTGACATCCGTGCACCTGAGTGGTGCCTATGTACGACTGTGACATCATCACTGTGACCACGACGCCAACGATGGATGCGGAGTTGACTGACGCCACCTAACAGCGTGCAAGGGTACTGCTCAAAGAAAAATCTCTGGATCCAGTCAGACGCCTGGGGGAAAATCTAAGGTAAGGAATCTGCAACTAAAATGTGCCTCTTCAAGATAAATCGTTACCGAAGGTAAGTAACTTGTTCATTCTGTCACAATGAGGTACAGAACATGGCGCGCAGACCGCCGGTGGTAGCGTCGGAGATGGACCTTACTCCGTAGAAATCTCTTATTCAAAGATTATGCTGCACTCCATGGAGCACAGTCTACTGCAATTTGATTTAAAAAATGGCACACGCTGTCCACACACCAACCTGTTTCAACTACAAGTGAGCAAGACTTGTAGTTGAAACGCATTGGTGTGAGCAAGACTTGTAGTTGAACTGTGTTGGCGTGTGGACAGCGTGTGACATTTTTTTAATAAAATTAAAGTATACTGAGCTCCCTGGAGTGTGGCGTAATCTTTGGATAGTATATATATATATATATATATATATATATATATATATATATATATACTAAAATTGCAGTTAAAAAAAGGCATCAAAAAGATCTTGCTTTCTAACACGACATCCATTCTTCAGCAGCCGAAGCTGGATCATCCTGAGTGATTACTGCACTTCAGAGTATGTTATATTCTAGAGATACGTTTCTGTGTTTGCGTTAGCTTCCTTATTTTATTAATACTACAGCTAATTCAAAAGAAACAGGCTTGTGGGAATACTATACATCCATACCCTGCATCAAGTTGCTTCTCAAGGTATTTAAAAAAAAAACAGTGGATCCAATAAGAACATTGTATAAAAGGCACAGAAAGCAATTAATTGAATATCAATATATTTTCAAGTGGGAAAGTATCATAATTCTGTGAATAAAGCATTCAAGTTTATATCTGAACATGAGATTTTTACATGGCTACCTTGTCTGTGTAAATTGCTCAAATCAGGACCTGCAATTGAGCCACAAACCTGAAGTCAGAGACTGATCTCCAAGTCCTGTGGCTACAAATATGAATAAAGGGGCATACTTGGGGGACTATGCAAATTAAAATGCTCTTCTTGCCTCAAGACATTAGACATCTTAGCAAAGTAGTGTACTTCATTGTTGTTACTTGGTCCACTATGTTGTAGTTTTCAACATCATGTTTTTTGGGAGTACTAATGACCTAAGTGGAAACACCCTTCATACAACTGCCATATGCCCCTCTGTTTTATTTGTAAACTGTATGGGGAGAATGAATGCAGCCTTGCCAAGTTTCCCAGGTCCATGCATGAAGTGCTGCCCCAGTCCAGTTTTTTTTTAAATCCTGGCACCAGTAGTCTTATTTTTCCATCATAAGCTAGGACTACAAGTCTCAGAGTTCAAAGAAAAAAATCTGGACTGGTGTAACCCATAAGGCATAGACCTGGGAAACTTACTTGGCTGCTATGATTATTGAAGCTAATGGAACCAATGAAGCCAGGGAAACCCCCCATAGAACAACCTCCAATACCTCTCATGCTGTGCATTGTGCAGTCATAAAATACCCATGCCTACATAGACTTAAAAAAATAAATCTTGCAAAATCATATACTCGAAATTTGACAGGCAAAGACCTTCCACACATTTAGACCTCCTTACGAACATTTGGTCATACACCATAAAACACTATTCCCGATTTGTCTTTAAGTATTCTAGCATTGGACAGATTAATCGAATTGAGTTTGCCAAGTCATAAAACAGGTGGGAGGTGAATTTGACTGAATTTAGGAATTGAAAACAGTGTGAAGGTTTGGAACCGAGATATTATGTATGGTCATTATTTTAGCAGTCTATATTTTTGAGTGTATATTTTTTTGCACTTCATTTTTTCGGCGGTTGTTTTTAAATGGAACGAACATGTCTGCGTACTACTACTAGCAGGAAAGCCTAGCATGATAACATGGTGGTTCAGCGGGATGTTTTATGGTAAGCTCCCTGGTCTTAAGATAATTGTTGAACAAAATGCTAGGCAAAATGCTTAAAATTGGTACTGACGGGTATTTCTGGTCTGGCTCAATGGACTATTAGTTACTTTGGACGGTATAGTTGTGAAGTACCAAGAAGTGGGCTTGTAGTAAGTGGACTATTTAAAATCACAAGAGGTCTTGCAAGTTTTTTTAATAGAACGTTCATAGCACCTTCATATGCAAGGCATTCTATCAAAATACTCATCTTTATGATTTACAACAGTCTGACACATAAAAAAGGGCATTCAATTTCAATTGTATATTTGATAATATTTTTACTTTCTTAAATAGGTGATTCTATGGTTGATACATGCGCTACTTTCTTTCACAAAGTATCAGAAGCAGGATTTTGCATGTTTACTCGCTACTGAAGTACTCTCAAAAGCAGAATTAGCATTCTTTACTTACTTTTTTATATAGTGCTTAATCCCGCGTTTTGCCATGTCTAAGCACTGTGAATAACAAATGATAGTAATACTCATTTAATGGTACTCAGTGTATCAACCGCAGAAGCAGTTTACTCGAAGTAGAAGTAGCATTTACTGAGGTTATTGATTTTGCTCAAAATGGTGACCTCTCAGGAATATAACTAACAGAATTCCACCTGAAAAGTCTTTACAAGTTAATTGGTAAGTATGCTTAAGCATCTCTTTAATTATATATCATATATATATATAGCTTGGTTTCCATTAATTGCTTTTGTATCCCGGATTCAAAGGCCCGTATTTATACTTTTTGACGCTAAACTGCACTAACGCAGTTTAGCGTCAATAAATTTTGCGCCGGCTAACGCCATTCTGAAGCACCATGCGGGCGCCGTATTTATTGAATGGCGTTAGCCGGCGCAAGCAGACCGGCGCTGCCCGGTGTGCGTGGAAAAAAAACACGTACTCCAGGCAGCGCCGGCGTTGGGAAAAATGGCGTTAGGGTGTCTTAAAATGGCGCAAGTCAGGTTGACGCTAAAAAATCGTCTTAACCCGATTTGCGCCATTTTAAACGACGCCCAGACGCCATTTACATGACTCCTGTCTTAGTAAAGACAGGAGTCATGCCCCCTTGCCCAATGGCCATGCCCAGGGGACTTATGTCCCCTGGGCATGGTCATTGGGCATAGTGGCATGTAGGGGGGCACAAATAAGGCCCCCCTATGCCACCCAAAAAACAAAAAAAACAAAAAATGTATACTTACCTGAACTTACCTGAATGTCCCTGGGATGGGTCCCTCCAGCCTTGGGTGTCCTCCTGGGGTGGGCAAGGGTGGCAGGGGGGGTCCCTGGGGGCAGGGGAGGGCACCTGTGGGCTCATTTTGAGCCCACAGGCCCCTTAACGCCTACCCTGACCCAGGCGTTAAAAAGTGGTGCAAATGCGGGGTTTTTTGACCCGCCCACTCCCGGGCGTGATTTTTGCCCGGGAGTATAAATACCACGCATTTGCGTCGCCGTCATTTTTTTAGACGGGAACGCCTTTGTTGCATCTCATTAACGCAAGGAAGGCGTTCACGCAAAAAAATGACGCTATTTGCCCATACTTTGGCGCTAGACGCGTCTAACGCCAAAGTATAAATATGGCGTTAGTTTTGTGCCGAATTTGCGTCGAAAAAAACGACGCTAATTCGGCGCAAACGGAGTATAAATATGCCCCAAAGTGTCTTATGTGTATAGATACGTGTGCTAAAGCACTTTGGCTTTTTTTTCACTGAGCAGGGTGATCAGGTTGACGTTGCTTGCATATGATGTTTTTTTCCTAGACAGTAGACCAGCTAAGTATGTAGCTGTGCTGCATTGTAATGCAGTAAAGGGGTTTATTCTTCAAACTAACATTACCTGAATGGCTCTAAGATCTATGTTTGTGTGGCAAAGGTAAACAGCCACTGGGATGACAGTGAGTTTTTTCAGTGCTTTGTTGAGGATTTGGCAGTAAAAGACAACATAACTTAAATTATATAAGGGATAAAGTACTTCTGCCATACTTATAAAGATATTGCAAGTCACCGAAGAGTTCCATAACCATATAGAGGAGCAAGGCCGAAGTCCGAAATTCTTTTTCAAGGGTATAAAACTCCGAAGTGACTTGCAATATCCTTATCATGTTACCCCGGGGGGGGGGGGGTTTACATGCTAAAAAGGTGTAATTTCTGATCAAGCAACTATATGAAAATTCAAATTCTCTTTAGCTATTGAACACCAGGCTGCATCTGAAGAGCAGAAAGGCAATGTTGCATGTGACATGAAACTCTCTAATGTAATAGAAATGATAGATGGTTGCCAACCTCTTTTTTATGTCATGGCTCCAAGTGGATCACATGGCGATGAAGCATTTACCACAACTAGTAAAGACAATTACTTGGGGTAACCTGGGATATGGCAATTGGCGGGAGCATTAAATACATACTATTTTTTTTTCATTTGGGCATGAACCATAACATGTGGAATCAACTTCTGATGCTCCCAATTCCTCATTTTGCTTTTTTTCTGCTCTTTTCCAATAATAATTATTGCCAGGTTTTACCTCTCCTTGAGGGGGAATCAGCGGAGGCGGGACAATTATCGCACAACTTGAAATTTTAAACCCTGCGCAAACTACTGACTTCTGCTCAGGGCCTGTGTGTCTAGCAGCCACAGTTACATGATAAAATTGTACTCATAATAAAATAGCATTTATTGTATTATTTGTTTGGGAGAGGCATATGTTCAGGGGCGGCTTCTCCGTTAGAGTGGAGAAGCGTTGCCTTACCTGCCAGTGGCGGCAGCTGCAAAAACTTTACAAGAAAACGATAATAAACTATGTTTATTATTGTTTTGTTATAAAGGGGCGGGTCCACAGGGGCGACAAGCATTGAGGGAGAGTGCACAACACTCCCCCTCAGAGCGCATGTGTCTCGGGCCAACCAAAAACACAAGCGCAGTGTGCTCTGCTGGGCTGGAGAGAGCAGGCACAGGCTCCCACTATGCCTAGGAGTGCCCTGCCTGGGCACTCCCAGCCAATCCTGATGCTGCCCTGAGCAGCGTCAGGATTGGCCAGAGGGCAGGTTGGGAGCCTGCGACGGTGGAGCGTAGTGGCGGCGAGTGAAGGTGTGTTTTTTAAATCTTTTTATTACATTAATGTTTATTCCTTATGACTGCAGACTCTTTGGCCAAGTATAAGCCAAACATCATGGTATGGGTCCCTTCACAGGGACCATGATGTCCCCTCCTTAGGCAGCCCTGAATACAAGCTCTACCAGTAACTCTATGCAAACTAGTGCAACGACTTGGAGTGGGAAGCAGGGGGGAGAAGATGCCTCACACCACTCTTGTGCGACAGTACGCTTGTGATGCTTTCTCTACATAAGGGATGAGGATTGTCATTTGAAAACAAGGTTTGCCGCTGCATTTGTAGAAATTGTATTTTGAAGTCGGTGAAAGAAAAAACAAAGGTAGTTTTATTGACTTTCTTTAGTCTTAGAAAGCACTTTAAACTTTTTAAACACACTGAATACAGAAAATAATCTTCTATGGAATAGGGAGGCTCAGCTTGGTAAATTTGCCTTGGATCTTGCGCTTTAAGGGGCCTGGCAGCAAAGGTCATCATTCCCAATCTGATCAGAGCAGTGCAGAGTTTTTACATACGACAGGTAATTAAGCTTTGGACATTCATGTCAAGCATACTGTATTCTATAAAACTCCAAAAGGCTTTGAATCAGCCTTTCAGCCATTGCCTTTTTTGCCTTAGGAGCCTTTAGTCATTGGCTACTTTTGCTCAAGAACCTTCTGCCATTGGCCTGGAACATTTCAGTCAGATCTTCACAGGAGTGTATTAGTTTCACTTTCTTTTCATTGGTTATTGGAGTGTGTCCTTCTGCCTCCACTAAAATGCACGAATGGCTACTTTGCATCAGAAACGTACACACAAGCATCATGCATTTAATTGTAAGGCATTCATGCACTGTATAAACAGTCCTTTCAAAATTGTTTAGCACTTCCGCAGGCATCTTTTTTTGCTTTTGTCAGTAGTCAAGCGCGAGCATCAACAGCCTCGAAAAATCTTAAGAATGTTACTAGACCTGCCAGTCTAGTGAATACACTACTTGACCTACATGAAATGCACTTGACGCATGAACTTAAAAAACGTTAGCAGTGCCCCCGGTTTCACACAGCACACGTTGGGGGAAGGGGAGAGTCTCCACCAGGCAACTTTCCTCTGGATGGAAAATGGAAATCCAAAAAGTGAAGTGAAGGGGTGTAGACAGGACTAACTTTACAAATTCCAGGAACTTTGTCAGCCAGGGGCTGCCATTAATTCTTCCTGAGCTCTGCCATTTGGTGAATAAGGGATGGGCTCCAGTTTCTGTTGTTGAAGGTGAGAAAGTTTCTTGGCCAGGCCTGTCGTCTTGTAGGTCCCTAATTGGGGGTTCAGGAAGGACAAGGTGTAGAGATTTCACACTTCATTTTCCTGATGTGTGTGCTCCTGACCGGGTAAGTGCTTTTTGCTGTGATTAGCATAGGTCTACACTGAGACTGTGTCTGGGGTCAGCATAAGAAGAACACTCTAAGTTGGATCTGCAGGAGGAGGTAGTGGATTTAAGATTTGACAAGCACATGCACAAACAACAATTTAGACCGAAAGGCAGAGAACTGCCCAACATGTACCTTTCGAAACACAAAAGGATAAAATCTGCACTGGTAGTGTATTTTTGGTGCCACCATAACCACATGCTGTTGTTTAGTTTTCAGGTTTTTAAATGGCTTGCGCTTGTTTCTCACAACTTTAAAAGGCACTTGACATTGGAAGCAATATGTCCCTAAGATGTTCTGGAAAGCATGATTTTGGATTATACACATTTGCCTTCAAGAGAGCCCTGGCTCGATCTCTCTCTCCTTCTAAAACACAGACACAATTAAAATGACAATTGCAGCAAACCACACGCAATCTGACATGCACAGACTCAATGACGTGTACATTCTTACAAATGGACGCAGCCCTATACATGTATGCAGAAATCGGGGAAATGGGTAGGCTCAGTCTCTCACACAAACACACAGTTTCATGAATGACAGGTCGAGCAGAGCAACACAAATTGTATTTCATGCTGGACCTCAACCAGAGGTTGCTGCTAAAACGGGGGGGGGGGGGATAAAAAGACACCTGTTTGCAAAACACTGGCACTCATTAATGTTCCTTGAGTTACTACTCCTTCAATGGGACCAGAACCAATGCATTCACTGATGATGTGGGGGGATGGATGGAGGAGGGCGAGGCATGATCCGCATTTAAGCATCTGGGCATTCAGAATTTCAGTACCAATACCAAAACAAGGTGGTCTTATGGCTGTTACCTGTAGATCCAGCAAACCAGAGTTTTCATCAAGTTTGCCCAGCGCACTGTGTGATCATGTGCAAATCACTATCCTTAATGCATTATGTAAGGTGAATCCAGGAATTTCTACCCTCCAATTTATAAGGAAAAACTTGTTTATTCCAGTGACAACATTTTCATGGGTTCTGAAAAGCAACCGTTGAAAATTTTGTTTACAAAATTCTCCTAATTGACATGGGCAGGGGCTGTGGGTGTAAAATATATTTCTAGGGTGCAGCAAATAATTCAACAACACATACCGCAGCTGATGTGTGTGCGGTTCTAAGATAAGGTGAGATGCGAGCACCCCAAACAGCAGCGGATGGTCACTTTTCCAGTTATCTCTGGCCACGGAGTCGTCATTATGCACCCCCGCCCCCTCCCCTTTCCTGAGATAACAGTATAAATATGTCACACACCAGAATTGTGAAACTGCCACACAATTGTTTAAGAGGTGGGAGCTCGTACGAGTTACAGGGTCGTACAAGTGCCTTCTAGTATAAAAGCTATTAGCTATCAGGAGCTGTTGTTGGTTATTCATTTTGACTAGCGCCCAGAAGGTAATGCTGCAGGGTGCTGAAAAGAAACCACCCCTAAAGTCACTTGACTCCGAAGAGAATGGCACACTACACTAACAGAATCTCATTAGCAGAACCATGCACACAAAAGGGATGTTTAAGTGTATTATGTTTACATTACGTTTTTAATTTACCTGGATTAAAGGATGAACAACATGCGGATCGGCTTCAAGGTGTCAAGCTGTATCATTTCCAGAGAATGGGTTGGTGGAGTGGGGGCTCAGCTAGCTTCTAAGGCAGCTGATGCACCTCGATTTCTAGAAAATGTTTCAAATCCACAGGTGTCGCACTAGCAAACCTACGTTATTTTATGTGCTGCAGGCACAGAGTCGCTGCACGCAGGGGCTGGAAGACTGCACCTCCAGCCTTGTAAATCAGCCAATGGGAAGCAGCCAATCTGACCAGAAAGCACACCATCTACTGACTGCTTTAAAATCACAAATGTGGACTACAATCTGACTGATGATTGCAACACGCTTCTGCAGTCCGAGTCTACTCTGCAATCAGCCGATCAGAACACCTGTTCTATGTCAGCATTAAACATTTTTGAAGGTTTGGCGAAGGGGGCCTCACACTACATTCAACGAGTCTGCAGTAAGGAAGCTATGAATTAGTGCAGCAGTTCAGTCTTGGGCTATCTCGCCAGATGGGGCAAGTAGGACTGAAAACTGAGTTGCCCTGAAATAAAATGACTCGCCATAGTGCGTGGGTGAGTAGATTTTTCGAGGCCTGATCAACCTATCGGCTTTGCCAGTTCCTATTTTCTTCAGTTCTGCTTACAGTTCAAGGAAATATGTTGGTGTAGGTAGCCTTCCGGACAATGTGGAAGCCTCTCAAATTGAAAGTTAAAGTTGAAATTTCCCCTTTTTACTGCCTTTTTAGTGGTGTGCAGACTGTAGTGCATGTAGCATACCCAGTGTACTAACCATTGAAACCTTCCCCTCTGTCTGTGCATTCTGGTAGCTGTATTCCTAGGCTTCCCCTCAATATATAGTGTATTTGTATCACCCTTGCATTGTTTTTGGGAAGAAGAGACCATCAATATACGGACACAACAGGGCGCACGCATGCAGTGCATATTCATGTGTACTAGAAACTTTGGATCATTGACAGATGGGAAGTTTCAACAGATGGGACAGCGGCCTCCAGTGTAATAGAGCTAATCAGTGTCTGCACCATTAAGATGTCACCCTGTAGTTGTCATCCACAGGGCCGGTTCAAGGATTTGGGGGCCCCCGGCAGGATAAGAACCTGCAATGCCCTTGTAAGATTTAACATCACAAGAAGTGACATTAATTGAGCATTATTTTCTGGCATTGTTGATGCAGTTTTGCAAGAAACTACATACCCAGTGTGGATATCACTAACATGGCTTAAAATATAAAACATAATCCTAATAAGTACATATATTTTAAAGCTGTATTAAGTGGAAATACATTACATTAATCAAACTGGGTGAAAAAGCTAGGCCTAGGTTTCCCCATACTGATATGATTACCCCTTTGTTCACTGATTGTTTCCAGATTAGTGCATGATTAAAATTCCAAGTCGCATTGTTGCAGAGATATACTGCTTGACTCCAAGTGACTCCCCAGTCCTCTCTTTAGGCCAGTGAAGTTCAAGATCAGGTATTTGGTTTTCAGCAGGCATGTGGGTTCAACACCAATGGATACATGCTAAATCGGGTGAATGACCTACAAAAGCTGCAGCAAATGACAGAAAACAGAGATTGCTAAAGATCAAAGGTGGAGATGGCACAGGTGCCATACACAGGTGCTCTGGCTAATATATTGGCCTGCAGCTGTGCCACAGGCTGGAACACATTTACACATTGAGCACCTAAACACAACAATTACTCCCAACCTCCATTCAAAGAGATACAAAGAGTTGAAATAACTTAAAATATACATAGGAGATGGCTAAAAAGTAGGAACAGTTTGTAGCCAGGGGACAAAAGACTACCAAAGCTACACTGATATCCAGACACTAAAGAGATATATATTAAAGCACCAAAACAAAAACAAAATGTTTACTATAGTGACTGTTCAGCTTACAGCAATATGGAAAGGAGATGTAGGAAAAGGAATAGGTAGATTGGGGGACTGGTGCTTGACTTGCAGAACAAAGCTAAATTAATGTTAGAGACTTACAGTTTAAAAACAATATGCTACTCAAGTCACATTCAGCCTAAGAAGTGGTTAAACAAAATGTGACCATTGGATCTTAGTTAAGCATATAATTGAATACAAGACCATTTAGCTCATCCACAAGTCACTCCTGTAATTCCCCAGGAATCTAACAAAACACATTTAGGGCCACATGTAGCAAGCTTTTTGCACGTCGCAAACAGCGAATTTCGCTGTTTGCGACATGCAAAAAGCACATCGCAATGCACAAACCCCATTTTGCGATTCGGTAACCTGGTTACCGAATCACAAAACAGGTTTGCGACTCGCAATTAGGAAGGGGTGTTCCCTTCCTAATTGCGAGTCGCAGTGCAATGTAGGATTGGTTTGTGCTGCGAACGCAGTTCTAAGCAATATCCAAAGCACTCGTGCACGTAGAAAAAACATTAATGTCCATGTTTTATGTTAAGTAACATGTTCTTCTTGTTGTGGAAGTTGGTACAGAAATATGTATAGACAACAGTCAGCAGCTTGAGTCCAATCTTCTGTTTATTTTTATGGAATTGTTCTCCTTGTTAGTAGTCAAAAAGCAACAGCCAAAACTACAGCCAACACGTGTTTCGTCATGCGAATGGATATTCGCACTGACTTCCTCAGGGCTGCAAGGGATATAATTATCCATATTGACAAACATGAAATTTAAGCAATCTGTCAGTTGACAGATTGTATGTTTTTAACCCATCACCATCACCATAAGGTGTAGTAATTATTGTGGGTGGACTCCAATTCTGAATTCAGACATTTCTCATAAATTAAGTTAAATTACACATCACTAGTGGATAGAGATAAACATACCCTTTAAAGTGTGATATAACTTAAAACCAATGTTGCCATAGAGGGTGAGAGGGGAAATCCAAGAACGACAAAAAGCCACAACACACACATGAATAAAAAACGGGAAACATCCTTTTTTACGACTTTTTTTTTTACGAAAGTCGTGGTTAATGAAAGCGCAACAACGTTTTATTTAACTACGACTCCGTTTTTTTGTGCCTTAACTACGTATGTTCTGAACAACGAACATGCGTGGTTAAGGTACAAAGAAGGGAGTTGGCGAAGGAGGACGACGCAGGTGACAAGGGGTTGACTAAGGTAAGTGGTGGTTTTAGGTTTTGGGGTGGGGTTGGGGTGTTTTTGGTTTTGGGGAGGGGGTAGGGGGTTAGGGGGTTTTAGGTTTTGGGGTGGGGTTGGGGGGTGGGACATTTTTGGTTTTGGGGAAGGGGTGGGGGGGTAGGGGGTTTTAGGTTTTGGGGTGGGGTTGGGGGGGTGGGGCGTTTTTGTTTTGGGGAGGGGGTGGGTGGTTTTAGGTTTTGGGGTGGGGTTGGTGGTGGGGCGTTTTTGGTTTTGGGGAGGGGGTGGGGCTTAGGGGGTTTTAGGTTTTGGGGTGGGGTTGGGGGGGTGGGGCGTTTTTGGTTTTGGGGAGGGGGTGGGGGGTCAGGGGGTTTTAGGTTTTGGAGTGGGGTTGGGGGGGTGGGGCGTTTTTGGTTTTGGGGAGGGGTTGGGGGTTAGGGGGTTTTAGGTTTTGGGGTGGGGCGTTTTTGGTTTTGGGGAGGGGTGGGGGGTCAGGGGGTTTTAGGTTTTGGGGTGGGGTTGGGGGGTGGGGCGTGTTTGGTTTTGGGGAGGGGGTGAGGGGTCAGGGGGTTTTAGGTTTTGGGGTGGGGTTGGGTGGGTGGGGTGTTTTTGGTTTTGGGGAGGGGGTGGGGGGTCAGGGGGTTTTAGGTTTTGGGGTGGGGGATGGGGCGTTTTTGGTTTTGGGGAGGGGTGGGGGCTTAGGGGGTTTTAGGTTTTGGGGTGGGGTGGGGGGGTGGGGCGTTTTTGGTTTTGGGGAGGGGGTGGGGGTAAGGGGGTTTTAGGTTTTGGGGTGGGGTTGGGGGGGGTGGGGTGAGGGATGTAGGGTGAATGGTGCCTAATAGTAATGGTTTTATCAGGAATACCTTTACAACGAAATATCGTTGTTAAGGCATTCGTGGTAAAATCATTAGTAGTAAGAACGAGGTCGGTGTTCTGACCTCGTTGTTAAGGCAGTAGTTGTTTTTAAAGTCGGTGTTCCGTCGTATAATCATAAAAAACACCAAGATAACTAAAAGAGAGAAGCAAACAATCAAAATAGCCAAGAACCAAAGTGTCTAAAATCGTAACTATTCACCAAATAGAAGCGAGCAGTTGTAGAGAGTGATCCCCCCAAGTTCGAGTCACAATACCTTAATGCATACCTTATACAATCATTACCGGAACAATACTAGTCCAGAAAGATATGAAGATACTCAATACGAGTTATACACAGATCCTATTACGATCTCTATAAGTAACAACATTAGCTATTAAATATAAAACCAAAGTGTTAACCTACCATGACATACCGTATAATAATTTAAGGCACCATCTTAGTGGATATATAAGAATCACAACAAACTCGGTCGCAAACCAATTGCATTTTGCACCCTATTTAAATGGGACCCCTTCCCCTTTGTGAATGGCACTGTTAACAGGGACCACTGCCTCCTCTGAAAAAATAAAACAAAAACTTTCATTTTTCGCTTTTGTAATGAGTCTCATTTTCCTTTAAGGAAAACGTGCTGCATTACAAAAAAAAAAAACTGCTTTATTAAAAAGCAGTCACAGACATGGTGGTCTGCTGTATGCAGCAGGCCACCATCCCTGTGAGGGCCGCCATTCGCAAGGGGGTCCCAAATTGCGACCCACCTCATGATTATTCATGAGGTGGGCATTTGCAATCCCACTGCGAATCGCAGATGGTGTCAGGGACACCATCCAACATTCAGAATTGCGACTCGCAAATTGCAAGTCGCTCTGACTCGCAATTTGCAGGTCGCAATTCTGAATGTTGCTAAATGTGGCCCTATGTCTTCTAACTGCCAATTTATTCTATGGAATGCCCTCCTTCTTCCTCAAGTGCCCTCCTACTTGACAGCCCCTTTCTTGTCCTCACCTCCCACAGGAGGCCAATTCTATCTTGCTGATGAAAAGCAGCCGTTTTGCCATGCTTCCGGTGGTTTAGTATTATTTGTTGCGATAGGAGGCTCACATTATTTTGTACTTGCCCAGGCTGGCCTATTGTGATGCTGATATAACAATGAGCCAGCTGGCTTTGCGAGCACAGTCCGACTGATTCTAAGCAGACAGCCTTAAGGCTGCAGCAGCCTTTTAGAGTGCAGTAGCAGCCAAACCATCCCAAGCAAAGAGCCCAGTGTATCTACAGTAATAAAAAAATATAATCTCACCAACTGGCTTGAGCTTACCTACATGAGCCTAGCACTTTGCAGGACTCTGCACACACAGAGACATCCTAAGACATTTTTAGGAGTATTGCGGGACTATTAGTCACAGAACACGTTTTGTGCTGTTCCATTCTACAATTACATGCACTAAATCAGTCCCTTTTAAAACACATAGCTAGACTGGCTGGAAAAAGTGCTAATCAGGTATGATTAAAGAGACATATTGTATTTGAGTTCCAGTACCTTTACCACCTCCTAGAGTAAGCTTTGACTACTCGCTATTGCCTTCTTTGGAGAGACAAGCTTCTAAAAGGAATAATTGTTAACCAAATGAGATAGTTTTGAAACAGCAATCGTAAACAATGGTATCCTCCAGAGATGCTGCCCCTTAATCACCTTTTGCCCATCACGCAAAGGAAAGGCCTTAAAATATACTTCTGCTTTTTACGTAAAAATATTGTGGGACATTTTAGAAAAGGGTATCAAAGACATATCAGAAGATGCTGAGATTTTTTTAGCCTCCTGATTTGTTTTTGCACAGAATGGAAGGAACCTATGATGAGGCAAGCAAGATATTGCACTGAGAGGTCAGGACAGGAGCTATGATCCTAGATTCCAGTCGGGACATGTGCAGGAAAAGGTCTCACTGGGAGTGAGTTTGTATAGAAGGGTCAAGAGGAGTAATGGAGTTCACAAAGAGCAGACTGAAATTCAGAAGACACATTGAGGACAGTTTAAGAACACGACACTTTGTGAAGGATGACACATACATCTAAAAACTAAGACAATTGTTTCACATTTTTTACATGGAAATTAAAGCAATAGGAACTTGAAAATATGACAGATGGCTCAATAAACTTAACAGCACACCCTGGTCCAAACTCATTTTTACCTTTTACCAAACTTTTTACTGTGTTTGATCATTCTGCCGACTGACATCCATCTGTCCCCTCCATGCTCTACTTTTCATGTCATCTCTTGCGCAACCTGTTACCTACTCAAGTTGGTTCAGAGCCCTTCTATACCCACTTCACCTATGCTTATCTCCTCTTCACCTCTCATCTCTCTCCGAGCATCATACAATCTCTCTCTGATTTTGTCACACTTACATTCATCTTTCCATTCAATGCTCTAATCCTTTCCTCTCATTTTTCCACCCAGCCTCTCACCTTCTATTGCCTCAACTTATTTTGCTGGTTCTGCTTCCTTTACATTTACATCTCCCTTTTCCCCAACCTCTTCTTACTGGTTCTGCCTCTCTCTCTCTAACTTCCATTTGCTGTTCTTTAACACTCTTCTCGCCCAGCCTCTTACCTTGTTTTCGATGTTCTCTTCATTTACATCCACCTCTCCTCTTCCACTCTCCAAAATATTTTTTACAGTTTTGCATGGACTCTGTCCCTCCTAACATTACTCTCTTTTACATCTTGTTATGGGTGGATGGGCCACTGAAAGCTCACGCTAGAGGCCTATCTCTGCTCAATTCAAGGTCTTCTGGAAATCTCTAGCCCAAAATTAGCCAAGCTTTGATAGGAGGCAATGTGGCCTAGTGGCTACAGCTGCCTACCATGTGTCAAGGGGAGCCAGGCGCGAATGGCTCAGCATCCTGTGAATTCAGGAAAATATCTGTACTGGTAAAAAAAACAGGCCCATATTTATATTTTTTGATACAAAACTGCGCCAGCGCAGTTTTGTGCCAAAAATATTACCGCCGGCTAACGCCATTTTGGTGCGCCGTGCGGGCGTCAAATTTATACTTTGACGCACGGCGGCACAAACCACAGGTGTAAGTCATTTTTTTTTACGCACACCACAGCGTCAAGTCGTAAAGGAAAACTACGTTAACATGACGGAAATGACTGTGGGTCGATTTACGACACCGCACACTGGATATGCTGCGTTTTTTGACGCAATAGTGTAAAAATTCCCTGCGAACACAGCCATTTCAGCAGAGGAGAGCTAAAATGGATCCCAGATGCCTGTACAGACCCCAGGAAGATGACAACAGATCAGGAACCAGTCAGGAGGACCCACACAAGACCCAGGACACTTTTAAGAAGAAAAGAAAGTGTTGCTTCAGTGCAGAGGAGCAGGAAATTCTGGTTAAAGAGGTGATGGAACACCAGCACCAACTGTTTGTCACCTAAAAGTTGCCAATCAGTAGGAGAGAGGCTATATGGCAACAAATTGTTGACAAGATTAACAGTGTGGCAGAAGTACGCAGAACAGTCATCGAGTGCAAGAAACGCTGGCATGACTGCCAGCGCAGGACCAAGGAAAAGATGGCCAGGAACAGGAAGGCAGCACTGCAGACTGGCGGTGGGAGTCCAGCACACCAGGAGGCCCTGGACCACATGGAGGAGATGGTCGCAGCCGTCATCCCTGAGGAGATCGTCACAGGGATTCAAGGACAGGACAGCGCAGACTACCAGGAGACAACGCACATGCAGGGTAAGTCGCATGGGGAATTGTAATGCACTAATGTCAACTGTCAGCGGGGGGGATACCGACCACAAAATGCATGGAAGTCATCATATACATGGAGTGGCATGGGTAAAGGGGAATGGCATGGGGGCATGGCCTGCACAGAGAGAAGCTGGGGCACACCATTACACTACACCAACAACAGTTCCATGGGGGCATGCTGCCATGCCAACGATGGAGCAAAGGTAAAGCCACGCCAGGAAGGAAGAGCACAACGTCAAATTGACATCCTGGCACATGTCAGCCACTATACCCCCTACATTAACTAGGGCCCAATTAACAACCTCTAGTCATACCGACAACTGGAATGTAACAGTGACAACAGTTGCCACTACCACCTCCGCTCTGTGTGCAGCTCAAGTAGCCAATGGCAGTAACTTCTTCATGGATCATACACACCTAAATTAGAGGGTTGAGGATGACAACTTCAATAATTCCCTGAAACAAGACAAAGGCTCCAGTCCTGTCAAATGTCAATGCCCACATTTGTCGCAAACATCAGCCAATGTCATCAACAGTAGTAACTACACAGCACTAAGGTAACACCCATGCTGCATATGTCAGGGTCCATCCTGTGCCTGGGTCACAATGCAAAATCCCAAATGTCATACTGCTCAGACAACATCATTGAGGGGAGGACACATGTAACTGGTCACTGAAATACACCTGCACAGTCAGAGGAGGAAATAGGACACTGCTACGACTATCAGGGCAATACAATGTAACACACATTCCCCAACATCAGCTGTACACATTACCAATGCCAACATCCATATCATGCCATAACAATGTTATGCATAGGATACTCTACATGTCAACTACATATAAGTGGATGTGAAAGATCAGAGACTGGGGCAGGTCCAGATTGTTAAGTGTGTTGCCAGTGCCATCAGAACACCCACAGCCAGTGAAAGGTCTCACCATGAGAATGGATGTACACGGAGGCCTGAGTAGGACAAGAAGGTGGCAATTCACTATTCGGCCTAAAAAAAGACAAGAGGAGATGATGCTGAGAAGTCCAATAACTTAATACTATACATGTGACATGCAGGTGGGCCATAGGCCTGGGAGAATGCCCATCTGAAAGACTGGAGCAATGAACAGGAAACAAGATCACAATGTGAAATCATCACAAGGCAGGCATGTCACATCACAAATGCCACAACACACACACACTAATTGTACCCCATTTCATTTCAGAGGACGATGGATTTCCTGCGGATATGCCTGTCCCGGAATACCCTGATTGCATGGATGACGAGCTGACAAACATTCCCCAGCAGACCATCCAAGATGTCCTTGGAACCCTCCAGACCCCACCTTCAGTCACAAGGAAGAGCACAGAACAAGCAGCCATCACAGAGGATCCACCCACCACCCCAATTGTAAGACCTGCCAGCTCCAATACAGCTGAGGACTCAGACGACACAGGCACCAGCTTTGAGAGAACTGTAGTTAGGGTACAGCGGGAGCTGGCCAATGAGGTGTGGGTGGGGATGCAAACTAGGGCAGCCAGCCTAGAGGGGGTGCGTTTGTGCATGGTGTCATCTGCAGATCAGGCAGCAGCTATGCAAGCCCTACCATCCATCCTGCAAGGACTACAAGAAACTGTCAAGGAATTCACCACTGCAGTAAGGGAGTTGCCGCAACTCCTCGCACCCCAAACCTTCCACTGCATGCACGAATGCAATCATGACCCCCTCAGGGCCGACCTGGCTGCCTACCATTGTGATGTGGCTGCTATTCTTAAGAATCAGCAGATCCTCCTTGCTGCAGTACTGCCCTTAAGACCTTCACAGGTAGCAGTGACTGGGATGTCTGAGTCCACGTCTTCTAACACTTAGGTGTGTGTTGCCCCTTCACAACCACCAAGGACAGAGGAGGCAACACACACATCAGAAGAAGAAGACATGTAACAGATCACCTTCACGCGGAAAAGTACCCGGAAGCACTAGTCCCTGCCACATGGCCAACTATTACCAAGGTCCAGCGCTTTGTAACATGCCAGTCTTACAACAACTCTACTTAATGACTGTTCTGCAAACCACTGTCTATCTTGTCATCCTGCCCAGTGCTTGTCTCTCTCTTACTCATTGGCAAATCCTGTCCCTCTGCACTGTCTGACACATCACCCCAGCATGTCAAAAGCATTTTCCTTTACCACTTGTGTAGGATCACAATGGGAGATGTCACTACAGTGGACTCACAATCATGGACAATGTACATATACCACTACAGCACTTTTCAATAAATAGCACTTACACAACCACTTTGTCTCTGTGTAATGTGACACATAAACTGTGCAGTAGATAACTGAAATGTGCCTCCTGTCAAATAACGTAGCTTGTCAATACAACTGTTCTGAAATTATGTAGTCTGATAAATTTGCACACTGGCCAGGATTGCATCATACTCTGCCCTTCCTGAGGGTAATATCTGATGAAGTGAGAAACCATACACCATCATGCTGTGTTGGACTGAATAATGCTTCCTCAAGGGATATCTAAGTTATCAAATGGTGGCAGCAAAATGTTGTCACCATGCAATACTAACACATATAACAGTGCACTCAAATCTAAGCAAACACTCCAAAAACTGCATGAATGAAGATGTCTGAATTTACATACAAATAGGTAATCATGCTAAACAGTGTCACAAATTATATACGTGAGTCATGAAGACGATACTACAAGAGTGTTTACGACAACTCACCTTATAAGTGTGTCCTTGAACATCACACTGCAGTCAGACCTAAAACAGTTCCCCCAATACCAAATCTGGAAGCACTGTTTGTGACTTTGAAAACATACTTATTGACAAAAACACGTTGGGATCCATATTAACTGGGATTGGTGGTTGCAACGAATGGTGGAATCTTTGCAAGGTAGCTGTGGGGTAGCTGCCAATCTTACAGCTCAGTTGGGATTTGTTTGTAGCATAGGACACAAATGAAATAGAACAAAATTCATGTACACTAATGCCAAGGCCCTGATCAACAAGCATTTAACACATACTGTAAAGGGCTCACTATATATTTATTAAACCGTAATCACAGAAGAGGAAACTGAGGGGAAAGTCTTACCTACCCTAATCTACCCTAACTACTCATTACCCACAACTGTCCCTAACTAACCTAAAATAAACTTACTTATCACATGTAACGAAATGTTCTAAACATCAACCCACCCCCCCTTATGAGACGGGACACATGGAGGACAACAGATACTAACCTAAACACATACTATACTATCCTAAACAGATATATATATATATATATTTTTTTTTATATATATATATATATTTTTTTAAACACACAAGAACCCCAACATAGCCAGCCAGCCACCCACCCCCACACTTAATAAGTAAAAATAGAAAGATCCAAGACCCCCACCCACTAACACTAACTAAGCTAACAGCCTATACTAACCTAACACTAAGCCCCCTAAGCCCACTAAGTATGAGAACAAGGAAAGAGGAGGGAGGGGAGGGAATCATGTCCATATCCAAAAGTCTAGAGGTTGGCCCTCCCGAGGGTCCGCTTTATGGACCGCACACGCCTGTTCATATGTTGAACATCACGCTGCAGGTGACTGATTTTCCGTAGCTCACAGTCCATTTTACGTTCCATTGCCTGAAAAGCTGCAGGATCAACTGTAGCAGCTGGGGCAGTCTGGGTACTGGCGGAGGATGTGTGTGGGCGTGTAGAGCCAATGCCTGTGGGCTGCCCTGCAGGTGTTCCACTGCTGGGGCCTGGAGTAACTGCAGACGTTGGGACAGCAGTCCCAGCTGTGGGTGGTGCCACCTGTGTGGAAGTGGTGGTTGTGCTGGTGGTGGCTGTGGTGGGCAAAGTAGGGCCACCCTGTCGGAAAGCCCTCCATGCTCTGGAGGCCCGTTCATTCCAGTATCTTCGGGCCATTCGTCTGATCCCCGACTCTACCAGCAGGATATGTTGGTACCTCATAGCCCGGCTCTGGGACTCACGGACCTGGATGGGTGTCATATTTGCAGCTGTGAAGACAAAGGCAAACAATTTACATTAGGAACTGCATTGTATGAAATGGCACAAGAAGTAAATCAGACAGTACATCTACTGTACTTGTAACAGCTCATATCACCATACAGATCATTGAATGTCCCTGAGGAAGTACATGGCAGGCCAGCCTACAAAGGTCATATCACACATAGCACATCCAAACCCTACAAGATGGGTAACAACTGGCATTAACTTGGCATCTGAGTTTGTCCAGTTGTCAGCTAACAATCATGCTGCACATCCTCCGCCAATGCCTGGGCTACAGATGTCAGTGTACGGGATGGAAATCTAAAGCCACATGGTCCGTAAGTTGTAATTGGACTTGCTAGTATAGTAATCATGTGCCATACCTGAGTGTGTATACTAGGTTCTGACCAAACATTCACTTATTCACATGTATGTGTAACATATTGGTAGCATCAGTCCTAGGTACCCTATTCACAAACCCATGCCTGTGTTTGAGGGTTGGGGGGTGGAGAAACAACTAACAATTCCAAACAACATGGACACCCTGGAGTCTATAGAAAGCTCGACATGTGCTTGGATCTACACACACACCACAGGGATGGTCTATCAACAATTAGGAGACAGCAAACCCTTGATCAATCCTAGCGCCACACATGTCAGGAAATGCAGACCTTTGTCCACATCATATACTTCCAGTAAGGCATGACTTACAACAGACACAGAGTTTTAAGAACACCCATGATCATGATTTGCATGCACACCTAGGCCATTGCACTCAAGTGCCACATACTTGTAGCACTACATGTGGAACTACATGCTGCTAGGAAGTTCAACCTACATTTTAATAAGTACTTTGGTGAATAGGAAAGCAGAAGTCAGTTGGAAAGCGATTTGCAGTCCCAATCTGGGAAAATGTGGGTCTGACAGGCAGACTAAATCTGAGATGAGTTCCTGTGCGACTCTTGTTGATACAAGTGTTATCCACATGACTCACCCCAGTTCTCATTGCGGGGCCTACAGAAATGACCTACAATCCAAAGATAATACAATAGGATAAGCATTGGCCAACTCAAAAATGGTGAGAAACTGAAATCCCACTCATGGAACAAGACAAATGATTGGCCAGCGCACCACACCTTGCTATGTGTTCAACACACAGGAGTCCATCATACATCACCAGCAAACGCAACACATAACAGACATATCAACACTTACTGGAGTGGTTGGGGTCCTCAAATGTAGCCACCTCTTCCACAGTGTAGGTTGCTGGTCCACCTGTAAGGCATGGAAGGAAGAAATGTGCTCAGAATCTGTGCACTGACCAACAATTTCAAAGACAGAAACAATGTGTAAGATGACATAAGTAATGAAAGCCATTCAGACATGATGATACTGCATCTGATATATCACGGCCAACATGTACATAGCATGGGTCTCCTGTGACAGTTACACACATATCTGCACACATGCAGTGGCCCTAACTATCATGTGGTGGCAAACATGCTCCTTCATTAGTGAGCAGAAATAACAATGGTGTGTAATCATCTCATCATGTGCATCCAAGAGAGACATCCAAAGCCTGGTTACTTGAGGACTGCATTACCAGTCAAACAGCCTATGTGGCCATGACACATTTATGACACATAGGTACAATGTACAGAGGGGCAGGGACTTTTGTAAGCCCTCATGTTGTTACAGTTTCTTCATTTGATGTGGCCCAGCAATGGTGATTTGACCACCAAACATAGAAATATGAACCCATGTGTATACCTTTGGACTGCCATCCCTAATTGGAATGTGGCACAACAAACTCCAAATACCAGTCTAAGATGTTAGCTGAGGGCACCTTACACCTTTTCCCACTGTTTTCAAATCCAGATCTGACATGTATCCAAAAAGATGAAGGACCACAATAATCCCTAACATTCATAGAACTTCCAAAAACGCTTTCCTTACACACTCACCAGACACACATGAGACATATGTCTGGGCCACTTTGCTATCATCAATTGACGTGAAGCCAGCACTCATTTTCTGCATCATGTAGTGTTTCTAAAGTCAGCCTAGCTATTGCGTTAACAAAGTTTGCCAATATTTTAGTAAATCTATACTTCACTGGCAAATGTAACCTATATAGACATGATTGGCTCCTATTTTGTGTTGCTGTCTGAGACAAAGGCAGCACCAAATTACATTAAGCAAAAGTATTCTGTAAGTTTGCAGAGCATGTGCTTCCTGACAGCTACCAATTGTGGTCCTTCACATAGTCCATGAATGACCCTGTATGTTTCTGCAGCATTCCACACAGTCAGCAACTTAGCTGGCAGATATTGTACAAACCATATGATGTCACTACAGAGCTTTTAATTGTACAGATTTACATGATTTGCACTCATCAACAGGGCCACCAATCACTATTCTCAGGTGGTCCAGCAGATCTTGCTCCCTGGTGATGAGGTCAGCCCAGCGGTGCTTCAGCTGGTGGTCATTCCTCTGGCTCCCATATACACGCTGCAAGTGATGCAGCACCTTTCCCCACCGGATTCTTCACACCTCAGTGTGATACCCCTGTATCACCCTGCCCCCTGCCTCGATCATGAGTGGGAGGAAATGGCACACCAGCCAAATAAACCCCCCCAGGCTCCTCCTCACCCACCCTGCCAAGACGTGGCCTACCCAACATCTCAGCACTGAAATGGGGAATAGGGGATAAAGAAGAAGAAAGGAGAAAAGGGGGAAAGTAGGAGTACAAAAAAAGAAGTAAACTTAACAACTAAAAGAGCCCAACTATCCCCAAACTAGCACTACCCACAATAGACTACCACAAACAACAAATACACTACAATACCGGACAGTTGTAAACAAAACACACTCAGACAGTATACAACAACAATATTTATTTCACAAAGTAACAAGTAAGATAGCACACAGGACACCAAAGCACAAAATCACTGGACAACACTCTGAACACAGAGACACAGGCTAGAAGATTCATAGACTGCAAAGTGAAAGTGAAAGTACACCCACTGTACATATTCTGAAAACAGGATATCCTATTACATCACTTCCTGCATAAAATTACTGCAGTTTTTATAGTTTTGCGTCATATTTTTTCACGCATACTGATTGTGCGTCATATTTTTCGATGCACAGGAGTGAAAATTAGGCTGCATCCAAATAATAGTAAATAGTCTTTATTATTTGGATGCGGCCTAATTTTCACTCCTGTGCGTCAAAAAATATGACGCACAATCTGTATTGGTGAAAAAAATATGAGGCATAACACTGAAAACGTCAACATTTCAGGGCATGAACTGGTTTTGGGGATTTTTTTCATTTTAATGTTATGTTACATTTGGGACACAACTGAGATAGGCTGATTGCACCCACTTTGGTGTTGATGATGCATGTTCACATGTGAGACATCATACTGCAGCGGACCATGACCCGCTACTTCCTTAACAGGATTTTGACGCTTGGCTGACACACTAGATGGCCATATGTGTGGCCTACATATATGTATTGCACAATTTGGGCATGTTTGGCATCAGGAGAGGATAGCAAGGTGACGCACATGAGTACAATACGTCAATGCCTATGGCTCAATGTGTGTGCAGTGGCTATTAATGTAGTTGTTGACCCAGTGTGTGTGCATCACAAGATGTATTATTACAAATATGCTTGTATGAATGTGAAGTCAATGTGTCCAAACCTTAGATGCAAGTCATTGTGGAAATGAGAGAGGACATGTGTTAGTCATACATGTAGCAACATCCTTTGTGTTCACTTCCAAGATTTTGGGTAATGTAGACACCACAAATGGAAAAGCATGCACCAGATAGATGGCAGACGCTTGTTCATGTCAATGGTCCACAATTTTGCCATCCCATGTCCTAGATCTTTGGTAACAGCTTCCTAGGCACTTGTTGGTGAATCCCACAGTGAGTCAGGCACATGCATAGATGAAGTGGGTACCATGTAATTGGCCCAGACAGCCAAAGGTGAACCACAAATGTATTATGACGCCACAGTTGAGGTCATATAACTGAGCCACAACTCTCCAGTGGCTGTGGTGGACAAGCAGATGAGGCAGCACGTGTCCACAATTTTCCAGTGATCAATTGAACAGAGCTGTCTTGTTCATGTGTGTGGTCCAATGTTGATCCTGTATATTTTTAGGGGTGTATGTTGTCACAGTTACGTCCAGGTCTCATCATGAGTCAGTGGCATCTATTCCTGTATCTATTGAGTATACTTCGGAGATCAATGTGAGTAAAGTCAATGAGGACATGAGAACCTACATGGGGATGGTCACACCCTGTCACTGAAGACGTGTAATGAGACTGTCAACAGGGCAACCTTGGTGTGCTGAGTGAGATAATGTCTCAGGTGTCATGTTCAGGCAGGTGTCATAACAACATTTGTACACAGGTTGGCCTCTGAAATTCCCACTGCATCTGGGAACATCATAGCCTCTGTGCTGATTATTCTCGCAGCTATTCACCACGCACGGCCCATCAATATGTTGTGAGCAATGTGATTCAGTGTGCGAACTGTCAGGGTCCTAACATGTGTGGACTTTTCATGGACATTATCAGAGATTGCTGGTTCTGCTGGAGGCACCGTACCCAATCCCTGCATACAGCCCTGGGACACTGTCACACTTTGTCGTTCATGCATACCTGAGACCCAGACAAGGGATGGGCCCTGATTTTGGTATTCAAAGACAATTTAACAAATATGGTTCAATTAAAAGGCAGATGATGCTACACAATGTATTCGGGTATGCATTGATGAAGCACATGACAAAATACCCTCTGAGGAATGAGAGGTTTGGTAAAGCAGGAGCGGTACATATGTAGCCACAGGGAATCTTTAGGGTAACGCACAGACAGGTGCCAGTCAGGCTGAGAGGAGGCAGGGTCAATCAGGATCCAGCAATTTCACAAGTTACATAATCAGTGGTCTGACTAAGACTGGTTGGAGGAGGAACAAGACAGTTGACCTGTAAAACTGTGTATGTCCTGTGTTTTTAAAGGTGACACATGAACCCAAGGGCTGTGTTACACGGCTTAATAACTAGCAATGCATAATGGTGTATTTGACAAAATGGCAACTTCTATGCTGTTCCAGGCATCAGCAGGGGCAGTGCATGTTGAAATGGGTGGTGTGCATGAAGGTGCTCACAGGTGTGTTCTGCATCAGTTTATCACAAGTCCTGTAGGTGAGATTTGCATTCAAATGGCCAACAGTACCTTTCACACGGGAAGCAATCTACAGGTGTTAACAGGGCTTAGAAACTACAAGCCAGTGTATTAATTGGCCTGACGTCCATGCAGTCAGATGTACTATGACAATGGTATACCATAGGAAAGGGTGTAGCACACTGGATTACTATTGTTAGTCTGTGTGTGTAGAGGAGGGAATATCGGGGTACACATATTACCATTCCAGGGACCTCTTCAGACAGGTGGGTTGTGACCAGGTGCATGGGTGTGTCAGGAGTGAGGAAATGGGCTGACATGTACTTGGAATGTCATGTGCGCAATGCTTGTCATAGGTGTGGTACTTGTGCTGTCTATGTTCTGCCTATATGGAACTCTAGTCACAGATAGTCCATGCAAAGATTGGATGCAGTTGGACTTACTGCTGTCAAGGGTCTGGTCATACATTCCTGTTACCGATGCAATAGCACATCAACTGCCTCATGTATGAGGCTTGTTTTCCCCTTATTGAGTGATGGTGTCTTAGTTGTGTGCCATATGCTGCGATGAACCATGTTGCCAACATGTATGTGTGAAATAGGTGTGGTCCTCTGCTATTGCCCTTCAAAGGTGAAATGTACAGGATATATGTCATTTACAGTGTGTGTGTATGTGACCGTTGTATGATACGCATCACAATTGCTCTGGGATTTTCTGTGTCCTGATCAGTATATCAGCAATGCTCCATGAGGCAACACTCTTATTCTGATAGTTAGAGATAAAGGTGTGCAAAAATGATTAGCCAGACCATGATATGGTGATTATTATCGGTGTTTATTTACATTAGATAATAAAGTGGTGATGGTGATTATTTTTAAAAGAAATTGTTCACGATATGTTGGCGCCTACGCAATCCAGCAGCCATGTTCTGTTGTTCCCCCTCATGTTGCAGGCCATCATCCTCCTCTTCCTCCTCTTCAGGCATGTGTGGCTCTGGTTCCAAGAAGGAATGTTCCTTCTTATGCAAATGTTGTGCAGGATGGCACATGTTAGAATGATCTTACAGACCATTTCAGGGGAATTTAGGAGGCTACCACCAGTGATGTCGAGGCACCTGAATCTGAACTTGAGGATTACCAAAGGTCCTCTCGACTATGCTGCGTGTCCTCCTATGTGTGTCATTGTGGGCACGCTCTGCTGCAGTGCTTGGGTTGCCAAATGGTGTCATAATCCATGGCTGCTTCCCATACCCCTGATCAGCTGAAAGAGAAAATGAATGGGATCATGTTGATGTAGCTTGCCCCATTGAAATCACCTTGCATGGCAGTAGGTGTCTTGTGTTGTCTGTGACTTTTTTGTGTTATTGTGTTGCATCCTAGGCTTGTAGGATGTACCATCTGCATTGTGTTGTTTCCATGGCTGAACAAGTGTTTGGCTGCTGACCGGTTGTCAGCAGTATGTTTTGGGATTTGCAGTACAGTGTGCCCTCCCTAGCATTGTGACTTGTGATACAGGTGTCCCTGTGTCTTCACTGGCGGTGAGATGATAGTTCCATACACAGGTTCAATTTGACAGTGTTGTTAACACGTTCATATCAATGTACCCTGGACATCCCATACCTTTAGACTTATGCAATGGATTAATGTAAACATAATTGAGACACTTACATTTTGCAAGGTGACAATTAGGCAACCCACTCCAAACATTGTGATCATTGACGTCTTAACATTAGACTGTACACTAATTTCAGATGTGTGACAGGTTCAATGGTGACCTATGAAACATGGCTAGTGATGTCACGACCTCAGTGTGTTCCTGTCGACATGTTGCTTTTGTGGTGTATGTGTTGTTTGTCCCAGAGGGTTGCTGTGCAGTGTGTATATAAGTAGGTTTTTGTACTTACCAACAAGTAGTCCATTGCTATACTGTCCATCCTGGAAGTGTTGATTGATGGTGCTGTGACGGAAGATGAATGAGTCATGGACACTCCCAGGATATTTTGCGACTATGTTGGTGATCAATCCTTGGTGATCGACAATGGCCTGCACATTGATGGAATGTGTGTGCTTCCTGTTGCGGTAGAGGTGTTCAGTTGCAGCAGGTGGCACAAGGCGTACATGTGTGCAGTCGATTGCACCAAGGACATGTGGGAAGCCACTAATGAGGTAGAACCCTGTTTTGTTTTCTGCTGCTTCTGCAGTGTGTTAGGGAAGCAGATGTGCCGGGTGTGAGTCCAATGATGGCATCCAGTACTTTAGGCAAAAAGGCAGAGAATGATGGCTGTGGTATTCCAGCAACCAGGGCACCAGTTGTTTGAAAAGAGCCACTTGCCAGCATATGAAGTACGGCAAGCAGCTTGGTTTCTGTTGGGATGGTGCGGGGTGTCAGCAAGGTGGGTGCCAACTGTGGCTCAATGTTGCGCTGCAGCTGCTGAATGACCTGCCAATTCAACCTGTACCTCTGGATGATGTCATGTTCCCTGAGGCCATGAAGGGTTGTTCTGGTGCGGAATATCCTCTCCTGCCTTCTGCGCTGCCTTTGGGGTCCCTGCTGAGTTGTTGTGGTAGCTGCTGTTGTTGCTACTGGGCTCTGCGTCTGCGTCTGCTTGTACGCTGGATGAGAAGCACCTCCATGTCTCCCTTTTGCTGCTCTGCTGTTGCTTCTGTGTGTTCTGACTGAATACAGGTGTGTTTGCCCCATTTTAACGCCTGCCCTGACCCAGGCGTTAATTTTTTACGCAAATCGGGCTGTGCGTCATTTTCCAGCTCCGCCTCCCGGCCGTGTGTCACTTTTGCCTGAAAGCATAAATACGACGCACGCCCGTTTAAGTCATTTTTTGGACGGGAACGCCTACCTTGCATATGATTAATGCAAGGCGGGTTGCCACATCCAAAAACTGATGCACACTGCGGGATTTTGACGTCTGCGGGCTCGGGCGTTAAAGTTTAAATATGGGGCAAGGTTTGCGCTGAATGTGCGTCAAAATTTTTGACGCACATTCGGCGCAGACAGAGTATAAATATGCCCCCCAGTGTCTTTGTCTGTTGTGAAGTACTGTTATGCCCATGGCCAATGTTTGTGCTATAGAAAACTGGCAAAAATACAATGTAGACCCTGCCTGTCACCCATGCTCTAGTCTTGCTCTCTAAGAAAGGGATACTCATCCAGTGGCTGAATTGCACAGTTAAAAACTGGAACGTCTAGGATCAATCCTGGCTTTCAAGTGTGACCAAATTGTGTGACCCTAGATAAATATCTTATTTCACCAAACTCCATGTTCTTCGTTATCGCACATCACAGCACGTTCAAATACACATATTCAGGGTGTTAATTGTACAGACTCCTCTTGTGTTTGATGTAAAAGACTATAACTTTGCTCTTTGTCTAATAAGACTCTAGGCCACATACAGAGTACATGAACCCTGACATGCCACTTAGTCAGGACCAGTGGAGTTATGCGATTTTGTAGTCACTGTGTTTTCAGCATAATTATGGATAGACCACTTTTACCACCCAATTCATCGGCCTCATATTCTGCAGCTTTTAACAAATACATAATTTTTTTTCTAGCTCATAGGGATCAAAGGTTAGTAAAAATGTAGCAGCACGTGTTGCTGTGAGGTGGAAAGCCCTACACAAAGGTTGAGTGGTCATGTTTCTGTTACTTATGACTATATTTGGGTGTCAAACGAGTACTAATGCGATGAATCTTTTGCCCAGGTATTAATAACATGGAAAAAATGACAAAATGATGAGGTAATACTATCATATGTGCTGCATTATGCCACATGATTTTATTTTTCTTGCTGCATAAGATAATAAACCCTGCTGCATGATTTGGTTGTTTCTTGACAAATGATTCCAGTGGCCCTACACTTAGTTCATTAATACAATTATCATCAGGGCAGGGCCATAAATGTTTCTCGGTTCATTTTTAAAAAAACTCCCACTTTTACTAAATCCATCTCAATACAGTGACATAATATGATATACTCAGGTAAAACACTCCTACTTGTTAAAGAAATATGCTTTTTTGAATTTTGATGAATCCTACACACCCTTCCTGCTGATTCGTTGGCTCCCCCATCTCTACATGCTGTCCCTTTCACGTCAGCTCTCTCCCAGACTCACACTTATGCTTCTGTGCACTGCTCCTCTTCTCCCTCACCCCCTCTTTTCTTTTCTCCATCCTAGGTGAGTAATGCCACTTGGTGATGAGACATGATCATTTCTTTTAATATGAGCCTTGAAGGACACTCTGTTTTTCGCTCTTACAGTGCCAGGCTCATTTCACACCTAATGGCACTCCAAGTACCCATCGAATTTCTGTTGTCTTGCAGATGCAGCAATTAGATTTCTGGAGCCCTTTCAATCTATTGCCGCCTAGAGGCCTCCTCTCTTGGGTGTCTCAGCACTGTACCACTGCTGCCCCCTGGGCTTCCTGACACTGCGACATTTTTAAAGGCAGTGCTCCGGTGTAGGGGCCCCTAGACCTAGTTTTGAGCAGGACTGGGGCCCTGTGCTGCTGCCCACACTGCCTATGCCTAGTACCGTCCTTGGTCCCTATACCTTCCTTTGTTCACCACAGTTTCCTTATTCATATTTTACTTTACACTGGTACTTTTGCGACCAGTTTAAACAAGCGCCTTCAAAGGGTGCATGACTGGTTTCTTAGAAACAAAAACAGTCCTAAACACAGGTGTAGGACTAAACTCTGCCACTAACCCTGGATGTTGAAGTATTACAGTGACAACACGCGAGACCTGAGCGCACATGGACATAATCTACAAACCTATTAAAAACAGCTACATATAATAAAACAAAAAAAGTTTCTTTCCATTTCAAAAACTGAACACTAACACATTCAATGTGAGGGCTGGTGAAAACATGCGCTACACTGTCATATACGAGTTTGCCCGACCCTCTTCAAAAATTGGGACATGTATTTACTTTACCAACTAGCATTGGCAAATCCACTAGCTCCTATCTAGGAGAGCTATTGGCTTTTGTCAATGTTTTTTGC
The DNA here is from genome assembly GCF_031143425.1 of Pleurodeles waltl. Lineage (NCBI taxonomy): Eukaryota > Metazoa > Chordata > Amphibia > Caudata > Salamandridae > Pleurodeles > Pleurodeles waltl. The sequence continues at coordinate 822,732,643 of NC_090438.1, read as the reverse complement.
CATGTTGTACTGCAGTGCAGCTGCTATGCAACATAGCTGAACGTTTTTTTTTTTTAAAGCACTATGACATTGCAGTGTTCCACCAAACACCAAGGGCCTCCTTTACATGGAAATGATGCAGCGTTGCGCTGCAAGCCAGCTTGCTGCACCGCGCCGGGTCATTTTGAAATTACAGGGATGTGTTGTATTTGCAGAAATACAACGCATCCCTGTGCTTTCCTCTGCGCTGGTGCATAAACTGCTGCCTAGCACCAATGCAGGCACTCTTGCGCCATAGTGCAAAGGTGCCTAGCACCAAGGCAGGCACTCTTGCCCCATGGTGCAAGGGTGCCTAGCGCCAATGCAGGCACTCTTGCCCCATGGTGCAAGGGTGCCTAGCGCCAATGCAGGCACTCTTGCGTCATGGTGCAAGGGTGCCTAGCGCCAATGCAGGCACTCTTGCCCCATGGTGCAAGGGTGCCTAGCCCCAATGCAGGCACTCTTGCCCCATGGTGCAAGGGTGCCTAGCGCCAATGCAGGCACTCTTGCGCCATAGTGCCTGCGTTGCAGGGATGATTGTTTATGTGCAGGAAAGGAAAACCTTGCTGCACATAAACAATCATTAATAGTGTTTTCCTCTTTCTATGTGTGCTGCAGAAAGCACACATAGAGGAAAAACAGGGATAAATGTTATTTCTCCCCTTCGCACCACTGTAATGCTCCCCCTGAGGTGGCGTGGGAATCTGACGCATTCTCAGCCTGGTAAATCTGGAAATGCATCAGATTCCATCAGGTTTCATTGATGTTTTGTGGGAACACCCACGTCAACACCCATGGAATGCCCCTTTCATGCAGAGTTATGCGTGAAAGGGGGGCATATTTACAAGCCATGAAAAGCCATGCAAGGTGGTTTTGTGTGGCCTTGTAAATATGGTCCGGCACACTGCGCCACCAGAGCGTAAACAAAAAGTACGCTCGGGTGACACTATGTGGTGCTGGGGCCTTGTAAATGATGCCCTAAGTTCAATAGAAATACCTACTTTAGAACTGAAGTAAGTAGCAGAGAGAGAAAAAGGTGCCAGGGCAAGAATGGTGTTAATACCGTTTACCCCCAATCTAAGGGAACATACTCTCTGGAAAATATACTGGGGGTAAATCCTTTATTCTTCCAAATAATGGAGTCCAAATCTCAACTCCATATCAGCAAGTACATGACCATACTGCCAACATATCTTTGCATAATTAGATAGAATTTTAAGAAGTGTATGCAAAAAGACCAGAGGAAAGTATTAGGTTTCATTCCATAAAGTCCACACTGCAGAAGTCTGAAAGATGAATCCCCATGGATATGACCAGATTTTTTGGGGAGAGAATGTGATGACATCATCAGCAAACACAACACAGAACAGAAATATCAACACTTACTGGAGATGTCTGGGTCCGCAAATCGAGCCACCTCTCCAATAGTGTAGGGTGCAGGTCCACCTGAAAGGCATGGAAGGGAGAAATGTGCTCAATGTCTGTGCACTGTACAACACTTCCAAATACAAACACTATGGGGGTCATTCCGAGGCCGGGGACCGCGGAAGCACCGCCAACAGGCTGGCGGTGCTTCCTGGGCCATTCTCAGAAAAGGGCAACCGGCGGTTTCCCGCCGGTTTACCCCTGGCCCAGGGAATCCTCCATGGCGGCACTGCTTGCAGCGCCGCCATGGGGATTCCGACCCCCTTCCCGCCATCCTGTTCCTGGCGGTTTTTACCACCAGGAACAGGATGGCGGGAACGGGTGTCGTGGGGCCCCTGGGGGCCCCTGCACTGCCCATGCCACTGGCATGGGCAGTGCAGGAGCCCCCTAACAGGGCCCCATAATGATTTTCAGTGTCTGCCATGCAGACACTGAAAATCGCGACGGGTGCCACTGCACCCGTCGCACCCCTACAACTCCGCCGGCTCCATTCGGAGCCGGCTTCATTGTTGAGGGGAGTTTCCCGCTGGGCCGGCGGGCGACCTTCTGGCGGTCGCCCGCCGGCCCAGCGGGAAAGCCAGAATGGCCGCCGCGGTCTTTTGACCGCGGTGCGGTCATTTGGCGGTTCCCTCCAGGCGGGCGGCTCCCGCCGCCCGCCGGGGTCAGAATGACCCCCTATGTGTAATATTAACTCAGAAAGTCAAGCCTCTCAGACTCGATGATACTGCATCCTACATACCACTGCGAACATGTACAGACCCAGGGACTCCAGTGAGTGAGACACACATATCTGCACACATGCAGTGGCCCTAAGTATCATGTGGTGGCAAACATGCTCCTTCATTAGTTAGCAGACTAATTCATGGAGTGTATTCATCTCATCATGTGTATCCATGAGAGACATGCCAAGCCACTTTCCGTGAGGACTGCAATGCCAGTCACCCAGACATTGCGACTAAGACCAATTTAAGACACACAGGTACAATGTACAGAGGGCCAGGGACAGTTGTTAGCCCTCAATTTGTATCATTTTCTTCATTTGATGTACCACAGCTATGGTAAGTTGCACCAACCATAGAGATATGAACCTGTGTGCATACCTTTTGCCAACCATCCCTAATTTAAATGTGGCACTACAAACTTCAAATATCAGTCTTAGATGTTACCTGAGGTCAGCTATAACTTGTTACGTATGTGTCAGAATCCAGTTCAGACATGTCTCCAAAAAACTGAGGGACACATTCTTTCTTGAAAATATCTGGATTTCAAACATATGTTTCCTGATACACTCACAGACCATGCATGAAACATATGTTAGATCCACATTGGCATCATCAATTGACGTGGAGCCAGCACTAATTTACAGGCTCCTGTTGTGTTTTGAAAGTTAGTCTAGCTGTTGCGTCAACAAATGACGGTAATGTGTAGGAAATATTGTATACCTCACGAGCAACTGTGGCCCATATTTATACTTTTTTTTGCACCACTTTTGTGCTGCTTTTTGACACAAAGGTGGTGCAAACTTACAAAATACTATTGTATTTTGTAAGTTTGCGCCGCTTTTGCTTAAAAACATGTCGCAATTGTGGTGCTAATAAAGTAGAAATATGCCCCTGTATGTTTAACTAGCATTCCACATGTTCAAAAACATTGCCTGCAGCATATGAACAAATCAGCTACTGTCACTACAGAGCATTTAAATATGCACATTACTCTGATTTTTACTCACCAACAGGGCCACCAATCACAATCCCCAAGTGGTCCAGCAGGTCTTGCTCCCTGGCAACAAGGTCAGCCCAGCGGTGCTTCAGCTGGTGGTCATTGCGCGGTGTGTTGTAGATTCTCTTGAGATGGTACAACACCTTTGCCCACCGGAGCCTCCTTGCCTCTATGTGATAGCCTTGTATCACACGAACACCTGCCTCTATCATTAAGGGTAGGAAGTGGCACACCAGCCAAATAAACCCACCCAGCTCCTCCTCTCCCATCCTGCCAAGATGAGGCCTACCCAACATGCTTGCACCAAAAAAAAAGGGTATAAAGGGGTACAGAGGAGAATAGAGGGAAAGTAGGACAGGGAAATGCAAAATAACTAAGAACACAGCCCAACTATACCCAAACTAACACCACCCACAACAGACTCCCAACACAAAAAAGAGAACTGTTGACACCACAAATGACCAAAAAAACACTAAGACAGGAACCACAGACAGTTATGAAACACAAAAAGACAATTTAAAGACCACACTGGAGACAAATTCACAAAATGCACAGAGGGACAAGTCAAAACACAGCCACACAGTCAGGAAATATCACAGACTGCAAAGTGAAAGTGATAGTACACCCACTGTACCAATTTTGTAAACAGGATATCCTATTACATCACTTCCTTCCTCAAATGCGGTGCGTTTTTATTGTTATGCGTCAAAATATTATGACGCTTACAGTCTGTGCGTCATTTTTTTTTACGCACATGCTTAGAAATAACCCCGCATCCATATTTTCATGCTTAACCAATTTCAGGGAGTACAGTGTGGGAATTACCGCTCAGGGCCAATGGATTTTTCATGGCAATGTGCGTCATATTTTGACACATATGCGTCATTTGTTGACACATGTGCGTCTTTTTTTACGCATATGCAGCAACATTTCTGCTTTAACTGGGTTTGGGTCATTTCTCGTTTGTAATAGTACATGACAGTTGTGACAATACAGAAATAGGCTGATTGCACCCACATTGGGCACTACGGTGTATGGTCACATGTGACAGATCATACTACTGCGGACCATGATCCTCTACTTGTTGTACCGGATTTGCACTCTTCACTGACGCAATAGATGGCCAAACGTGTGGGATACAATTAGGTGTTACCCAGTTTGGGCATGTTTTGCGTCACAACAGGATAGCAAGGCGAGCCAACTCAATACAGTAACTCAGTGCCTATGGGTCAATGTGTGTGATTTGGCTACTACTATTGTTGTTGTCCCACTGTGTGACCATCACAAGATGCATTTTTGCAAATCTTCTTGTATGCATGTGGATGGAATGTGTCCAACCCTCAGATGCTATTCAGTGTGGAAATGAGAGAGGACATGTGTTAGTCATACACGTAGTGCTGTGTGCACTTCCTAGGTTTTTTGGAACATAAGCACCACCAATGACAAAGCATGCACAGGACAGATAGCAGATGGTTGTTCATGGCAATGTTCCAAGACTTCGCCATCACATGTCCTGGAATGTTGGATATTACTTCCTAGGCACTTGTTTGTTTACCCACCATGAGTCAGGCATGGGATAATGCTATGTGGGTACCATGTTTGTGACACCGTGTCCCAAATATAATATACAAATGTAATGTTACGCCACAGTTGGAGTCATATAAATGAGCCATGTCTCTCCTGTGGCAGTGGAGGATCAGCAGACCAAGCAGCACTTGTTCACATATTTCCAGTGGTAAAATGCACAGAGGTGTCTGGTTCATGTGTGTGGGCCAATGTTTAGCCTGTATCATTATTGGGGTCTATGTTGTCACAGTTACGTGCAAGTCTAGTCATGTGTCTGTGGAGCCATTTCCTGTATCTACTAAGTATCCTTCGCAGATCAATAGAAGGAAAGCCAATGAGGAATTGAGAACACACATGGGGATAGTCCAGCTCTGTCACTGCAGATGTGTTATGAGACTGACAACAGGGCAACCTTGGTGTGCTGACAAAGTTAATGTCTCAGGATTCTTATACCAGCAGGTGTCCTCACAACATTTGTATACAGGTTGGCCTCTAAAATTACCACTGCATCTGGGAACATCAGTGCCTCTGTGCTGATTAATCTCACAGCTATTCACCACGCAAGCCCCGTCAATATGTTGGGAGCAATGTGAATCAGCGTGTGGACTGTCAGGGTCCTAACATGGGGAGACATTTCATGCACATTATCTGACGTTGTTTGTTATGCTGGAGGCACCATACCCAATCCATGCATACAGCCATTGTACACTGTCACTATTTGTCACTCATGCATACATGAAACCCAGACAAGGGATAGGCCATGATTCGGCTATTTGGAGACAAGTTCCCCCCCATGGTACGATAAATAAACTGATTATGCTATACAATGTATTTGAGTATGCATTGTAGACCCACCTGACACAATACCCCAGGAGGAAAGTGAGGGTTGGGAAAGCAACTATGATACAAATGTAGCCACAAGGAACCTTTAGGGTAACGCAAAGACAGGTACCAGTCTGGCTACCAGGATGCAGGGTCAATCAGGATCCAAATATTTAACAAGGTAAGTACACAGTGGTCAGACTGAGACTGGTCAAAGGTGGAACAACACTGTGGAAACTGAAAACTGTGTTTCTCATGTGTGTTGGAACATAGCACATTAACCCAAGGGCTGTGTTACAAAGCTGATTTTTACGGCAATGCATAACAGTGTTATAGATAAAATGGCAGCTTCTATGCTGTTCCAGGCAGCTGGAAGGGCTGTGCATGGTCAAATAGCTGGTCTCCATGGAGGTGCTCGCACATGTGTGCAGCATCAGTCTCTCACAAGTCCTGTAGGTGAGATTCAAGTTCAAAGGGCCAACAGTACCTTTCACATAGGAAGCAATGTACAGGTGAGTACAGGTCCTACAGACTACAAGGCAGTGCATTATTTAACCTGACGTCCATGCAGACAGAAGTACAATGACTATGGCATACCATACTAAAGAGGGAAGCACACTGGAATAACATTGTGAGTCTGGGTGTGTGTAGAGGAGGGATTATCTGGGTACACATATTCCCATTCCAAGGACCTCTGAAGAAGGGTGGGCTGAGACAGGGAACATGGGTGTGGCTGGACTTAGGACATTGGCTGCCATGTGCAGGGGATGTCATGTGAGCAATGCTAGTCCTACCTGGGGCACTTGTGCTATCAATTTGCTGCTTATATGGAAATCTTGTCACACATAGGGCCTCATTACGACCCTGGCGGTCATAGACCGCCAGGGTGGAGGCCAGAGGTAGCACCGCCAACAGGCTGGCGGTGCTACATCAGGTATTCCGACCGCAGCTGTGAAGCCGCGGTCGCCCAGCCAGGTCCGGCGGTTTCCCGCCGGATTTCCCCCGGCTGGGGGAATCCTCCATGGCGGCGCTGCATGCAGCGCCGCCATGGGGATTCCGACCCCCTTCCCGCCAGCCTGTTCCTGGCGGTTTACACCGCAAGGAAGAGGCTGGCGGGAACGGGTGTCGTGGGGCCCCTGGGGGCCCCATTAAGATCTTCAGTGTCTGCTTGGCAGACACTGAAAATCGCGACGGGTGCAACTGCACCCGTCGCACCCCAGCAAATCCGCTGGCTCCATTCGGAGCCGGCTTCATCTTTGCTGGGGCTTTCCCGCTGGGCCGGCGGGTGATCTTTTGAAGATCGCCCGCCGGCCCAGCGGGAAAGTTAGAATGGTCCCCGCGGTCATTTGACTTTTGAAGATCGCCCGCCGCCCGCCGGGGTCGGAATGACCCCCATAGTCCTTGCAAAGATAGGCGATGTAAGACTTACTGCTGTCAAGGGTCTGGCCATAACTTCTTGTCACCAATGCAATAGCACATCCACTGCCTCATGTAAGAGGCATTTTTTTCCCTTATTGACTGATGGTGTCTTAGTTGTGTGCCAGATGCTGCAATGAACCATGTTGCCAACATGTGTGTGTGTGAAATAGGTGTGGTCCTCTGCTCTTGCCCTTCAAATGTGAAATGGACAGGATATATGTCAATTACAGTGTGTGTGAAGTTGGCTGTACAACTGACCCCCATAGTCCTTGCAAAGATAGGTGATGTAAGACTTACTGCTGTCAAGGGTCTGGCCATACCTTCTTGTCACCAATGCAATAGCACATCCACTGCCTCATGTAAGAGGCATTTTTTTCCCTTATTGACTGATGGTGTCTTAGTTGTGTGCCAGATGCTGCAATGAACCATGTTGCCAACATGTGTGTGTGTGAAATAGGTGTGGTCCTCTGCTCTTGCCCTTCAAATGTGAAATGGACAGGATATATGTCAATTACAGTGTGTGTGAAGTTGGCTGTACATTCATACCCATCAAATGTGATGTGGATTTTTCTGTGTCCTAATCTGTAGTTCAGCAATGCTCCATGAGGCTACACTCTGATTCTGATAGTTAGAGATAATGTTATGCAAAAATGATTTTCCAGACCATGATATAGTGAATAGTAGAGGTGTTTATTGACATATGGTAAGACAGTGGTGATGGATGAGTAGAGTTAAAAGATATTTTGGACAATATGTTGTCTCCGACGCAATCCTGCAGCTGTGTTTGGATGGTCCCCCTCATGTTGAGGGACAGCATCCCCCTCTTCCTCCTCTTCAGGCATTTGTGGGCCGGGTTCATTCAGGGGAATGTTCCTTCTTACACACATGTTGTGCAGGATGGCACAGGTCAAAATTATTTTGCACACCATTTCTGGTGAGTATAGGAGGCTGCCTCTGGTGATGTCGAGGCACCTGAATCTTGACTTCAGGATGCCAAAGGTCCTCTCGACTATGGTGCATGTCCTCCTATGTGCCTCATTATAGGTACGCTCTGCTGCAGTGCTTGGGTTTGCAATGGGGTCATGATCCATGGCTGGATCCCATACCCCTGATAAGCTGAAAGAGAAAATGAGTGAGAATATGTTGATGTACCTTGCACCATAATTATCACTTTGCATTGCAGTTGTTCTCTTGTGTTGTCTGTGACTCATCAGTGTTTGTGTTATTGTGTGGAATCCTAGGCTTCTAGGATGTACCATCAGCATTGGGTTGTTTCCTTATCTGAACGGGTGTTTGGCTGTTGACTGGATGTCTGTAGTATTTTTGTTGAGTTGCAGTACAGTGTGTACTCCCTTGCATTGTGTCATGTGAAATAGGTGTTCCTGTGTCTTAACTTGGGGTGAGATGATACTTCCATGCACAGATTCAATTCCACAGTGGTGGTAACACAGTTGCATCTACATACCTAGGACATCCCATCCAATTTCACATATGCAATAGAAATATTTAACTATCAGTGAGACCCTTAGATTTGGCAAGGTGACAATGTACAACACATCTCCGTACGTTGTCAGCACTGACGTGTTGACAATTGACTATGCACTAATTTCCCATGTGTGACAAGTTCACTCCAGACCTATTTCTCTGCCCTTGCCAAGTCGAGTCAGGTTGTAACGTGTACCTATACTACTGAACATGTTCTAGTTCAGATGGCTAACTTGATTGTGAGGCTGTCATTTTGAGTTTCAGAAGGTCTGTACATCTGTTGTGTGTGTGTTAATTTGTCGCAATGCGTATGTGTAGGAATGTGCACTTTCAATATTGTTCCATCAATATGTGTTCTTCACACAGTCCACTTGCTTATTGGTAGTGGGCAATGTGAGAGCAGGAGTGATGTGAGATATTGGTGCAGCCTCAATGATTGCATGTGACCTTCATTGTAGTCATCATCATGCTATGTGTGTCATGGTGTTTGACCTGCAGCAAAACACATTACACACCCATTACACAGTACTTATTGGTTGAAAGAGTGTTTGATTGAGTGTTATTGATATGATATTGAAAGATTAATCTACCAAATTGTACTGCCAGTTGGGGCCATGTCTTTGTCATTGTGGTGTTTTAAATTGTCCCCTTGTGTCTGTGGAGTGGCATCTGTTGTTATTTGGAACTGTCATTTGTCCCTAGGTGTGTATCCCATTGGGGGAGGATATCAAAAATGCCTAGTGGTGTCACTACCTCATTGTCTTCCTGTCCACGTGTTGATGTTGTGGTGTTTGTGTTGTGTGTCCTAGAGGGTTGCTGTGCAGTGTGTATATAACTGGGTTTCTGTACTTACCAACAAGTGGGCCATTTTTATATCATCCATCCTGGAAGTGTTGATTGATGGTGCAGTGACGAAAGCTAAATGAATCATGTACACTCCCAGGATACTTTGCCATGATGTTGGTGATCAAACCCCGGTGATCGACAATGGCCTGCACATTAATGGAGTGTGTGTGCTTCCTGTTGTGGTATAGATATACGGTTTCAGCAGGTGGCACAAGGCGTACATGTGTGCAGTCAATGGCACCAAGCACATGTGGGAAGCCATTAATTTGGTAAAACCCCTGTTTTGTCTCCTGCTGCTTATGCTGTGTGTTGGAGAAGCTGATGTGGCGGGGTGTGATGTCTTGTAGGCGGAGTTCCAGAAGGGTTGTCCTGGTGAGGAATATCCTCTCCTGCCTTCTGCATTGCCTTTGGGGTCCCTGCTGGTGTTGTGGAAGCTGCTGTTGTTGGTCCCGTGCTCTGCGTCTGCGTGCATGCTGGATGAAAAGCACCTCCATGTCTTCCTTTTGGAGCTCTGCTGTTGCTTCTGTGTGTTTTCATTAAGTACAGGTGTGTTTGCCCCATTTTAACACCTGCCCTGACCCAGGCGTTATTATTTGACATGAATCTGGCTGTGCGTCATTTTCCGCCTCCGCCTCCCCTCCATGCGTCTTTTTTGTACGGTAGCATAAATAAGGTGCACAGGAGTTTAAGTCACTTTTTGGACGGGAACGCCTACCTTGCATGTCATTAACGCAAGGGGGTTTCCCGCATCCAGAAAATGACGCACACTGCGGAATTTTGGCATTTGCGGGCTCGGCCGTCAAAGTTTGAATATGGTGCACGGTTTGCGCCGATTGTGCGTCAAAAGTTTCACTAAAAAAGTATAAACATGGTCCTTAGAGGTAACCGTACTCAGCACATCAGACCTGACATTCAGAGCACATTAGCAAGGTCAGACTGCCTGTTTATTCCATCAGGCACTTCACCGGTGGGTTAGAGCCCTTGAAGGCCGGTTTTTGAAGGCAGAAGGCCACTGCTGGCGCCTCCGACACTGTCCCCAACGTCCCCAGGTAACTGCAGCTGGCACGAGCAGGCAAAAAAGAGGGAATAGAGGAATGTTAGAGAAAAGAAGGGGGCTGGCTCGCTGGCATTCCTGCAAACCACCAATGACAAAGAGGGAAAGCCTAGGGAATGATGCTGTTAGTACAGAGGTATTTGCCTGGAGCGAAGTTGTTATTGCAACTCTCTACCTGCTGCAATTGTACTGAATTTGAACTTTTGGTCCAGTTCGAACTTTCCTTGCAAAATACATTTGAGTGAGTGAATATTTACGGCAAAAAGCGTATTGAGTGTTTCAAATATGAGACTCTTGAGAGCTATGCGCTGGGAACAATGTGTAACTAGCATATTGGAAAGGAAAAACAGACCTTTGGTGTCCTACAGTGTTGGCTTTGCGCCTGTTGTCTTTGTGGTCACTGTGTAGCATTAGTGCAGTTGTCTGCCTGCTGCTCCTTTACAATGCCGTTTTGTTGATGACCTTAGAGCTGGTAAAAACCATTGGAGCCCTATATTTAGAGCATTAAGTGGCATCCACACAGAGTCAAAGCTCTCTGGAACCTCCTCACTTAAACACGTCCCCAAGGGAATATTTACTAATTTTTCACACAATGCAGGGCAGCAAGCAAAGTTGATGCACTGGTTTGCGTGAAACGGAGAGAGCATAAATGTGCCATATCTATTTAGATATGGCACACTTTTGCTCCCTCCTAGCACTGGAGCACTGTGTGCCTAATGCCAACGCAGGCAACCTTGTGCCATGTTGCAAGGGTGTCTGTGTTACAGGCAATATTGTTTTTGTACAGGAAGGGATACAATTCCAAAGATTAAATAATGAGAAGAAAAAACGATTTTCCGTCTTATTACGCCATCCCCGTGGAGGCGTACCAATTTGGTGCAATCCCAGTTGTACAAACTTCTGCAGATCTGGAAATTGGGTCAAACTCTTGGGATGATGGACAGAATACCCATGCTCCACCCATGGAACGCCTACCAGCTCAAAAGGTAACGTAACACGGCGTAATCAAATGTGTTGGGTTAGATTTCTTTACAAAGACAAGTAAGGCAGTGCAAATCGCCCCTTATGTGGCTTTGTAAATCTGAATTGAGAAAAATGGTGTTTCTTTGTATCACCTTGCAACCAATCATCTGATACTGTTGGAGGAAGCCATTCTAACAGTAGCCGTGAACACTTTGTGCAGGCCACTTCAGTAGGTAGCAACTCTTGCTTCCTGCTTCTACTACTGTAGCTATTCCCTTTTGTATTAGCAGTTTTGTGTCCACAACATCTGCCCACTCTAAATCTAAGCAGACTTCAGTGAGTGTGAATGGGTCTGGTGGGTTTGCTGTAATAGATCATAGTGACTATGTGAGAGGATGCCGGAATATGCATCCATCTTATAGCTGCAATCAGAGGACTCCAGATGGTTCCAAGTATTCTATGTTCTCCTTTAAGGATTGGGCTCTGTGTGGTTCTGACTTCTATTTTTATAAGTAACACAGACCCCAGTCTAGTGACTCCTTTCTCTCTTAGTCAGCTGTCCCAGGATGTGGGTATACCTGCTGTTTCCTGATCTCCCCTTCCATCTAGGGTAGTTGTGGCACTGCTCTTGGCTGGGGTTGCCTGTGAGATAGGAGGGTGGAAGCTGTAAAGAGATGTATCCCTGAGCACCTCAATGGCTTATTACTTGTAGCACTGTGTCCGGATGTGTTACTATTGCATTTGTGTTTCCTCTTTTCCCTGATGGTTGGAATCTTGCAGGGTGCTATCAACATCTTTTTCAGTGGCATTTGTGTTGTGGTGTTGAAAGTAATGAGTATTTGAAGTTACTTGTTGAAGCATGGTATACGTGCACAACTCATTGAATATGTTCCTAACCATATTTTTGGGTTGTTGCATTTGTGCTGTGTCTCTTCTGGAATTCAGCCGGTTGCACCATGTTTAAAACTAGGTATGCGGAATGAATATGCTGTGAAACACTGGTGCACCAAATAGCAATAGAACGGTTAGTGTGGTATATTATTTGTTGTTGTGGTTATAGTAGTTGAAAGGACAATTATGGGGGTTAATAGTGGGGTTTGGCATGACAATGTCCTTTGGATTGCTAAGGACATGTACACCTGCACTGAGTGCCCAACTGTACTGTTGTCTGGAAACCCTAATGCTATTTGTTTGTCATAGATAAACGACTCATACGTGTCCACCATGACATAAGCCTATCTCATGGATTGCTGTCTTGTTGGACCTGGAGCAACGCTCAAAGCACTGTCTTCATAGTAGTGGAAGGTTACCACCTTCATCAAGAGTTAAGCAACACAAGCGAAGGGGGTGGAGGAATACATAGAGTGAACAGGACCTTTTTACCCTGTGACAGTGGAGTGAAGCCTACAGGCTCACACACCTTTTTAAAGTTTCCACTGCTGAGTGCTTAGCTCACCCTTGGCAAACATCAGGTAGATCTGGTCTGTTGCACAGAGCAGGATTAGTGACTCTGTCCTGGATGTATTTGTGCCTGGAAAGGGTACAGAACTGTGATAGGGCAGTACTATGTAGAACATGTAGGATTAGTGCATTTGCTGAGTGTATGTATGCCTGCAAGGAATACATGACATGAAATATGTAGTACTGTGCAGTCATTTGCAATGAAGGTACATGCAAAGTGCATGTGTGCTTGCATGAAGTACAGTACATGAAGGTTGAAGTGTTGTGGAGCACGCACATGGTGAGCATGTGTGCTAGCAGTGTGTTTTTGCAAACAGCGCAGCCTGGTACAGTATAGAAAATCTTCAGTGTGCAGACTGAATGTTTGTGCTGAATACATGGGCACGTATAATGGCACAATTTATGGACCTAGCAGCACCGGACAGTAAGGGTGCTGTGAATGTTCACTGAGAAAGCGTGTCTGCAATGCTTCATTACATGGAGGACACTGGGTTCCATATTTGGAAGCTCAGTCCTGCCTGGTGGAGGAATGAGGAGGAGAGTAATCCCTTTAATAGATTTGTGCATTGCTGCATTCCTGACAGCTGGGTGGGACACACACTGGAGGAAAGAAGAAAGAGACTCCCTTTACACATCAAAATACTGCTCTTTGATTCAGTGATAGATCACAAGAAAGCGGCATTTTCACGTCTCAGGAAAGGAGATGGGCTGATAAGGAAATCATAAAGAGTAGGGCTGGGAGGCTGGGATTAACCTTTTGATGCACATATCATTGTGGCTGATATCCAAGTGTGAACTGTGGTCACTCCCATGAATTATGTTTTGGTACAATCATCTTCGGTGTCTTGCCTGCTGTGACAGACAGCCTTTCATGAGGAAAGAAAAAAAAACTGAAGTGTCCAATTCAAAAGAAGCAGTGCCACAACATAAAGCTTCCAAGACTCAGACTCTCAATTAGATTTTGTTGCGTTGGCTGTGTGAGAAGAGGAATGCCCTGCAAGACTTCTGCCTCTGACCAGGACTGGGGTCCAAAGCCTGGTAGGCTATCTGCTAGGTGACAGGACATCACCCAGGGAAAATCAGGACCACCTGCCCTAGAGCACCAGCGCCTGCCTGCTTGCCAAGACCAATGTGCCCTATGAGAAGGAGGAAAGTGTTGGAGGAAGCAAGATCCAGTGAGGAACCCTACAGAGAGAATTCCCTGAGCAGTGTGTGAGGATAATGGCTGTGCACTAATCAGGTCATTGTCCATGTGCAAGAACGGTTCAGCAACCCGTTCATGCCAGGAGAAGGCTGCTATGCTGTCACCCATGTGAAGAGTGATGTGCGGGAAATGCCAGTCCCACACTGCTGCATTGCGGTCATCCCGTATGCCAGGGGGTGCCACAGTTGAATTTATTTAGGCTAGGTGCATGAGACTTGTGTCCACTGAGATCAGCAATCCCATATGCCAGGAGGCCCTTTTGTAGTGAGGGGGGCTGTCCTGGAAAAGCCTGTGCCTGATGTGAGTAACGCAGCAACTCTGTATGCCAGGAAGCATTGCCAGTACTCCTTTGGCCGAGTGCTCAGGCTGTGCCCTGGACAAGGTGATTACTGCCATGACTAGTGGATCAAGCATGCCAACCACACATAACTGCTTCCCTTAAGGAACTCAGGGTACTGCTGAAAATGTTGTACCAGCACCAGAGCTCCAGTTGGGAGCAAGAGAATCCCCACCCCCACCATTGTTAGAGGAAGAGTGACTTACCTCATGTTAGCCAAATGGGAGCAGTTCCGATCGGTGGACCAGCTGGCAGCGCTGCTTAGACAGAGGCTGTGCCTGCTGGGTGCTACCGAGTTAACTGCACATGGCCCATTTTTATAAAATAGAATCTCGACACAGGAGAGCCCATGGAGAGGACAATCCTGTACGCTGAACACTTCTCTACTACTGGAGCATCTAAGACTGGAACTGGGTCTGTGGGTTCCTGGGGGACTTGTGGCTAATGGTGATGCTGCACCATAGACACTTGTGACTATGGTCCGAAACAGTCAAAAGGAAACTCTGAGGACAGTCTACTAGTATGCATTCCCTGGATTCGGCCACAAGTGAAAGGAATATAACGCCAAACATGTTACAAGGTAGAGGATGGGACAGGGATTTCCCTGACAACTACTAGAGCACCGACCTCAAGGGGAGTGTGTTATTTCATGTGAGTGTTGTTATTACTTTGCATGTGTAAAGTTAGAAATACAATACTTCTTTTTCATGTAAAAGTAATTATTTGATTGGACATTAATTTATTGTTTGTACTGTGTGTATTTTGACTTATGAGTCTTGTTCACTTACCTGTAGCTACACTCCCCCGTCCCGCGAGAGATACTTTGGCTGCTCATCCATAGCTTCCACTGAGAATCAAGTGCAGAAGGGGTACTTGTCCCAGTTGCTCAGCATCCGCAGTAGGTCGGGCCTGAGGACATCAGGAGTTAAAGGTCTCAGTCACCACGGCTGGACCCAGTAGCCCTTGCGACCCCTAAGTACCTCTGAAAGGTGTTCTGACAGTGGGTTTGGGCTATTGAAGGCCCATTGGTAAGAGGAAGCTATTGATGTGACTTAAGTCCCTCTCTCTTTGTATCTGCACTTACGTCTTAGGTAATGGGACAGTGTATCATGACTGCACATATGGCTTGCTGTAGTGACTTTCATAGGAATGGTTATGATATGGCAGTGATGGTTCTTGGGATTTATTCAATGGAACCCATTACACAGTATCATGGCAGATTTTCAAATGGGTGATAGGGTGGATGGTGAGGCACGGAAGGCGTGCTTTAGCCTTTATCAGTGGAAATCTCAATACACACCCATGTTTGGTGACTGAGTGTTGTCCTTGGCATGAACTTCCTTTTATTGTGTGTCTTTCTTTTGTCATGATTTCCCACTTGAGTATGTATGCCAGTTGAAGCTGTGTGTTGAGGTGTTAGAGCTCTTGTTGAAAGTTGTCATTAATGGTGTACCCCACTGTGCAAACATTTACAAGGAATTTTGTAATGATGCATGTGTTTAGGGATCTCCAGGTATGTGCCTTGAAGTGTGCATTAACTTATGGCTATATTGACAGTGGTTGTGTTGTTGCAGGTATTTCCTTTTGGGGATATATTGCTCCTTTATTTTTTTGCACTTAATTGTTTGAAATATTATTGTGTTCCTTTTTTGCATTTAAGGTATGCTTTGCTCGAAAGTACCACTTTTACTTTCATATACTACTGTGTCTTTTGTCCCTGTTTAGGTCAAACTTGACTGTGAAGTAACAAATACAATTAAACACTAAACACGTTGAATTTTATACGATCACTAGAAAAAGAGCTGTCAGAATTACTAATGAGAGTGAGTGGCTAAGGCCCCCCCCACACACTGGTTTCCTTGAGTATAGTATTTCATTAGAAAGAAGTTATATGCTTCAACTGAAAAAGAGTGCTTGTATTAAAAGTTTTGTCCAGTGGGAAAGCTTATGCTCAACAAAGCAGCACTGAGTTGCTTACAGTGACAAGCCAATGATGAACAATATAGAGCTAATCTGTTTAATATGAACTGTTGTGATAGTGTAGGAGGCTGGCTTGGTTTGTAGTGGGAACCTACAGTACTTACACTTTATACCAGGTCCAGTTATTCCTTATTAGTGAAATGTAGGCAGTGTCTACACGCCAGACTCTCTAGAGGTAGCTGTGGATGAGCAGCCAAGGCTTATCTAGGAGACATGCAAAGCTCATGCAACACCACTGTTGTCACACAGTACTCACATGAAAGAAAATAATCACTGTTACGAATATAAAGGTATTTTATATTGGTGACACAAATACCAAAAATACCATGGAGACTGTACTCTTTTAGGAGGTAAATAATACACAAATTATATACACTAGTATGCAGAAATAGGCATAAAAACAGTTAGAAAACAGTGCAATTAGTGAAAATAACAATAGTTAGAAATGGGTCTAGGGGGAGCACAAACCATATACTAAGAAAGTGGACTGCGAAAGTCCGGCCCCCACCTAAGCAAGTGTAGTGTGTAGAAGGGAGCTGGGAGTACTAGAAAACCCCAAAGGTAAGTACTAGAACCCACCCCAGTGACCAGGAAAGCAGGAGTAAAACACAGACACTTCCCCAGAACACACACAGAAATCAGAAGAAGAATTATGCAAAACCCGGAAAATACTGTAAGACACCATACAGTGGATTCCTGGACAAGAAGGCCTGTGGAAGAATGGGACCAAGTCCAAGAAGCACAGAAAACTCCAGGAAGAGCAGGAGTCTCTGCTAACCCGGATGAAGGTGCAAAAGAAGAACCACTGGTGAAGAAGAACAGTCAAGAAGATGAATTTGGGTTCCTGGTTGGTGTAAGTGATGTCCCACACTGAAAGGAGGATTGCAGGTTGTTTTTTGTCATCGGTGTCTGCCAACAAGCCTTGGCACACGCAAAGCTCGTGGTCAGCAGTAAATATAGCTGCCCGGGACCATGAAAGGCCCAGGTGGCTCTACCCAGGAGGGTGAGTCAGAGGTGGCTCTCAGCAACTCAGAAATCCCACAGAAAACCAGGCAGCGCACACAGGAGTCTCATAACACAGGGACAAGGAAGGTGCAAAAGATGCCCATACAGCACTACGACAAAGGTTCCCACGTAGCCGGAGAACCACCCATGAAGCTGTGTGTTGCAGGATTGAGTGCTGGGGGCTAAAGCTACAAGATGCATGAAAGACCTGGAGGAAGGATGCCAACAAGCCTTGGCAGCTGCAAAACACGAGGTGCACAGGGGTACTGTCTTGTGTGGGGAGGCAAGCTCTTACCTCCACCAAAGTTGGACAGTTGGACGTGAGGACCATTGGGACCACTTCAGTCCACTACCCGTGATGCAGAATCCATGCACCTTAGCAGGAGAGGGGATCTACGTAGCCGGGAGTCATTGCAGTTGGTGCCTGCAGAAGCAAGGGAGTGACTCCTTCTCCCCAAGGGAGCTTCCTTCGCTCTTCTGGTGCAGGCTGAAGACGGGCTGTCTTCAAAGGATGTACGACCGGGAAACAGTTGCAGTTGCTGGCATCAGCTGGAGGTACAATGTTGCAGAAGGTGTCTTGCTTCTTTGTTTCAGTTTGTAGAGTTCCTGGAGGGCCCAGATGCAGCTTCTTCAGTGAGAAGTCGAAGTGGAGGATGCAGAGGATTCCTGCTGGAGTCTTGCAACCGAATCTGAGGAACCACCCAAAGGAGAGACCCTAAATAGCCCTGAAAGGGGGATTGGTCACCTTACCAGGTAAGCACCTATCAGGGGAGGGCTCTGACGTCACCTGCTGGCACTGGACTCTCAGATGCTTCCAGAGTTCCCTGCCAACCTTGAATCCAGGATGGCAAAACCCAGGGACCCTGTGGAGGAGCTCTGAGCACCACCCCTGGGGTGCTGATGGACAGGGGAGTGGTCACTCCCCTTTCCTTTGTCCAGTTTCGCACCAGAGCAGGGGTACCTGAACCGGTGTAGCTGGATGATGCAAGGAGGGCACCAAATGTTCCCTTCAAAGCATTTCCAGTGGCTTTGGGAGGCTACCCCTCCCAAGGCTGTAACACCTATTTCAAACAAAATCATTTGTTCTGCCTTCCTGGGCTCCAGCTTTTCAAGCAACAGGAGGGAAGAAACCTGTCTGTGAGGTGGCAGCAGCAATGGCTGCCTGGAAAACCTCAGAAGGCTGAAATGGCAATATTGGGGGTCATCTATGGAGCCCCCAGAGTGCATGGAATCATACAACCAATGCTTTCAAAAGCCTTGGGGTATGATTCCAACATGTTTGATACCAAACATGCCTATGTTCGGAGTTACCGTTCAGTAGCTGGATATAGATAGTGACCTATGACCAGTGTACATGTAAAATGGCATCCCCACACTCATGAAGTCCGGGAAAATGGTCCTGGAGGTCGTGGGGGCACCTCTGCTAGTGCAGGGGTGCCCTCACACACAGGTTCTGTCAGGAATAAGACTGTGCGCAGTCCAGGACCCGCCCAAACCTCCGCTGTGCGTATTTGCAGCGCTTCATGCGCATCACTTGTCATCCCCTCTTGTTCCAGAAGTGATCCTCAGCGTTGCCAGCCCTGTGTTAAAGCTCATGTAGCTGCAGGGTCAAGACATTTGTGGACAAGATGCACTTATCAGTGCAATCCTATGAAGGTACTACAATTCCCAAGTTTTTAGAGGCAGCTGCCATCTTGGGGTGTGGCAGGCCTATAAAGCCCAGCCACACCCAAGCACGTTGCTCACTATTTTGAAGACTTCGATGAAGTCAGACCTCGTGGGGGTTTCCTCTGAAGAAGAACAGAATTCCTTCAGAGCAGATTGGCAGTAACTCGGAGGATCCTTGTTTCCATGGTGAATTCAGATACAAGTAGGTCGTACTCGTGGGGTAAGGTCTTGAAGAGCCCAATCCAGAAGGGAGTTATTTCTTCCGAAGTTAAAGTGGCCCCTTAGCATAACGAACAAAGCGTTTCAGGCCACACAATATTCAAAGCGCTTCAGTTCACAGGAGTAAAGCGCACTTGGCACAACATTTAAAGCGCTTCAGTTCACAGGAAGTAGAGCACCCTTGGCACAGTATTCAAAGCGCTTCAGTTCATAGGAGTAAAGCGCACTTGGCACAGCATTCAAAGCACTTCAGTTCATAGGAGTAAAGCGCCCTTGGCACAGTAATCAAGGAGCTTCAGTTTACATGAGTAAAACTTTCTGGCCTAGGTGGCAAATGTGAAAACGTTTCAAAGATAAGCAAATCATAGTTTCATTGCTTTTGGAAGCATAATATGTGAGATACATATTTAAGTCTTTGATGATATTTGAGATACATGTTTAAGTCTTTGCAAATGTCTAGGCTGAGACCAAACGTCTTATGTTTATGAATGCATAGTAGTTGCATGATTGATGTTCAGAGTATGTTCATGGTCCAAGGCTCTTGCCTTCTCAAGGTTCAGAGGTCTCAGTTCGTTCTTGTACCATGATTCAGAGAAGGGCCATGCTCAGTTTTGTCTAAGGCTCATGACATTCTGAAGTATCATGATTTTACCCATTGTTCTTGTTACATGATTCAGAGAAGGGCCACGCCCAGTTTTTTTTGCCTAAAGCTCTTGCCATCCTGAGGTATCATGATTTTACTAATTGTTCTTGTTCAATGATTCATAGAAGGGCCACACCCAGTTTTTTGTCTAAAGCTCATGCCATCCTGAGGTATCATGATTTTACTAATTGTTCTTGTTCCATGATTCAGAGAAGGGCCACGCCCAGTTTTGTCTAAGGCTCATGACATTCTGAAGTATCGTGATTTTACCCATTGTTCTTGTTCCATGATTCAGAGAAGGGCCACGCCCAGTTTTTTGCCTAAAACTTTTGCCATCCTGAGGTATCATGATTTTACGAATTGTTCTTGTTCCATGATTCAGAGAAGGGCCACGCCCAGTTTTGTCTAAGGCTCATGACATTCTGAAGTATCATGATTCTACCAATTGTTCTTGTTCCATGATTTACAGAAGGGCCACGCCCTATCTACAAGGGTCTCAACCCTTGCATTCATGGAGACCCCTTTGTCTATTCCATAAGGGTCTCAACACTTGCATTCATGGAGACACCTTTGTCTATTCCATAAGGGTCACAACACTTGCATCCACGGAGACGCCTTTGTCTATTCCATAAGGGTCTCAACTCTTGCATCCATGGAGATGCCTTTGTCTATTCCATAAGGGTCTCAACACTTGCATCCACGTAGACGCCTTTGTCTATTCCATAAGGGTCTCAACACTTGCATTCACGGAGAAGCCTTTGTCCATTCCATAAGGGTCTCAACACTTGCATTCACGGAGACGCCTTTGTCTATTCCATAAGGGTCTCAACTCTTGCATCCATAGAGACGCCTTTGTCTAAGTGTATAATTGCATGTTGATGTTGTTATGAACAAGTATATACATACATGCTTAACCATTTTCCTTTTCAGATCTCTCTCCCTGCAGTTCCCTATCCTAATTTCCCTTCCCCCCTCTTGGCTTCATCAATACTCAGTGTTATTATAACTTTCTGAGTTGGTGATGCTGGGAGGTGGGCCATTTGTTCTACGACGTGCAGATCCAGAGGAAAGGTCACTGTGACAGGTACTTTGCACCCTGCCCTCAGGGCTGGAGGGCCTGCTATAGGGGTGACTTCTAAGTGGCCTGATGCAGTGTAAATGGCAGTGAAAGGGTACTTGCACCTTTTCATGCAGGCTGCAATGGCAGTCCTGCAGAAGCCTTTGCACGGGCTCGCTATGGGTGGCAAAATATATGCTGCAGCCCATAGGGGTCCCCTGGAATCCCAATGCCCTGGGTACCTACGTACCACATGCTATGGACTTAAAAGGGGGAACCAGTATGCCAATTTGGGAGTGAAATACAGACTTTTGGGAGAGAGAGCAGAATCACTGGGGTCCTGATTAGCAGGATCCCAATGAACACAGCCAAGCACACTGATGGTGGTAACCATGCCAAGGAAAGAGTATACTTTCCTACACCCCCCTCAAACAAGGGACAATAAGGCTAACCTTTCCCAGGTGAGTCTTCATTGTCTAAGTGGAAATATCTGGAGAGTTCATCTGCATTGGAATGGTTACTCCCAGGTATATGTTCCACTGTAAAGTCCATACCCTGTAGGGAAAGGAACACCTTATCAATTTTGTGTTTTCTCCCTCCATTTCCTTAAGCCATAAGAGAGGTTTGTGGTCTGTCTAAACAATGAAGTGAGTACCAAAGAGGTATGGTCTCAACTTCTTCAAGGCCCAGACTACAGTAAAGACCTCCCTCTTCATGGCTGACCAACACTTTTCTCTGAGGGTCAACCTTCTGCTGATAAAAGCTACTAGTTGGTTCTGGCCCTCTGTACTAAGCTGTGAAAGAACTGCCCTCACCCCTACCTCTGGAGCATTAGTCTGAACTATGAACGTCTTAGAGTAGTTTGGGCTTTTTATATCAGGTGCAGAGCACATGGCCTGTTTAAGTTCCTCAAAAGCATTTTGACAGCTGTCTGTCCATAATACCTTCTTAGGGGTGAGGTCATTAAGAGGGGCAACAACGGAGCCATAATTTCAATGAACCTCCTGTAATACCCAGTGAGACCAAGAAAGGCTCCGGCCTGGGTCTGTGTCGCAGGGGGAGTCCAATCTAAAATAGTTTGGATTTTCCCCTGTAGTGGTTGAATCTGTTCCCCGCCTACTAGGTGTCCCAGATAAACCACTTTCCCCTTCCCTATCTGGTACTTTGAAGCCTTGATAGTAAGGCCTGCCTTTTGAAGAGCCTCTAAAACTTTCCATAGGTGGACCAGCTGGTCATCCCAGGTGGAGCTAAAGACAGCTATATCATCTAGATATACTGCACTGAAGGCTTCCAGACCTTGATGACTGTATTCACCACCTCTGAAAAGTGGCAGATGCATTTTTAAAACCAAAGGGCATAAATGTAAATTGTGAATGCCCTCCAATGGTAGAGAATTCAGTTTTAGGTTTTACTTCCTGTGACAATTTGATCTGCCAATACCCTGCAGACAAGTCAAAGGTGCTTAGATACTTGGAGGATGCCAGTGTATCTATTAGCTCATCTGCCCTGGGTAATGGGTGAGCATCAGTCTTAGTGACTGTGTTGAGCCCTCTATAATCTACACAGAACCTCATCTCCTTCTTCCAATTTTGTGAGTGAAGTTTTGGTACCAGCACCACTGGGCTAGCCCAGGCGCTATCTGAGTGCTCAATCACTCCTAGGTCAAGCATCTTCTGCACCTCTGCTTTGCTGCAATCCCTTACATGATCAGGTTGCCTGTAGAGTTTACTCTTGACAGGCAGGATGTCTCCTGAATCAATGGTGTGTTCACACCATGTGGTTTGTCCAGGTGTAAGGGAAAATAGTTTTGTGAACTGCCTGCCCCAGGATATTTTTACAGTCTTCTCTTTGAGACTGAGAAAGGCAATCTGCTAAGGCTACCCCCTCAAAAGAACCATAAGCTACAGAATTTGAAAAGAGGTCAGGGAGAGGGTCACTCTCTTCCTCCTGTCCCTCATCAGTGGCCATAAGCAGAGTTAAGTCAGCCCTATCATAGTAGAGCTTTAGGCGGTTCACATGAAGTACTCTAAGAGGACTTCTAGGAGTGCCAATGTCAACTAAATAAGTGACCTCACCCTTTTTCTCCACTATGGTGTGTGGTTCACTCCATTTGTTTTGGAGTGCTCTTGGTGCCACAGGCTCCAGGACCCACACTTTCTGCCCTGGTTGGTACACTGACAGGACAGCCTTCTGGTCATGCCCTTTCTTTTGCAATTCTTGGCTTGCCTGAAGGTTTCTACTGGCCTTCTTCATGTGTTCAGCCATCCTTTATCTGAGGCCAAGTATATAGTACACTATGGCGGTTATTACAACATTGGCGGTAAAAGCCGCTTACCGCCGTGCAGAAGACCGCCAACACACGCCGCGGAAAACCGCCACAGCTATTATGACCCACATCTCGGAATCCGCCAAAATCTAGACACCCACACAAGTCCACCACACCAAAGGTCAGTGATAAACTGGCGAAAACAAAACCTCCACCATCACGCCAACAGAAATACGCCCACACTATCACGACACACAAATCCACGCGGCGGTCTTTCAACCGCGGTATTCCATTGGCGGTACACACCTCCACGCTCAAAATACACACACATTTACAAAACACAGCCACATTGGACAATTCGAAATACACGCACCTGATACTCATACACACACCACTCCTACACACCCAATACTATATAAAACACACACCCACATCACCCACAAACCCTTACGACAACAAATCACGAAGGAAGGCCAGAGAAAGACACCGCCATCAACAATACAAGCATCCACAGGCACACAACACCATCACCCACATAACTTCCACGCACCGCACACTACACACCACTACATATCAGCACACTTATCACCCCACACACACCACCGCACACATCACTTACACCACCCCATGGCATGGCAACTACACCGCAGGTTCTCGGATGAGGAGCTCAGGGTCATGGTGGAGGAAATCGTCCGGGTAGAGCCACAGCTATTCGTATCACAGGTGCAGCACACCTCAATTGCAAGGAAGATGGAGCTATGGCGAAGAATAGTGGACAGGGTCAACGCAGTGGGACAGCACCCAAGAAATCGGGAGGACATTAGGAAGAGGTGGAACGACCTACGGGGGAAGGTGCGTTCCGTGGTTCAGGGGACTTGCGGCGGACTCCCACCTCCTCCCCCACAACTAACAACATGGGAGGAGCAGGTCTTGGCAATTTTGCATCCTGAGGGCCTCGCAGGAGTAGGTGGAGGAATGGACTCTGGTAAGTCAAATCCTAACTATTACATCCCCCACCCTACCTGCATGCCAGCACATACTCCCACCCTCACCCCCATCACTCTAACTCTTCACAAATGTCCCAACATCACAAACCACACATCCCAACACCAAGCCCTGCATGCAACAACAAAGCATGGACACCCATCACTAAAGCATGCCCACTGCACATACCCATACACCCCCCTAAATCATCATCACACAAGGTCCCACACAGGAATGCAAGCACTGGGGTACACGGTCACCCACCCATTGCACACCATGGCACACACTGATATAATAAACATAATTTTATACCGCTGCAGGACCCCTACCCAATGTCACCGGACAGGAGGGTCCACACATGTCCACACCACCAACTGAAGAGGCCCACAGTGATGACAGCACCTCTGTCCAGCTGGATCTAGATGACCAGCCCGGCCCATTGGGGACCTCGGGACAGTCAGTTCCCCTCACCCAGTCACAGGCCACCACAGAGCTTCCCCCCCTCTGGAAACACCAGCACAGCACCCACCCAGCGGGCCCATACCTCCGTCCCCAGGACACGTCAATCAGCAGTGTGTCCACCACTACAGGGAACCCAGGCTAACCCACCACCCCAACAACAACTGGGACCTGGGGGCAGTGGTAGTGGGCACACGGTCCAAGGGACAAAGGCCCAGGAACACAGGGGAACTGGGAGGGCTGCTGTGCGACAGGGGGCGGACAGGCCCAGGGAACCCACTCTCCACGAGGCCCTCTCCTCCATCATGGGAGCCTACCACCACTCCCAGGAGAGGATGGCAACGGTACTGGCCGAGTTTCAGGAGACCCAGCGCCTGCAGGAGGAACAGTATATGGGCTTCAGGGAGGAACTCAGAACCATCAGTTCCACCCTGGGCACCATCGTAGGGGTGCTGAAGGAAGTACTCAACACCAGGACGGACACTGTGGCACTACAAGGGGCCCCTGACACTAGCATGGACAATGAACTGCCCACCACCTCCGCCGGCGCTAGTGGACAGGAGGCAACTCCACAGGACCACCACACCAGCACCCCACCCCTGCAGAGGGAGAACCACCTCGCAAACGGTCCCTGAGATCCAGGAACAAGACAGAGAACGATGCCAAGACCCCGCCAAGAAATGAGACCACCCTGATTGTCATCCTACTGTCCCACTTTGTCACCCTGTCCATCCTCAAACTGCCCCAGCTCAACTTCCTATGCCCATTTGGGCAATGCACCTGTGAGACTAATAGACTGGACTCTGCCATGGACATTCCTCCGCCATCACCCCTCACCATTTTACAACCACCTCCAATATTGAGCACTTAAATAAACACCCTTAAAGCACAAAACAATCTGGAGTCAGTCTGTGATTTCGGAATACTGTATTAGCAATAACTGTGGCAAAAAGCTCTTTCATTTGTAATGTCAACATACCTATGTCACACAGCTCTAGTCCATGAGGAATCAAAGCAGTTGTCACACTGTGGGACCCAGATCTGTGAAATCGGAAGGGAAAGTGACAACTCAGTGACCATACACTGGTTGAAAACGACAGACAGTAGAGAGGCAGTAGTGTTTAAGTACAAGTAGTAGGCAGGTCTGTATTCTTACCTGTGTTTCACTGGAAATATTGCTGGATCACTGAGTCCCTGTTGTCCATGTCTTCGTCCTCTGCTTCCTCGTCTTCACTGTCCACAGGCTCCACAGCTGCAACAACACCGCCATCTGGACCATCCTCCTGCAGAAAAGGCACCTGTCGTCTCAAAGCCAAGTTGTGAAGCATACAGCAGGCCACGATGATCTGGCACACCTTCTTTGGTGAGTAGAATAGGGATCCACCTGTCATATGGAGGCACCTGAACCTGGCCTTCAGGAGGCCGAAGGTCCTTTCTATCACTCTCCTAGTTCGCCCATGTGCCTCATTGTAGCGTTCCTCTGCCCTTGTCCTGGGATTCCTCACTGGGGTCAGTAGCCATGACAGGTTGGGGTAACCAGAGTCACCTGCAAATGGCGAGGGACAACTGTTAGACACACACTGATGTGGAGGGATATCCCCAGACCCAGACAACCATTCCCACTGACTAGCTTCCAGGTGCTCCCCTAATAGCCACACACGGTGCCTCTGGAGTTGACCCATCACATAAGGGATGCTGCTACTCCGCAGGATGTAGGCGTCATGCACTGAGTCAGGGAACATGGCATTCACATGGGAGATGTACTGGTCTGCCAAACATACCATCTGTACATTCATGGAATGATAACTCTTCTGGTTTCTGTACACCTGTTCACTCCTGTGGGGGGGGTACCAAAGCCACATGTGTCCCATCAATGGCACCTATGATGTTGGGGATATGTCCCAGGGCATAGAAATCACCTTTCACTGTAGGCAAATCCTCCACCTGAGGGAAAACGATGTAGCTCCGCATGTGTTTCAGCAGGGCAGACAACACTCTGGACAACACATTGGAAAACATAGGCTGGGACATCCCTGATGCAATGGCCACTGTTGTTTGAAATGACCCACTTGCAAGGAAATGGAGCACGGACAGCACCTGCACTTGAGGGGGGATTCCTGTGGGATGGCGTATAGCTGACATCAGGTCTGGCTCCAACTGGGTACACAGTTCCTGGATTGTGGCACGGTCAAGCCTGTATGTGATAATCACATGTCTTTCCTCCATTGTCGACAGGTCCACCAACGGTCAGTACACCGGAAGATGCCGCCATCTCCTCACATGTCCCAGCGGACGGTGCCTATGAAGGACAACAACGAGCACAGAGTCAAACAACTCAGAGGTACGTACCCACAGCTTACACAGAACACCATTCATAATCTAAAAAGTGGCCTGTATGTGTGTTGAGTCTAGGCCTAGGTATGTGTGACGTAGTTGAAAATTAAGCCATGTGGGCCCCTGAAATGGCGGCTGCCTGACCTGTAAAGTGGGACAATGAGATGTGAGGTAACTGCGCTGGCGTTGTACACGGTCGCGGTAGGCGGTCGAAGACCGCGGCGCAATGCTGCATTGTTTAACATGGGACCCTATGGGTCCCAGGAGCCAATGACGATGCACGCAGGCGGTGACGGTACGCACCGCCGCGGACGTGACCGCCATTTTCTATCCGTTCAATCACTCGATACCTGATCTTCGACAGGAGAGGACCTACACTGCAAGTGCTGCTGTGACCTGGGTCTGGAAGAGACAATGGCTCGAGTGTCTTGGGAAAGGGCCCCTGCCTTCTCATCGGAGGAGTTGGAGAAACTTGTGGATGGGGTCATCCCCAGTACACGCTACTCTACGGTCCTCCAGACAAACAGGTAAGTACACTGGGAGCATGCTGTATGGGCTATGCCTGTGTGGAGAGGGGTGGATTTAAGAAGGAAGGAGGGAGAGTGCGGCGTGCATTAAATGACGGTGAGTGCATGTGCCACATGGCAAGGGTAGGATGGGGGCCAATCACTTTGGCGGTGCAGTTGGTAATAAGTTTCTCTTCCCCCTGTACAAATCATGTAGGTCAGCGCCCACCCGAAAAAATATATTTGGCGTGCCATCGCCAAGGACGTCCGGACCCTGGGGGTCTACCACAGACGGAGCACCCACTGCTGGAAAAGATGGGAGGACATTCGCCGCTGGAGCAAGAAGACGGCAGAGACTCAGCTGTGGATGGGTGCCCGTCGCATCATGAACCCCCTGATGTTCAGGATCCTGGCGTTGGCGTACCCGGAGTTGGATGGGCGCTTGAGGGCATCACAGCAGCCACAAGGGGGTGAGTACACTCGCATTCTGCTGATTTTGCGCGCAGTGGAGGTGTTTGGGTGGGGGAGGTGAGCTGTGGGTTTCCCTAGACCAAGGTGAGTTCCGTAGGCAAGATCCCTCTGTAAGGCAGGCCATGTGGCACCCCCCGCACCTCTCTAGAGTGCCAAGTACACCTAGTCATGCCCCTGTGTCATCCATGTGTGCAGATGTCATCCATAGCCTAGTAGGCCATTTCCCAGGAATTGAACAGTGGAGCCCAAGAGCGCGGCATAGTGAAGGGGGCTTCTGTGTCTGTCGTGTCCGCCAACGGTAGCGGTAATGCATGCACTCAACATGTCTTTCTTCTGTCGTCCCCCACTTTTTGTGGTCTCCCTGTTCTTGTGTGCATTAGCATCATCAGGCGGTTGAGCAGTGGCACCGGAGCATAAGGGGGCTGCATCCCACATGGCCATGGAGGGCCACACTACGGAATCAGACTTCACCAGTGGGACGGAGGGCGAGGGGAGCTCCATGGCGGGCACAGGAGCTGAGACCAGTGACACAGACTCGTCCTCTGATGGGAGCTCCCTTGTGGTGGCGGCAACATCTGTGCCCCCCATCTACAGGTACAGCTGCCACCCCCCCTTCCAGCACAGCCCTCCCAGCAGCCCTTCAGGCTTCGCCCAGTGCCCGGTCACCCGGGTGGGTGGGCATCACCTTCGCCCCAGGCACCTCAGGCCCTGCCCCAGTCACCCCTGCTGCCTGAGAAGGCCATTGACCTCCTCAGGTCCCTCACTGTTGGGCAGTCTACCATTTTGAATGCCATCCAGAGTGTAGAAAGGCAGTTGCAACAAACAAATGCATTCCTGGAGGGCATTCATTCTGGTTGGGAGGCCCTTCAGCGAGCTTTTCAGACTCTGGCCTCAGCACTGAAGGCAGCCATTGTCCCTGTGTCTAGCCCCCCCCCTCCACCTTCCTCCACCCAGACCCAATCCCTTGTACCGTGTACCTCAGCCTATCACAAGCACACCTACAGACCAGCATGCACACACGTCAACACCCAAGGGAAGCTCAGGCAAACATAAGCACCACACATCCCACAGGCATTCACGCAAGCATCACACACATGCAGACATAGCAACATCCACTGCCTCCACTGTGTCCCCCTCCTCCTCGTCTCCCTCCTCCCTCCCAGTCTCGTCTACACTCACACCTGCATGCACTACCTCTACAGCCACTACTACCATCACCAGCACACCCACCACCACACCCCGCTCATGTGCAGTCACCACCCCCACTACCATTCACACGTCCCCTGTGTCCTCTCCCAGTGTGTCTGTGACGCCACCTCCCAAGATACACAAACGCAGGCACACACCCACCCAACAGCCATCCACCTCACGACAGCCTCCAGCGCATGCACCTTCACCCAACGTCAGCAAACGAACACCTCCTACAACCACAACCTCTTCCTCCACTCCCAAACCCCCTCCAGCTACCCATCCCAGTGTCTCCCAAAAAGTTTTCCTGTCCAACCTTGACCTCTTTCCCACATCTCCCCCACCTCATCCGTCTCCTAGGGCCCAAACTAGCACCTCAGCCACAACATCTCCGGGACCAGTGGTGCCTGTAGTCACCGGAATCTGGAGTGCACCGGCCACCAGGGCAGCCAGTGTGGCACGGAGCCACAGCACAGACAGTCCCCCACCTGTGAAGCATCAGAAGTTGGCCAGTGCCCGGCGGGAGAGGGGGAAGACTCAAGCCACCAAAGCAGCTCCCAGGGGTACAGGTGGTCGTGTGGAGTCAGCTGCGACACCTTCCAAGGTGGGGAAGGGGCAGAAGAAAGTCAGCAAGTCTGGGAAGAGCAGCACAGCGGAGAAGACCGTCATCATCCCCACTGCCCAGGAGGCCACCGCCAGCACCAGCCCAGCTGCCCAGGAGGCCACCGTCAGCACCAGCCCAGCTGCCCAAGAGGCCACCGCCAGCACCAGTCCAGCTGCCCAGGAGGCCACTGCCAGCACCAACCCAGCTGCCGAGGAGGCCACCCCCAGCACAAGCCCCGCTGGGCCATTAAGGACCGCCAGCAAAAGCCCCGCTGGGCAATGAAGGACCGCCAGCAAAAGCCCCGCTGGGACAGAGAGGACCACCAGCACAAACCCTGCTGGGTCATGAAGGACCGCCAGCAAAAGCCTCGCTGGGACAGAGAGGACCGCCAGCACAAGCCCCGCTGGGCCATGAAGGACCGCCAGCAAAAGCCCCGCTGGGACAGAGAGGACCGCCAGCACAAGCCCCGCTGGAACAGAGAGGATCGCCAGCACAAGCCCCGCTGGGCCATGAAGGACCGCCAGCAAAAGCCCCGCTGGGACAGAGAGGACCGCCAGCACAAGCCCCACTGGGCCATGAAGGACCGCCAGCAAAAGCCCCGCTGGGACAGAGAGGACCGCCAGCACAAGCCCCGCTGGGACAGAGAGGACCGCCAGGACAAGCCCCGCTGGGCCTTGAAGGACCGCCAGCAAAAGCCCCGCTGGGACAAAGAGGACCGCCAGCACAAGCCCCGCTGAGCCATGAAGCACTGCCAGCAGCTGAATCACTGCAAAGGAGACCGCTGCTCCAAGCACCGCTGAACAGGGCACCGCCGCATCAAGCACCAATGAACAGGGCACCACCACCTCAAGCACTGCTGAACAGGGCACCGGCGCATCAGCACCGCTGAACAGGGTACCACCGCCTCGAGCACCGCTGAACAGGGCACCGCCATCTCAAGCAACGCTGGCCCATGAGCGCCAAGGGCACTGACGCTACTGCGTCCGTCACGGGCAGAATGAAGCACTCTGGGCACAATGCCCCTTCCAGAACCAGTGGAGAGATCCATCCACTACCTCTGTCCTTAGCAGGATGAAGCACTCTGGGCAACATGCCCCCTCCAGAACCAGTGTAGAGATCCATCCACTACCTCTGTCCTCAGCAAGAGGAAACACGCTGCGCACCATGCCCCCTTCAGAACCAGTGGAGACTGTTATCCACTTGAGAGACTGTGGCTTTGCACTCCCCAGGATTGCACAGTGGGCAACCCACCCACTGTAGGGACTTGAGAGACTGTGGCTTTGCACTCCCCAGGATTGCACATTGGGCAACCCACCCACTGTAGAGACTTGAGAGACTGTGGCTTTGCACTCCCCAGGATTGAACAGTGGGCAAACCACCCACTGTAGAGACTTGAGAGACTGTGGCTTTGCACTCCCCAGGATAGAGCAGTGGGCAAACCGCCCACTGTATAGACTTGAGAGACTGTGGCTTTGCACTCCCCAGGATTGCACAGTGGGCAACCCACCCACTGTAGAGACTGGAGAGATTGTGGCTTTGCACTCCCCAGGATTGCACAGTGGGCAACCCACCCCCTGTAGAGACTTGAGAGACTGTGGCTTTGCACTCCCCAGGATTGCACAGTGGGCAACCCACCCACTGTAGAGACTTGAGAAACTGTGGCTTTGCACTCCCCAGTTTGTAACAGTGGGCATGTGGCCCTCTCGTGGATTTGGCGTAGTGCACTCAAGCGGCTGAGGTGCCCCGCCTTTCCCTCCCCCTGAGGTGCCTGTTTTATTGGTATCTGATGCCCCTGCAGTGTTCTCTCCATCATGGTTGGGGATCTTGTGTGGGCCTCGCCCATACCGTGTGGGCCCAGTGTTCCACAGACTTAATTGGAGCACTACCTGGACTACTATGCTTGGTATATATTTTGTACATGATGTATATATATTTTTTTGCCTACTTGATTTTAATATATTACAATGGTTACACTCATTTTCTATTGTCTTTGCATTCTTCCGGGGGGGTTAGGGGGTGTAACTGTGATGTATCAATATGTATTAGTGTGTGTGTTGTAGTGGGTGAGGGTGGGGGTGTTGCGTGTGTGTCCCTGTTTTTTCCATCCCCCCTCCCCTGTGTCGTAGGTGCAGTACTCACCGTGGTCTTCGCCGCCGGCGTTCGTGCTCCTGGTAGAGGAGCAGGAAGACAATCGCAGGGAGAATTTGGAGTTCTGGTTCCATGGTGTCCTCATTCCTCGTGGGGTGTGTAGAGGTGAGCGTTTTCCCTTCTAAATCCTGTTTCCGCCGTGTTTTTATCCACGGTGAATCTGCCCCGGAAAAGGTGGCGGATTGGCCTGTTGTGATACTGTGGGTGGTACTTTGTCCTCCGCCTGTCTGTTGGCAGTGACCGCTGCGCTGTATGTTTGTACTGCCATGGCGGTCGGAGTGTTAAAGTGGCTGTCTTTGTTGGCGGTTTCCGCCACGGTTGTAATTGCAAAATCTTTACCGCCGGCCTGTTGGT
The DNA here is from genome assembly GCF_031143425.1 of Pleurodeles waltl. Taxonomy (NCBI): domain Eukaryota; kingdom Metazoa; phylum Chordata; class Amphibia; order Caudata; family Salamandridae; genus Pleurodeles; species Pleurodeles waltl. Next base: position 822,700,438 of record NC_090438.1, on the reverse strand, counting down.
GGTCTTACCGCCGCTTTAACACCGACTGCCAGGGTTGTAATGACCACCTATGTCTTTTTTAGGGGGCTTCAGGGGTTGCTCCCAGCTCTCCTTTACAAGAGCCAATGGATCCCTAACAGGGTGACCAAAGATGAGTTCAAAGGGGCTGTAGCCCACTCCCTTTTGGGGTACCTCCCTGTAGGCAAGGAGGAGGCATGGTGACAGGAAATCCCATCTCCTCCTGAGTTTTTCAGAGAGTCCCATAACCATGTCTTTGAGTTTTTATTAAAGCGCTCAACCAACCCATTTGTCTTGGGATGTTAAGGTATAGTGAATGTATAGGTTACACCACACTCTTTCCACATTGCTTTCAAGTATGTGTAGGAGGCTGACCTGGTTTGTGGTGGGTACCTATAGTACTTACACCCTATACCAGGTCCAGTTATCTCTTATTAGTGAAATGTAGTCAGTGTCTAGAAACCAGGCTGTCTAGAGGTAGCTGTAGGCAGAGAAGCCAAGGCTGAACTATGAGACATGCAAGGCTCTTACAATACCACTGTAATCACACACATGAAAGACAATACTCATGTTACCAAAAATAAAGGTACTTTATTTTAGTGACACAAGTCCAAAAATACTTTGGAGACTATACTCCCTTAGGAGGTAAGTAAATTACACAATATATACACTAGTATCCCGAAACAGCTAAGTAAACAGTCAGAAAATAGTACAAACAGTTAAAATCACAATAGGTTGCAATGGGCCTAGGGGGAATACAAACCATATACTAAAATAGTGGAATGTGAAATTCGGTTTCCCACCTAGGCAAGTATAGTGTGTAGAGGGATGCTGGGAATGTAAGAAAACACCAAAGGTAAGTAAATACCCCACCCCAGAGCCCAGGAAAGCAGGAGTAAAACACAGCAAGCTTCCTAAAGCACACTAGAAGTCATGGTAGAAGGCAAGAACCAGAAGAGACTGCAAGACACCAACAATGGATTCCTGGACCTGAGGACCTGTGGAAGAAGGGGACCAAGCCCAAGAAGCAGTGAAGAGTCCAGGGAGAACAGGAGCCCCTGCTAACCCGGATGAAGGTGCAAAAGAAGAACCACTTGTGAGAAGAAAAGGTCAGTATTGCACCAAAGAAGATAGATGCGGGTTCCTGGTTGGTGCAGAAGATGTCCCACACCAGATGGATAAATGCAGTCTGGTTTGCATTGCTGGATTCCGCAAACAAGCCTTGATAAATGCAAAGCTCGTGGTTTGTGGAAAATGGTGCTGCCCAGGCCCAGGAAGGACCAGGTCGACTCTACCCAGGAGGGGGAGATAGAGGGAGCTCTCAGTAACTCAGAGAGATCTCTGAAGACCAAAAAGCATGCACAGGAGTCCCACGGCACGGGGACAAAGAAGGTGCTAATGGAGGCCCATCTAGCACAACACAAAGGATTCCCACGCCACCAGAAAACGACTCAGGAAGCTGTGTGTCACAAGATGCTGTGCTGTGCTTGAAGAACTTCTTGGAAGATCACACACAAGCCTTGGTAGCTGCAAGTCACGCGGTGCATGGGAGTACTGTCCTGCGTGGGGAGGCAAACTCTTACCTACACGAAAATTGGAAAGCTGGACTTTGGGGCTGTTAGAGTCACTTTAGTCCACCACCCGTGTCACTGGATCCACATCTGTCATCGGGAGAGGGGACCCAAGCTACCAGTCGTCGCTATAGAGAGGTGCCTGCTGAAGCAGGGAAGTGACTCCGTCACTCCACGGGAGATGCCTTTGGTTCCTCTGGTACAGGCTGAAGACAGGCAGTCCTTGAAGCGTGCACAACTTGGAAACTGTTGCAGTTGCTGGCAGGAGATGAAGTTACAAGATCGCAGAAATCGTCTTTGCTTCTTTGTTGCAGTTTTGTAGAGTTCCTGGAGCAGTTGATCCATCGGTAGAAGGTGAAGTAAAGGATGCAGAGGATTCCTGATCGAGTCTTGCAATCCGAATCTGAATAAACTCCAGAGGAGAGACCCTAAATAGCCCTGAGAGGTGTAATGGTCACCTAACGAGGTAAGCACCTATCAGGAGGGGTCGCTGACGTCACCTGCTGGCAGTGGTCCCTCAGATGCTCCCAGAGTTCCCTGACCATCCTGAAAACAAGACAGCAGAACTCAGGGACACTCTGGAGGAGCTCTGGGCACCACCCCTGGGGTGGTGATGCACAGGGGAGTGGTCACTCCCTTTCCTTTGTCCAGTTTCGTGCCACAGCAGGGACTGGGGGTCCCTGAACCGGTGTAGACTGGATTATGCTAGGAGGGCACCATCTGTGCCCTTCAAAGCACTTCCAGAGGCTCTGGGAGGATACCCCTCCAATGCTTGTAACAACTATTTCCAAAGGGAGAGGGTGGAACACCCCTCTCCTAAAATAAATGTATTGTTATGCCTTCCTGGGATAGAGCTGCTCAAGCCCCTGGAGGGCAGAAGCCTGTCTGTGAGGTGGAAGCAGTGGGGCTGCAGTGAAAACCTAAGAAGGCTGGTATGGCAGTACCAGGGGGTCCATAGTGGAGCCCCCAGGGTGCACGGAATTGTAAAACCAATACTGGAATCAGTATTGGGGTACAATTCCCAATTGTTAGACATCTTACATGGCCATATTCGGAGTTACCATTGTGAAGCTGTACATAGGTACTGACCTATGTGCAGTGCACACTTAAAATGGCGTCTCCGCACTCATGAAGTCTGGGAAAATGGGCCTGGATGACGTGGGGGCACCTCTGCTAGTGCAGGGGTGCCCTCACACACAGGTACATTGCTCCCAGCTTTCAGAGTCTGAAGGCCTGACATATAGTGACCTGGTGCAGTGAAAATGGCTGTGAAATAGTGCATGCACTATTTCACACAGTCTGCAGTGGCAGTCCTGTAGAAGCTTTTGTATGGGCTCCTTATGGGTGGCAAAAGAAATGCTTCAGCCCATAACCCAATGCCCTGGTTACCTATGTACCATATGGTAGGGACTTATAAGGGGGGTCCAGTATGCCAATTTGGAGTGAAATATTAGATTACCAGTATGTCTGGACACATTTGGAACCAGATAGAGCATAAGCACTGGAGTTTCAGTTAGCAGGACTCCAGTGACAAAGTTAAGCACACTGAAAAAAACAGTGAAACAGACTGACAAGTAGGCCACAAACCATAAGCACTGAGGTCCTGACTAGCAGGATCCCAGTGACACAGTCAAAACACACTGACAAATAGGCCATAGAAAGAGGCTACTTTCTCACAGTCCGCAGACATGAAGTTGCTACCCTTGTCCGATACAACCTCTTTTGGGAAACCCACCCTGGAAAAGATTCCCAGTAGGGCTTTGGCCACTGCAGGAGCTGTAGTGGTCCTAAGATGTATGGCTTCTAGTTACCTGGTGGCATGGTCCACCACCACCAGAATAAATCTGTTTCCAGAAGTTGTAGGAAGGTCAAGGGGGCCAACAGTGTTAACCCTTACCCTTTCAAAGGGTACCTCAACCACTGGCAGTGGGATTAAGGGGGCCCTTAGAGTGCCACCTGTCTTGCCACTGGCTTGACAAGTGACACAGGAGCGACAAAACTCCTTGGTATCTTCAGACATGAGAGTCCAGTGAAAGTGAGGGACCAGTCCGTCCCAGGTTTTGCTTTGCCCCAGATGTCCAGCAAAGGGAATATCATGTGCCAAGGTCAACAGAAATTCTCTGTATTGCAGAGGGATGACCAGTCTCCTGGTGGCACCAGGTTTGGGGCCCCTTGCTTCAGAATACATGAGATTGTTTTCCCAGTGGGTGCCACTGGTATCCCCTGCTTCTTCCTTGACAGCTTGCTGTCTCAAACCCTCAAGTGTGGGGCAAGTCTGCAGTGCCACACTTAACTCCTCCCTGGCAGGCCCCCCTGCACCTAAGAGTTCAGCTGTATCAGCTTGACTTTCTTCGGGTGTAGGTTCTGTCCAGGGAGTTAACTCCTCCTCCTCAAATGGGAATCATCAGTGGCTGGAGGGATGGGGGGGATAACTTCTTACCCTTCCTCGCTCTGCTTTTGGGGAGCTCTTGGTCCATAGATTCAGGATCCAAGTTCCCTTGTTCTCTTTGCTTCTTGGCCTGAGCCCTGGTTAAAGCAAAGATATGCCTAGGAATGTCCAGCATGGCTGTATGGTCCTCCAAGTCCACTACAGCCCAAGCTGAAGTCTCCAAGTCATTCCCTAGTAGACACTCTACAGGTAGGTCTGTGGATACCACAACTGTTTTTGGACCAGTAAGCCCCCCCCCCCAGTTGAGATAAACAACTGCCATGAGGTGGCTTACAGTGTTGTTATGGGAGTCAGTCACTTGGTACTGATGACCAAGTAGGTGTTGCTCAGGGTCCACCAGTTTTTCAGTCACCATGGTGACACTGGCACCTGTGTCCCTGTAGGCCTCAACCTGAACACCATTTATTAGGGGTTGTTGCTTGTACTTATTCATATTAAGGGGTCAAGCAACAAGGGTGGCAAGGCCAATGCCACTGTCAGAGACTAAAACAGCCTCAGTGGTTTCCCTAACTAAACCAACCCCCACTACATTTCCCAGAGTGAGCCCTGCTACACCCTTGGACTGACTATTTGTACGGTTAGTAGGAGCTTTGCTGCTTTTCTTAGGGCAAGAGCTGGCTCCTGCCCTGTGGCCTTTGTTCCTACAAAGATAGCACCAAGGCTTTTTGTTCTGATTGGAATGAGAAAAGGATTTAGACCCACCTCCAGAAGAGTTTTGTGGGCCTGATGAAGACTCTTAGGCCCTCATTACAACCCTGGCGGTCGGTGATAAAGCGGCAGTAATACGGCCAACAGGCCGGCGGTAATACCGCCAACAGGCCGGCAGTAACAAAAAGGGAATTATGACCACAGCAGAAACTGCCCACACAGACAGCCACTTTAACACACCGACCGCCACGGCGGTAGCAACAAGCACTGCAGCGGTAACCGCCAACAGCCAGGCGGAAGACAATGTCACACTATTACAACAGGTATATCCACCACCTTTTCCGGGGCGGTACCAACGACATCAAAAGCACAGCGGAAACAGTACACAGAAGGCAAAGGACTCACCTCTGAAGACTCAGGGAAGAACCACGCCGCCATGGAGCCCGAGTAGCAGGTGTTTCCCATGCTCGTTTAGATCCTTCTTCACTATGAACATCAACGCCGGCGAAGACGACCACAGTGAGTACAGCCACCTAGCACACAAGGGAGGGAGGGAGGGAGTGAGGGAAATGAGAGTGACACACACACGCAAACCCCCACCCCCAACACCAGACACACAAGCAGTAAGAAAACATATTTATCCCGTACCCCTCAGGAATAATGCAAGGAGAAAAGGAATTGATTAAAGTGAGTGTAATAAGATGAAATACTAGAAATTTACGCTTCAAAATCAAAACAGTATATACATATATACAAATGGAAGGACACAGCCCAGTCCACAATGTCTGTGGGCCACAGGGCCACATCACATAGGCCAAGGTGGGTGGTTGGCCTGCTGCTTGGTCCTGGGGAGTGCAAAGCCATAGTCTCTCTAGTGGGTGGTTTGCCCACTGCTTGGTTCTGGGGAGTGCAAAGCCACAGTCCCTCTAGTGGGTGGGTTGCCCACTGCTTGGTCCTGGGGAGTGGAAAGCCACAGTCGCTCAAGTGGATGGCTTCTTCCACTGGTTCTGGAGGGGGCTTTGTGCCAAGTGTGCTTCATCCTGGCAAGGAGAGGGTGAGTGGATGGCTTCTTCCCCTGGTTCTGGAGGGGGCTTTGTGCCCAGTGTGGTCCATCCTGGCAAGGAGGGGGTGAGTGGATGTCTTCTTCCACTGGTTCTGGAGGGGGTTTTGTGCCCAGTGATGCTGATCTTGGGGAGTGCAAGGTCACAGTCTCTCACCTGGATGTCACACCCACAGGATTTGCATGGTCCAGGACGGCCTACAGTCCATGGAGGCAGGACAACACACTTCCTGCGGGCGGTGACAGCTGCTCAGTGGTGGCAGTAGTGGGGCTGGTGTTGGGCCTGGCAGTGGTGGGGGGAGGCTCCTGCCCATCCCCTGCAGCCTCGGATGGCTGCCCACTGGGGCTGCTGGTGGTGCTGGCAGTGGTGGGGGAAGGCTCTTGCCCATCCCCTGCAGCCTTGGATGACTGCCCACAGGGGCTGCTGGCGGTGCTGGCAGTGGTGGGGGGAGGCTCCTGCCCATCCCCTGCAGCCTTGGATGGCTGCCCACTGGGGCTGCTGTAGCCTTTGGCGGTGCTGGTGGCGGTGCTGTTGTCGGGAATGCCAGTGGTGGGGAGAGGTTCAAAGCCCTTCCCCTGCAGCCTCGGATGGCTGAACCACCATGGTTGGTGGTGGGGGCTCAGAATCAGCACCAGGCCTCCTGTCCTTCCTGCAGGCCCCTTGCCCTTCCCAGCTGGCGGTGCCTCCATGCCCTCCACCTTGGCAGCTGGTGGTGCCTCCTTGCCCTTCACCATGGCAGCTGGTGGTGCTTCCTTGCTCTTGCTCTTGGCAGCTGGTGGTGCCTCCTTGCCCTTCACCTTGGCAGCTGGTGGTGCCTCCTTGCCCTTCACCTTGGCAGCTGGTGGTGCCTCCTTGCTCTTGCCCTTGGCAGCTGGTGGTGCCTCCTTGCCCTTCACCTTGGCAGCTGGTGGTGCCTCCTTGCTCTTGCCCTTGGCAGCTGGTGGTGCTTCTTTGCCCTTCACCTTGGTAGCTGGTGCAGGCACACTGTCAGTGCTGATGGCTGGTTCCCTGGAGCCTCTCCCACTTGCAGTAGCTGCCGACACTACTGTGGCCGTAGACTGGGTGGCTGAGGTGCTTGCCTAGGTTCTGACCACCCTGGCCCAAAGTGAAGGACGGGGGGTGGAAGGGGTAGGGAAGAGGTCAACAGTGGAGAGGAAAAGCTTCTTAGGGACACTGGGGCGGGAAGAGGGTGAAGGTTTGGGAGTGGAGGAAGAGGGAGTGGTTGTTGGAGGTGTCTGTCTGTTGTGTTTGCGTGCAGGTGCATTGGCTGGATGCTTTTGTGAGGTGGATGGCTGTTGGGTTTCTGAGTGCTTGCGTTTGTGTACTTTGGGAGGAGTTGGCACAGACACAGTGGGAGAGGACACAGGGGACGTGTGCATGGATGTGGGGGTGGTGACTGCCAGTGAGGGGTGTGTAGTGATAGGCGTGATGGTGATGGCGGCAGTGGATGAGGATGTAGTGCATGCAGGTGTGAGTGGAGACGCTACTCGGAAGGTGGTAGATGAGGAGGAGGAGGGGGACACAGTGGAGGCAGTGGATGTTGGTATGTGTGCATTTTGATGGTGTTTGTGTGAGTGCCTGTGTAATGATGTGTGGTGCTTGCGTTTGCCCGATTCACTCCTGTGTGTAGTCTTGGGTGCATGCTGGTCTGGATATGTGCTTGGGATAGGTAGGGGTTCAGGGGAATGGGATTGGGCAGAGGAAGTTGGAGGGGGGAGGCTAGAAACAGGGACAATGGCTGCCATCAGGGAGGAGGCTAGAGCCTGGATTGATCTCTGTTGGGCCGCCATACCAGAGTGAATGCCCTCCAGGAATGCATTTGTTTGTTGCAAATGGCCTGCCAGGCCCTGGATGGCATTCACTATGATTGACTGCCCAACATAGATGGATCTCAGGAGGTCAATAGCCTCCTCACTCAGGTCAGCAGGGCTAACTGGGCAGGGCCTGAGGTGCCTGGGGCGAAGGAGATGCCCACCCTGCTGCGTGAGTGGACACAGGAAACTCGCTGAGGGGCTGCTGGGAGGGCGGTGCTGGTATGGAATGGCGGCTGACCTGTAGTTAGGGTGACCACAGAAGTGACTGCCACCACCAGGGAGCTTCCATCGGAGGAGGTATCACTGTCGGAACTGTCCCCTCCAGTCTCCGCAGTGGTGCTCCCCTGGCCCTCCGTCTTAATGGTGCCCTCACCGTCGGTAGATTTGGCCTCCTGGGCCGTGTGGGATGCAGCTCCCTCCTTCGCCGGAAACTCTGCTCGTCCAGCAGATGATGCTAATGCACAGAAGGACAGGGTGACAAAACAAAAAGGGGGGGGGGGCACAAAGGATACACTTGGTCAATGGCTGCACCAACACCACAGTTGGCATACACAGCACCATCACACGGGGAACAGGCCTACGCACAATGCGATGCACTACCAGTCACAATGCTAGTCACCAGCCCAAGGACAGGAATACCTAACTCTAATAGCAGCATACCTCACACCCACAGACCCTTGCCCAGTAGTGGATGCTTACTAGCTTAGTTAGAGGTAGGGTTCATCAGCCCCTGCCCAACATGGGACATACCCTGCAATGTCCGGCCTGGCCTAGGGGCACCCACAGGCCCACATCCCCCACCCGGAGACCACCCCACCATGCGCAAGTAGTATATTGAGAAACTGTACTCACCCTCTTGTGGCTGCTGTGATGCCCTCAAGCGCCCATCCAGCTCCGGATAGGCCACCACCAGTATGCGGGCCAACAGGGGGGTCAGGGTTCGACGGGCAGCCCTTCCTCGTTGGGAGGCCATCCCCAGCTGGGCCTCCGCCGTCTTCCGTGCCCAGCGTCTCAGGTCCTCCCTCTGTTTGCGATAGTGGGTGCTCCGCCTGCCGTAGACCCCTAGGATCCGAACGTCCTTGGTGATGGAACACAATATACCCTTTGTTTGATAGGCGCTGACCTGCAGGGAAATAAACATAGGAAAAGGTATCAGCCATACCGTCCGGCCTGTTACACTCATGGTCCACCCTATCCCTCACATCCTCTTATGCACAGACATTGCCCAGCATACATGCAGCACGCTGCCCAGGACCCTTACACCACCACTCCCCTTACACGAGGCCCTCACACACAGCACTCCATGCATTCATGCCCCATGCATCGTGCTCACAGTGTACTCACCTGTTGGTCTGGAGGCCCATACAGCATTTGGTACTGTGGTAGGACCCCATCCACCAGTCTCTCCAACTCCGCAACGGTGAAGGAAGGGGCCCTTTCCCCAGTGACTCGAGCCATGGTCGGTTCCAGACACAGATCACAGCAGCACTTGCAGTGTATGTCCTCTGCTGTTGAAGGTCAGGTAGCAAGTTAGAGAACAGATAGAAAATGACGGTCACGTCTGCGGTGGTGCGTACCATCACTGCCGGTGTACATCACCATTGGCCACTGTAACTCATAGGGCCCAATGACAACCAATGAGGAGTTGCACGGCGGTACTCGACCGCCTCCTGCAACAGAGCACAACGTCAGCGGAATTACCTCATTTTCACCTGTCCATCCACACAGGACAGGCAGATGCCATTTTAGTGGGGGGGAGGCCATGCCACCTAACTGCATCACAGTACACATAGACACCATTTGGGCCTATCCAACAACATACTGTTCAGTCACAACATGCAATGCAGGGTACAGTTTGGAAATGTGGAATGCTGACCAGCCGCTCACTGTTTTGCCCCCTCGATTACAACCGCTGAGGATGAATAGGAGATGGAGACATTCCCCCGTGTACAGGCCCCTGGTGGACTTTGCAACAATGGAGGACAGGCACATTATCCTCACCTACAGACTTGACAGGGCCACAATCATGGAGCTGTGTGCCCAATTGGAGCCAGACCTGATATCTGCTACTCGTCAGCCCACTGGGATCCCCCCTTTTGTGCAAGTCCTATCTGTGCTCCATTTCTTGGCAACTGGTTCTTTCCAAGTGACAGTGGGTTTGGCAGCAGGAACGTCACAGCCAATATTCTCAATAGTGCCCACCAGAGTGTTGTCTGCCCTGATTAAATACATGCGCAGCTACATTGTTTTCCCCCAGGTTGAGGACTTGGCCACGATGAAAGCTGACTTTTATGCAATGGGACATATCCCCAACATTATTGGGTCTATTGATGGTACACATATTGCATTTGTCCTGCTCCCCCAGAGAAATAAACAGGTGTTCAGAAATCGAAAGAGCTTTCACTCGATGAATGTGCAGATAGTGTGCCTGGCGGACCAGTACATCTCCATGTCAATGCAAAGTATCCTGGGTCTGTGCATGATGCCTTTATCCTGAGGAATAGCAGCATCCCATATGTGATGGCTCAACTCCAGAGGCACCGGGTGTGGCTAATAGGTGAGCCCATGGTTCCCACCCGGTATATGTTGGTGTATGGGTATGGTGTGGGCCCTAAGGGTTAGTGTTTGGATAACAGGTATCCCTCAATATTTGCAGGTGACTATGGTTACCCTAACCTCTCATGGTTACTGCCCCCTGTGAGGAATCCCAGGACAAGGGCAGAGGAAAATTACAATGAGGCACATGGGCAAACAAGAAGAATAATTGAGAAGACATTCGGCCTCCTGAAGGCCAGGTTTCGGTGCCTCCATCTAACAGGTGGTTCCCTGTGCTACTCACCCAAGAAGGTCTGCCAGATCATCGTGGCATGCTGTATGTTGCACAACCTTGCCTTGAGATGCCAGGTGCCTTTTCTGCAGAAGGATGAGGCTTGAGATGGGCGTGTGGCAACAGTGGACCCTGTGGATAGTGACAAAGAGGAGGGAGAGGATGAGGATGAGGACAACAGAACAGCAATCATTCAACAGTACTTCCAGTGACATACAGGTAGGACATTGTAACTTCACCTTCCATTGACAGTTTTGTGTTGGACATTGTACATGGCAGGCTGTTTTTCACACTACTATGGTCACTTACTGAACCCTTTGGCATCTCTATTTGCAGATATCTGTGCCCCACTCTAGCCCCTGGTGTGTCGACTGCAGCCAACTACAGGTCATACCTATGTATACATTACTGTACAGTTGAAGTGCAATGTTTACAGATTGTTAAACGAATACATAGTTCAATCAATTGACAGACTCCATACTTGTAGTTTTACCAAGGGTGTTTATTTAGGTGCTAATAATTGGAGGGGGATGTGCAATGGGCTGGGGTGATGGTGGTGGAATGTCCAGGATAGAGTCCAGTCTATGTGGATCACAGGTGCATTGTCCAAGGGGGCATAGGAAGTGGAGCAATGGCAGTTCAAGGTGGACAGGGTGACAAAGAGGGACACAAGGGTGACATTCAGGAGAGTCTTATTTCCTGGTGGCGGTCTTGGCAATGTTCTCTGGCTTCTGCCTGGATCGCAGGGACCGTTATCGGGGTTGTTCTCCTTATGCAGGGGGAGGGGTGCTGGTGGCCTATTGGTCCTCTGGTGGGGCCTCCTGTCCACTAGCGGCAGCAGGGCTGTTCATCGGTGTGGCTAGTGTCAGGGGCCCGGTGGTGTGCCACTGCCTCCCTCATGGTGTTGGGCATGTCTGCCAGCACCCCTGCAATGGTGACTAGGGTGGTGTGGATGTCCCTCAGGTCCTCCCTGATCCCCAGGTACTGTCCCTCCTTCAGCCCCTGGGTCTCCTGCAACTTGGCCAGTATCTGGCCCATCGTCTCCTGGGAATTGTGGTATGCTCCCAGGATGTTGGTGAGTGCCTCGTGGAGAGCACAGCAGTCCTCCTAGCTTCCCTGTTGTCCTGTGCCTCAGTCCCCTGAACCGTGTGCCCACTGCCACTGACCCCAAGTCCCTGATTGTCCTGTGTTTATGGGTTGTCCTGGGGTCCCTGTAGTGGTGGACACACTGCTGATTGACGTGTCCTGGGGACAGAGGTATGGGCCCGCTGGGTGGGTGCTGTGGTGGTCTTCCCTGAGGGGGGAGGCTCTGTGGTGGTATGGAACTGTGCCTGGGTAACCGACTGTCCGGAGGTCCCTGAGGGGCCAGGTTGTTCATTCAGATCCAGGCGTCCAGAGCTGCTGTCATCACAGTGGGTCTCTTCTGGGGGGGACTGGATGTTGCTGGCACCTCCTCTCCAGTGACGTTGGATGGGGGACCTGTGGGGATGTAATAGCAGTGTTATTGTTTCTGCATGTGACATCTTGTGCATGGGTGTGTTGCCCTTTATGGTTGTTATTGCCCTGTCAGCTTTGCCTTGTGTGAGTAGTGATTTGGTGGGCTAGGTGATGGTCTCTAGTGTGCATGCTTTAGTGATAGGTGTCCATGCAGGTCTGTGATGGGTGTCCATGCATTGGTGTTGCATGCAGGGCTTGGTTTTGGGAGGGGTGGATTGTTATGGTGGGGTGTGTGTGAGGTGGTGAAATGATGAGAGTGAGGGTGAGAGTGGGGGTATGTGATGGCATGCATGTAGGAGGGTGAAAGTAGTAAAGAGTTCACTTATCAGAGTCCAGTCCTCCTGCTACTCCTGCCAGGCCCTCGGGATGGAGTATTGCCAAGACTTGCTCCTCCCATGTTGTTAGTTGTGGGGGAGGAGGTGGGGGTCCACTGCCAGTCCTCTGTACTGCTATCTGGTGTCTTGCTACCAGGGAATGCACCTTACCCTGTAGGTCGTTCCACATCTTCCTGATGAAATTCCTTGTTCTTGGGTGCTGTCCCACGGCGTTGACCCTGTCTACGATTCTCCGCCATAGCTCCATCTTCCTCGCAATGGTGCCTGCTGCACCTGTGATCCGAATAGCTGTGGTTCTACCCGGATGATTTCCTCTATCATGACCCTTTGCTCCTCCTCTGAGAACCTGGGGTGTCTTTGTGGTGCCATGGGTGTAGTGTGAGTGGTGTGTGTGAGGGTGTGTGGGGTGATGTGTTGGGGAGTGGGCTGTAAGGTGTGTGGATGGTGTATGGGTAATGGTGTCTTGTGGCTCTGGTTCTGTGGGTGCTCTTGGTCTGTCTTTCTCAGTTGTCAATATTTTTGGGTCGTAAGGGGTTGCGGTAGTGTGGGTGGGTGCTTTATAGTGGTGTGGGTATGTGGGTGTGGTGTGTGTATGGGTATCAGGTGTGTGTTATTCAGATTGACCAATGTGGTGTTGTTTTGTTGGTGTGTGTCCATTTTGAGCGCGGCGGTATGTACCACCAATGGTTTCCCGCAGTGATTCATGGGTCATAATGCTGTGGACGTAGTTTTGTTGGCGTAACAGTGTGGGTTTTGGTACCACCAGTTTATCACTGACCTTTGGGCTGGGGGACTTGTGTGTGTGGCTGTATAGTGAGGGATTGCTAGGTGTGTGTCATAATATGGGAAGCGGTAAGCCGCCGCGCCGGCGGTATGTTGGCGGCGGTTGGCATAGCGGTAGGCAGGACTTACCGCCAATTTCATAAGGAGGGCCTTAGTTTTTATCTTTGTCCCCACCTGTGTCATGTGACTTACCATCCTTCTTCTTGTCCTCATCACCCTCTGTATGAGATGTTCTGCTCACCCTTGTTCTGACCCATTTGTCTGCCTTCTTTCCCAATTCTTGAGGATAGGTCAGATCTGAGTCTACCAAGTATTGGTGCAACAAGTCAGACCCACAGTCATTTAAAATATGCTCTCTCAGTAACAGACTGTACAGGCCCTCATAGTCAGACACTTTGCTGGCATGTAACCAGTCTTTTAAAGCTTTTAACAGAACAGTCCAAAAAGTCAACCCAAACCTGTGAGACCTTTTTGTGGTCTCCTTGAACTTGATCCTATAATGTTCAGTGGTGAGACCAAAACCTTCCAAGAGTGCTGTTTTCAAAATACTGTAGTTGTCTGCATCCACTCCTCTGACAGTGAGAAGTCTATCCCTTCCTTTGTCAGAGAAGGACAACCAGAGAATAGGAGTCCACTGCCTTTGAGTGACCCTCTGAACTTTACAGGCCTTCTCAAGTGCAGCAAACCACTTGTATATGTCACCCCCCACCTTGTATGAGGGAACACTTTTGCGCAAGTTTCTGGAATCTATGGAGTTCTCCCTAACCCTATAATCCCTGAAACTGCTGCTGCTGCCACCTGCCAAGACCTCCCTATCTAGGGCTAGCTGTTGCTGCTGCAGCCTCAGCCTGGCCTCCTCCAGTCTCAGCTTTCTGAGTTCTCTATCTATAGAGTCATCTCCTGGAGTTGTGCAGTGTGACCCCTCAGATGCTGAAGTGACATGAGAGTGGGCAGAAGTGGATCTTTCCCTAGTCTTTCTGACCCTAACTACCTGTCTTCTGGGTGTAAAGGGAGCCTTGCCTTAGTGACTTCCCCTCCCATTACCAGCTACACTAGTTGGTGAACTAGGTACAAGCTCCTTGGAAGAACCCTCCCTTGAACCTGAAAGATTATCTTCTAACTCACGGGGGTCAGAGTCTCCCTCCTCCTCCTCCTCCTCATCCACCTGGCTACCAGAATGTTCCTGGTCATCCTAGAGAAGGAGGCTCAAAAGGAAATTCTTATTTGGATTCTTCCCCATGTCTAGCTTCCTCTTTGAACACAGCCCCTTCAATTTTCTGGAAGGCCATGCCCTCTTAGGGATAGTCCATGACCTCAGAGCTAGGTCCAGCTGCAGACATGGTGTGTACGTTAAGGTGGTGTAGGGTGTACCTAACCTACCTAACCTCTAGTCTCACAGAAACAAAGGTAGAGAATGGATTCCTATACTAGGTACCATGTATTGTCTGTAGGTATAGGGTAGTCTTTCCCGTGGAATGCACCAGGTGACAGAGTGAAAAGGCAATTGCAAGTAGTTATCACACTGCTGCACCACTAATGTAGGAGGCTGGCCTGGTTTGTAGTGGGTACCTATGGTAGTTACACCTTATACTAGGTCCAGTCACCCTTATTAGTGAAATGTAGGCAGTGTCTAGAAGCCAGGCTCTCTAGAGGTAGCTGTGGATGAGAAGACAAGGCTTATCTAGGAGACATGCAAAACTCATGCAACACCACTGTAGTCACACAGTACTCACTCACATGAAAGAAAATACTCAGTGTTACAAAACAAAGGTACTTTATTTTGGTGACACAAATCCCAAAAATACCATAGAGACTGTGCTCCCTTATGAGGTAAGTAATACACAAATTATATATACTAGTATACAGAAATACGCATAAAAACAGTTAGAAAACAATGCAATTAGTCAAAACCACAATAGTTAGAAATGGGCCTAGGGTAGCACAAACCATATACTAAGAAAGTGGAATGTGAAAGTCGGTATCCCACCTAGGCAACTGTAGTGTGTAGAGGGGAGCTGGGAGTACTAGAAAACCCCAAAGGTAAGTACTAGAACCCACCCTAATGACCAGGAAAGCAGGAGTAGAACACAGAAACTTTCCCAGAACACACACAGAAACGAGAACAAAAATTATGCAAAAACCAGAAGAGACCACAAGACACCAACAGTGGATTCCTGGACAAGAAGACCTGTGGAAAAAGGGGACCAAGTCCAAGTCTCACCGCAGATTCCAGGAAGAGCAGAAGCCCTTTCTAACTGGGATGAAGGTGCAAAAGAAGAACCACCGGTGAAGAAGAACAGTCAGTACTGCACCCAAGAAGACGAAGTCGGGTTCCTGGTTTGTGCCAGTGATGTCCCATGCTGGATGGAGGATTGCAGTCGGGTTTTCGTCCTTGGAGTCCTCCAAAAAGCCTTGGTACACGCAAAGCTCGTGGTTAGCGGTAAATGGCGATGCCCGGGACCAGGAAGGACTAGGTGGCTCTACCCAGGGGGTGGAGTCAGAGGGGGCTCTCAGCAACTCAGAGAGCCCACAGAAGACCAGGCAGCGCGCACAGGAGCTCCACAGCATGGCGACAATGAAGGTGCAAAAGAGGCCCATGCAGCACTACGACAAAAGTTCCCACGTTGCCGGAGAACCACTCAGGAAGCTGTGCATCACAGGATAGAGTGCTGGGGTCCAAAGCTACAAGATGCATGAAATACTTGGAGGAAGGATGCCAACAAGCCTTGGCAGCTGCAAAACACGAGGTGCACAGGGGTACTGTCTTGAGAGGGGAGGCAAGCTCTTACCTCCACCAAAGTTGGAGAGTTGGAGGACTGTCAGGACCACTTCAGTCTACCACCCGTGATGCAGGATCCTCGTAGCTCAGCAGGAGAGGGGGTCCAGGCAACAAGTCGTCATTGCAGTTGGTGCCTGCAGGAGCAGGGGAGTGACTCCTTCACCCCAAGGGAGATTCCTTTGCTCTTCTGGTGCAGGCCGAAGCCGGGCTGTCTTCAGAGGATGCATGACCGGGAAACAGCTGCAGTTGCTGGCAGGAGCTGGAGCTGGAGCTACAATGTTGCAGAAGGTGTCTTGCTTCTTTGTTGCAACTTGTAGAGTTCCTGGAGGGTCCAGATGCAGTTTCTTCAGTGAGAAGTCGAAGTGGAGGATGCAGAGGATTCCTGCTGGAGTCTTGCAATCTGAATCTGACCACCCAAAGAAGAGTCCCTAAATAGCCCTGAAAGGGGGAATGGTCACCTAACCAGGTAAGCACCTATCAAGGGAGGGATCTGACATCACCTGCTGGCACTGGCCACTCAGATGCTCCCAGAGTTTCCTGCCAACCTTGAATCCAAAATGGCAAAACCCAGGGACACTCTGGAGGAGCTCTGAGCACCACCCCTGGGGTGGTGATGGACATGGGAGAGGTCACTCCCCTTTTCTTTGTCCAGTTTCGTGCCAGAGCAGTGGTACCTGAACCGGTGTAGGCTGGATTTTGCAAGGAGGGCACCAAATGTGCCCTTCAAAGCATTTTCAGTGGTTTGAGGAGGCTACCCCTCCCAAGCCTGTAACACCTATTTCCAAGGGGAGAGGGTGTAACACTCCTCTCCCAAAGGAAATCCTTTGTCCTGCCTTCCTGGGCTAGAGCTTTTTAAGCAACAGGAGGGCAGAAACCTGTCTGAGAGGTGGCAGCTGCTGGGGCTGCCTGGAAAACCTCAGAATGCTGAAATGGCAATACTGGGGGTCCTCTAAGGAGCCCCCAGTGTACATGGAATCATACAACCAATGCTTGCAAAAGCCTTGGGGTATGATTCCAACATGTTTGATACCAAACACGCCTATGTTCAGAGTTACCATTATGTAGCTGGACATAGGTAGTGACCTATGTCCAGTAAATGCGTAAAATGGTGTCCCCGCACTCACGAAGTCCGGGAAAATGGTCCTGGAGGTCGTGGGGGCACCTCTGCTAGTGCAGGGGTGCCTTCACTCACAGGTACTTTACACCCTGCCCTCAGGGTTGGAGGGCCTGCTATAGGGGTGACTTACAAGTGACCGTGCAGTGTTGATGGCAGTGAAAGGATGCTTGTGCCTTTTCACGCAGGCTGCAATGGCAGTTCTGCAGAAGCCTTTGCATGGGCTCCCTATGGGTGGCAAAATATATGCTGCGGTCCCTAGGGATCCCCTGGAAACCCAATGCCCTGGGTACCTAGGTAACATATATTAAGGACTTATAAGGGGGCACCAGTATGCCAATTGAGAGTGAAATACAGACTTTTTGGAGAGAGAGCATAATCACTGGGGTCCTGATTAGCAGGATCCCAAAGAACACAGTCAAGCACACTGACATCAGGCGGAAAAGGGGGTAACAATGCCAAGAAAGAGGGTACTTTCCTACAGATAGAAGCAGCATGTATGTTTATCGTTGAAATCATATGTTAAAATGATAGGCATTTAAGGGTGGATTGTTCTCACTCTGTCTTCATTCCTGCAGAGAGATATTCTGTTACATGGTATCTTAGATCACAGATCACCATAGCAGCCACAGGTATTGGTGTTGGTCATTACCTCTGACAAAGCATGATGATAGATTTCCACTGTAATAATGGTCCTTGGGAGGTCCTTTTGAGAGAAATTGCGTTTTGCTTTGCCAATTGTAATTTTGTATATGTTAGTAATTTTCTGACTCTATGCCTGATGGTTGCCTTGTTGGAATGCCTACACTCAATACAACAAACCTGTGTTGGTTATTGTGCACAGGCAGTGATAAAGGCTAAAGGTCTGATTGGTTGACCAGAAAAAGCTGTTTCTGATGACATAGGCCCTCATTACGACCCTGGCGGTTTGTAACCGCCAGGGCTGCGGCACGCGGGAGCACCGCCGACAGGCCGGCGGTGCCCCGTGGGGCATTCTGACCGCGGCGGCTTAGCCGCGGTCAGAGAAGGGAAACCGGCGGTCTCCCGCCGGTTTCCCGCTGCCCCCAAGGAATCCTCCAAGCCGGCGCAGCTTGCTGCGCCGGCTTGGGGATTCCGACTCCCCCTCCCGCCATCCAGTTCCTGGCGGTTCTCCCGCCGGGAACCGGATGGCGGGAGGGGGAGTCGCGGGGCCCCTGGGGGCCCCTGCAGTGCCCATGCCAACGGCATGGGCACTGCAGGGGCCCCCGTAAGAGGGCCCCAAAATGTATTTCACTGTCTGCCTTGCAGACAGTGAAATACGCGACGGGTGCAGTAGCACCCGTCACACCTTCCCACTCCGCCGGCTCGATTACGAGCCGGCATCCTCGTGGGAAAGGAGTTTTTCCCTGGGCTGGCGGGCGGTCTTTTGGAGACCGCCCGCCAGCCCAGGGAAAAACTCATAATACCCTCCGCGGTCTTCTGACCGCGGAGCGGTATTATGGAGGGCGGAATCCTGGCGGGCGGCCTCCGCCGCCCGCCAGGGTCGTAATGAGGGCCATAGTCTGATATGTTTATTATGAAAAGATTTGACAAAGACAATAAACCTGGCTTATTTGTTGGGAAAGACATTTGTTAAAGCCAATAGACATTTAGTTGTGGCTCATCACACTGTGTTACAAACTACGGATAGATATTTAATTACATAAAAGCTAAACGATTACTGAAGCAGGCAAATATTTTAGTGCTGCTAGTCCCATTTGACAAACTCTGGAGGAAGGGTATTTTCATTGTGATAATCCTTGTTAGGGTCCTTTGAGAGGGGCTGTTTTTCCAACTGTAATTTTGTAAATATTTGGAATTTCCTAACTGCATGCATGATGGTTATCAGATTGTGCACATTTTGTTGGACCTGTGTTCCTTATGGTGTCAAGTGAATTGTAAAGGCTATAGCTCTATTTGGCTCTTTAGAAAAAGATATGTCCGATTCCACAAATAGAATATTTATATTATGAAATGTTATGGGAAAGCCAGTAGGCCTGACTTACGTATTTTGAAACTCATGTGTTGAAGGCAATAGGCTTTTAAGGAAGGATTTTTACTACACTGTGTTGAAGAGTGTAGGTAGGTATTTGCAATATGATAAGTCCTATTAGGTCCTCTTTTATACTTGATGGTTGCCTTGCGGGAATGCTTATGCTCAATGCATTAGGGGGGTGATTCTAACCCTGGCGGTCGGTGTTAAAGTGGCGGCCAACCCGCCAACAGGCTGGCGGTCCAAAAAATGGAATTCTGACCCTGGCGGGAACCGCCAACACAGCCCGCCAACTTAACACTCCGACCGCCGCGGCGGTACAGACAAACAGCGCAGCGGTCACCGCCAACAGGCAGGCGGCAGACAATGTACCGCCCACACTATCATAACTCACCAATCCGCCACCTTTTCCGGGGCGGGAGCACCGCCGATAAAAACACGGCGGAAACAGACTACGAACGGGAAAACGCTTACCAAAACACACTCCATGAGTACGGAGGACAGCATGGAACCCGAATTAAACATCCTACCTGCTCTCGTCTACCTTCTCATCTACCACGAGTACGAAGTCCGGCGCAGACGACAACGGTGAGTACTGCACCTACGACACACGGGAGGGGGAGGACGAAAGGTTACGGGCACACACATATGCGACCCCCCCCCCCCCCCCCCCCAATCATGTACTCACCAATGCAGAGCACCAAGTCACAGTGACACTACCCAAACACCCCTGAAAAATGCTAGGACATAATCATATTTGGAATAAATATTTATGTACCAAAAAGCTCCAGAAAATTAGCGTACAACCATGAAAGATATCCACAACAAAACAAATGACATACACATCAGTGTATAACTGAAGTACCAAGTCCTGCACATCCTACGAATTCAGCATGTCCGTGGGCCAAAGTCTTGAGAAACAAGGGCAAAGCCCACACAGGAGACCTGAGTCCTTTGGAGAGAACACTGCAGGGGCATCAGATGTAAAAACTACAGGCACCTCAGGGGGAAGGGAAGGGGGGGGCACCACAGCCACATGAGTCCACGACGCCAGATCCACGAGGAGCCACCATGCCCACGGGACCATCCTGGGGAGTGCAAAGCCACAGTCTCTCAAGTCTCTGCAGTGGGTGGATTGCCCACTGGACCATCCTGGGGAGTGCAAAGCCACAGTCTCTCAATGTCTCTACAGTGGGTGGGCTGCCCACTGGGCCATCCTGGGGAGTGCAAAGCCACAGTCTCTCAAGTCTCTGCAGTGGGTGGATTGCCCACTGGACCATCCTGGGGAGTGCAAAGCCACAGTCCATCAGGTGGATGACAGTCTCCACTGGTCAAGGAGGAGGCATGGTGGGCACAATGAACCATCAACGGTGCTTGAGACGGCGGTGCCCTGTTCAGCGGTGCTTGAGACGGCGGGGCCCAGCGGAGCGGTGCTTGAGAGGAAGGGCCCAGCGGAGCGGTGCTTGAGAGGAAGGGCCCAGCGGAGCGGTGCTTGAGAGGAAGGGCCCAGCGGAGCGGTGCTTGAGAGGAAGGGCCCAGCGGAGCGGTGCTTGAGAGGAAGGGCCCAGCGGAGCGGTGCTTGAGAGGAAGGGCCCAGCGGAGCGGTGCTTGAGACGGCGGGGCCCAGCGGAGCGGTGCTTGAGAGGAAGGGCCCAGCGGAGCGGTGCTTGACAGGAAGGGCCCAGCGGAGCGGTGCTTGAAATGAAGGGCCCAGCGGAGCGGTGCTTGAGACGGCGGGGCCCAGCGGAGCGGTGCTTGACAGGAAGGGCCCAGCGGAGCGGTGCTTGAAATGAAGGGCCCAGCGGAGCGGTGCTTGAGACGGCGGGGCCCAGCGGAGCGGTGCTTGACAGGAAGGGCCCAGCGGAGCGGTGCTTGAAATGAAGGGCCCAGCGGAGCGGTGCTTGAGACGGCGGGGCCCTGTTCAGCGGTGCCTATCTCCACGGCGGGGCCCTGTTCAGCGGTGCTCTTCTGCACCGCGGGCCCTGTTCAGCGGTGCCTATCTCCACGGCGGGGCCCTGTTCAGCGGTGCTCTTCTGCACCACGGGCCCTGTTCAGCGGTGCCCATCCAGCAGGTCAAGGGAGCCAGACCTGGCCTGGACTCCCTGTTCAGTCGCCCTCGGACCGTGACGTTTCTGGACCCTTCGGGGACGGACTCCTGGCCTCCTTAGTGTCCTCCTTCCCAGCTGGGATGTGGCATGTGGGGTCCACCTTCTCCGCGCTCCTGCTGCCCTTCCGCTCCTTTGATGGGGCTCTCGGGCCCTTGCCTCCCCCAGATGGTGTGGGTGGTGAAGTGGCCGCACATTGCTCCTTGGGGGCAGCCCTGTCGGTCCTCGCACGGCGGTCCTTGGTTTTGCGGGTCCTCTTCCCGGGGGGGGGGGGCTGGACGTGTCCTTGCTGCTGATCGATGTGTCACTGCTGGCAAAGGGTGGGCTCCAGAACCCAGGCACAACAGTGACACCCGAAGCTGGGCTGGTGGTGGCTGCGGTGCTCTTGGGACTCTTTGAAGATGGATGGGGGAGGTCATCGGGGGGAAAGAGGTTAAGGTTAGCCAGGAAAAGTTTTTTAGGGCCAAGGTAAAGGGTAGGAGAAGTGGAGATGGAAGTGGAGGTAGAGGAGGTGGTTGTAGGAGAGTCAGGTGTGCTGTCATTGGGTGAAGGTGCTGGTGCAGTAGGCTGTCGTGAGGTGGATGGCTGTTGGGTGGGTGGCTGCCTGCGTTTGTGTGTCTTGGAAGAGGGGGTGACAGACACAGTGGGAGAGGACACAGGGGACGTGTACATGGCAGTGGGGGTGGTGACTGCACGAGTGTGGACTGTACTGGAGGGTGAGATGGTGATGGAAGCACTGGCTGATGTTGGGGTGCATGCAGGTGTGAGTGTAGACGTCACAGGGAGGGAGGAGGGAGACGAGGAGGAGGGGGACACAGGGGTGGCAGTGGCTGTTGGCATGTCTGCATCTGGGTGTTGCTCGGGTGAGTGTTTGCGGGATCTGTGGTGCTTGTGTTTGGATGAGCTGCTCTTGGGTGTTGAGGTGTGTGCAGGCTGGTCTGATGGTGTGGATGGGATAGGCTGAGGAACAGGAGACAGAGAAAGGCTGGAGGCAGTAAGAAGAGGGAGGCTGGAAACAGGGACAATGGCTGCCGTCAGTGCTGAGGCCAGAGCAGTGAACGCTCGTTGATGGGCAGCCTGACCCGAATGAATGCCCTCCAGGTACGCATTGCTCTGTTGCACCTCCCTTTGCACACCCTGGATGGCATTCAAAAGGGTCATCTGCCCAACAATGAGCGTCCTTACCAGGTCAATGAGCTCCGCACTGAGGGCAGCAGGGGCAACAGGGGCAGGGGCTGAGGTGCCTGGGGCGAAGGAGACGCGCGCCTTCATGGGCGAACCGGCACGGAGCGAAGACTGAGGGGCTGCTGGGAGGGCGGGGCTGGTGCGCTGGGTGGCGGCTGTATCTGTAGAGGCGGGGGGCACGGATGTTGCCGCCACCCCTAGGGAGCTCCCATCCGAGGACGTGTCGCTTTCGCTGCTCTCACCAGCGGTCCCCGTCGTGGTGCTCCCCTCGCCCTCCGGATCACTGGTGCCCTCGGTGTCTGTTCCTGGGCCCACCGGGGCCTTGTGTCCTGCAGCTCCCTCGTGCTCCGATGCCATATCTCCTCCGCCTGATGATGCTAATGCACACATGCACAAGAAGATGAAGAGAAAGGGTGGGGGGAGAAAATAGAAGACCAGGTTGAGTGCATGCAATGTCAACACCGTTGGCGGAGAGGACAGACACAGGTGCCTAATGCACTAAGCCGCGCATTCGGGGTACACTACTCAGTACTACTGACTAAGACAACAGGCCAAGAGACGTCAAACGCGCACATGGGAGATGCTGGACCTTCAATGGCTGTACTTGTCACCCTACAGAGGTGGGGGCCGGGGGCACAGGGCCATGCCTAAGGGAGAGGACTACACTACAGAAAGCGCCCTGGCCTAATGTCACCCACAGCCCTCCTCCCCCACCCAGACGCCTCCACTGCGCAGAAAGATAGGAGAATGTGCTGATACTCACCCCCTTGTGTCTGCTGTGATGTCTTAAAGCGCCCATCCAATTCAGGGTAGGCCACCGCCAGGATCCGGGACATCAGGGGGGTCATGGTGCGACTGGCACCCCTCCTAGGTTGGGAGGCCATCCCCAGCAGTGTTTCTGCGGTCTTCCTTGTTCCGCGGCGGATGTCCTCCCACCTCTTGCGGCAGTGGGTGCCCCGTCTGTTGTGGACCCCCAAGGTCCGGACTTCCTTGGCGATGGCACGCCAAATCTCGATCTTCTGATGGGCGCTGACCTATTAGACATGTACAGGGTGGAAAGGAGGAAATCATCAATGGCCTGCATGTTAGATGTAATTGCCCCCCCCCCCCCACTTTGCCATATGGCACATGCTCTCATCTGTCGGGCGTTGCACTCCTCATTCGCCCCCCACCCCACCAACTTACATCCACCCCAATCCACACAGGCATAGCCCATTCCATTATCACCCGAGGTACTCACTTGTTGGTCTGGAGGACCGTAGAGTAGCGCATACTGGGGGAGGACCCCATCCACGAGCTTGTCCAATTCTTCAGACGTGAAGGCAGGGGCCCTTTCCCCAGTCACAGCAGCCATTGTATCTTCCAGACCGAGGTCACAGCAGCACTTGCAGTATAGGTCCTCTCCTGTGGATGATCAGGTCTCGAGTGATTAAGCAGATAGAAAATGGCGGTCACGTCCGCGGCGGTGCGTACCGCGGCGGTGCGTACCGCGACCGCCGGCGCACTTCGTTATTGGCTCCTGAAACCCATAGGCTTCAATGTTAACCAATGCGGCTTTGCGCCGCGGTCTTCGACCGCCTACCGCCACGGTGTGCCCCGCCAGCGCAGTGACCTCACATCCCATTGTCCCACTTCACAGGTCAGGCAGCCGCCATTTCAAGGGCCCACATGGCTTAATTTTGACTGCGACACACAGGCCTAGGCCTTGCATTGCCACACATACACGCCTTTCAACCCATTGCCATTCTTTAACTGTGCAAGCTGTCTGTACGTACCTGTGGTTTGGCTGACTCTGTGCTCCATGTTGTCCTTCCTAGGCACCGTCCGCTGGGACTTGGGATGAGAAGGAGGAATCCTCGCGTGTACCGACCGCTGGTGGACCTGTCGACAATGGAAGGACGCCATATAATCCTTCGATACCGACTTGACCGTGCCACTATCCATGAACTGTGTGCCCAGCTGGAGCCAGCCCTGATGTCCCCCATCCGCCAACCCACAGGGATTCCCCCTCTGGTGCAGGTTTTGTCAGTCCTCCATTTTTTGGCCAGTGGGTCATTCCAGACCACAGTGGCCATGTCATCTGGAATGTCTCAGCCTATGTTTTCAAAGATTTTGAGCAGAGTGTTGTCTGCCCTGATGAAACTCATGCGGAGCTACATCATTTTCCCCGAGGAGGGTGACTTGCCCACAGTGAAGGGTGATTTCTATGCCCTTGGACATATCCCCAACATCATTGGTGCCATTGATGGGACCCATGTGGCTTTGGTACCCCCAAAAGACGATGAGCAGGTGTACCGAAACAGAAAGAATTATCATTCGATGAATGTCCAGGTGGTCTGTTTGGCTGACCAGTACATCTCCCATGTAAATGCCAAGTTCCCAGGGTCAGTGCATGACGCGTATGTGATGCGAAATAGCAGCATCCCCTATGTGATGGAGCAGCTACAGAGACAACGTGTGTGGCTAATAGGTGACTCTGGTTACCCCAACCTGCCGTGGCTACTGACCCCAGTAAGGAATCCCCGGACAAGGGCAGAGGAACGCTACAATGAGGCCCATGGGCGTACAAGGAGGGTGATTGAGCGAACCTTTGGCCTCCTGAAGGCCAGGTTTAGGTGCCTGCATATGACTGGTGGATCCCTAATGTACTCACCAAAGAAGGTGTGCCATATCATCGTGGCGTGCTGTATGCTTCACAACCTGGCTTTGCGACGCCAGGTGCCTTTCCTGCAGGAGGATGGTCCAGATGGTGGTGTTGTAGAAGCCGTGGAGCCTGTGGAGAGTGAAGAGGAGGAAGACTCTGAGGACGACACAGACAATAGGGACAGAGTGATACAACAGTATTTCCAGTAACACCCAGGTAAGAATCACCCACGCCATTTCACAATTGCTTCTAGCCTCCTGCATCTGTACTTTCTGTAGTTCCCCACAGATGTTTTTTATTAATTTATGCCTTTCCCTTCCCTTCTCAGTGCTGTCTGACTCAGTACCTGACTTCTGCTTGGTTCGCCCATGAAATACAGCGTATTGACATTGGTATGTTGTCATGACTAATTGACAGAACAGAAATTGAACAGTAATATGTTATCCCTTTGTTAATAATACAGCATGACTCAAAACAGGTTTGTGTGCAAAATGTGATTTATTTACAGTGCTAGATACCGGTACATGTGATTCTAAGGGTGATGGGTGGGGGTGGAGGAATATCCATGGCAGAGTCCAGTTCTCAGTCTCACAGGTGCATTGTTCTTTTGCCTGTGGAAGGATGGAGCATAGGCAGTTCATGGTTGGACAGGGTGGCAATGTGGGACAGTGGGAAGACTTGAGGGGGTATGTCCTGCTGGCGGGGGTCTTGACATCCTACTCTGTCTTTTTCTTTGGTCTCAGGCTCCTCTTACGGTGTGGTTGTTCTTCAGCAGGAGGTGGGGTTCTGGGGGGCTGTCGAGGTGTTGGGACCTCCTGTCCACTAGCGCCGGCGGAGGTGGTAGGCTGTTCCTGGTCCGGCCTAGTGACAGGGGCCCTGTGTGGTGCACCATGGTCCCGCAACGCGTCCTCTATCCTGTGGAGGGCCAGGACGATGGTCCCCATTGCGGTCCCGATGATTCTCAGCTCCTCCCTGAACCCCATGTAGCGTTCCTCCTGCTGTGCCTGGATCTCAGTGAACCTGGCCAGTACCGTCGCCATCGTTTCTTGGGAGTGGTGGTAGGCCCCCATGAGGGTGGTGAGGGCCTCTTGGAGAGTGGGTTCCCTGGGCCTCTCCTCCCCCCCCTGTCGCACAGCAGCCCTCCGAGCTGCCCGGTTTCCCCCGGCCTCTGTCCCCTGGCCGGTGTGCCCGCTCCCACTGCCCCCAGGTCCCTGTTGTTGTTGGGGTGTCGGGTTAGCCTGGGTGCCCTGTAGTGGCAGACACACCGCTGATTGAGCTGTCCTAGAGACAGAGGCATGGGCCCGCTGGGTGGGAGCTGTGCTGGTGTCGGCAGAGGGGGTCGGGTCTGGTGTGGCCTGTGTCTGGGTGAGGGGAACCGACTGCCCAGAGGTCCCCGATGGTCCGGGCTGGTCATCAGGTTCACTGTCGACAGAGCTGCTATCCTCAGCGTGGGCCTGTTCCGGTGGTGGGATGGACACTTCTGGACCCTCCTGGCTGGTGTGTTGTCGTTCGGGTCCTGCATGGGGTAAGAGAGTTTGGTTATTGTTTCTGTGTGTGCAATAGCATGCGTGTTGTGGGTGCCCTTGTCCCCCAGTGCAGGCATTCCCTGGAGGGAGGTGTTGTGAGGGTATTTAGTGGGGGGGAGGGGTTAGTGCAGTGGTCATGCTTAGGTGATGGGTGCCCATGGTTTGTGTTGGCATGCAGGAGTTGGTGTTGGGATGGGTGGGTTGTGCTGGTGAGACATTGTCAGGAAGGATGTGTGCTGGGGGGGTTGGGGGTGAGGGTGGGGGTGTGGGTTGGCATGCTGGTGGGGTGTGGGGGATATGGTAGTTGAGATGGGACTTACCAGAGTCCATTCCTCCGGCTACTCCTGCGAGGCCCTGAGGATGCAGGATGGTCAAGACCTCTTGCTCCCACAATGTAAATTCGGGAGGGGTGGGTGGGGGTCCGCCGCCAGTCTTCTGGACCGCGATGTTGTGCCTGGAGACCATCGACCGGACCTTCCCCCGTAGGTCGTTCCATCTTTTGCGGATGTCCTCCCTATTCCTGGGATGCTGTCCCACCGCGTTGACCATGTCCACGATCCGCTGCCATAGCTCCGCCTTCCTGGCTATACTGGTGTGCTGCACCTGCGAGCCGAAGAGCTGGGGTTCCACTCTTAGGATTTCCTCCACCATGACCCGGAGTTCTTGGTCCGAAAATCGTGGATGCCTTTGGGGTGCCATGGGGTGGTGTGGGTGAGGTGTGGGGTGGTGTATGTGATGAGGAGTGTGTTGGTGAGTGGTGCTTTGTGCTACTATGTGGTGTGTGTGATGGTGTAGTGTGCCTCAGTGTGTCTTGCTTTGGATTGTCTGCTGTGTCTCTCTCTCCTTCTCTCAGTAATTGGGGTCGCAGGGGTTTGTGGGTGATGTGGGTGTGTGTTTTATAGTTGGTTGATTGTGTGGGAGTGGTGTGTGTATGTGTATCAGGTGTGTGTTTTTCAAATTGTCCAATGTGGCTGTGTTTTGGTGATGTGTGTGTATTCTGACCGCGGCGGTGTGTAGCGCCAATGGAATACCGCGTTTGAATGACCGCCGTGTGGATTCGTGGGTCGTAATGGCATGGGCGTATTTCTGTTGGCGTGACGGTGGAGGTTTGGTCATCTCCAGTTTATCGCTGCCCGCCGATGTGGCGGGCTGCAGTGGAGGACGGATTTTTGGAGGTTTGGCCGTTGTGGGTCAGAATGACCGTGGCGGTTGACCGCGGCCGCGGCGGTGTTATGGTGGTCTTCTGACCGGCGGTAAGGGCATTTTACCGCCGAGGTCAGAATCACCCCCTAGGTCTGAGTTGGGTACTGTGACAAATCATTAATACAGACCATATGCCTGATTGTTTCATTCGAAAGTGTTATTTCATATGCCATATGTTTGATCCGTTTATTATGTAACTTTACAACAAAGGCAGTAAGTCTGATATTTTTTTCCTGAAATGCTTGTCAAAGCCAATAGGCCTTCAAGGATGTATTTTTTGCCCTGTATCTAAGCCTGCATACATGTACGTTGTTACATGATATCTCAAACATTACCTTTGAAGGCAACAATTTTGGTACTGATTACCCCCATGTTGGTTCTAAATGTGCCAGTCATGGTGGAACTTTAAAACAATTATACACTATTTACACTACCATTGCAAGATGGCTACACACTGTTATGTTTAATTTTATTTATTACTTCAAGCATATGCCCGCCATGCCTATGTTATTGAGTTTGTGTGTGTGTTTTAATGTGGTTGTGTAAGTAGGTGAAAGCAGCACTGAGTCAATGGGTGTCAATCAGTTTTAATGAGTGCCTAAATCCATCAGACTGAAGAGGCACTTTCATTTGCAATCCAGACTTGTCGACATTGCTAATGCTTTTTAATTTTAATCGCTGACCACGTTTGTTTCTGGACAAGTGTTCTTGCATTGGAGGACCTGTATATTTCCGATTTATGGTTTAAATTGTAGAAATGTGAAGCAGATGTTTTTTATTTTGCAGCTCCTTTTGGTCACTGGATTTCAGAATTTAGCTTCTTTGTTGGGTGTGATCAGAAATATATTTTATCATCTCATTGAGATCATAAAATGCTGAATCAAGTCTGACCAGGTGATTCTGCATCCATTTAATTATCCTGTGTCTCCTGCCACTTTTTTACGATCTCCCAAAAAGTTTCAAAGTATAGAGTAGGGGACTTCAAACTGGGGCTGTCCCCCAAAGGGGGGCCCCAAGGTATCCCAGGGGGCACCATGCTCTAGCCAGAAGAGGCATTATGCAGATAACTGTGCTTTGTTTGAAGTAGAAAATAATTTACTGCATTTTTTAAAAGGTAACAGAACTTAACTGCAATGCTTAAATAAGCCTAAACATAGTTAAGCATTGCCAATTTATTAGAATAATTGTGAAAAATTCTGAGGGGGAGGGTTCCTGATCATTTTTTTTCCACATGAGGGGGACGTGGCATTAAAAAGTTTGAAAACCTTTTGTGTAGAACAAGGGTGGGAGAGGAAGGGCAGGATGTTGCCTACAGTAGGGCATCATTACATGCTCCCCCAGTGCCTTGGAAGGAAAAGGGCAGAACCCAGGGCTTGACTGCAATGCAGTCCATTCCCAAGTCAGTGTTTCTAACCCGATTTTATGGGTGCTACAAATAGGTCTGTTGTTCCTGCTTTCGGGACATTCAGGTGCATGAACAACCACTGATTTATAATTTGGCCGAGTGGAATTTCACATGGGAATTCCACTTTCCTCCGCTCACCTTCATTCCTCTTTCTCTGCTTCCATTTTCATTTTCTTATTCACATTCTCGTCGATCTCCACAACCAATTTTTGTACCATTGTAAGGGTTAAAGCTAATCTTTATCGGACTATAACAATGTGTCTCCTGCAGGATAAACTCAGATGCTAGCACTTTTTACAAGGCCTGAACCTTATCAGAGACCAACTAATATTGTCAAAGAGAAGAGTGCATGTATTCCCTACTGAACAGGTTGCTGGTTACTTGATCTGGAATGGAAAGCTGGGCCTTAAAAGCCTCCTTAATGTTCTGCGAAGCTTAGTGGACTGTCAAGGTCGAGCTTCTCGGAGCAAATAGAAATCACATAACCCACATATTAACCAGGAGCGGCTCCTTCGCTATGGAGAAGGAGTGCCACCCTCAGGCTGCGCCAGCTGCAGAAAAATAAAACAATAGTTTAATTTTGTTTTATTTTTCTGCTGCTGGCTCAGCCAGCAGTGCTGGGAGAGGTGGGGCTGGGCCACGGGAGGTGGGTTGGGGAGAAGGAGATTGTGTGCACCTAAGTGAGCATATTATTTTGGCCGGTTGTCTTAGGCCGGCCAAACACACATGCGCACTTAGGTTTCTCAGCCCGGCTAATGTTTGACAGTTGGGCAGAATGAGCCGCTCAGACCAATCCTGATGCTGCTTTCATGCTAGCTTTAGTATGAAAGCAGCACCAGGATTGCTGGGGAGCCTGTGCTGGTGTCCCAGTGAATGCTGGGACACCACATCCAGGCAAGAGGAGCGACAAGCAAGGTGGCAGGAAACGTGTGCATTGTGGCGGACGTAAGTTTATTTATTTTCCTTTTTTTATTATTTTCACCCGCTCCCCCCAGTCCGTCTCCATCCTCTCCCCTTGAGATTTTCGGCAGCCACCGCTGATATTAACATTTAAAAGCAGGTCGCTCTCAAGGGTTACCGTTAGCATTATCAGAAGCCTCTTTCACATGAAACAATAGATTAATGTTATCCCATGAGAGGCAACCTGACTACCAATCCTACTGTTTACAATTAATGTGCTAATTTTAAGCCACTAATCACAATGTAAGATTTTGAAGCCCTCTCTCATACAATCAGTTGATTTATGTTGCAAAATAAATGTTGGTGTGCACAAATGCACATTCATTTGGGAAACAGCTCCTTGTTTGGTGCAAACATGTTTTACCACTGTATCACATGTGTGTTGTGGTGGTGAAATTGTTAAATGAATGTTTGTATATCTGAAGCAGAGAGACTACAGTTGGAGTACGATAACAACACTACAGCTCACAGAATTCCAAAACAAAACAACTTAAAAACACAATGGCAGAATAATGCAACATTATTCACAACAACATAACACAAAAGCACAACTAAACAATACATAAGCACAAAGTAACAGAATCTCAATGAAAGAAAACAAGAATACACTCTCAACACAACATCAAAATACAAGCCACCAACACAACAACATAACACAATAACAGAAGAAGAATATAACAAAAGCACAACACTATAACTGTGATGGATTATGTGTGTTGTGTAAGGTTGTGGTGTTTTCTACTGTGTTGTTTTGGTTTTGCCATGTTTTGTGCTGTGTGTTATTACGTTTGTTTTATTGTTGTGCTGTTAATTTGTTGTATTGTATAAGACTGTTGATGTATTGTATTCTGTGGTGTTTGATTTGTTCTGTTGGAACCTTTTGGATTTGTTCCGTGTTTTTTTTTTTTGTGGTGGTATGTTGCATTGAGTTAATGAGCTGTTGTGTTGTGCTGCTCTGCTTGTGCTATTTAGTTAGTGCGAACAACCCAAAAGGCAGCAGAGCACTGTACAGGGTCACAGACAAGCATAAAGTCAACGTCCAGAGAGGTAGCTGGTTTGTGGATTGTTACTGCATTGTGGTTTAGTGTTCTTTAAAGAGGTGCGTCTTAAGCTCTTTCCTACATTGGGACAGTGTTGCAGTGGCAAAACAAAACATGAGGGGGCCTTCCTGCAAAGTACCCCGACCCATTCAGGGGCCTGCAATCTGTGCACAGTGTACTGTGGTGAGGGGGCCTTGAGGCACTGGGGGCCTTGGTTACGCCACTGCAGTTTTGGGGAGAGGCTTACTTTATTAACTTCAGTGAATGGTTCTTTGTTTTCAGACCAAAACAGCACATTCTATTAGAGTTCCAACAAAATTAGACAATTGCTGCTGCCGAAGATGTTAGAATACCTCATCTGCTCCTCGCACATGACACAAATCGTTCTAAATCCATGTCACATCTGGTCTTGGGGGTAAAGATAAGTCGTTTAAGGTAAAATAGCCTATTTTAGCCACTTTGAAAATATTTAAGACTCCACAGCTGGAAGCATGTGTTTTAAACACCATCAGTCCTGCAAGTGTTTCACCCCCACTGTCTACCGGAAAAAAAGGTTTACCTGAAGTTTCAACCGTTCCAAGACTGACTTCTGTGTTATAATTAACTCGTGCACAGTGTGTAATATTCATAGAGGAAAGGAATGTGTACAGATGAGTACATAAAAACCGTGCTCCTGGCACAGGATTTCAGTACATCAAGTCTTCGATTTTTATGACGCAGCTAAATTACCAGACCATGACAATTAATAGACCCAGGGGCAATAATTGAAAGGCAATTTACCCTAACCAGTTTTGCTTTCTTTCCGCTAGCACAGCCATGCAGCTTACCGTTGTTGTTTGAGGGCATTAATTATTATTTATTTATACCGCAACCATGAACATGAAAAACGTCCCTTTTCGGTGGAATGAATTTGAGGTGCCCTGCTGCTTCTGTTCATTCTTAAACGTTCACTGCACTCACCTTTTGTGACATGCTCGTTTAACAGTACTTAGTAACGGGTGCTCCGATGGGACATGCAGCACGCTTTGTTCCTTCCCATGACATCAGCCAAACCATTGAAAACAAAGCCTGAATTCCAAGGGGAGATTGACACATAATATGTTTTTGTTTCTTGCACCACCGCAGACATGTTTAGCCACACTGTGATTATAAGGTCTTGTCTGTCTGGATCCTGGCTTCTGGCAACCTGTTGCTTGCCTTGTGGTGGAAACACTATCTCTGTTTTTTTACAGCACTCCCCCAAGGCATTTACACACCCCTGTTAGTAATGTAGAAATGGCAGATATGAAAGTGGTACTACGGGGCATAATTACCATTTTTTGGCACAGGGCAGCGCCGCAAGCCTTCTTGCTGCGCTGCTCTGTGTCAAAAGAAAAAGGCAGGAGTGCACCGTATCAATGAGATATGGCACATTTCTGTCCTTTCCACTTGCACTGGTGCACAATGGCCTGCCATATGCCAACACAGGCACCCTTGCACCATGGTGCATTGTAGGGGTGATTATTTTGTGAAGGAAGGAACACCTTCCTGCACAAAAATAATAAATCAAGGTGATTTCCTCTTGCTATGTGTTCTGCAGAATGCAGCACACATATAAAAGAGGAAAAAACGAGGAGAAATAAAGGCTTCCCTGCCAATGGGAAGGAACATGTATGAAGGTCCTGTTATGCAGGAACACTTCTCAGTTCTATAGCTCTCTGACCTCAGTTGGATCCCTCTGTCTTTGCCTCACTGAGGTACTGATCTGACCCACGGGGAATACTTCTCTCCTGTTACCCCATCTGTGCAGCACTTAACCTTAAGTAGCTCACATATGCATTCCAGTAGGCAGACATTGCCATGATGGCCAGCAAAGTGATATGGTCCATTACAGCCCTTGGATCAGACTTCTGTTCCCAACCTAAGGAAAACTCTGCCTATAAGGAATGTAACCATCAGAGGCCAGTAAAAGCTAGCTGCCAGTGTCAAGAGACAGGACCCAGGCCATCCAAGGTTCTCTGACCTCTGAAGAGTTGGGGTCGAGGTGGTAGTCCCAGGTGTTCTGCACCCCACTTTCACTCTCCCTCCCACCAGTGCAGGGGTAGTAATCTGAGACTGGATGCTCAGTTCAGGATCTGTACCTGAGGATAAACAGGTGCCTGGTGAGCCGGGACTTTTAGGGAGGAACCACTACCTCCCTCACGGGTGACACACACTGTCTATGAGCTGAAGGGGTTAGCCTGGTATAGTCCTCCAGCACTCTGTCTCTGTGACAGCGCATGGCATACCTCCTGATCAGAAGTGGTCTCACCAGGGTCAGTATTGGGGTGTTTTGTTCTCAGACCTGGCAACCCCTGCACCACTGTTCCTCCTACTATGTACTGTTTCCACTTCCTGTCCCTTCATCTGGGCCTTTGTAGCCTTCCCTTGGGAGCAGTTGCCCCAGAAACCAGAGCTTCTTTGGAGCCCTGGACAGCCAAACCTCCCAGCTCTCCCTACATTGGTGGCAACTCATTCCCCAGGATGCAGTCTATGGGCATCTGGGGACTAACTATGACCCCCCTGTGGGTCACCTCCCCACCCAATTCCCTGGATACCAGGGAAATGGGGCAGACAAGCACCCGTCTCTAGGCCTGAGTTATCCTGCACACCTGGCTGATGTACTGCTCATGGGAAACAAAGCATTTTCACTGGTCTAGTAGGCCCAGGTATCCCTCAGAGCAGTGATGGGGACCATATTGACCTTGATCTGGTGTAAGTGATGAATTCTACCCTCAGGCATCACCAGTCTTCCGTCTGTGTTCACCTCCCAACTAAAGGAGATTAGGGCATGATCTACCCCCTGTCCATGGTGACTACTTACCCCAAGGCTATAATGGGCACCCATCTGGAGGTCCCACCAGTGGATGGTTTATTAGGACAGAGTCCTCCTGCTTTGTCCTAGCTGATAACAATCAAAGCAGCCGGGTTTGAAATGGGGCTTCATTAGCCACCACCCACCAGAACCTCCTCCCTGTTTCTCAGAAGGGGTATGGGAATCCTTCCTTACTCCCGTATTCTGGGACTTGCCTGTATCTTCCTTGGCTTTCCCTTACTTTGCTGTGGGGGACCTGAACACCTTTCTTGGGGTAACTCTCAGGCACCTTGTTATGGACCCTGGTGCTGAACCAGTGGTCTGCCTCCTTAGCAAGCTTCCTGGGTTGGGCGAGCTTAGTATCAATATGGTGTTGGCGCAGAGCTGGAAAACAAAGACTGAACATGAGCTCTCTTTCAATCAAGTTATAGAGCCCCTGGAAATTCTTCACTTCACTGCCCTTCACCCAACCATCCAGTACCTTGCACAAAGGAATCCACACACTCCACCCAAGACTGATCAGCCAGCTTCTGGCTGTCCCGAAACCTCTGTCTGTATTTGTCAGAGGTGAGGTCATATTTCTTGACAAGGGTTTACTTCATTGGGGGGGATACCTCATCCTGTCTCCCTTCTATAGTGCCAGTAGGGCATCCCTCCCCTGATTAGGGATTTGCTTCCAGAGGCTAGCCCCCCATTCTGCTCAGGGATTGTATGCATCTGTAAAACTACCTCATATTCTTCAAACCACTTGTCAATGTCATCCCCTACAACAAAGTCTGACACCAGGCTTTTCGAAATATGCACCTTTTTGTCCCCCAAGGACACTGTCAGAGTCAGTTCATGAGCCAGTAGCATTTATCTCTCCCCAAAAGCTCTCTCAACATCCATGGCCAGTTTCTTCTCCTCCAAGGCCAGTTTCTTTTGTTCTGCTTCATTTATTTAACTGAGCCATCTGCAGCCTGAACTCCCACTCTGCCTTCCTGTCTGCCAGTTTGGGGACAGGCTTCGAAAAGACACACTGTTCTCTGCCGTGGCAGGGAGCCCCAACTTAGGGTCAAGTAATCCACCCAGCTGACTGATGTGTCTCAGTGCTGGTATCCAGGTCCTGCTGTGGCTCCTCCACATCATCCTCCTGATCCCGGTTCTGTGTTCTGACTGGAAACTGGTGGGCCTCCGCTCAAGACCTCAAACCCTTTTGGACCTCTGCCTTCTTGGTGCCCCTTTTGGTGGGCAGCCCTCTATCCTTGCAAAATTCTTTGAGCTCAGCCACAGTGTAGCTCTCCGGATTGAGAAGCTCACATTCCATCTTTGCTGGTCAAACTACTAGCACAAACAGTCAGGTAGAGTCAGTGTGAATTTAGAAAAAAAGTAAAAAAGGCAATCAAGTAGAATTTAAAACTCAAATTGGTCTCAGGTTATTTATCTGGGATTTTTAGCGTAACACAAAATTACTGTATAGTACTGCACAACTATAAGTCCTAATCCTCATTGCTGAGCACAGTGTAAAAAAAGGGGGGTTACTGGCTGAGGGGGTGAAACCGTTCTCAAGCAGCAACAACAATCCTTGTCAGGGTGATACACAAGCAAACCCCAAATAAACCTATGCTTAACCCTCTGGTAGCTTGGAACAGAGAAGTCGGTCTGGTAGCTTGGCACATAGACGTCACTCGTAACTGTGTGAAGTATTTATGTAGCTCTTCAGACAGTAATAACATGAAAACACAACACCAGAAAAATCCCACACTTACTTGGAAAAATTGAGTTAATTTTAATACATAAAACAAGACCAAAACAACAAATATCCAATCAGTAGAACCAGAGATATGCAGTTTTAAAGGTTTTAGTAAAACTAGTGCCAAAAATCACAAACCACCAACTGTGGACATCTGGTCACACTAGACTGGGGCCGATTCACAATTTCAGGCCAACCACATTGAAGCGTGAGCTGCTAAAGGGACCCAGTTAGGTTTGCTGAACAAGAGTACATTATCCTAGTGGTGGAGTGGGGAGAAGTTTTGCATCAAGGCTGCATCGTGCAGCTGGGGTGATGCGTCAGTCCTGCAGAGCTGCGTAGGCAGCAATGTAAGTTCCTACATCATGGCCGAGGATCCCGTTCAAGAGGGTTTGTGGTGCAAAGTCCGGCATCATGGATACGTCACAGAGCCTAGACAATGCATTGGCTCTGAGGAGCTGCAGTGAGAGAACTTTCGTCGTCATTGAGGCTGCCATTGACAAGAGATTTGCAATGTGAGGGCCTGTGTCAGGGAGGCACAGCGGCAGTTCTGATGCAGGTTGCAGGGTTGATATGGGGTCCTTTCACTGGGAGAAGCCTTCCAGCAGAGGTGATACGTTGTTTTGGCTCAGGGTTACACTGCACAGCCGAGCAGACGCATCAGTTCTGCTGGCTCCACAGATGGGCTGGCAGAGCATCATTAGGCCAACTTCCAGGACTAGGGTGGCACCACTTAACAGGGTAGGATTCAGAGATGGCAGAGTCCAGTTGCTGGGTTCAAGGTTGTTAGTGCCTTCTGTCCCTGAGGCTCTAGTCAGGATGCCAGCCATCTAGCCTTTGGAGTCACTATGGGTTCCTGGGTTCAACGGATGTAAGAGGGCAGCATGTAGCACATCAGTGCAGCGAGGCAGGAGTCCTTCAGGGCAGCAGTTCAGCAGAGTGGCAGTTTTTTCATCAGCACAACAGCCCTTGTTCCTGGCAGAGTTTCAACAGGTGCAGAAGTGTACTAAAATATTGGTGTCTGAGGTCCAATATTTATACTAGGTGACTCCTTTGAAGTGGGAAAAGCATCTAGAGAATTTCTATTGAGGTGCACAGGCTTTCTGCCTCCCTTCTCTGGCTCCAGAATAACTACAGGGGGTATGCAGCCCTTTTTTGTGGAGACAGGACACAGCCTATTCAAGTGTAAGTAGGGCTGTGTTCAGCTCCACCCTCCCTTCCTGCCAATGATGGCCCATCTAGGGACACCTACGCTCTCTATTGTGTGTGGCGGTCTATGTGGAATACACAAAGCCCAAATGTGAGCTATACCCAGACATGTGACCCAAAGACAAGCTGCACCACTAAGGCCCTGATTTATACGTTTTGGTGCAAAACTGCACTAACGCAGTTTTGCACCAAAAAGTTTAGCACTGGCTTGCACCATTTCTGTGCACCAGCTGGGCACCATATTTATGGAATGGTGTAAGCCTGTGCAAAGGGTAGGCTAGCGTAAAAAAATGACGTTAGTTGGGTGGGGCTGGTGGTGTGGAAGAAGGGGGGGTTTGCACCAAAAAATGACGTTAGAGTCATTTTCTGACACAAAACCATCCATGCCACATGACTCCTGTGTTAGAAAAGACAGGAGTCATGCCCACCACCCCAATGGCCAGCACAAGGGACCAGGGTCCCCTAGGCATGGCCATTTGCATCCAGTGCCATGTAGGGGGACCCATTTCAGGAGTACCTGTACTCACCTATACTTACATGGGATGGGGTCCCCCATCCTCCGCTGTCCCTCTGGTGTGGGTTGGGGTGTCCCTGGAGCCTGGGGAGGGCACCTGTAGGCTTATTCCATGTTGTTCCACCATAGAAATAGGCCCATAGGTCCCCTAACGCCTGCCCTGATCCAGGTATAAAAAAATGGTGCAAAGCAAGCTTTTCACCATTTTTTGACCCCTCCTTTCTCCTGTGCGTGATTTTACCACGGGGCAGTAAATATGGCGCTAAAGCCATATAGTCATTGTTTGCATGGGAACATCTACTTTGCATCTCATTGAAGCAAAGTAGGTTCCACGTCCAAAAAATGACTTTAACTCCGTATATTTGGTGCTCGATGGGTCTAGCGTCAAAGTATAAATATGTAGTTACTTTTGCACTGAATTGCGTTTAAAAAAATGACGCAAATTCGGCTCAAAACAAGTACAAATATGCCCCTAAATGGCCTAGGCAGGAAAATGCCAACTTTCTAAAAGTGGCAGACTTTACCATACTAAAAAAATGTTCATTACAATTCAAAGACACCAAGTATAAACTTGGTACCTGTCCTCTTTTGGAACTTACAGCTTACTAAATGTAATAAGGTAACTGAAATGTTATCCTATGGGACTGGTAGACCTTGCAGTAGTGAAAAAAATAAAGAATTTTCACTATGAGGACATGTAAAACTTGAAAGTAAATGTCCAACTTTTTAAGTACTCTGCACCCTGCCCTTTAGGCTTTAGGCTGTTCAGGGCCTACAATAGGGGTGACATATTTATTGAAAAGGAAGGTTTGACCTGTCAAGAGGTTTCTTCTTCCTGGTTGAAATGCCAGTTTAAAATTGCACACATGGGCTGCAAGGGCAGGCCTGGGATACTGTGCTGTAGGCCCACTCGTAACATTTAATATACAGGCACTATGTAAACAAGTAAATTAAATCTGCCTATTGGTTATAAGCCAACTCTACCATGTTTTAAAGAGAGAGCACAAGCACTGGTGAGCAGTGGTAAAGTGCACTGAGTCCTTAAAACCAACAAAAACGGGTTCAGAAAACTTTGTCCTAGCTATGCACACAGTCAACTACCCAACTTTTATCCCTTTTTGATCATTCCAATTGATTCTGAGCAGTGGCACTCTATGGATCTTTACTTGGTCAATTGTTCCTAGATTCAGCACACAAAACCTCAGTAGGCTTCCTTTTATTCATTGGAATCAGCATTGCTATTAACTGACCTCAACGCATAAACCATTTCCCTACCCAATGCACTTGTGTAGTGGCAAAATCAGTTCTACATTGGCATCCAAATTCTCTCCCCCTTCCCATGTAACTAGAGAGTGAAATCTTTGCAGTCTTCTGTTGAATGGATCTTCTCTGTTTCCTGTATTGGTACAAACACCAGAGAGTGGGGAATGGTAGGGTGCATGAAAGGTAGCAGGCAGGGATGTAAATAGACTAGGTCCCTCCGGGTCTAAGACCCATTAGTAATTAAAAACAGACATTGAAACGGATCCCTATTGGGCCTCATATTCATGTCCTCATGTTCATGTTTATATTCCACTTGTTTTACTAAATCTTTCACTCCCTTGGAGTGCTAGTTAATTCCAAGAGGGTGCGTTTCTCTTGAGTTTAACTGAAGACATATTTCTCACACAGTTTCCCGTAGTGCCTGTCAGTGGGTGAGAGAGGTGTTCAGAATAAATCGTGTCTTTAATAAAATTAAGACTTTCCGTCATAAATTACTAGGAAAATCTACATTTTATGTCAAGACCGGAGGCTCTATTATGCAAGTTTAAAGCATGTCAATAACCAAAGAAGTTGCAGTTCTAACAGGTTTACAGTAAAAAGTCCTAAAAACAGTATCGTTAGACCAATCGGCCGATCTGAGAATGTCCTCCAAACTGGAACCCAGTGAGAAGGCCTTAGAAGCCATGGCTCCCCTAGTGGAATGGGCTCCGAAAGTGGAAACATCAATCCCTGCCAGGGACATGACCCATTTAACCCAACGGGCCAAGGTGGCTGAAGAAACTGGTTTATGGGGTTTACGGAAGGAGATTAACAATTGATTGGACGAGGACATTCTCAGGTTATAGGTTCTTTTTCCATACTCCTTTAAACAAAGACCCACACAGAGTTTTGGTTTGTCATGGAAAAAAGGATAGAAAACAGAATGAAGATTGGTTTTAGTACGTTTGGAAATATGAAATAGCACACCTGTAGGTAAAAACTGGCGGGAAGACACGTCCAGAGACTTAACATCGGAAACTCGTTTTATGGAAATCAAGCACAACAACATAGTGAGTTTGGCAGAAAGCATTTTTAGAGAAAGGACTGAATTGTCCGACCAATTAAGGAACAAATTCAACACTAAAGAAACATCCCAAGTATGGGGATACTTGGAGGACGGAGGTTTGGACAATTTGACTCCCTTTAAGAGTCGACAGATTAAAGGATGTTCCCCAACTGGTCTACCGTCGAAATAATAGTGGTGCATAGAAATGGCAGATCTATAGAGGTTTATAGTTCGATAAGACTTACCTGCACTAGCTTGCGCGGCTAAAAAATTAATAATTAGATTTAGATCCGCTGAAAAGGGATCAGCACATTTTCCCACACACCAGCCTGACCAAAGAGCCCATGCTGATCTGTAGGCTCGTCTTGTGCCAGGAGCCCAGGCATTGCAAATGAGTTCTGAAGCCTCTGCCGAAATAGGGAAGATATGTTGGGGCAACCGGAGATCTTCCAAGCTGAAAGGGTTAATGAACCGTTGAGGACTAGATTGTGGTGAGATCCGAATGGGTCTAGGAGTAGAGAGGGGAACACCGGGAGGAGAATGGGGAAGTCCATAGTTAGTTCGAGTAGAGGAGGAAACCAGACCTGAGATTGCCAGAAGGGGACTACCAGGACCAGAAATGCCTTTTGACGTCTGACCTGGGCGAGCACCCTGTTGATTAAGATGAAAGGAGGGAAGGCGTAATTGAGAGATTGAGACCAATCTTGGAGGAAAGCGTCCGTAGTGGTGGCCAAGGGATCGGGGCGCCAGCTGAAGAAAAGTGGAAGTTGCGAATTGAGTCGTGACGCACAGAGATCGATGTGAAAGGGACCCTATTTGTCCACGAGCTGTTGGAAAACTGAC
Organism: Pleurodeles waltl; assembly: GCF_031143425.1. Taxonomy (NCBI): domain Eukaryota; kingdom Metazoa; phylum Chordata; class Amphibia; order Caudata; family Salamandridae; genus Pleurodeles; species Pleurodeles waltl. Next base: position 822,660,045 of record NC_090438.1, on the reverse strand, counting down.
GGATGCAGCTTCCAATCGCTTGTATCCTTGAGATGACGGGAATGCCAATCTGCTGTCAAATTCAAAGCGTCTGGGAGGTATTCGGCCAGAAGGGAGAATTTGTGGGACAGACAAAATTCCCAAAGGCTCTTGGCTAGAAGAGCAAGGGGTCTGGATCTGATGCCACCCAGATGGTTGATGTATCGCACATCGAATATGTTGTGCCTGCGGAGAAGGATGGAGCACCGGGCCCTGTTTTTTGTAAAACTTTTGATTGCAAAGGAGCCTGCAAGAAGCTCTAAACAGTTTATATGCAATTTTGACTCCCCTATGGACCATATACCGCCAGTCGAGATCGAACCACAACGGGCGCCCCAGCCCGTGAGACTTGCATCTGATTATAACACAAGATCGGGCACAGAGGGGAAGATGGACCTGCCGTTCCAGGCCTCTCAGTGGGATATCCACCACTGAATTTCCATTCGAGATTCGTCGTCTATCGTCACGAGGTCGGAAAATGCCAAACCTCTGCGAAGATAAAGAATTTTCAGTCGTTGTAGAGCGCAGTAGTGGAGCGGGCCTGGAAAAATGGCCTGAATTGAAGAGGAGAGAAGACCTACGACCCTCGCTAAAGACCTGAGAGAGATTTGATCTTTTTGAAGCGTGAGAGAAAGTTCTCTTCTGATTGCGGAAACCTTGGCAGGAGGAAGGAGAAGGGTGGCTGAGAGCAAATCTATTTGGAACCCAAGAAATTCTATCTGTTGGGAAGGTACGACCATCGATTTTTCTTGGTTTATAAGGAAACCTAGGTCGGTGAAGAGAGAAGTCGTTGTTTGGAGTTGAGAGAGAAGGGTAGACGCATTCTGATGCAAAATAAGGATGTCGTTGAGATAAATTATAAGTCTGATACCTAGGGATCTGAGATACGCAGCGACGGGTTTCAACAGTTTCGTGAAACACCAAGGAGTCGAAGAAAGGCCAAAAGGAAGAGAGGAAAACTGATAAGTTTTTGACCTCCATTGAAACTGCAAGAATTTCCTGTCAGCAGGATGAACAGGTATGGTGAGATAAGCGTCCTAGAGATCTAATCTGACCATCCAGTCGTATTGAAGAAGAATATCCCTGAGATGGAGAATGGTTTCCATCTTGAAGTGCCGGTACACCATGTATTGATTGAAAGATTTGAGATTGATAACCGGTCTGAGTTTTTTGTTCTTTTTGTGAACGAGAAAGAGGGAACTGATGAAACCGGAGGAATCGGGAAGGCAAGGCTGGATCGCGTTTTTGTCCAAGAGCAATTGAATCTCTGAAGAAATGAGAGAGGACATTGCAAGAGAGAATCTTGGAGGAGGGGGAAGACGGGACTGAAAAGGAGGGGAGAAGAGTTCGATGTAATAACCTTGCACTGTGCTTAGAACCCACGGGTCTGAAGAAATTGACCTCCATTTTGGAAGGAAATAACGTAACCGGCCGCTTACGGGAAGGCCAGAAATTAGGCTTACCTTGTGTATTGGCTGGTTTGACATGGCGTTGTCCACGGTTACGGAAGCCTCTTGATCGTTGCGGATAGAACTGTGGCTTAAACTCCTGTGCGTAATAATTGTAGGAATTAAAGGAGCCTCTTGCGCCCTGGTTTTGGTACGCACGGCCAGTAAAGCGGCTCCTGCCTCTACCGGCCCGTGCAAAAAAACGCTGATTAAACACCTTTTTTATGGATTGTTGGGCCTTGTCTAAAGATGAAAAGGTAGATACATAGCGGCTGAGATCTTTGATAAAAGTGTCCCCAAATAGCTTGCAGTCTGCCTGGATACCGGGATCCAAAGTGGCCATGTTAGCCAGTTTGGGATCCATTTTTAGCAGAAGACCTTTACGTCTCTCGTGGATAATCGCTGAATTGTCGTTACCTAAAAGGCAGGAAGCTCTTTGGGTCCAAAGAGAGAGATCCAACGGATCAATTGGAGTATCCTCCAGTCTAGCTGCTTCCGCTAAATCAAAAATGCGAGCTAGGGGACCCAGCACGTCCAGGAGTTTGTCCTGCCAAGTCGTCCAGGCTTTGTCGACCCCCTTGCGAGGGTCCTTGCCAAATCTTGTAAAAAAGGTAATGAGGGACTGATCGATAGTAGGAGTGGCGGTTATGTTGGAATCCAAGGAGGGCCTAGGGCATTCTGATTTCAATTTCGCCCGTGTTTGTTTATCCAGAGGGAGACGCAGTCGGGATGAAATGTAATCTCCTACGTGGTCAGAGGGAAGCCATTCTGTAGAGTTAGGATGTTGTATCAGAGAGGGATCAAACATATGAACGCCCTCTGAGTCGATTATGTTGGGCAAAGAATTACTCAGAGAAAGTTTAGGGCGTTTAGAGGGAGGCGAGGATGGAGGAAAAATGTCATCAGGATTGTCAGATTGGGACAAATCATCCATATCCTCATCATCAGTGTCCAAAATGTTAGAAACAACAATCTTTTTTGGTGCCTCAATATGTTTTGATTTAAATTTGCTTTTTAACTGTGCAGAAGAAAACTTCTTTGCAATATTCCCCTCCTTCACAGGAGGCCTGGGAGGAATCAAGTCCTCAGTCTGGTGTGAGGCAGCCTCACTGTCCAATTGAGCGCCTTTAGCCGGTCTGACCGAAGCCTGCTTATGTTTTCTGACTTCCCCCACAGAATGGGCCAGAGAATTGGACACCATGGACTTTACTGTGTTTTCTATGTTTTTAGACATTTTCTACATGGATGCCTGTAAGGCATGTTTCACTGAGGATTGCATGAATATATTTAAACCCTGTTTGAAAACTTCCTCATCCTCGTTAATATCTGGCATGACTGGGGAATTATCAGAATCCATTGAAGAAATAAAAGCACTTTTAAAATCAATTAATGTGTAACAGTGTGCTAAAAACCCACAGAGAACAAAGCTGAACTCTTTAACAAACAAAACAAACAAAAAAAAATCCTGGGATGGTAAGGGTTAAAGAAATAAGAGTAGAGTCTCCGGTGCAAAAACGCTTCCTGAGGGCGGAGCAGAAGCAGGAAGAGGAACAGCAGAGAGCCATGCCCTCCAATTTCGTGTTCGGACCGCAGTGGAAACCACGCGCCGAACTGAAAAGGAGCCTTTAAGGAAGGAAGGGAGTCGCCCGTGAAGAGAGCGGACCTCCCACCGGGTAGACGCGCTAATAAATGGACGCGCGTTGAGAGGCCGGGACGTCGGCTGAAGAAGAATGTATCTCACGAAGTCAGACGCGCGATAAAAGGGAAGCACGCTGACAGAAGAGAACGCGGCCAGAATTCGAAACGCATGCGGTTACCAAACGGTAAGCGCGCGCGAGGCGACCTGAAAGGGAGGGGGGGGGGGACAAGAAAAGCACGAAATGCTGCAAAACGGAGCAGTATTAAACTACCAACTTGAATAATAAAGATTAAAACATTAAAGCAATGTACAAATATATTTGTTAACACAGAAACGGAGAGACCATGAAAGAGTACTTATCTTGACTGCGACCAGCAAGAAAAGAGGACAGCTTGCAGTCAAGGGTAGACTCTATGGTTCATGGTGTTCCCTTATTGGTCCTACGTTTGACTTCTTTTAACTCCCATTGGCTAGCCTGTTGCTAGTCCATCTTGGAGCTGTAGTTCTTGACTGCTGCTATTTAAAATAAAGTAAGAAAAGAATGCATAATAGAGCCTCCGGTCTTGACATAAAATTATCAGCACTCGTCAAGGCACACATTAGAATTCCTGTTTTCATAGAATTCTTACATGTATTAAGGCACATATACAAATGAGTTCACTTTCTAATCGTACTGTCTGATCAAACCTTTACACTACTGGCTTTAAATCTCAAAACCCTCTCACACTCAGTCACGTCAATACCCTATGTACTCCTTAGAACATCAAAGGCACTTTAATTCTAGTACAATAAAACCTGAGAGTCCCTTTAATTCGCACGCTATACCTTTTATCACTTTCACTATTATCAGCATCAAAAGATCACCTTCTCTCGCGCATGTCTGTGCCTCCTCCTGAAATTCTGCACCAAAATCCCCTTTCGATAGTTCATCGACACCAGGCCAAAATGGTTTCCTGTGAAATGCCAACCCTGCTAACCTATCGACAATACTAACTGGGGACAAAACTTTCCAAGTGTTCAACTTCCTCACTCGGATGCTTCCAACTCCATTCACTCACTGAACACCTTATTGCTGCACCGACTTTTAACTCCTGCCATGAATGCATATGGGGCTGTTTTGTATATGTTGTCAATTATCCTTCAATTATCTGGGGTACCCAAACCAGGACATCTCCACCCTGTGTCAATGCATCTCTGTTGTCTTTCCACAGAACCTCCTCCAAGGTGAATCAGACAATGCATTAGTAACACAAAAGGATGATGGATGGAGGGCTGACAATGCAAACACTCACCCCCAGTCACAGATCTGGGTTTAATCCATCGTTCTTTTGCTCACCATGCCACCCCAGTTCAGACCCAGCCATATGCAAATCAGTCTTGACCATGTTCCTCAGACAACGCACCCATGATGTTGTACTTGACCACACTAGAAGTGTAGTGCTAAATATAGCATCCTACACTACAGCACAAAAATATGCAAGGATGTCAATCTTTTTATCGCTGGCCACCTGCCTATTCACCAAAACAACTAAAGCCCTATTATTGACATTTCTGTTTGCTTGGTCTAGAGTCACAAAACTAAAACCCAAATACAAAAAAATACTCTTTCCCTTTTCCACTTAACATGCCATCATTTTGAGAATCACATTGATTGCGAGTCCAGCCATTTGCGGAAAAGTCTGGACACTCAACCATGTCATTCCATCAGAATCACCTGGCAACTCTATTAACATTCCTCAGGACAACCTGCCAAGCTCTCAACAGCACCTTCGCCTGAAAGAACCCTTTACGGCTTACTTTAAATACAGCCTCCAATGCAGCTAGTCACACCAGACTGTCCTTCCAATCTTCTTACAAAATGTCATGTCCAAAACCATCTCCCATCATTCTAGACTCTTCTCTGTGAGGGTGATATTTAAACCACAGTCATACTTCTCTTGCCAAACAGTGTAGGCTAAAAAACCTCCATGCTCTCTTCCACACAAAAACCTGACTGCATGCCCTTTGCCTTCACGGCTCAATGATGGGTCCACTGTGAAGCTGCCCAAAACTGGATGTCTATTACCTCACTTAGAGCACCCACGTCTGAAGCTGTTTATTGCTAGTAAGCATACTTCTCAGCTTGTGTTTCCTTTCCTACCTGTTCCCTACATTCACCAGACTGCCACCTAGATGTAGTACCTTACAATGTCCTGTTATGGCAGCAGCAGTTTTACTTATAGTGTGCAAAGAGCCTGCCCAGTTGGTCTATTGAAGAATCAGTCCCAGATCTATTTAATAGTCACGCAGTTCAGTTCAGCAGTGAAAAATGAGGCAAGAGTAGGGGAGTGCTACATTTATAGAGATATGGCACCCTCCTCCCCCTCTCCCTAGCACCGGCGCTGGATTTAGCCCCGAGTGTCACACACACACTTTAGCACCATAGTGCTAGGGTGTGTGCATGAGTCTTGCATCAGTTTTGCACTGGAAGGATACCCTTGTAGTGCAAAATACTGTGCACAGACACACTTCAAAACCTTTTCTACATTGTATGTGTGCTGCACAGTGCAGCACGCATGCAAAGTCATAAAAGAAGGAGAAATGAAAACATTTCTCCTTTTAATGCCTGCTTTTCAGCGGCGTTAATTTATGGCACTAACCCCTTTCTACTAATGTTAGTAGATAGGGTTTAGGGTCAAAAAGCATGGGTGGTTGCATGGGAACGCCCATGTACCACCAATGTAACAACCCTTTGGCGCTAAGCAGTTCAAAGCAGTGCTTCGTGCTGCTTTGTGTTACTTTTAGGGTACTTCCCAGTAAACTTGTTTTGTGCTGGAAAGTAAATAGGTAACAAAAGATTTTGTGCTAATTTGCAGCACTTTCTTGCAGTTTGAATTCTCCCATGAAGTGACTTCTGCTAGTTTTTCAGTATTGCATCTTTACTTTTTCTACTGGACAGACCATTATCATGAAAATCACATTTCTTGAATTTCTATCCCAAACACAACTGCCCCTGCTGCTGGGAAAAAGTCTGGACACTCTACTGTGTTGTTCTATCAGGATCACATGGTAACTCTATTAAACTTCCAGAGGAAGGCCTGCCTTTATCTTTGCCATCAAATTAAAATCCAGGAGAATAGTTATGCCTTTTGTGAGACCTGGTTCCTAGGTCTCCAGGATTTGCTCGACTTCAAATGTGACAACTGGAGTCACATGCTGCTGGTAACTTGTGGTCACAGCACTTTTGGTCTCCCATTTGAAAAATCAAGTACTTCGTGTTTCACTTGAGTGTCTCAAGTCAACAAGGCAGAGCAGTCCAAGCTTACTGTAGATGGTGATGTGAGGTTAGACACCCAGAACACAGTACAACACAACTAACTGTCGGGAAAGAGATTTAATTTGGAAAAGGAAAGTACTTTAATATGCAGGTGAATAAATTACACATAGAATAATGCCCAACAAAGAAAGCCTGAAGTCTGTAGCATATTCCTGTCTAGAGATACACCACCACACACTAAAAGCATTTAACACAGGAGCCTAAGATCAATCATAACCAATGGAAGGTATTTACGGATGTCCTACAGAACATGCAATCAAGGCAGGCAATGTTTGTGAAAGGATTGTATTAGCAACAGGAGTATCACCAAATCAGCCACTTCAAAGGGGATTCAGCAGCTGTTTGATAAAGAGTTTCAGTTACTGGTGGACAAATGTTAATAGGGTGTTGATGTGATTGGTAAAAAAAAACCTTCCAGACCCTCTACTGCCCGCAGATGCTCATCCAAAGAAGAAAGTGCCCAACCAAAGCTGGCCAGGGAAAAAGGCTCCTTTAAGTATCCAGGGAATTATATGGTGTAAAATATTTCTGGTGCCCATGGAAGGGGCACAATCTACTCAGATCCGAATGGGCATGTGACCAGTTTGTTTAAATAAGGAGTTTAAATAAAAATAGCTTGATCTCAAAAGACAGGATCACTGGCAACCTTCTATAATTACCTCTCCAATCTTGATGCCAGAATGTGAAGGTGAGGAAAAGCCCAACACCTCTGGATGACAGGTCAGTTGATGGGCATAGTTGCTGTATATGGAGGTCATTTTGTTACAGAAGAATTCCGAAATCTTATTGCAAAGGGCTTGTGAGGGGTGGCAGCATGGATGTAGCAAAACAGTGGGCATAGGAGTGCTACAGTAAAGGAGGGCAGGAACAAAGTTGAGCCCCCTCAGCAGAAGAACAGAAGCAGAAGGTGTTGGCTCTTGGCATGGACCTTATAGTATCATGCTTTGGAAGATGAATAACTCATTACAGTGCCTGGGAGCAGTCTTGCGAGCCTGGAACAGCTGTAGTTCAGCGGAATCCCCCACTAGTTGTCTCCGCAAGCATGGCTCTATACAACACTTTTTGTCAGTCATTTCTCTTAAAAAATACGAATATGCCTCTTTCAGCAGCCAGACTCTCTTCTGTGCCTATGCAGGACCGCAGGTCCAGCATGGACCCTGGGGGCCTTGCACAAGCCAGCCACCTTTATGAATGGGACAAACAAGTAGTTCAGTTTCTGCAGTTGCAAAGAGGTCCAGCCACGGGGAAACAGAACTCTAAGCAATCAAATTCAGTACTACGCGGGGAAAAAGCCAGGGTGTTGAGGAGGGGAGACATGACTCAGATAGTCTGCTCAACATTCTCTCTTCCCGGCAAATACACTGCACTGATATCTAGGAGATTGAACTACCCCCAGACACATATCTGCTCAGCCACAGGAGACAAGTCTAAGGACCCTGTCTCCAACTGCCAGTTCAGATATGATCTGACAGCTGGACTGTCTGTCTGAATGCAAACCAATTCAGACCCTGACAAAGATGTTGAAGAGTCAGAAGAACAATGCTCAGCTCCTTGCAAATAGAAGATCTGAACTGATGGTGCATATCCCATTTGACCTGAATCTTGCTGGATTCCATTGTTGCTTCCCAACCCAAATTGCTGACATCAGTTGTAATGACCTTGGAATGGGAAAGGACAAAGGGAAAGCCCCTGTTCAGGTTCTCTAGTTGGAGCTATCATTGTGAGGGGGGATTTATTTGGGGACCAACGGTTCGTTCATCTATGATGAACATTTTCAAAATGTTAACAGATGATAAACTAAGGGGTACTGGTGAAGATGGGACCATGACACTATTATTATCATAAAAGCCAAAGCCCATTGAGCCCTTAAGTTTTTTAAGTTGTGTCTGAAGGTGTGACATATTAACTTTCTGTACTCTGGAAGAAACAACTTCCTCAAGTCCGTCCTGAACATGCCTCATTGAACTGTAAATTCTGCCTTGGAATTTGATGGGACTTGTTGGAATTATAAACAATTGGCATTCTTCCAGAATACTGCCAACTTTTAGAGCATCTTTCGACCCCTGCAGAAAATAAGAAGCAGCAATCAGCCAGGCATCAAGATTAGGTAATATCCAGATTTGAAGAGCATGAAATATACGTACTACCAGTGCTAAGAGCTATGTAAAATCTCTTGGGGCAGAAGCAAAGCCAAAAGATAAGACTTGAAACTGGTAATATTGTTCTTGAACACAGAAGTGCAGGAACCACTTTGAGCTTCTATGCACTGAGACAAGTAGATATGTATCCAAAAAGTCAAATGATTCCAGGAAATTCTCCTGTTTCATGAGAGGAGGAATGTTTACAGGGGATAGCATTTTGAATCTTCAATAAAGTATGAAACAGTTTTTATGTCTAGAAACAATCTCAACCCTCCTAACAATTTCTGCACAAAAAATGATTAAGTAGCAAAGTCTGCCTCCCTTCCTTCTCTGGCACAGGAATAATTGTTGCATTCCTTAGTCATTCCTGAATGCCGTCTAACAGTGCTCTCTGTTGAACCATATCTTATGGCAGGAATGTTTGACAAGCATTCTCTTCTGATTCCTCTGAAATGTGGACCAGATAGGTCCTCTGAACAATCTGACGACTTCTGGTTGATCACCTGCGTGCCAGTGAGAGGTACATACACCTGAGAGGACTTTTGGCAGCATTTCCAGCAACCCTATAGACAAAGCTGTTCTCTGCTGATGAAGGGCTGAACCCAGAAACACGTGTCCAGAGGTTTACAGCACTTGCTGCACCTACTAAGGTGAAAAACTACAGTTTACTTTAAGGATAAAAAATGAACTTTGACTGCATATACCATGATGCATTGGGGCTGATTGCATGTTGGAGTGTGAGGAAGGGTGCTCCCTTTCTAGTTTTCCTGTTTAAGGTCCTCTGAACAACGTCTATTGCCCAATGTTCAGAGGTATTTCTTTCCCAAGTCTGAAAAACAAAACTCCAATTGACACTAAACTGGAAACTCTGTATGACTAGAATTAACTCATGCTTTTAGGGGGGCAAGAGAACTTGCTGGTAGTGTTGACAGGAACTAGGATTTATCAGTGATGGGCTCTACTGCCATGACCCCTGACATGAAAGGACTGACTTTACCCTCTTGGCATTGGTCCTGGTCAAAAAGCCTCCTTATAGGCAACACTTCTCACCCTGAAACTTGAGGGGACTGGGACTAATGACTTCCTATTCTCAGCTGATCTCCTGTTAAACTCCTCCAGCTGAGGTCCAAATAATCAGAAGCTAGAGAAAAGAAGATGCATCAGCATTGTCATTTGGGATGTCTCAACTTTACATGACTTCATTCACAAGTGCCTTCCGCCACCCATAGTCATTCCCGAGGCCTCAGCTGCTGTGCCTACTAAATTAAGAGATGCATCTGACAAAAAACTGATCTGTTGCTCCATCACTGACAGAGCAAGTCCGAATCTTGCTGCATCTGACCAGGGCCTTTCCCTAGCAGAATAACGCAAAGCAGCAACTTGCGCTGCCTGGTGTTACTCCAGATTTACCAAACCACTCAGAGCCACAGAAGGCAGCTGTGTGTGGCTTCCTAAGTTGCAGAAAAGCCTTGCGTTGCCTTTCGCCACCATGCATGATACAATGGCAACACAAGGGATTAAGAAATCTGGGCCCACGTTTCTAAATTTTGGAGCGAGGATAGATGTTGTTGAGCAGAGGTGTGCTTGTCCTGCTGACAGTTTGTATTGCAAACACCATTGGCTACACTTCACTGGAAAGGCTGATCCCATGGGGAACACTGTGTACACTAACCAGTGAGTCCTTCAGAAAGACGAAGCACCAACTGTACTGCCTTTGTCATTTCTGTTCCTACCATTGATTGTCCATCCTTCATCACCTTTCACAGAAAAAGAGCCTAATGATCAGTTATGGGCACCCCATATGTCTACCAAAGACAATGACAATCAAGTTCAGTGTTTATGGCTATATTTGTGACTATTCAAGGTGATAACAATGTAAGAACATGCCTTTTTGACATGATCACCCCTATTTGTTTAATTGATGTTGCTGGTTTGTTGACTCTATGCACCAGGACTCTGCTAATAAGACACCAGTGTATGTGCTCTGACCCCTAAAACATGTTGAAATTGGCTATACTCCTAAGTCACAAATTTAACTTACCTATAAGTCACTGGTATATGGTGCAAAGTGTATCCATGGCTTGTAAGTTTAAAGTCACTGGTGGGCTGCAGCACATATTTGTGCCACCACACTAAAGTGACAATGCAAAACATGACTGCAGGCCTCCCATAAGCAATGTGGATGCACAGGTTTACACTACAACCCCTGACCTGTCAAAGTAACTCCTTTTGTAAGGCTTATACCTTCTGTTTAAATATTAACACCACCCCTATGTAGGCCTAAATGCCTAATAAGGCAGAGTGCATTGTATTTCAAAAGTAGGACATGTAAACATTTATTGTAAAGCATGCCCTTACAGTGACAAGGCCCCATATGCTATTTCCAAAGTAGCAGAGTTAGCTGTTCTATAGGAAAACAATGAAAGATAATATTAAAATTAAATAAAATTCTCTCCGTTGTGAATCAGCTAAAATGTTTATTGAACTTTTAAAACTATTTATTAAAAATACAATTAATTGTTAATGTTGGATTTGTACCACTTATTTGTAAAAAACTGGGCTTTTTGCAGATGCCCCCCCCCCCCACACTTGTGCCCCCATTTAGACTACTGATGGTATACATTTTCGATCTGAAGGAGCCCTGAGGCCTGCAAATCAGACCTCAGTGCCAGTGCTCTTTCCCTCAAATTGTACTTGAATTGATAAACCCAACTGACATGGACTTTACTACCCCTCTAAGGCCCTAGTACATGGTACCAGTGGTACCTAGGGCAGGGATGGTGAAGGGGTAACCAGGGCTGCAGCACTAATAGTGCCACCCTGCTTGACCTGAATAAATGCAAAGCGTCCAAACTGCCTTGTCAGTTTGCATGAGCAGCTTGCTTGTTCAAGTTTGACTCTGCCCACACCAAGTGCAGGCTGAGTCCCTTCACTGCCCATAGCACCGGTCAGTCACCCCTAAGACAAGCCTCCTATAGCCCAGGAGGCAGGGTGCATTGTGTTAAGAGTGTGGACATATGTGCACGAGCAAAAATGGGCTGGCACCCGGGCAAACCCCAGATGTCCAGCTCCATGATGGGCCAGCCAGATTCCCCAATGTTTGGTGTCAAACACTGTGCTTTTTAACCATAAACACCATTCTCATGCCCAGGCTTACCTAGCATGTACCCAGGTGGCGTCATCAGAGAGTGCCCACTGTGTTTGCTGCCAAGACAAGAATCTGCCCTCCTGCTAGTTGTGCTAGCACTGCCCCAGGATGGAGGCAAAGGACCTGGGTAGGAAGGAGATCACACCACCTCCTTCCCAGGATGGCTATTGTTTACAGTAACTAAGGCAGTGAGCCTCAAAGGATTTTCACCACCCTTGATATGGGATCTCTTGTTCCCCACTCTAGGACAAAGCCCTTCCCACCCTGTTCAAAACGACAGGTGGGAAAATTAGAAATGCAGGCGGTGTACATCCCCAAAATGATAGCCACATCTTTGGGGTGGGCTAGGAGGTCTGTACAACCAAAGAAGGGTTCTGCCATCTTGGCAAACCCTGAATTAGTGGGTTATGGGTAGAAGAGTGATGTACTCCCACAGGAAGTCATCACTTTAGGGGCAGACAGGCTGCAGGTACCAGTAACCCATTGGTCACTGCCCCCACACTCTTAACTACCCCTAAACGTGGATTTAAGGGGCTCCTCCAGCACCAGAACCTCAGTTCTGACTTTGAATCCAAGAAGCGACACAGAGAAGATGTCGTCACTGACAACAGGACATTGGTCTGTGCCACTGCACAAAGATAGGACTCTTAAGTGCCCGGAAAAGACCATATATTGGAACTGCGTGTTTGACGTGTTCCCGTGGCAAAAGCTCATTGCTCCCAGCAAGAAGGACCCCAGTGGACACCAGAAACTGAAGCAGACTCCTCTGACTGGTGGAACTGGTCACCTGCAACCTACAGAAGAATCGTTGTGCTGTGTCACAAGAAGTGCAGCCCATCAGGCCCTTCTTGAGTGAGCCCAAAGAAAGTCAGTGACCTGCATCTTTGGAGTTGTAGAGAGGCTCACCACAAAGTTTCGAGGCCCTACACTACTCCTGTCTACCTCCAGCCAATGAAGTACAGGTGGATTTCTGTTGCCGCTGCCAATGCTTGTCGGTCACCAGCCTGGCATTCAACCCTTTCCCGGACAGCACAGACTCCAGAGCAAGTCCCACCAATAGTGGCTGATGTCTGCAACAACCCTATAGCTGAGGTCCTGCATCCTGAAGAAGGTGACTTTGACCAAGTGCAAAGCATCTTTGGTGCGACCCTCCAGTGATGACAGCTCCAAGCCTACCTCTGTACCCAGAGCCGCCGGACGTGGTAGAGAAGCTCCAAGTGTGAAATCCAGGTCCTGGGACCCCAAAGGCCTCTACTTTCTGAGGGTAAAGTGTAGATCCACCTCCAAGTGTGATTTTGTGTGCTGCATTTTTGACAGCGCCAGTGGATCCCATCAGCACCAAGGATACCGGAGCACCTCTGCACTCGGACTCCCTCTGCAAGGTAACAAAATACTATCTGTTGAGCAGTGCTTTAAATGGGCCGGTACTGTCCGGTACTGAGTACCCATGGGGACCCCTTCCCTTTTGCGAATGAGTTACCACCAGTGTGACACTGGTGGTAACTGCGAGTTGGTTTGCGACGCATTCGCGGTCACAAAGCAACTCAGCATGGCGATGCGGTCGCAAATAGGAAGGGAACACCCCTTCCTATTTGCGAGTCGGATCCCCAAATTGCGAGTCGGTACCGACTCGCAATTTGAGGATGAGCATCGCGTTCGGCCTTTTGCATGCCGCAAACTGCGTTTTTCGCAGTTTGCGACATGCAAAAGTCTTCCTACATCTGTCCCAAAGCAACTCAGCATGGCGATGCGGTCGCAAATAGGAAGAGAACACCCCTTCCTATTTGCGATTCGCATCCCCAAATTGCGAGTCGGTACCGACTCGCAATTTGAGGATGAGCATCGCGTTCGACTTTTTGCATGCTGCAAACTGCGTTTTTCGCAGTTTGCAACATGCAAAAGGCTTCCTACATCTGGCCCTAAGACCCCCCAGTCAGACCACATAATACTGCAACCTTGCTACTATATTTAACAAATGGTACTTTTAAAAAGTCACATTTTGACTGCCTAAAGCCTATAGAAGTCATTTTGCATGAGCTTCCAGCTGTCTACTAGGAACTGAATAGCTCCTTGATGAGATTTGAATTTGCTCCCAGAGCTGACTCAAAGGCCTTGGGTGTGATAAGGTGTTCATTTGACAGAATGAGCATCTGGGCATTGCCCAGGAACTTAATTACTTTCAAGGAGGTCTACCCTGTTGCAGGCAGTAGGTAGCTAACACCTCGGCCTGCCCTCTCTTTTGTCCAGTTAACCAGCCAGACACCTACCTCAGTGGGAAGGGTTATGCACACAGAACGGGTTTTAAGTGACCACAGAAGAGAAGTTGCTCATTATTTTTGTCCTTCACCAACCTGTTGTCGGCTAGCCTGTCTCCAGACACTGCCTGTAGCCTTGCCCTACTGAGGACTCTATCTTATTGAACATATTTTAATTGTGAAGGTCACTTTCCGACCAGGACCAATCCAACCTGTGTATCCGGCTGAATCTCCATCGTGGGTGACCTTAAAACTTACCCTTGTCCTAGTCGAGTTTGACCAGTTGCCTACGGTTTGCACTTCTGGCACTATATTCATTTAAAACTTAAAAAATTCAAGGCAGTGATTAGGGGCTACTGCTTAGCAGTGCAAGCTCAGCAGAAAAATGACTAGTATTGTAACAAAGCAAAATCTAGAAGCAGAGCTGAAGACGAAGGAGGTGTTTATAGGGACAGGTTTCCCATTAATCTCTTAGATCCCTTACTTCTTTGAAAGGTCAGCTTTCGGCTATGGAAAAATCAGAAAATGTTCACTTCTGTTTGAAGTAGAGATGTTATGAGAAAGGTAACAAAATTGAGTCTCTGCTTTCAAGGCACTCAACAACAGCTGCTGCTAAGAATAAGATTCCCAATGTTAAAGACACCAGAGGCATAGTAACACTGGGCGAACAGGTAAACATGAAATATCTACAGAATACTAAAAGGACGTTTGCACTGAAGAGCCTGTGACCCACATGCACCAAAACATTCAACTCTTTCCTCCAGTCCAAGATGGTTAGCCCGTCAGTCTCAGAAGCAAACATACCCTGATACACCAACCATGATGGCCCACATACTCCTGTACTTCCTACAGACCAGCACTGCTTAGTACTGATGCACAGAGTTTCACAAACATTTCGTTTATCGGATTAGCTTCTTACCTTCATTGTTTCATTCATGCGGACCAAACTAGGTACATCCCTGGAAGCAGTGCTTAATTTGTAAATAAAAAGGTGCCGTTGCTCAAAGCTCTCCTCTTAAACACGCGGCTGCTGCAATTAAAAGTGCAAGCATATAATACTGAGGCAACCTAATCCTGAAGCCACCCTGGGCGTCTTAAATCCATTTACCGCTACTCCCAGCCCCTTCAGCTCACTCCTGCAGCTTCCTACTTTTCCCCTTTCTGACGCTTTTTCGTTTTTTTCTTCCTCCGTCTTTCCCACGTGTCTTTTGCTCGCCGTAAATGCTTGAGGCAGAAGAATAAGCCCCGGCCCTCAGAAATAAGTGCCGGTGATCCGCACCGGAAACAACAAGCACAAATTAAGCACTGCCTGGAAGGCAGGTATCTGATAACATCCCTCCTGATTGAAACGCTGGTAAGTGGAAAATGTTGATCATCATTCTGACACTAGACTCTTAAAATGTGTTTGACAGGGTCATTTGTCATTCATGAGCCGTATGCTTGATTTGGAGGGCATGGGGTCAAATATGAGGGCTTTTCTAGAAGCCCAATATAAATACCCTTCAGCCAGGATCATAATCAATGGGTTAAATCTCACACATTTTGTCATACTAGGGACACACAACAAGGCTATCTCCCATACCATACACCCTGATCCTGGTACCACTGGCGGCTAGGATTAAGGACTGGGGGGAACACCATAAGACCATTCTCTTTGCAGATGATGTTTTATTCACACTGGAAGATCCTGAAGCATCAGTACCAGCCACATTTCTCATCCAGTTAACTTGAACAAATCTGAGAAGTTAGAGCTGGGTCAGGATGCATGTCAACTTGTGGCCAGACTTTCAGATCTCCACTGGAATAAGAAAAATATCAAATACCTATATATTTACATTATTCTCACTCTGGGATAACTCTACACTGCTAATTATCCCAGGCTTTTCCCCATGATTAAAGCAGACCTGCACAGATGGCAACCACTATTTTTCTCGTGGTTAGGCAGAATAGCTGCCATCAAAATGAGTGTGCTGTCCAGGTTTCTATATCTCTTTCAGGCCCTCACCACTCTCCTACCCAAACAACATGTGATCATTCTCCATGGATCAATAAACTCGTTTGTTTAGGCAGCTAGACAGAATTTCTAAATCGGTGTTGCATGCTTCTAGTAGGTCTGGGGGAACTGGCTCTTCCCAACATAGTCCAATACTGGGAAGCCACCCAATTGCTGCCACTGTTCGAATAGTCCCTTAGAGAGACTGAGAAACATTGCAATCATATTGAAGCTGCTCTCTTCGACAGCACCTCCTGGGAGATTGCATTATCCCCAGGAGTCACAGGCTACAAAAGGGATACATCTTGGACACCCTCCGTTCAACGTTAGAGACCCGGAGATAAAGCCACAAAAATATATGAACTCCCATGTTTTCCTTCCCATTTTGCACCACTGACTATGAACCCTGATTTCTACCCAGGACAACATTGAATTCAGTTCAGTAAATGGCAACAAGTAGGTTGTTTAATACTCAAATATGTGTTCCTTAATGGGGGCGTTAAATCCTTTGAAGTCTGCAGGCAGGAGTTCCACTTAGATGAATCTGAGTGTAAGTTTTACTTCAAACTCAGACACCGGGCCCTTTCCCCAGAAAATAAAAGTATAGGAACATGGTAGATTCAGCATGCATACTTATCTTGAAATCCAGTTCAAAGAGCGCATCAATGGCTAGGACTGGGAGTGGAGTAGTCCCAATATGAACTTTGGTGCTTCCCGACTGGAGCCATTACTAGGTCTAGTTGCTTATGTTCCAAGCAGGTGCTGCGCTGCCCTGTGCCATAGGGAAAGGGCAGAAATGTGCTGTATCTACAAGATACAGTGCATTTCTGTCCTCTCCCCCTGCGCTGGTGTTAAATGGGCTAGCTAGCGACGAGGCAGGTACCCTGGCACCATGGTGCAAGGATTCCTGCATCTCAGACAGGATTGTTTCTGTGCAGAAAGGGACATCTTCCTGTTCAATAAGAATCCATGGAAGATTTTTCCTCTTTCTATGTACGCTGCAGAAAGCAGAACACATACAAAGAGGAAGAAAGAAGGAGAAATAAAGATATTTCGCCTTGTTGCGCCTCCCCTGGGGAGGTATAAGATTTTGACATATTCCCTTGGTTTACATACACTTGTAAATCTTGAAATGCATCAAAGTCCATGGATGTTGCATGGGAATACCCACTGCAACACCCATGGAGCGCCTCCCTGACACAGTGTAAGGCAATGCAGAGAATTGCACAGTGTTGCCTTACACCATATCTGCAAGGCCATAAAAAGCCTTGCTTTGCGTGCCTATTAGATATGGGCCTGTGCAATGTGCAGCAAGTGTGTCACAAAAAGTGACACACCGGTGGTGCAGGGGGTTGTAAATATGCCCCTGTATAGCTATGCAACAGAAATAGTCTGATGGATGTAACAGTATATTACTTATAGATCAGCCTTCAGTGCATGCAACTGCAAAAGAACAAATTGCCACTTGCTAGAAATTGGGTTACTTGTTGACTGGGGTATGAGCCCTGGTCAAGCAGCAACCACAGTCAGGGTAAGTCACAAACACACTCTAAATGAACCTGTGCACACCCTCTGGTAGCTTGGCAAAGAGCAGTCAGACTTAACTCAAGAGGAAAGGTATAAAGTATTTGCATAACACTTCAAACAGTAAAACAGTGAAAAAACCACACAAAAAGATCCAGTAGCTGGTTAGAAAAATAGAAGTTAATTTAATTAGTAAGACAAGACTAAAAAGACAAAAAACAATAAGTACAACTTGCGATATGAATTTTTTAAAGAATAAACTGTAAAATAGGGCTTAGGAACAAGAAGCACAAACTGGGGATATCTGATGGGCCACACTGGGACAAAGTCAAAAGTTCAGGCCTCCCATGATGGCGCGTGCGCTAGCTACAGTGTTAGGCCCACTAAACTGAAGTATTGTAACCCTGGTTATGTCAACGTAGAAATGTGTGGAGCAGGCTGAAGCGATATGTTGGTGTTGACCCCTCCGTGGAGGCGATGCACCAATCTTTACCATGCGTCGATTTTCTCCATGTAATAGTGGCGAGGCATTGGGTCTGAGATGCAGCAGTTCGAAAGGCCTATGTGCCGAGGTAGATCAGCACTGAAGAGGTGATGCGTCATCTCCAAACTACGCAATGGGGCTGATGTGTCAGCTTTAATCCAAGCAGCAAGGGTGATGCGTCAGTTCAGATCCACACAGTGGCGGCAATGCATTGTTTTAGCTGCAGCAAACTCCTTAAGCCCACTTCCAATGGTCCAGGACTGGGGTGGCACCACTTGGCAGAGCATGCTCACAGATGGCAGTGTAGATGTAGGTTGGTTGGATGTGTTTTATGTCCCCGAGACTTCAATTAGGAGAACAGGCCTTGGAGTCCCTCTGTGTTCTGGATTTGAGAGATGCAGGTCCAGTCCTTCTCACTCCAGGCAAGAGGGCAGTAGGCAGGAGATTGGCACAGCAAAGCAGGAGTCCAGCAGAGTAGAAGTCCAGCAGAGTGGCAGTCCTAGCAGTCCTTCTTCCTGGCAGAGTATCCAGAAGTCCAGAAGTGTACTGAGTTGGGGATGTTAGAGGTCCGCCCATTTGTGCCTTTGAAGTGGGGAGACTTCAGAGAGATGCCTTTGAGATGCACAGAGTCTAAACCTTCTTACCCCAGCTCCAGACTCACTACAGGTGAGTATGCAGCCTTTTGAGTGTGGACAGGACACAGGCTATTCAGGTGTAGGTGAGGCTGTATCCAGCTCATCCCCTCCCATCCGGCCCAGAATGGTCAATCAGGACACAGATGGCCCATCAAGTCACACCTAAGCTCCCTTTGTGTGTGTTGCTGTCTATGGGGAACACACAAAGCATAGCTGTCCTACCCCCCAGACATGTGTTCAGTGACAGGCAGTAGGCACTAAGGGCCACATGTATGAAGCTCTTTTACCAGTCGCAAATGACCATCAGGCTGTTTTCAACTGGTAAAAGGCTTTTTGCAAGTCGGTAATCTAGTCCTGACTTGAAAAATAGTGTTTGCAACTCACTATTAGGAAGGGACGTGCCAATGGCATCCCTTGCTAATAGTGAGTCGCAGGAGGATGTAAGAATGTTTTGAGACTGGAATACTGTTGCAAACATTCACAGTTACCACCAACTTCAATTTGGTAGTAAGCCATTTGCAACAGGAAGGGCTCCCTGAGGGACCTCTTCCCCTTTGAGAATGGGGGTGCAAAACATTTTTTAAGCACAGACAGTGGTCCAAAGGACTACTGCCTACTCTTAAAAAATGAAAAGAAAACATTTCAGTTTTCTTTTTGTAATGTATCCCATTTTTCTTCAAGGAAAACTGCTGCATTACAAAAAAAAGATTGCTTTATTTAAAAGCAATCACAGCCTTGGTGGTCATCTGACCCCAGCAGGCTACCATCCCTGTGATTGTAGCCGTTCACAAAGGGTTGTAAATTGAGACCTGCCTCATGAATATTGATGAGACAGGTCCATTTGCGACCCACTGCGAATCACTAAAAGTGTCAAACAAACTGCCAGACATCGCAGCTTCAAATTTACTCATAGCGAATCGCTAAGATTCGCTTTTAGGAAATCGCAAACATTAAATCACATAATCTGGCCTCAAATGTCTAAGGTATGAAAATAGCAACTTTCTAAAAGTGGCATTTTCAAAATTATAATTCAAATCTGATTACACCATGAGTTGTGTTATTTAAATTCTGGAACCAGGGACACCAAACTCGAAACCTTTATTTCTTCCAGATTGTGAATTTTCATTGATGTGGTTTCATTGATGCGGTTATTTTTACTATTGAAATTTTTCTAAATAGCAAACATTTCAGTTGTGCCATGAATGTATTATTATTATCATTATTATTACTATTATTAGTAGAGACAAGCATTAATCACCACCTAACCATGCTTTCCCCTTACCAACAGCTACCATGTTCTTTAAACAAATGATAACTATAAAAAATAAACAGAAAATAAATCGCCATCTAACTGAGCAACCACACCAAAATAAAGGGCTGATATATAAAGTTAATATGGTAAGCAAACAAAAAGCACTATTTAAAACAGCTTTGTCAATGAAGCCAAAGCAACTCTTTTTAGGCAGACTAAATAGGCTTAGTGAAGTTACTCAAAGTGAAGGGAGCCCATGGATAAATTGGGCTTACCTATTTCTCCATGGTGCATGCTGAGGTGTGGTAAAGCAAAACGTGAGCGACAATTTAACAGACCAGTGAATGAAGCCCCATAAGCCCTTATATGTATTTACATTATTTTATGTACATTATATAGGACTTACCTTCAAGTAATAAATTGGTGATACAG
The DNA here is from genome assembly GCF_031143425.1 of Pleurodeles waltl. Lineage (NCBI taxonomy): Eukaryota > Metazoa > Chordata > Amphibia > Caudata > Salamandridae > Pleurodeles > Pleurodeles waltl. The sequence goes on along the minus strand of NC_090438.1, from coordinate 822,639,760 downwards.
CTAACGCTGTTTTCAAAGGCCAGACCTAAAAAGGACTCAACAGTGGAGGCAAGTGGAGAGAGAAAGGAAAGACCTTTTATTCCACATTCTGTTCTGAATAGCTCCTTGTGGCATTAGAAGAGTGAACTTATTGACCTGAAACAGTAACTGTACTGGCCGTCTAGGATCAAGCCTGAGGAAGTGTTACACCTTCTTTCTCAAAACGTTTTGCGTTGATTTCTAAGATCTAGCCAGGGTCAGATTGGGACAAAAATAGACCTGGTGTAAGGAAACAGTCTTTTTGCAGGTTTTCCCCCATGTTTGGCTCTCATTTGGACTATTAGTGGCTGTTTTTCGACTCTGAGGATGCACTGAGGCCTGCTAACCAGACCTCAGTGTCAGTGTTTAAACCCCATACAAAGTATAAGTTGATTTGGATACACCCAATTGGCAAGGCCTGACTTACTAATAAGCCCCTAGTAAATGATACCCAGGGTACCCAGGGTACCCAGGGCATGTAAGGCAGATAGTCCACTCAGGGCTGCAGCACTATTTGTGCCACCGTTCATGTGACAAGACACAAAATGGCTCCCAGCCTGCCACCGCAGACTGGAAGGCGGGTGTTTTTCACTGTCAGTTTGACTTTGCCATTGAAACCTTAACATTATATATAAGTCTTTCCTACGGAATGCCTATTGAACCCTATGGCAGGGAGCTGTATTTTGTTAAGTGAGACATATATATTTTGGTATGTCTTGACAGTAGCACTTCCAAATTGTAATTTTGCTATGGGTAAAGTGTAGCCCCATTGGGCTAATACGGGGTTACTGGGTGACCTCCCCCAACCAGGCTAACTTTTGTCTGGAACTACCACACTGGGTCATGTGAGGTATCAAATAAATTGTGACATTAAATATGATGCTCAGGTCGAAATTAATGTCACTATTTATGGTTGACAATTTTTAGAAAAGTGACCACTCTGTGCTCTGCTCGTTCAGTGGCCTCACAAAGGCACACACACATAGACAGCTTTCTGACCCCACTGGGAGAGGTGAGAACAAATCCCATACCCAGGGACAAAGGCAGTGCAGCACCACCTTGGTGACATCTTCTCAGCAAGGATGGCCACTCAGGGGATTAGCCTGGAGGCATGCTTCAAAGGGAAAGTCGCCTTTGATGGGCCGCCTGGTCCAGCGGCCCAAAGTAGGATGCCTTTTGTCCCTGTAGACAGAGTGGAGACAGGGTCAGAGAGGGGAAACTTGCCTCCAAACTGATTTTACCATGGATGTGTTGTCCCCGGGTAGCCACACCTCTAGGGTGGGTTACCTTGCTCCTCACGACCATAAGACTGTGGCATTCTGGGAGAGCCAGATGCCACACATCACAGAAACCTCATCACTAGGTAGGAGGGGACCCTGTAGCCCATTGGCTAGTGACAGCAAGTCCCCTCAGGGCACTCTCCTGGGATAAATATGGCACTCCTGGCTCGTTGACCCTCAGTATTCATTGGACCTGGAAAGAGGACAAGAAGGAGACCACTCTGCACCCATTGGAAGTGCACAAAGAAGGCTGCAATGCTGGAGATACTGAACCTGTTGCATTTTAGCCTAGTGAAGTGTGGACCCTGTTCTGCATGCCTAGTTCGGGTAAATGCTGATCCCCGGCCACAGTTGGAAGCAGAGACTCAAAGGGTCAGTTGAATGGCCCCCATTAAAGATGAAGGAGCACGAGTCACATCTCTGGTATCCACTGCAGAAGTCTTGCTGCTATTGGATGCCAGGCACACCCAAGGACAATTCGGAGATAGCCAAAAGGTGCATCTGTGTTTGCTGGACCCATGAGTGTTTGATTTGTCACCCAAGAGAGACATCAGCCTCCACCAAAAATTTGCACAGTGACTGGTGTGTTACAAAAGCACAAGGTCTGCATTGGCAGCCCTTGCAACTCTGCAAAGAGGACTTAGTCGGACCTGGAAACCCTTGGACAGAGTCGCCCCCACTCACCCGTGGACTGAGGACTCGACCGGACTTCACCCCCGTGAACCACACACCATCCAGGGCATCCTTGAGCACCTTTGAGCTTGCATCCCTCAGCATCATGGCCACTACATTATTGTCTTTGGCACAGCACATACTGTAAAATTTGGTTCTTGCTCTAAAAATGCTCAGGTGGCTATACATCTATCCAAAGTATCCTCTCTGGTCCCCTGGACCTCTTTCCTGCCAGATTTGGTCGCCCCAATCGGGCCAGAGTTGCCAAACTAACTTTTCCAAACTTTTCAAAACTTTCTAAAGTTTTTGTTGACCAATGCTTGTTTGCGGTTGATGCTAAAGTTATTTGTTCTTTTAAAATTCTATATTTCTGAAACCCTCCAGTGGATTATGATGATGAAGGTCTCTAACAATTCATAAAAGTCGAATCTGTGTTTCTAACCTGGTGTGTTGTTTCTTTTGTGGCGTGTGACTTTCTTATTCTGTTGTTTGGACACCCCAAATCCTCGACCCCTGTGCAACCCAAAAACGTGGCCTACATTTGAAGAGCACAACCATTCGCAGAACATTGGTTGCTTTTTATCAGGTGTCTAATTTTTGAAGAAATGTGTGGTAAATTACGTTTTTTTTAAAGATTGCAGGGTCAGTAACACCGTAGAATTAGTCAAGAAGAGAAATACTGCAGATGTAAAAACTGAATACTCATAGCAGTCTCAATATCTTTAACATCTAAGTGAGATAACCACTCTCAATCAACTGTGTCTTCGACCCAGATGATCATATAAACTCACAAATAGAACACAAAGCCAAGGGGGGAAGGGGATTGGTCACGATCTGTGGGGAGAAAACTTTCAATGACAAAAAGGGGGCTCTAAAATACCTCCTTTTGATGTTTCACTCCAGAGGAGTTTCTGAGAATAAAAGCTCTCATTTTCAGAGGAAGCACTGCGTTGTTTCTGCCCCTTTTAGGTCTCACCTGAGACAGCATATGCACTGTCACTTGCAAGACATTTTACTAACTTACAGTGGACTTAGATTCTGCCCATTGCTTACTTTTGGTTTGCTTCACGATCATGCTCATTTGCGTGCTTCTCTTCAGTCAGCATGTGCCAGCTTCCCTTATACTTTGTCCCTCTCCTGAAGCACGACCTAGTACTTGTGCCCTTCCATGGCTTGCACTTTCAGACCTACTTTTTTCTATTTGATGAAGCACTCCATAAGAGTGCATGTCTTTGAAGGCCATCTCCCTTCTCTACCCCCTTTTGTGTCTCTCTCTTACCCATGTCCTTTTGTCCCCTTTGCTGTTGTTGCCTCCTGTAGTTGTCCGTGTTGTTGATGTCCCACACAATCTCCGTGTTGTTGCTTGCCCCCACCCACTGTTCATGTTGTTAATTGTTCTTTCCACCATCCATGTTGTTGCTTGCCGCCAGCTGCTGTATGTGGTGTTGTTTGCCTCCACCACCTCCAGATTGTTGCTTGCCCACTCCCACTCTCCATCTTATGGCATCCCCTGCCGTCCTTCTTCCATTGTCCCTGTTGCCTTTTTCCCACCTGCCATAAGTAAAGCATCCAGAGCTGACAGTGTCATAGAGCTTTTTAAAGTAAACTTTCATCAATCCCTTCCTCCATCCCTCTTGTTGTTGCCTTCCGTCCACCCCCAGTTGTCACTGCTCCCCCCGACCCACACGCCATAACACAAAAAAAACGTATTATGGCGAGGACACTGCTGGCTGTGTCATAGTACTTTTTTCCTGTTTCAACCATGCAGCACAGCAGCTGTACTGCTGTGCAACATGACTAAAACAACGACAAAGCTAATAGCTCACGTGGCTGAGACCTACTGGTCTTTCCAATCCTTGTTTTTAATACTACCAGAAGTGTAGAAGAACCTATTATTCACTACTAATATGACTTTATCACTAGCCTAAGAACTATTTTTAGCAACCGTAGAATAAAATGAAGGTTTAGGAAAACATATGGTTCTATTCCTATGCATTGCAGTTTGCATGCAACACTGTGATGCTAATTTGTAGCTCACTGTGTTACAGTGGAAGGATTGTATCTTATGAACTGCAAGTAACAAAAAAGTACTATGATGAGGACACTGCTGGCTGTGTCATTGTACTTTTTTTTCCAATTTCAGCTGTGCAACTTGAATAAAACAATGACAAAGCCAATAGCTCACATAGCTGATACCTATTAGTTTTGGTAATTCTTGTTTTTATTACTACCAGAAGTGTAGATTAACCTATTATTCACTACTAATACAACTTTATCACTAACCTAAGAACCCTTTATAGCAACCGTAGGATAAAAAAAAGGATGTGAAAAAAACATATGGTTCTAATCCAATGCCTTACAGTTTGGATGCAACACAGTGACACTAATTTGTGGTTCACTGTGTTACAGTGGAAGGATTGTAATTTATGAACTGCAAGTAACAAAAGGACCTCTGCAGAAAAGCAGTTACACATTGACCTAGCTACATAAAATACAAACCTGTGATCCGCATGTCACACATTGGCCCTCATTCTGACCTTGGCGGTCTTTTCGCAAGACCGCCGAGTTACCGCCGCGGTGAAGACCGCCGACCGCGGCGGTGTGCCGCTGTGCGCATTCTGACCGCTGGGAGCGTTCCGCCGGAAAACCGCCAGCAGCCACACTGGCGGTCGGCGGGAAAGTGGAGACTGGTCAACCTCCACCGCCACGCCAGCAGAACACCGCCCACAGAATTACGACCCACATTTCTGTGTGGCGGTCTTCTGTTGGCGGTCTTCTGTTGGCGGTCACGTCCCTATGGCTCCCGTCGCCTCCCGGAGGACCAACGCACAAGGTAAGTTGATCGTCCGTGAGGGGAGGGGGTGGGGGGGTGTTGTGTGATGTGGGCGTGCATGGGGGTGTGCGTGTGAGTGTGTAGAGGGGTGCTGCTGTGTCTATGGGTAATGTGTGCTGTTCGGCAGGTGCGCATGTCGGCATGTATGTGTGCGGGTATGTGTCCCCGTTGTGTATGTGTGTGTAGGGGGTGTGTATATGTGCATGTTGGGGGTGTGTGCATGTCGGGGTACATGTATGTACATGTCGGGGTGGGGGTGGGGAGGGGGTTCGTACCACCTCTGGGGGGTGGCAGGGGGGTGGAGGGTGTGGGGGGAGGACTCGGGTGGGTAGTGGGGGGTGGGGGAGACCCCTATCAGTGCCAGGGAAGGAATTCCCTGGCCCCGATAGTGCTTACCGCCATGGTTCGCACGGCGGTTCCCGCCCGCAAGAAACCGCGGCGGTAGGCAGGGTCATAATACCCTTGGCGGTCTTGGGACGACCGCGGGGCCGGAGTGCGCAAACTCCAGCCCCGCGGTCATGACCGCCGCGGCGGTCGGAGTGGAGAAGTAGCGGTCGGTCGCGGCGGGGACCGCCGCGGTCAGAATGCCATTTTTAATACCGCCGGTCTGTTCGCGGTCCGACCGCCGTCTCTCCGCCGACCGCCAGGGTCAGAATGAGGGCCATTGTGTTTTGCAGCAGGCAGATCAACCCGCTGTCCTAGCTTATAATGATTCCAAATAATTTCTACAGAAAGCACAGATCTATTCAACAAATACTTTGTCTCCATCTGAAAAATGGGACATGTGCAGGTAAGTAGGTAAATAAAATATTTAAATTTGGGTCGGCTGTGTCGAGGTGAAAATGGTCCATTCGTTACAACACCTAATCTGGCATTCCAGCGAGGTGCCTGACCCTTTGACAGTCCCCCCTCCTGCACCCACCATAACCTGAATGCGACAGCCTGGCAGATGAGAAATCAGGTGAAACACACTGCTTCTGGATCTGGCGAGCCCCTTTGGGGCTACGGTGGGAACGGCCCTAGAGCCAGAGCAACACCTGGCCTCTCGGTGAGTCATCACAGCCCTTTCACACTCTCTATCTCTCCTTCCCACCATGGCCTCAGTGGGACGAATCGGAAGAAGCAGGAAGGGCAAGACAGTGCTTCTGTACTTGGTTCCCAACATTGAACCAGCTTCACCAGAGGTCCAAGTGTAGATGGCCTAAAGGCCAGAGCAACACCTGGCCCCTCAGCGAGGCAGCAGCACTCACTTACCTCCCCCGTCCATGATGGCCTCTGTATGGCAGCATGTCAGAGAAGAGTAGAGGCAGCACTATCTGTGGGGTCTGGGCCAAGGTGAAAATGCCCCATTTACTGCCACAAAACTGGTGTTCCAATAACGCCGCTCGTGCATGCCCTTCGCCTCTAAGCACAGCACTGTGTGCTTGAAGCGCTTGCCCAAGGGTTTCATTTACAAGGACTTTGCGCCACCGCTGTGTAATTGTTTTTTGACACAGCGGCAGCACAATCAGTACTCTACACTGCTCCATATTTACAAACTGCTGCATTAGACTCAATGCGTCAGTTTGCAAAGTCCTGCGTCACATTTTACCTGTGGTAGGCATAATGTATGCAGGGTAGGCATCCCCACGTAAAAAGCCACATGGAACTGATGCAGTGAAATTTACAACTTTTTTACTGCATCACTCTATGACTTCACTGCGTCAAAATTTTCAGACCAGGCGTAAAATTGGTGCAGGGCTTTTTACAATGGGACTGCGTGTACTGACGCATTGCTGGAGTTGCGTCAGTTTTACAAGGCAACTCCAGCAATGTGTCACTTTAGCACCAACAGATATGTCAGAATTTCTGATGCATCCGTGAAAACGTGCATTATGGAACTCAGTAGTGTAAATACAGTGCATACATGGTGTTGTTAGGGTATTTGTGTCAGGCGCAAAAAACCTGCCATAGCGATGCCGATTAATCAGTTTCTTGTAAATGAGGCCCTAAGATGTCTTTCTGCGTTGCATGACATTTCGATAAATCTCACCTCTGGTGTTGTAGAAGACTGGGACATTTCTCAGGAAGACCAAAAAGGATGCACGGAAGCATCTACCTCTTTAATTTTTCTGAGAAAGAGAATTGTAACAGTTTTAAAAAGTTTTAAACAATTATACTTTTGGCATGCTTCAATCGACATTGGCCTATGATATATAACATGCAAATTGTACAAATGTTACCTACCTAAGGTGAGAAAGTAGCCTCTTTCTAGCATGGTTACCCCCACCTTTGACCTGTTTGTGAGTGTGTATCAGTATGTTTTTACTGTGTCACTGGAATCCTGCTAGCCAGGACCACAGTGCTCATAGATAAAAACCTATATGTCAGTATGTTTTGCCTGTCTCACTGGGATCCTGCTAGCCAGGACCCCAGTGCTCACAGTTTGTGGCCTAATGTGTATGCCTGTGTAGTGCCTAACTGTGTCACTGAGGCTCTGCTAACCAGAACCTCAGTGCTTATGCTCTCTCTGCCTTTAAATTTGTCACTGTAGGCCAGTGACTTCATTTACCAATTTCAATTGGCATACTGAACCCCCCTTATAAGTCCCTAGTATATGGTTCCTAGGTACCCAGGGCATTGGGGTTCCAGGAGATCCATATGGGCTGCAGCATTTCTTTTGCCACCCATCAGACAAACCCTTACACAGGACTGCCATTGCAGCCTGCGTGAAATAGTGCACACACTATTTCAAAACCATTTCCACTGCACTTAAGTAACTTATAAGTCACCTATATAACTAACCTTCACTTGCTGAAAGTTAGGTGCAAAGTTACTAAGTGTGAGGGCACCCTTGCACTAGCAAAGGTGCCTCCACATAGTTCAGGACCATTTCCCCAGACTTTGTGAGTGTGGGGACGCCATTACACCCGTGCACTACATACAGGCCAATACCTATATATAGCTTAACAATGGTAACTATGAATATGGCCATGTAACATGTCTCAGATCATGGAATTGTCCCCCATTCCAAATCTGGTATTGGGGAGCCAATTCCATGAATCCTGGGGGCTCCACCATGGACCCCCAGTACTGCCAAACCAGCTCTCCGAGGCTTACACTGCAGCTACAGCTGCTGCCACCGCACAGACAGGGTTCTACCCTCCTGGGGTCAGAACAAAGCATTTCTTCTGAGAGCAGGGTGTTACACCCTCTCCCTTTGGAAATAGGTGTTACAGGCTGGGGAGGGGTAGCCTCCCCCAGCCTCTGGAAATGCTTTGAAGGGCACAGATGGTGCCCTCTCTGCATAAACCAGTCTACTCCGGTTCAGGGACCCCTCTCCCCTGCTCTGGTGGGAAACTGGACAAAGGAAAGGGGAAGACCACTCCCCTGTCCATCACAACCCCAGGAGTGGTGCCCAGAGCTCCTCCTGTGTGTCCCAGACTTCAGCCATCTTTCTTTGCAAGGTGTGGGGGCACTCTGGAGGGCTCTGAGTGGCCAGTGCCAGCGGGTGACATTTGAGACCCCTCCTGATAGGTCCATACCTGATAAGGTAGCCAATCCCCCTTGCAGGCCTATTTAGGGTCTCTCCTGTGGGTTCTCTACAGATTCTGCTTGCAAGTTTCCTTCAGGAATCCTCTGCAACAACTTCAGACTCTTCTGACCTCAGATCAACCGCAGCCTGCTCCAAGAAACGCTGTAACTGTCTACAAGAGACACTTTTCTTCAGCAACCTCAGCTCCAGGTCAGCAACTGCAACAGTTTCCATGGTGTGCACACGCTGGGGACTCCCTGTCTTCACCCTGCACCAGAAGACCCGAAGAAATCTCTTGTGGAGTGACAGAGTCATTCCCCTGCTCCAAGCAGGCACCTTCCAAGATGATGATGGTTACCCTGGGACTCCTCTCACAACGACAAGCATGCTCCTAAGGACACAGAAGGTGGATATCATCAACATAGACTGTCCTGAGGTCCTGCTGATGCAATTTGGAGGAGGTAAGACCTTGCTTTCCCCCAGAGCAATGGTACCCCTGTGTCCTGTGTCTTCTTCACCTCCTGAGGCCCTTGTGCATTATTTGCAAAATTCAGCTGTGCACAGCCTGTCCCAGGTCGCCAGCACTCAATACTGCAACGCTCAACTCGCTGAGTTGTTCTCGGGCGGCGTAGGACCTTCTTTTGTTTACTGCATCAACTGCATTTTGCACCTCCTTTGAACCCGTATCCTGTGACTCCTAGGGGTGCAGGCTGGCATCCTCAAGGCTCTCTAAAGTGATGAGAGCTCCGTCTTCCTCCTCACACAGAGTTGAGGCCCCCAGGTCTCTTCTGGGTCCATCCAGCGCCATTTTGATGCAAAACGCACTTTTGTCGTAGCCAAGGCTTGGCAACTTTCAACACAAAATCTTGTCTGCAACGATCTTCACGCCGTAGGACATCTTTTGCATCATGCAGGAATCCACTGACACCTTCCTAGGGTGCTTTTCTGCAGTCTTCGACTAACCAGGGACTCTTCTTTTGCACCCTCTTCTGGGTTGGCAGGGGCTCCTGTCCTTCCTGGAGCTTCTTTCGACTTCTGGACTTGGTGCCCCTCCCTTTGCAGGTCTTCAGGTCCAATAATCCAACAGGTGTTCTTTGCAGACTTGGTTGGCTGCTGCAAAATCCCCAAAACTAGGTGTAGTGTGTCCTAAGGAAACTTGCAGCACTTTACTCCTGCTTTCTGGGCTCTGGGGTGGGGTAATTTACTTACCTTTACTGTATTCTTACTCTCCCAGCAATTCTACACACACTACACTTACTTAGGGGGGAATTCGTGATTCACATTCCACGTTCTTAGTATATGGTTTGTGTTGCCCCCTGACCTATTTTCTCCCATTGCATTCTATATGATTTCCTACTGTTTACATTGTTCTCTGACTATTTACTTGTCTAACTTTGGTGTATAGTGTATATATTGTGTATAATACTTACCTCCAGAAGGAGTATTGTCTCTAAGATATTTTTGGTACTGTGTCACCCAAATAAATACCTTTATTTTTGGTAACACTGAGTATTGTCTTTACTTGTGTATAAGTACTGTGTAACCATAAGTGGTATTGCATGAGCTTTGCATGTCTCCTAGTTCAGCCTAAGCTGCTCTGCTATAGCTACCTCTATCAGCACCAGCTGCTAGAACACTATTACATTTCATTAATAAGGGATAACTGAATCTGGAATAAGGTGTAAATACCCAAGGTACCCACTACAAACCAGGCCAGCCTCCTACACCTACGAAGGTGCATTTAGGCTTCCATATGAATTCTTGATCGCCTTTACTTTGTGTAAATTTCCTCATACAAGTGCAGTCATTAGTGGAGAAATGAAAATAAAAGGGAGGTCTGGGACACACTTAAGCAACGCTGAAGTGCAATATAGATTGGCAGTCTTCAAAGGTTTAGATGTCATGACTTCTCACAGGTGTTCTCCTCTCCTATCAACATCTAGCCTGGTGTATTATTGGCTGCCCTTTCCATCCCTTTCTCAAGGCAGTGCTACTCGGGATGCTGTCTGTGCTGGCATGACAAGAGTCATGCCACTCAGGATTGTGGGTAATACGTTTGTGAACACCAGTTGAGGTTCTGCTGTAGGATTTGAGGATTCTGGCCCCCATAACACAGTGGCCTCGGCAGATAGACATGGCGGGGGGATGGGTGGTCAGTAGAAGATTATGAGCAGCTGGCCTCAAGAAACAGTCCCCAATGTAGCTGCTTACTTTTAGCATCTTTTAGAATCTAAAGAAAAACTGCTGCTAAAAGTTGAGAATTGGAACTGTTTCTTTTTCATTCCCTAGTGCCTTCTATATTTTAAATTATCAAAATCTGTAATGGTAAATTTAAATCTGCTCATTCTACATGATTCAATTTTAAATTAGCGACACCTTTCTACGGCTAAACCGACAATGTAATCACAATCCAATTAGCATTTCAGAAAATGCAGACAACCTAATTGTTTGGCTACTAAACGTCTGCTTTCATTTAAATCAATGTCAAACCGTATTTATTTCATCAACAACCCCGCACAAGAACTCCGGAGTTTTTTTTACCCAGGAAAATACAACCCACAACTATCTAGCTGTCGTCTGTAATATGGCCACTTGGTGGTACTATTGTTCCATTAACTTATTATATTGCATTTCGTTCATAAAGCAACTCTGGTCTTTACTGCTCTGTTGAATGCCTACATTAAGAGCACAATTGTCCGTATTTCAAATTCGATAGCAAAAAAAGGTGTCATGGTTAATAACGGAGACGTTAGAGGTTCAAACAAAGAGGCAAGCTACAGCAAAATATTATTTAAATATCGGCGTGAAACGCAAGAGTAAACTCATTGTAGAGCTTAGTGTATCACGCACAAAGGGCCAGATGTATGTAGCTTAAGGTTTGCGATTCAATAATAGCAATTTTTTGCCATTCGCTATTAGGAATTAGCAAACTGCTATGTACAACAGTGTGTTTAACACTGTTTGCGATTCCCAAATGGGTGGCAAGAGACCTGCCTCATTAATATGCATGAGGCAGGTCACAATTTGCGACCCAGTTGGAAATGGCCACAATCACAGGGATAGTGGCCTGCCGGGGTCAGCAGACCACTATGTCTATGACCGCCTTTAAATAAAGCAATCTTTGTTTTGTAATGCATCCAGTTTTCCTTTAAGGAAAATGCAATGCATTACAAAAAGAAAAATGAAAAGGGTTTTTTCATTTCCTAAGAGTAGGCAGTGATCTGTGGGACCAGTGCCTGCTCTTAAAAAAGTTTACACCCTCATTTGAAAAGGGGGAGGGGTGCCTTGGGTAACCCTTCCCATTTGGGAATAGCTTACCACCAACTTGAAGTTGGAGGTAACTGTGACTGTTTTGCGACTGCATTACAGTTCGCAAAACATTCCTAAATACCAGTGTGACTCTTTATTAGGAGAGCATTCTCCATTCCAAATAGCAAGTCACAACCCTATTTTGAGAGTTGGTAAAAGGTTACTAACTCAGAAAATAGGATTGTTACATTTCAAAAATGTTACTGATCACAAACGGTAAAAATACTTCATACGTCTGCCCGAAGTTCCTGCAGCTACCTCAAATACCAGATTTTTCATAAATTTGAGGTACATGTAACACCTAGTTACCCTACTTAAAGAAGTGAGGAGAAATAGTTGTGAAAATATTCATGTGGGACTTGGGACTAATTAATAGAAATTAAAATATTTAATATTCAACTTACAAAATCAAGAGACCCAGCTAACCTACTTAACTAATCGTAGGGCTGCTCTCAGGCTGTTAACCAACATGAGAGAAGCGGCTCGATTTCAGTTGGGGACAGGATGACAAAAAATAAAATGGTAATGAATTAACTTCATTACCATTTTACTTTTCGTCTCTGGGGCATTTCTGAGGGCATTCCAGTCGGGCGATGCTCCTCCGCTCAAATGGAAGAGCTGACCATGTGTGAACAGTTAGTTCACTGTCAGAATTTAAGAAACATGACAATGTTTTAGCTCAAGGGACTAAAGAGCATTTAGGCATGGGCCCTTCTTTGATAGGAAACTTTGAGATTTCTTTACATTTACTCACATATTTGCCACATATCATGTCACTCTTAAAAGCCGGAACAGGTCTTGTGTCATGAACTGTCGGAAAAATGTATTTCATTAAGATGTGTGTCTTCTCTGAGTGGTTCTGTTTAGTAATATGCAAAAAACAGTAACCTTGAGATGTTTTGGGTGACAGAGGGGCATATTTATAACTTGGTTTGCTTTTTGTATGCACCATGTAACGTGGGACATGCATCGCGCAAACCTTAAGTTAGATTTCCATGAAAGGCCACTTTGTGTGGCCCTGAGTGGCTCCAAAATCTGGAGTAAGGCAACACAAATTGTTGCTTTTTCTTACTCTACCCTGGGAAGGCATTCCCTGGGCATTGAGAAGGTCTTCCCACGTAACTCTGATGGTTTTTGATGACGTCCTAGATTTACCAGAACTGGTAGACCTGGGAATACGCCAAAAAGATACGTCTTCTCAGGGGAGGCATGATGAGGAGAAATATCTTTATTTCTCACCGTTACTTTCCCTGCGTATGTGTGATGTGTGCTGCAGAAATATGGCTCACAGGATTGTTTTTGTGTGGGAAAGTATGCCCCTTCCCACACAAAAACAATCCTGCATGCAATGCAGGCACCCTTGCACCATGGTGCAAGGGTACCAGCTTTTGTGATAGGCTACCAAAAGGGTGCCAGAGCAGGGCTAAAGGCAGGAATGAGTGGTATTGCCTTAAATATGGTGAATTCCTGCCCTTTCCCTGACTTGTTTCGCTGCACTGCGTGACATCCCCATAAACATGCCCCCATGTTTGATAGATGTTTTTTAGGATTGGGCTAGAGACACCTGCCTATTGTCTAAAAAGATACATCAGAAAAAAAGCACCTTCATATCTACATACAGATAAGGCTTTGTGTCAGCCATCTTAACCCACTGGTATTTTTAACTGTCATTCGCTTATTGATTCCGTCCACTACAATATACAGTATTAGGCAGTAGAACAGCCCACTTCACTTGTTGGCTCACTTCCGCTGTGAGTGATAGCATTGTTGCCTGATAACATGTGCACAACAGCCTAAGTGGAACTGCCCTCCTGTGTCGGAGATGGTAGGCAAATACTTTCTTTACCAGTCCTTTTGCTTCCATCATTTACCCTTTTGAGTGCTTTAGTAATGCTTGTGTGTTTAACTATGTATTTAGATTACAGTAATTCAAATATAATAGTAACTTCTCTTTTCGCCAATAATAATTGTATTTTTCTATGAGGTCAAAAAGTTGTTAGACCAGTTCTATGTATACCTGTCTGCTAAGAAGCTTGATGATTACCGATTTTTAAATTTAAAACTTTTCTTGCAAGAATATGGCTGCCATGTGTTGGTGGCAAGTTATTTTGGGCTACATGTATCAAACTCTTGTTTTTTTTGCGAGTCAGAGTGACAAAATTGTGAGTCGCAAAATGGGATGTAAGTAAGAATCGCAATACCAGTTTGCGATTCGCTGCGGAGTCGCATCGCAATTTGCGAAATCACAAATTGCGATTTTGCAAATTGCACAAGGGTGTGGCCCGGACTCGCAGATTGCGACTGTGTTGCAATTTGCAAGAGGGTGCCAAAAAAAAGGAAGAAAACGTACTTCCTGGTTCTGAGTGATGACATCAGAATCAGGAAGTATCCCTCATGGAACTGGGAGGAGCCTACCCAGCACAGACAGCAGAGGCATACCCAGTTGAGACGAGCAACTGCAGCCATGGCAGCTCAGACCATGGAGACACCCACTGCAGGGAGGAAGAGGAAACTGAAGTTTTCTGATAAGGAGCTGGTGGTCCTCAATGAGGAGTGCTGCCTGCACCATGAGGTCCTGTTTGGCAAGGCAGCAATGAGTGTCCCTGACACACAGAAAAAGAAGATCTGGCTGGACATTCAGAACAAGATCAATGCGACTGGAGGCAGTACTCGCACCCTCGATGAGGTCCGGAAAAGGTAGTACGACCTCAGGTCCAGGACCAAAGAAAGGGTGGCAGAGCGGATGAGGGAGGCGCACCGAACTGATGGAGGACCATTCACAGTAACACCTCCCACAGCCATTGAGAGCATGGTGGAGACCACTCTGGAGCCGGAAGCTGTCATTGGAATTGGGGACCTGGACAGTTCTGCACCTGGAACATCCAAAAGTAATTAGCAAATCTTACTTATTTTCACCATTCAATGCATCATGCACACAACCACAGTACACAAAAGCATGCATCCTCCAAATTTGTTCCATGCCTATATTTCAACCTACAGAACAATGCATTATGGGCAATGCAGTACAGTGGTCCAACTTTTGAGGAATATTTATTTTGATACACCACACATATGATAGGCACTGACAGTGTATCCCTTGTGTCCCACAGGTCTCCCAGAAGTACCCACCGATGGCCCTACGGTGCAGGGAGATGAATCCGCCACCATTACCGCAGACGAGGCAGCCAGTGTATCAGCAGGGGAGTGCATGACCACACCACTTGTTCACCATGCCCATGATACCACCGAGGAGACAGATGTGGACACTGAGACAGGCAACCTGACACCGGGGCCACAGATGAGTGTGAGTCTGCCACATAGGTCAGCTGGGTCTGGGCGGAGACGACGACATCAAACACAGTCAGCAGGTGAGGAGGATGTCACAGACCCTCTCACAGGGTTTTGCCAATGTTGACATACATTTCAACACCATGAACACCTCACCACCGCCATCAATGACCTGTGCAGGAAAATGGTGGTGGATAGGGCCCATGCAAGGCGCAGGGAGCGCAACACTGCTGCCTGTTTGGACCAGCTGAGTCAGCGATTGGCCGCCTCGCAACCGCTACTACCTGCCTGTCAAGGCGCACTGTTACGCTGCAGGTGGAACTTGGCCATTTTGCCAGTGATGTAGCAAGGGGACTAGGGCGCATAAGTCATGCAGTGGACCTAATACAAACCACCCAGGCAGCAGGGGGCATTGGTGATACCCCTCAGGATAGCGAGGACATCTCCAGCGTGAGTAGCGTTTCTGCCTCAGATGCACGCATCCTGCAGAGTAGCAGTGCCTGCCAAACATCAGGGGACCAAGCAGGATCGGGCCATGGTGGCCGTAGTCGCAGGAGGGTTTGATTTTGCAAATCTGGGAATTGCCTGAGGCACATGATATAATGTGTCCGACATTGTGACATTTTACGTTTTTATTGCTGTTGAGACGTCAACAGTTCATCATTACACTCCTGACATTAAAGGGAATTTTTGTTCTTGCACAACCTGGCTATGTGTGTCTTCCATTTGTGAGTGCTGTAACGGCTGCCACGTACCTGCCAAAGTAGTGAGTTGCAATGTGGTCCCGTATCTGTCTGCCCTCCACTGCGATGCTACCATCCCCAGGCTGTCATTGTGGTGACTCTTGCTCCTCATCCTCCAAATCTGTGTGATCTAGGGTGAGATGTAGCCCACGTCTGGTTGCTATGTTCTGTAGGATGACACATGTTGCCACAATCTTTCATGCAGTCTCTGGGGCATACTGGAGTGCCCCTCCACTTTTGTGCAGGCATCGAAAACGTGACTTCAACATGCCAAAGGTCCTCTCAATGACGATTTTGGTTCACCAATGTCCAATGTTGTAGCGCCTCTCATTCTGATTGGCAGGTGTTAGGTATGGGGTGAGTATCCATGGCCTCAGAGCATATGCACTGTCACCTGTGTAACAAAATAGCAGATTTGAGCATGGCTTCACGTGGTTCTGCAGTGACATGTATTGAAGACATCAGTGTGTACTACACAGTACCTAATAAATATCCTTTGCCAAACTCCCCACGTTCTAGGCGTTGGTGTATCCTACTGTGCCTGAATATGTATGCATCATGTGTACTCCCTGGAAATATAGCCACTATGTCAGTTATTACATGTCCTATTGCGGAACACATATTTCAGATTTGCAGATGGGCAAATGGGTATATGTGTCCTGTCCACACCCCCTATTACATGGGGGAAGTGGGCAATTCTGTAGCAGTCCAACTTGGTGTTGTGTATTTCCTCCTCATTCCTGGGAAGGTATATGTATCTGGACATGTGTGCGAGTATTGCATCTAAGAACAGTCGAAAGAATCGTGACAGGGCACTTTGGGACACCCCACCAGCAACAGCAATCAGCCCCTGGTAGCTACCCGAGGCCAAGAAGTGCAGTGAGCAGAGCACTTGCACATTTGTGGGGATAGAGCAACTGTGCAAAGTCTGGCGTCCTAGCTGAGGTTTCAGCAGTTCAATAATCTCTAAGATAACTGCGCTGCTCAGTCTGTATTTGTCATATATTTCGTTCTCAGTCTGTTGAAATATGGTCTGCCTGGTTCTGTATATCCTTTCCTGTCTCCGCCTCCTCCTCCTCTTCTGGGCAGCCTGGACTCTCCTCCTCCATGCAATCACATAGAGTGCAGCCATTTTGAGACACCCAGATGCCTTCTGGGTCTGCATTTATACTTTGGTTCTGGTTACCACCTGTTTGGAATCAGTGCTAATCTGGCTGTGCAAAACGGTCTTTTTGCGACTATTCGCAATTAGCGACTACCTTATACATACAGTTTGCGACTCGCAAATTGCGATTTCTTAATTGCGAGTCGCAATCTCAAGTCGCAAACTTTGCGAGTCGGTAATTGGTCGCATCGCTATTTGGGACTCCGAAATGGCATTGGAACATTCCATTTCTATTTTTACACGGTCGTAAATAGCTCTGCGACCAATTTGCGACTCGCAAAACTTTTGTACATGTGGCCCTTTGTTTCTTTCTGTAGCTTAAGCTTATTATAAACAACCATCACATCAGCGTGCCAAGGTCACACCTATTGGTTTGTTACAAAAAAAGAGATTTCACACGCTGTTAGGAGAACATTAGGGCCCGTATTTATACTTTTTTTAGCGCCGCATTTGCGCCGCTTTTTGACGCAAAACGGCGCAAACCTACAAAATACAATGGTATTTTGCAAGTTTGCGCATTTTTTGCGTAAAAAAACGACGCAAATGCGGCGCAAAAAAAGTATAAATACGGGCCTAGATATCAATTCGTAGCAGAGGGGGTAGTATTTCTATTTTCCACTTAACTTAATATTCTGTTCTGTTAACTGACACAAACATAATGAAACATTTCAGGAAATAGTAATGTGTTAAGAAGAAACCATGACAACAAGGACCAGATTTACTAAGCCATTGTGCTGCCCTTGCTTCACACAAGGTGACGTAAGGCAAAGAAAGGGCTTACGTGAGATTCCTAAGCCACGCAAAGCCACCTTGCTTGACTCTGCATGGCTTAGTAAACCCAGAGTAACGCACGGTAGTGTAAATTGCTCCCTTGGATTACTCTGCATTGGGAGGGTGATAAATGGGTGGAGAATGGCCATTCCCATGTATCTCCCCATGCATTTTGATGCAATCCTAGATTTAATAAGAGTAGTAAGCCTTGTATGGTGTCAAAATGGTACGCCTTCCCAACAGAAGTGTAACTTGGAGAAATATCTTCATTATTTCATCTTTATACGTCTGGTGCAAAATGCAGCACACGTAGAAAGAGAAAAATGCCTGTAAGGATTGTTTTTGTACAGGAAGGTGTACCATCCTGCACAAAAACAATCCTGCCTATAACACAGGCACCCTTACAGTAAAGTGCTAGGCAGCACTCAATGCGCCAGCACAGGTAGAGAGCAGGAATGCACCATATCTTAGTAGATTAGGCACATTCCTGCTATCTCCCTGTCATGCAGCACAGCAGGTTGTCTTGCTGTGTTGCCTGACATTTTAATAAATCTGACCTCTGATGTGGTAGAAGACTGGACAATTTGGTAGAAAACACATAAAGGATGCACAGAAACATCTGCCTCTTTATTTTGTCTCAGAAAATGAATTATAACAGTTTTGAAAAGTTTCGGAAAATTATACATTTTGCATGGTTTAATTGGTCTATAACTTCTAACATGCTATGTTGTACAAATCTTACCTGTGGAGGTTTCCATATGAATGCATGATCAAGGTTTAATCAAATTTCCTCATACAATTGAAGTACAATCTCTGGCAGGGAAATGAGAGGAAGTTCTAGAAAATATTTAAACTATCCCTAAGTGCAATATAGATTGCCAGCCTTCAAATGTTTAGATCTCTTGGCTTCTCACAGGTGTTCTCAACTCCCATCAATGTCTGGTTGTCATTATTATTGGATGCACTTTTTATCACTTGCCTAGGGCATTGCTACTCAGGATGTTGTCTGTGCTGGCATGACAGGAGTCATACCACTCAGGATTGTTGTTGTCACATCTGGGATGCCCAGTTGATACTCCCCACCTCAATCAACCATCACCAACACAATCAATTTTGTCCCATGCAGGCACCTCAAAATTCATGACAACATACAAGCGGCGGTTCCTCCGTAGGAGCGGAGGAACGTCTCCCCCACACACTGCTGTACAGAAAGCATCAGAAATAAAATGGTACTAAAACGATTTTATTACCATTTAGCTTTTTACTCTTTTTGCCAGCAAACGGAGAGCAAGCACAGGGTGGGGCCAGTGTGCCACTGCTGCCAATGATTGGCAGCAGTGAGGAGTGGTCACTGGAGTTTGAAGTGTGCATGTTGGTTTGGCTGGCTACCTTGATATGGCCAAACTGACATGAACAATTCAACCTTCCTCAACCCGACTGTCTTTGACAGATGGGTTGGAGAGCAGGCAAAGGCCTACAGTGCCTTTTGGAGCATGGAGCCCGCCTGCTCCATTCAATCAAAATGCCTTTTTCATGCTGCTTAACAACATGAAAACATCATCTTGATTGGATGAGGGAGTTGACTGTGGGCTTTGTTCTCAGAGGATGTGCTGCAGAACAATGGGGACATGCTGCAGAGCATCAAGAAAGATACATTATTTTTTTATATTTGTATTAGTTTGTTATGTGTAGTTACATTAGTTTGTTATGTGTAGTTATAGTAGTGTGTTATGTATAGTTTTTTGTATATATCAGTGTTTTGCACCCATCCAATGTAATTTGTCACCAACCGCTGCTGTAACATACCCTATCTGAGTGGCAGACTACAGCGGGAGTTGAGGTTCTACTGTTGGATTTCAGGATCCTAGGATTTGAGGATTTATAGCAGGGTTCAAAGATCCCCACAGTCTAAAAAAGATACAAGATGTAACAAGATGCTTGGCTTGTCTCTCAGTTTATGAGGTGAAGTATCTGCTTGGGCTCCATTCTTGAACTCTGTTCCTAGTTCTCCAGTCAAGAGCATATGGTGGGAACTTCGAAGTAGATACCCCATCACACGATCTTCACAGATTCAGACACTAAATTACATTTATATCTGGAAACCGATTATAAAAAAGGGAGCTTGAGCTTCCCAAGTTTGTCATACTGAAACTTTTTATCAACGTGGAAAAGTTCTTAATGACTTCTGCCTCTTGTTGACCCAAGACCAGAAATGTATTAAGGAGAAGGAAATTGCCTAGAAGTAGCTCTGTCCAGTGGGGATGCTAACAAGGAGGTTCTAGTCTGCTGGGATTGCCACATCAATCGTGCTGTCTGCCTGTGTGCACTGTTCATGATCCCTGCATGCAAGGTTTGGGCCGCAGGGACGAATAGTGGTCATAACCCTGTTGCTGTGTTGTGATGAGAAAAGGGCAGCCACCTTGTGCAGCACTGTGACACCATGAGGTGAAGAGGGCTGCACTCATGTGTGCTACTGTTGTGACTCCTTAATCTGTCAGGAGAGGAGTCTTGGTGAAGTGAGAGGGCCATCACCTGGAAACATCATGGATACATGAAGGAGAAATGGTTTGTGACATTTGGAGGAAAAGCAAAGATTCAATAATCCGAATATAGGATGCTGCCGGAATCAGAAAAACATTCTACGTGATCATAGAAGCACCATAGATGACTGCACCCTGACCTCAGCATGCAGACGTTAGCATCTCTAGGCTGCAGATTCACACTCATCATCTCTGCATCGCCACTCCAGTAAGTGTGGTTAAGACTGAGTACTGGGACACAGGGCCCCTCAGTGAACTTGCTCTGACTGATGCGCCAAAGTGTGGTGATGCTTTGACATTCTCAAAGCTATCCGAGAACTTCTACAGCTTGAATTCACTAGCAAGACCTGGGGCCTGATTTATACTTTGTTAGCGCCGCATTTGTGTCATTTTTTGATGCAAAAGGGGCGCAAACTTACAAAATATAATTTAATTTTGTAAGTTTGCGCCACTTTTGCATCAAAAAATGACGCAAATACTGTGCTAAAAAGTATAAATCAGGCCCTTAGTTTGAATGTCACCTTGTGAAATTGGGGAATAACCACAGTCCTTAGATGGCGAAGTGGGACTTGAGAGTTGACCTGGGTTACTCTAGCAGCCTTCTTGGGAAGACTGTGTATATTGTTTGTGGTGTGCTTTGTCGTACTTTGTGCTTGTATATAAATACTACCTTTTACACAAATTCAAGTATTTGACTGAACAATCATTTTTTGGGGTTGCTGAATATCTTTTGAGTTGTGAGGTTGTGTTCACCCTACACCTACCTCCTCCCCGATAGGCCTTGGACTGCTTGACCTGCACTACCACTGAAAGTCAAGTGCTCAAGGAGTACCAGTTGCTCAGAGCCCATAGTAGGCTGAACCCCAGGACATCAAGAGAAAAAGGCCTCAAACCCCATGGTTGGGTCCAGTAGCTCTTGCTTGCTCCTATACCCTGTGAACAGGGTTTGACAAAACTACATGTATTTTAAATTGAGTCAGAGCAGACAGTAAGAGTAGCTCAGTTTAGTATTAAAAAGACGTCACTTATGGGAGACTGCAGAAAACCAAAGGGACATTCCACCTGATAAAACGAGCTTTATGGTTATAAACTGACAATGTCTCTGGTGTACCTTCTTTCATCTCCCTTTCCACATATTAGTCTTCAGTGATGAGCGCAGTCTTCGATACGTGGAATGCTGTCTACGGGGAAGGCGCATGATGGGATCCTGTCATTCCTGCAGCAACATCAACATGTTAGTGGTGATTGAGTCTGATCATCGTCATTTTGATCTTCAAGAATGATTAGAATGAGTATTCCCTTTGCACTAGTTTAACAATTTGAAGGCGTTTAGTTAATTTGTATGGCTCAGCAGCTCTCCCACCATGCTAGAATTCCCTGGCAGTAAAAATCCCTCTTTTTCACAAATGTTTATCATGTTTGAAATACGTTGTCCTACCTCTGTGGTAACTGCCCCTTACAATCTCATTCACTGTGTTGGCCACACCTAACAGCATCCTACATTTTACATCACGACTCATCAGGGCCCGACGCAATATGATCACACTAAACTCACAGTGTCTCCCCTCTCCGGCCTGCAGCATCTTCAGAACCAGCTGCCATGGCACCATTAGACTGGAGAGACAAAGAAGTGTGAAAAAAAGAAGAAAAAAAACACAAGGCCTCTTCCATTTATGCACCCAGGATCTGGAATAACATGCCTATATTCATAAGGACGGCCTAAAGCGTGCTCCAATCCAGGAAGCAGCTGAAGACAAACCTCTCTAAAGAACAGTACATCACAAAGCAGCAAGACTACACTTCTGCTCCCTGAATGCAACTCTCTTTCCAATGACATGTTGACTGTATTCTTGCCTTTGACTTTGTACACCACGCTGCTGCCTTTTGCAGTGGAGTAACAAAGGAGTAACAAAGGTCCCAGCAGCCCCCACACTGGTTAGGTTTTCACTACAGAAATACAGCTTAGATACATATATACTGCTGAGAGATGGGAGTATCAGAGCTGATTCAATAGCTTTTGTCAGTAGAGAAATATTAGCAGTGGTGATTTGGTAAAACAAACAAGAAGTTTTAATAGGGCTCAGGACAGGACAGCTGATGATAAATAAGCAGTGTAAATGAGAAGTGTAAAAGAGGTCTCACCAACGAATGGATACCACACTTACGGGCAATGCAGGGTTGGTTTGACCAAAGAACACCGATGTGTGTGTGGTGGTGGGGTGGTGGGGGGTATGGTGGTATGGAGAGATTTCCAAAGTGTGCACCAAGAGAATACAGCCTCACTAATCAATTCTCCTCATGGTCCTCTGCCTGTTTTACATGCTCCCTCTGTTGAACACTGCATTAGAACTCAATGCCCACCTAATGCACTCCTTGCACTTTGTCAAAAGGACCTGACCTGCTCCCTGCAGTGTGGTACCACGATATTGAGTTTTGGTCGTCCTTCTAGAATATCGAGAACTACGCCACACTTTACTATAGTTTAACTTCACAGACATGTTCCTTGATAATATATATGTTCGAAGTATGTGGAAGTTAAGCTTGTAAAGCTATACTTAACTAAATATATTTACCTTCACAGTATTGTGGTAGTCTACATTCTGCACTTGATATTCTTGCCGCCGCTGTCTATGTTGTTTATACCTACAACTCTATATCTCTCTTTCTCTGCCTCACCTGCTGTTCTCAATTCTCTCTTCTCATGTCACCACACCTCTTCTACCGTGCCCCTATAAATGTTCCTTCTTACGCCATCTCTACCTTTCTATGTGTGTGTACCTATCTTTCTAACTCATCTCTCTACCTTACCTCTGTCAACCTCTTGACCACACACCTCTCCCTACTAGTCTCTGTGTCTACCTCCCATTGCTACCTCTTCTCCCCTCTCTCCCACACCTTTCTCTTTGCACCTCACTGCCCCATCTCTGTATCATTCCCCTTCTCTCTCTAACACTCCTTTATCTAACTCTCTCCTCCTCTCTTCCTCACCTCTATTTCTCCACCTCATTTAATTCTCTACCTCACACCTTACTCAGTAACTTATCTCTCTCCATCACACCCCTTCTCTTTATCTCTCTCACTACTTAAACTCTCAGCCCTGAGTTACATCTCTGTAAGGAAATGCCTCCTTGTCATGGTTACCCCCTGACCTTTTGCCTTTGCTGATGCTGGGACCCTGCTAACAAGGCCCCAGCACCAGTGTTCTTTCCCTAAACTGTACCTTTGTGTCCACAATTGGCACAACCCTGGCACTCAGGTAAGTCCCTTGGTACCAAGGGCCCTGATTCCAGGGAAGGTCTCTAAGGGCTGCAGCATGTCTTGTGCCACCCTAGTGACCCCTCACTCAGCACATGCACACTGCCTCTCAGCTTGTGTGTGCTTGTGGGGAAAAAATGACTAAGTCGACATGGCACTCTCCTCAGAGTGCCATGCCAACCTCACACTGCCTGTGGCAGTGGTAAATCACCCCTCTAGCAGGCCAAACAGCCCTAAGGCAGGATGCACTATACCACAGGTAAAGGCATATGTGCATGAGCACCATGCCCCTACAGTGTCTATGCAAAACCTTAGACATTGTAAGTGCAGGGTAGCCATAAGAGTATATTGTCTGGGAGTTTGTCAAACATGAACTCCACAGTTCCATAATGGCTACACTGAAAACTGGGAAGTTTGGTACCAACCTTCTCAGCACAATAAATGCACACTGATGCCAGTGTGCAATTTATTGTAAAATACACCGAGAGGGCATCTTAGAGATGCCCCCTGAAACCATACCTGACTTCCAGTGTAGGCTGACTAGTTTCTGACAGCCTGCCACACACCAGACATGTTGCTGGCCACATGGGGAGAGTGCCTTTGTCACTATGTGGCCAGGAACAAAGCCTGTACTGGGTGGAGGTGCTTCTCACCTCCCCCTGCAGTAACTGTAACACCTGGCGGTGAACCTCAAAGGCTCACCCCTTTTGTTACAGCGCCACAGGGCATCCCAGCTAGTGGAGATGCCCGCCCTCCAGCCACTGCCCCCACTTTTGGCGGCAAGGCTCCCACCAGTCAGGACAGCCCCCAAGATGTCCTGAGCTGAGGTGACCCTTACTTTTAGAAATCCTCCATCTTGTGAGTGGAGGTTTCCCCAATAGAATTAGGGATGTGCCCCCCTCCCCACAGGGAGGAGGCACAAAGAGGATGTAGCCACCCTCCAGGACAGTAGCCATTGGCTACTGCCCTCCCAGACCTAAACACACCCCTAAATTCAGTATTTAGGGGCTCCCCAGAACCTAGGAAACTAGATTCTGCAACCTTAACAAGAAGAAGAACTGCTTTGGCCCCAGCCCTACCGGCCTTTCTCCCAACTTCAAAGAAAATTGTGACGCATCCAACAGGGACCAGCAACCTCTGAAGCCTCAGAGGACTGCCCTGCAACCAAGGACCAAGAAACTCCAGTGAACAGCGGCCCTGTTCAACAACCTGCAACTTTCTTGCAACAAAGAAACAACTTTAAAAACTTCACATTTCCCGCGGGAAGCGTGAGACTTTCCACTCTGCACCCGACACCCCCGGCTCGACCTGTGGAAAACCAACACTTCAGGGAGGACTCCCCAGCGACTGCGAGCCCATGAGTAACCAGAGATGACACCCCTGAGCCCCTACAGCGACGCCTGTAGAGAGAATCCAGGGGCTCCCCCTGACCGTGACTGCCTGAAACAAGGGACCCGACACCTGGAACCAACACTGCAACCCCAGCCCCCAGGACCTGAAGAAACCGAACTCCAGTGCAGGAGCGACCCACAGGCGACTCTCTGCCTAGCCCAGGTGGTGGCTACCCTGAGGTGCCCCCCCTGTGCCTACCTGCATCGCTGAAGTGACCCCTGGGTCCCTCCATTACTTCCTATCTAAAACCCGACGCCTGTTTGCACACTGCACCCGGCCGCTCCTGTGCCGCTGAGGGTGTACTTTCTGTGCCTGCTTGTGTCCCCCCTGGTGCCCTACAAAACCCCCCTGGTCTGCCCCCCGAGGACGCGGGTACTTACCTGCTGGCAGACTGGAACCGGGGCACCCCTGTTCTCCATTGAAGCCTATGTGTTTTGGGCACCTCTTTGACCTCTGCACCTGACCAGCCCTGAGCTGCTGGTGTGGTAACTTTGGGGTTGCCTTGAACCCTCAATGGTGGGCTACTTCGGACCCAACTTTGAGACTTGTAAGTGTTTTACTTACCTGCAAACTTAACCTTTACTTACCTCCCACAGGAACTGTTGATTTTGCAGTGTGTCCACTTTTAAAATAGCTTATTGCCATTTTTACAAAGACTGTGCATGATATTGTGTTCATTCAAAGTTCCTAGAGTATCTAAGTGAAATACCTTTCATTTGAAGTATTACTTGTAAATCTTGAACCTGTGGTTCTTAAAATAACCTAAGAAAATATATTTTTCAATATAAAACCTATGGGCCCGGAGTAAGTCTTTGGGGGTGTGTTCCTCATTTATTGCCTGTGTGTGTACAACAAATGCTTAACACTACCCTCTGATAAGCCTACTGCTCGACCACACTACCACAAAATAGAGCATTAGAATTGTCTGCTTTTGCCACTATCTTACCTCTAAGGGGAACCCTTGGACTCTGTGCACACTATTTCTTACTTTGAAATAGTATATATAGAGCCAACTTCCTACAATCCCCATTCACTAACTACAGTTCTTCTGGTTCCCTACTCCTCTTTCTCCAACTTTTCCTTTTTTTCAATTTATCACCAGCTCAATGCTTGCTGTCTCTCTCTCTCTCGCACACACACATCTCTCTGCCCCTCCCTTATTTCAAATCACATGTCCCTCACCTATTGCTGTACTTCAGTTATTTTTTCTCTCTCATCTCCATCATACTTGCCCCTCTGCTCCAGTCTCAGACATTTCATGTGCGGAAGTAGTGGAATCTTGCTTCTCATTGAACAGTCCGTAGGGGGTCTTCTGGTCTATAGACCCCAGAGACCGACTGGACCCCTTTTTGAACTCTCTTGCTGAGGTGGTGTCACAGGTTTTACTTCGGTACACCCACTTTATTATTCTTGGGGACTTCAATATTCATTGGAATCTTATGTCCAATTAAAATACTTAAACTTTGAGAGACATTTTGTGCCTGCTAAGATTGTCTCAATGGGTGATAAAGGCCCCTCATGAAGGAGGGCACATAATCAACCTAGTGTTTCCCAATCTCAGCCTGGCCTTGCCAGATTCTATCTTCATAGTTAGGACTGATCATTATCTTGTCCCATTTAATTGGGATTTATCTAGAGTGGGGAGCCTGGACAACAATGAGGAAAGAAGGATTGATAAGGCAGCAAATAAGCCAACGGTAATATGTAATATTGCAAAGGATTTTGGTGATCCTGTGGCATGCCACAGAAGTAAGCCCCCATCTGCCGATTAATGTGAGGAACTTGCTGCTTTCTTTCACATCAAAATTCAGGAAATCCAGTTCAGTCTTTCTGCTGCTCTAAGCTTAGAGGATGCTGAAGGTATTGAATTATGGTTGCAAAATCATTGAGGCCCAACTCCGTCTTGTGCTTTGTCTGAATTTAATACAATCACGTGGGAAGACTCTAGAAGAGATATTCTACATCTTAAATCTGGTTCTCCTGATGATCCATGCCCTCCCTCTTTCATAGTTTTCGGTATCAATACTATTAACCCCGCTCTAAATGCATTCTTAAATAAGTCTTTAGTCAATGTGATAGCCCCTGCATCTTGGAAGAAGGCAAAAAATTTCCTAATGTTAAGGATACCAAGTGCGGCTTCTGACGTCCCCGGTAACTAGAGACCCATTTCCCTGTCTTCCAGCCTCTGCCAAGATTATGGAAAAATATGTTAAGCATCAGAACCCTAATTATTTAGAAACTAATAGGCTTCTCCAAGCCATTCAGGCTTTAGGCCAATTTACAGTATGGAAATTGCTTTGCTGGAAGTCTCCAAAATCATCAAAGCCACCACGGATGCGGGTGGCAGAGCTGTTCTGGTACCGTGGACCTTTTGACAGCATTTGATACGTCCCACATGCCAGACATAATGCTTGGAAATGGCTGAGGTCCTTTCTTGAGGATATGATGCAAACAATATGTTTACTTCCTTTCTCCTCTGATAGGTGGAGGCTTTCAATTGGAGTCTCTAAGTGCTCAGCACTTAGCCCCACATTGTGTAGTATCTATATGTCACCCCCTAGTGAAGGTGGTTGAATCATTTGCAGCTAAAATATTTTTCATATGCAGATGATACCCAGATCCTTTTTACCTGTGGTAAAGACATGTCTGCTGGACAGGGTGCCATCCAACCTTGTGTGTCGGCTGCTTTCCGTTGGATGTCTATTAGTCATCTGAAGTGCAACACTGAAAAGACGGAGGTCCTTAGTTTTGGACATAATTTCTCTCTTTATTTAGATACCCTCTGGCCTGTGGGGGTCATCCCACCTAACACTCTAGCAGACTCATTACAAAACGTGGGGATTCAATTTGGTATCAAAATTACTTCCTACAATCAAATTACTTCCTTGGTCGGTGTCTGCTTTGGCATCTCATGTATGGCAAAAAATGTTTGCACTTGTTTTCAGTGTCAACTAGATTTACAGTGGCATTGGCATTAGTCATTCTAGGTTGGACTATGGCAATGCCATGCATGTAGGTCTGCCAAAATACCTACTCAATGAACTCTGGACTTCCTAAATGAGCGCACATCTCTATGCACTTGTGCAAGTTCAATTGGTTCCCAGTGGAGAGACAGATCCTCTTCAAGTGCTCTTTGTTAATGCATAGAGCTCTCCATCGCATAGGACCTGAATATTTATTGGCCAGAATTGTCTAATATTCTCCGAGTAAAGTTTAAGGGTCCTCTAATGACATTCGGGCTCGGATTCTGAGAGTACATCTGGTGAAGGCCGGTGGATGATCTTTTGTTTTTCTGGGCCCCCGTGGGTGGAATAACCTTCCTCTGATGCTTTGGCAGATACAGGATAAGACATTTTTTAAGAAAAGACCTGGCTCTTTTCTCAGTAAGCTTGGGTTCTGATGATCTTGACCTACCGTTTAGTGGCGGAAAACTCTTTTGAGTAGATGTGCTCTCTGTAAACCCTTGCATAAACACTTCCTTTGAGTACCCCCGCCCCACACCATCTCTTGACATTTCCTTCTGCCTCTCTGGTTCTCTGTATCTCCTCCTGTATAACTCACTCCAAAATCTTACTGTCCTTGTAGTGGCAAGAAAGAAGGATGCGAGGCAGCTGCATTGTGTTCAAACCGTTCTTTATTCTTTTCCTGCCACTAACAACAAGGCCCACGAGGAGCCGGCGAGAGCACCGCCGAGTCGCGTCTTCGCGCTCCGCTTTCCTTCTGTGTCTCCCGCCGCCCCCTGACGTCACGACTACCCTCGATGCGGATTGGCCGTGACGTCAGGAGGCTATAAACATTAAGGAATGACAAACCCTGTCCCCGACGTCTAGTACGTCAACTCACGTACGACATCTCCCCTTTTAACAGAACAAGAACTTATGGAGATTCATCTCATAACAAAATCTTCGAACCTCTTGGGAGCTCGGATATGCCTCATTGGCCTACTAGAAGTATTATACTGGGGTGAACCCACCCCGACGGCGCATGCATCCTCTTGATCAGAACTCATCACGTTGTGATTGTCACTCTTCGCAGGTTCGGTCCTGCTACCATTCTGTCCTTCGACATTCGTCAAGCCGCGCCATGCTTTCTCACATCGCTCTGCACTTCCATGCCCAATTCGCTCTCTCACAGGAGACGTACTCACATACTCCTCATCACTACTGACTACATCCCTGGCTCCACGACCTTGCCACTCATCCTCATCGTCCGTGCTTTCGGTCCCACA
This sequence comes from Pleurodeles waltl, assembly GCF_031143425.1. Taxonomy (NCBI): domain Eukaryota; kingdom Metazoa; phylum Chordata; class Amphibia; order Caudata; family Salamandridae; genus Pleurodeles; species Pleurodeles waltl. The sequence goes on along the minus strand of NC_090438.1, from coordinate 822,610,752 downwards.
CGCACGACTACCTCTCATGATGATTTCCTCCTGACCAGCCTTGAGCCTGATGATGTCGTCCTTGCTTCGCCATCCCCTTCCTTCCAAACAGACTGCCCCTCTTGTCACTCCTTGCACCCGTACAGGGGTTTGAAACACAGACTCTCCTTTCATTACCTTGTTAGGTTTCTTCACCAATACCCAATCCCCCTTCACTATATTTTTAGTTTTGGCTCTATTCACATTGTCAGCATACCGCTTGTTGCTTTCCTGTTTAGCCATTATTCTTTCTTTGACTCTCAATCTCTCGTCAGATACCCCCTCATTTTCCTCCCTCATGTCATACCACTTATTGAATTTGGGGGTAAGCTCACTCATGCATCTTCTCCCTCTCATCAAGTAGAATGGAGTGTGTCCCGTAACTTCACTGGGCGTGTTGTGAAAAGTGTGTACTTTGTCTGCTAGAAACGCTTTCACATCCATATGGGAGGCGACTGCCTGTTGCACGCCCTCTTTGAGGAACCTATTCATCCGCTCGACCTGCCCATTGCTCTTTGGGCTGTACAGCGGGGTCTTCTCCTGCTTAATCCCTAACCTGGACAGAAAATCCTTCATCTGCCTGGACACTAGCTGGGTGCCATTGTCGGAAACCATGATCTTTGGCTGCCCCTCAATCGCGAAAATTTTCGTCAATGTCTTGATCACTCGTTCAGTGGTAACTTCCCTGACGAACTTGTAGTGAATCCATTTGGAGAAGTAATCCGTGAGGACGATGAGATGTCTACACTCGTCTGGTAGCAGTGTGAATGGGCCCGCGAAATCAATGGCAATCTTGTTCCATGGGCTGGCAGGAATGTCCACCAGTTGCAGCTCCCCTTTTGCCGTCTTCCAATGCTTGTCGGCCCTTAAGCACGGTCCGCACCGATCAATGAAGCTGCAGACATCGCTGCATATCCCTGGCCACCAGTAGTACTGTTTGAGGAGATTTTTTGTAGCGGTACTGCCCGGGTGACCCTTATGGGCAATCCTGATTAACTTGTCTCTCAAACTTTCCGGAGGTACAAACAGCTCGTGCCTCTTCACAAAGCCGCCCTCAATGGTGAGTTCTGGGCTGACCTGTTGAAAACTCCTGAGTGCTCCGTGCAAGTTCCGGACCGGGGGCCATCGAGACGTCATGTGGTCCATCACCCTTCGAATAGTCGTGTCCTTCTCCTGAGCCGTCAACCACTCTTCCTCCGATATAGATCCCTCGCACATGGCTGTAGCGTCAACCATTGCTACCACGCATTCCGTGTCATCCAGGGAAGCGTCCTCGTCACCCGTGACTGGTATGCGCGATAGGCAATCCGCCCTGCAGTTGAGGCCACCCTTGATGTGTCTGATGTTGAAGTGATATTCTTGCAACTTGGACAGTAAACGTAGGAGCCTCGAGCTGGCTTTGCCATTGCCACGTCCTTTCCCGTCCATCATGTATATCAAGGGTTTGTGGTCAGTGACCAGTTCGAACTCCCTGCCCCACAGATAGTTCCTCAGTTTCTCCACGGCCCAGACGCATGCGAGCGTCTCCCGCTCGATGGTGCTGTAGTGCTTCTCTGCTTCGTTCAATGATCGGGATATGAATGCCACTGTGTTCTCCTTCTTCCCTTGAAATTGGCAAAACACTGCGCCGATGCCCTTGGCACTAGCGTCAACCGTGATTACGTTCCGGAGATCCTTGTTGTAAGGCTGTAATATTGGAGCCGCGGCGATTGCCTGTTTGACGGATTCAAAGGCATCATTTTGTTCCTGCGCCCACGTGTACTTTTCGTTCTTCCGTAGCAGTTTCCTTAGAGGTTCCACGGTGGTCGCGTATCCTTGCATGAACTTGGAATAGTATTCACTGAGTCCCAGGAACGATCGTAAGGCGTCCTTGTCTCCTGGGCAAGGGGCATCTCGTATGGCCCTCACTAAATCATCTTTAGGCGCAATGCCATTTGGAGTAAGCACATGCCCTAGGTATTCTATCTTCCCTTCCATGAACTTGCATTTGTCCTTGGAGACCGTCATCCCCTTTTCTTTTAGCACCTCCAGCACCCTGCCTAGCAGTTCCAGGTGCCCCTCCACATCTTCCGTGTGTATCAAAATGTCGTCCTTGAAGGCTTCAACTCCCTTCATATCGCGGAATAGAAGATCCATCAGCTTTTGGAAGACGCCCGAGGCCGATGCAAGGCCGAACGGAAGACGGACGTATTGGTATGCTCCAAACGGGGTAATAAAGGTGATCAATTCCTTGGAATCCTCCGTGAGACATACCTGGTGGTATGCGGACTTCAGGTCTATCAGGGTGAAAAATCTCGATCCTGATGTGGAAGCTAATATCTCCTGAATGTTGGGCAGAGGATGGCAATTCACCAGGATATTTCTGTTCAAGGATCGCAGGTCAACACATAACCGAATGTCCCCTGTCCTCTTCTTCTTAGACACCACGATTGCGGACACCCACTCTGATGCACCTGCTTCCTCTATTACTCCTTCCACTTTCAGCCTATCCAGAACAGCTTTCAGCTCGCCCCTTACAGAAAGAGGAATCGTTCTGACCTTGTGCTTAATTGGTATGGCACCCTCTTTCAACCGTATGGCATGCACAAAACCCCTTACACACCCTACCTTGTTTTCGAACACGGAATCAAATTCATCGAGGACCTCAGCTAATCCTTCATGCAAATCCTCAGGCTGCACATAATTGACCCAATCATCTCTCAGAACTATGGGATCTTCTGCCCCAGGGACTAGCACCACACCCAGCTTCGCCAGGTCCTTCCACCCCACAAGGCTCCTCCCTTTTTCAGCTACATATATCTTTGTTCTCACCGTGCGCCCTCGAAAGGTGAGGGAGTCCCAGAAGTACCCCCTCATCACTATGTCATGTTCCCCAAAGGCCTTTGGATTCGCATCCGTCTCATGCAGTCGTACATCCTGCCATTTCAAATCAAATGTCCTATCAGAGATCAGGGTAAGTGGGGAACCGGAATCAGCCGTAAATGGCAATTCAACCGCACCAATCATGACAGAGCCAATGGGCCCCTTCACTCTTCCGTCCTCATCATAAATGGACAACACAATGTCCGCATCCGCATCCATGTCACTCTCGCTCACCGAGCTCACTCTCATGCCCGTACTGTATTTCTTGGCTTTACATACGGCCGCAAAGTGGCCCATCTTCCTGCATTTAGAACAGCTTTTGGACAAGGCAGGGCAAGTCCTGCTGTCCGCTAAGTGGTCCCTTGACCCGCATCTAAAACAAGCGAGCGACCTCCTGCCTCCCCCTCTATCACTCGTCGCCCTGTTTGGAGTCTTGGGCGCATGTTTATGCTTGTCCTGCACATAGAACACATTTGAAGCCTGACTAGTGCTCGCCAGTTCCTTAGAAGACATCATGGAGCGTTCCACTGCCTTTGCAATGGCCATCACTTCTTTCAGTGAAGGATTCCTGCATGCAAGCAACCGTTCCTGCACTTTCTTCGAATAGCAGTAGAACACCACCTGGTCTCTGATGTACGTATCAGTCATCTCCGCAAATTCACAGTCTTGGGCCAAAACTCGTAAGCACGCAATGTACTCTTCGATAGTCTCTCCTTCCTCCTGTTTCCGCAGTGCGAATTTGTGGCGCCCCACCATGATGTTACACTCCTCAGCATACTGCAGCTCAAGTCGCTTAACAGCCTCCTGGTATTCATTTAGAGGAGTAGTAGCTCCAGGGGCATTCATATAAACCGGCAAGCTATCAAAAACCTCCTGGCCTGCCTTCCCCAACAGTCCGAATAACAGCGACTTTTTCCGCTCGGGGCTATACCCCTTACCATCAATGGAGACGATATAGTTCTCAAATGGGCGCAGCCATCCCTTCCATTTCATGCACGGCTTACCAGGAGAGTCCAGGAAGAGAGGGGGCACGCAGATATGACCGGTCTGCGACATGACAGAAAAGCGGGCTCCGCTCCCGGAGAGACCACTAGATATAGGTGCAGCAGCGACTATGGAAGTCTCCTGGGCAGCGCGGGATGATACCCCAAGACGTCGGACAGCCGAGGACCACCAGTATATGGGCCACCTCCTATACAGTGTGCACAAGTGGGCAGGAACCCCGGGGCGCAGGCCTATTTCCTGGTCCTCACGTGGCAGGGATCGTCAGATATCGGTCGCTTGGGGCTCCCCAGCATCAGCTTACCGAGAGCAGTGCATGTGGTCATCGGCGGGGAGACATCAGCGCGCCCCATTAACATCAGGAACCATCAGGCATGGAGGGCTTCACTCGTGGGCCATGTTAGAAGCTGTGACCCTCGTCGCCATTTGTAGTGGCAAGAATGAAGGATGCGAGGCAGCTGCATTGTGTTCAAACCGTTCTTTATTCTTTTCCTGCCAATAACAACAAGGCCCACGAGGAGCCGGCGAGAGCACCGCCGAGTCGCGTCTTCGCGCTCCGCTTTCCTTCTGTGTCTCCCGCCGCCCCCTGACGTCACGACTACCCTCGATGCGGATTGGCCGTGACGTCAGGAGGCTATAAACATTAAGGAAGGACAAACCCTGTCCCCGACGTCTAGTACGTCAACTCACGTACGACAGTCCTGCTTCTTCTCTATTGTTACATCATTCTTTCTCTTTCTTTTTTAACCTCTAAATCTTTCCATCTGGTTGATTTACTTTTCTGTTCACACATCGTCTTTCTACATCTTATCTACATCTTTACCTCACTTCCTATCATTACCACTCTTTCGTTCTCTTGCCTTATGTCCCTGCATTTCTCTTTCTCAGGAGATCTGGTGGCGACTGTTTAGCCAGAGCACATACAACTTAGAAAGAGAAAACTTAGAAAGAGGAAAAGATGAACAAGGCAGGGGAAGGGAATTGCAGAAAAACTCATCAGATTTTTTTAGTATGAATATCTTGCAATTAAAGCTACAGTTTCAAGCACTTCGCAGATATGTTTTATTGTAATATAATGCAATGGTCCACTAAACATCCGCCAATCACCTTACTGTGAGACATTGGGTTGTTGGTTGATGGGGGTGTCAATCCTTTTTTTCCAAAAGTATTTGTATTATTTCCAGTTAAACACTTAGTACAATGGATGTGTGGTTTCATAAACTGTGACAATTGTGAAGTCCAGTGCATTATTTAAAAATAGAAGAAAGCATGGAAACGACCATCGTCAAATTCGTAGTTCAGTCATCCACAGGTCATGTTTTTAGTGGACGCCAGCGTGTATCAATATACCTAGGGAGATAAGAAGTCGTAATGGGCATGAGAAAACAATAATGCTTAATCAGTACATTAATCACACGTACATTGCTATTTCAGTCATTGTGGTCACAACAGTGTTTTCTATGCATATTCATCTTGTGTTAGAATGTGTAAGCAGAAACATTTAAAACAACCATTTATATCGCTGATATTCTTATCAAAACCAGTTGAGACTCAAATATAGACTAAAGAAAAGAAACACTGAGAAAAGAAAGAGAGAAAAAATGGGAACGTCAGTTCTCCTTCCAAGTCCTTGAACCGGTTTGGTTGACATCAGTCTTCTCATTTTCAATGTTGTGTGCAGGGCCAGTCACCAAGGCCAATCAGGATAAAGTTATTGAGATGTAGCTTTTCCTCTCCTGCAGAATTTTCTGAAGAACTGCAGTTATGAGACCCAAAGCATGGATAAGTCCTAGTCATGTTAACAATAAAACTATACCAATTTGCCTTCCATGTTATGTAGCCCTTGTGTGTTGTTAATAATACCACTTTTTTACTTTGCCATCTAATGACTTCAGGAAGGTCTTAGATCGTTCCATGAACATGAACCAAGTGTCTAAAGGCCTTTTTAAAACTTTTTGGCGTGAATCCATTCAAGGTGCTGCTGAGCTACCAGCCAAAGCATTTAGCCTGATTAAATCAGGTCTGCAGATCCTTAACTTTAACATAGGACCAAGCCAACAAGTTTTAACAAGCATTTACAATGCAACGGGTCTCGCGTTTGCTCATGTTAGAGCTGATAGCGTTGTAAACTCCTAACTCGACTTTTCACCTAGCGGCAAAAGTGCATTTATGTACGGAACCCGAAAAAGTGCAATTAACTATGTAAAGCGCTCGACTTCTGCCAAGCGAAATCGCGCTAGTAAATTAGAGAAGAGGTAGTCCACGAGCCAGACAGAAAACAGCGAGCCTCGCATGTTTTCTGTACTTGGTCGATGCGCTCGATGAGGGCTAGCCACCGGAAAAGGCATGACGTATGCATGCCTTCGACTAATGAAAGCAAGCAGATTTTATTAGGCAAGCCCACGAACCAATGAAAAACACTGACGTGACGTCGACAGGGCTCCGAGCCCTTTTCTAAACCCTAAAGCGTCTCGCTGCGATATGCATGCGCGAGCTCATGCAACGCAGACTCGACCCTAAAAAGGACTTTAAACACTTGGTTAGGATGTGTCTGAGTACAGTCAAATAGGGGTGCTTCCTATTTCAATATTCTGTCCTGATGATTACCCGCTTGAATTAATTTCTTTTATTGAGGTCAAAACGTCGACATTGTATTAGAAATTGTGGATTGACTTTTGAGAAATTCAGCAGGCTCACAATACCTATGTTTATAAGTGCTTATTTGAGACCTCATGCTTTAAACCACAGTTTGGTTTTAATTTTCATGTAAACACTTATACTAACACATAATTCACTCACACTGCGCCGTTATACAGGAGCACCTCAATTACTTTACTTTTAATTGTTGAAGTTAAGTTTCTAATGAATATGAAATATTACTCATAAACCTCATCGGTACAGAAAGTTCTTTATGGTACAACCACTGTTGTGGAGGTTAATTCATATCCTTCCCCCAGAGGGACCAAAACAATTTTTGTTGTTATATTGTGACGAAGAACAAAGCAGAAGCTGCCACATAGTCAGGCCGACTGCGGATGCACCTTGGGTGGTTTGGCGAGTAGCTAGGTCTCGGTCTCCTCTAGGTTCTCAGGGCACTTTTTGCCTGAAACTGTTTTAAGTCCCAAGGTTTGGATTTGGGCTATCTTGGCATCTTTAGCACCCCTTCCAAGGTGGTAGGGCTGGAGGGGCACCACTTGCAGGGTCAGGACTAACTGAGGCTGGGTCCAGGTGTGTGTTCAAGAAGGGTGGAGTCTTTTCAGTCCCTGAGGTTCTGGTCAGGAGGCTAGACAACTAGCCCTCGGGGTCACTCTGGATGTCCTGTGTTAAAGCAGAAAAGCAAGCCGCAAGCAGCAGGGCAGTCCTCAGGGCAGGCTTCAGGCCGCGGTGCAGTCCTCTTTGTGCAGCAGGTCAGTCCTCTGAAAATACACAGCAGGCAGAAGGTAGTCCTCTGAGAGTCCTCAACGAGTCCAGAAATGAATTGATGAGTGGGTCTGAGGGTCCTAGTTTTATACCTGGTGCCAGCTTTTAAGTGCAAGCCATTTCTGAAATTTTTCCCCCACAGAAGTGTCTGGAATTTCCTGCCTTGATCCCAGGATATCTGGAATTAATCAATTAATCAGGGATATGTAAAGCGCGACTACTCACCTGTGAGGGTCTTAAGGCGCTGGGAATCACAAAATGATAGCGTGAAGCTCTCTGTGTGTGTGCTGAGGAAGATTCTTTAAAGGGTAAGTGAGGCTGGGCACAGCTCCGCCCCTATCCTGCAAGGATGGCCCATTCTGCCAACACTCAGTTCCCCAATTGTGTGGCTGTCGGGGTAATACATAAAGGCCAACTGCCAAACATACCTAGTCATGTGACCCAGCAAACAGGCACCACATATTTAAGACAAGAAAATGTCAACTTTCTAAAAGTAGCATTTTCAGAATTGTGGCTTAGAATCCAACTTTACCATTAAAGAGGATTTTAAATTACAATTCCTTGGACACCACAGGTGTGATTTCTACATCCTCCCAAACAAAAGTCTTCACTTATTAAATGTAATAAGGTAACCCAAAGTTATCCTATGGAGGGGTAGGCCTCACAGTGGTGAAAAAAATAATTTGTGAGTTTTTCACCACCAGGACATATAAAACTTAAAAATACATGTTCTACTTTTTAAATTCAGTGCACCCCCTGCCCCCTCCTCCTGGATTGACTGTTTAGGGCCTGCTTTGGGGGTGTCATGTGTAATATTATGTAAATGTTGGGCCTGGCAAGGGGTTTATTTTGCCATGTCGATTGACAGTTTAAACCTGCTTACACGCTGCGATGGCAGGTCTGAGACATGTTTAAGAGGCTATTTAAGTGGGTGGTACAAAAAGTGCTGCAGGTCCATCAGTAGCATTTAGCCAGCCCTGGCTAAATGGTATACCACTTGACTAGGGACTTATTAGTCAATTAAATTTGGCAATCATGTTTTTGCCAATTTTTCCATGTTTTAGGGAGTGAGCATAATCACTTTAGCACTGGTTAGCAGTGGTAAAGTGCACAGAGTCCTAAGTTCAACAAAAACTAATTCAACAAAGCAGGAGGGGAGGAGGCACAAAAGTTTGGGGGAAGACAGGTCTAACACTTACCTCATCTTTCCTACAATGGGAGAACAGGCTTGTTAGACATTGAATTCTATGTAAAATTGTGTTATAAGACAATCAATACAGATGAAATTTCAAATAAAAAGTGCTACATTTATGCCTGTTTAAGCTTTCTTTTGGTATTACATGGGAAGGGATGCAGTGTAAATCAATCGCTAGGTCATCCGCTGGCTGGTTGCAATACAGGGCATGCATATTGTCAAGTAATTTAAGTGCTTGTTTTCACTTCGGATCATCCCATAGGTTGAAAGAACTCACAATCAGGATATTCTTGGCAGCAGTTTATAAGAAGCTGGCCAGTTCAAGGAATTAATCTAGAAACGAGGAGTTACAGCTTAGGGGTTGATACACCACAGTGATTATTAGGAAGCTGTATGAGTTATTGAATCAGAAGTAGATTATACATTTGTATGATTAGAAGAGACGTTGTGTATTTTGTGCAGGTGAGGTCTGCATGATGAAGTGGGCTACTGTGCTCCCTCCTTTGGACTCTCTATTCCTCAGTATGCTTTTGAAACCTGTAGGATGGTGGTCCTCAAGGATGGTAACCGAGTTGTCACTCAATCATGTTTTGGTTAGAAGCATGATCTGATAATTCCTTATGTGAATTGGTTTGGCTTACCTCAAGTTGGGTGCTGGTGTCCATTGGGGTACATGTGAGGAGTGAGGTTTTGTTGGATTGTGAAGAGCTTTTGGTGATTTGGACTCAAGCTATGTCAGCTATTGGAGTGGTTTGATTTGGAGAGTATGATAGTCTATATGTCATGCATTGCTTGCTATTTTGTTTTTATTTTATGTTGTTGGGTGGCTGCATTTCTTGAGATGCCTCCTGGCTTCAATGGTGGTAAGGCTGAATCAGTGGGACTGTGCTTTATGTTGGATGGTTTGCATGTGGGCATCAATAGTTTGCCAGTGGTAAATTCAGCTCCTAATATACAATTTACATGAGCCTTCGTGAGGGCCACAACATAGGATGAAAGTCCATTTTACAAAACCCACGTTTTTCACTGATATTCTGATTTATAACAACCATCTGGATTATTTTTATTAGCCCAGGGAAGAAATGTAAACAAAGGCACTCAGGATTAAGGCGCCTCCTAAACATCACATTCTCAACTTATTTGAGTAACATCCCCTAGAGGATCCTCCCTAGTCCTCTGCCTTATTCCCCTTCCCCCTGACAACTGTGTACATATTCAGGCACCTGGGAATGTCACACTTCTGCTGGGGCATGGCGGGGAGTCTCACGAAGACAGGTGGGTCTATCTGCAGGTGGCTGTGTCCTCGTGGGTGGTTTGGATATCCTGCTGGTATTTTTCCTCTCCACCTACTCTTATGCAGCACCAGTCTCTCCCAGCTCTCACTCTCAGCTGCATGTGGCGGTTATTTAGCTCTCTCAGGTGGAGGATTCTCCTCTCGTCATACTCCCTTCTTTCGTTAAGCGTCTCTCCTTGTTTATTCCCCCAGTTTTTGTTTCTGCGTCTCTTTCAGGGTCTTCATCGCACTCCATGTCCTTCCTCGCTTTCACTTCCTACTTTTGTGCTTTTCTCTGCCTGTCTTCTAATCTACTTCCTCTTTCTTAGTTTCCTACAACAATAAAAGTCTATTTCCTATTTTTAGTGTAGGTGTAGATGTCTGAGAAGACCAGGAAACATATTTCAGGTAAGTCCTCTGTGTTTTCTCCTCACTCAGCTCTGCCTAACACATCCTGTCCCTCAGATTTTCTCAATTGGGGAAAACGGGAAAGGAAATAAACATTACCCTGTTCCTTCCCTTTTCTATGAGGTATGGAAAGGATTCATGTGATAACAACCAAAGTAAAACACAAGGTGATTACCTTTATTTTGACTCATCCATGTAAGAGGAGTGTGGTCGATAAACAAAATAAAAGGTAATCTGTCTAAATAATACCAGTATACCTGGGATAATAATTTCTATTATAGGATGCACCTTTTCCCAGGGAAATAATTTACAACTAATGAATAAAATGGAATTCTCTTCTCCATCAACACTGGTCTGGGACAAAACTGCACCTATACCTATTTCTAAAGGATCGGTTTGTAATATAAAGGGCTTATCATAGTTGGGAGATTTGAATATAGGGTTTGTGGATATAGCTTGTTTTAACTAATGGAACACCTCTGAGGCTTTAGAAAAGGATCGTCTAAATTCTCATTATTGGATTTTTTAAAGAAGATACGCTAGGGACCCTGTGTATCTTTCCATTTGAATATTGGGGAATACATCTGTGATAGTATCCCAGGAGGCCAAGAAAGCTTTCAGTTTCTTTTTATTTTTAGGAAAGGATGTTTTAGTCATAGGTTTAAACTTCTCTGTTTGAGGTTCAATTAAACCATCACTGAATACATTTCATATATATTTCTCTTTGCTATAGGCTGAACCGAGACTTCTTAGCATTGACATGGAGATTCACTTTTTTCAAGTCAACTAGAACTGCTTGGAGGTGAGTAAAATGATCTTCCTAATTTTTTACTAAATATGACCACATTGTCTGACTATGAAGAAGAGTATTCTTGGTGCTTTTTTAGAAGAAGATCCATCAAGCTTTGGAAGGTTGCTGGAGCCCCATGCAACCCAAAAGACAGGACAGTAAAGTTGGTACAATCCATAGGATGTGGAAAAAGCAGTTTTCTCTCTATCTTCAGGATTTAAAGGTACTTGCCAGTATCCTTTCCTAAGGTCAATGATGATTATATGCTTGGTTTCCTCTAGCTTCTCAATTAATTTATCTATCTGAGGCAAAGGATAGTTATTGAATTTCTAAATGTTCTTAACTGCTCCAAAATCAATTCAGAAGCGAAGGCTTCTACCTGGTTTGGGTATTAATACAATTAGAGAATACCAGCTACTTGTAGATTATTCAATTACTCCCATTCATAGCATCTGTTCTATCTCATTTTGAATTGCCTGTCCTTGGGCAGCGGGTATTCTGTATGGTTTCTGTTTCACTACTACTCCTTCCTTAGTGTCAATATGGTGTACAGTAAGCTGGGTCCAACCGGGTAGATCTGCAAATATCTGGGAAAATGGCACTAACACCAGAAGGAGCTCTTTCTTACTGGTACTAGCTATGGATTCATTTATAGAACTGTTTTCCAAAGTGTTTAGATGTTTCTACAGAATTCGTGATGTATACTCCTCTTGGAGCTGGACCTGACCATTTTTTAAAAGGTTAATATGATATATTTGTTCTCGGCTCCAGGGCAGCCTTGGTTATAAGTGACCTTACCAATTATTTATGTTATCTTAAAGGGTCCCTGCCATTCTAATTTCATTGTGTTCATGGATGTAGGTAGGAGAACAAATACACAAGCTCCCGCTTGAAATTCTTCTCCGTTTTTTCTCTTTGTCCTGAAAATATATTGGTGCCTTTTACTTTTTTTCTAGGTTGGTATGGACAGGCTCTCTTAATATCCCTAACTGGGATTGTAGCTGGTATGTATGGTCTAATAGAATACCAGCTTCTTCCTTGTCAGTTTTCTCCCATTCCTCCTTTGTAATTTCCAGCAAAGTAAGAGGTTTTCCCAAAAAGTAATTCAAAGGATGAGGAGCCCCAAACTGCTCTGTACATATCCTATTATCATACACAAAGCCAAGGGTAATAACTGATCCCAGTTTTTCCCATTTCCCAATGACATAACATTTTCCTCAAGGTAAGTTTGATGGTTCTGCTGTACATCTCGACTAAACTATCAGTTTGTGAGTGGTAAACCGAGGTCTTGATAAGCCTGATGTTTAACTGCTCACATATTTGTGTCATTAATAAGGACACAAAAGGAGTGCCTTGGGCTATCAACATTTATTTTGGAAAACCCATAGGGGAAACACTTCAGTTAAGTGCTGTGTTCTAATTTTAGTAGTGGTGACTCTTGAGTATATGGCTTCAGGAGATCCGGTGGCATAATCAACCATTACTAGTGCATATTTATACCCTTTTGAGGATCTAGGCAAGGGCCCAATAATATCCATTCCCACTTATTCAAAGGCTACTCCCATTGTGGCCATAGTTTGCAATGGGACTTTTGGCGGTTGATAAGGATTTCTACACTGACATAGTTCTCATTCTTGGCAATATTTCATCATTTGTGCCATGATTCAGAGCCAATAGAAATGTTGTGGTATAGCTTATATAGTCTTCTCAGAGCCAGTATGTCTTGCCGGACAATGAGAGTGCTCATAGAACAATATCTGTTCTCTAAACTCTTGGGGAACTAGCAGCTGAGGAGTTTCATTTACCCATCCTATACAATATAAAAGTCCCTTCTTGATTTGAAAATGTGGTTACGTGAGAGGAGACTTTCCTTTATTTTGTTTTGCACTCTGACAATCATGTTGTGAAGAGGAGTCTTTTACATGAGCCACCATAAAGTTACGGTCAAGAATCCATAGCTCATTTGCCAAGAAGCATTCTGAGGGCTCTGAGAACTTTTTTTTACATTTCTCTTTTGATCTCTTCCTTGGGACCTGCTTTTCTTTATTCCCATAGATATTATGAGCATGGCTAGAAATTAGGTCCTTGGGAATATTCCTAAGTATCCCTACTTCAATCATGATGTCATGCCCAATCATTTTTACTACAGGATAGGTTTTAATGTGTCCATGGACACATTTGTTCTCAACATGGTTATTTGGGATGATTTGGGAAGGGAGCACTAATTCATCGTTAACTACAGAATGCCTATATACAGACTCCAACAGGGCAGTCACCCATCTCTGGTTTATTTGAAGACACACTTTATAGCTTGGGCCCATCTCCTGAGTAAAATAAATGGAACGAGGAACATAATTTACTTCCATTGGCTCCTCTCCTGCTGTGTTGTTTTTGCAAAATCTTGCAATATGTCCCCACTCTCTGCATTCAGAACACTGTGGTTTGCTGTTGAGTATATTCTCAGGTTTTACTGGTCGGGGTTTTGGTGCTTCTGTCAGACTTTTATGGCTTTCTTTTCATTACGGCTAAGTAAAGAGGTTTGTAATGAATTGGTTACGCCAGTGAAAAAAGTGGTAGACATTTCTACCACTAGCTCCATGGTCAACACAGAATGTTGATGGAACCATTTCCATCCAAATATTATCCCAGGTATATTTTGGTCATAATCTCTTCTACTGGATTCCTGGAGTTTAAGCCATCTGTCTGTGGCATCTTTTGATTTGAAGAATAAGGTTTTTGGAGTGTCCCCTTGAGTTCCTCTCTCTTTCTAAACCAGATACAATAGACTTCTTCATTGACACCCAATCTATCTAGGATTATTTTCTTTAGTTCAAGGTAAGGAGTAGCCACATTAGCATTTTCTGTCTGGTATACGGCTTGAGCTGCACTAGTTAAGAAAGGAGCTAAATAAAAGGGTCATCCCTCGACAGGCCAAGCACTAGCACGGTTGGTTCTCTTGAAGTTCAATAAAAAGGACTCTGAATCTTCTCCGGGGTTCAGTTTTTGCAGAGACACAGGAGGCCCTCTCAGGGCAATTCCTTGACTTTGAGATATACCAGATGCTGGTTGAAGTTTGCGTCTCAAAATTTTAGTCAACTTTTACACCTGGCTCTTTAGGGTATCTTCAAAGACCCCCACGCACTGTTTCAGCAATATTCATGTAGCGTTCCAACGCCCAATCGAGTTTGCATTGTCCCTCAGCGAGTTGCTATATAAGTGTAAAGATAGATTGTCCACTCAATTTTTTTCTGGTCCAGGACAGGTTAATTTGAAATTATGACCCTGACACACAGCCACAGGAGCGCAGTACAAACACGTTCTATTCCATTGGCTTCACCAGCATTCCACCCTCACTAGAACCCTTATATTCTCGATATTCTATCTCTTGATGCACACTGTATGGTGTTTCTAAGGGAACATAACTAGAATGTGACATGTGACAACACAACAATAAGGGTCTCCATTTTGTATCAAGTGTTTAGATTGTCACATTCTCCACCACTTGTCACTTGGCATGAAATTACTATTCACGTGTTTTTACTTCAGACACAATCTTTCTGTTCATTCACTTGCAAGTTTAACTGAAGGGGAATGACTGTGATGACTGTGTCCCTGGATTGTATTTATTTCACTGTTTCGTGTGTAGAGACTCTACTTCTTTAATCAAAGTGACATGACTTCTCTCCTCTTCTCATACAGGCCTCTTTGGCTTCTCTTCCCTCCGGGACCCTCAGTCGAAGAAAACCACAGTTAAGTTTTTTTTGGGTCTTATTCATGTTAATTTTTCCTTTTTCTTATCATCATCTTCCTTGCCTCTTGTATCTCTGTGAACTATCTCTTTCCGTATTCTTGGTGGGATCTTTTTAATATCTTGGGCTATCATTATCTCTTATTATTTGTCTTTACCATCTATGACTCTTTTCCCTTTATCATCACCATTTTCTCTCTTTTCCAACGGGAGATTACCTCATCTATTAGTTTAGTCTCTTTCTCTCCATAGAGACTTTTGCCCACAGGATGATACATTCCCGTTTGTTGGAGATGAAGAAAGGGGCAGGAAAGGAAAAGGTAAAAACAAAAAAAAAGAAAAAAAAAAAAAGATGTTATGCCTCACTCTTTAAATACAACAATAACTCAATTGAGGGATATACTTGTTTTGTTTAAGTGTGTTCCTTCTTTTAATAGCTCTGGGGAAGAAATATAAACAAAGAAAGGTGCTGAAGATTAACACGCCTCTTAAAAAGACTCAGCTCATTTGAGTAACACTCCCAAAAGGATCACCCCTAGTTCCCTACCTTAATCCCCTTCTCCTGGCATCTACATACTCATTCACGCACCTGGGAAAGCCACATTCCTACTGGGGTGTGGCGCTGAGCCTCACAAAGTCAGCCTGTCTCTCTGCAGGTGGCTGGGTCCTGGTAGGTGGCTTTGATACCCTGCTAGGATCCACCCTATCCACTTCCTCTTGGGAAGCACCAGCTTCTCCCAGGTCATGGCACCAAGTGACAGTTATTTAGGATTTTGCGGCTGAGGATTCTCCTCCTGGCATTTTCCCTCTCTGTCATTAAGCATCTCTCCTTGTTTGTCCCCAGCGTTTTGTTTTCTACATCTCTTTCTACATTTTCATCTCCGTCTTTGTTGTGTCTCTCTTCCTTCCTCACTTTCATTTCCTCCTTTTGTGCTATTCTCTGTCTGTGTACCATATCTACTTCTTCTTCCTTAGTTTCCTGCTGTCACGAGTGGTATCTATAGCAAATCTTCACAGGAGCAGAATGACGCCTTGAACCCAATGCCTCTCTAAAGTTCCCAGTCCCAAACTATATCCTTTTCTGGAGACTAAAAAATCTCTTTGTGGGGAAAGGGGTCGGGGATGAAAGAAGTCTGCCTTGTCCTCTACTCTGCGCTCATCTATCACTTCGCCTGTTGTTATGTTACTCGAGCTGTAAAATAAAGCAAAACATTAATACTCTCTCTCACTAAGTCCTACCTTCTCTATTCCTTTTAACTAGGATTAATATTTCTTTATAAAGGTAATTTTTAGTGTGGCCTACCCTAGTGTATAGAGGTGTTAGCTTCTCTTCTGTGTTTACAATTAATGGTAAAAATTGCACTGAAATTTTACTTGTGGAGTTTTTTGGTATGAGATTATACAACTTCTGTTTTTACATTTTTTCCTCTTCTCCAGCACACTGAATTTGATTGAAAATGAGTATTGTAGGTGTGAGAGTGTGAATTTTCTAATATGTTTATTAATGATTTTCAGATTAAAATGTGTAATGAACTAACGCGTAAAACGAAAAACTTTTGAAATGTCTGTTTTTCTATTCTTTGCCAAGCAAAATTATATTCAAACGCTGTGGTTATTTTCCATGATTCAAAGCTTTCATAATATGTGTTTTCAAGGGTTGTGTAGACGCATCCACAGTTACCCTTAGTGGGTTGCAGTGTTATGTCTTATAAGGTCATGTATTAACTGAGCATTGCATAAGTTGAAATGCCCTATTGTTTGGATATGTTACTAAGGGCCAGATGTAGGTAGGTCCAATTTTGCAAATCGGAAATTGCGAGTCGGTGTGACTCGCAATTTCCGATTCGCAAAATTCGGATGCAGAACGGTGTCTCAGACACCGTCTGCGAGTCGCTATGGGGTCGCAAAGACCCACTTCATTAATATTAATGAGGTGGGTCACATTTTGCGACCCCATAGCGAGTCCCTGCACTCACAGGGATGGTGGCCTGCTGAAGACAGCAGACCTCCATGTCTGTGACTGCTTTTTAAATAAAGCATTTTTTTTTATTTTGCAGCCCATTTTCATTAAAGGAAAACGAGTTGCAAAATAAAAAAAAATAAAAAAACATTTGGTTTTGGTTTTTCAGAGTAGGCAGTAGTCCATTGGACCACTGTCTGCTCTGAAAAACCCTTTTTGGCAACATTCACAAAGGGGAAGGGTTCCCATGGGGACCCCTTACTTTTTGCGAATGGGTTACCACCAGTGTGACACTGGTGGTAACTGCGAATTGCTTTGCGACCGCATTCGCGGTCACAAAGCAATTTAGCATAGCGATGCAAGTCGAGCGATGCGAGCAATTTAGCATAGCAATGCGAGGGGGGGACACCCCTTCCTATTTGTGAGTCGCATTCACAATTTGCGAGTCGGTACCGACTCGCAAATTGTGAATGAGCATCGCAATCGGCATTTTGCATGGCGCAAACTGCAATTTTCGCAGTTTGCACCATGCAAAATGCTTTCTACATCTGGCCCTAATATCTGTTTTTCCTCGAGGATGGAAGTAAATGTATCAGTGAAAGTTTCTTCCTGAGAACAAGATACGTGAGAGGCGGATGAGACAATGGAGTTACAGACGAGACGGAAGCACTAAAGATACATCGAAAGAAAATGTTAATAGTTAGCCTAGTTTTGTTAAGTTTAGGTGTTCAATTTAGTTGTCGATTGGCTGAAACGAAACCACCCCATAGAATGAACAATCAGGAGTTGATTAGGTTTTAGTATAACAGCCTGTGTAGGATGATTAGGGGGAGTTCATTAGTTTGGGAGTTAAGAGTTGTCATTCGTCATCCAAGATGAGGTTCTAGACTAGCTGTCGTTAGGCCCAAATCTTCTGATGAGATAGTTGATGGTGTCCTCAGGCTGAAGCTGATCATTTGCTGTTAATACTATTGTGGTAATTGATGTTATTAAATGTGAATTGTGTCTCTCTGGCTTTCCAGGTACCAGCTGCATTCAATTGATTTTATTGCTGCACATTGATAGTTTTTTAAAGATATATATATCATAATCAAGTTAAGAGTTTTCTAAATTAATGTTACTAAATTCTTTTCACATGAAGCCCAACATATGATGCTAATTTGTGGTTAGTTAGGGAATTAACCTTGATATGTCTATGACTTGTCCTGAGATCATTTAATGCTGAACTAATATATTCTTTGCCATTATTACCAGTTTTTGTATTATTAATAAGTGTGATTCTTTTGGAGATAATTTGTTTTATTGTATTAATTAGACTAAGATACATACGTCGTTTTAATCAGCCGCTATTGATGTTAGATGCTTACCATTTGTGCTTGAGAGTTATTGTCGTGACATTAGCGTTGTTAATATAGGAAAATAAATCTATGATTTTTAATTACTAAACTGGTGTAGTTATTGACTGAAACTTTATATTATTGATTGTTGTTGTTATTGATGGTCCTCACACTACCCATTGGTGACATCTATGTCGCTTCGATCCATCATCCTATAGCGCTGAATCCACTATTCAGAATTCATAATAGCTAGGATTCTGTGGTGCGTTAGCATAGGAGAAAACCTTTTCTTAACAATTTTCACATGACAGATAACAAATGTTCTTGACATAACTGCTCTTCCTGCTCTTCACAGTTTTCTCATGACTAAAACGAATGTTCTTGAAAATACTGCTCTTTCTGTTCTTTACACTTTTCTCATGACGAAAATTGATATTCTTGAAATATCTGTTCTTCCAGTTCTTTACAGTATTCTCATGACTAAAAATAATGCTCTAGGAATTACTGCTCTTCACCTTTTGCATATGACAGAAAACGAGTGTTCTTGAAATAACTGTTCCTCCTGCTCTGTACTGTTTTCTCAGGACTAAATGAATGCTCTAGGAATAACTGCTCTTCACTATTTTTAATATGACAGAAAACAAATGTCCTAGAAAATACTGTTCTTCCTGCATTTACTATTTTCTCATGACTAAAATGGATGTTCTAGGAAGTAAAGGTTTCTGTGTCTTGAAACCAGAACTCTTAAGAATTCATTCTATCTGTCTCTCAGAATACTTGTACAACTGTAACATTTGACTCAGGAAAACAAATACACGACTTCTCCAGAAAAGGCTTCTGTCTCTCAAAATCTCCTCAATGAAGTGCGTTGCTTCAGTGGCTGCGCGCGCACTTCACATCACTCAGCTGTCCACAAGAGCTCCTCACGCCTTTTATTGTATATTAATTCACTGGGTACCTTTTTAGAGTCCCATAGTTTGGACATCCCACGCCTAGGCTCACAAGCTGTCCCGGTCCTCCTTTATGCAGATGATGCAGTTCTCTTGGCATTAACTGCAAATGGCCTTCAACAATTGTTGAATGAATTTTATGATTTTATGTCTATACACAAGCTCAAGGTACACTTCCAAAAATCATTCATTATGACCTGTGGTCCTAAAGCTACAAAAACAAAGAAATTCCACATAGAGGGGACCCAGCTAACAAAAGTCCCTTTTTTTAGTTACTTGGGCATTTTGTTTGATGCACGTGGGTTTTGCCAGAGACTGATTGCCTAAAGAGTATTCAAACTAGGAGTAGCATCGGATGTGTTATTTAGATTTGCAAAGTAGCTTGGTGGTAAACCTATTAAGGAATTGAAACAGCTCTATAGAACC
Organism: Pleurodeles waltl; assembly: GCF_031143425.1. Taxonomy (NCBI): domain Eukaryota; kingdom Metazoa; phylum Chordata; class Amphibia; order Caudata; family Salamandridae; genus Pleurodeles; species Pleurodeles waltl. The sequence continues at coordinate 822,591,363 of NC_090438.1, read as the reverse complement.
AAATGCATTTGTCTTAGGGTTTAATGTGCTGGTGTGTGGGGCAGCTACTCTCCAGGGCAGCTACAAGTCGCAGAGAATAGATTTCTATCTCGCCTGCTGGCATTTCCTCAAAGTATAGCAAGCCTGAGATACCACCTTGAATTAGGGGTAGATCACATTGGAGACTTTATAAGATTAGCTCCTCTGTTAATATGGATTAAAATCTGGGCTACACCGAATGCGGCATTTTCTCTGCTAGTGTTAGCAGATTGTCTAAAATTGCCCAAATGGCAAGCAATCCCTTGGTTGGTATATTTCAAAAGTAATTTTTATGATCTTAGCGTATATGCCCCTTTTGATCATCCTGATGATATTTGTTCTCAAACTAAAGAAAGGATTCAAAAACAGTACCTGGCGCACTGGGAAGAAGGGTGTATTGTAAGAGCCCTCAACATGGTGTCTGTGATGAATTTTATGCAGCTCGACAATATTTCAGGGGTCAATACGTACTTGTTATGGCTAACCAATCCTCAAAATAGGTATTATATAACAAGGCTGAGGCTTAATTTGATTCACTATTTGGTAGCCTTTCCACTAGCAGGGACTAGAACAACCATACATTCTCGTTGCCCATGTGATAATACCGCTATTCAAACTACATTACATTTTATGCTTTTTTGTAAATTATACTCTGTATATCGGGCTTGCTTTCTTCACCCTGTTCTTAAATATATGCAATCCTTATCATATAAAATGGTTTGAGATACCTGCAATCTCCTGTCTCTCCTGAAATTTGCCAGGCTGCTGTGAGTTTTATTATTGTGACCAAAAAGCAACGGAAAGCCTACGGTATGGACCTTTTAATTTTTAAGGCTGGATGAATTTTATATTTGTATTATTACCCAACTTGATGTAAAATGCACTATATGTGAACATAATTGAAATACATTTTATAGAGTGTTGATTTTGTAAAAATAATGGTTTTATGGATATTTTATTATGTATATTGGATTAAGAGGCAACACAATCAAAGGGTCTTTTTACTCTGCACTATTAGATCAAAAGAATGTCCAGAAGTGGCTTATATTTTCTGTTTTTTTTGCACACTCTCTCTGCACAGTTCTTTTTTTAGCTTTTTAATTGTTTTTAGATTTATGATAATTTTTTATGATGATCAATGTTTGAAATGTTATTTTATATACTTTTATGGTTTCAAGTCAGACCGAATAAAGATATTTTGTCTGTCTGTCTGTAATATTTTCTCATGACTAAAACAAATGTTCTAGTAAGTAAAGCTTTCTGTGGTTTGAAACCGGAACACTTAAGAATTCATTCTCTCTCTCAGAATACTTGCGTGACTGCAACAATTGACTCAGGAAAACAATTGCACAACTTCTCTAGAAATGCTTCTGTCTCTCAAAATCTCCTTGAGTGAACTGTGCCGCTTCAGAGGCCGTGCGCGCACTTCACATCACTCAGCTCTGCACAAGAGCTCCTCCAGCCGCAACACTAGGGCAGCAACCTTGACTCTCAGTGGCCGCCATTTTGGGAGCCCTCCACTTCCAGGAAACCCTCCATAATGAAGTCTGCAGATTGGGTGGATGTTGCCAACTTTGAAGAACCCCTAAAACCTGGAGGGGGGGAGCCGGAGATACTGCAGATTTCCTGACACCAGCAAAGATAAAAGTATGTCTTCTTTTTTTTATTGTAGACACAGATGTCAGAGAAGACCAGCTACATATTTCATGTAAGTCTTCAGTGTTTTCCACCCTCACTTGACTCTGCCTGTCAGGTGTTATAACGGTAATGGAAAGACAGCCTAGAACAAGGATTAATCATGCTCTCAGTCCACCAGCTGGCACTCCCTTGTTTTTATTTCTCAATGTATTGATTACAGAAACTTGGATAAAATCACCAGAAAGGATCATTACCCATTGCCTTCAATTAGAGATATCCAGGAAGCTGTATGTGGGTCTCAGTATTTTACTAAATTGGACCATCTCCTACGAATTAAGAATGGGGATGAATGGAAAACTGTGTTTCGAACCCCTGATGTGCACTTTCAGTATAGAGTGATGCCATTTGGCCTAAGTAATGGCCTCTATCTTCCAGCAGCTTATGGACAGTATTTTTTCAGACATCTTGAACATTTATGTAATCGTCTATTTAGATGATATACTGATAATTTCTAAGTCTTTGGTTAAACTTACAAAACAGGTGAAGGAAGTACCACAACACCTACATACGCTTCAGGAACCTGACTATAGGGTGGGGGAAAAGGTCTGACTGTTGTCCTGCTTTTTGCATACCAAAATGAGATCCTCTAATTTCAGTCAACTATTCTTGGGCCTCTTCACTATTGCCTGAAAGATTTTTTCTGTAGCAGTCCATTTCATGTTACCATCTCTTTGGAAGATTCATCCCACCTTGTATCTCAATTGAAACCCTTTGGGCCAGATTTTTAAAAAAGTGGCGCAGTGCAGTGCAACAATCCGCTTTTACGTTCTGCACTTGAAAAGGGCAGAAATGCACTATATTTAAGGAATACAGCCCATTCCTGTCCTTTCCTTCTGCACTGCCACACAATGCAGGAAGGGGCATCTTTCTGCACAAAAGATGCTTTCCTCTTTCTACGTGTGCTTCAGAATGCAGCACACATAGAGAGAGGAAAGAAATAGGAGAAATACAGATATTTTTCCTTTTTGCGGCTCACCTGGGGATGCGTAAGGTTTTGCAACATCCACAGGTTTACCAGGGTCAGTAAATATGGGATGCATCAAAATCCATGGGTGATTTGGGTTGTCTTGCCTTACTTCACATCTATGAGGCTATTCAAAGCCACTCAAAATGGCTTTGCCTGGCCTCATCAATATGGTTGCAAGGAATGCACCACAGCTGCATCAGAAAAAGTGATGAAATGACAGCACAAAGGGGTCATAAATATGACTCTTTGTTTTCAATTAGTTCTGTAGCAATCATCTCCACTTCCACCAGTAGAGATTAAGAGCTAACCAAAATATAAATTTTTTGGTATTGTTGGTTCTCACTTTTTCCGGGATAAACAAAATTTTTTGATAAAGTGGAATGGTAACCCAATTTCAGATCAGTTGTGGGAACCTGCTACTCTAGATTAGTTTGAAGGCTTTTTCTTAGGTATCTGGGAAGACCTAGATCTCTGACGAGGGGGTATAATGTTGGGCATCGGTACTCCACCTCCCTGGCTCAAGCGTGCATTTTGTTGCGCGGGCCTAGGGTGGAGTGGCTGTTTACATTGATGAACCCTGGGGGGCGGGTTGTAGTCGGCTGCCAGCAGGACGCCCCTTTTCTCCAGCAGGATGGGGATGTTACCCACTGCTGTGTACTCCACCATCAGTTGGTACAGTGGCTGCAGAAAGGAATTGCTCTTACCTTGGGGTCAAATCCTTAAAGCCTCGAATACCTCTGCTGTGTCAAGCCCTGAATACCATCTCTCCCATTATTTAAAGTTTGCCCATAGAAGGGTGACCTCCACATTCACCAAACCCAGGTTGTGCTCCAGAGACTGTCTGAGGTCATGGATGGCTTGCAAAATGTCCCCCATAGATGACCGGGTAGCTCCTATCATTGCAGAGTGGGCTTCGGGCAGGGAGTCTCCAGACGCTGTTTGCAGCTCGCCCCTGCAGGTCTCTGCACTTTGGATCTGTCCATCTTAGTTTGCTGGTTATTTTTTATCCCCGCTTAGCTTCGCCGATTTTGTGAGTATCTCAGTCTGGGATCAGTATCCGCCTTCACCTTCCACTGGTGCAGTCCTCAGCCTTGCACTCTGGTACACAGGTCTTGAGTGCTTCCTTGCCCCAGTATAACTGTGGGTGCATCACAATAATAGGTCTTACTCAATAGTGCCTACCAGGGGGGATTAGTTGACCACTCACCCCACTTGTAGCATGTCCCTCTCTCCCCCAGGGCCTTTCAGTTTTCCCATGGTATGGCCAATGGGACCAGCAGTCTTCTCCACAAGCTCCTCAATCTGTAAGGCTCCTCGCCCATTTCAAAATTTCGGAAGCTCTCTGGTGCTTAGCTGATGAGACTCAATCTCCTTTTTATCTATGTATTCAGGTTCAATGTTGATCAAACTGGACACCCTCTCCATTAATCCCCCTTCTCAGGGCCTCTTTGCAGCTAAGGCTTGTTTTACTCTTTAGTACTTCCTCCAACACCGGGACAACTACTAATCACCTTTCCGATCTACTCCTCCTCTGCTCACCTAAGGCTGCTGATGTGCTTCCCCAGTGTGTGTAGGGCTACTCTGGGTCACGGCTCCCCTCTGTGTAGCCAAGAAGCCTCCTTCAAAACCAGGATGTGCTGACTCAGTCTCCTCTGGGAGGTGTCACCCAGGCCCCACCAACTCCTTGCTGTATCTCTGCTAGTGGGGACTCAGCAATCATACTTTCAGTTCCCTCATTTTCTCCTTGTCTCCCAAAATCCTGCTGCGTAGGGGGCGAGGGGCAATTGAAACAACGGAGGTAGTACAGATATTGCCAGAGCTCAGCAGTCATATGGCCATTTTAGCTCAAGATTTTGAATTTTGAGGCCCAGATTTAAGAAAAAATAGCACCGCCTTTGCATAATTTTTTTATGCAAAAATTGAGCTAACCCAGCGCCATAGTTAGATTTTGTCGCTAGAGCAGTATAGAAACAAAATTACTGACTTTGTGGTATTTGTTCGGAGAGCCACCTCACCTTGCTTTGTTTAACAACAATGATATGCAAGGCAGGTGCTCCCTCCCAAACCATTATGCTAGCCTGCTAGCACCATATCTACAAGCCAATGGAAAAACGATCCACAAATAGGACCTGGTCCAAAAAATTATGCTTATTCCGGCCAGACCAGGAGTTAAAAAGAGGCCCAGCCACAACTACATAAGGAAAACACACAGAAGGAACACTGGCAAGCAACTGGACAACATGGACCTTTTACTGCTACAGCTTGGCACCTGGAGAAGACAACAGCAACAACGCCACGTGCCACCAGCACCACCACAGCAACCTCAACCACCACCACTACAGCCAAAAAGGAAGCACAGAAGGAGGGATAGGATATTTCTCCAACGCGCATCCATTCTTGGCCGCAGAGAAGAAAAGATGATCAGACTCTACTGTCAAAGCGGGAGTCCATTTTACAGCTGCTCCACCACATTGCTCCTGACATGACAGCAAGAGTGGAAAGTAACACAACCATACCACCCACAAACAGACTCCTGGCTGTCCTACACGTGCTGGCCACAGGATCATTCCAGACCACTGCAACAAAAGTAGCTGACATCTCCCAACCATCGCTCTCTACCTTCCTTCCTATGATCCTGGACGCCATCATCCGCCTCACACCCCACCACATCCGGTTCCCCAACACCCAGCAACTGCAGCAGGAGACCAAGCAAGGATTCTATCAAATTGCTGGCTTCCCGCATGTGCTGGGTGCCAGAGACTAAACCCATGTCCAACTTGTCCCTCCTGCTGCAGCACCTCTACAGAAATTGCAAACATACACACTCAATCAATGTGCAGACCATTGTGGACCATTGTGGAATAATCTCCAACATCCTTGCAAAATATCCTGGCAGCGTCCATGATTCATACATCTTCAGGCACTCAACTATCAATTAACAATTCCAGGATAGACAATATGGCAATGGCCTACTCTTAGGTAAGCCGACATACAATTCATAACACAGACAACACACCAAACTTGTGGGACAAACAACACATACACCACACAAAACACACATGGACAGGGAAACACAGATGTTTAGACAACAACACATATGCCACATTCCACACTACACTACATTCAATGCACATCACCCTCACATACGCCCATGTGTAAAAGTTCTTTGCACCACCTGACTGACACTTTACATGATGGACAGGTGGGGCTTTGTCCCCTTTGTATACAAAAGCTAGGGTCAAACTACTACATGGACTACATGTGTCTACAGGTTGATAACAAAATACAGATCCTTCACACATAACACTTAGCAAGGAATAGCTCAGCTATGAGTATTGCATTGGTCGTGGCACCGTCAAACAACTCACATATTGGAACTGACCCACATTTACCATGCTACAGAAACCTTAGGTAGCACAGATATTTAATGCCACCCTAGTGGTGCCATCACCATCTACATATCACCAAAACATACCTGAGATACCCATTGTGTTCATCTTTCCATTGTGTGGTGCATAGTGCATCACACATTGAAATACAACATCCCCATCACTGAAAGATCATGTGTAGGAATGGACACCTCACACCACACCAACAATAATACTCATAAACCCTGCATCTACTTACCATGATACAAGGGTACCAACAGTGGACAGTAGCAGCTGAACCACTGCCAGTGTACTGGTAAAGACCAGAAATGCATTTGATTGAGGAGACTTCGGACTTTGTAGGGCTGGACTGGTGATGCAGGGCAGTGCAGAAAAGCACACCATGCCCTGTCCTGTCCCACAGGTGTCTGCAAACTCTTGCTTAAATCACAATATATCCCATACAACTGTGCCACACTGTGCATATGAACCACAGCCATATATGCAGCTAGCCAGCAATTGGCAACAACAACACTTTGTGCAAGGGAGGTATTCCAAGGGCAAAGAGGTGGGATTCACATGCAACACACAGGGCGCAACATCTGTTAGATGGCACACAACAAACAAACTCGGTACAAATTTACCTAACCTCACTCTTCTGCTGATCTAAAGATAAGGGACTAAGGGTCACATGTTAGGAAAGAGGTAGAGCATCCAAAGCAGGACCACTTTTCTTTCGCCCCTTAGTGCCCCCTATTGCCCCCAGCGCCACTTTTCTTGCACCCCTTAGTATCCCTCTACGCCACCATGTTTGCGCCATATACTATATTTTGCATACCGTGGCCCAGAGTAGGTGCAATAGTGTCAAGATAATTGATGCTATTGATGGGCTGTGTAGGATTAGTGCTAAAATATTGGTGCAAATCCTGCCCAGTACATAGGGGCCCATTGAAAGTAATTGTGTGCCCCCTTTTAACACCTGCTCTATGAAGACGTTAAAAGTAACCACTAACAATGATGCATTAAACCTTCTTAGATTCCTCTGCACCATTTTTGCAGTCCCCCTAAAGGGGGAATGCTCCCCTTGCATACATGATGCCTGGCATAGACATAGTGTGCTGCAAGGGTTTACAAAGTATCGCACTGCATGCGTAATGCCACTTTGTAAACATGGCATAGTGATTTTGGCCTTGTTGGGCCACATTTGTGTCTAACAAAATGACACTAATGTGGCCTTGGGTCAAATATAGACAACACAACACATATTCTGCATGGGTGAACTGTCAGACCAGAAATTAATGACCAATCACCAGGTTCCTGAGGCACAACAAATGATTGGAAAGTGCACCACCACACACCAATACAACCATCAATTCAAACAGGAACACACACAATACCAGGTCCAAGTCTGAATCACCACTCCACTTCCAACAAATATGTCCCATGGCACATAGCAAATAACAAATATGCATGTCTGACACCTTTTCTCACATTCCTTTGCAGAGGACCAAGGTTACTACATCCAGCCATGGGTCATGACCCCTTTTGGAAATCCATTAACTGATGCTGAGCAGGCTTACAATGAAGGCCACAGAAGGACCAGGAATATGGAGGAGAGGACATTTGGCCTCCTTAAATCCAGGTAGAGGTGTCTGGCTCTAACAAGAGGAAGCCTGTTATATGCATCAACCCTTGTATGCAATATGATACTTGTGTGTGCTATTATACACAACATATGTGTATGCACCAATGTCCCCTGGGACGAACATGTAGATGTTCCAAATGAGGAGAATGAGGACAATGATGCACGGAAGGGGGATGGGGAACAAGAAAACTCTGATGCTGGAGCATGCAGAACAGAACATATTGTACACAACTTTTTCTCTTGGTGGACAAATGTACTCCAAGATTCAATCATTTAAATATTGCAATAAAATCACTTTAACTCTGATTTCTCATGGCGTACTCATTATCGCCATCACATCCCATTTTTAACTCACCCATATCTCAGACAGCATGACTACAACACAAACAGTCCGGAACTAAAAACAAATAAAAAGAATGCACTACCACATAAATGTGTGGGTGGAATGTAGGCATAGTCTATAGCAATTACAATTTGCATTGTCATACACATATCACAAAAGTGTGCTGGCTTCACATAAGCCTGCAGCACGTGAAGACTGCTGTACAGATGTATGGCCTAGGTAGGAAAAAGGTAGGAATTACATATAAAAGCAGGTTTGTGTCTCCTAGGTAACCAAGCAAAGTCTGAATGACACTATTCCACGTGATAACTGAGAACATACTCCACAGTGGCACTCACATGTTTGACCAAGAGAGAGTGACATACAGGGACCAAAACACCTAAACGTCTTGGTCTCTCACAATCTATCCAGTTTGGAATGTGCAGGTAAGTCAAGCAAAGTCCAAACAAGTCACAGACCCTTGCCATATTGTACGTGTGATGAAGGAGACAGACAGGTCAAATGTCGCATCTTCTCTACTCATAGCTGTCATGAGTACTAACAAGTACAAAATAAACTCATTGTGAATGTGACATAGGTTGTGGAATGTGGATGTGAGTGTGTGCACATGTTGAATAGATGATGTGAAAGGACAGCTGAGAGACTCCCTTACATTACTTTGAGATCCAATATGTGGAGGTCACTCAGCCACTACACAAGTGCTGTGGCTGATGTTGTGTAATGTGTGGCGGTCAGTCATGTGATCTAGCAAAGCCTGGAAATGTGAGGGATACTATTGCTTAGCCTTTTGAATAAGCTGTGTCCATCTACAAAGTACACAAGTCTTACTTAGTATGCTGTGTATGAATGAAGGGACAGTGTTGATGACGAAGATGGGTACTAAGGGTAATCAGCAGAAATAATGCCAGCAATGTTGACCTGAAACCATACCTGACAAAATATGCCATCAATGTGTGTGAAGGAAAACAAATGGAGACTAATACTGTACAACACAATGTTTACATGTAACATCGGACACATATTCAAAGAGAATGTGTAGGTCAGTACATATTCCAGTCACATTGGCAACAACTACAACTATTTGCTTGGCCAGCACAAACAAGTGTGACAGAAGCAAGGGACAAATTACAGTATCTGTACCCTCAGTCTAAAGATATGACCCAGTTCCACAATCTATCAATGACCTAACCAAGCATCATAGGAATAATCTCACCCATATATGGCAAGTCATGTCAAACCATAGCAAATGATGAGACGTGCCCAACATATACAAGCTGCAAAACCCCGCATATAATAGGGCAAGCCTGACATCAACAACCTCAAAGTTAACCAAACATAGGTGGTCATTACAACCTCAGCGGTCTTTTTGCAAGACCGCCGAGAGACCGCCGTGCTGAAGACTGCCAGTGCAGGCGGTTTTCCACTCGGTGAATTATGACTGCTGGCAGCCCTCAGTCCTTTCCAGATGGAGAGCCGCCAGCAGCCATACTGGCGGTCGGCGGGGAAGTGGAGGTTGCTCCACCTTCACCGCCCTGTCAACAGAACACCGCCCACCGAATCACGTTCCGTGATTCGGCGTGGCAGTGTTTTGTTGATGGGGTGCTGGCGGCGGTGCAGCCCCCATGGATCCTGTCCCCTCCCAGAGGATCAATGGACCAGGTAAGTTGATCGTCCGTTAGGGGAGGGGTGTGCGGGGGTGTTGTGTGTTGTGTGCGTGCATGGGGGTGTGAGTGTGAGTGTGTAGAGGGGGTGTGTGTGCTCGTGCATGCATGCGGGTGGTGTGTTTGGAAATGTGTGCGTGTCTGTCTGTATGTATGTCTGTATGGATGTGTGCGTGTATGTCTGTATGTGGGTGTGCGTGTATGACTGTGTGTGTGTCTGTTGACATGTATGTTGATATGTGTGGGGGTATGTGTGTTGGTGGTGTATGCATGCGTTTGTGGTGTGTGCCTGGGTTGCGATGTTGGGGGAAGGGTCGGGGAGGGGGGTCCTGCCACCTTTGGGGGGTGTCAGGGGTGTGGGGGGCACGGGGTAAGATGCGGTGGTGGGGGTGGGGGGTGTGGGAGACCCCTATCAGTGCCAGGGAAGGAATTCCCTGGCACTGATAGTGCTTACCGCCATGGATTTCATGGCGGTTCCCAACCCCACGAAATCCATGGCAGTCAGCCGGGTCATGATACCGCCAGCGGTCTTGTGACGGCCGCTGGGCTGGAGACCCAAGTCTCCAGCCCAGTGGTTGTCTCCGCCCTCGCGGTCGGAATGGAGAAGTGGCGGATGACCATGGCGGTAACCGCCATGGTCATAATTCAAATTTTTTTACCGCCAGCCTGTTGGCGGTAAGACCGCCACTTCTCCGCCAACTGCCAGGGTCGTAATGAGGGCCATAGTTGGTTATGGGACCACAAATGTGCAGGTGTATGTCTGCAGGTGGCTGTGCATTGCAGTGCTGATGACTGATCTGAAGGACCTCAGGGCCCACCAACCCCCAGAGGAGGCTACATTCACTCTTGACACAGTGAACTGAGCTGAGGTGACCACAGTCAACCTGTGTCCATGCATGCAACAATGGCCCCTTGTGGGCATACAAAGTGCCACTGGAGCACTGATGACTAGGGTGCCATCACTGCCTGAGAGCAGCCTTGCCATACAGGTTGTATGCTATTAGGTAAATCTGTCAATAAAAAACGGTGAGTCATTATACATTCCAGGTGTATGTGCTAAACATATAGGCCCTCATTATGTCATTAGCGGTAAATCCCACTTACAGCCATGCTGACTGCCGCCAACATACCGCCACTGTGGTGGATATCCATTTACCATATTATGACACACACACACCAATCCGTCACTATTCAGCCACAGACACAAGTCCGCCACACCAAAGGTCAGTGATAAACTGGCGGTATCAAAACCCACACCGTTAAGCCAACAGAACAACGCCCAGCACATTATGACACACGAATCACCGCAGTGGACATTCAACGGTGGTAAACCACTGGCGGTACACACCGCCGCACTCAAAATACACACACATACAAAACAACACCACATTCGACAATTCAAAACACACACACCTGACACACACCACACACTCACACCGCTATAAAACACACACCCACATTACCCACAAACCCTTACGAATACAAACCATTGCCAACAGACTGACATCACGACTACAGACAAGACCAGACCCACACACTACCATCACCTATACACCACCCACGCACCTTTCATCACACACCCCAACACATCGCCCTACACACCCTCACCCACACTACTCACACAACACCCATGGCACCACAAAGACACCCTCGATTCTCAGAGGAGGAACTAAGGGTCATGGTGGAGGAAATCATCCGGGTAAAGCCACAGCTATTTCGAGAACAGGTGCAACAGATATCAATAGCCACGAAGATGGAGCTATGGCGGAGGATCGTGGACAGGGTCAACACCGTGGGCCAGCATCCAAGAACCAGGGATGACATCAGGAAGAGGTGGAACAACCTACCGGGGAAGGTACGTTCCATTGCAGCAAGACACCAACTCGCTGTACAGAGGACTGACGGTGGACCCCTACCTCCTCCCCCACAACTAACAACATGGGAGGAGCAAGTCTTGGCAATCATGCATCCTGAGGGCCTGGCAGGAGTAGCAGGAGGACTGGACTCTGGTAAGTCAACTCTATACTACTACTACCCCCCTACTTGCATGCCATCACATACCCCCACCCTCACCATCACTCCCATCACTCCACCACCTCCCACACCCCCCACCACCACATCTCAATCATCCCAATGTCAAGCCCTACATGCCATACCAATGCATGGACACCAAACACAGACCTGCATGGACACCCATCACCAAAGCATGCACACTAGAGAGCATCAACTAGCCCACCACATGCTAAGTTACACAAGTAAAAGCTGCCAGGGCAATGATAACCAAACAGGGCAACCCACCGATGCACAATATGTCACACACAGAGACAATAACACTGCATTCACATCCCCACAGGTACCCCAGCCAATGTCACTGGAGAAGAGGTGCCAGCAATAGCCAATCCTCCCACAGAAGAGGCCCACAGTGATGACAGTGACTCTGGACGCCTGGATCTGGATGACTAACCTGGCCCATCAGGGACCTCTGGGCAGTTGGTAACCCAGCCACAGTCACACACCACCACAGAGCCTCCCCCATCTGGAAACACCACCACAGCACCCACCCAGCATACCCATACCACTGTCCCCTGGACACGTCAATCAGCAGTGTGTCCACCACTACAGGGACCCCAGGGCACACCTCGCCCACAAGACAATCAGGGAACTGGGGTCAGAGGCAGTGGGTACACAGTTCAGGGGACAGAGACACAAGACAACAGGGAAACTGGGGGAGTGCTGTGCAACAGGGGGAGGACAGGCCCAGAGAACCCACTCTCCAGGAGGCACTCAAGAGCATTCCCGGATACGATGGGCCAGATCCTGGCTAACGTGCAGGAGAACAGGCGGCTGCAGGAGGGACACTACCAGGGGATAAGGGAAAACTTCCAGGCCATTAACACCACCCTGGTCTCCATTTCAGGGGTGTTGGCAGGCATGGCAGTCTCACAACAGTGGGCCCATGCCACTAGCCAGACATCTGAACTGCCTTCCACCTCCGCTGATGCTAGTGGACAGGAGGCCCCGCCACAGGACCAACAGGCCGCCAGCACCCTTCCCCCTGCAGAAGGAGAACCACCCCGCAAACGTTCCCTGCGATCCAGGCAGAAGCCAGAGACTATTGCCAAGACCCCCACCAGGAAATGAGACTCTCCTGATTGTCACCCGTGTGTCCCACTCTGTCACCCTGTCCACCTTGAACTGCCATTTCTCCCCTTCCTATGTCCCCTTGGACAATGCACATGTGCTACAAATAGACTGGAACTATACCCTGGACTTTACTCCATCATAACCCCAGCCCAATGCATTTGCCCCCCTACTCCTTAGCACTTAAATAAACACCCTTTGAAAAAATACAAGAATGGAGGATGTCAAATGATTTCAGTATGTATTCTTTTAACCAGATTCAAACATTGCATTTCAAATGTACAGTAATGTTCACATTGGAAAGACCTGTAGTTGGCTGCAGTGATCACACTAGGAGCGATAGTGGGGCACCAACATCTGCAAAATGAGTTTCCAAAGGGTACAGTGAGTGGGCATAGAAGTGGGAAATAACAGCATGCCAGTGGCAAAGATAATCTAAATAATGACAATGAAATGTAAAGTAACACTGTCCTACCTGTGTGTCATTGGAAGTATTGTCTGATCACTGCACTTCTGTTGTCCTCATCTTCATCCTCTGCCTCCTCATCCTCACTGTCCACAGGGTCCACTGCTGCCACACGGCCATTTCCAGCCTCATCCTCCTGCAGAAAAGGCACATGGCGTCTCTAGGCAAGGTTGTGCAACATACAGCATGCCATGATGATCTAGCAGACTTTCTTGGGTGAGTAGCAAAGGGATCCACCTGTTAGATGGAGGCACTGAAACCTGGCCTTCAGGAGGCCAAAGGTATGTTCTATAATCCTTCTTGTATGCCCATGTGCGTCATTGTAACGTTCTTCTGCCTTTGTCCTGGGATTCCTCACAGGGGTCAGTAGCCATGACAGGTTGGGTCACCTGCAAATATGGAGGGACAACATTTAGCCACACACCATCCCATATGGCCTACACCATACTCATACACCAACATCCACTGGGTTGGAACCAGGGCTCACCTATTAGCCACACCCTGTGCCTCTGTAGTTGGGCCATTACATTACAGATGCTGCTATTCCTCAGTATAAAGGCATCATGCACAGACCCACAACACTTAGCATTGACATGGGAGATGTACTGGTCCACCAGGCACACCATCTGGACATTCATGAAATGATAACTTTTTCGATTTCGGAATACCTGTAAATTTTGCCGGGGGGGAGACAAATGCAATATGTGTTCCATCAATTGCCCCAAATATGTTGGGAATATGTCCCATTGCATAGAAGTCAGCCTTCACTGTGGCCATATCATCCACTTGGGGGAAAACAATGTAGCTGCACATGTGTTTAATCAGGGCAGACAACACTCTGGTCAGCACTATTGAGAACATTGGCTTTGACATTCCTGCTGCCAAGCTCACTGTCACTTGGAAAGAACCAGTTGCCAAGAAATGGAGCACTGATAGAACTTGCACAAGAGGGGGAATCCCAGTGGGGTGTCGGATAGCACATATCAGGTCAGGCTCCAATTGGGCACACAGATCCGCTATACTGTAGTGGCTCTGTCAAGTTTGTAGGTGAGGACAATGTGCCTGTCCTCCATTGTTGCCAAGTCCACCAGGTGTCTGTACATGGGGGTATGTCTCCATCTCCTATTCATCCACAGCAGTTGCAGTCTAAGGGACAAAGGAGTGAGGAGCCCGTCACAAACTGAACATTATAGCCACAACAGTACAATGCATGATGTCAATTTTAAATGTATAAGTGGCATTTGTCCTGTATGTCCCATTGTGAACTGTGAGGTAGTTATAATCCAGGGTCTGCTCTCCCCAATGAAATGGCGTCCGCCTGTCCTGTGTAGAGGGACAGGTGGAAGCGAGGTAATTCCGCTGATGTTGTGCACCGTTGCAGGAGGCGGTCGGGAACCGCTGTGCAACCCCTCATTGGACAACATTGCGCTATTGGGTACAGTGGCCAATGGTGATGTACCACGACGGTGATGGTATACACCGCCGCGGACTTCACTGCCATTTTCTATCTGTTCTCTCACTTGCTATCTAACCTTCAACAGGAGAGGACCTACACTGCATGTGCTGCTGTGACCTGTGTCTGGAACCGACCATGGCTCATGTCACTGGGTAAAAGGCCCCTGCCTTCACTGCTGTGGAGTTGGAGAGATTGTGGAAGGGGTCCTACCCCAGTACGGACTGCTGTATGGGCCTCCAGAACAACAGGTGAGTACACTGTGAGTACGATGCATGGGGCATGAACACACTGAAGTGATGTATGTGAAGGGCTCATGTGGGGGGGTTGGTGGGCATCCCCTGGGCGGCATACAGGCCCTGGCCCAGTTAGCCCGGCTTCCCTGAGCAAGGAGGCTATTGCACTCCTGAGGTCCATCTCTGTAGGGCAGTCAACCATTGTGAATGCCATCCAGGGGCTGGCAGCCCAAATGCACCAACCAAATGCATTCCTGGAGGGCATTCACACTGGCTTGGTGGCCCGACAGAGATCAATCCAGGCTCTGGCCTCCTTTAATGGCAGCCATTGTCCCTGTTTCCACCCTCCCCCTCCAAATTCCTCTTCCCAATCCCATTCCCCTCAACCCCAACCTATCCCAAGCACACAGGCAGATGAGCATGCACACAGGACAACACACAAGAGTGGATATGGCAAACACAAACCACACACATCATCCCACAGGCACTCACACAAATACCATCCAGATGCAGACATACCAACATCCACTGCCTCCACTGTGTCCCCCTCCTCCTCCTTCTCCACCTCCCTCCCAGTTGCGTCTACACTCACACCTCCATGCACTACACCATCATCCACTACCAGCATCACCTCCACACTTAGCAGAACACACACTTCACAGGCAGACACCTCCACAACAGCCATGCACACGTAGCCTGTGTCCTCTCCCACTGTGTCTGTCCCCCCTCCCAAGGTACACAAACACAAACACTCAGACACCCAACAGCCATCCACCTCACAACAGCATCCAGCCCACGCACCTGCACCCAAACACAGCAGACAGACACCTCATACAACCACTCCCTCTTCCTCCACTCCCAAACCTTCTCCCTTTTCCCGACCCAGTGCCCCTAAGAAGCTTTTCCTATCCACCATTGACCTCTTCCCTACCCCTCCCCCTGTCCTTCATGTCTGGCCAAGGTGGCAAAATCCCAGGCAAGCACTTCAGCCACCCAGTCCACAGGCACAGTAATATCCACACCCACTCGTGGTAGTAAAGGATCCAGGGCCCCAGGCAGCCTCAAGGAAGGGGTGCCATTCCCAAGTGCTGCCCGGCAGGGCAAGGAGCCTGCCCTAAGTGCTGAAAAGAAGGGCAAGGTGCCATCCCTAGCTGCTGACAGGAAGGCCAAGGAGCCTGCCCCAGCTGCTGCCAGGAAGAGCAAGGTGCCATCCCCAGCTGCAGCCAGGAAGGGCAAGGAGCCTGTCCCAAGTGCTGCAAAGAAGAGCCAGGAGCAATCCCCAGCTGCTGTCAGGAAGGGCAAGGGGCCTGCACCAGCAGGCAGGAAGGACAAGGGGCCTGGTGCTGGAACTCCGTCGGAGGCCCCACCACCAACCATGGTTGTGCAGGCATCCAAGGCTGCAGGGGATGGGCAGGAGCTTCACCCCACAACCTCCACCACCAGCAGCAGCACCACCACCACCAGTGGGCAGCCATCTGAGGCTGCAGGGGATGGGCAGGAGCTTCCCCCCACAGCCCCCACCAGCAGCAGCACCAGCACCAGTGGGCAGCCATCCAAGGCTGCAGGGGATTGGCAGGAGCTTCCCCCCACTAGCGGCTGCAGCAGCACCACTACCACCACTGAGCAGCCGTAACCCCGGGCCGATGGTCTGTAGTCCTGCCTCCATGGGCTGTTGTGCGGCCTGCCCTCAGCAAGTCCTGTGGGTATGACACCCACCTGAGAGACTGTGACCTTGCACTCCCCAGGATCAAGAGCACAGGGCACGATGCCCCCTCCAGATCCCGTGGGCAAGTCACCCACTCACCCCATCCTCCCGAGGATCAGAAGCACAGGACACGATGCCCCCTCCAGAACCAGTGGGCAAGTCCCCCACTCACCCCATCCTCCCCAGGATCAGAAACACAAGGCACGATGCCCCCTCCAGAACCAGTCGGCAAGGCACCCACTCACCCCATCCTCCCCAGCATCAGAAGCACAGGACATGTTGCCCCATCCAGAGCATGTAGGCATGTCACCTGGTCTTGCACTCCCCAGGACCAAGCACAGGGCATGTTGCCCCCTCCAGAGCATGTGGGCAAGTCACCCACTTGAGAGACTGTGGCCTTGCACTCCCCAGGACCAAGCACAGGGCATGTTGCCCCCTCCAGAACCAGTGGATTTGTTCCACCTGCCGGCTGAGGTGCCTCCCTGTTCCCCGTCCCCCTGAGATGCCTGCCTATTTTCCAACTGATGCCCCTGCAGTGTTCTCTCCATGTTGGTGCAGGAGACAGGTGGGGCCTTGGACTTTGTCATGTGGCCCTGTGGCCCACGCACATTGAGGACTGGGCAGTGTCCCTTGAACTGTACATATGTATATACTTTTGGATTGACTTTTCGTATTTTACTGTATTTATATTATTACACTCACTTTCATCTATTCGTGTTGTCCTTGCATTATTCCTGAGGGGTACAGGGTAAATATGTTGTCTTACTGCATCTGATTGTGTGTATGGTGTTGGGGATGGTGGTGTGTGTTGTGCGTGTGTGTGTCACTCTCTTTTTCCTCCCCCCTCCAATTTGTGCTAGGCGGCTGTACTCACCGTGGTCGTCTTCGCAGTCATTGGTGTTCGTGGTGGAGCAGGACGTAAAATATCATGGGAAATATTTGCAGCTCAGGCTCCATGGCGTCGTGGTTCTTTCCTGTGTCTCCAACGATGAGTCCTTTCCCTTCTGAGCTCTGTTTCTGCCAGGCTTTTGATGTTGTTGGTACCGTCCTGGAAAAGGTGGTGGTTCCAGGGGGTCATAAGATGGTGGGCGGAACATTGACTTCCGCCTGGCTGTAGGAGGCTACCGCCGTGGTGGCTGTTTTTTCCGCCCTGGCGGTCGGTGTGGTAAAGTGGCTGTCTATCTGAGATCTTTCCGCCATGGTCATAATTTGGCAGTAGTTACCGCCAGCCTGTTGGCGGTATTACCGCCACTTTATCACCGACTGCTAGTGTTCTAATGAGGACCATAATCCCTAAATCTTAGCACACATGTCCGACCTAGGTGGACCAGGCTTGGTGCTGTCTATTTGCGTATTGCGTATGGTCAAAAGGAAACAACTTACATGTGAAAATGTGTATGTGTTACATGTTTACTTACAGACGTATATGAACAGCACATAGGGAAACATAGTAAACATTGATATGAGTACAATGGCCTACATATATCCATGATGAAATAGAGAATTGGTATTTGTCAAATCCTAACCACACCACAATAGTATGCATCACTTATCATACATGAAACATATCTTTACACACAAAAACAGGTCACATACATACCAACAATGACAAGTTAGCATACCATCCCCAACAATTGGCATGCATGAGGACCTATACGCTACACTGTTACTTTGCATCATGAAGTCTGGCCCTTAGAACACACCATAGTGTGGACATACTTGCCCTCACATAGTCATTGGTTACTGGATCTGAACCCAGCCTTAGTCAACAGTATTGTTTGCTAAAGATTTGTCAAGGGTATCATATGCATGAACATATTTTGCACATGGTCCATCCTATTTTATCCTGTGTTGTGAAACGTACGTTGGGAATTCTGACATGACAATTTGGTAGACCCACAATATGAGTTCCATCACATATGTACACTCACAGTACACACATTGTACACATATGGAAACCTGTAGGTGGAAAAGAGTCTTCCTACAAATGCCCATTTGCAAACAGTATCAGTCCTCCCTTGCATCACACACACACCTACAAACATATGTAAACCCATTCCTCTGATACCCGTATGCAGTGAAATACACATGCGTACACATGCTGCCATACCGTACAAACAACAAAGATGCATAGCCCCTGTAACTAGGAACGTGAATTTGGGTGCACTGTCAGCCTTCCCTCTAAAATCCATGCATGCCAGTCATGTGTCAACAAAAGACATATACAGTAGTTCTCCATACATCACAAATCAATAAAATTATGCCTTGCACCATGCACGTCTAATCTAAGTCGTCATGCCTTGTCATGGCTGTCATGCGTCAAAAAAAGACTCATACGGTAGCCCTTCAAACATTGTATTTACCAAAAATCACGCATCGCACCTGTGCATCTAATCTCAGATGCCATGCATTGAAAGCCGTCATGGAAAAATACATGCATGGCCGTCATGCATCAAAAAAATTACGCATATCAGAAAACGTGAAGCATACGCCCAGGGAGTGACATAATAAGTCTTCCTTGCTGCACACATGGAAAAGTGAATGTACTTTCACTTTTACTTTACAGTCTTGTAGTCTGTGCTTGAGAGAGGTTGTGTGGTGCTTGTGCTGGTGTGAGGAGTGTTGAATTTTGAGTCTTTTGAGCTGTGTCCTGCCTGTGTCTTTTCCATTTTGTAAATGTTGACATTTTATTGTACATTTGTGTCCTGTTATTATGTAAGTATTGTCAGGTGTCTGTCTTGGGGCAGTTATGTTTGTCTGGGTAGTTGGGGTTAGTTGGGGAATAGTTTTCTTTTTTGGGGGGGCTATTTAGGTTCGAGTATAGGGAAACTGCATCATGTCAGGGATGGGAAGGGCGCAGAGGATGACTGGGGATGAACTGGGAGGGTTCATATGGTTAGTGTGCCACTACATCCCCAACATGATGGCTATCGGTGGCTGTGTGATCATGGGCTACCAAACAGAGGCATGGAAGCTGTGCTGGAGCAAGGTGCACTACCATCTCTGATGCACCTTCTGAATGGAGCAGACGAACCACCAATTGAAGTACCGGTGGGCAGACCTCATCAGCCGTGAAAGGGATCTCCTGGATCACCTGGTCATTCGGGTTGGCGGAACTGTTGGTAAGTACCCCTTATACATTCCAACATCCTTATTTGCATGTGCATGACAGCAGGACATAAGGATTACTTCAGCATGTCATGACAAAGGTGAGGACAGCAACTTTTGTGTTTCAGCCAACCTGTATTCATGAGAGGTCAGCAATGCACTGGTTACAGACAATTTGCACATTCCTCTCTTTGTACCTTGTGTATCGCATATACATATTGAAGTGCCAAAATAAAATACACATGTGCAATGATGCAAGGGTACATTTTTCACATACACAAATGTTCATGTCCATCATGGGCTTGACAACTGTGGGAATTTGCATAGTAATGTTTAAGTGGTGACAAACATGATGCTGGGGTATTGGTAGTCATGGGTGTGTGTTCCTTCAGTCATGTATGTGCAGAGTGACACAGCAAGGACACAAATGTAAGAAGGACTTACAGGCTCCTTCTCGCAACATCACTGTCATAGATTTTGTAGGTAATGCAGCTGATGGAGGCAAATATGACCACACAATATGTCAAAAGTTGCGCAATGCAAGCATTATGGCAGTTTTTTACCCTGGTGCCGCATGATGCCCATGCTGGGCAAGATGAATGCAAGGGGTGTATTCCTGCAGTAGGAAGCACACATTAAATGAGCATTTAAATCTACTGGTTCCACTGCACCATTTTTGGAGTTAACTTGAATGTGTGCCTAAGGCAGGTTGGTTAAATGACAATCCCATTGTTTTCAATATGCCTAATGTCACTTAGCAGGATTGGCACCTACATGTATGGTGCAAAGCATGCTAAGGGCCACCATGATGTCATAGTTTACAACTTTAGTGTCCTAACATGCGCCATGGTGTGCCATATGTCAAATAAGGCACACACATGGTGGAGCTATGTGGTGGTAGTAGGAGGCTGAAAAAGTCAAGCATCTGAGTGGATGCTCCATTTTCACATGGATTGACTACAAAGTACTAAGCTTCTGTCAATTGACAGTATCCTGTCCCGAAGACATTATAACATATCTGTCTGAGACATGCATGTATGGGTGAACCCCATATCTGTGTATGTTTTTGTGGGCTAACAATGTCTGTCTGAAGGACATGTTAAAGATGCCAGTTGGTCATTTCTAAAACTAATTTGACTAGGTAACTTAGTTAAACAAGTGGAATGTGTAACAGTTTCCATGCTTTTCTTTGGTTGACAATCACAAAGCTATGTTTTTCTGTCATGTCTTGAAGGTGGGCCTTCACCCTACACCATTTTTGATGTTTACCATTTTGAAGAGCTCAATGCAGCCAGTAAGTGTTACCTTGTATGTCAAATGTGTAGATCAAGCATTGTGTGTGAGAGAGTATGATGTGTGCAATGCCATGTCAAAATGGCATGTGTGCCAATTAAGACACCATCATCTATCCGTGGGTATCATCATCATGTTTGATGGAATGTTGAGGATGTGGAATGAGTTAAATGATGCACAGGTGCGAACGTGTGCTTCAATGGATTTGTGAGTCTTTGGAAAAGGTAATTATGTGCACAAACACAGTGATGTCAGTCAAGATATGTGTCAGAGTAGCTGGCTTTCAGAAATGCATGGATGTTGGCAACATGTTTGTCACAGCACGTTACTGCACCGTATGCCACACTTTGCACAATTTTACTGAGGACATGGTACAATTTATGTACGTGTCGAGGTCTCCAAGGGGCTTATCAGAGAGACACTTGCACCACCGGTGCTTCACTATTCTTTAGAAATGAGACTCCGGTCATGCAAGGATCTTTTTGAGAAGGACAACAGTCAGTTGAGTACACATAGAGATTTCAGCTCTTCTCCAGATGGATGTGGCACATGTCAACAGATTTTAGCAAACAAGATTTGTGCAGATTAACCTATATGATCTACCTATCATGATGAGTGTAAGTGAGCATGGTTGCAACATGTGTGCATGCTGAGTGTCTACCTGGCACTTAGGCGAAGTTTCAAGCATGTGCACAGATAGTGTGCAACGTTGGATAGCAGTTATGCCTGCAACATGAACAATATATCATAGATGCTTGGGAGGCAGATTGGTATAGACTTGGTGCTTGGCGTTGTATTAGGATGTCTGGTGGACACCATGTGTCTGAAGATGCTGTTTCCATTGCATGCTTGTTCTTCCTGTACCCAATGCAGTTTTTGATGACATGTTCTCCTCGTGTTTTAGCGGCCACTCCAGCATAGAAGGATGCCTTTGAAAGGAGGGCTGAGAGGTACAGACACATCTGTGAGGTCCAGAGAGGGTACTGCAGGATGGCCAAACGGTACAGGAGGGAGAAGACATCGGGATTGTGGCAGGCGTTTCCACAAGAAGGAAGAGCCAAACAGCCTACAACTAGCACCAAGAAGATGATCAACGCAGAGGGTCTGGGGTGGGTCTGCAGGTTCTGCCCCTTCAACATCCACAGCCTCTGCCGCAATAGCTTCCCTGCAACAGCCACCACCAGCTGCCACTGGCTCAACACTTGAGGATGAAATTCACAAGGACGTGTCATAGGTGAAATCAAGGTTAGTCAAACTAGAGGAGGCCAATAGGCGCAACTACAAACTATTGAAATTCATGAAGAAGAAGCTCGAAGTTTGGACAATTTCCTCTTCCCAATACCTTCCCTTCCACTAGGTTTCATTGTAAATAGTTTTTGTGAGTTTTAGGTGGGCAGGCATAGATTAGGTAGCATGGAGCAGGTTAGTTTTAGGACATAGTATAATTAGGAGGGGGTGGGATTTAGGAATCTTTTTTGTTTAGGGGGTGTTGGGGTGGGCTTTTGTAGAGGAGTATATGTTTAGAAAAATAAAAACAAAACAAAATAATAAAAAGAAATACAAAAAATATATATTTGTTTAGGCAATAGGTTTAGTAATCTATGTTTAGCTTTTGTTCATGTTGTCCTTCTCGTCTATTGTCAAATGCCTTTGGATGTGCATTCAGTATTGATTTACATGTGTAATTATGGGCCATATGTACGAACACATTTTCCCATAGACACAGAATGGGCAAAACTGCTTGCTACATCTGGCCCTATGTGTATCCCCTATGACCAATGTCCTGTCTGATGGCAGTGGTTTGACATCAGCTACTTAATATACTTTTCAGCCCTTTCCTGACACTCTGATTGTGTATGGATACAAATTATAAGACAGGTGATCATGCACCATCTATTGTTTTTGCTATGTTCTGTAACATTCATTCTTGAAACGTTTAGCACATTGCACTCCACTTCATTTAGGAAATGGTTACGGTCACATTAGCAGCAGCCCCTCACAGTCTATTTGGTTGGTCACATTAATGTTGTAAGGGTACAATCATCAGGGATATTTCCAGACACTTGTGTTCTGAACCACACATGCCATATTTAAACTTTCATGGTACTTGTTTATCACATGCTTGGAAGACTCAGACATTTTTTCGTAGTCCACAATGCCATCAGTCACCCTAATTGTGTTTGGGTCTATGTGTGTGACTCTGTGTTTGACAGAAAGCCACACATGTCCTTTTGTTCTGTAGTCATTGTCCTAGTTTCACACAATGCATACATTTGAAACAGTTGATGGATCACTGAAAAAACACAGTACACATGTGATTTTGGTAATTTATCTTCATGTGCAGGTTTTGTATCAGATGATGTACAATGTACAGTTCACTGACCCCATGAGAGATACCAAGACATTGAATGTCCCGTCAGAGTCCAAGGTTGAGGGACATGTCATTAGACATGTGTAGGAGAGGTGCGCATCAGGGAGGAGGTGTCAAAATTGACAATAAGTAGGAATTGAGCCTAAAGCCCTCCAGGCATGATGAGTCATCTGTGGTAGAATGAAGAGTGCACATTGGCAGCTGTCACTACACTGGCATGATCTTAAGCAAAGAACTAAAGAGATACTTTCGATGTGGCACAGACTGTAGCTACCAAGTGTTTTTTCTAGTGAACATTGTTCTTTCCATGTTTTCATCCTCTGATGTGTGTGGTGCCTCCTGTGCCATGGGTGGTGTTGTTTTTGAAGCTGAGGGGGGCACACACACATCAGGGGATAGAGATGTCGAAGCAAAGGTCCCGGCAGCTGCCATTTGTGGGAAAGCAAAAGGCATCACTGCAGCAAGGAGGAACTGCTGGTTTCGCAAAACAGCAGCTACATTGCAGTAGTAGGCAACCATGTTTTCAATGAGGGAGACCAGATCTCACTGCATGGACTCCAGGACATTTTGGATGGCCCCCAGCCTGTTGTCAATCATGCTGCTGCAAATTTGGGAGGGCAGTTGTTCCTGCCTCTCCCTCAGGACAGCAGCTATGTCGGCCAGGGAATGCTGGAGTCCACGTAGAGGAGAGTCGATGCCTCTGTCTGCAGCAGAGTTGTCCTTATTTGCATTGAGGCACCTCTGCACTCCCTCCAGGATGCCCGCCATGGTCTCCATCCCCACCCTCACTTGCTGTGCCAGCTCTCGCTGGACTCCTACCGCGATCCTCTGAAAGGTAATGTCTGGGTCCTCAGAGTCCAGGGCTGTGGCTGGACTGGTCGGTGCAGTGTGTTGGTTGTTGGGTGGGTCATGTGGAGACCCCACAATGCTGTGTGTCCTCCCTATGACTGGAGATGATGTCTGGAAGGAACCCAGGACATCCTGGAAAGTTTTGGCATTGATGATCAGCAGCTGGTCATCCAGTTCATCAGAAAAATCCAGGACAGGCCGATTGCTTCATCCTCTGCGATGGGATAATGAAAGGTCATTATTGGACTGTGGTGGCTGTTGACATCAGTCATCATTTACTTGGTAGTGGTGGCTTAGTGACATGGTACTGACCCACACATCAAGGCTCACATTTATGGACCCCTAGTGGCACACTGTGCCACCTAAGCATCATTTCTACAGAGTCACCATTGGCACAATCTGCCAGTCCACATTTCCCAGTGTATTAACCCCACCTTTATTGCCTTATCATGGACTTGTGCATATATAGCCCTTTCATTGATTTGACTGTTACATATGCATACCATGGGTGTTGTTAGGGATTTTTGCACACACCACAAATGGAGATGTACAGAATAATTTGCATTTGGTTTTAAAGATATTTGATTAAATTAACTGACTCCTCTGCCACCCTACCCATGTTGTTGGAGCGATGGAAGGTTCTGAGCTGTCAACATGCATCCTCCCAGCCACTTTGAGTCATGTGTGCAGCATCCTGCACCACCCATTGTAAGATTCAGGCACCTCGTGTGTATGTGTGTAAACAGGAATTTCTCCCTTCTTTCAGAACAACACTCATCCATACATCGCAGGTTTCCTTGTTGCAGAGCTGCAAGGATGCCTGCATCTCTGAAATGAGTGTTGTTTTGCTGGAAGGTAGACCTTCCTGTTTGGCCACATACACATGTGGTAGTCCATTGTTACGTTGTGTGGTGCAGGATGCTGAACTCATGACTCAAAGTGGCTAGGAGGATGCATGTGGAAAGCCCACCCACTACCATCGCTCTGGCAACACATATGAGATGGCATGAGGACCTCACACATTTTGAGACTTGTTGATGTGTGGATGCATCATGTTGGGACACAACATCAGGAGTGGCATTGTAGTCGTATTACTGGTGACAGACATTGTTGTAACCCTACTGTGGACTACTTTCAATGTTTTTTTTTTAAATCATCATCCATCATTGTATGTGGCAGATAGCATTCCTGTTAGTTGAATTTGCAGGATGTGTACCTTCCTGCGCATATGCATTAGGAATGGCAAGAGGGACACCCCTACACCATGCACTTTGAATGGCAAAGTTGGTATTGTCCGTCATCTGTTTTGACAAACACAAGGATAATAAATGGATGCATTGACTATCTGTGACACCTACACATCCCTGCAAATTTTAAATGATGCAGCACAGCACAGCAAGCTGAGCTGTTGCACTGCGTCTTTCTTCATAAATGGGAACATATGTGCCACAATATAAAGACACAGATATCATAGTGCTCTACCAATGCATATTTTTTACCTTACACTCCAGTGGTGGACAGTAGTAGCTCATAATCACCATGCCAAGGTAAGACACCTTGCATACCTTATTCTGTCCCAAATCTTATGTGCCCCTCTCACACCTGACATAGGCATTCCATGTGTATATTTGGGATCTTCCCATGCAACTCAGGTGACCCACCCAGCTTCTGATGCCTTTACAAATATTAAATTCTGTATTTGGTTCAGTGTAGTCCAGGAACTCAGGGATGGTGTGGGTGTGACAAGTTGGTGTGTGACATTGTATTTCCAAAGATTGTAGTTGTTCATTGTGTGTTGCATTGTGCATCACACATAGGGCAAACCTTCTGTGTATTTGGTACATTGACCCCAGACCAACATTTTCCTAGCAACCCCTTTGCCCCAGCCAACAACACAATGGAAACACCTTATTTACATTACTGGTCACCATGGTGCTGAATTCCCCAGTAGCCTCATGATTTTTTTTACTATTGTATTGCTTTGTTGCATTAACACAGGGAGGTCCATTGCTTAGAATGCTTGCATCACTTTGACATATGCCTTTGGCAGGCCTCACAAATTAGGTTACAGATAGCACAGTGCTATCTTTATGGAATGCCTGTCCCATTTGTTCTTCTCTCCCTGCGTAAGACATATTTCCTTACATGCATCATATATGGCACAGGCATTTTTGGTGCAAAGATGTACAAAGAGGATCTATGCAGGTATTGTGTGACTTTTTTAATGTAGCACAAGGGGAATGGGTGGCTTGAGTCCACATCGGCATCATTCAATATGATGCTAATGTTGCAGTAAGGCCGTGTAATTATGGGCCCCTAGTGAGACAGGGAGACCACTTGTATGTGATGTGATGCATGCAGGTGTACCTTTGTGCACAACACCATTCATTCCCACTGCACAGGCAAACTTGCTACTTGGTGACATGGAAGCTACTTGTACTGCAGCACACATGATGACCACAAACATGCCCAATATGTTGTGTCTGATCACTTTTTTGGAAATCCCCAATTGTCCTTGGAGGTATCTTACTGTTCTTGTTGGCCCACCCTGTGCAACCAGCGTTGTACATGTTCCCCAATGAGTGACACACAATGGCAGGTGGTTCAGTTGCAACAGTGTAGAGGTTGATGTGAGGGTTGGGTAATCGTCTGTGCATTTAGGGGGGCAGGTGTGAGTTCATTAGAAGTGTTTAGCCAATAATGTGTCTTGATTCGAGCCTTTTGTATGCACTCAGTGTGTCTTATGTGCCTCCCCCTTATGCCATTTGTTAGCTTCAAGATTTCCCCCCACTGCAACTTACCCTGCATTTGTTGTAGGACTTGGAAGTCTGCATTGTCCTGTCCTGAGGCTCCGGTAACCAGCTCCTCTGGGATGACCTCTGCCACCATCTCTTCCACGTCATCTAGGTCCTCCTGGGGTGCAATACTACCACCTCTAGTCCACAGTGCTCCCTTTCGGTTCTTGCCCAATGTCTCCTTAGTTCTGTGCTTGCAATTATGTTAGTGCTTCTCACAAATGATGGCAGTCCTCCTCACCTCTGCCACACTTTTGACTTTATTGCCAATTGACTGCCATATGGCCTCCTTCCTACCTATTGGCAATTTGGAGGTGACAAAGAGCTGATGTTGGTGCTCTGTCACCTCTCTGACCATGATGGCATTCTCCTCCTCACTGAAGTGACACTTCCTCTTCCCTTTCTCCTTCTGTAATTTTGCGGGTCCATCCTGGCTTGTAATGGGCTGATTGGGGTCTCCCTGGGGTCTCTCCTGACTTTCATTGTCCATCTTAGGTCCTTGGGGCTTGTTTGGCAATGTTGCTGGCTTTTTTTACGCTAATGCTGCAAAATATGGCGCTATCATGATTAGCATCAAAAATGTGCCGCTAATCATGCTAATGGCACTTTTGCAGCATTAGTGTTGTTTTTCCTTACAACGTGTTGCAAAGGTTAGCACTTTTTTTTTACGCTTAACTTCCCTTAGGGCCATGGTGCGTTGTTTTCTAAATACGACGCACGTATGGCGCAAGGAAATGTCGTTAGGCAGTGCTAATTTTTTTGACGCACAACTGCGCTGGGGCAGTGGTGCGTCATTTTTCTTAAATGTGGGCCTGAGTCTTTCACCTCAGAGGGAGCCCTAGACTTATTGTTCTCAGTTAAATCAGGATCGGTGGAGGATCCCTATCCTCCTAAACTGTTATGCGAGTGTGTTTGTACAAATTCTAATACTCCTGTGCGATAGTTCTCCAAGATCACCCTTAGTTTCATTGAGTTGAAAGCACACAATTATCACTCCTATCCTAAACAAAAACTACAGCCCATCCAGACATTCTTGCAAATTTTCTTCCTGTATCCTTTAAAATTTTGGAGAAGATTGTGAATAGCATTTTCTCTACATTCTTATAATCCAGGAAAATATTGGAGATTAATCAGTTTGGTTTCAGAGCGGTGCATAGCACGGAGTCAGTGGTGGGCGAGATACGATGGATATTGAAGTAAGGAGGTGATGCAGCCCTCTTACTGTTAACTCCTTTGGCTACCTTTGAAGCCATCTCCCATAGGATACTACTTGATAGGTTCTTTCAGATGGGAGTCAGCAGGCAGGCCCTACTTTGGCTCAGTGCTTATTCCCAAAGGTCTCCAAAAGGAGAGAGAATAAACTCAGCACTGTCTGATATATTCCTGATAGAGCACAGGGATCATTGCGAAGTCCCGTTTTTTAAAATATTTACATATATCCCCATTGGCCAACCCATTTGGGTTTCATTTTCTAATGTATCCTGGCTGATGATACTGTCAGCTTTGCATCCAAGGATACTGTGGGAAAGACACATTTTGTTTGTTCCTGTCCAAGAGATCCACGAAAGATGGGAGTGGAAGCACTTGGCATCTGGCTCACACACAGACTGTTGAGCACAGACAGTTCCAGGCCAGAGCCTATAGAGAAGCACAGCCTCTCCTGATAATAATAAAGAGGCAACAGAATAACTAGGTGGTGCCTGGCAACTTTGCACTTGTTGCATGGGCCGTGCTTAATTTGTCACTGTAATGCGTTTCCTTCAGTTTTGTTGTGTTGTTCCCCTTTCCTCTGGCTGTCTTAACTTCTTTACAGCTAGATTCCTGGGCTTCATAATCCTTGGTTGTTTTGGCCCCATCGCTTTGCCTCGCGGTCCTCTGGGTGCTTCCGGGCCTCTGGGTGCTTCCTGTTGCCTTTGGAGCTCGTATCACCTTCTCCTCTGAAGTACCCGGTGAGTCCTGTTGCCTTTCCTAAGTGTGTATCCTTTCATTGATATTCCCATATACATATTGTCACTGTGCCACTTTTTCTTTTAGGGCCTTCAGTTCAAACCCTGGGATCGCTTGTGAGAACGCCATCCATTCCGGGCCAGTGCTCAGAATTGGAAAAGTGAAATCACAAATTCCACATCGAGACTGAATTGGATGAGAATCCCCATGACGTGGGTGGGGCTAGTTGGCATTTCTGCTTCAAGCTTCCTTGCAGAGTTCAAATTGTGAAACGTAATTTTCTCGTGTCCCTTTCTGACATCCTTCCTTATATTTGTGGTGAGATTTTAGGCACAAAAAAAATAAAAACTTTGCGAACGCGAAACACATGGAAAAAACGAAAAAAAAAACGTTTTCCTCTTCTGATCTGTATTACATTTTGTCATGGACATGCGTGGAGGAACAAAAAAGATCTTAATTGATGATATTGTTGAAGTTCAAACTGCCAGCACCTGCTGCGGTACCGGGTTGACTTCGGCCATACAACCCGGAGACCGCAGCGCGGGGTGTGTGAGTGATTATTCGTCTCATACGTTTGCTGTACATGAAACCTGCTTTTGATGAAAGGCGTAAATAAATGTATCCTAAGGTGCAGACAAACCCGCTGGTTACAATATTCAAGAAATTCCGCTTGATACCCCAATTTTTTCGGTGAATCTTTTTAACGTGCTTATGCAAAATTGCAAGAATTTACAAGCCTATCATGCATTGCTCTTAAAGATCGACCCTTCCTAGTTTCCTTGACGTGGTTATTGGCATTGACCACCAGAAAATCATAATTATATTTATTTTTCAAAAGTTGCAAATCGTATCAGTCAGACCGCTCTGTTTTTGTTTTCAAACTCCTCTTGCTTGTCATTCATGGAGTATCCTCGGTATCATATGCAATTGGGCGAATTTCAATTAAGTCGCTCTGAAATATTTATAACCCTCCACTGTATTTACATCCACCGCCTAAGCAAGCGAGCTCCTCATTAGCATGACTGGTGACTCATTCTCATGCTCTCACAGTAATTCTGAATTAAAATCCAATTAGCTCAATAATCCGCGGAACACTTTGAAATTATTCAACACATGCATGCAGGAGGAGCCGCTTGAGAACAGACCGCTACCTTCAGGGCGCTGTTCCTTCATTAAAAAAAATTCTGAGATGTGAACATGATTGCCACCCCGCAAACCAAAGATACTACAAAGTGAAAATTTTGAGTTGGCATCATGTTTTTTGCCAGTTACTTTTTTTTGGAATCCATGACATTTTCTTCTTAACCCCACTTGTTGTTGGAGCGGGTTCTTTTGCTGTCAGCATGCACCAGGTACGTTTGAGAGGGGGGTATGAAGCCCGATACTAATGTAGCATCAGCACCTACTGGTTGAGGTGGAAATGAAAGCAGCAAATAGGAGCTGCATTCTATCTTCCTGCCACAGGGGGCGCTGTCACACATATCGCAGCAATGTGAGAGAAGGAAAAAAGAGTGTCAGGAAATCTATGGTTTACTGAGCTCCCTCAGGACACACTGGCCCAATATATGCACATTTCTGCTGGGTTTGGAGGGGCCCGCGGGAAGCAGAGCAACGCTCTAGTCTTCCCGCGGGACTTTTCGGGAAGGAAGTGACGGCGAAGAGGACAGGGATTGGGGGAAAAGGTAAGTGGGGGTGGGTTTAAGGGGAGGGAATAAAAGGGGTTGGGGGTGGAGGGACCGGCCTCTTTCCGCGTTCCCATCGCGCGGTTTAGTTTGGCCTCCCACCCACCCGGCAATTAGAAGGGCGACTGGAAGGACGGAAGTTTAGGGTCAATTAGCTAAGGGGGAGGTTAATTGTCAGTTAGGGCAGGTTGCAAGGGCGAGCGTGCAGTAGATGTGGGAGGGTGGTGAGTCAGATGCGGGCTTGGCCACCCTTCCAGGGAATAAACAAGCAGGTGAAGGCTCTGAGTGGGGGTACGCGTGAACCAAATGGGGCATGAAAGGAAAAGGGGAGCGCGTAGGGGAATGGAAACGAGATAAGGGTTTGAAGGGGAAGGATGAGCCAGGAGATGTTAATGGGAGGGCTTTATTAAAGTTACGGTTATGTTTAAAAGTTAATGGTTATGTAAATTATGCAATCCTGTCCTAATAAATGACCTTTTACACTAAATCAGCTGTCACTGAATTATTTCCCGATGCTGCATTTATATCACCCTGCACCGGTGCGCCGTGATCACTCTCCCCAGATATGGGTGGACTTGCAGCCCCCAAGCTCTTCAGAACGCAGGTACAGGGTAGGACTGGGACAGAAAGAATGGCCAGGGCACCAAAATAAAGTGGCCCTCACTGGTGAATTAGAAACCTAAAAAGTGGTCGTTTGCAAATTGGGGCAGTTTTAAACTTGTAAAGACATGCTGCATTAGAGGTTGCAAGAGATGGAAGACTGCGTGTATTGGAGCTTGCCGCAGGCAATGTTTGTTGTAATATCAGGGAAATCAACAGTAAAACCAGCTAGACCATAAAACAGGCCCACAATCAGGAAAAAAGACCCACACACTGATCTGGCAAACTAGTCAGTCGGGTACTGCCCGATTGCTCTATCGGCCTGTCCGATCTTACAATGGGAGACTTTCTGCTGCCCTCATCTCCCTCGACCATGAAGACGGTGCTAGTGCACTAGCTAGCAAGTCTGCTGGTTGGATTGCCGCAATGTATCATATTGTTCGAACAGTAGTCGAGGAATCATAACCAACAGATAAAATATATTCTAGTAGCATGTAAATGTGCTTGCTAACATTGTTTGGATGAGCAAAAAGGGTGAGAGATGTGGTAAGATGGGGTAAAATGTGTTCAAATGGATAGCTAACATGAAGGAATGAGGTCAAAGATCAGATGATCATCACTTGATGTAGTTTAATCAAGGCTTAGTGATTAAGGCAGCCAATAGACAGTCAGGGTTCCTAGAATTTCTTTAAGCCAAACTTGTAGAGATTTCGAAAAACATTAAAGGGCCTGTGTGATGGGAGTTCTTAGATCAAATGAAATGAACTTGAGTAATGATTGGCGTGTGAAACCTTCACCAAAAGCAAACACACAAACATTCCTACGTCTAACATGTTTTCCATTTCGTGGAAAGCTGGGATGAGCCTTCTCAAAATCTTGTGTTCATCGACGAGGCCTGCTCCGTGATATACAAACTATGTAAATCAAATAAATAAATAAATGCTTGGAAAAAAGTCATACTGGTACTTGTATCCAATATTAGAAGTAGCAAAATAAAAACAATTCCCTTTAAGGGTATGAAGAAGTGTGGCAAGGGTGAGGTAGGAAAGTGTATTTTGAGAAAAAGAGTGATGAGAGATGACAAGGGCAAGGTGTCAAGTTATCAAACTCAAGCAGTGTTAGAAAACGTGGGCGGTACAAATGGTGTGGAATGTATGATCACAGGTGAAGAACAGTAGTACAAATGGAATGAGAATGGAATTAGACACATGCAAAGCTGTGAGACTTTGATTTGGCATGGTTTGCAAAGTTCTGTATGAAAGTTTGCAAATTGCAAGTCAAAAATGTCACTGAGCAGGGGTTTATTTAAGATTAGGGCAGCGTGGGCAATTGCACTATGTTCCATGGGGGTGAGTAAGTAAGTAAGGGCCAGATGTAGCAAAAATAAAAATTGCGACTCGCATTTTGCGAGTTGATGCGACTCGCAAAATGCGAGTCGCAAATTGGAATGCCAGAAAAAAAGCGATCCGATTTTGCGACTCGCAGCCGGACTCGCAACGTTGTGTGCGAGTCCGCAGTTTGTGAGGTCGCTGTTTGCGAGTGTGCAAAAAACGAACTCGCAATTAGCGAGTGGGTGTCGCAAATTGCGAATACCTTCAAAATTGCTTGCAGATGCAGCAGAACACTCCAGAAAGCATACCAGAACACCCTGGAAACACTTCCTGGCACATGATGATGACATCACAGCCAGGAAGTTAACAAATACACCTGGGAGGAGGGCTCAACAGTGAGCAGTGTCTTTGCCACTCACAGTAGGGTGCTGAGGAGTGGTAGGCACAGCACCATGGACGCAGCAGGGACCAGCCAGGCTGGCAGGAGGGGCAGGAGATCATAGATAACAGCCAGGACAGATTCATGTGGCACATGGCGTTAATGTGCCACATGACTGGTTGGCATTTTCCTGCCCATGGACAATTTCAACTTGTATATAGTTTCTTCATGACATTAATAAAACAGTTATTTTTGTTCCACTTAACAAATGGTTAATAGGTGAGTATGGTGGGAGTTGACACGTACCGTCCAAAATATTGCGTTGCAATGTGGTCCCGTCTCAGTCTGCCTTGATTAGCTAGACTCCTATCCCCATGATGGCGATGTGGTTGTTCTTGCTCTTCATCATCAGGATCTGGGTCTGCAGGGGTGAGAGGTAGCCCACGTCGGGTGGCTATGTTGTGGAGGATGGCGCATGCGACCACAATTTTGAAAGCGGTAATGGGGGTCTATTGGAGGGCGCCTCCACTGCGGTGGAGGCATCTGAATCTTGCCTTCAGCAGTCCGAAGGTGCGCTCGATCAGGTTCCTGGTCCTCTTATGCGCACTGTTGTATTGCCTCTCTGATTCAGTTCTGGGTGTTAAAAACGGAGTCATGATCCAAGGCCTGAGAGCATATGCACTGTCACCTGTTGGGCACAAAAGTACACGGTTAGGAAGTCCAGATTGTCGTGCACAGTGACCTGTGTGTATGTCTGCAAGTGTCTGTGGCTCTACCTAGGAGGTAACCGTCTCCAAATTCCCCACGTTCCAGGCGTTGATGTATCCCACTATGCCTAAAAATGTATGAGTCATGGGTACTGCCAGGAAACTTAGCTACGATGTCCGTGATGACATAATGGGCATCACAAACAACCTGTATGTTGAGTGAGTGGGTACACTTCCTGTTGCGGAGAATGTGTTCCAGATTAGCAGGGGGGCATATTTGAATGTGTGTCCCATCTACACACCCTATGACATGAGGAAAGTGGACAATGCGGTAAAAGTCCAGCTTGGTGCTGTTAATTTCTGCCTCATTCCTTGGTAAGTATATGAAGTGAGACATGTGCGTGACTAAGGCATCTAGGAATGCCCTGAGGAACCTTGACACTGCACTTTGGGATACCCCACCTGCCACGGCAATGACCCCCTGATAGCTCCCTGAGGCCAAGAGGTGCAGTGCGCATAGCACTTGCACATGCGTAGGGATGGCGCAGCCACGCAGAGTCTTGTGTTCTAGCTGTGGTTTCAGTAAATCTATTAATTCTAGAATGGCTGCGCTGCTAAGGCGGTATTTGTCATAGATCTCCTCTTCAGTTTGCTGAAAAAGAGTCTGCCTGGTTCTATATATCTTCTCCTGTCTGTGGCCCCTCCTCCTCCTCTGCTGGGCTGCGTAGACTCTCCTCCTCACTGCTATCAGGTATATCTCCGCCATCTTGAGTAACCCAGATGCCTTCTGGGTCCCCTTTTATACTTTGGTAATGGTTACCACCTGCTCTGAGTTAGTGATAAATGGGACATGCAAACTGGGCTTTTTGCGACTAGTCGCAATTTGCGAGTTGCAATTGCATAAGGTTTGCGACTCGCAAATTGCGACTTGCAATTTGCGGGTCGCAAAATGGGGTCGCAACGGATGCGACTCGCAAACGGGTCCCATCGCTTTTTGCGAGTCGGAAATGGGCTTTTTGCATCCCATTTCCGATTTTGCACTGTCGCAAATTGCGAATCGGCCCGTTTGCGAGTCGCAAACGTTTGCTACATCTGGCCCTAAATCTTTTACTGTGTTTAGTTATTTAAAACCACTACAATGTAAAATGTTAAAACAGTATAAGATATACATGGTAACACGTAAATCATTCGAAGAGGGTCATGTAATTAAAACACGTAATTAAAACGTTTCCTTTAAAACCAGTTAACTCCAGCAAAATTATCTAAAATCAGTGTGCAAATATTTCCATAGCTGTTCAGTTATGCATATATAAAGCGTGCTATTGCTAACCTGAACTGTCACATCCTATCTGTCCTAGATGAAACCAGTACGGTGGCCCTAGTCAACTACCAGAATCAATTGGGGACGAATGTATAAAGTGCGGAGTGCCACATGTAAAAGCAGGAAGGTGGTAGTTTTTTTCTACAGACGCACTCTTATTAACTTCCCCCAAATCCTTCCAATGCTATATACCGACAGTACCTAAACGTCCCCTGAAAATACACCTGTTATTGTAGCAGAGATAAAAAATAGACCAGAAACCCTGTAGGCTTAGAACGCTAGCTTTTTACAGATGTCATAGACATCTAATGCTATATTTAAATACAATAAGGGCAAGGTTTACAATTCTATACAGGCGGAGCTCCCTTATTGATGACCTTGTAAGTGTCCTTCAGGAACTTCAGAAATCCAGATGTTAACTGTACATTGTCCCCATTTAGACACATTTCTATAACTTTTTAGCATTGTTTGATTCCTAAATGGCAGAGACTGGTTTTAGCCTATAGCATCTTATGGCCTTTAGTTCTCTACAGAGGCACACAATGTGTAACAGCGATTTAAGCTTAGAGTTACACAATCTGCAATTCAAGGCCTCAGTCCCTTTCAAACGCCCATATGAGTATGCTTTCAGAGGTATTATTCCACATCTTATTCTAATTATGTCTTGTTTCTGCTCTAGGCTCATATGGCTAGATAAATCTGGAGCCCTCCCAATGGATTGAGAAAAGTGACAGACTAATCCGTGTGGGCCTTCAAAGATGGCTCCAGCCAGTCATCCCCAGAAAATTTTACTCTTGTATTTTTTGTAAGAATTTTGGCACACAATTTTTGAGGTAGGTTTAGGTTAAGGGTGTCCTGGGAACCCAAATCATCAATTGAATCGTGTGCATATGGTCCCCATGGGGGGCAGCCCTAAGTTTAACATAATAACTTTGGAACCTTGCTGGGAGTGTGAGGGACCCATTGCACTCCAGTATTAACTGTCATTTGCATCTCAAATAAGGGCGGGGGGGCATTTTAATTGCACTCATTAGGGCCAGCTGGTACTCTTTAAACGCCAGCGGTAGTACAGAAAAAAAAACACACAAATGGGTTTTGCCCGGATACCATCAGGAAATTCCCATTTTGCTGACTTAGGCCCATATTTATACTTTTTGCCGCAAACCAAAGCCGGCGCTAGTTTGCGTCAAAAAATTTACTGCCGGCTAACGCCATTCCTGTGCACCACGTGGGTGCCTTATTTAAGGATTGACGTTAGCTGGCGCTGTGGGCTGGTCAGAGTAAAAAATAAATGACTCAAACCAGGCAGCGCCGGCATAGGGGAAAATGGGGGTTGTGCGTCAAAAAATGGTGCAAGTCAGGTTTGAGTCAAAAATCATGGCTCAAACCGGACTTGCGCCATTTTTTGACGCACAACAGCCATTGAAATGACTCCTGTCTTAGCAAAGACAGGAGTCATGCCCCCTTTCCCAAAGGCCATGCCCAGGGGATTTCAGTCCCCTGGGCATGGCCATTGGGCACAGTGGCATGTAGGGGGGTCAAATTAGGCCCCCCTATGCCACTTTAAAAAATAAAAAAAATTATACTTACCTCATCTTACCTGTACATACCTGGGATGGGTCCCCCATCCATGGGTGTCCTCCAGGGGTGGGCGAAGGTGGCAGTGGGTGTCCCTGGGGGAGGGAAGGGCACCTCTGGACTGCTTCCATGGTCAGAGACCATGGAAGTGAGCCCACAGGTCCCTTAACGCCTGCCCTTACACAGGTGTTAAAAACGGCGCACATCAGGCTGTGTGTCGTTTTTTAAGGCCCGCCCCTCCTGTGCATCAAAATGACGCAGGGGTATAAATAAGACGCGCAGGCCTTAAAGTCATTTTTTGGACAGGAACGCCTGCCTACCTTGCATGTCATTAACGCAAGGTGGTTCTCCGCATGCAAAAAATGACTCACACAGAGGTTTTTTCATGTCCGCGGGGTCGGGCGTCAAAGTATAAATATGGGGCAAAGTTTGCGCCAAATGTGCATCAAAAGTTTTGACGCACATTTGGCGCAAACAGAGTATAAATATGCCCCTTAGTTTTCAGCAAATGATGTGGAATGTCTGTGGGTGCTTTTAACACTTATTTTGTTGATAAAAACACAAATTTACTTTTTATGGTTGAATTTTCCCACCAAATGCTTTTTGCAGACTAAACGTTCACACCAGCCTTAAACAAATAAACAAATAAATAAACGCAACTTCTTGACACGCAAAAATAAAGTGTATAATTTCGACATTGAAATAAAAATTATTCTTAGGAAATGATTTCACTTATGGAAGAAAGAAACGTATAAAACTAAGATAGAAAAAGCAATGGAGGTTAAGGCGCTATATGCCATGGTACTGAGGAATGAAAGCAAAGTCAGCTCTGCACACAGACGTGCATAACACAATACAGAAGGAGGAGGAGTGCAGGAGTCTAGAATTGGAGATGAATAAGTGCTCAGCACTAGCTCCTGTGAGGTATTGTTTTATGATACATTGGGACTCATTTACGAGGCCCGTGGCGCAGGGTGGTGCAGCAAGTGTCTTGCTGCTCCACCCTGCGCC
This sequence comes from Pleurodeles waltl, assembly GCF_031143425.1. NCBI lineage: Eukaryota > Metazoa > Chordata > Amphibia > Caudata > Salamandridae > Pleurodeles > Pleurodeles waltl. The sequence continues at coordinate 822,553,690 of NC_090438.1, read as the reverse complement.
ACCCTGCGCCACCAGCAAAGGTCATAAATGCGCTGTATCTAAAGATATGGCACATTTTTGTCCTCTCCCCCTGTGCTGGCACACAAAATGCTGCTTTGCGGCAGTGCAGTCACCCTTGCACTATGGTGCAAGGTTGCCTTTGTTGCGGGGATGATTGTTTTTGTGCAGAAAGAGACACCTTCCTGCACAAAACAATCACAAGATGTGTTTTCCTCTTTCTATGTGTGCTGCAGTCATTCCCAGACTTGTAAATCTGGGAATGCTTCCGATTTCTTTGGGTTCCAATGGTGTTGCGTGGGAACACCCCAAGCAACACCCATGGAATGCCCCTTTCACGCAGAGTTATGCGTGAAAGGGGTACATATTTACAAGGCCATAAAAAGCCACGCAAGGTGGCTTTGCGTGGCCTTGTAAATATGGGCTAGCACACCGCGCCACAAGAGCATAAAATAAAATAACACTCTGGTCCTGCAGTGTGCCAATAGGACCCCATTGGGTCTTACTTTTTTGACGCTGTAGTATTTTATAGTGTTTTGGCGGATGAAGTCACACATTATTTCACATGGATGCCAGTCATCTGACATTCCGAACTAATCAGCAAAACACTGGTATCCACATCTTTTAACATTCACCCACAAGGCGGAGACGGATTTCGAAAACAAATGCCAAATCTGTTTAATTAATTATGATGGGTAATTTGCAAAAACAGAAGTTGCTAGTAGCAGATAGTTTGTAGTTAAGCAGAAGGAGTAATTAGCCCAATCAGAGTAATTATTCATCCCATGCAACTTATTCATGCTGGAGTAAATCAGTTTAATTAGTCGATTGATTATTCGAACAATCAGGTAATTAGTTGATTGGTGAAGAAGGGGGAGGGATGTGAACGATTAAAAATGAATTAGGTACTAAATGCCCTTGTCGTAGGCGGAATGTAAGTAGCTAAGCAGCTCTTTTGCTGAAAAAGACTATGCTAACGAGATAGATTTTGATTATCCAAGTGCCATAGCGCTCATCTTCCTAGACTTAAATGCTGTACGTGAAGGAGACCGAACACCTGAAAGGACTGATTTAAAATTGTCTAGCACAAAAATAGTTCCATTTTCATATTTTTTGTTTAATTGTGCAGCTATGGGAAGTCATGTGATTGTGAATTGCCCTGGCTGCCCGATGCACAGGTGCAGAAGGTCCTATGCTGATGCACAGTGGCATAACAATGGGCCCTGAGAACTAATGCAAGCAAGGAAAATAGGTCCCGTATCATCTGGTTTGGTGGTACGAAAAACAGTTACAAGTGGGGAGCGGTGGGTTCCCAAAACTCTGTGACCTGGTGCCACTGCTCCTGCTGCTCTACTGATAGCTACGTCCCTGCAGATGCCTGCTGCCGTGACAGACGGAGAAGAATGTTGTATCTGCAGTGAGTGGAAAATGTGTCGTCAGGAGCACGCCGTTCATGCCTTTGGATGGTTTGAGGGGCCTGCGAGGAATTAAAATTGGTGTTAACATTTGTACTTTGAATATATATTATATGTAATGACAACAGGGTGAGGGGCTAGGTCGAAAAGCATGAATTCAACATGACATTTCAGTGGGTTGACCCTTCGGGCCTGGCCCAGAAGCGGGTAACACATGCACCCAGTGTCTGAGGGGTTACGTGCTCTGAAGACCCTAGGGGGTGTAGGTTTTGCTTGAAATAGTACTGTACCAGGCAGGGTGGAGGAGGGGTACCCCATGCAGAATCATGCAGAGTTCCCACATCCATGCTGAATTCCAAGAGCTGATGGTATGGTCACACTCTGTTTATCCATGTGTTATGTTGGTGGACTCTGTGCGAAGTAGGCTTTGAGGATAAAGATGCCTGTCTGGCCTCGAGCCTTCTCGGGTGAGGTTGCAATTCCTTTGATCTGATATGTCCGCAGAGGAGCACCAATACAGACACACGCCTTCCCTAGTAAGAGTGGGCAAGCCAGACAGTCCATTTGAAGAGCTGAGCTAGAGCTGAGCCAGGAGTCTGGTTTGTCTTTAAGAGCCCAAGTACAAGTAGAGCCCACAAAAAAAATGTGTCTTTCTCCTCTCTAGTATTTTTTGCTGTTGTTTGGCTTCCCACGTTTCTGGTTGTCTCTTTTCACTTTCTCTGCCACTCTCGTCTTCCATGTCTCGCTCCTCTTTTACGCTTTTACTAATTTCTGCTCTTCTATGGCATTATTTTCCTCAGCCCTTTTTTCTCTCGTCTATCCCACCACTCCCTCTCCATGCCAAATACACTCCTTTCTCGCTCACATTATCCACTGTCACTCAAAAGGCTGCCACTTGTTTCTCTATCCCTGCCTTCTCTTACCTGCTGCCGGTCTTAGTCTACGCCATTTCAGTCTGTCCCTGCCATGTGAGGGCACAAGGATTTTTATATCTCAATCTTCGGGTGTAATCATTATATAACCTTCGCCACTGGTCCTATGGACCTTTGTTTGATGAAGAGAGCATGAAAGGAGCAATAATTCACATCAATCCTTCAATATCAGCAATTCGTTTGACATTTGCAAAGTCAATAAAGAAAATTTGTGTGAGTTAAAGAGTTTTTTAGTAATTCTAATAAGTTCAAATTAGTTTATTTAGAAGGTAAGAGCCTTCAGTCATTGTTTTTACAAATGCAATTAATCCATTAGTAGATATTTTAAAACAAGGTAAAACACAATGTTAGTAAAAATTATGGTCAAAATAGAAATAATGCAACAAGCTTGTTCCATGAAGAAATTTCCCTAATCTAAATTAAAATAAGAATGGAATAAGGTGTCAGTTCAGAAACTCAATAAAGAGTTCTTATGAGAGAATAAATGCATAAGCATAACGCCACAGCACTACAGTAAACTGGAAAATATTCTCAGCTGTAAATCTGAAGGCATCTTTTGCAAAGGAATAGCATTCAAAGGAAAGTCCCTCATGAAGAGAGATATGTCTCAAGAAACCCAGGGATGGATCTTCAGAAATGTGACAACCTGCTCTAAGAGCACACGCCAATATACATTTCTTTAAACATGTTTTTATTGAACACACCATAACACACATCAGTTTGAATATCATATAGGAATACATTGGCAGGGCAGCATTTAGATGGAGAACACAGCTGATACATGTGAGGTGCTTTTTGACATGAATGGCCGCAAGGGTCATCTCCATTTGACGATAGCTGAATGGCACTTTAGTGTTCCCAACTGTAGCTCAAGAAGTAGCTGCCTTCATGACTCACTTGTGTATGGCAGAAGATCCATTACCCATAAAAACATTCCCCCTAAAACAATAACAGAATAACAAAAATACTAACAACATTGGAAGTGGCTGAAGTGCAATAACCCACCACAACCATTTTGTCACATATTCCATGCCATCCAAGTTATGGGGGGAATAAATGAGGGTGGGGCACTGTGCAAGGGGCTCCGTTGGGGAGAGAGTCAAAGGTGATCAGGGTGAGCGGGCGGACCTCTTGTCAGGGGCTGGTCTAGCCATCTCCACGGTAGATGATGTTGGGCCCAAGTGTAGTGGACTGTCAGGGAGGGTTATCAGGATTGAGGGGGCATCATCATCAAGCCACTCCAATTTAATGCCCCACTCTTCCAAGTCTCTCTCAGTATAGTTGTCAGTGTGCACTCTTCTTAGCCTGCACTCCTCCGCCACTCCCTATTCGTGCTTGTCGGCTAGCCATTTGTATGGCTCTGGTGGCTGTCAAGTCTCAGCAGGGTGCATCTGTGATTCATCTTGGCTCCCTGCTTAGGGGTCCAGAGGACTCCTAATAGGCAGTATTTAATCAATGCGTCTAGGTGAACTTGAGAGGACCTTTGGAGAACTTCCAATATTCAGCCTCAGAACTCTTGCAGCTTGGAACACCCCCAGGTCATATGTAGGAATTATGTCAGTTCCACTCGTCATCTGGGACACGCCGCTGGCCATGTCTCATCAGTCCTATGCAGCCTTTGTGGTGTTAAGTATGTGCAATGTACATAGGGGAATTATGTACATTTGAAGCACGCATTGCTAGCCAACTCCTTGACCTCTGCACAGGCCAGTTTCCAATCACCCTCCGTGAGTGGCTAAGGTAGCTCACCCATCCACCTGCCATGGATTCCCAATATGTCTGTCCTAAGGTCGGCTTTCAGGGCCTTGTACACACAGGAAATCAGGCCTCTTGCGAAGCCCGGGTCCAGCAGGAGTTAGAGCGTTCAGAACTCCTCGGGCTCTGCACCGAAGCCAACCCAGACCTCGCTGGCTGTGCAGGATATCTTGGTGTGTTGTAAGAATTTGCCAGATCTCAACTGGAAGTGGGCCTGTGCCTCTGTGAATGAGAGAAAGGTACCATTAAGGTACAAGTCGCCGGCAGTGGCACAGCCTCGCTCATATCACCGGATCAGATCCATCATCCATTGGATCCGTCAAATGTACACCAGCCATGTAAGGGGCAGTAGCCTAGCATACAGGGCCCATTGCAGTAAATAGGTGACTGCCCATTTTAAAAACTCTGCTACCTGGCGAACGATGAATGGGCATCCCTCCAGGACTCCATCGGCATGCATTAAGTATCCAGGAAGGTCTGCTCTTCAATCTGCTAGCAATGCTTTCTCTTTATTTAAGCAGTGGTGTACTGGAGTAGATCCGCTAAGTGGTACATTCAGACACCAGGGACGCCAAGGCCTCCAAACTCTGCGTCTTGTTTTAGGATCTCCAGTTTTACCCTACTCCTTTTATGGGCCCAAATCAGGGATATTAATACGCTATTCAGCTTAGTGAAGGTGGTTGTGGGTATTCTGCAGAGGGAGGTTTGCAGCATGTAGAGACAGCGTGGCAACAGCACCATCTGACTCAAGGCCACTCATCCCATCACAGACTAAGGCAGTCCATTCCAAACGTTAATGAATGCCTCAAGGTTGACAATCACGCTGTGCCTCAAGGTTGACAATCACGCTCCCCATATTTACCCAATAGTGGGCCTCTGTAGAGTTGGCTACCTCTATGCCCAGATAGCGGAAATGATCACATTCCCAACGCAATCCAAGCTCAGCAAGGGATTCCCGAGGTGTACGTGCCAGGGTCGCCAGGGGGAACACCACTGATTTCTGACGGTTGACTTGCAGGCCTGATATCAGGATACATTCTGTCATAATACTAAATAGTAAATGCACTGTGTTTTCTGGGTGGGTAACATAGAGGAGTGTGTCATTGGCATCCAAAGAGATGACATGTGTACGTCCTACCACCAGTACGCCCCAGAGGGCCATGTCGCTATGCAATTGGATCGCCAAGGAGTCCATGGCCAAGGTTAAGAGGAGCAGTAATAAAGGGCATAGCTGTCTTATGCCACGTTCAAAAGGAAACTGCTCAGAAACCACAGGCCCATTCCTAACCCTTGCCATGGGGTGGGTATATAACAGTTTCACTCATGACATGAATTCTGGGCTTAGTCCCATCCATCGCAACACGTTCCAGAGTTACTCCCATCTGAGGGTGTCAAAGGACTTTTCGATGTCGAATGCCAGCGCTGCAGCCGAAGTATAAGAGTCAGCTATGGAGTGTAAGACATGAGACAGCCTACACAGATTCATCTGTCACCCTGCCCGGCATGAAACCACATTGATCGACATGCACTAGGTGAGTCACCATTCTGCCCAGTCTCGTCGCTAAGGTTTTGGCAAAGGATCTTGGTGTTAATGCCCAGCATAGAGAGGGGCCTATAAGAACTCAGGTCTGTTGGATCTCTGCGTGGTTTGGGGAGCATAGTAATTTGGGCATCCCACATAGATGGGGGAAGCGTGCCTGAGTGTCTGGACTCCGGGGGGGGGGGTCTTGAGTAGGTGGGGTGTCAAAAGGTCAGCAAAGGTCTGATAATATTCCACTGGGAGGCCATAGGATCCCAGGGCTTTACATCTGGACATGGACTGGACTGCCCCTCACAGCTCCTCTAGTTGGAGTTCTTCATCTAGGCCCTGCCTCTGGGCTTCTGTAAAGTGGGGGACCTCCAGGTTGTCCAGGAACTGGCAGGGGTCTGCCTGGCCATCTTGATCCTCATCACAATAGATTGTTGCCAAGTGATCGCGCAGAAGCAAATTAATGGGCTCCTGGGTGTTAAGCAAGTCACCATCGTCATGTCGCAGTGAGAACAAGTGGTGGTTGGCACTCTCGTTTGAACAGCCATGCCAACAGACACCCCGATTTGTAACCCTCTCGATGTAAGCATTGGCATTCATGTTGGCGGGTCAGGCAGTGTAATCTATTCCATATTTCTCCAATGCATCAGTTCGTCTGCAGGAAGGTATCCTGGACCTCTCTGCTTACATGGGCCTGCCTCTGGATATTTGCTAGTTCTTTTCCTCATCTGTCTGCTCAGTCTTGAGGCAGCGTTGTGCACTGCGAATCCGGAACATGCATTCAACCATTGTAGTGAATCCTAGTTCGTTTTAATGGGATAGCTGGATTTAGCTTAGCCTCTGGCTTGTAGACTCGTGCCCCTGTCACCTAGTGACTTTTAACCTACTTAGCTTGCTCTGTCTTAGCCCATTTAATTATTTATTTCTTCTAAGATGGCTGCCTTGTTTATAGTTAGGCCACTTGTTATGGGTAACAATATCAGTATCACCGCGCCAAGGCGTCAAGATCAAGCACCAAAGACAAACAAACAGTAGGTGTTCACACTTAGGGATTTTCCCTCTCTATACTTTCGAGGGATTGTTGATAATAATTGCCGTCCCAAGCATGTCTGTTATCTATTGTTTAGGAACACACCTACGTCAGGGGACCTTGTAGATCTGTATAAATACATCACACTTTAGACAGATAATCAGAGGGATTCCGACCAGAGGGCATCGCCACCATCGCTGATACCGATGCTGCAGTCGTCTCGACGCTGACCCAGTCTTCGTGTCCCTGCGGAATCTGAGATAGAGACCTCATTCCAAGGTAACGAGGGTTGGGGGCTCCTCTCATGGACATGGCATTGGCAGATTAGGTTTAACAAACCCAGCTCTCCTTTAGGTAGGAGGTTAGGCCTTTCCACATTAGGGTATTAGGGCATAATACATCTCATATATCGTTTCTACGTATTGCAAGATGGTGGGGGTCTTTGTAATAATGACTCTCGTATTCACAATTCTGTTCCTTGCATTATTCATTATCCTAATCATTGCAGCCCATGCAACTTATCACAAATTGCAGTTATGTTAATAAAAAACTATTGTAACTCTACTGCATCTGTGTCATTGCCTGTGTTTATGTGAGACATGATATATCTGTGAGAAAAGGGTAATCTCCGTTTAACCATGACACTCCCTGAGATATTTTATTCTCGAGTCCATGCGTAACGGCTGCCATAAATCACCTTTTAACATTGTGTTTCTGGTGAGGTGCTGCTAGTGAGCCGGGAAGGTTGGGACAACAGTTGCGACTTGTTGTAGGAAAGACGTAGTCACCTACAAACAAAAGTACTGTCATCCTTAAACCAGCAGTCTTGCTCAAAGCAAGAGTCCAAACTACGACACTGTGTCTCCACTTTCAGGGTCTCCTTTTCCAACTCCCTCTGTGTCGCTGTCAACCAATTAGTCTAAAAAAAGTTGCCTGTTACCTCCTGCAGTTCTTCACGAAATATCGCGTCTCCCAGTGCTTCGGGTTGGAGGCACCATAGGGAGGCCCATGGTTGAGCCTCACTGGGGCCCCAGCGTAGCAGGAGCGACGCGTTGTATGACACAAACCGTCCTGATATATTGAAAGATTTCACAGTGTTCGCCACATACTCTGATATCAAAAACCTATTTAGACAACTATGAGTGCCATGAGTGAGGGCCTGGCAGGTGTACTCCCGCAGTGCAGGGCGAGTGGCACACCAAATATCCACACACCACAAACACTCCATCACACTATGCAGTGGGGCTTTCATGTGTGGCTTGGTATGAAGACGAGATGGGTGTTGGTCCAGTCAGCCATCTAAAATGCAATTGATGTTCCTGGCCCAGAGCGGGAGCTCCCAACATGTGGGAGAAACTCCCTTTCTAACTCCAGATAGAAGGCTTCATCATCAATATTTGGAGTGCAGACGTTCAGGAAACACATCTTCTCCCCATCTAGTTGGCCAGGCAGCAAGAGATACCTCCCTTCGATATCAGCTTTAAAGTCCTGTATCTGAAAGGTGACATGAGATGCCACCCATATTGAGACCCCACAGGCATAATTTAATTACAGAGCAGAGTGGAGTTGTCCCCTTCACTTCCAGTGTAGCTTGTGTGCCTCCTCTATAGACAGGCGCATCTCTTGTAGCAGTGCGATGTTAAGGCCCTGCCTATGCAAATACGATTGTACCCTATGGCGCATTACTTGTGAATTGAGGCCCTGGGCATTCCAAAATATGAATTTAAAGTGGGTCATCATCCCAATTGCATGCTACCCCCCTGCCAGCATCCTCACAGCACCCCAATCCTCCCTCCTGCAATGTTGCCATTGAACCAACATAACAGTCATAACAAATCCAAACCCACCCTCCGGGTAAACACCGTCAAACAACTTGTGCCTTCCCATCTAGATCAAGCACCCTCCTCATGTCTCACCCTGTAATGCAAGTCAATGAGGATCCAGGGTGGGCATCTGGAAACCATTGCATGAAACTGAGTCCATCTGAGCCCACCCATATTAGATCATCCACTCTTACACTTCCTCACGCACGCACCTATCTCTCAACACACTAAGGCCCATATTTATACTTTTTTAGCGCCGCATTTGCCCCACTTTTTGACGCAAAAGTGGCGCAGACTTACAAAATACGATTGTATTTTGTAAGTTTGCGCCGCTTTCGCGTAAAAAAATAACGCAAATGCAGTGCTAAAAAAGTATAAATATGGGCCTGAGTCACACAAATCAACTCCACTCACAATTTCAGCAACCACCCCCGGATGTCAATTAAGAAGTCAACAGTGTGGGGTGGGGTGGCCAACCTATTCACTCTGTCTCCATCTCCTGCCTCCAACCCACAAAACAATAATTAAGCAGTACTTATGGCCCATCCAGTAAGCCATGGGGCCCGACAGCCTGGATCAGCATGTCCACCATTACAGTGGGAGAGAGGTCACCCTCTAAGACCCCAGAAGGGGCATAGTCTATGAGGACACAAAGCAAAAGTTAGGTCTTCAGGCTTCACCCGTCGCTTGAGAGTCCTCCACAATGTATGGGGTCCTGTCCTCTGAATTGAAGCCACTCACGGCCTTCACCAGCACTTTCGCCTCCTCACTTTCTGATCGCTGTCTCTCCAGGTCCAGAGTGCCATCACCTCATACCACCACATGCTGGGAAGACTAGGATGCTGCCTCCCCATGCCATCCTCACCTTTGGGTTGGATGCGACTGATGCGACCCAGAAGGCTGGTCCCCAGTGCTCAGGAGGGCCTGCGCAGGTATCTGGTGAGCTGCATGCATCTCCAGGCAATCCCAGACCTCCTTAGGAGTGGTGAAGAAATGTATGCTGTCAACATGGAGCACTTTCAATTTGGAGGGGTGGAGGAGCATATAACGGAGATCCATTCCTCTGAGCTTCTGTTTTACTCCCTCAAAGGTCATCCACATTTGTAGTACTTGCTTGGTATAGTCTAAGAATATGCAAATCACTTGATTTTCATATGTGGGATGTCCAGCTTCACTGACCAGTAGCAGGACAGGGTCTCTGTCTCTGTAATTGAGCATTTTTGCAATCACAGTGTGCACTGGGGCCCATACAGGGGGCTCCGGTGCAAGAATGAGGTGGGCTCTCGACAACAAATACTGAAGATAAAGCTGCCTCTAGAAGAGTCTCTCTAATCCAGCGTTCCAGAAAAAGTTCAGGTTTCTGGCCTTCCACTCCTTCTGGAAAGCCAACAAAGTGCAGAATACAGCTCTCAGAGCAGCCCTCTGCATCTTCAGCATACCACTCCAGTTCCATCCTCCTAGTAGTAGTCAGGGTAGAGAGTGCCTTCTTTAACGTGGAGACTTCACCCTGTAAATCAGTTACATGTTTTTCGGTTGCCAGTGATCTTTTCACCACCTTGCGGGGTCCTCCCTCAGGAGGCCAACATCTAGCAAGATGGTGTCCATCTTGTCCTGGACCGCTGTACTGGACGTCTCAATCGACACCAGGATTTCTGTCTCGGTGGGTCCCTGCGGCTCCTTTCGGGTGTCTGCCGCACCTATATCCAGGGACCCGCTCTGCAGCATCATCCCAGGGGCCACGAATTGGTCCATCTTTGTCTGCTGAGTTCCTCACTGCGGACTGTCCTTTCCCATTATAGGTATGTGTTTAGCAGGGCGAAGGTGAAGGCAGCAACAAGAAATGAAGCCGCAGCTGCAGAGGCCTAGGGGCCACCTCCAGCACTGCTGGCCACAAAACTGCGGGTGAGGGCAGAGTTGAAGGGGCCTCACACTCAAATCAGAAGGCAGGGACAGTTCACTGTGTGAGATTCTAGCCAGGGCCTGACGCATATGACGACAGAGGAGACCACAAGTGAAGAATGCAGAAAGTACTATCAGTCCCCAGGAATCTCCAACCTGAGCCCAGCAGTAGGCCTCACGGGCGGGGACCAACAAGTAGGGTATGGCACTCAGGGAGCCTAGGCCATGCAATCACCCTTGCAGCGTCAAGGGTAACTAGGTCCCCAATCCAGCGGAGGAGGAGGGCCCCATTCGGAGCAGATTAGATACCCCATGTGGCCCACCTCTATGTTGCAGGCAGGCAAGTGCCTCCGCAACCACCAAAAGGCATTAAAAAATGGCCGCGGGCAAGAGGAAGTGCCACAGCCGAAGAATGTATGACCTTGGGCACCGGGCAATGTTTACAGTCAGTCACTGTGCATTAGGGAGTGCCAGACAGCTGTAGTGTCCATGCAGCCACTGTCCCACAGCGAGCAGCAGTGGGGCACCACCAGGGCTTCAATGAGGGCCGAAGTTCACCCTCAATACGATGCTATGCTTGTCTCTTCCAGCAGGTCTGCGCAGGGCCCCACAACATGGTGCGGCATGGGCAGCGCTCACGCTGGAGTGCCTCGGGTACCTACTCTCATCGGGCAGTGCTCCTCACCTCGCACAGCAGTGTCTCCAAGGCTGCGGGCCGTAGGAGAGAGGCGCATCCAACCCACTGCGATCACCTCTTTGGTGAGTTTGCCCCCAGGTCCATCATCTCCCACGGGTTCACTCCAGGGGCTGCCTGTCCTTAGCTTGCGGCACCTGCATGGAGACAGAGCTGCCCCGGCAATGTTCGCCGTTGCTGCCGCCTCCCTCCACGTATCTTGTGGTCTTTGTGCCATGCAAGAGGGTGCCTACTCTCTGCAGCAGCCCTAAACTGGTCCCCTGGCCATCGCAGCAAACAGCGCCTGGGGTTATGAGGGCTGCAGCAGGGTATGGGGAGATTCAGGGTGGATTTTAGAGGTTCGGCAACGGAGCTCACTATGGCTCGACCATTACGACTGCCATTTCGGCCACGTCTCCGATGGCTCTATTATACTTTACAAACACAGAAATTAAGTATCTGTTACATTTCCTGTTCTCGATGCCCAATAGGATCTCAGCAAACCCTGAGAGCAGGTAAACTCCCTAGTTTCTCACATTTTCACAGTAGACCATAGAATAAGTCTCTGAAAAGCTACTTCATCCACATCTTGCGATCCAGTATGTATGTTTGACCGGCCGTCTCGGGCTGGCCAAGCACAAATGTGCAGTAGGCTCACTCCAGCCCAGGAACACAATTGCCAGGCTGGAGAGAGCCTGTACAGGCTCCTAGTCTGCCTGGGAGTGCCTTGCTGGACGCTCCCAGCGAATCCTGATGCTGCTATGAGTAGAGTCAGGATTGGCCGCAGAGCAGGCTGGGAGCCTGTGCCTGTCGCCAGCAGAGGAGCGTACGGAGAAGTGCAGCGTGGCACAGCGATGGAAGTAAGTGCAATAAAAAAATAAAAAATGTAAGCACATTTTTACTTACCCCCTCGCGCGCCGCCCTACCCCTTCTCACTGCGGGCGGCTACTGTACACCACACCCAGCTTGTTAAATAGCGCCCTGTGCATACTGAAAGCTCTCAGAACTTTAAGAATACAAAATAAAAATTAAATTTTGTGGCAACCACGGAGCACATACAGCACAGTGCTAAACCTACTAGCTACTTGAGGCTGGATTGATAGTTTATTAGGTTAACCTGCCTGCTGCAGAGAGATGCAGCCTGTTTTATCCACCAAATGTGTGCAGTTTCATCCACTAGTGTGTGTACATATCAGTTAACGTTCATGCACGAAATACCTTATCATTTGCCATATAATAATAAAAGCATTTATATAAAACATCACTGTCTTAATTATCACTTTTTTTATATAAATTACTTATAAAAAAAGAACAGATGCAAATGTTATCAACCTTGTAAGGATGGAGTGGTGGTAGGGCATCAACCATAGTTACATTAATATCTGCCACTTCCTCTCCCTCCATGTTGGTGTTTTTAGAGTTTTAACACAATGCTGGTTTTCACAGCCTGTAAAAACCAACATTGTGTTAAAACTCTAAGAAACACAAACCCAGGCGCATTGTCTATTGGTTAGAGATGCCAATAGACAATGAGTCTGTGTTTTTGTTTCACAATGTTGGTTTTCACCTGGGCTCGGATCGTGTTGGGCTTGAGGATCCACGAGGACCCCGAGCTCAGCTAGAGCCGGGCATCTGGCTTCAGCCATGCTCGAGCTTTGAAGGGCTCGCCCCTTATTCCTACATGAGCCCTCTTAAAAAAACATTTGCATTCGGCTGATTTTCCCACCTTAACTACTATACTGTACTGATGAGAGAAGGTGTGGTTAACGAGGTGTAAAAGATTTATGTTGCAGGGTTTCCTTCATATAGGACTTGTGCTGACCTGGAAATGCCCACTCACACCAGGCCATCTTGCACCCTCCACCTCTACTACTTAGAGCTCTATGCCAGAAGCTTCGGTTCTTTCAGTGAGCAACCCAAAGTGGGAAGGTGTACTGGAATGCAGGCAAGAGTGTAGCATAATTGTTCAGTGCCTGAGATGAATTCAGCCATTCTAATCATCTGCTTTTTTTCTCCTCAGTGAGAAACCCTGAGTTGGCTAGGGATGCCCAGACTCTGGACTCAAAGCTATTTGTGCTATGGGATTCAGGTTGCACGTCACTAATGAGGTCCAATAAAGCTGAATCATGCTAGGGGTTGCTTGTGCTCCAATACAAATGGCATGAGGGCTACATCTTTATAATGGTCTGTCCCTCAGGGATGGGGCCAAGGCTTATTCCCATAGGATTAATGTGATAATCTCCAAATAATAAGTGAAGCATTAAAGAAAGGAAAAAAGTGTATTCCTCAATGCAGGCTCTATCCACAGCTGTACTTCCTTCTCCAGAAAAGTCTCTCCTCCAATTGCCCCCTCAACATTCCACAATTATTCATAAATACCCCTGGAATATTCCACCCTTCACAATCCACATTCCACTCACCATTTCAAGATACTACACATCGCCCTCCTTATACAAATAGCAACACTAAAAAGAATACTGAAAGATACATACAATTCGCTAGATCTTTGCTAACCTGCAAACTGAAAAGGAAATACAATAAATGTACACATAGCATAATAATACAATGTCATAAGACATTTTACAATCTCCAACTATTAGCATAGTATAATCATCAAACTTCCTTGGAGGTCTGTGATTTTTTTCTCTGAATCCAATTGAGCTCCACACTTTATTTCACCTCTGTGCACATCAACACTAACGCCTTTTGTTTTCTCTTTAACGTTTTGGTTTTCTTTCTCCTTCTTCCACTGTTCTTGCATCTGATGTGGAACTTCTTTATTTCCTCCTCCGTCTTTGAAACTTTCACCACTCTATTGCATTATTAAAAACTAAAATTATTTTCATTGGTCTGCTAAAGTTTGAATGCATACTGTGTATAATAGGAGCCCAGACCCTCACAATATCTCCCACCTTTACCTTTGCAAGTTTTGCAGCTTCCTTCTCGTCCACATTCATTTTCCTGTTCATCACTTTACATTTTACCTTCTCCTTCCAATCCTCATCATTGCCACTGACTTTCATTTCTGCACAATGTTTCACCCATGCAGGAGACAATATTGAGTTGGATCTCCTTCTCCCTAAACATAAATTGAGTTTTCCCAGTGGTAGCATGCAATCCCAGTTCAAAAGTTATTTTAGCTATTTCTTTCACAAGCTTTTCACTAACTGTATAGCTTCTTTTATTGTGCATAGCGTTCTTTCCATTGTACCAATAGTCTCAGTGTGATATAATGCAGCCCTTTGAATGAGTGATGCCCCTTTAAAAAAAAATAATTCTTCCATCTCTCTTGAAACAAACAGGGCACTCTTGAAGAACATGATTTGAGGGTATGAGCTGTACTGAGGAGGTTGAGTGAAAAGGATTAAGATTGAGGGAGGATAAATGTAAATTTCATAACAGACAGTTAGATTTTCCTGGTGATAAATTGATGGAAAGTGGTTTAAAACCGAAAAGGGAACTTGTGCAAAGCATAATGAAGATGCCGGCACCACAGAAAAAAGATGAGTTAGGATCCTTTTGAGGTCTTGCAGAATTTTGTAGTAAGTTTGTGGACATTTTTTGCTGTGAACATTTTTAAGGAGCATGAATTGTGCCTTAAATTGTTTACCATTATTTTGACTTTGCACCTTGGAACTTTTGTCACCCGAGTCCTTCCTATTTATAACCGACACAGTTTCAGTAATGTTACGAGAAGCATGTTTTTTATTCTCCTCAATACATGCCAAACTGAACTCTAATCTCTTAACTAAATTAATCATCTCACTAAGAGAGGGATCATCCGGTGTCCATAACTCCTCCCTGACTTTGCCGTTGTTACGACCCAACATAAATTGATCCTGCAAGCGTTCATAAAGGGTATGTCCAAACTTGCAAGATGATTATAATTTTCTTAACACTGTAATATGTTCCTCAACCGTCTCACCTTTTGCGTGCATGCGTTTCCCAAAATAAAAACGTATAATGATGGATGATAACTTAGATAAAAAATGGGAGTCTAATTTCTTTATACATATTTCAAATGCATTTAATCCATCACCTTCACTTTCTGGTAGTTCTGGTAAATGGTCACACACATCCTGACCCTATGGCCCCAAACAGTGTAGGAGAGGTGAGGCCTTTCTTTCAGCATTCAAACTAGTCCCACAACTCTCACATACATAAAGAATACACTTTTCCCATCTTATCAATGGCTCTCCTGGAGATGACATAAAAAGTATAGGTGGAGATACATTCTGCATTCAATATTATTACAAGCACTAATTACGTCAGAAATAACTGTTTCCCAAAACACGAATTTTCTCCACAAAATCCACACAATGTAAAGAAAACAGAATGAAATCAGGCATGCAGAATTCAAATTCTAGTGGCACTCACAGTGTATGCTCAATACACAGTGTATGCTCAAAGATGTAAGAGTTATAATCACAGAAACTAACTGCAAATCACCATAGATATTACATGGTGCTGTCCAGATAGTCCTGTGACTTACAATGACAATGGGTGTGCGAATCACTGTAGATATTAGTTGTTGCTGTTCAGATAGAGCCATGACTCGCAATGGTAAGGGGTGTGCGAATCACTATAAACTCATCCTATAAACTTCCCAGCAAAATTTTTATTTTTCCTGTGTATCGGCTTAATCCAGGTATGCGAATCACTGTTCGCTGCAGACCAGGTGTGTGGATCACCGTAAGATCCACCAAAGATGGTGGACACAGGGTCAGGAACTTCTTGTGTGCACCGTACAGTGTGTACCTGTGTAGGCAAACGTGCTTTTATATAGCTGCCTCACAATGTTCTTTCTTCTTTCCGGGAGCCTGGGTAGAAACTGCACCACAGGCACACAGGCAAGATGAAGCACACGCACAATTGTGCTGGTCCTGCATGTGGTGGCTGGTTGAAGCTGTGGTATACACGTGCTGACTATTTGAGAGTCGCAGTGGTCCGCGGTGAAATAGGTAAGGAGCCCAGTTACACAAATGTTGCAGTTCACATGCTGCAGAGCTAATTTGAATGTCGTGTTCCACACTCTCCCAACTGACTTGAGTGCTTACACAAATGTCACCACTCACACGCTGTGGCACTTATTCGAATGTCGCAGTCCACGTTCCCTCAACGGACTTGAAAATAGAGCACTTTCCAGGCAATGAAAATCTGAGGAACATTGCTTGATAAATACAATCTTTAATAAATGACCTGCCACCCAGAGAAGTGAGGAAAAAGTCATCATTAAATTTGATCCATAAGAATTCATCTAAAGGCAAATGTGACCAAAACGTGTTAGAGCCTGCAGGAGGTCCCAAAATGAATCCCATCCCCATCACCAAAATATGATAATCTTCAAATAATCCACAAGTGAAGCATTAAAGAAAGGAAATGAAGTTTATTCCGTAATGCAGGTTCTATCCAAAGCTGTACTTCCTTCTCTAGTAATGTCTCTTCTACAACTGTCACCCCAACATTCCATAATCATACATTAACACCACTGGAATCTTCCATCCTTCACATTCCACATTCCACTCACTCACGAATGTTGTCCTAGTTAATTACCAGTGGCTGAGGTTAATTCAAGCGGTTAACACATAACTTTTTGAACTTCTGAGTAACTTGTGCATGCTCACATACATCGGAGTCCTCAGGACTGCTCCAGGTAACATTCGCCCCTCAGTTACAGTTCAAACTCTTTACCTGTGAGAAAAAGAAACGAGTTGTATTATGGGAGTTGGTATCTTGTTACCTGCCCTTAGAGGAACGGTCTTGTTCATAAAGCGATAATTGCAAACAGGAAGGATACTGCCTAAGGGGTAGATCAGCTACATCACAATATAGGAGTGTGACAAGAAAAGGATTATGGGATATATGGCAGCTCCCCATTGATTGAGATGTGAATGTTTTGGCCTATAGTTTCTAGCACAGTCTTACAGCTTCAAGGGAGTAACCTGACACTGTAACACACCTCTGCACCCAGATGCACTCGAGCTCCCTGAGGTGACCTGTTGGTGTGTCCTTGGACCTTGCCTCAAAACTCCCTTAAATCCAGGAGATTGGTCCCATAAGTCATTGTACTCTACCTGGACTGCTGTCTTTGTTTTCCTCCTTAGGATTGCATTGCATCTTTCTGAAAAATGCACTCTGTTTACTTTTAGAAACTCTGAAAATTCATAACTCGAAAAGTACTCACCTGACCCCAGTGATCTTGGAATAAAAAATTTATGAAAGTATATGTTATTTGTATAAATTGATTTTGGATTTCTTTATTGAGTGTGTGTCTCACTTACTGCATGAATGTATGCCTTACATGCTTAGCACTATCCTCCGATATGCCTAACTGTTCCACCACACTACCCAAAAAGAGAGCATTTTAGATGTCACGTGTGCCTCTGTGATACCTCTGAGGATTGCTTGGACTCTTTGGAAAGTGTACCTCATTTTGGTCCACTATATAAAGAGCCAGCTTCCTACAGGGAGGCTACTTTGTAGTTAGAACAACTTCATACATTGAACAGTAGAATCATTTTAAAGTTATTCACAGATCTATGGTCAGAGACAGATGGCAGTATGTTAGGATGGAAAGCTTGTTGCAGCCAATACTTGACTGGCAGATCTAGGTCCTCGAAGGTGTCCAAAATCTACATCAATTATTTAGAGTGGCTTGCCATTTCCTTAGCAATCCACTTCTTCACAATAATCAGAATGTTCAGTCCATTTAGGAATGGACAATCTCACTACCACCAAGTACAAGAACCATTTAGTGGGGGTAGGATGGCAGATGAATGATTATAGCAGTACTGGCCAAACTATTTTTTAAACACTGTCTCAAATATCAAGTATCAGTAAAAGCAGAATCTGTTCCTGCCATTCACAAGATGGTGCCAGATTGGCATTTTCACCACATTCTTAAATTCTAGACCTGCATTCATAGATCCCTGAGAACTTGTGACACCTACTCACGGGGTCCGGGACTGTTCAGAAAAAGAAGTAATGTTAGCAGGTTAATAAAGTGTAAATCCATAAAAAAGCAAAATGTAAAACTGAAAAATCTGTAATGCTTTGTTAGGATTTTGAAATTGGAGGCTAAAAATTGCATTTGTATCCTGAGCTTGCTTCGCGACAGCAGCACAAGAACATTAAATAGAATGTAGGATGGATGATTGGGTCCTCAATAGAAGCACTGGGGTGTGCTGACAAAAAGACACAGGCCCACATTTACAGGGCTCTTGCGCCTCCTTTTGCCACAATAGCGTAATTTTTCTAAGCTAGTGTGGCATTAAGGAGGCCATTCCCCAGGGTCATATTTACAAAGTGGTGCAATGTTTGCTTTGCACCACTGTGTAACCCCTTGCGCCACATTATGCCGGCACTAGACATAATGTATGCAAGAGGGCGTTCTGCCGTTAGGAGGACCAGAAAAGTGGTCCAGTGAAGTCTGCAAGATTTCACTGAATCAATTTTCCACCATTTTTAATGCCTGCACAGGGCAGGCATTACAATGACGGATCCATTGTACCCTATGGGCCTCCCTAGTGTTTTGCTGCACCAGTGCTATACACTGATGCTGCAAAGCGCCACAATTGCATCATAAGTTACTACGGTTTTGTGGAAACAACCGCTGTGGTGCGCCATATTATAAATACAGCGCAAACATGGTGTCGTTAGGTGGGGCTGGGGCGGCACAAGAAAAGTGGTGCATCAGGACCGATGCACCACTTTCTTGTAAATCTGGGCCTAAATTAATTAGGATCAAATTATAATGTAATTTTCTAGAGTCTCCATCTTTTTTAAATGAAATTACGTTTTAAAAAGCTTCAACTTTCACACTGAAATTAAAATTTCTATTTTTATATATGTATTGTTTGTAAATTAAATACAATATTTTAAAATGTCTGCATTTGTATTCTTAATTTTGAGTATTGAGTATTGTTTTAAAGCTTCAAATCATGCAAATTGCTTAGGCCAGGCTCCTTCGCTTCCAGTAGTGATTCAGTGATGGTAAGCAGAAGCCAAAAGTTGAAGAACCACTGTTCTATACTATGTAATCCTTATGGGGTTCACGTTTCCACCAATCTATTTCGTTATTCGGCTAACCATTATATAGTTGAGGACCATACACAGTTTCTTTCACTACATATTTTTGTACAAAGGAAGGCTACCGTGCTAATTTATGCATTTCATTCCTTTATGATGATATCCAGATGACTATTTCAAATAAGGAGGCGAGTAGCATCTCTATCATCATAACTTTTTTTGGCATTCCCGAATTCGGCTTCCAGACCAATTAGAAACGCCAGTCGCATTCTAGCTGTAGTGTTCGAGTTTAATATCCCTCCGGCCTAATCACTCAGGACAGGTCCCAGATCTCATTCAAAATGGGTCTCTCAACTAACAGCTTGGAAGTTTTGGGTCAGCGTCGTCTTTGACCTTTTGTCAGAAGATGAAGACTTGTCAAAGGTGCCACAAAAAAACTGCAAGTGATCATGGCCAATTTTATTTCGCTTGCATATGGAATCAGACAGTGAAACCTTTATAGCAGATGTCACAAACATTGTGAGAATCTTAAGAAATCCGCCTCCGATGGTAAATCACATAGGCTAGCACAATCAATACCCACAATTAGTATTCACCTTACAGATATTTACTTGGGTATTTGATTATTTATCTGGACTTGAGCATGTTTTCCTCTAAAAATGTGTTGAAACAAGTTGGCTTGTCTAGTTGCATATCTAACAGTTGAAGGGCCTCGTGTGCTGAAATGCTTTGTGAGTCATGTTCTGTGACCTCAAAACATATTTTCACAGTACAAAAACACTTCACAAGTCAGATAAGTCTTTCAGGTCCTTAAATAGGTGTTGTATCCATAAACAAATTCGCAAAAGTGATATGGCATAAAAAAGGTGCTCCCTCCTTTGTGCGAGTCAGTTGCCATCGCAAACCATTGTGGGACAGCATCTCCTTTGGGTATCATGTTGGATGATCTCAGGGGGCAGCAGGCAGTGGTCCAAAAGACCACTTGCCACCCCCCCACCAAGATGCTTTCTCAAACTGAAATCATTTTTTTCAAAACCATCTCTTTAACGGACACACAGACTGCTTTTAAAGAATGTTTCCCATTTTGGAATGCAAAAGGGTGGTCTGCTGTCACTTGCAAGCCACCATCTTTGCATTGCAGCCATTCATAGGAGATCGCACATACCTAAAAAAAAATATTAGGCAGGTAATTTAGCAACAGCCGATGAAAGGAAAAATGTGATGCAGCCTATCAGTAAATAAGGCACGTCACAAACTACTTTGCCATTTGCAAAATAGTTCATCTGCAATTTGCTCATCCACAGATTGTGAACCGGAACAGCACTTCATGCCCGAGGCTATGTCTAGGTAACTCAGGCCTCGATCAGGTAGTTAGAAATGAGCCTTGCCTGCCAGCCACCTTTCCCGACATATCAGTCACAACGTACAGGAGTATGTTGGTTAAAGCTATTGGTAGAAATAAGCAAGGAAGAGGGCACTTTTTGAGAGAAAAATTGAACAATGTGTGGACCTCTGTATTAACAGTCTGGCAAATCTACCTTCACTGAGAACTACTTTGGACAGCACACCTGACGCTACAATGAGTGGTGATTATGAAGAAACATTTTTATTTTTGTGGTGATATCAACACTAAGGGGAAGATTTACTCAATTTTGGAGCAAAACAGAGCAGCAATCAAATTTGCCTCACTGTGCTACACCAAAGGATGGTAAAAGATAGCTCCATGTCTACTAATATATGGCACTGTTTTTCTCTCCTCCAATGCTGGGGAATGCTTGGCTGCCAAGTGTTAACGAACACATCTTTGAACCATAGTGCACGGATGTGTGTTTTGTAAAACATATTTCCCATTCAAGTCTATGGGGATCGATCTGGTTACAAAGTTGCTGCAGGGATGGCAGCCTTGACCCATGAGGTCCTCGGGCACCTGGGGACACCGTCAGTCCACTCATCCTTGGGCAGTAGGGTGCAGGTGCAGGGGTGTCTTCTGGTGTCAGATCCAGCGCTGGTGTTCCTTGCGGTTACAGTGGGGTCTGCAGAAACACTCTGGAGGGGTGGGCTGGGGGTCCAGTCTGACCAAGCCAACAAGTGGGCTCAGGTCTCAGGTGGTGTGGAGATGAGGGAACACCCTTGGTTCTCTTATCCTGGGTCTGGGGCAGATGGGTGCAGAGGTGTCCTAGGACGCGTCGGGTCTTTCCCTCCTTGTCACTCGTGCTTGCAGGGGGGTCTGCAGAAACAGTCTGCAGACTCAGTTGTGAAGTCCACAGTGGGCAAGCACAGGGTGGGCTTCTTTTGTGGAGGGCCTGGGGACCACATTGACACCATTAACCAACTTCAATACTGGCTAGGCAGCTCAGGTGCAGTGGTGATTTCTAGCATTGGGTTTATGGCAGTCCCGGCCCTCTCAGGGCTTTCTTGCCATACTTTGATGACATCATATCCAGGAAGTAGTTCACCAGTGAATGCTGGAAAGGAGTGTTATGGAAGTCAGTGTGAGAATATATTCTCAATCTCCCTGAGGGTTTGTCATTCCCCCCTAAATTACGTGAAAATGTCACGGAGGACATAGACAAGGAGGCTGGGGCCAGAAAAAGGAAACTAAAGTTTTCTGAAAAGTAACTAGAGATATAGACATAGGAGTGTGTGTCCCATCATGATGAACTGTTTGAAAAAAACAGATTCACAAAATATATGTAAGGCAATGCAGCAGAAAAGTAAATGCGGTGGGAGTCACACAGATGTCCGTGGAGGACATTCAAACAAGATGTTACAACCTCCTATTCAGGGCAAAGGAAAAGGTATCTGAGGCCAGAGCAACAGGAGGAGGTCCCCTCACCGTCCCCACTCTTTGCACTTGAGGAACTCATGGAAACAGCATTAGAAAAGTCCGTGGAAGTCTTCAGTTCAATTGACACATCTGAGATTCCAGGTACCTCTCAAAGTAAGTCTACTGCAAGATTTTAATAAACACACTCAATATATGTTAATCATTGCATAAACACATGAAATATAGCAACTCATTGTGTAAATGGGCGTACATGAAACACCAACATCATAGCAGATATGGGCCACACAGAAATGCCAGTGTGAATAAGTTAACCTTGCACATGAACAGTGCATTATGGAAGATGTACACATTACAATTCACATTAGGCTGTTGTGACTTTTGAAACATTTATGATTTCAGCACAATGAATCCATATTACACAGCCATAGTAAAGTAAATAATAATGATTCAATTTTCGAACAGATATTCGTGCACATGGGAGTGATGTTTCTGAAGGCGAGGGCGTTGAGAATGTTCCAATGCAAAAGGATGATGAGCCACTTGTCGATGAGAATCAAGCCACAACTCCCTATTTTCCACCAATGAGCCCCACAGTGCAAGTACAGTCACAGTCATCCAATGTATTGGGTGCAGGAAGCTCTCAGAGTCTGAGTCAGAAACCTGTGTCAAGAGAAACAAGGGGCAGGTGTTGACATCTCACTCGCTGTATATCCACAGAGGGGGGGAATCTACCCACAGACAGACTTCATCTCCTGCTGTCACAGGATGCTGTGCTGCCTCTGCACCTCTTTGCAGGTGAGCTCAAATACCCCTAGAGACCTGCCGGTCCTCTGGATGGTTCACGACCTTTAACCTCTACAGCCTGCATGTTATTTTACCCAGAATTCACATCTAAGAGCCCTTTCAACATCCAAAAATGGGCAACATCCTTAAACTTGTACATTCTCTGGGCTCCCTTGGTGAAGTCTCATGAAAAGACATCATCTCCATTGAATTCATTCATCCAGGTCCCGGTCAGAGCAACAAGACAACCAAGTTAACTTGGAGATCAGTAGATCTGGCCCAGAACGTCCTGGGGAATGTGGAGCTCTTTAGGCAGCGGGGGATTGCAATCACCCCCAAGAGAAACTGAGTACCCACATGCATTAGAGCATTTAAGGGAATAGCCCCCTCTAATGGCTCGACTAAGAACAGACTACTCGGTCTTAAGAATTGTCCTCAGCAAGTCTCCTGCCCCATCAAGACAATGTGATGGCAGACCAGACATCAAGCCTGTGCCTGGGTCGGAAGAAACAAGAAAAATGGGGCTGGCTGTTTGGAACCTTAAATTAAAACCAGACTGTTAAAATGATAGAACAACAATGAAACTGCTCACCTGAAATGTGCTCTAAAGGTATGCTCTTGGAAGATCAATGGACTGACAAGCAATTTGGAAGATGAAGAAATAAACAAAAAATCTATGGTCGTTCCAAATAGTGCTTTTCCAAGAGACCTGGGGCCAGATGCAGGAAACGGATAGCGACTCGCAAACGGCAAAAATTGCCGTTTGCGACTCGCTAATCGCGTTTCCCTATGCAGAAATGCATATTGCGAGTCGGTACCGACTCGCAATATGCATTTCAGAATCGCAAATAGGAAGGGGTGTTCCCTTCCTATTTGCGATTCGGAGTGGCATGCAATACCATTTGCGACCGCATATGCGGTCGCAAATGGTGTCGCAGTTACCATCCACTTCAAGTGGATGGTAACCCACTCGCAAATTGGAAGGGGTCCCCATGGGACCCCTTCCACTTTGTGAATGGACCCACAAATATTTTTTCAGGGTAGGTAGTGGTCCAAGGGACCACTACCTGCCCTGAAAAAAAACCGAAACTAAAGGTTTCGGATTTTTTTTTTAAGTGCAGCTCGTTTTCCTTTAAGGAAAACGGGCTACACTTAAAAAAAAAAAACTGCTTTATTTAAAAGCAGTCACGAACATGGAGGTCTGCTGACTACAGCAGGCCTCCATGTTTGCGAGTGCCTAGACTCGCTATGGGGCCGCAATTTGCGACCCACCTCATGAATATTGATGAGGTGGGTCATTGCGACCCCATAGCGAGTCGCAGACGGTGTCTGAGACACCGTTCTGCATTGGAAATTGCGACTTGCAATTTGCGAGTCGCTCCGACTCGCAAATTGCAAGTCGCAATTCCCAACTTTGCTACATCTGGCCCCTGGTCACTAAAGCCCCACCAGCTGGAGGGTTTCATAAACCTCTTTATACTTGCATCTAAGCAACACAAGCATGGGCATTGTAAAGGCGGCTTTGCTATTTATGTATCCGACTATTGCACAATTGAGTCTGGGGCTAAAGACAGTGACAATGATGGACTGCAGGTAGTCCACCTGTTGCTCAAAACTTCAGATGGCAAAACCAAACAAAATTACATCGGTGACTATCTACGTCCATCCAAATGCTACAGCAAGGTCTGCGGCTTCTCATAAGCTGATTGACACCATAACAGACCTGAGTTCTGAGAGTCCGAGAAGCGACCTCGTTGTATCAGGTGACTTTAACATGTGGCTAAAGAGTGCTCTACCTCCCAACCAGATCACAGAGGCTCAAGACAGCTACTGGCTGATCCTTCCTCAGCATATTCCGGAGTGGCACATGGAGGTAGCCTGGAACTCTTTGACCTAAGAGCTCTAAATGGACACATCCTTTCAGATAAACCCCCCAGCCTCTCATATTTAAGTTGCTTTGGGACATCCCTAATTGACTAACCCTTCGTAAGTCTCTCTTTATTAAACATTACCTCCTTTTTTGGGTTTGGGGAGAAAAGGGTCAGCGACCACTGTCCACAGGAGATAACTTTCAACATTACACCGGGTGCACATGCACGGGCTGAAACTTTGGGCACCAAGGGTGTTCAATCAACCTGAAATGGATAAGGTACACCCTGGTCTACCTGCCGGAGCTTGCTACAGAAGCTAAACAGCTAATGGAATCCTTTAGCATAACAGCTGAAAATCCACTGTCAAGCTGGTAAAGGTTTACAACAGAATTTGCTAGTCAGCACGCTAGGCCTGTTTCAACCAACAAGAGGCTAAAAGCACAAACTAGAACCAATTCGATACAGATTGAGAAAAGGAGTATAAACTCACTGTGGAGAGCCATCACAAAATCATCAGTGGACCCCACAATACTAGACAATCTAGGGAAGGCTAGAAGGCATCTAAAAACGGAGCAAAAGAACCTCCAAAGGGACATAGGGAACACCTTCTGGGCAAAAATACTTTATGACCTCAGGTCAAACAACTCTTTGAGCTTTTAGCAGACCATAGACGAGGTTGGGAGATCCCCTCCTAACATGGCTTTTTCCTACATCTCTGAGTTAATCTGGCATAATTTTTTGTCTGCCCATTTCAACACACTGCTCACTCAGCCTGGGCCATTCCTTCAGGGAGGCGGCCCAGATTTTCTACATCCTTGCCAGCCCAGACAGGGAGCAGGAATTACTACTCATCATGGGGCCCAGTTTTACTAAATCTAGTCCAGAAACAAATTAGCAAGGGATGCAGAAACGTGGCACCAGGCGCGGGCGGAATCCCCTCTGTAGTACATAAGGAAGATCTATCATTCTGAGCTGCACACTAGGGTCCACTCTTTTCAACATCTTGCAGCAAAACCATATTCCCTCTGCACTGTGCAGTTTGATCCTCACTCCAATATTCAAGGCCAGGGGTGGCTCCCCCATTAAGACGGAGGAGCATCGCCCCCTGCCAGCAGCGGTAGCTGCAAACCTTTACAAGGATACGATAATCAGTTTTTGTTATTGTTTCCTTACAAGGGGGCGGGCCCCACAAGTGACAAGGAGTGAGGGGGAGTGCTCAGCACTTCTCCTCAGAGCGCATGGGTGTTTGGCCGGCTGTCTTGGGCAGACCAAACACACATGCGTAGTAGGTTCTCTCCAGCCCAGCAACACAACTGCCTGGCTGGAGAGAGCCTCCACAGGCTCCCAGTCTGCCTGGGAGTGCCCTGGCTGAGCACTCCCAGCCAATCCTGAAGCTGCTCGGAGAAGCGTCAGGATTGGCCGCAGGGCAGGCTGTGAGCCTGTGCCTGTCTGCAGAGACGGAGGAGAGGAGCGGCGCTGCGTAACGGAAGAGGTAAGTGTTTGTTTATTTTTATTTTTATTTCATTTTTATACCCACTGGACCATCCTGGGCCCACGCCGCCCTGCCCTTTATGCACACTGCGAGCCGCAACTGTTCAAGGGTGGAGACAAAAGGGCCATTGGGAATTACTGGCTGATAGCAATGAGGCCAAAGGCTTTGCTGAGGTCATACTAGATAAGTTACAACACTGGGCCGAGTGCAGTCATATCATTTTGCCAAACCAAACTGGGTTCACTAATTATGTTGGTACCTCTGCTGACATCATGGCACTTTCCTTACTTACTGATCAAACCAGCAATCATCTGGCGTACCTAAGTTTCATCGACTACAAGTCCGCATTTGATAAGGTTGACAGGGGAAAGCTCTGGTGCAAAGTGGCTGCTTTTAATATCCCGGATGATCTACTAGGAGCCCTGGAACTACTAAACAAAGACATATGGGTCAGACTTAAAATTGGGTACATCTCACACCTGTCTAGATCCATCAACACTACTTAACGCCTTAAGCAGGCTGTGTTCTTGCTCCAACCTTAGTGAATTCCCACTCTCCTGAGCTGGGGGCTTCCATCTGTCAAACCTGCTGTATGCAGACGACTTGGTCTTGATTAGTAGAACTAAGGTTGGCTTACAGCGCCTTTTTAAATGTCACCTAAGCCTACTCAGCCAGGAACGGGCTAATAATCAACAAAAAGAAGACAAAGATCCTTGTAATCCATCGCCATAAGTTACAAAAACCTATGTGGCCTTTAAATCAAGAAAAGGTAGGGGTTAGCAAATACTTTAAGTAGCTTGGGCTCATATTTATACTTTTTTAGCACTGTTTTTGCGCCACTTTTTGACGCAAAAGCGGCGCAAACAATTGTATTTTGTAAGTTTGTGCCGTTTTTGTGTCAAAAAGTGGCGCAAAAACGGCGCTACAAAAGTATAAATATGGCCCTTGGTGCCCTCTTCAGTGAGAATGAGAAATTCGGGGACCAAATAGAGGAAATCAGGAAAAAGGTCTTGCTTTGGGATATGGGCTGTGGTCCCTCTATACAAAACTGAAAAGCCTCACGCTCACACCGATCCTGCAAGTAGCCCAAGCAAAGGTCCTTCCAAACCTAGCCTACAGAAGTGAGGCCATAAAGGGCTAAGACAGTAATATCCAGGTCAAAATGTTACTTAAAATCTACAGACACATCTTCCAGTTACCTTCTTACGCATCCCCAGCACAAATCAGGATGGAGATTGGCATTGTTAAGCACTCAATCGCATGAATGGCAGCTTTTGCAATATGCTGCCGTAAATTTAAACTGGCAAAAGAGGGCTCACTTGGTCACTTTCATTGGTCTGAAGTGGAAACAAACATCATTCCCCGGCCAATGATTACCTGCAGCTGGCCGTCTACACTCTCAGCCTAATAAATGTCTGGGACCTACCTATAGGCCATCAGCAATTCAAAAATCTGACAAAAGCAAGCTCACATCTGCTTTTGCTGCTAGCTGACAAGGACTCCTTGTGCAGACGATATCATGGCTGGGTAACACTCCAAAATTACACAAGGCTGAAACCACAGAGACACCTAAGTGAAACCTTCAATGACTGGACATAGGCCCAGTTCATGAAATACAGGTTGGGACTACTGCTGATCCTTGTTGGGTATGCGCTCAGAGCCAAGAAGACATTGTCCACGTACTCTGCTTGTATCCCACCCTCATGGAGGACCAGCGCAAGCTTCTCCGGTGACCATGGAATGCAATTGGCATCAGGTCTTGCAGGGAGGCAGTGGTACCTGTTCTGAGTCATCTGATACTAGGCTGAACTGACATCATAAAGGCAATGAGCTTTTGGGCCCTTTACTATAATCCCTACTGCTTTCCTGCTCGATGCTGGTAACTTTATTTGTATCCCTTTTCAGTCTCATGATGCATAAGTGGGCTTATTGTCAGGCCCCTCAAGTTTTGCCGACTTTTCCCACTGCTCATTGTTATTTTATTGGCTTTTCCCGCTCACTTGGTAATGGTTGCCCTAGTGGTAGGATAAGGCCTTTAGACGCCCAGAGTGCTGTTCCAGCACTCTCTATGAGAATACACCCTCCACTTTAGTACAGGTTAAGGCATTTAGACGCCCTGTTTGCTGCACCAGCACTTTCAGTGATAAACACCTTGCACTTTAATAGAACGATCCTGGATGCAGGCTTAATTCGTGTCTTTCATACGATTAAATCTTAAAATGAGGTTTTTGTTGTTCATTTGCAGATGGCTTGTTGGTTTTAATGTGGTTGGGAGCCAATCAGATCCACTCTGTGCGCCCCAGTCATTTTTTCCCGGTAGCATTTTATTTATATTTTATTATTCTACCGGGGCTGTCTTTGCTTAATGCCACATTCTGCTATGTGTACGTGTACCTTTTTAGTGTAGTTTACTGTGTACTGTATTGCATTGCAGAAGAGCTTTCTTCTTTATAAATCACCCAATAAATATTATTGTCAATACTTAATGACATCTTTGATGTGTGCTGAATAAATGTTTCATTTTGGAGGTCGTTTGAGAGATATGCTCCACCTTTGACTGGGACCTCATTGCACTCATATTTCCTTTTCTCATCCCTCAATGCATTACTGCTGTAGCTGACATCGTCTCTTGAGTCGTCTATATGTTTTAGCATAGTGGAAAGTATTGTTTTTATTCATGACCAACATTTTTAGCACTGCATTGGAAAATGCCTTTAAATCACCTGGAATGGCAATACTTATATCTACACTTTCTGCCACTCATGCTTCACTTCCCTTACGCCCACCCTACAGCAGCCCGACCCCTCTCCCTGCTGGCATGAATGCAGCCTTCCGTGATGCATACAGAGCAAACTTTTTGCTCTCAGGGAAAATGTTTACGAGTACCTATGACTATGGCGATTGACACCTCTACCAACTGCAGGGTTTATTTCTTTAATATGTGCCAGTGTGTCTCAAGTTACACCAATCTCAGTAGTAAAATGTGAGTGCCCTTAAAAAACACAGTTCAACATTCATTTATGTAAAGCAGTCGTGAGCTCTTCATTGATGTTTAAACTGTAGGGTTTGTGGTGCACATGCATAAACATTACGCAGACCATGATTTTTATATTAACTAAGCATATGTAAAGTATCTTCACGGCAGTGATGTATTTTGAAAGCCTTTATTTCTTCGTCTCCTTTTCCTAGGCAGTTTTCTCTTAATTCAGCAGCTCGCTCACATCGTTCCAAAGGTGCTAAATTAATTTCATAGTGAAATTTGCTATTTTTATTTCACCGATACTGTCTCTGGCAATGTTACATTCGTTGCCACAGTTGCTAGTGATGCAAACAGCACCGTTTACAGAGGTTACCTATTAACCATGGGACATAGACACTAGACACTTTGAGGGTGGAGAGGATGTTCGGGCCAGAGCTGATGATTTTGGACCTGGGCGGCCAAGATCAAGTCTCAATCATAGTTCAACATCCTATGATTCTGGGCAAATCAGTTAGGCCCATTTTTACAAAGTTTTTAGGTCGGGTCTGTGTTACTTTTATAACGCAGACCAGAAGCAAAATCCTTTTAGGGAGCTACAAACCAACGAAATTTGGTATTTGCATTAGTTTGTAGAAAAAGGTAATGCAAACCAACTTGAACCTCTGCTTTGCGTTACTCTGCGACAAGGAAGCGTTCCATGGGTAGTACGTGGGTGTTTCTGTGCAGCCATCCATGGTTTTGACCCAAAACCCTATCTACTAACAATAGTAGAAAGGGTTATGTCCCAAAAATGAGCAAAACCAGAACGCCAGGGTTAAAAGGAGAAATGCTTTTATTTTCCATAGCTTTCCCCACTTTGCATGTGTGCTGCACTGTACAGCACACATCCAGAGTGGGAAAAGTTTTAAAGTTAGCTTGACAACAGTATCTTGTATTGGAAGGGTACCCTTCAAGTAGAAAACGTATGATATATTCATGCAGACACCATTGCTCTATGGTGCAAAGTTGTGAGCTTGGTGCACGGCAGCCTGATTGTGCGCAGGCACCAGGAAGCGAGCAGGATAGTGCCATATCTCCGTAGATATGGTGCTTTCCTGCTCTCTACCTGTCATGCAGCACAGTGGAGCAACTTTGGTGCTGAACTGCATTCTATGACAGGTTTGTAAATCTGGGCCTCAATCTCCTAAAGAAATGAATGTGATCATGTGTCATGTAACTAGTGCTCATGTAAAGCTCTCCTATACCTTCAGGTTGAGTTTGCACAACATAAAACTGCAACAAAAAAAAAATACTATTTTTCCACCTTCGGAGTGAAGCTAGTGAAGTGGCTACTTTCATTGCCACAGCGTCTCTTACTGTAATGCTTTATAACATAGCAACCACATACGTATTTGTAAAGCGCATGTTGGAACAGATGATTTTTGTTACTGAACTCAAAGTACTCATTTTATCGACCCCAGAAGGCTGAATTGACCCATCAGATGTTGAACTTCTGACCATGAGGTCAAGCATTCCCTCTGCTCAATCAAAACTCATTTTGCAAACATTCCTCCACTCTGCTGTCTGTCATTTTCTATTTGCTAAATGCCATTTTACCTTCTGTCCTCAATTATGTTTTCTAATCCATGCCAAACAGCGTAGTTATCAAACTTCCCTGAACATTTAAATACATACTTTCCAGCCAGTGAAGTGGCTCACACTTCAGTACTTCCTCTGCTACAGCTTCTCTTACCGTCAAACACTTATCTCTGCAGTAGATGCTCTAGTCCTCTGTTCCACTATGACCTCTCTGTCATGTGCTGAATGCATGGTTTCTTTCTGACATTCTTCAACATACCTTTCATCTCTGTGCTCTTTTCCCAACAATATTTCAACATACATATTTAAGGTGGTGCTTAATTTGAGCCAGTAGGGGCTGGAGACTGACTCATACCTTTTCACATCAGACATAACGTGAGCAAGAGAGGGAAAACACACTAAACTGAAAGACAATGGAAGAGAAAGATTTAAAAAAGCCACAGAGGGAGGAAGTAGATCTGCAATGTTGAGATAAATCGTCAGGGAATGTCTGGTAGTGGATTAAAGAGACATCAGGTGGATTTAGAACTCTGCTGCCAGCCGTAGGCTACTGAGCAGAGCACTGGGCACCAGCGCTAATTCTTTCACAAATCAAGCACTGATTAAAACAGGGATGTCAATTCCCCAGAATGCTACTCACAATGACATCACGGGAAATGACATCATAAGACATTTCATGTCTTTCTGGAAGTGATGCGACATGACATTTGACCCTGGTGATGTCATAGGAAGTACACCACTGATGCTACATACTCCATAATTAGTTTTAAATTAAGAGTTACTGTGTATACCATTGTCATATTACCCCACGTCTTGTTCATTCACCATCTCTACATCTGACGAATGCGGAGAGAAACTCCTGATATGGAGTGAGTGTTGATGGCTTACAGAGCTGAGGAACATACTGAGAGACAAGTTGCTGACATGAAGGGTGGAGAGGCCCAGAGTGAGTCAGTCATGAGTGAGAAAAGTAATCCAAAGCAAAAGACTGAAGGACACAAAGTGATGTCTACATGTACAAATAAGTTGTGTTTTAGATGTTGTTTTAATTTTCCACACAGAGGAAAGTGTCCCTCCATTGGGTAGGTATGTAAAGGCTGCAGGATAGTGGACCATTTTGTGATAGTGTGTAAAGCGAAGGAAAAAGTAAGTGTGTTGGTGCAAAGACAAAATGGCCACCAGAACGTTCCAGAAGCAACATTTGACGCATGATCACAAGGCCAAGTGGTGACATCAGTTGAGGCAAATCAATACTAAACTAAGTCGATTGTCATTTAAATCATCGTCAAACACTGCCTCTGCCACAATAAGAAGTGAAAGTGAAGAAAGTGATTGTGCCATGTTGATGTTTACTTCAGAGAAATATGTACATGGCTGACTGGTCGCATTTGAAGAAAAATGTCAGTCAAAGAAAAGTGGGAATGCCAAAACAGCCAAATCATATAAGCACTGTCCAAAGATTACATTGAAAATAAATGGGTGTTTGGTACCTTTCATTATTTACAGTGGAGCATTGATAAACATAATGCCTGAAGAGAAATACAATGAAGTGTCTCCATTACTGCAGCTTATGCCATCAAAGACCAAAGTGTATACCCGGGCTGCATCAAAGCCCATAAAGAGTCAAGATTAATTTGTAGCGACAGTGAAAAATGAGAAAACAAAGGTACAAGCACCGATCAATGTGCTTCAAAGTACTGCGTCACAGGCCTGTTTGCTCAGTTTCGACATGGCTGCTGATATTGGAATGATTTCTGTGAATTACCACAAGAATGCTCACCAGGATATAGAACGTTGATTCCCTTCATTGTTGGGTGGTTTAGGAACGCTTAAGACTATGAAAGTAAAACTGTCCATTAATGAGAATGTCCGTCTTGTTGCTCAGAGACATAGAAGAGTTTCTTTTCATTTACAAGAAGCTGTTGAAAAAGAACTTGAATTGTTACTTAAGCATGACATCATTGAGTGTTCCACTGGTCCAACACAATGGGTTTCTCC
This sequence comes from Pleurodeles waltl, assembly GCF_031143425.1. NCBI lineage: Eukaryota > Metazoa > Chordata > Amphibia > Caudata > Salamandridae > Pleurodeles > Pleurodeles waltl. The sequence continues at coordinate 822,521,120 of NC_090438.1, read as the reverse complement.
CATTGTAGTAGTGCCTAAAATGGACAGTGAAGGAGCTGTACGCATATGCGCTGACATGAGTCAGGCAAAGAAAGCAATTGACTGAGAACTACATTCAGGGCCACACATTGCTAACATGATAATGTAATTAAATGGTGCCAAGATATTTCCTTGGCTTGATTTAAATAAAGGTTATCACCAGTTAGAACTTGAAGAAATTGGCAGGTGCATTACAAGCTTTACTACACATATTGGTTTGTTAAGATACAAGAAATTTAGGGGCAGATTTAAGAGCCCCTAGCACCTTCTTGTGCCACATTAGCGTCATTGTTTTAATGCTATTGTGGCCCAAAAAGATCAAAATCGCTGCACCAAATTTACAAAATGGTGCAATGCATGCATTGTGACACTTTGTATCTCTTTGTGCCACTTTATGCCTGCACCAAGCATAATGTATGCAAAGGAGTCACTCCCCAGTTAGGGGGGGGGGAAATGGCATAAAGAAATCTAAGAGATTTCTTTGCATCATATTTTGGTACTTTTAATGCCTGCTTATAGCAGACATTAAAAAGAGGCTCCCATTGGTTTCAATAGGCCTCGAGGGTGCTTTGCAGGATTAGCGTTAAACATTTTTATGCTAATCCTGCAAAGTGCTGAACCAACATAAACACTTCTGATGCTAGTTCACTAACTACATCCATGGTGTACCATATATTAAATACAGAGCACACATGGTGGTGGTAGGGGGGCGCTAAGGGGCGCAAGAAAAGTGGCTCTGCGCTTGGTGCAGCAGCACTTTCATAAATCTGCCCCTTGCTTTGGTGTGTGATCGGCTTCAGAACTTGTCCAAGATGTCATTCAGCCTGTTGTGTATGTATTCAACTATAGCGATGACATATTAGGTTTTGGAGCTATACAGCTCTCACACAAGTATGTCAATTACTCAATGATGCAGGTTTGACCTTAAATTCATATAAGTGTGAGTTCAACAAGGCAAAACTGAAGTTCTTTGCCCATATCTTTGTTGAGGAAGATATGATGCCCGATCCTGTAAAAACTAAAAGTTCTGTCAAATGATGATCCTCTACAAGATGTTTCAATGTTACGTTCTTTTCTTCGCATGGCCAGTTACTGTTCCAGCTACATACACGACTTTGCCACTGTTAGTGGTCCACACTCATGGTTTCCCTCCCATGTTGTTTTCCCCATGTTTCCACCTGACTCTTAGTAAGTCTATATCTTCTGTCCTTTTCCATTCACTCTTGCTCAGACAGAATATTGAACTCTACGGGCCAAATTCACGAAAGTACTTAGGTGTAGTAAAGTTGCAAGTGTGGAGTATCCACACTCGTGATGGAGTCTCTGTGCTGAGAACTGCAGTGCAGACAATCCGTCCTAAGTGAGGAGACTCCTCACTTGTAACTTTACTACATGTAAGTACCTTTGTGAATTGGGCCCTAGGAAATTAAAAGCTTGGTGTCCAGAAAGACACTGCGGTCTGGGGAAAGAGGTCTGCCCGGATGCCTTATTATCTCAGGCACATTCTACTGAAGGATCCGGGTTTGTTGCACTTCATGCACCCCCACTCCTTTCAGAGGCAAACCACAGACTCAGAGTATTATGATGATGCTCCCTCTACCTTGCAATTACTGAACCCAGGGCATGAGTAACTCTGTTGGAGTGGGGGTGGGGGTGGAATTACTGGTCATTAGGAAGAGTGAGCAGAGGATACCTTCTGAAATGAGGAATTACCTGGTAAATTAGGCACATCACCCTCAGTTCCCTGGTACTTCCCCATTTCTCCACAAACTTCCGCCCAGTCATTTCAGCTCTTATCAAAGGCTGAAATTTCTGGATGAAATGCACCTTCTCTGTGAGGTTACCTCTGATCTTGTAACCAATATTAGGCCTTTTAACTGCTGTTATTGTTCCCATTAGGATCACCAAGGGACTTGTAATAAGGACCTCAGAGACGTGTCTTGCTGGAATTTCTTATCTTCCCTAGGCAGCAGAGAAATTGAAACCGACTCTGCTGCTGTCTTATAATCCTGAAATGCACTGTCCATCCAGGTAGTTTATTGGCCCCACCTCAGAATGACTATACCTTCCATGTAAGGATATGCACAACATGAGGGTTTATCCAGCCCTCTCATCCTCCTTCAGTAGGCCAAAGTAACAGAGTGCCACTTCTTTTGAAATTGTCCTTTGCTTTTGCAGCTAAAAGGGCACCAATAAACATTATAGCCCAGCACCTTGAGGGCAACTTTGGAGATGTTTTATTTACGTCTGAGCATGATAGTAACATTTTACTTCATTAATTTTTGCATTGCGCTTCAAATTGTCTATTTTGCAAAATAAATACTTTTCGAAGTGTGTGGTACAGTGTAATCAATTAAAATGTTCCAGTTCAGAAGAGCAGAAGAAAGCAAACAGGGCTCATTAAAGCCCCGTTTTCTTTCTTTTCCAGGCACTTCTTTTGCATCTAAGCGGTTACAAAGACAGTGCCAGTGGTTGCAAGAGACAAGAAGCTGCTATCACTGGTTACTCTTAATAACATCCATAGAAGTATTTCTGACCTCACTGTAGTCTCCCATATTGTACTGGCATATCTGTTTTGGACTCTCAATTAAGTACTAAAAATTCAATCTAATCTTACAAGGGTAGGAAAATTCCTGCTCAGAAGTAGTTTATTGGTATTTCCCAATAACCAGAAGTCCTACTTACCGGTGTGGTATTTCCAGCTGCAGAGAAACAGGAGCCTGTGAGCCAGTGCTTAATTTGTAAATTAAAAGGTGCCGTGCCCAAAGCCCTCCTCTTAAAAATTCAGCTGCTGCAATTAAATGCTTGAACACGGAATACTGAGGCAGCGTAATCCTGAAGCCATCTCGGGCCTCTTTAATCCATATAAAGCCACTCCCTGCCCCTTCAGCTCACTCCTGCAGCTTTCTACTTCTCCCTTTGTGACGCTTTTTCGTTTTTCTCTTCCTCTGTCTGTCCCATATGTGTCTTTTGCTCGCAGCAAATGCTTGAGGCAGAAGAATAAGCGCCGGCCCTCAAATGTAAGTGCCGGTGCTCAGCTCCAGAAACAACAAGCACAAATTAAGCACTGCTGTGAGCAGATATCTATTTGTGAGTCGCTGCATGAATCGTCCATTTCCGAGCCTGCCTGCTGCTCATCAATTTCTGAGCGGTGTGCTGTTTGTCCATTGCCAAACCTTTGTGCTGTCCATTAAGTTTGGAGCATGTGGACTGTGCTTTGCAGATTCTTTAGAGTTTCTCATACAGGGTCGAAGAGCACCATATCTGCCAAACTGATGGTCTGCCCACTCTATTTTGAGTCATGTTTCCAATGGTCGTGCCCCACTGGCTACAGTAGCAAATAAAGGTGCAGCCTGTTGGGATTGTAACAACTTGCACGTGCGTTTGTGGCCTCCTTCTGTAATTCAAAAGTGCATTGGAGACACAAAACTCAAGCGCAAATTTCTTTTGTACCCCCGGGGCACTGTATGTAATATTGCTCGAGGAATGTGGGGAACATCACAACAGACAGAAGAGCTAGAAAACCTGTGGATACATCCTTCACCCACCCAGTGAATACCTATACTTGACATTAGTATTGTCCTAGGACATTACTTCCGCATCACATGCCAGTGCCATGAGTAACACATTTTCAGAAATGTCAAATCAACCCCGTATAGTCCTTGTATCACATGAAGTGTATCAAATGCCTCCGATGTCTGGCCCATGTATGAACTTTCTCGTTGCATTTTCCATGTATTGTTGTTTAATTGTGTTGCAATCTCTATGTTCTGTCCGAATGATTGACAGCTAAAAAAAGTATTAATAATAAATAGTGCCGTGTTTGTGGAAAATCCAGTTCCAAATTACATTATCCATGCGGACTTGTGCCATTTGGCTTTTGGGACATCGGAAAATATATGTCCAGCAGAAATAAACACACATTGTCACTTTTCCGAAAAAAAAAATACCTCATTATACATGGCTAACAGGTTGCAAAGCGCTAATGCAACCCACCAGAATTTTGTTCATTTCAGTTCATAAATGTCCACATAACACGTGGGTCACAAGCTGGACACAGTAGAAGCCATCTGTTTGTTTATAATATTGTACTAATTTACAATTTGCGCTTTGAAGCTAGCTTTCTAGGATGTGTGCGCCTCGAAAACGAATATATCTGTAACTGGTAAGATTGCTGGCAGCCTTATGTTCATACCTCATAGACAACTCAATCGAACTCAAAAATAAAGGAAAAAAACAGTCTCGTGTCATCAAAATGTGTTTTAGAGCATCATTATCCCGCTGTGGGCAGTTTACTTTTTAAATTCATAGAGGATGTGTACGTGAACCTATCTTGCTTCCCATAAGAGTACGGGCTGAAATAAAAGCGGCATCTAGAAACCATTTGCAGAGGCTTTGAAAAGCTTTTATAATTATGATTTTTTGTTGTTGCTAATACCAGCCGGAATATAAATACCGTACCTTTTTAGCCTTGGCATTATTACCTCTACGGAAGGCACCTTTAATGTGTGCTATTCATTGTTATAATGGCTGCACCTGTGTGCAGCGCGCGCCTTTCGGAACTGCAGCAGCTGCGGACAGTAATTGCCGAACATCAATTTCTGCTTCTCCCTGAAAGCTTTCCTTCCTGTTGTCTGTGCCTTTTTTTTCAAAGTTCCATCCATAATGACAGTGGACCAAAAAGGGCTCTTTGTCGCCCCAGTTTTCAGCAAGCACATATATTCCCTCCCCTCCTGCAGTTTTTGAAAATGGTTGACGTGCGACCAGCCAAACCGTTGTTTAGCATCATTTCAAACGAGGTGTCCGAATTCTCGCTGCTACACGGTCTGTTTTATATGGTTGTTAATATGTGAATTCTCTACGATAGAGAGCTACACTGATGTTTGAAGCTGTACATTGCACTATGAAATAAGCGTTGGCAAAAGTTACGGCTTTGCTGGTAATATGCTAGGGACATTAAGTAGCACACCGAGCATATGTAGCTTACAGGTAGCAGTCATGGACATTTGGTTGCTTCACACACGGAATCTTATAAGTGTTGCTATAAAAGCGCCTGTTTTATGGTATTGCGAACGGTATTAACAGACAGGGCGCAAATACAGGCTGCAAATTGAGCATTTAGGGGCAGATTTAAGAGCCCCTTGCGCCATAATATTGCCATATAAGCGTCATTTTTTGATGCTAATGTGGCGATATTATGGCAAAAACGCCGCCCCAGATTTACAAAGTGGTGCAATGCATGCATTGAACCACTTTGTAACCCCTTGCGTCCAATTATGCCTGTGCCAGCCATAATATATGCAAGGGACGTTCCCTGTTGGGGGGGAGGGGTGAAAAAATGGCGCAAAGAAATCCAAAAGATTTCTTTGCATCATTTTGTTCGTCATTTTTAACGCCTGCTCTGAGCAGGCGTTAAAAGGGGGCACAGCATTGTTTACAATGGGCCCCTATGTACTGTTCAGGGTTGGCACCAAAATGTTGGTGCTAACCCTGAACAGTACATCAATAGTGCGCCATGGTGCACCATATTTTAAATACAGCACACACATGGTGGAGGTAGTGGGGCGCTAAGGGGCGCAAGGACAGGGGCGCTGCACTCGGTGCAGCGCCACTTTTCTTAAATTTGCCCCTTACTTTTTTGTGAATTGCCTGGTATTTTGCAACGTAAACAATGTACTGATAAGTTGCATCACAAAAAGCCATTCACAGGGGGTAGCAGGGCAACTCACCTGAGGATGTTAAATAAGAAGGTTGCTGTGAATTGCAACCAAGGCAGGGATGGTGGACTGCAAGGGACTGTCGACTTACAACCTTGCATTACAGTGGCCGTGTTCCATAACAGAACAGATGCCTCTTTTGAAAAAAATAGTTTCCATTTGGGAGGACATTGTGAGGAATACATTGCATACTTTACCATGAGGATGACAAGAGGAGGAAGGGACACAGCCAGGGAGGACGCCAAAGAAACAGAAAGTGGACTCCCAAGACTCAGAAATCCGAGCATGGTGTAGAAGAGTGATCGAATTTTGTAATTCGGGAAGCCTACGTCCAGAATGGATCACAGTAAACTGAGGGGCTTATTTACAAGCCCCTTGCACTGCAGGTGCATCACTTTCTGTGACGCTCCCACAGCAGAGAATGCAGACCCATATCTACAAGGCCATGCAAAGCCACTTTGCTGCGTGTTTTTTTTATTGCCTTGTAGGTATGGTGTATGGCAACGCAGAGCAAGTTGCTGCGTTGCCTTACGCTGTGTTGCGGGGACGTTCCATGGGCATTGCGGTGGGTTTTCCCACGCAATACCCATGGGTTTTGACCCATTCCCAGATCCACAAGGACCCATAAATCTGGGAATGCATCAAAACTGTACGCCTCCGCTGGGAAGGCGTAACAAGAAGAAATATCTTTATTTCTCCTTGTTTTTTCCTCTGTAATGCACATAGATAGAGAAAAAAGCCTCCGTGGTTTGTTTCTGTGCAGGAAGGTTCCCCTTCCGGCAAAAAAAAAACCCTGCCAACAACGCAGACACTCTCGCACCATGGTGCAAGGGTGCCTGCGATGGGCCCTAAATTGCGCGCCTGCGCTGGCTGAAAGGACAGGAATGCACAGTATCTCGTAAACACAGTGCATTCATGCCCTTTGGAATTGGTGTAGGGCAGAGCAGCAAATAGACTTGGGGAGCTGCCCTACACCAATTCTTTGTAAACATGCCCCTCAACTTTTGAAGATTGGTCTGTGCAGTAAGACGGTTGTAAACATTAAACAAAAACGAAGTGTGACTCGGTTACGGGAGAAGAGAGGGTTCTATGCAAAGGGATTAGAATACTGTCCCTAACCCCGTGATGCTTCCATAAAGCTGGTTTAGTGACAGATAAATGCTGGATTCAATTCATTAAGAACGCAATCGGGGACAAAATTTGATATTTTCTTGACTGAGGAACTGTTTGACTGTCTGGCTAGGACTGCGTACCTTGGCAATCTGATACCTTGTTTATGGAAAGACTGACTACTCGTCCGTTTACTATCGAGTTGACAACCATTTCTCAGCAATCTATATTTATTTTTGCCCATACCTGAGGCCGTACATCAGAGCTTCACACAAACAATTTAGCATTTCCTACCATTTGTGTTCAGTGGTCCAATATAAGCGAGTGATGCATAGTCAGAAAAAGGAACCCTCAATAAAAAAGGGGACGGGGGGCTATGGCTGAGGCATTGCAATAAAATCCATGACTAATGTCCTTTGTGGGGGTCTCAAGAAGAGAGGGATTCAAGAAAAAAAAAAAACAATCTGATGAATCCCTTGAAGTAGTTGGAACCGTGGGGACATAGAAGGAGAAGGATTGGACACCTGTGAGGGACTCAATAACTTTACCAGAAAGTTCATTCGAGATGGCAGAGACAAACGGAAGGCAAAGTGATAAAGTAAGAGTAGGCTGAGGAGGCATGAGCAGCCAATTTTTTGGTACAAAAAATACATTCAGTTGCTCTTTCCATACAACCAATAGATACATGTTCCATTTTACACTACACATCTCTCCCCTTCCTCCCTATCCAGTAGCAGAGATCGTCTGGGAAGATAACTTCTCTTGGTCTCACCCTCCCAAGCCATGGTAAGTCCACCTTTTGCGCCACACTTTCTCGCCCTTGTTTAGGCATCCTCTTGTGGTATGTACAGTTTCTTCCATCTTGGCGCACCACTCCATACCTTCCATCCAGGCCCTTCGAGACAGGACAGATGAGGAGTTCCATTGTTTAGCAATGTCCCTTTTTGCTAGGAGTGTACCAAGTCCCACTCAAGTCCTGTCACCCCGGGGGCCGCCCATTGCATTCAAGATGCCTAAAAGTGCAATCTTAGGTTGAAGCTCTATGTTTGTGCCCACTACTTATGATAGGTTGGACTTTATGGTTTCCCAGTACCTGAAAATGACGGGGCAGGACCATGGGAAAAAAATAGTGGGGTCCTGACATCTGGTGCATGCAGGAGATGCCCGAACTTAGGCCTGCCAAAGATGGCGAGGTGTAAGATATGCCTGGTGTAAGTATTTGAATTGTATTAGGGAAGCCTCAACAAGATCGCACTGTCTGTAGTGCCATACTAGACTTCTTCTAATTGGCTTAATTATCTCACTCACCCACTTCTCCCATTTCGCCATAAGGGGACCAGCAGGTCTGATGAATGTGCTAGTAGGGGTTAGTAAATCGGTGAGATCCCAGCCTGACCCAGGGGACCCATGAACCGCTAGTGGGCTGTATTCTCGAAGTCTTAAAGATCTCACGTATGCTTACAAAATGCATGTCAGATTTGTAATAAGTGGAAGAACTGGGAAGTGGGCATATGAAATTCTTTGCAGAGGGCCTGGAAGGATTTAATGTGGGTCCGGACTGATATATCTCCCAGATTCAAGATCACAATGTTATCCCACCCCTGGAAAACCTCCAATAGAGCCACTTGGGCTAAACATCTGCCCTCCCATGGGGAAGTCTCCAGTGTCAACTTATGGTGCCAACCTATACCACTTGGGTCAGGTCCTGAAGAACATTCAGAAATGGAGCACCAGATAGAATGCTCATTATCTCATTAAAGTTGATGAAAGGCAGCCCACCCTGGAATGCTGTGTCTCCCGACCCTCTGTTCATCCAGTCGTTGTTGGCCAGGAGCTAGGTGGCCCAGTAGTAAAGCACACATTATTGGGGCTAGAAGAGATTTGTTCCAGTTGATATGCAGGCCTGAAGCCACTCCGAATGTCTCTAGAATACAAAATAGTTGGAGACCTGTCTCAGTTGGACGTGTGAGAATTAGCAGGACATCGTCCACATGTAGAATTATCTGGTCCTCAGTCCCCAAACCCCAGTCAAAGCCCCATATTTTGGCATTGCAGTGAATCCAAATCACCAGTTGTTCGATGGCCAGTGCAAATAGGAGAGACAATAGGGGGCAATCCTGGCTGGTTTGCCCCAAATCAGAAACCTGTGAGACAAAACACATTTATGGGTGCTTGGGCTTGTGGGAAAGCATATAGAATCCATATAAGCTCAGCATTTTCCCCAGCCCCATTTTTGAAAGAGCCTTATGAAGGAAGATCCAGTGCACCGAGTCAAATGCTTTTTTAAAGTCAATCAACAACATAGCCGTGGATCCACAAGAGATGTGATTCAGGCCAGTGGCAGGTGTACCTTCCGAATACAATGTAGTGTGCTCCGACGAGGAATGAAACCACATTGGTTCGGGTGGACCAGCTGGGGTACTTCCAGTTGCGAGTGGTTGGCAAGGAGTTAGCACACATTTTAACCTTGTTGTTGATGATAGAGATGGGCCTGTATGAGGCACATTGGAGAGGTGGTCACCCTGGATTAGGCAGAACAACTAGGGTTGCCAAGTCTATATCCCCATGAAGTGGCCCTTTTTAGTTGCCTCTGTGAATAAATCAAGAATGGGGATTAGAATCTCTGGCCACAGTCTCTAGTAGAACTCCATTGGGTACCTGTCCGGGCCTGGTGTCTTCCCAGAACTGAGGTATGACAGGGTTTCACACACTTATTTCAGGGTGGGTCATGTTCCAAGGCTGTGCTTTCCACCCTATATAACTGGGCTAGTGGCATCTCCGTGACCAACAGCGCTGTGGATTCACAGCTTGGGGGCACCCACTCTGCATAGAGCTTTTCATAGTAGTGGGCAAAGACTGAGGCAATCCTCTTAGAATCCTCTACTACCTATCCAGTCCCATTCAGCACGTGGGAAACCACCTTTGACTTGGCCTCTTTGGTGGTCAGCCAATGTAGGAGTTTACTGGGCTTGTCTCCCCAATCGTACACTCTCTCAGTCGATGCCATTCAGCACTCAAGGGCTTTCTCTAGGCAGAGTTGCCATAGGGATGACTGGTTCACTTCCAATTGACGGTGCATCAGGGCCATACAATTCCTCTTACGTGCCAAGATGGAGGCCACCAGCTCAGTAATTTTGACCATTCGCTCACAGTCCTGTCCTTTGGCCTGGGAGTGAGCAACCACCCTCATTGTAAGCCTTGCACGCCCACAGTGTCACTGGTGTATCCACCGTGTCTTTGTTAAGGTAGAGAAACACTTTCAGCTCCTCGGCCAAGTGGTCGGTGAAGTGTTCACCAGTGACACACTAGGCGGTCCCCTGTTGTCAGTGCATCAAGATGAAGAGTCACAGGGACATGTTCTGAGACATTGCAGGGAAGGTTCTGTGCCCCATACTGTGTAGGAGATCGGAGGCTGGTAGGAGCAAATATTCTATGCAGAACAAAGAATCATGATCAACTGAGACGGGTGTATATACAGCTTTTCAGGGTTCCAGATGCACCAAAAGTCCCTTAGCCCCAGCCCTGTCACCCAGTCCACAAACCCCTTCCCCTGTACCAGAGGATCACCGGCTGGTCTGCACTAGTTCTAATTATGTAAAATGTTATTAAAGCCACCCCTGTGGGAGGGCACCAAGTAACTCCCCAAGGGTCCTCAGTGTGGAGTGCAGCATGGTTAGGGGAACATAAACAAACACCAAATTGTAAGAGGTGCCTTCCATAGTTCCTTCTAGGATTACCTATCTGCCATGGGTGTTATTGTGATCTTAGTTACCACTAGCGGCAGTGTTTTGCGCAAAAGGATAGTTACTCTCTGCGATCCTCTGGTGCAACCCATGTGGAATACTCTGTCATAACCCTGCATACCAGAAACTGCGGATGAGTTTCCTAGAGCATCAAGACAGCCGGGCTGTGGTGTTGAGTGAATTGAAGCATGCCCCCCTCCTAATCCAGTTCAGGAGCCCATTCACATTCCATGTCATTATCAACCGCATTTGTGTGAGTGTGGAAGGTCAGGCTCCCTGAGCCTGGAGGCCCCCCGGTCTGGATTCGGAGGACTGCACCGGCGGGCTGGTTGGAGTGGCCACATGACTTTCAGTTGGTGTGTGTATGGATCATTTTGCATGTTTGAGTTTGTCAAGCAACAACAATCCGTAAACAACAAACAGAAAAGACAAATGTTAAACATAGCCCTCATCCCCCCCAGTTCCCCGTTCCTATACTTCCCCCTCCTGAAGAAGCACATGTTGTTAAACCCAACTTAAACATCAACTTAATTTGGGAACATTCTGTTCAAGCAGGCCAGGCATTCTTCCCTCCCCCAGTAGTCCAGGTAGAAAAATCTTTGAACAAGGATACGCAGTGCTGGCATGTCCAAGAAAGGAAATTATCTGATACTGAATGAATTGTGCCCTCATCCATCATTCTTGTTTGGTCTCAGAAGACAGTGCTCAGTGCTCGGCAGATCCAGGTCAAGGCCTATTACTGCCCACCGGTCCACAGGTCATCTCCTGGGTTCTGCATTCCCCTTCAGAGTCTGTGGAGGAGTCTGTATCTGTTCGACCTCTCCCATTTCTGTGATGCCTTTTCTTGGCCCTGGTCAGGCCATGGACCTCTCTCTTGGTGGGGGGTGGATTGCCACTGTGGGGGGTGGTTCAGAGTCAGAGGTCACTGTTTGGTAAGCCATATCCAGACCCCCCCTAGGTGAGTCAAATAATACAGTCTTCCAGTTGTGAATATTCCTCAACCTTGCCAGCTAGCGGAGCATATACAGTAGTTTCATGGTGCGTAGCTTTTGTTTCACCACGTCTTAGGACCTATGTGGTGTTTGGACCATGCAGTCGGGGAAGATCATTATATGGTAGGATTGAAACATAAGATGACCCTTTGCTCTGGCCTCATTCAGGATTGCATTGGCATCCCTGTAATTCGGAAAGCGGTCAATCATGCTACAGGGTAGGGCCCCGGGTGGGCCACTGTGCCAACAACTCAGCCACTGCTCTAGGAAAACCTCAGGTGATGAGCCTTCTTTTCCCACTGGAAGCCTGACAAAGCAGAGGTTGTTGTGCCATTCCCTGTTTTAGACCTCCTCAATGTGTTTTTGTAGCGTTTTGCCATTTTGGGAGAATGGGGGTGACTTCAGAGAAGAGGCCACATATGGTATGCTCCAGTTCAGAAATATTCCCCTCTGCCTTGGATACTCAGTCCACCATCTCGTCTTGGTGCAGCAGGGCTACATGCACACCCACCTTTCCTATTTTGGTCTCCAAAGTCACATTAGAGTCCTGAAATGCCAGCAATATAATTGTTGTGTTGTCCCCAGCAGCCAGTGTCCCAGTGTCCTGGTTGCCCTGGTGAGCTCCCTTCATCCCCCTGGCCAGTGCCATGTATTTGTCTTGGCATGGGCCTGTGGGTGTTTGTTGTGGCCCATGTCACTGGTTACACATACAAAGCAGAGAGAGAAGAGAGGAAATATTCCTTTTCCGTCCCCCTAAATACTTAAACCACTACCACAAAAAGGGACAAGGAAAACTAGCAGATGCCAACAGAACAAATCAGAGCTCTACCTTAATAAGAAGCAGTTGTGGGTTGCTATAAATTGTCCTCACCCACTAATCGTGGCATGCTTCATCATCGGGCTTTGCTTCAACATCCTCACGATAGCCAGTGTCAGGGATCGAGCAATGAGGGAGTGGGCTTGAAACAATACACAGCAAATATAGAGAGATCTACTTTGCAGAACACAGAAAAAATTTCTAATGCTATCTCTTGGGTATCCGGCCTAGTCTTTATTCAGGAATCCCCTGGATAGTATTAAAAATTGCCAGCTGGTTGTGATATTGGGAAATTACTGCCCAGTCACACCTGATTATCTGCTCTTATGTCCACATGTTTCGGCCAATCAATTTTGCCCCTTAGGGTCAAGCGGCCTTCATCAGGACATAGCATCCCCTTAACAATACCGGTACCTGTTATCATGAAATATTCAAAAACAGGGTAGCTTGGACTCACTAGTCCCTTACCAGTTCACACACTGGAAATTACTGAGTTTCATTTTCGTGCCGCCTAAACTGGAACCTAGTGGGAGCGCCTACCTGTAGTCACACATTTGTCAAGAGACCAGTGCCTCCTTCTTCAGCCATGCGTGATTCCCATGCTCCTCTGGCTCGGGGGAATGTGTGGGTTAGCAGATGGCTCCAATTTACCTTAATGCAGGCAGCTCCCTAGGGGGCTGGGAAAAGAAAGGGGGAAAGCTCCGACCCGCTTGCATCAGGTGATCCGCCTGGCACGCACGAGCCGTTAGGTTCCAGTCCCCATAGGACAACTTCTCCACTAGTCCCCCTAGGTCACACTCTTCTGGTCCTGGCTCGATCCCCCGGGTTGTACCACTCAGGGTGGTTGAAGGGGGAAAGAGTAAGCACTTCACATCTTCATTTGGGCCCACGCCTGTCTTGGGCCTCTGTATTCCGGCCCTTCGGGCACCATGATACAAACTTATCCAAGGGTTATGTGGGCCCGCTATGGGCAGGGGACACTCCATGGGCACCCGCCCCCTTTCCTGGTCCATATCTCTGTACCTTCCTACCCCTGGCAGCCACCTACATCTCTGTGCCTAACCCAATGGTAGGCCATGGGCCTCTCCTTTCCGCATGGGGTCTCCAGCTGCCTGCAGCCTATCACTTGCTTGGCTCAGAGTGCAGTCCATGTGCTGGTTTGGGCGGTCACCGGACCGAATTGTGGGTTGTCTCACCTCCAGTGATGATGGGGATCTAAGGGCCCAACTCTGTCACTTGGCCTGCTGTGCCCCGGCCCTTTTCCTTCCAGCACCTGGTGATTTGTGTCGGCGCAAGGCCCAGAGTCCAGGGTTTGGGGGATGGCAGGCACTACTATTGCTGGGTGGACTCTGTGGTGGTTTTTGTTAAGGTGAGCACGGACTGGGATTACTCATTCGACCAGGCCCACCCTCCTGAGCAGCCCTGCTTGCCGGTGCTGTACATTTATTCAGGCTTCACAACACCCCATCGTCTTAGCTTGGCATCTACTGTCTCCCTAACCGCAGGCTCGGGCCCCCTGGGCAGATTATTTGTGGGCTGGTGGAGGGCAGAGACCACTGTCACCACGTGGGTCCTGCGTCAGATGAGGTATGGGTGGGCCGGGGTTGTTTACATAACCCAGACAACCATCTTGGAGAGTGTTGCTAGCTTGAGCCACACCTCCACTCTATGACCCACAGCCTGCCTCTGCCCTGCAGGCTCACAGCTGTGATCGGGGAGCCTCTGAAAGCCAGCGGCCATCCAATGGCAAACACCTGCACCCTAAAAGAGTAGTCCCATGAAGGTTGAGGGCAGGAGCTCACAGGAATGCACCCCCCATCATGGCTCCTCCCCAAATTTTAGACCGTAAATCAGTTGGTTACAGAATTTCTAAAGTGAGATAAGAAGCTCGGCTTTGGCCTCAACACGATTAGCCTGTTGGCTGTCATAGAAAGCTGTCACAGAAAACTCACTGCTCAAATGTCAGGTATGTTAGAAATGGTGGAAAATAGCCCTGAGTCACCCCTAAATGCAAATACAAACATGGCCTTATCAACCCTTGAGCAAATAGCAAAAGAGCAGATGACAATATTCCCATCTGAATGGAGCCTAAATACTATAATGGAAGGGGATGATCTGCTTACGTTATTTCAAAGAGTGTTTTTTGATGCACATCAAGCAGAATTGTTGTGTAACATGCATTCTGGGATCTAAACACAAAGGCATAACAGATTGGTCTGCAAACAATGGGGAAACACCTCACTTCCAACAGCACTGAGAAGGAGGCAGAATGTATAAAAAAGGAGAAAGTAAAAGAAGGAAAGGAAGATGTCTCACAGGATGGAAAATGAATATCCAGGTATACCAAGCTCAGGAGAAGTCTACCTTTATTACCATCCTGCTCAGGTATGATACATAGACTTCCTGATATGGAGAGATAGGATCCCCTAATAAAAGTTAAACTGGTGTTGGCATGGGCTGTTAGAGAAAAGTGGATTTCATATACAAAATGGTTAAGACTTGTGACCTAAGAATTATGCCAGTTATGTCCTTGAAAAGGTATCACGATACTGGACTCTGTATCAATCTACAACTCAAAACAGTGAGCTTGAGTAGTCGACTTGTGATATGCGAATTGCAAATAACGTTTGGAAGAAGTGGACAGAAGCCACATTCTCAATTAACTTACAGCACCACAGGGCATTAACAAAAGTGCCAAGATAAGTGGTCTAGAAAAAACAGGCAAAAAGGTTATGAAGCAGGATAAGGGTGGGATAGAGATCAAATTGGTAAAATCTATAAAAGTTCTATACTCAGAAATCTTGAATGATAAAGTGGTGAATAGAGTGTCAGATAAAACCAGGGCACTTCCAAAGCATGTGGATCAGTTAATCAACTAATTGACTGCTTATCAGAAAGCAAAGGGTTTGGAATGAAAGTGTTAGGACATAGAAAACAGATCCTGATGTTTGCAAATTCATTCTGTCAGGGTCCCTGATGAGTCAGAAAGTTCAGATACAGGTACCAAAACTTTCATTATAATGTTGACTGCTGACCATCCTCACAAATGTTAATGGGAAATAAAATAACTTCTGTCCCAGACCTCCTCCCATTAGCCTGAGCCCATTGGGTGCTTTCCTAATTGTTTAAAATATTTCTGTTGTTTTTTCTATAATAATATAACATCCAATGATTGCAGTTGTCATTGGCATCAAAAAGTAGGAAATTTCCATCTGCAGACATACTTGGATGTTCGAAAACACCTGGTTTATCCAAGATGGGAAATGTCCTGAACAACGACTCCCTAACAACGATTATGTTTACAACTCAAGCGTAACCACGCTTGCCTGAACGACGCATGCCTTGAACTACGCATATGCGTGATTAAGGCAGAGCAAAAGGCAGAGTGGATCGGGAGAGGACGCGGTCAGGTAAGTGGGGTTGGGTGGGGGTGGATAAAGGGCTTGGGGTGGGGTTGGTTGGCATGGTCTCTATTTTTTTTAAGAGCAGGGTGGGGGTGTTTGGTATTTTTTTAACGGTAGGACTTAGGGTGGGGGGTTCCATAGGGTTGGGGGTAGTTTTTAGGGGTGCGGGTGGATAAAGGGCTTGGGCAATTTTTTTTTTTTAGGGGCGGGATGGAGGATGTTTTTTTTTTAGGGTGGATCAGGAGAGGGTCCGGTCAGGTAAGTGGGGCTGGCGGGTAGTTTTTAGGGGTGGGGTGGATTAAGGGTTTGGGGTGGGGGTTGCGCTATTTTTTTTTAGGGTGGGTAGGGGGTCAGGGTAGTTTTGTTTTTAGGGGTGGGGTGGGGAGGTCAGGGTCATTTTGTTTTTAGGAGCATGGTTGGGGGGATCGAGGTAGTTTGGTTTTTAGGGGTGGGGTGGGTGGATCGGGGTAGTTTGGTTTTTAGGGGTGGGGATGGCTGATCGCTTGTTTTTACAGCAGGTGGGGGTGCCGGGGAAGATTTTAGGGCTCAGGGCGCATGGGGGTGTTGGGGTAGTTTTGTATTTTGGGGTGGGGTGGTAGGGTCGGGGTAGTTTGGTTTTTAGGGGTCAGGGGTAGGGGTAGTTTTGTTTGTAGGGGTGGGGTGGGGGGGTTGGGCATTTTTGTTTTTAGGGGCAGGGGATGGAATAGTTTGGTTTTTAGGGGTGGGGGTGGGGTGTCAGGGTAGTTTGGTTTTTAGGAGTGGGGTCAGTTGTTTTTAGTGCAGTTGGGGGTTGGGGAAGGCTTTAGGGCTCAGGGTGGGTGGGGGAATTGAGGTAGCTTTGTTTTTCGGGGTGGGTGGTCAGGGTATTTTTTGTTTTAGGGGTGGGTATGGGGGACCGGGTTAGTTTTGTTTTTAGGGGCAGAGGATCAGGTTTATTTTGTTTTTAGGGGCGGAGTGGGGGAGTTGGGGTAGTTTTGTTTTTAGGGCAGTGTGGGGGGTTGGGTTAGTTTTGTTTTTAGGGGCGTGTGGGGGTCGGTTGTTTTTAGGATGGGTGGGGGTCGGGGAGAGTTTTAGGGCTCAAGGTGGGTAGGAGTGTCGGGTAGTTTTGTTTTTAGCGGCGGTGTGGTGGGGTCGGTGTAGTTTTGTCTTTAGGGTGGGGTGGGTGGTAGGAGTAGTTTTATTTTTAGGGACAGGGGGGAGGGTTGGGTTAGTTTTGTTTTTAGGGGCTAGGGTGGGGGGTTGGTTGTTTTTAGGGCAGGTGGGGGTCAGGGTGGGTGGGGGTATCAGGGTAATTTGGTTTTTAGGGGTGGGAGGTTGGGGTATTTTTGTTTTTAGGGGGTGGGGGATCAGGGTAGTTTTGTTTTTAGAGGTGGGAATGGGAGGTTTGGTTAGTTTTGTTTTTAGGGTCAGGGTGGGGGGTCACTTGTTTTTAGGGCAGGTGGGGGGCCGGGGAAGGTTTTAGGGATCAGGGTGGGTGGGGGGTGTTGGGGTACTTTTGTTTTTAGGGGCAGGGTGGGGGGGGGTCGGGGTAGTTTCAGCCATTGTCATGCTAGAATCACACATGCGGTTCCCAAACATGCCTTTCCTAGGCATGCTTTTACAATGAAAAAGCATTGGAAAGGCATGCGTGGTAAAGGCAGTTGTGGTAACAATGTGGTTCTCGCATGCATTGTTCCATCATACAATCATCCAAGACAGTTTGGACTATAAGGCTGCAGGGCTGATCCCACCTCCACTCCATCTCTCCGTATGTTTCAGATCTCATACATAATTTGTCACAATTCTTTGTATATTTCTCACAAACCCTATATTATTTAAAATTTCTTTGGATACTCCTTGCCCTCTGATACATGCTTTTCAGCGACCATGCACCAGTCCATATATTTTTTCCATTCTTCCATAATTCCACCGTTACCAATTCCCTAAAGTCAGCGGTCCATCCTTCTCGTGTTTGCCTTGGGTTTCCAGCGGGGTCATTGATGATTTTCATGAGGATTCAGATATTCTTTTTTTGGGAAGGATTCAGCCAGGACTCTACTTTTGTTAGCCACCATTTCATATTCTTTTTCTTTTTTTTGCAACGTGTGTTTGTTTACTTTGATTTTGCCTGGGAAGTTGAAACATAAAGTATGTGTATACAAGTACAGTGAAATAAGCCTTTGCTTTCTGACAGCCAAAAACTTAAATACAGGGAAGGCTACTCACAGCTAATAGAAGATAAAGTCCCATGAAGCAAAAGAGTAGGCAAACATACCCTCATAACAACACTACAAGGCACTTTCCGGGTATCCATCACCACTATTTGGATATGGTTAGGTTTTGAGCAAAAAAATCATTAACCTAATCTGTGCACTGAGGGGAGGGAGTAGATAGGAGAAGGTAGAGAGGGAAAATAGAGACAGGGTGCTGAGATGAGGGAGCAGATAGATGAATTCAATGACCAAGGAGGTTGCGGGCCGAGTGGGCCATAATGGTGCTGACATCAGACAACCCAATGGCATATCAGAAAATGACTGACTTTTATCGGCCTCTATTCGGTCAATATTCTGAACCAAGTTGTAATCATACTCATGGTCAATCCCCAAACCCTAATCAACAGCGGTACCAGAAAAAACAGAGAGGTCACCCACACCCATGCAAACACCGTCTCACCACAGCACTAGTTATACAGATACAACACAGTACAGCTCAACAACCACCATCTCTCCCCAAAGCCAAGAAGGGACCCCAGACCTGCTTGAATTTCTCTCGCCTGTCATGCAATGCATATGTCGTCTGCTCATAAAGCCCTATCCTATGCATTTGTATCAGCCACTGATGCAACAGGGGGGATCACGGCTTGTTGTCAATGACAAAGTATATATAGCTTTGCTGTACCTAGCGGCGTGGGAAGCCACTAGTGTGTATGAATATCCAGATCATGTACATGTGCAGTGTCATGAAGTATCACTGTCGGGACTGGCACAGGCAACTAAAAGGACGACAGTGACACGCATGCTGCCACACCTCCTTCCAATAAGGCTTCCAGGTTGACAAGAATGTGGTACAGATTGCAAGAGGTCTTATTACACCTCCAACAGCAGTTGTGAAGCAGTAAGGAGGACCTTTTTAACTTCCACGGGGCCAGTACCAATCTTTCAGAATTTTGAAGAACAAAAACTTCAGTTTGGATTCCCAAAGAATCCTCTCATAGTCATGAAGCAAGGCAGCCCAATCCTTAGGCTTGCATTCCTTTCCTAGATGTGCCTGTCACATCAGTCTAGTCACTGAGGGTGCAGGGTCCAAATACAAGGAGTTAATACGGATGCCATAAAGCCTCAAAACCATTGGACTTTATCGGCTCCATGTCTGTACATCATGGGGTTTGGGGGGAGCGGTCATTTTAAATTCTGTCTTGATCACATCAAAGTGTAAAAAATCTGTTTGGACCAATAACTTCTCCCATTTTACAGAAAATTGAGGCCCACTTCTGGAACCCACACATATTTCTGGGCTCTCAGAGTAAATTGCACTCCCACAGAGAGGGTGTATTTCGTCAGGATGTTCTCCAATTTTGGGTCCTCGCTTTCTAAGCTGTGTCACTGAAAGGGTGTGATCTGAAAGATCCCTGGATTTCATTCTACTTTGTAGAGTTGAAGTTTAACGCCATCCTCCCTGCATGCCTGTCGACCCCATGGGAGAAGATTCACTCCTTCATCACCGAGAGCAGAGCAGCCCAATTGTACTTGTCACCTGTGAGGGTATCCAGGCACGGGAGGTCCCATTCAAGGACCAGTTCAACAGCTTTCTTTGCATATGCCATGCAATCAAATAGGCATCTGAGATTCAACCTTGTGCTCTGACTGGGCAAGGAGCCTGACTGGTCGAGGTACAATGACCTCATCAACGTGGACGGACAGAATTTTGGCTAATTCCTTGATCTCTGCATTTGTATGTGATATTGGCCAATATAACAAAACCTGTTTTATGGATAACTATCACAGTGGCAATCCGTAAGTCATATGGTAAACAGCAATCAAAGCTGCAAACATTGCTGGGTGGTATGTAGGTAGCTTGCTAGCTAATCTGTTATTGAGCTCTAGTTGCAGACCATTGGGCCTCAGGGTCTTCACCCATTTGCAAGTTTGCCTCTGTGTTCTCCTCACTTGAGGTTTCCAATTTGAGTTTTTCCCTGCCCTCTAATAAAAGCTGTTAGACTTGGCGTACTTGGCATGGTCTCCCCTAACTGTTTGCCTCTGTTTCCCAGGTTGTTGATGTGTGCTGGACTATGTTTTTGCTGTTGTTGTTACTCTGGGCACTTTACCTCAGCTAACCAGTGCTAAAGTGCAAGTGCTCCTATACAAAATGTGTATGTAATTGGTTCATCCATGATTGGCATATTTGGTTTACTGGTAAGTCCCTAGTACAGTGCACTAGAGGTGCCCAGTTCCTGTAAAACAAATGCTACTAGTGGGCCTGCAGCACTGGTTGTGCCACCCACCTTAGTAGCTCTGTAAACATGGCTCAGACCTGCCACTGCAGTGTCTGTGTGTACAGCTTTAAACTGCTAATTCGACTTGGCAAGTGTACCCACTTGCCAGGCCTAAACCTTCGCTTTTCGTACATGTAAGACACCCCTAAGGTAGGCCCTAGGTAGCCCCATGGGCAGGGTGCAGTGTATGTTTAAGGTAGGAAATATACTAATGTGTTTTACATGTCCTAACAGTGAAATACTGCTAAATTTGGTTTTCACTGTTGCAAGGCCTATCCCTCTCATAGGTTAACATGGGGGCTACCTTTAAATATGATTAAAGTGTGGATTCCCTTTGAGAGCGGATAGACATGTGGAGTTTGGGGTCTTTGAGCTCACAATTTAAAAATACATCTTTAGTAAAGTTGATTTTAAGATTGTGTGTTTGAAAATGCCACTTTTAGAAAGTGAGTATTTTCTTGCTTAAACCATTTTGTGACTCTGCCTGTCTGGGTCAGTTTGACAGTTGGGCTGTTTGCACCTCTCTCTAGACAGTGACACAAAGGGAGCAGGGGGTAGCCTGCATATCCTGATGAGCCATCTTTGCTAGAAGGGAGGGGAGGAGTGGTCACTCACGCCTGAAAGGTGCCTGCCCTCACACAATGCAGTCTCTAATCCCCTGGTGTGTGTCTGGGGCCTGGCCTCGGCAAGGCAGAATTTCACAAACAAGAGAGACTTTTCTTTGAAGTAAGCCTACTTCAAAGGGCAAAATGGGTATAAGAAGGGCACCCAAAATCACAGACTTTAGATCACGTCTGGAAACCAAAAGGAACCTCTGCCTGGAGAAGAGCTGAGGAGCTGCCTGTGACTGTGCTTTGTAGAGCTATCCTGCAGTTGCTGCTTCTGCCTGTGCAAGAGGACAAAGACTGGACTTTGTGTGTCTTCCTGCTTGTGAAGAACTCTCCAAGGGCTTGAAATTGAGCTTGCCTCCTGTTGTTGAAGTCTCAGGGACAAAAATACTTCTCTCTGCCAGCAGCTGGAGCCTCTGCTGAGACTCCTGCCATGCCAAATGGTGCCCTACCCAGTTCCTGGGGCCTTGAAAGGAGAAGCTGGCAGGCCAAGTTTGAGAAATCCAAGCACAGACCGCCTTGCGGGGAAACTTTCAACGCAACCTCTGGAAAAACAACATGCCGCCGGCTTCGCGGCTGAAATCGACGCTCAGCCTGCGTGGCTGGAGAAACGACACGTAGCATCACTGATGGAGGTTGGTGAGATCGCAACCCACACTGAGCGTTTTTTGGATCACCGTGCGGCAGGATTTCTGACGCAAACATCGCTGGGCGTGTAAAAACGACGCAAAGCCTGCCCTGACCCGAGAGTGCTTGTCCGGATCAATGCATCACTCTCCTGCAGAGAGAAGAAATGACGCATGCAGAACAGACCGAAGGAGAAACGATGCACAGTCTCGATTGTGAGTGATATTGACGCATCGAAGGCTTCTTTCAGCGCCCACTCACCCCTTGCGGGTTATTTTTGACGCGACCCAGGTACATTTTCACGCTAACAGCATTATTGTGTTTGAAAGAACATGAAGACTCTTTTTTACATTCTGATCAATAACTTGCCTTGTGTATGGTGGATTTTTGTCATTTTGGTCTTGTTTTGTTTAGATAAATATTTTCTATTTTTCTAAACCTTTGTTGTGTCATTTGTAGTGTTTTCATTGAGTTACTGTGTGTGTTGGTACAAATACTTTACATCTAGCACTCTGAAGTTAAGCCTGCCTGCTCATGCCAAGCTACCAAGGGAGTGAGCGGGGGTTAGCTGAGGGTGATTCTCTCTTACCCTGACTAGAGTGAGAGTCCTTGCTTGGACAGGGGGTAACCTGACTGCAAACCAAAGACCCCATTTCTAACAAACACCTAGATGGTGGCAAGTGTTCCAGGAAAGAATGCATGTCTGAATCACTTGGGCAGTTATGAGGAGCATATAGGTACCAGAAATGGTCCTCAAAGGTTTTAGCAATGTCTACATTGCTGTGAATTATGGGCCCATTCGACCATTTAGTTCCCCTAACCATATGTGTTTTTCATCTGTCTTCCCCAACCATGCCAGTAATTCACTAGTACTTTTTTCCAGCTTCATAGAGCATTTTCTGAGTAGCTAGGAAGTAATTGCAAGCATAATTTTTGAGAAACACCTGGTACTCTTGTCATTCAACCCGGTGGTTCCCAAACATTTTTAAACTGTGGCTCCCTTGACCTTTGGGCATGGCTCCCCATTATGTTAATTTTTTCTTTTGCATGTGGAGGTACGTAAGTCTGGCCTCTGGAATTCTTTCATATTTCTCCCAGAAAATAATTGGGACGAAACTGATCAAGGTATTATAATCATAGAAGTAATTATGTGAGAAACAGCCCACTAGCTATTTGGCAAGCGATACATGTCAGAGAGACTTGCAAAGTCAGGTCTAAGTTAGTACATTCTAGATCCAAAAGTATTACATGAAGAGAGTGGGAGGACACATATGTGCATGCAAGCAGGACCACATCCTGCAGCCCTGCTAGTCTCATTGAAATAAAAACAAGCTGCCATGTAATGTGCTTTGGAGTTTCATAAAACAGCGTTGATGCTGGAGACACATTTTGCAGTTCATTTAAACATAAGGAGTATGAAGAAGTGCACATGAGGGAGATAGTGTCCACCATACACAAATCACCAATGAGCACTGGCTTGTTCACCAGTACCAATTGTAGGTAAACATATTATATAACTTCACATAAGAATGCATACAAAAAAACTGAACTACCTGTTGCGCTTAAATGACCTGTCATGACACCGCCTTGCAAATTTAAATGTAGACGACACATGTTACTCAGGAACAGAGTACTAAGAATTTCAGCAAATATTTCAGTAAATAGGTGGTGAAAAACATCCTGTGTGAAGTTTTCAGGAAAACCTGACCATTTAGGAAGAAATCTAATGCCTAGTGCATGCTTAGAATTAGATGCAATGGACAAATGCCCACAAAGTGAAATTTGAATGCTTCACAAAAAAAATGTACGCAGTCTAGTGAAAATCGCAAAAGATGAACACTGGCGAAGTCGCCATTAGACACCAGGCAGGACATTTCACTCAGGGCACATGATGCTGCAGTGCTCTACCACTTCCACTCCCTCCCCAGCTGCCAGAAATGAAAAGTGCGTCACTGGGCCTGGCAGGCACCCTCCCATCATTCTACTGTATACCGGTTTCTTGTTTCCTTACTTTGCCCACCCCTCTATGCCACTATTTACAGAGTTGGAGGCAGAAAGCAGACAGGAGCCAGCCAGCTGTCTACCAGCCCGGCAGCTACCTAGATC
The DNA here is from genome assembly GCF_031143425.1 of Pleurodeles waltl. Lineage (NCBI taxonomy): Eukaryota > Metazoa > Chordata > Amphibia > Caudata > Salamandridae > Pleurodeles > Pleurodeles waltl. The sequence continues at coordinate 822,497,507 of NC_090438.1, read as the reverse complement.
CGTCTGCACTCTGGGCAGCATCTGCTGAGCACATGGATACACCTACCCACACAGAGGAACCACACTCAGATCCTCTGCGCTGGACTGCATGAGACCCCCAGCAGCGACAGGCGCCCAGTGGTTGCTGTCAGTACATTCCTGTCATTGCCAATGCGCATGCCACTACTATGGTATGAAATGTTTCTGCACCAGAAATCCTGCCTCTCTACAAAAGTCACACGGGCTTCAGAAATCACACCTGAGACAAACTCCATCCAAACAAAAGTGCCACCCCTCACCCTCATAGATCGGATGGTTTCCCAGTCCTGCTGCACGCTTGTGACATCTTCATAGACACTTGCATGTGGCAGTTATAACTGATTAAGAACTTGTAAAGCACCACATCGCTAATGCAGGGACTCTAGCACCGTCTTTCAGGATGACTGCATCAGTTCCAGTCAGCACTGGAGGGGCTATTTTAGCTGCAGACATTGATAATTTCACTATTCTGTGACTATGAATACAGATTCCACGGCTGTAGTATGTAACACCATTAAATCGTCAGCATGAAATCTTTCACTCTAGGGGCTCCCAAACTGTGTGCTTGGTGCGCGGCGCCCCTGGCTAGTATTGATGACACACCAGGGTGCCACTGCACACAGATTGGGAACCACTGCTTAAATTCAGGCATCGGTCAACACCACCACTCCTTCCCCAGTGTGTCCATTGGCCACTGGCCGACATCGGGTACACTTTCCAAACAGCTTGAGGCTTTTTTTGTAATGACCTCATTACTATAAATTGAAAGTAAAATGAGCTGATGGGCTTGTTTTACCTTCACTGCATCCGTGCTCAGGTGGCCTATCTCAACCGCACAAGCACTGATTGAAGTTGGGGAGGTATCATGGAAAAGAAGACAATCTTCCCTTTCCAATGGTATCTCTGGTTAGTGGTTCGCTGCTTGAGGATCGGCACAGGAAAGCAATACCCTAGCAGACACTAGGGACTTGGAGGGAGAGGCCCAGTAGTTTGAAAAATGGATTTCTTAACTTGGAGTGAGGGCTCCATTGTTTCTAACATTTCAGTTCCATTTGTTCTGTCCTACGAACAGAATTGTATGCCTTCATCACCTGCTTAATTTCATTTGTTGCAGATGTGCTGATTTCTTAGAGTTGCTTTCAAAACTTTGTAAATCGGTTAAACCGCCCTATGTTCTAGAAATGTTATCTCTGTATTTGAACATCCTGTTCTTGTGGTTTAAAGGTGCTACAGGAAATGTTTGCTTGAAGGCATCTAGAAATTGTGACGCATGTATAGTGTGGTAAAGTGGGGGGTTTGTTTTGCAATAAAAGACATCAAAGGCTGAGGGAAAGGTCAGTTGCTTTGGCCAAACTGTGTCTTTTTTGACACTCCTTTGGGAGGTGACTCACTACAGTGAATAAAATGTTATCTTGAAGCATAATCTGAATCCTTGTATTCTATCTTGTAGAAAATCAGCCTCTTACAAGAAGAGGCTTGTAACTTTATTTCACAGTAGGCAGAGGTCTGGGTTCCACTCAACCCCCAAAATGTTGGTCTTTCTATTCCCTGAGAGATGATGGGGTGATTACCCCCATAAGCCCCACTGGGGGCATAAAGCCAACTAGGCATCAAGGAAAATGAAAAAATATATAGGGGTGCCCATCATGGGCATTTCCATGTCCTGTTTACAAAATAGGGATCAGCAGTCTTTCTGTTCTCTAGGGAATGGACGAGGGTAGTTACCCCATTTTGCCCCTCCAAGCTGCAGAAAACCCAGTAGAAACTGGGGACTGCATGTATGTATTTTATTTGGGGGGGGGGGGACAGTGGCTCCCCTGGGCATGGTCCCTTGCTTCCACCCACCCCAATAGACTTTCTGCTGACTCGGGGGTGGATAAGGGTATTCACCTTGAAGGCCTACTAGGCACTAGTGATGGCATTTATGCAGTATTTCTGGGGGGGAGTGGCCCCTCTGGGCATGCGCCAGTGCTACCCCACACCAGGACCCAAAAGATGTTCTGTCCCCCAGGTGGGGGGGGGTGGATAGGGTATTCACATCTCAATCTTCACACTTCAAGGTGACCGAAAGCCCACTAGACTCCAGGGTCTGCATTTATGCAGTATTTGCTTTAGGGGGGAGTGACCCCCATGGGAATGGGCAAGTGCTCCCCCACCGAGGAGCCAATAAGACTTTCTGCCCTCCTTCCCAGTAGATGGACACGGTGATAAACTACAATCTGCATCCCTGGGGGGGAAAATGCCCTCTAGATACTATGGATTGCATTTTTGCACTGTTTTTTCGGGGTAGCGGTCCCCCTGTGCATGGACCTGTAATTCTTCCCCACCCCTTGGCCCGTTAGACTTTCTGCAACCCCGGGGAGTGGATGGGGGTATTCACCCCCAATCTGCCTCTATGGTGAGGGCAGAAAAACCACTAAATGCCATGAACTGCATTCATGCAGTGTTGTTTTGGGGGAGTAGGTACAGATATTTGCCTTGAATCTACCACTAGGGGAGCGGACAGCCCACTAGTCCCCAGGAACTGCATTTATTGAACGTTTGTTTGCGGGAGTGGCTCCCTGGACATGGACCTGTGCTCCCTCCTCACTCCAGGGCGGATTAGACTTTCTTCCCCCCGCTGGTTATCTAGGGATATTCAATCCACTCTTCGAGAGGGTTGCAGAAAGTCTCCTAGACACCAGGGATTTCAAAATAGTGGCAAACACACAAAAGTATAGGGCAGCCTACCCTGGCATCGAGCCATACACCTGCCCCAAACAGGGCAATAGTGGCTTTTTGCCACCATGGTGGGCAGATAAGAGGCTTGCCCCAGTTGGGGAGTTGCCCCAAATCAATTCCGTGAGGGGTAGATGGACCACAGGACACCAAGGATTTTGCATTTGGTGCAAACAAAAGGGGAGAAGGCGTCGTAGTCTGATATTAGTTTGTACTCCCTCCTCAAAAGTGACAAACCAGTATTTTGGACTCCCCCGGAGGGAGGAAAAAAAGTTTACTCCCAATTTGTCCCTGGAGCCGTAAGTTCACTGGATGGCAGGACTATTTTTTTAAATAAAATTATGGGGTGGATCTGGCCCATCCTGACATCAGGCCCCACCCTCACTCCTAATGCCTCATCAGGCTTTCTGATCTCTTGCATTCTAAAACATCCCATCACAACAGTAAGCAAGTGGACATTTGATTCTTTTTGGTGGTGTTTTTACATATAGGCCAGGACAGGGAGGCTAAATCCCGATATCATCCCTCATGATTGGTGAATGGCTGCACTTTTTGGGCTTCGGTAGGATGCCAAACGAGGAAAAATACCAGACCCATACATTTCGGAAAACATTTAGGGGAGTATTCAAACACTGCCTAAAATCACACATTTTCCTTGCATTTCTGTGATGTAACTTTCTGTAATACACAGAGATGCACAAAATTCCTACTACTGTCTAGAATTTCCCCACATGTTTCAATAAAAACAATTTACCATTCTTGTATGTGTGGGCCTAACGTCCAAAACAGGAAAAGCCTCAAAATATAATAATGTGTAGACATCCATAGCTCCTGTCAAAAAAAGGTAACCTTATTTGGCAATAGGATAGCTGCTTTAATTGGACACAGGTTCGGCCGCCACTTAGGGAAGCCTATCAAACACACACATTTCTGTAAACTGGACACCAAGGGGAGTCTAGAGTGGTGTTGATTGTGTAGATCCTGTGACATTTTCTTAATCACAATGCCTTGAAAACCGCAAACTCTGGATAAAATCGCAAACTTTCCCTGGATTTCTGTGACCTGATCTCGCGGAATCCACAGGGATCCAGGAAAACTCCCACCACACAGCATCCCCCATTTGTCCTGATAAAAACGCTACCCCACTTTTGTGGCTGGGTCTAGTGACCGCAGCAGGAATGGATGGTTCCACAGTGGATCTCCTAATTGACCTTGGTTTGATCTGTTTCTGTTGAGGACACTAGGGCCCTCATTACAACCCTTGCGGTCAGTGATATAGTGGTGGTAATACCGCCAACAGGCTGGCGGTAATAAATATGAAATTATGACCACAGCGGAAACCGCTCAGACAAACACCCACTTTAACACACCTACCGCCAGGGCGAAATCAACAGGCACCACAACAGTAACTGCCTACAACCAGGTGGAAGACAATGTTCAGCCTACTGTATAATGATACACCAATCCGCCACCTTTTCCGGGCCGGTACCAACGACATCAAAAGTGTGGAGGAAACACTGCACAGAAGGGAATCAACTCACTTCTGGAGACTCAAGGAAAAACCACGCCGTCATGGAGCCCGAGTTGCATGTGTTCCCTATGCTCCTCTACGTTCTGCTCCACTACGAACACCAACGCCAGCAAAGACGAGCACGGTGAGTACTGCCGACTAGCACACAGGAGAAGGGGGGAGGAAAAGAGAGTGACACACACACACAACACGCAACACCCCCACCCCCAACACCATACACACAAGCAGATGCAGTAACATTACATATTCACCCCGTAATCATCAGGAATAATGCAAGGACAACTAAAATAGAGTAAAAAGAGTGTAATAAGATAAATATAGTAGGAATATGTGCATCCAAATAAAAAAAGTATATACATATTTACAAATGTAGGGACACTGCCCAGTCCTCAATGTTCGTGGGCCACAGGGCCACATCACAAAGTCCAAGGCCCCACCTCACTCCTGCAACAACACGGAGAGATCACTGCAGTGGCATCAGGTCAAAAATAGGCAGGCACCTCAGGGGGATGGGGAATGGGGGCACCTCAGCTGGAAGATGGTACAATGCCACTGGTCCTGGAGGGGGCAACATGCCCATCATTCTGTCCTGGGGATGCAAGGCCACTGTCTCTCCAGTGGGTGACTTGCCCACTGGCAAGGGAGGGGCAATATGCCCTGTACTTGGTCCTGGGGAGTGCAAGGCCCCAGTCTCTCAAGTGGGTGATTTGCCCACTGGCAATGGAGGGGGCAACATGCCCTGTGCTTGGTACTGTGAGTGCAAGGCCACAGTCTCTCAAGTGGGTGACTTGCCCACTGGCAATGGAGGGGGCAACATGCCCTGTGCTTGGTCCTGGGGAGTGAAGGGCCACAGTCTCTCAAGTGGGTGACTTGCCTGCAGGTTCTGGAGGGGGCAACATGCCCTGTGCTTGGTCCTGGGGAGTGCAAGGCCACAGTCTCTCAAGTGGGTGACTTGCCCACTGGTTCTGGATGGGGCATTGTGCCCAGTGAGCTTCATCCTGCGGAAGATGGGGTGAGTGGGTGGCTTCTCCACTGGCTCTAGAGGGGGCATCGTGCCCAGTGAGCTTCATCCTGGGGAGGATGGGGTGAGTGGATGGCTTCTCCACTGGTTTTGGAGGGGGCATTGTGGCCTGTGATGCAGATCTTGGGGAGTGCAAGGTCACAGTCTCTTACCTGGGTGTCATACCCACAGGATTTGCAGGGGCCACACTGCACAACAGCACATGGACGCAGGACTACACACTGTCTGCTGGCAGTGACGGCTGCTCATTGGTGGCACTGGTGGTGATGCTGGTGGAGCTGGCAGTGGTGGGGGAGGCTCCAGCTCATCCCCTGCAGCCTTGGACAGCTGCCCACTGGGGCAGGTGGCAGTGCTGGTGGCGGTGCTGGCAGTGGTGTGGGGAGGCTCCAGCCCATCACCTACAGCTCAGACGGTTGCCCACTGGGGCAGGTGGCGGTGCTGGTGGCGGTGCTGGCAGTGGTGGGGGGAGGCTCCAGCCCATCCCCTGCAGCCTCGGACAGCTGCCCACCGGGGCTGCTGCTGATGGTGGTGGTGCTGGTGGTGGTGCTGGCACTGGTGGGGGAGGCTCCAGCCCATCCCCTGCAGCCTCAGATGGCTACACCGCCATGGTTGGTAGTGGGGGCTCCGACTGAGTCCCAGGACCAGGACCCTTGTCTCTACTGCCTGCTATTGCAGGCCCCTTGTCCTTCCTTCCTGCAGCTGGGGCTGCCTCCTTGCCCTTCCTTCCTGCAGCTGGGGCCATCTCCTTGCCCTTCCTTCCTGCAGCTGGGGCTGCCTCCTTGCCCTTCCTTCCTGCAGCTGGGCCTGCCTCCTTGCCCTTCCATCCTGCAGCTGGGGCTGACTCCTTGCCCTTCCTTGACGCACTTGGGGCAGGCACCCTTTCCTTCTGGCTGGCTGGTGTACGGGATCCTTTGCCACCTGGAGTAGCTGGGTACACTACTGTGCCCGTGGACTGGTGGCTGAGGTGCTTGCCTGGGTTTTGATTACCCTGGCCTGATGTGAGGGACGGGGGGAGGGCTAGGGAAGAGGTCAATGTTGGCGAGGAAAAGCTTCTTAGGGACATTGGGGCAGAAGAGGGAGATGGTTTGGGAGTGGAGGAAGAGGAAGTGGTGGTAGGAGGTGTCAGTCCGCTGTGTTTGGGTTCATGGGCTGGATGCTGTTGTGAGGTGGATGGCCGTTGGGTGTCTGAGTGCTTGAGTTTGTGTACTGTGGGAGGAGGGGGTACAGACACAGTGGGAGAGGACACAGGGGACGTGTGCATGGATGTGAGGGTGGTGACTGCCAGTGGTGGGTGTGTACTGATAGGTGTGCTGGTGATGGCGGTAATGGATGAGGATGTGGTGCATGCAGGTGTGAGTGTAGACGCAACGGAGAGGGAGGTAAAGGACGAGGAGGGGGACACAGTGGAAATTGTGGATGTTGGTATGTCTGATTCTGGATGTTGTTTGTGTGAGTGCCTGTGGGATGAAGTGTGGTGCTTGTGTTTGCCATGTCCACTCTTGTGGGTTGTCCTGGGTGCCTGCTCGTCTGCCTGTGTGCTTGGGATAGGTTGGTGTTGAGGGGAATGGGATTGGTTGGAGGAAGTTGGAGTGGGGAGGGTGGAAACAGGGACAATGGCTGCCATCAGAGAGGAGGCCAGAACCTGGATTGATCTCTGTTGGGCCACTAAGCCAGTGTGAATGCCCTCTAGAAATGCATTGGACTGTTGCATTTGGGCTGCCAGACGCTGGATGGCATTCACAATGGTTGACTGCCCAACAGAGATGGATCGCAGGAGATCAATAGCCTCCTCACTAAGGGCAGCAGGGCTAACTGGGGCAGGGCCTGAGGTGCCTGGGGTGAAGGAGATGCCCACCCTCCTGGGTGAGCGGGCACGGGAAACTCGCTGAGGGGCTGCTGGGAGGGCGGTGCTGGTACGGGGGTGGCGGCTGTACCTGTAGCTGGGGTGGTCACAGAGGTGTCCGCCACCACCAGGGGACTTCTGAGTCCTGTGGGATGCAGCTCCCTCCATCGCCGGTGCCTCTGCTACTACGCCAGATGATGCTAATGCACATAAGGACAGGGTGACAAGACAAAAAGGGAGGGTAGAGACAAAGGATACACTTGGTTAATGGCGGCACCAACACCATCGTTGGCGTACACAACACACTCACACACAGGGAACAGCCCTGTGCATTAGGCAAATGCTCTACCAGTCATAATTCTAGTCACCAGCCCATGGATAGGAACAACTAACGCAAATTGCAGCATACCTGAGACCCACAGACCCCTGCCCAGTAGTGGATGCCTACTAGCTTGGTTACAGGACTTTCACATCAGAATCCTGCACAACATGGGACCTACCCTGCAATGCCAGACATGGCCTAGGGCCATCCACAGGGCCCACCCGGATACCACCCCACCAGGCATTAGTTGTAATGTAGGGCACTGTACTCACTCCCTTGTGGCTGCGGTGGTGCCCCCAAGCGCCCATCTAGCTCCAGATAGGCCACCACCAGTATGCGAGCCATCAGGGGGGTCAGGGTTCGACGGGCACCCCTTCCTTGTTGGGAAGCAGCCATCCTCAGCTGGGCCTCCACTGTCTTCGTGCCCAGCATCTCAGGTCCTCCCACTGTTTCTGACAGTGGGTGCTCTGCCTGCCGTAGACCACCAGGGTCCACACGTCCTTGGCGATGGCACGCCACCTACCCTTATTTTGATGGACGCTGACCTGCAGGGAAATAGACACAAGGAAAGGTATTAGTCCGACCGTCCTGCCTGTTACACTCATGGCCCACCATGCCCCTTCTCTTCCCCATTAGCACAGACATGGCCCACCACATATGCTCTACGCTGCCCAGGGCCCATCCACCAACTGCCCCCACATGAGGTCTTCACACACAGCGCTCCATGGACTCACTCCCCATGCATTGTACTCAAGGTGTACTCACCTGTTGGTCTGGAGGCCCATACAGCACTCGGTACTGGGGTAGGACCCCATCCACCAGTCACTCCAACTCTGACGAGGTGAAGGCAGGGGCCCTTTCCCCTGTAACACGAGCGATGGTCGGTTCCAGACACAGGTCACAGCAGCACTTGCAGTGTAGGTCCTCTCTTGTTGAAGGTCAGGTAGCAAGTGAGTGCACAGATAGAAAATGGCAGTCACGTCCACGGCATTGTGTACCGTCACCACCGGCGTACATAAGCATTGGCCACTGGACCCCTAGGGCCCAATCATACCCAAGAGGAGTTGCAAGGTGGTTCTCGACCGCCTCCCGCAACAGCGCATAACATCAGCAGAATTACCTCATTTCCACCTGTCCCTCCATACAGGACAGGCGGACTCCATTTAGAGGGGGGGGGGGCAGGCCATGGATCCTAACTGCGTCACAGCACACAAATGCACATCTCCAACAAAATAATATTACAATCACAATATGCATTGAACTGTAGTGGTTGGAATGTAGAGATAATGACCAGCTGCTCACTCTTTTGCCCCATAGATTGCAACCGTTGCGGATGAATAGGAGATGGAGACATCCCCCGTGTACAGACCCCTGGTGGACTTAGCAAAAATGGAGGACAGGCACATTATCCCCACCTATAGACTTAGCAGGGCCACAATCACAGAGCTGTGTGCTCAATTGCAGCCTGACTCAATATCTGCTACCCGTCACCCCACCGGGATCCCTCCTCTTGTGCAAGTCCTATCAGTGCTCCATTTGCTGGCAAGTGGCTCTTTCCAAGTGACAGTGGGCTTGGCAGCAGGAATTTCACAGCCAATGTTCTCAATAGTGCTGACCAGAGTGTTGTCTGCCCTGATTAAACACATGTGCAGCTACATCGTTTTCCCCCAGGTGGAGGATTTGGACACAGTGAAAGCTTGCTTCTATGCAATGGGACATATCCCCAACATCATTGGGGCAAAAGATGGTATACATATTCAATTTGCCCCCGCTGGTGAAATGAACAGGTGTTCAGAAATCGAAACAGTTTTCACTCCATGAATGTCCAGATGGTGTGCCTGGCGGACCAGTACATCTCCCACCTCAATGCAAAGTATCCTGGGTCTGTGCATGATGCCTTTATACTGAGGAATAGCAGCACCCCAAATGTGATGGCCCAACTCCAGAGGCACAGGGTGTGGCTAATAGGTGAGCCCTGGTTCCCACCCAGTGGATGTTGGTGTATGGGTATGGTGTGGCCCTAAGGGTGAGTGTGTGGCTAACAGTTGTCCCTCGATATTTTCAGGTGACTCTGGTTACCCCAACCTCTCATGGCTACTGACCCCTGTGAGGAATACCAGGACAAGGGCAGACGAACGTTACAATGAGGCACATGGGCGAACAAGAAGGATTATAGAGAGGACCTTCGGCCTCCTGAAGGCCAGGTCCCGTTGCTTCCATCTAACAGGTGTATCCCTGTGCTACTCACTCAAGAACGTCTGCCAGATCATCGTGGCATGCTGTATGTTGCACAACCCTGCCTTGCGTCGCCAGGTGCCTTTTCTGCAGGAGGAGGAGGCTGGAGATGGCTGTGTGGCAGCAGTGGATCCTATGGGCAGTGAAGACGAGGAGGCAGAGGATGAGGATGAGGACAACAAAAGTGAAATTATTCTTCAATACTTCCAATGAGAAACAGGTGAGACAGTGGTAGTACACATTTCATTGACAGTTTGATGTGTGACATTGTCACTGGCAGGCTGTGTATTCTTACTTCTATGCCCACTCACTGTACCCTTTAGCATCTCTTTTTGCGGATGTTGGTGCCCCACTATTGCTCCTGGTATGTTCAGTGCAGCCAACTACAGGTCTTTCCAATGTAAACATTACTGTAGAGTTGAATTGCAATGTTTGAACCTGGATAAACAAATATATTTTGAAAACATTTGACATACACTATAATTGTATTTTATCAAAGTATGTTTATTGCAGTGCTCTGAAGAAGAAGGGGTATTAGAATGGGATGGGTTGATGATGGAGGAATGTCCAGGTTAGAGTCCAGTCTATTTGTATCACAGGTGCATTGTCCAAGGGGGCATAGGAAGGGGAGCAATGGCAGTTCAGGGTGGACAGGGTGACAGAGTCAGACACAAGGGTGACAATCAGGAGAGTCTCATTTCCTGTCGGGGTCTTGGCAATAGTCTCTGGCTTCTGCCTGGATCACTGGGAACATTTGCGGGGTGGTTCTCCTTCTGTAGGGGAGGGGTGCTGGTGGCCTGTTGCTCCTGTGGCGGGGCCTCCTGTCCACTAGCTGCAGCGGAGGTGGAGGACTGTTCAGTGGTTTGGCTAGTGTCAGGGGCCCAGTGGTGTGCCACTGCCTCCCTCATACTGTTGGCCATGTCTGGCAGCACCCCTGCAATGGAGACCAGGGTGGTGTTGATGTCCTTCAAGTCCTCCCTGATCCCCAGGTACTGTCCCTCCTGCAGCCGCATGTTCTCCTGCAACTTGTCCAGAATCTGGCCCATTGTATCCTGGGAATGTTGGTATGCTCCCAAGATCACGTTGAGTGCCTCCTGGGTCTGTCCTCCCCCTGTCGTACAGCAGTCCTCCCAGCTTCCCTGTTATCCTGTGCCCCTATCCCCTGAACCGTGTGCCCACTGCCACTGACCCCAGGTCCCAGATTGTCCTGTGTTTGTGGGGTGGCCTGGGGACCCTGTCGTGGTGGACACACTGCTGATTGACGTATCCTGGGGACAGAGGTATGGGCCCGCTGGGTGGGTGCTGTGGTGGTGTTTCCTGAGAGGGGAGGCTCTGTGGTGGTGTGAGACTGTGCCTGGGTAACCAACTGTCCAGATGTCCCAGATGGGCCAGGTTTGTCATCCAGATCCAGGCGACCAGAGCTGCTGTCATCACTGTGGGCCTCTTCTGTGGGGGACTGGATTTTGCTGGCACCTCTTCGCCTGTGACATTGGCTGGGTTACCTGTGGGGATGTAAATGCAGTGCTATTGTTTCTGTGTGTGACATATTGTGCATGGGTGTGTTGCCCTCTTCAGTTGGATTTGCCCTGGCAGCTTTTCCTTGTGTGAGTTGTTATGTGGTAGGATAGGTGATTCTCTCTAGTGTGCATGCTGAGGTGATAGGTGTCCATGCAGGTTTGTGAGGGGTGTCCATGCATTGGTGTTGCATGCAGGGTTTGGCATTGGGATGAGTGAGTTGTGATGGTGGGGTGTGTGTGAGGTGGTTGGAGTGATGGGAGTGAGGGTGAGGGTGGGGTATGTGATGGCATGTAGGTAGGGGGGTGGTAGTAATAGAGAATTGGCTTACCAGAGTCCAGTCCTCCTGCTCCTCCTGCCAGGCCCTCAGGATGCATGATTGCCAAGACTTGCTCCTCCCATGTTGTTAGATGTGTGGGAGGAGTTGGGGGTCCACCGCCCGTCCTCTGTACAGCCTGTTGGTGTCTTGCTGCAATGGAACGTACCTTCCCCCGTAGGTCGTTCCACCTCTTCCTGATGTCATCCCTTGTTCTGGGGTACTGTCCCACGGCGTTGACCCTGTCCACGATCCTCCGCCCTAGCTCCATCTTCCTAGCAATGGATATCTGCTGCACCTGTGATCCAAATAGCTGTGGCTCTACCCAGATGATTTCCTCCACCATGAACCCTTAGCTCCTCCTCAGAGAACCTGGGGTGTTGTTTTGGTGCCATTAGTGTGGTGTGAGTGATGTGGGTGAGGGTGTGTAGGGTGATATATTGGGGTGTGTGTTGTGAGGTGCGTGGGTGGTGTGCAGGTGGTGGTGGTATGTGTCTCTGGTTGTGTGGGTGCTCTTGCTGTCTCTCTGTTGGCAATGGTTAGTAGTCGTAAAGGGTTGTGGGTAATGTGGATGTGTGTTTTATAGTGGTGTGGGTGTGGTGTGTGTATAGGTGTCAGGTGTGTGTTGTTTGAATTGACCAATGTAGTGTTGTTTTATTAGGTTGTGTGTTTTTTTAGCGCAGCGGTATGTACCGCCAATGGTTTACCGCCACTGAATGTCTGCTGTGGTGATTCGTGGGTCATAATGTTGTGGGCGTAGTTCTGTTGGCGTAATGGTGTGGCTTTGGATACCACCAGTTTATCACTGACCTTTTGGCTGGTGGACTTGTGTGTGTCGCTGTATAGTGATGGATTGGTATGTGTGTGTCATAATATGGTTGGCAGATATCCGCGGCGGTATGTTGGCGGCAGTCGGCATGGTGGTAAGTGGAATTTACAGCTACTTACAGCTATTTACAGCCACACAAATAGGGAAGCATTTTTATCAGGACATGTGGGGGAATGTTGAATTATAGAAATTTTGTGCATTTCTCCTGATTCCAGAAGTTTCCATCACAGAAATGCAAGGGAAATGCTTACTTTAGTCCAATGTTTGAGGTTTGCAAAGGTTTCTGGAAAGGAAAATCTGGTGAGAGTCATGTGCAGGCCACCCCATGTGGATTCCCCTAGGTGTCTAGTTTTTAAAAGTGTACAGGTTTGCTAGGTTTCTTGAGATGCCAGATGAGCTAGGGAGCCAAACCCACAACTACCCACATTGCAAAAAAAAGAATCAGTTTTTAGTTGAACAATGTGTTGTGTATATATTTTGTTTTTGGCCCTTTTCTGTCATGGGTGCTATTCCTACACACATAAGTAAGGTGCAATTTTTATCGGGAGACATGGGTGAATGTTGGGTGGTAGAAAATGTGTGGCTCCCCACAGATTCCAGACGTTTTCCACACAGGACTGTGAGGAAAATGTCTGTTTTAGTCAAGGTTTTTGGTTTGCAAAGACATCTGGGTAAGAAAACCTTGTGAGAGCCATGCAAGCAACCCCACACTGGATTTCCCCAGGAGTCTATTTTTCAAAAATGTACATGTTTGCTCAGCTTCCCTAGGTGCCAGGTGAGCTGGCACCAAAATCCACATCTACCCATATTGCAAAAAACAGAATAGTTTTCAGTAGACCAATGTGTTATGTCTGTTTTGTTTTTGACCGTTTTCTGTCATGGCCACTATTCCTAAACATATAAGTGAGGTGACATTTTTATCTGGAGACATGGATGAATGTTGGGTGATAGGAAATTTGTGGCTTCCCATTGTAAGGAAAATGTCTGTTTTTAGTCAAGGTTTGAGGTTTGCAAAAACGTCTTGAGGAGAAAACCTGGCGAGAGCCGTGCAAGCCACCCCACCCTCGATGTCTAGTTAAAAAACATATACAGGTTTGCTAGCTTTCTCTAGATGCCAGCTGAGCTAGGGCCTAAAATCCACAGCTATCCACATTAAAAAAAAGGGTCAGTTTTTAGTGGAAACGTGATGGGTTTATGTTGCGTTTTGGACCCTTTGTTGTGGGCACTTGGCCTATCCATACAAGTGAGGCACCATTTTTATCAGAAGACTTGGGGAATGCTGAGTAATATTACATTTGTGGCTCCCCATATATTCAAGACATTTTCCTCGCAGAAATTTCATAAGAATGTGTTTTTAGTCAAGGTTTGAGGTTTGCAAAGGCTTCTGGGTAAGAAAATCTGGTGTGGGCACTGCAAGTCATCCCAAACTGAATTCCCGTAGGTGTCTAGTTTAAAAAAATGTACAAGTTTGCTAGGTTTCCCTAGGTTTGGCCCAAACTCCACAGCTACCCACATTACAAAACAGAGGTCAGTTTTCAGTAGAAGAATGTGATGTGTATATGTTGCATTTTGGGCCTTTCCTGTCACTGACACCTGGCCTAACCACACAAGTGTGGCAAGATTTTTATTGGAAGACTTGGTAGATTGCTGGTGGTAGGAAATGTTTGGCTCCACACAGATTCCAGACAATTTCCTCACTGTTTTTAGTCAAATTTGAGGTTTGCAAAGGCTTTTTGCCAAGAAAACCTGGTGTAAGCCATGCAGGTCACCCCTCTCTGGATTCCCCTAGGTGTCTAGTTTTCAGAAATGAAAAGGTTTGTTGGGTTTCCCTGGGTGCTATCTGAGCTAGGGACCAAAATCCACAGCTACCCACTTTGCGAAAAAAAGATTTGTTTACAGTGGGAAAATGTGACGTGCCTATGTTGTGTTTTGGGCCTTTCCACTCACTTGCAGTAGACCTACCCACACAAGATAGGCACTATTATTATCTGTAGACTTGGGGGACTGCTGGGTGGTAGGAAATTTGTGGCTCCCCAGAGAATCCAGAAGTTTTCCTCAGAGAACTTTGAGGAGAATGTGTGTTTTTAGTCAATGTTTGAGGTTTGCAAAGGCTTCTGTGCAAGAAAACCCGGTGATGTCGGCGCGAGTCATGCCAACTTGAGTTCCCCTGGGTGTCTAGTTTAAAAAAAATATACAGGTCTAGTAGGTCTCCCTAACTAGGGCCCAGAATTCACAGCTACCCACATTGTAAAAAAAGGGTCACTTTGCAGTGGAAAAATGTGATATGTTTATGTCTTGTTTTGGATTCTTTTCTGTTGCAGACACTATTTTTACTCACACAAGTGAGGTACCAATTTTATTAAGAGGCTTGGGGGATGATAAGTGGCAAGAAATATGTGGCTACCTGCAGATTCCAGAACTTTGCATCATAGAAATGTGAGGAAAATTTATGATTTTTTTCAAGGTTTGGGGTTTACAAAGGGTTCTAGGTAGGAAAAGCTTTTGAAAACCATACATGTCACCCCACCCTAGATTCCCCCTAAGTGTCTGAGTTTTTTAAATGTACAGATTAGCTACATTATCCTAGGTGCTGGCTGAGCTAATGCCCAGAAGCCACAGCTACGTACATTGCAATAAAGCGGTCAGTTTTCAGTGTAAAAATTTGATTTGTCCATATTGATTTGGGCTCTCTCCTGTCATGGCTACCCACACACCATCTTAATTGGAAGACTTGGGGGAATGCTGGGTGGCATGACATTCATATATATATATATATATATATATATATATATATATATATATATATATGAACATAGGAGGTCATTACGACCCTGGCGGTCGGCGATAATGAGGCATTGAAGTTAACCTGCCAATGTACAACTCCAACCGCCACGGCGGTAACAGCTGCCGGGCTGGAGAGATCCATTTCCAGCCCCTGCGGCCGCCAGTGTTCCGCCTGCGGGATTATGACCCCGCCTACTGCCATGGTTTTCGTGGTGCTCGTAACACCACGAAAACCACGGGGGTAGGCCATATCAGTGACAGGGAATTCCTTCCCTGTCACTGACAGGGGTCTACCCCCTCCTCTCCTTTTACCCCTCCGTCCCCTACCTCTCCAAACCCCTTATACCCCCTATGTTCACGCCCCCTTCACACACGCATACGCACACCCATTCACACATACATACATGCATGCATACATCCAATCACACACACATCTGCAAACACTTCCAAACATACACGCCGATATGCATTCACATTTCACAACATACACGCACTCACACATTTGTACATGCGCACCCGCATACAGCACTCAACACACACCCGCATACAGCACTCAACACACACCCGCATTCACGCACACACATACATTCATACACACCCCCCACACACACAACACTTACCTGGATCGAGGGGGTCCTCCGGTAGGAGATGGGACGGGGTGCTGCTCCCGCCAGCAGCACCCCCGAGCAGAACACCGCTAGGCCGTATCATTGGTCATAATACGGCTGGCGCACGGCTGGCGGCGGTCTAATGGCGTGGCGCTGCTGGTGGTAGCAGCGCCACCTTACCACCATCCGCCGGCATGGCCACAGCTGGATTTCAGTCATTCTTGTGGCAGAAATCCGGCTGTGGCCATAATATGGTGGACGGCTGGTAGCTGTGGCAATGGTCTTTTGGCGGCCGACACCGCAGCGCTATGCAGTTTTTACCGCCCAAGTTTTAATGAGGGCCATAGAGTAGTAAACCATTTGTTATTGCCGATTGAGTTTCTCTGGATTTGTGTCTTTCAAATGGAAGCCAGTTTGTAAGAAAGAAGACATTTTGAAAAATGCCCTCTGAATCACATGATAGTATGACTACCCACAAACTCAGAAATGTACAAATAACCACTGCTTCTAAACCCTATACCTGTTGCCCATTTCAGAAATACATAGCTTCACTTGATACCTATTTTTCACTCTACATATTGAACTATACGAATTGCTCTATACTTGGAACACAATGAAAAACCACTGTAGGGCGCAGCTCAGTTGTTGTCTCCACCTTGGCCTCTTGGACAATCTACAAAACCTATATGTATCCCTGCCAGCAGAAAGGTCCAGCAGATATAATTATGTAATGATTTTGTAAATTGGACATCGTGCCAAAAAGTTACATATGATAACGTTGTCATTAATTGCCACTTTTGTTCTACTCATTTTCAATATTTCAATATTTCAGCAGTTAGTTTCTTTATGAAGACCATGGCCTATCTATACATATGACCTCTTGCTGTATTTAGCCCTTTGTCTACTGTCCAGAAATCTACAGCTTTCGTGGATCACCCATGGGTTTCACACCAGTTTCCAGCAGAAACTCTGAGTAATTTAGGAACAAAAAAACAGGGAAAATGGACTGCCTCTTTGTGTCATGACTGTGGTAAAAAATGGTTTGCAGCTTTGCATGTTCCTGAAAGATGGAAAGAATTGTACTTTAGCACAGAAAATCTTTTGTTGATGCTGTTTTAGGGAAAAAACAGACACTTTTTTTGAGGAGCAATTATTTGTCTGTTTTTTGGTCCTCCCCAGGGGAATCCACAAGCCCTTGGTACATTTAGAATTCTCTAGGATGTCGGTAAAAAAGACTAAAATTTGGCATGGATACCTCATGGTAGAAAAAGGTTGTGGAGAACGTAGTGCAAACTACCACAAATAGCCAAAAAAGGGCTCAGCACTTGCAGTGTGGGGTGGGGGGTAGCGGATGGCGATTGGGGACTGGAGGCGTTAAGGTCCAGGTGAGGACTAACTCATTTGTTTGCAGGTACTGTCTTTGTAGTTCAAGGATGACAGTCTCTGCCTGGTTGGCATCTTCCCATCTCTTTTTCTTAAGTCAGATTCATAGGAAATTGCCTACATCCTGCTTACAGCCTCTTAGGCCTCCCAGAGAGGGATTGCTAACTGAACCCAATCTTTGTTTATGGTAATGTAGTTTTCAGTGGCCTCACCTATTTTGTCCATCACTTCTTTATCCTGTAGGATCAAGGTATCCAGTCTTCAGCTCATGGGGCCCGAAACCCTCTGGCAGGATGTTATAGCGCATCGGGGGAAATTTCTTTAATTTTCTATTCAAGAGAGTTTACATGGGTCTCAGAGTAAAAGAAATATTGTCCATGCCTCAGGTGCTGCATTCGCCAGATGCCACCAGCCCAGAGGTCATGGTGAACTGCTGACAGGCTATTTAACATTAAAAAGGTGATGGAATAACAATAGATTAATAAGTCCCATAGGATGTGAGCCCTAGACACAAACACAAATTTCACAAGGAAATCCAGAAAGCACACATTGGAAAATCCATACAGGAAAATCCAAACTAGACAAAATTCAAAGTACAAATCATGAAGGCTTATTAAAAAGATACAAAAACATCACAGAAGAAAAAAGTAATGGTTATTCAATTTAAATATTGAAAGAGGAAAAAAATGTAAAATTAACATTGGTGGTGGAAGCTGAGGCTTTTTCTAATCAGCACCTAGTACGAAATACGGTCTAAGTCAAATAAATAAAGGGTTTAAGAGCAATTGTCATAAGTACTGCTCAGTGAAAAGCTGGTGAGGAAAACACGGAAAGTATTCTGAGTACAGGTCAATAAATAGACTAATATGGAGTCTGCTCTTTTAAGGGACCAGAAAGGGACCTGGCTTGCATCCCATATTCAAAATGTTTATATTTATTTAGACAGAAAAATCATCGAGCCAGTGTGGCACAATGTAAAAAATACATTTCACTATCTAATAGTAAAACAGAAAACACATCACATGAACCTGATCTTTACTCTAGTGCTTTCAGAATTAGTTAAACCACTTCTGTTTGGTCTTAGGAAATAACCTTTGGTTGAATACAGTTAGGCTGTCCCTCCTTCCTTCATGAAAAGCATGCACACATAAACAGAAACACTTGGGGCCTGATTAGGAGTTTGGCGGATTGACCGTCGGGCCGCCAATACGGCAGTCTTGTGGCCACCGCCAAGTCGACAGCCTTCAGACCTCCATATTATGAACTACCCACTGGGCTGGCCGGTGGAAACAGTGCCACGGCATAGGTTTCAGCTCTCCAGGAGAGCCGAGGCCAATGCTGCCGCCAGCACTCTCGGAATCCACACTGTCTGCCGTGGCAAAGAGTGCGTATTCACAGTGTGCTGACAGGGGGGGCTCTGCACTGCCCATAACATGAGCATGGGAAGTGCAGGGCCCCCATGTGTCCCTGTCTCTGCCTTTCTGCTGCCATTTTCATGGCAGGGTCCCCACCATGGAAAGGGCGACGAAAAGGCAACTCATGATCAGTACAGCGGTGCCAACATCGGCACCACAGTGATTGACCACAACTTGCACTGCCACCAACGCATCAGGGTCGATGATCATGGCGATTGCAGTGGTCTTATGGTGGTCCAACCACCAGCATCCTAATCTGGCAGTTAGACCACCAAGGAAGTGGCAGTCAGGCAGCCACCGGAGGTACAGCGGTCCATGGACTGCCATACTCATAATCAGGCCCTTAGATTGATTCAGTTCCAGCAGGATCGTACAGCTAATTGAATTTTGTACAAGTTATAGACTACTGAAGGTCATATTTACAACGTTCAGTGCACAGGCAGAGAAATCAGAAAACATGTCAGTCTTTACCTTGCATATAACATGGCATTCGAAAGTGTATTGAACCTCAACACGGCCTACTGATGTCAAATTAAGAATGTCATTGTATTTAAAACAGTGCAAACATTTAAATTGTAGAAAGTTCATGTTCATTAAGCACAGAATAATTAATTATAAAATTCAAGCCCACGCTGTTGCAGGTGAAAATCATTACCAATTTGCTTGTGTGCTGCCTGTCCATCTTGTCTGACATTGCAAAGTTTGCATCTCCTCCCATT
Source organism: Pleurodeles waltl (assembly GCF_031143425.1). Lineage (NCBI taxonomy): Eukaryota > Metazoa > Chordata > Amphibia > Caudata > Salamandridae > Pleurodeles > Pleurodeles waltl. The sequence goes on along the minus strand of NC_090438.1, from coordinate 822,478,250 downwards.
AATAATAAATCATCTGGAATTTGCAACAAGGACTGAACCTGGTCCAAAAAAGTTGTCTAGAGTGAGGGAGGGAAATACATTGACCATTAGAGTAGTTCTGCGTTCCCTATCTATGTTGCAGCCTCATAACAGACTCCTGGTTTAGCCAGAGCTGCTCAACCACCAAAGGAGCCGAGTTTTTAAGAAGTATTTTTCTACTCCTATAGTCTGATGTGACGTTTACTGGGGCCAGAGTTCTATATCCACCCTCTCTTGCTCCTGACAACAGGTACCATTAAGGTTTTTCTCCAGTATGAAGATCAGACCTGCATTATGCCTGTTTAACATATGGAAAACAATGCCATCCCTTATGTTACTGCCCAGCCCTTTCACATTCCAGGAAAGAAGCCTAAACACATTTCCTCATGTACTTACCCTTTTGGGTGACTACACAACATGATTCTGTCTCCGAGATCCATTACCCTGCCCTCAACTCATATAAATTAGGAATGGCAAACTGGGAAGCTGTCTGAAACAAAACAGAAATATATAAAATAATATTCATTAATCCCATCCTTTGCACCCAAATTCACAGGGAGCTTGTCGCCTCAATCCACCATTCTATTCAGTTTTCAACTACTGTGCTATACCCGCTCGCAAAGGGGGGCATTTTTATTCACCTTACTTAATAAGCATTGCTCTGACCAATTGGCAGCAATGGGCAATTCAGGGCTACTCCATACCCCACCCCACACACACAATAGATGTTCCAGGGCCTCATAACAAAGAAGGTCTCATCAATATTGCATTTCTGACTCATGCTGGTTTCTTTTACCAGTCTGAAAGTTAGCCAAGCATCGTCTCTTCCTGGATCTAAGATTCTACTTATTCCCCCCATTAGGGTCTCTATCGAGGAGATCCAATGTTTTTGTGACCATTACTTCTCCACTGCTTATTCTGTCTGAGAGTGGGAGGCATGAGCATTTCTTGAGCCCTTTCATGTGTCTTTGTGATCTGTATTCTTTACTCCTCCATGTTAAGAATGCTTTTTCTTTTCTTTTCTTTTCTTTCTTACTATCTTGTATTTTGCACCAGCCCTTAATCCATTCCCGAGCTACGTTGTGTCGTAAATTTCAAAGAGTTGCCCTCTTCCTGTATATGCATGGAACACCACCACATATTTTATTTTCCTCTACCTCTACTTTAGAGCACCCTTTACTTCAGAGACACTGCACTATTGTCTCTGTACTGCAATAGCAACATCCAGAAAAACCCTCACTGTGGTATTTTTTGAACCTCAACACTTCCTGACACCTAACAGCTTCAAGGATCATGTCTTCATCATGATGGTTGAACATATGAGCTCTGACATAGCTCTTGGTGGTGCCCTCGGTTTTGGAGGGGACATTGTGGTTCTACGTACTTACTCTAAGAACAATAAGATGGATAGGCCCTAGAACAGAATCAAGTTCACCCACACCATCGAGCTCACTTGGATTGACCACGCCATTGTCCATTTCACCTTCACAGGAAGCCTCTACTACCAACAAGGCCACCCGCCGCAGCTGGGGAAGAATCACCATAATGGAATGGACCCAGTACCTCAGTCCCTCAGCACCACACAACCCAAAACCTCAACCAGGCCGTGTGGAATTTCAATATCTGGATCACCAACTGTGCCAATGAAATGGCCCCACCGAAACCAACCAGGTCCACCAAATTCACAAAATGAGCCAGTTGGTACACCCCTGAACCCAAAACCGCCTAGCGCAGTTGCTACTGACTCGAGAAGCAGTGGCGCAACTCCAAAAACCCCTCCAACAAAGCCACATACAGTACAACCCTCAGTGAATAACACCAACTCATCAAAGCAGCCAAGAAAGCAGCCATCACCAACTGCATCAACTACTCTGTAATCAACCATGCCAAGGAACTCTTCAAGATCGTCAAGGACTTTGCCAACCCTCCTGTCACAGAGAACACCATCCACCCCTCCCAAGATCTCTGAAACTCCCTCTTGGACTACTTCTACAGCAAAATAAACTCTATTTACTACAACTACTTCAACCCCCAACCCCTGAACCTCAGTCTCATCAACCACGAGCAACCAGGAAAAGCAACCCAACACTCACCACCTGGACACCTTTCACTTTCCACAGCACCAGGACCATCATGTTGTCCAACGACTCCGGAGCACCGACCGACCCTTGCCCCTACCATATCTTAAACCTCAGAGCCAGCCCCATCAGCACAGAACTCACCAACATCCTCAACACCACCATCTCCACAGCAACTTTCCAAGACCAATGGAAACACGCAGAGGTCAGACCACTCCTGAAAAAGCACTCAGCTGACCCCACCAACCTCAAAAACTAGCGACGATCTCCCTCCTCCCTTTTTCCACCAAAGCACCAGAGAAGGCCTTCAACATACAACTCACTGAACAACTGGAACTTAACCAACTCCTCGACCCATCTCAATCTGGATTCCGTGCAAACCACAGGTAGGAAATCACACTCATAGCCGCCACAGATGACATAGGAGCTCTCCTCGACCATGGAGAAACCCTCCAGGCATGCCCAGGCATGCAAACTCACCTTGGACAGTCAACTGACAATTAAACACCAAATCAACACTGTCACCTCTGCATGTTTTTACACTCTCCACATGCTCTACAAGATCTTTAGATGGATTCCCACCGACTCCAGAAGAACCGTCACACAGGCCATCATCACCAGCCGCCTTGACTACTGCAACACTCTCTGCACCAGGCTGCCCACCCAACTCTTCGGAAGACTCCAGACCATTCAGAACACTTTGTCTAGGCTCATTCTGGACCTACCAAAATGGACCCACGTCACCCCCCACCTCAGACACCTCCACTGGCTCCCCATCCAGAAGAGATGGCTGTTCAAAACCCTCATGCATGCCTACAAAGCCATACACAAAAAAGGTCCATCCTATATCACCACTGCATAAACTTCCACCAGCACTGAGACACCTTCGCTCTACTACACCCCCCCTCATCTTCTGTACTTGCTCCAGAGGCTGATCCTTCTCCTAAACTGTCGCTAAGACCTGGAAAACCCTTCAGTTAACCCTCCTAACAGCACTCACCCTAACAGAGTTCCAGATTAAGCTCAAGACCTGGCTTTGCGATGGAGACAAGGCACCAAAGCACCAAGAGACCCTCAGTTTACTGATTGATTGATTGATTGAGAATTCAGAAGTTGAGCATCCAATTTTCCATAAATATTTCTACGCTCTCTGCCACCAGCTTCATGTTGTTTCTTCCAGACTTGCCTTCTGCCTCCTTTATTTGTATCTGCAGCACTGTGTTGTCCTTCTGCTGCATTTCCACTGTAGTGTGTAGGGTCTTCACTTCCACCTTCCATGTCCTTCAGGGTTTGTTCATTTTGTACCACTCTGATGTTTTTTAGAAATGAATCTGCAATAGATTGACCTTCATGGACACTAAATTGATTTTAGATTCCAGGGCACTCCTAGTGTCCCTCACAACTGCCAGTTCTTCTTTCAGCATGGGCTACTGATCTCCAGGATACCATGTCCCTTTGTTAGGCATCCCTGTTTCAGTTTGGGCACTGTCTGTGGTGCCTCTGTGGAGGGTAGTTGAGGCGGGGGAAGTAGAAGGTGCTTTGTTATCCCTCTTTGGGTCTTCTCTCTTTGCACACGTTTTGATGTTTGGAGGGCCTTCATGGTCCTCCTTTAAATTTGGTGATGACGGGATGGAGGAATCCTCTTCATTGAGACTGCTGTCTCCAACATACTATATCTCTATTACGGGCCCTGGTTAGGGGGAGGTAGACCAGCCCCTCGCATCCCCAATGTCTTCTTCCACTGTTTGCAGAGGAAGCCCCAGCATGAACATTGAGTCCTTCACCAAGACCCACCCATGTTGCAGGTCTGATTCTTGGAAATCCAATTCCAGAAGCCCTCTTCAGTCACCCAAAGGCATGGTGCACCTCATTTTCCCACTGTGCCATTCACCCAGAACTCATTCTTATGTGGATCCATTCATAGCTAGTGAGTCAGGTGAAGCATGTTCAGATGCACCAAGCCGCCCTCGGGCACGTACAGCCTGACCATCTTTAGTTCTTTCACACTCTGGCTTCAATTTGTTGCTGCCATTGCTCAATCAGCTGCAGGCCATCTGCTTTCATGTCTGTGGGCCTCTATGCCTGTCAGTCAGGATATTTGGAGGATTAGGCTGCTGGGTCAGGAGAGTTTCTCTTCTTAACTCTACAGCTAGATACCTTAAAGATATATATCCAGTCAAGATACACATATTTGGAGTTACCCATAGAAAATCCATACATACTTACTGTGGAAAAGTGAATTATTAGTTAAAGTGGATGGTAGTTCTCTCCAAACAATAATGTCACTATTCCTTGCCAGGTCCAGTAAGGTCTCAATAGTTTAAACCTGAGTCAAACCCCCTGGTAGCCTGGTAGAGCAGACACACTTAATTTAAGAGAAATGTGTAAAGCATTTATTCGTACCAAAACAGTTAAAACTTTGAAAAGACATCATAATAAAAATCCCACTCCAATTTATAACAATTTTAATGAGCAGATAGACATAAAAATGACAAACATTGGATGCAGGGAAAAAGAGAAATGATTTTTTAAAGTTTTGGATGTTTTTAGCACCTAAAAGCACAGTGGGTATATGGTCAAGGTTGATAGGGTCAAAGTCAAAAGTTGAGGCTGACTGCAGAGTAGCCTGTGTCAGATACATGGACCATGTTTATCTGGTAGAACACTTACCTTCTGACTTAGTGATTTTTCTGGAGAAAAGTCCTTATCGCTGGGGTCGGCGGCGGGTTGGGGTGCAGGCTGGATCTGAAGAGGGGCTCATTGATGGCAGCTGGCTGAAGTACCGGGCCTCATAGGAGCCTCAGTTCCTGTGGGAATTTTGAGACTCTTGACGTCCACAGTGGGAAAACTCCAAGTGGTTGAAGTATGCAATTGGAGCTAGGAAAGCATCATTGTTTTGAGTGCTGCTCGGTGTTGGTCCTGGTGAAATTTCTACGTTTGAACTTAGAATCTTTTTTTGGAGGTGAGGATTCAAGACAAACCAGCAAGTTTCGCACCACTGACTTCGACTTTGACGGCTGCAGGTTGGCGGCAGCCTGGTGGTAGTCTCTGGCCCTTATTGCAAAAAGTTATAAAAAGCTTCTAATGTCCGGTCTTGCCATTTTTGAGACAAGGTCCACCTGAGAGTAGGTGCAGTACTTTTTCTGAAGTCTTTGGGGTTCAGCTGGTGCAGTCCTTCTTCTGTCTTCCTCAGGTCAGCAGTGTTCTGAGGGAGGTACCCATGGGTACAGCTTTTATGTCTGACACTAGCTTATGGGTGGGGGAAACTCCCTGGCCAATAGGAAAACATTTCCCAGAGGCACTTCTACACACTTTGGCATCATATCCTGGGGGTTTGGCCCTAAAGAATGCAACAGTGCCCTACTCTGCTTAAATCCAAAATGGCAACCTATTTTTGCCACTGTTCTGAGCACTGAGCACACCCCTGAGGTTTGTCTAGGAAAATGATAAACTCCCCTGCAAACCAGTTTTGGAACAAGTTGTCCCCTCCCACTGGGATTGGCACCATTATGGCTACTGGGACAACGGCAGGGCAAGGCCTAGGTGTGAATTACATCTGCCTGTCACAGGGGATGTCCCTTTGAAGTTTATGCAGTTGGTTGGCACATTTCCTAGGCTATCCTTTCGGGAGGAGATAACACCCCCACCCTACCATGGTCCTTCTGTTACCTTTCCTATGAGACATCCATGCCTTCTTGCTGGGGCCAGCAGGCTGCCAGGTGACATTTTGGTTTAACCTTGAAAAGGGTTGCTAGAATGTTTAGACAGGAAAATGCCATCTTTCTAAACATGACATTTTCAAAATAAGAATTTAAAATCCGACTTGAATATAAGATTGGATTTTAAACTACTATTCATTTGGGTCCTTCAGCAATTTTCTAGGTATTCCCAAACTGAAGTTATGGATTATGAGGTGCCATGATGTAACCCAGTGCTTTTCTGTGAGAAAGTGAGCCTTCTCGCAGTAGAAAACCACTTTGGAGATTTCTCACTACCTGGACATGTAAAACCTAAGTTCAACTGTTGTAGGTTTAAAATACCATGCACCCTGCCCTAGGGACATTTTTAAGCCTACTTTAGGGGAGACTTTTTTGGGCCAGGCAAAAGGTGTTTTTTCCAGGTCACATTTATAGTTTTAAAACTGCACACTCAGGGTGCAAGGGCAGGTCTGAAGGCATGCTTTGCATTGTCACTTTAGTGGTGGCACAATATGTGCTACAGTCCACTAGTGACATTAGCCTTACAGGCCAGGGGTACACAGACTACCATATACTAGGGACTTATAGGTAAGTTCAGTGTGCAATCAGGATTTTTAACCAATTTCACAAGGTTTTAGAGGTCAGAGAACATGCACTGGGGCCTGGTTGGGTGGATCCAAGTGTACAGAATCTAAAAACCAACATCATCTGCCCAACAACTGGGGAAGAATTATGGGGTGATCATGCAAAAGAGGCATTTTCTCAAACTTAACTTATTTTGTTCCTCAATATTCTGTCTACGATATTAAGGCCCCCAATATTGCCCACTTCCTATTTATGAGGCGCCCCTGTAGGATAAGCGTGTTTTAATATATTTTTTCAGATTCTACTTGGGGTTCCATGAGTTTGTTTTAATCTGGGCTAAATTATTCAGAGATAATGTTATTTCAGATGAATTGCATTGTATGTTATAGTTTTTCTTAAAGAGTGTCATATGCACAAAACACTTGTTGATTAGTAACATGAATTAATGACAAAATAAAGTAAGGATTAAACACATTACTGAGATTCTTTTATTATTACATTTTGCGTGCACTTTACCGTTTGTCAAAAAAACGAAGTGGCTTCTTTTGTTGGAAAACTTGTGGCACAGCATTTGTGAGATGTGTTATTTCATTTGTGATGAATAACAAACAATTCTTTACTATGTTCCTATGGTTGTTCCTACCAGATATTGTTGAGCACTAATTCGAATAAAATAATAATTTTCAATATGATATAAAAATGATTTTTTTTTTCTAACAGGGTGAGGAAGACAATTCACTTAGAGGGTCATTGATTAATGTTTTGCGAAGGTGGCTGTAGGGACCAAAGCAAAGCACGGCATTCCACTGATTTATTTACATTTAAAAAGCTTGGATGTGCAGAACAAAATTGCGGAGAGAGAGGCAGGTGTTTGCCAAAACTATAGTAAAGTATCTGCTTAAATTGTCAAGACCTCAAACTACTCCTTACTGTAGCATAAATCTGCAACTTTTAGTGAAAATGAGTACAGTATATCAGCCAGAAGACATATTTATTTTCACTAAAAGTGAAAAAGTTTTACTGTTTTGTAACCTTTTTTCCAATTTCCAAATAAAAAGTTCTGAAAATATTTGAAAAGGCTACAACATTTTGCTGTGGGCATGACTGTCTATCTGCACGTCGTACATACGTCCTTCAATATACACACATTTGTCTTTATTAAACTTATTGGCATCACTGGAGGAGGTTGTCCTGGTGCCCCATCTGTACCTGCTCCTTGTGCCCCACCACTGCCTGGAGCTACAGCCAGAAAAGTTGAACGCCGCCCTCTCAGCCTGGATTGCTCTATTCATGTATACCTTTCAGATTTACTTACTCTGCCGTTTGCTAAAAGTACTTGCTTTTTCCAGGATGGTATATTTCTGTAGCTTTTCATGCAAAATATTACTCATGTAAAGTGAATACTGTGAAACGAGTCGCCTCCACGTATTTGTGTGAGTTCAAGTTCTGGGTGGGTCATTATTCAGAGCTGTGGAGTTTAGGCCGGAGGTAGTGTGAATTTCTCAAGGTGGCTGTCAGTGGGTCATAAAGGGATCAGAGTACATGCTCATCCAATCCTTGGCTTCTCTGCAGAGTGCACAGAACAATCGTCAGGTATACCAATTCTAATTGAGATTATGAGAAAGTATGTAAAGGAGATGCGCGGCTGTCAAAATATTGACAGGTTGAAAGTATTGAAAGTGCAGTGCATACATGAGTGTGTTGGGGCATTGGTGAATTGAAGGAGATGCAAGGACGTAGTGCAGGAGAGAGTGAAAAGAGAATGCTGAAGAGGAAAGAGATCAGGTGTGAGATATACAGATGGAGTGTTTCAGAAATATATGAGGAGAAAAAGATCAAAGCCCAGATTTAATAGGTCCTAGAGCCATCTAATGACATATCAGCATCATTTTTTTACCCTAATGTGGCGTTAGATGGCCAAAAACGCAACACCATAGTTACAAAGTGATGCAATGCATGGATTGCACCACTTTGTAATACCTTACGCCACATTATGCCTGCGTCAGGCATAATGTATGCAAGGGGTCACTCCTTTGTTAGGAGGAGGTGCAAAAATGACTCATTTGCTCCATTTTTTTCTGCCATTTTTAAAGCCTGCTCAGAGCAGGTGTTAAAAGGGGGCACGACATTGTATTGAACTGGCCTCTATGTACCGTTCAGGAGCCGTGAACAGTACATCAGTAGCATCAGAAATTCTACACTGGCGTATTTTAAATATGGTGCACACATGGTGGCAGTAGGGGGTCGAGGGGCCGCAAGAAAAGTGGCGCTACATATGATGTAGCGCCACTTTTCTTAAATCTAGCCCCAAGTGTCCAATTGAGAATCTGCAGAAGAGAGTGGTGTGGGAAAAATTGGATTGAGCGAGACACTCCGAAGAACAATAACCCTTCCACAGTCTACAGTAATGTTTAATTTATAGTCTGCTTAAACATTACTACATTACCCACATGCTCACATTCTTTACGGTTGCCCACTGTAAGTGGCTCCACCAGATTTACCTGTGGTCGACCACTCGCGTGCCCTCCCTAAAAAATCGTTTCTAAAGACTCCACTGATTCCACTAGTATTATGGGAGCGCCTCGAGTTAATGAGAATTTTGCACGTTATAGGCAAAGGTATGTTTATGGCGGCGAAAATTCACGTTTCGCTGACTGCCCTGGTGGGAGAATGCTGTAGTTAACAAAAATACACTTGCTTTATGAATGATTCTACGTTTTTTTCTGATGCTCAGAAATCACAATCAAAACTAAGCACCCTCACAAAACTGTGCGGTGAATATAATACTAACCACTTGGGGACAGTATTGCATAAACAACAAAGCCACGCAGCTCACGCTGGTAGCAAAGAACTATTCACAGAAAGCGTGTCAATCAATCTCTTAATTTTAATACAAAAGAAGATGAAACAATTGTTTTTTTTTATTTTTGAGGAACATTTTTAAAATTGTTAAATGAGTTGTTGGTTTTTTAAAAACTGTAAATATACAATAAATTAAAATGCTCGAAAAAACATATACCTTGAAAATGTCTCACCGGCAAATAAATCCCCCGATTTATTAGGGGGAGGGAAAAAGGGTCGAGGAAGAATGGATTATCGCTTAAACCCGTTTTTATGAGTAGATAAGCGTTTCTAAATTATTGCAGAGATTTTACTGTCCTAGGCGTAGTTGGAGCAAGGGACCAATAGCCACGGTTATACTGGGCTAGACCACAAAACAGTTTTTGACTGGCGCTATTTTATGTCCTGGGTGAGTGTTTGGTGCCTTTACTTCCATAGAACGAAAGCAGAATTGTGGAGATTGTTAAAGCGTGCCAAGATGTTTTATGTATATGTATTGTGTTGCAGTTTGATGAGGTGGAGATGTGTTTTTTTGTTATTTACACTGTTTTGTTTTTGTTCCGCATGATTTCAATTTATTATTTTGTGTACTGTCTTGTTAATCTGCATTTGGTTTTGACTGTTGTGTTGTGTATTGCCCAGTAGTGTTTTTGATGGGCTGTGTCATTGTTTTTCTTAGTGGTATGTTATTGTATTGTGCTCTATTTTATTATACGATTACTTTAGAGGGAGCAACAAATGCTGTTATGATTCCAGACACAATACTTCAAAGTTTCAGTGACAATCTTTAACCACTGTTTGAGGTGAGATGGTTTTGCATCAGAAAATGATGCTAGGTTAGTGAGAGGCATTTTGTTTGGCCTCTGACCAGCCTAACGTCATTTTTTGGTGCAAAAACCCTTCTCCGATACCGCCACCGCTACCTGGCTAATGTCATTTTTTTATGCTAGCCCACCCTTTGCACCGGCTTGCGCCATTCCATAAATATGGAGCCCAGCTGGCACTCAGGAATGGCGCAAGTCGGTGCTAAACTTTTGCAGTTTTGCATCAAAAAGTATAAATATGACCCGAAATGTCTTAAATTGACTCTACCAATCCTTAGTTTATGTAATTCAGTTCAATTTAAGACAACTTTATTCGGTCATACTAATATAGACCACAAATGTAAAATATGAACAAATACAACAAAACACAATAAAACAATATAGATTCATAAAAAATCCTTATGAAAGGGCAACAATCATAGTGTGACTAAAACACAATCTCCGAGTACAATTCAAATAACAACATCAGATTTAATCTCCTGACTATGGCTTCTGAGTGAAAGGACAAACCACGAAGCCAGAGAGGTCACATGTAGCATGTTGTATCGCATGGCAGAATGGTGATCCAAACATAGAACATATTCCATAATTATACTTAAATTACGATTAACACAGTACGTCACAACAATAATATAAGAAAGTCTGAGCTGAAAGAATAGTAAGGCTGGAATGTATCGAAAAACCAAAGCACGCAAAAGGCCCATCGCTATGTAGGAGTCTAGCCAAGCGATTTCCTGGTGTTGAGCAACAATTAAAAAAAAGTATATACAGTACAAATTATATCCTCTGAAACCAGAGATTGTAGAAAGTGCAAAGCTTCTGTGGAATGACGCAAAGAATACTTAATTGATAAAGGTTTTAAGACTAAACATCTGTGATAGGAATAAACACCACAAAAAAACATTACATGCAAAGTGCTCTGTGCTGATTTCTGATCACATGGGCAAGGCAAAAGGTTTTGTGACCAGTCATTGCAGTGGGGGAAAGTAACCAATCTATGAGATAGGCCAAGATGAAACCTGAGCGTAAGAAAGTGCTGGTAGTGCTGTACATCATACAACAAGAATGGGTGTATGTTTCTGAGAGGCTTGATCCACAGATAACAGGAAACACAGGGAAGTAAAGACACCTTTGTCTCACATCCTCTCAGTATGGGTAGCATGTGTCCCTGGGCATAGTGGACAAGGAGCTTAAGGGGTCTTTGAACAACTCCCACCTGCCCAGAGCCACTGCCATATCCACCTCAGCCAGTGAATTTCTAGGCATGGCTAGAGGGACATACAGTCCTCTATTAGTATTCTATTTAAGGGGTGGGCCTTGTTGACCCAGACCCTTTGCCATAGCAACATTGGTTGTGTCCTTAGGATATCTTCAAAGTGTAAAAGCCTTAACTCCCTGTGTCTGATGATAGAGGTGGTGGATTGTGGGAGGGCCAGAAAGCGGCATGTAAATTTGTTTTCTGTAACCTCTAGGGGCCATACTATCTGTGTGCCCCAGACCCCTGCTAGGTATGGTACCAAATCAACCCATTTGGCACAGTAAATGGCCAACATATGACAAAGTAACATTTTGCCTAATTTAGTGGCAAAGGAAAAGACAGCATTAATACTCCTTGCTAATATACTATTTCTATTTTCTAGCTGTGGTTGCCAGGATCCCCTAAATTTAAAAGTTACCCCTAGCTAATTGAAATTAGTCACATGTATAAAGGGGTAGAGTGGAGCTTGAAAACTGGTTTCGGACCCTTCCTGTATCCACAGGACATTACAAAGTTTTGTTGGTGGTAATCCTCATATCAAGCCCCTCCATAAAGGATGCAAAGATATCCAAGAGATGTTGCCTCGCTACAAGGGTATGGCCCGTGCTGACAGCATCGTCACCGTACAACAATGCTGGTATTGGGTGCTTTCCAATCTGGGACACCTTAATACTAACTCCCTTTCCAAGTGATCGATATAGAGGGTAAATAGAAGAGACACAAGGAAACACCCTTGCCTAACACCCTGAGTATCCCAAACGTCTCAGAGTACTCACCCCCAGCCGGAACCTTACTGCAGCATTTAAGTTCCAGTAGATTTCCATGATGGTATTGAAAATGGGCCTGTCAATGTCCAGGCCTTCCAAGATGCCCCATAATTTAGATTAGGACACACGATCAGAGGCACTGGACAGATCCATGAAGCCCAAGTGCAGCACATTGTGATTGCATATTTCCCCAACAAAATGCAGAGGTTGATTCATTGTCTTCTACTCCCATCCCTCTCTTGAACCCATACTGGATATCCGTGAGGGTGCCACTTTCCTCAGCCCAGACCTGCAGATGGGAGAGTAAAACATGACCCAGTACCTTCACAATGAAGTCCAGGAGGTAAATTGTCCGGAAACAACTGGGATCCTGTTGATTCCCTTTCTTGAAGATTGGGACAATAAGCGATTTGGACAATGAAAGGATCTCGGTGGAGGAGCTGGCTTCTCTGAGGATGTTGGCTACCAAAGGGGCCCACAGATCTAGATTGCTCAGGAAGACCCCATACAGACTGGGGCTTTTCTGCTAATGCTGGCTTTATTAGCTTCTATCACCTCTTCCAGTGAAGGACAATACTTGAGGAGGAAACATTCCTTTGCTGCAGCAGGGGAGTTGCTGTTGTTGCCTGATTAGTTGCTATTGAAGTAGACCCTCCCCAAAGAAGGTAGCCCACTTATGGACAGATATGGCAAATTCATTCAAAGTTTGTCATTATCTTTAAGGAATGGTTGATTTATGATAGTCCAGAAGGCCTTCCGATAATTCATAAGGCATGCTTCCTGTAGGTCTTGCCAGGTTTTTAGCCTGAGGACATTTTTCCTTACAGCTATCTCTCTCTTGTAGGTCTTCCTACAGCGGGCGACCTCAGTAACAGACCTAGGCTGCTTGTGTCTTGTCTTTATGAGACTTTAAGCATGCTGCATCAAACCAACCCCTTTTCTTATCTGGTCCCCCACAGGTCATCTACATCATGCCACTGATATTGCTTCTAAAAGAGAGATGAATGCATTCTTAATACTAGCTCCATAGGCCTCAGCATCTAAGCAGACCTCAAGCAAAGTATGATTACCCTTGACCAATTGGGATGTGAAGGTTTCAACGTTGACCAACTCCCACTTAATGTGAGTGCCCTTTCTTATGAACAGAGATGCCAGTATATCTCCTAGTAGAACCAACCCTCTCCTGCCAACTACTATCTACAAAGAGACTTTGAGGAAGATGGTTGCTCAAATCAAGTTTATATACTAGTTGTTCCCTTGCTTTAGCAGCTATGTTGGCAGATAGTAAGCTAAAATCAATTCCAGAACCCACTCCTTTGCCCACAAAGGTCATGGGAAGTGCTATTTTCCTTCGCAAAACCCATGTTGAATTTCATTGTCAGGTAATTAATGTTATTAACAAATACATTGTGGGTAAAATGAAGTAAAGAATTCCCTTAACAGTCCGTTAAGCCACAAGCATCTTTATACTCTGGGGGCAAAGATGAACAATGAAATCACCTCCCCATATCAGCCCCAGCTCTCCGCCACCTCTGGAGTCCACATCATGATTTAGTTTTGACAAGATACAGCCTCTGTCTACTGTTGAAATATTATTGAAAAAGTTGAGAATACCCAATCGGGAATCAGATGCAAATTCCATGCAAGAGACTGGATAAAATGATTTATCTGCTGCATAGAAAATGAGTTTAGTGTTGACCACGGTCGAGATGTAAATTGCCACACCCCCTAGGATGACTGGACGAAGATGAAATGGCTGATACATGGAATGTTTTGAATCCATTAATATGAGCAGAAGACATAGCCCATGTTTCCTGTAGGCATAAAATCATAAAGGACCTCACAAAATCTGACCAGGTGTGGTTCCCAATTTTCCCTTTAATTCCAGCCACATTCCAGACCAAAAAAAGAGAACTTGAGAATATTAACAGTGACATCGGCATGATTGGGTGTTGAAACGCCTCCATCTGGTGAAGTGATTGGAATAATGTAGGTCATCCGTCGGGCAGGTCCAGTGTAAATTTCATGTTTCCCCTGGATATTAATAATGCCCAGATGTTGCTGGGGAGAAATGTTGTGGGGTGACCAGGGTTTGTTTCAAGTGCTGGAGTTGGAATTGTGTTCGAGAATGGGCAAAACGCAAGGAGGAGGGATCGCCTTCCTCTGAATTTGCTGAAAGAGCTACAATTGTGTGCCAGAGGAGATCTTTTACAATTCCCATCTTGCCTTCATGTGCAAAATGGTAATTGAGGTCTTCCCTTTCTTGTAATGTCTCTTTCGGCCTGCTGTACTTGGGAAGTGACTTCTCGATGTTGTCCCATTGTATTTACACTTATAGCTGTCAAGGGTGAGGGGAAGTACTTATAAAAACCGGATTCAAAGACTCTTCGCCAAATTCCGCCATTGTTAGAGCTGAGATTTTGTAGTAAATATTTTGTCTTTACGTAATCATACTTATGTACTAATGTGTTAAATAATCTGTCTATAGATTTATGCTTACGAAAACTGTACTCTACTTAGTGGCCGCCGTCAAGTGAAAGGCCGGCACATGTTTTCTAACGGTGCATTAACACTATGATGAAATATATTCTGTCTCTTTAAGAGCGTGTTCTCTGCTAAAATAAATGCTGAAATAATACAAGTATTTCTTGGCCTCTTCTGGATCTGAAGCAGATTCAAGGCCACTGTGCAATGTTATCTGTATTAAATGTTTCTAGTGTACTCTGCTCCTATGACTTCATGTCTGTTGCCTAACAGATTTTATTCATTGTATTCGCATATTTGCATGTAGTTATGTTTCTAATCTATGTATTTCACTCGGGGGAAATGGTGTGATGAGAAATGTTTTCATATTTTGTAATCACTGTCCTGCAACAGCGTATTCGGAAGGTACGGAACAAAAGGGCCTACAAATGAAACCGGAGAAGGAAGAGTGCAAAATACATTTTGTATTTGTTCGAGTTTGATCAATGGAACAACAACAAATGACAATTGTCTGAGCTAACATTTTATATAATTTTGATATCTGTTAACTTTCTCATTGGACATATTTTGCTCACTTTATGTTTAAGACAGTCACATGAGTTTAGCAAGTTTAATTTAATGTTCAGTCACCATTAGTTAGATTCAAATCATACTTTTTTCATTTCGTGATCTTACTTTCCTTGGTTCAGGTTATCCTTGGGAGATTTGTTTTTACCTTTCTGGGGTTCAGAGACGTTATTTTATGCTTTGCCAGTTAGTCTACTGACATTCTGGTGTTTTATTATTTTCTGAGTTTACTATGTCTGTTCAATACTGAACTAAATGCTCTGATGGTTTAGTAAACTTATAGTCCAAACTCTAAACCATTCCCATACCCTTGTTCCTGTTCCTGATGCTGGCGTTGTTGTCCTCCTGATGAAGTAGACGTTGTTGCTGATTACCTTAGAGATTGGGTAAATGTATGAACTGTATGTTGTTATTTGTCTTTTGTTTTCCAGGTACCAACTGCTTCTGATTTAATACTGCTGCTATTTTTTTGATAGCACCATAGTTAGATGTTTTCTAAATTCGTGTTACTAAATCTTTTACATGAAGCCCAACACATTAATGCTAATTAGTGGGTAGTTAGGTGTTACTTTCATACTCATAAAATGGTCATTGACTCTTTTCGTTTGTTGATTCAATGTATTCAATTTCTCTTGCTCAGATTCTATTAATATTATTTTTTGTATTCTCTATTGAATTAATAAACCTTACAGCTTTGTTTAAGCTTAGATTTGTTCGTCGACTCAATCAGCCTTTATTGTTTCTTTACATGTATCAATTGAGTTTGAGAATAATATTCAAGACTTATTGTTAGTATAGGGAAATAAATATTTTATCTTTTTAATAAACTGGTTTGGTTTTTAATGGTCAACTTGATCATGATGCATTTATAATGATGTATAGTGTATTGCTTGGTATTATTTAATTTGATGTCAAAGGTGTTTTCTCTACGACATTTTCTTTAAAGCAGATTCGGTTTGGTTCATTGACCTAAAGTATGAAATACGCTATCTGGTCTGTTGTGACTAAAATATAGCCGAGATTACTGCTTTAACAGTTTTGGTAGCAGAATTTGATGGTTAGTATCACTTTAAATTATGTCATAACTTACATCATAAGTTGTGATTGTTTTGATTATTGTTTTTAAGAGTTTTGTATAATATGGAAAAGATGAATCCTTAAATGCCCAAAGTGACTTTCCCCAGTTCTTGGAGTCTGCCTGTGTTGATAGGGAATGTTCTCACCGTTATGTTGTTAGACTGAATGAAGTAGTTTATGGGGGTTATTACAACTTTGGAGGAGGTGTTAATCCGTCCCAAAAGTGACAGTAAAGTGACGGATATACCACCAGCCGTATGGGACTCGTAATAAGGCTGGTGGTATATCCGTCACTTTACCGTCACTTTTGGGACGGATTAACACCTCCTCCAAAGTTGTAATAACCCCAAATGTGTTTGCACAGCTTTAGCTAATTTGCAGTTGATTGTGTTGTTTGTGAGATTTATGGGGAGTTGGCGTACTCCAAATGTTGTTAAAGAAAGAGTTGATGTACTCTGAAGTGTGACAGTAGGGAAGTCAGCGAACTTCACATGTGTGTGGCGCTTGGTGCTAAAAAATTGTCCACGTGGTTGTTGGAATACAGACCTCACAGGGACGGTCTAAGACTCCGGAGTATATTAAAAGTGTAATGAGACACTTGGTTTTTGTTGTAAATCTGTCTATTTAGTAGGCCAATCGGGCATGGTTGGCAAGTCGAGCTGTGAGTCAAATTGGGTGTTAGGTCTTTTCGACTGAGATTTGGCAAGTACTATGTGCACCAGGACAGTATCCATTGATCAGTTGAGAGTAAAATTTGCAGGTCGAATTTTGCTTGCGAATCTGGGGAATTGAGAAAGAAGAATAGCTGCAAGAGCGAAAGCAGTCAGTGAAAATCCGTAAGGTTCCTGAAGTAATTGTATTACCCTACCTGTGTTAAATAGACACATTTGTTTTATTACAGGTTTTGATGAAGCGCTCGCAATTAATATTGCATTAGTTTTGGATGTTTTTGAGTCTGGGAGTATAAGCTGAAAGACTTTGTCATCCGCTGTGTGTAAGTGTGATGTCATTTTTGTGCCGTGCTGAGATAGGTTGGTTAGTAAGAAGAGTCGCACACGGATTGGTGGACACAGTAAAGCGCAATTGGTCGAGAAGGGAGATGAAGAGGATTGTGGGAATACAGTCACTTCGTGATTATTAATTTTTGCCATACATTTGTGAAAATGAAGTTTTTCAAAGCTTTAAAAAATGCTCTTAGAGGAGATGAGTATATTCTGGCAAGGCAAGGGGAAATGTGTCTGCCAGAAGGTACTCCAGCATACATTGTAATTTAGGAGGAAGGCACCGGAACATGTCTTTGGTTAAAACATTGGATTAAAATCACAGGAAAGGATAAGTGTATAGCGTTTCCTGAAAATGGCACATTCAATTTGAGAATTTTGGAGAATCTGAGACAGGTGATGTATGGTCTAAGACCTCCACCAAGATCAGCTCAGTTCGAGGCATTAGTGATCTGGGAGCTAATAGCTAGACAACAATAGGCGTTGACATTTGAGAGAAAAATTAGACGAGCAGAGAAGTCACTAGCAGAAGCTAGATGGGATAGTGAGCAGAGACAGTGGAGACTCGATACCTTATAAGGTGTTAGGTTGTTTCCTGCAATGTCTGAAGATAGTGAGAAAGATGCAAAGAAATCTAAAAAGAGTTAATCTTCAGCATATGAAGAGCAGACATCAAAAGAACATGTAAGGTCTTTGATTAATCATGAGGAATTGGACCATGATGAGTTTATTACACAGATTTTGAGAAATCGTCCACCACCTTATATGGCTCAAGAAGGTTTGAGTACTACTTGTACAAACCCTACTGCACCAATACGAGTTGCAGTGACACAGAGTCCAGTACAGAGTAACCATAATATGACTGACAGGTTAATGCTAACATGAACCAGAGCTCAGTAAAGACTAGTCCTTTTGTGCAAATAGAGATGCAGAGCAGCTTCAATCTGCCAACAGACAATAGACAGCTGCCACAACCTAGTGTTCCTAGGATTTACCCAGATGTACCGATTGTGAATACAACTACTAATCTAGTAGTAAGCTCAGGACAGACTTTACAGGAGCCGATGTTGGTTCAAACAGAGCCAACTCCGCTGTTACTGCCTCAAATGCAGAATGCAGGAGTAGTGAAATCTCAGGACGTGGAGACCAGATTAAGGGGGTCATTCTGACCCTGGCGGTAAAATCCGCCAGGGCCAACGACCGCGGGAGCACCGCCAACAGGCTGGTGGTGCTCCCATGGGCATTCTGACCGCGGCGGTACAGCTGCGGTCAGAAACGGAAAACCGGCGGTGTACCGCCGGTTTCCCGCTGCCCTGGGGAATCCTCCATGGCGGCGCAGCTTGCTGCGCCGCCATGGGGATTCCGACCCCCATACCGCCATCCTGTTCCTGGCGTTTTTGGCCGCCGGGAACAGAATGGCGGTATGGGGTGTCGTGGGGCCCCTGGGGGCCCCTGCAGTGCCCATGCCAATGGCATGGGCACTGCAGGGGCCCCCGTAACAGGGCCCCACAAAGATTTTCAGTGTCTGCCATGCAGACACTGAAAATCGCGACGGGTACAACTGCACCCGTTGCACCCCTTCCACTCCGCCGGCTCCATTCGGAGCCGGCATCCTCATGGAAGGGTGTTTCCCGCTGGGCTGGCGGGCGGCCTTCTGGCGGTCGCCCGCCAGCCCAGCGGGAAACCCAGAATACCCGCGGCGGTCTTTTGACCGCGCAGCGGTATTCTGGCTTCCGCCGCCGGCCGGGGTCAGAATGACCCCCTAAGTCCAGATGCAGTGCTGGTACCTATTACATTTGGTCTAATTGTGCCTTTATATGCTTAAGGAAAAAGAGTGCAGATAACCAAGGAGTTCAAAACCAGAATGAAAACACTAGGTTAATGTCACCTTTAAGACAGACTCTAAATAGAACATGGTCATTATTAGAAGTAAACCAACTCAAATCTTATACTGAAGTTGAGTTGAGATATTTGTGTCCATTAATTACGGAAGGAGCAGCTGAAGTGCATCAGCAACTACAAGAATTAGCAGATAAATATGAAATAGATCTTCCGAAAACAAAAAGTCTGAAAAGAAGTTATAGATTTAAATTTTGAAGCTGAAGATTTTGAATACATGAGGTCAGCAGGGATGAAAACCCATCTTAGAGAGCTACTTGAGAGAGTACAAATTTGGAGAGCATTAGAAAAATGAGAAGGCAGATGGGTCAAGAAAAGACAAAGGCAGCGAAAAGGTTCAGATACTCCTCCTGTAGATGTAACACAAATTAGAGAGCCAGTAAAAGGTTTACCAATGAGAGAGATTCCAGGAGGGAATTTTGGACATGTCCCTTGGAGCAAGAGTGACATTTTGTCATTTACAAATGATTACCCCAGGTTGAGGGAGAAACCAGTGGAATGGTACTAGCAAACAGCTAGGTTTGTTAAACTTGTGAAATGCTTGTGGGAGGATTTAAACACTCTTTTGGAGATAGTTGTTCCAGCAGACTTGTGTATCGAGTGCAAGAGGAGTGTAGATTGGCCAACAAGTGAGCTGCCAAGAGATCCATCAACATGTGCACCATTTCCTGAAGAAATTAAGTATTGCTATAAGGTCATTGAGTTCCTGAAAATGAGAATTTCGCAAAACAAATTTGATTAGCAGCGCATAGATAGAACAGCTCAGGAAGCAAAAGAATTGATTCATGCATACTATGAGAGGTTGTTAAAGGCATTTAAACATTACAGTGGTACAGAAACGATTGAGCCGAAAGACATGATTCATTTTGCGTTCAGGTTTGTTGAAGGTTTGAGAGCAGAAATTAGTCAGATGATTAAGAGTCATTTGATTTGTTGGCAAGCAAAGCCGATTGATGAAGTGCTGCAATATGCAAAATACTGTAGTGATGAGATTGAATTGAAACAGAAAAAGTTGAAGAAAAAAGCAAAGGTGATGCAGATCAAGGCTGCACAGACAGGAATTCAGGGAAGTTTTCAGCCTCAGCAGCAGCAGGGACATGGCATGTTTCAGAGTCAAGGTACGTCTCAGAATCAAGGCAGAGGTAGAAGTCATGGTGGATTGGGAAATGTTAATTGTGGTTGTGATATGAATACAGTAATGATGCAAGGAGAGCCACAAGGAAAGAGAATGTTTCTTTGTCAAATTTGCGGAAGCATGAGCCATTGGAAATGGCAGTGTCCAATGTTAAATCAGGGAGGTGTTGTCCAACAGATGAATGGTGTCAATGCTTTTCAGAATATGAGAGGACCAAGAAAGAGAGGTCAAATTCTAAATTTCCAGAATAATATAAATCTGATGCAGGGTTTCCAGCCCTTACAACCCATGCAACCTATACAAATGTGGAACCGCAGATACAACAAGTACAATTATCCTAATTGCAACAGATGCAGCCACAAGTGCAGATGGTGCCCGCACAACAAATTCAACTGCCTAGACAATTGTAAGTTCTGCAGTCTCCTATGGATCAGCAACAGATGATGCTTTCACAGGTGGTCACAAGTCAGAGATTAAATCAGAGTAATAATACAATACACACATTTTCTTCACATATTGGGAATGGAATATACAATGTTTGGCTGTGGGATAGTTCAGATGAGGAAGAATGTATGATGGCAGCTTCTTTAGAAGTGGATCAGTAAGGTCCTTATGTTAAAGGAAAAGTGCATGGTCACACAGTTTCTTTTCTGGTTGATACTGGAGCTACATGCTCGACAGTGAGATCTGTAGAGGATCCAAACCTGCCCTTATCAGGGAAGATAGTTCAGGTTGTGGGAGTTGAAATAAATATTTGACAAACCCAATTACAGAACCAGTTTTGGTTAAAATTGGCAATTTTAAAGGCTTGCACAAGTTTGTGGTTTTTGATTCAAGTCTAGTGTTGCTACTGGGAAGGGATTTATTGTGCAAAACAAGATGTTCAATTACCTGTTCTGATGAAGGAATTGAAATTCAGACAAATTCAGTGATGATGAAGAAGACCCAGCACTTACTATCAGCAATGAGTCGGTGTCTGAAGAATTTCCTTTAATTAGTTTTGATGAGCTAGTGATGGAGGAAGCTCCTTTGATTAGTTCCTTTCTAGTTTTTGAAGTGAAAGATCTTCCTGTTGATTTGCAAAAGACTGTTAAGTGTAAAGTTTGGGATCTTTCAGGAAAGGACATTGGGTTGATTAAAGGAGTAGAATCAGTCAGAGTCGCGGTGAAGCCTAATGTAGTTTTCCCTCAGACCCCACAATATCCAATAACAATTGAAGCAATGGAGAGTGTGAAACCCCTAATAGAAAAGTTTGGAGAAAGGAATTTTGAAAGAGGTGTTGAATAGCCTAATGGGTTTGCAAGAACCATGTGGGAAAATTCATTTTATGCAGGATCTGAGAAAAATAAATGACATAGGCCCTCATTACAACCTCGGCGGTCTTTTCCAAAGACCACGAGGCTGCAGGTGCCAGAATACCGCCAGTGCTGGCGGTATTTCTGGCTCCCTATTATGACTTTTCCGCTGGGCCAGTGGACGATAACATTGTTACCGTCCGCTGGCCCAGCGGAAAAGTCACATCAACATTGCTGCCGGCTCGTAATAGAGCCGGCGGCAATGCTGATGTGCAGCGGGTGCAGTAGCACCCGTTACACATTTAACTGCCCGAAATTCGGGAAGTGAAATGCGCGATGGGGCTATGCCTGGGGGCCCCTGCACTGCCCATGCCATGTGCAGTGCAGGGGCCCCCAGGGGCACCCCAAGTCCCCCTTATCGCCATCTTTTCCATGGCAGTGTTTACCGCAGTGGCCAGGCTGGCAGTCGGGGACTCATAATCCCCAGGGCAGCGGTGCTTGCACCGCTGCCCTGGGGATTATGACCGCCAGGCCACAGCCTGGCAGTATAGTGGAGGGGCCTGCGGTATGGGCATGGCTATAGGGCCACGGTCATAATAGCTGGCGCCGCCAGCCTGTTGGTGGTGTTACCGCCAGCTTACCGCCGGCCGCAAGGGTCGTAATGAGGCTCATAATGATTAAGTGTTGTCCAGTTGTGCCAAATCCAGCTGTGATTATGTTTCAGAACCCATGCGATGCTGAATGGTTTACTGTGTTAGACTTATGTCAAGCATTCTTTTCCGTGCCTCTTCACGAGGGCAGCAGATATTTCTTTGCTTTAAATTTCTAAACAAGGTCTACTGTTGGTGTAGAACTCCACAAGGGTTCTCACCGTTCATTTTCAATCAGATCTTGAAAAATAATTTGGAGTCATTAGTGATGTCTTATCAGGCAACGTTAGTACAATACATTGATGACTTGTTAATTGCATTCAAGACAAAAGAAGGGTGTAAATACGATACAAATGCATTGTCATATTTCCTGGGAGACAATGGACATAAAGTGTCCCCTGCTAAATTGCAGTACTGTCAGAAAGAGGTGAAATATTTGGGTCATCTGATTGAGAAAGGAACTAGGAACATTTCCAGAGAGAGAGAGGTGCAACTATTTTGCAGATGAAAGTACCAAGTACACAAAAAGATGTGTGGATGTTCTTAGGAATGGTAGGTTACTGCCGCCAGTGGATCCAGAATTTTTCGGTTCTTCAAAGCTTTTACGGAACCTGACTCATAAAGATGTTGCTGATCCTATAGTATTGGATGCAGCTTGTATGAAAGCATTTACTGATTTGAAAGAAAGTTTGTGTCAAGCTACAGCTTTAGGTGTGCCTGACTACACCAAATCTTTCCTATTGTTTTGTCATGAACGTGATGCATGTTCTTTGTCTGTTTTGACTCAGACTCATGGTGGTGTAAATCGCCCAGTAGCATATTTTTCAGATACTTTGGATCCGGTCGCAGCAGCCTTACCAGAATGTTTGTGGTCCGTTGCAGCAGTTGAGCAAAGCCTCACTCAGAGTTAGAGCAGAGTGTTGGGTTATCCCCTTACTATTATGGTACCACATCCTATTGAGATTTTGATTACTCGGTCCAAAATACAGTATCTGATCAGTTCTAGACTGACCAGATATGAAACCGCAATCTTGTGGTCTCCGAATGTTACGGTTAGGAGATGTACGGTGCTTAACCCAGCAACTTTACTCCAGATTGAGACTATTTGCTCTGACAAATTGGATGCTACAGAACATGATTGTCTGGAAATTACAGAGTTATGCACAAGACCCAGAGCAGATATTAGAGATACCTGCCTGGACGAGAATGATCAAATTATCTTTGTTGATTGTTCCTGCCTGAGAGATAACGTGGGCACATTAAGAGCAAGATATGCACTGTATACTATCAGGGGCATACTGGAAGCTTCATGGCTTCGAGGAGTGTTATCTGCAGAAGTGGCGGAATTAGTAACTCCTACTAGACCCTGCCACATTTCAAATTAAATGAAAGTGATAATTTACACAGACAGTCAATATGGATTCGGCATTGTGCATGACTTTGGCCAAATCTGGTCACAGAGAGGTTTCCTGACCTGTTCTGGTTCACCAGTAAGGAATGATAAGGGAATTCATGAATTGTTACAAGCTATTCAAAAGTCTGAAAAGATTGCTGTGGTGAAATGCAGTGCACATCAGAGATCACAAGATTACGTGTCATTGGGAAATACATATGCGGATCAAGTCGCAAAGTTTTGCGCCTTGAACAGCATATCCTTCAAAGGAAACTGGGAATTGTTGCCTGAAAATGATGAGTTCTATGCAAATTTTACCATGCAAATTATTGACACTTTGGAAGAGTTAAAGGCTACATTCCTAAAGAGGATCGCAGAGACTGGACAAAGCTCAAATGTGTCCAAAGAGATGATGATGTCTGGATAACAGAAGAAGGGAAGGTATTTCTGCCAAATAGTCTACAGACTCAAGTGGCCAGATACTATCATGGACAAACTCATGTAGGGAGAGATGCTATGGTCTGCAGTTTTAAGCAGCATTGGTTCAATCCAAAGTTTAGACCGGCTGCGAAAGCAATTAGCCATAGCTGCATTGTTTGTCAACAGATGAATGCTGGCAAAGGAACAATGGTCAATATGGGACATATTAGCATGGCTGGAGGGCCATTTAGCAGAATGCAAATGGATTTCATTGAGATGCCTGCTTGTGCTGGTTTAAAGTACGTGTTGGTGATTGTGTGCATTTTTAGTCATTGGGATGAGGCTTATCCTACAAGGAGAAGTGACAGTCTCACAGTAGCAATGCTGCTACTTAGAGAGTTAATTCCATGTTTTGGTTTTCTGGTCTCTGTGGAATCAGATAGAGGAAGCCACTTCAACAATGAAGTGATTAAGTTGCTATGTTCAGCCTTAAACATTGAATAGAAACTCCATTATAGTTACTGCCCGACGCTTCAGGACTCGTAGAGCATATGAATGGCACTCTGAAATGGAGAGTGGCAAAAATGTGTGCATCCACAAATTTGAAATGGCCAGATGCTTTGCCGTTGATTCTAATGTCAATGAGAAGCACCCCTGATAAGAAAACAGGACTGTCACCCCATGAAATCCTCATGGGAAGAGCTATGAGATCACCAGCTGCACCTACAAATGCTCTTGTGAACATTACAGATGATATGGTGTTAGACTACTGCAAGGGTCTAGCTGATGTGGTACGATCTTTCTCTCATCAGGTGGAAGCTAACACACTTCAAGCACCTCAAGGCCAAGGACACAACCTGGAGGCTGGTGAATGGGATGTGATCCATAAGCATGTGAGAAAATTGTGTTTGTAGCCTCAGTGTAAGGGACCCTACCAGGTGATATTAATAACAACTACAGCTGTGAAGTGTGCAGGACTTCCGAACTGGATTCACGCAAGTCACACTCGGAAAGTAAACAATCCAACAGATCAAGAAGAAGAGCTGTTGCGATTACCTGCACCTAAACGTATTCCAGGTTAGGAAAGAGAAGAGATGGAGGATACACCTGGAAAACGTTCTAGTCGACTTACCCACTTCTGTGTCAGATGAAGTGCAGGGTATCCTGTAAGATGAGGGTGAATCATCCTCAAATGAAATAATAAAAGACCCGGTCCAAAGAGAAAATGAAAACAGTCTCAGAGGAGGGTGTCTTCAGAAGAAGATGGTCTGACAAACCAGACTGAACAAGTGACTGACCCCAATGGAGAGGGAGTTGAGACAGGTCCAAGCCAAGAGGGTATGACTCCTCCTGAACGAGTTGCCGGAACATCAAAGGTAAAGAAATCAAGTTCAATCCTGAAAAAAGCATTAATGAGAAAACCTCTGAAAGGTGACAACTCGCCAGAGACAAGCTTAGAGGCAGGGAAGATTAACGTAGTGCCACCGATTCAGGAAGAAACAAGTTAACAGAGAAGAAGATCTCAGTAAAGGAGAAGCAAGTAGTGGTTGAAGATTGAAAAGGAAAAGAGCTGCCAATAAGATATACTCTGGTCCCGAATGGACATAGGCAACTACTAATGAATGGCAAGAAGAATTTTTGAAATTTTGTTTTGACAGAGACATTCCAGGTCTATATTTTGTCACACGAAGAAAAGTGATGAAGATTTGTTGAGAAAAATTGAGAATTTGAAAACTAAATGAAAGACTTTGTTGAGTCGTACATGAAAAGACTTTGATAACCTAATGTGACAAGCTGCTAAACTGATTTTGACAACTTCTATTGAACTTTGACAAAGGGTCCTGATAATATGAATTAACTATTTTTTCTTAAAAAGAAAAGAACACAAATTAGGAGGGATTGAAAATAGAAGATTGAAAGTTGAAGAATTGAAAATGTTTGTCTTTTTATGTTTGTTTGGATTTGTGCTGCATAGCCATTTTGCTTCTAATTTTGATTCTTTACAGACCATGGGAAATTTTAGTAATCAACACACTAAGAATAGTAGTTACAAATTTATAGGTATTGGTTTGGCAATTATTTGTGCAATAGTATGCTTGTTATTGATTGTGAGTGTGATTGTCTTTGATTCAAATGGAGCCAACCATACTATAGCTGTACATACAACTATTACTCCTTTAAAACCAATTCCTACTCTTTCAGAAATAGATATTCATGACTTTAGCATTGTTAATATAGGGAAAAAAATATTTTATCTTCTTAATAAACTGGTGTGGTTATTAAGGGTCAAATTGATCATGGTGCATTTATAATAATGCATCGTGTATTGCTTGGTATTATTTAATTTGATGTCTATGATGTTTTCTCTATGATGTTTTCCTAAAATCAGATACGGTTCGGTTCATCGACCTAGAATATGAAATCTGCTATCTAGTCTGTTGTGACCAAAATATAGCCGCAATATCTGCCATCTAGTGCATTGGAGTTGCTGGAACTTGGCAACAGTGGATCGGGGTAGTGAGGTTGTAGCACTAGTGAAAGCTTGACCCACATGGAGAATGTATCCTTAAGCTGCCAAACAAGGTTGGCCCAGTCCTGGGAGGACCAAGTAGTGATAGTTATGTCATATTTACAAAGTGGCGCAATGCCTGCATTGCCCACTTTGTAACCACTTGTGCCACATTATGCCTGCATCAGACATAATGTATGCAAGGGGGCGTGCCCTGTTCGAAGGTCCGTAAAAATGGCGCAGTGAAATTTACAAGCTTTCACTGGAACATTTTTAGCATAATTTTGAATGCCTGCCTAAGGCAGACGTTAAAATGGCACACATTGCTTTCAATTGTCCTCCCTTTACTTTGCAGGATTAGCGCCATAATTTTTGATGCTAATCCTACAAAGCGCTAAAATAGCGTCAACATTTTTTATGCTATTTTCCTAATGACTGCCATGGTGCACCGTATTGTAAAAACTGCACAACCATGGTGTTGTTAGGTGGCAGTATGGGCATGCAAGAAAAGTGGCAGATCCAGAACGATGCGTTACTTTCTTGTAAATATGCCCCATAATGTGGGATGAACTCAAGCTTGTGTGTTGGAAAATTGGAAATGCATACCAACTTCTGCTTGCTGCTTCTACTACCTCAGTACTATCAGCCCAGTTGCTCTGTGGAGCTATTGGAGTCCTTGCAGAAGAAGAAAGATGAGCAGTTGGGAAATTAGACCTTTGATGGCCTGTACAAAGATGCAGAGGTGCAAAGGCAGGATTGGGCAAGGTGAGCTGATGGACAGGTTCAAACAATACATTGAAGTTGACAGTTCAGCGGTTGATCAGGGCCAAAGGGGTGTAGGGTCTTTGCTCAACGTAGCAGGCATATTAGATCCAGCGGTAGCAGTAGAGGAATTTTCAGGGGTGTATACTGCCAGTAATGAGATTCTCAGTTGAAGATTTTGAGACAAGTGGTGGTGGAGTCAATACTACAGCTGTATTCTGATTAGGCAAAGTTAGGATTTTCCCACCTGTGGCACTGTCCACTTTGTGATCTGACTTTAGTACTGGATTGCGATTAAACAATGAACAAGTTTTAGTTTTAGTTCCATTAGGAGGCTGTTTGCCTGGGGACGGAGGAGTAACTGAATAGCCTACTGAAGCCTGGTTGTTGAGGGAAGCTGGCTGCACAGGGACTGTACAGAAATGCAGAGTGTGGCTGGTGCTTTGCTTGTGTTTTGTTTTCCGAAGGCTTCTACGCTCCAATGGACAGCTTTGCTGCAACTATCTGCTGGGCTGCTGATGCTGCCCCATCGATGACTGAACTATTGTTACCATCTCGTGGGTTAAGAGAAACTGCTAAAGGAGCGCCCTCATTATCACTCATAGCACCAGGAAGTGAGGGTGAGGGTAGGTGTATGTGATGGCATGCAGGTAGGGGGATAGTAGTAGTAGAGAGTTGACTTACCATAGTCCAGTCCTCCTCCTACTCTGCCCAGGCTCTCAGAGTGCATGATTGCCAAGACTTGCTCCTACCATGTTGTTAGTTGTGAGGGAGGAGGTGGGGGTCCACCGCAAGTCCTCTGTACAGCGAGTTGGTGTCTTGCTGCAATGGAATGTACCTTTCCCCGTAGGTCGTTCCACCTCTTCCTGATCTCATCCCTGGTTCTTGGGTGCTGTCCCACGGCGTTGACCCTGTCCATGATTGTCTGCCACAGCTCCATCTTCCTAGCTATCAATATCTGCTGCACCTGTGCTCCAACTAGCTGTGGCTCTACCTGGATGATTTCCTCCACCATGACCCTTAGCTCCTCCTCTGTGAATTGGGGGGGTCTTTGTGGTGCCATGGATGTTGTGTGAGGTGTGTAGGTGAGGGTGTGTAGGGTGATGTGTTGGGGTGTGTGATGTGGGGTGCATGAGTGGTGTATGGGTATAAGTAGTGTGTGGCTCTGGTTTTGTCTGTGGTCTTGGTGTCTGTCTCGTGCCAATGGTTTGTAATCGTAAAGGGTTGAGGGTAATGTGGGTGGGTGTTTTGTAGTAGTGTGTGTATGAGTGTCAGGTGTGTGTTGTTTGAATTGTCCAATGTGGTGTTGTTTTGTATGTGTGTGTGTATTTTGAGCGCACCGGTATAACCACCAATGGTTTACCGCCATTGAATGTCCGCCATGGTGATTCGTGGGTCATATTGTGGTGGGCGTTGTTCTGTTGACGTAACAGTGTGGGTTTTGATACTGGCACTTTATCACTGATCTTTGGACTGGCAGATTTGTGTATGTAGCTGAATAGTGATGGATTGGTGTATGTGTGTCATACTATTGTGAACAGGTATCCGCCGCCGCAGCGGTATGTTGGCGGCGGTCAGCATGGCGGTAAGTGTGATTTACCACCAACGTCATAATAAGGGCCTGTATGTTACTGCGAGTAGTACCATGATGTGAGCTCTTACATACTCAGGAAACACAAGGCTTACACTTCTAGTAGAAGATATGTACATCATGTAGCGATGTCATGTCATAGGTGACAGTCTATAAGAACCATATATTTTTCAGAGGCTTTGGGGTTATGTTTATTATTTTATAGATCTTTTGCAAACATCCTAGAACTCTAGATCTATTGATGACTGTTTTTTTATTAAGTACAGTTGGGCAAGAACTATAACACATTAGAAAACTCTGCATACAACATAGGAGCAATGTACTGGCCTTTTGCCAGTCATTATACAAAAAAAATATTTAAAGGCACATGGTTCTCACTCATTTTAGGACTAATAGCAAGATGCCATACCACATCTTTGGCCAAATCACATATACTGATGACAGTTGACAGGAAGGTTGCTGAGGAGTACTACCCTATGTCCCTCAGAAGAGGAGGTAATAAGTCACGAGCTGTGAAATACGAGCTGTGAACTGCGAGCTGCAGAAGTTCAGGAGTTTGGCTCCAATCCTGATCAGTTTGGTCATCACAGACTGGGGATGCAGTGCAAGGGCAACGAAGTGCTGAATCGCCTCCAGCTAGACACGACGAGTCTCCTCCAAGACCCCCGCCCAGCTGAGCAGAGGGCAGGACAGGGCTCTGCAGTGAGTGAGAGAGCTTTTTAGCACCTGAGCAGCGGTAACACCCTAAGAAAGGGTTTGCTAGATGGGGATGTGGGGGTGCAGTGGGCTTAGGTCCTGCTGCATTTGGTAGAGCCCCGGGTTCGCAGAAGTGTCTCAGCTAGGTTTGGGTATGGCTTGCGGTCTGAGTGTGTTCTCAGCCCCCGGCCTGCTAGCACTTGCCCCCTGTAGCACTTTTACCCTGCTATCCTGCCACCTGGGCACAAGACACATGTCACCACATGCACCGCGTATTGAGCATTGTGTTACCATCATCCGTGGATCAGGGGTATTGAAGGCCCAAGGCAAAAAGAAGGCAAATCTCTCCAAAATTAATAAAAGTACATATATATATATATATATATATATATAGTTAGTCATACTTGGATATAGTTGGAAAGAGCCTCATCCCTCAGCAACCTTGTGTGTTCTTGAGCAGTGTGCTCATGCCACCCCCCCATAACCTCCTCCCCAGCAACCTACTGGTTATGCTACACTATAGGGAGGTGTTTGAGGCAGTGCTGGGAGAAGAAACTGTGGCATCTGTTATTTGTGGCAAACCAACCTATTTTATTTCATCTTAACAGACTGCAGTTACCTGCTTCCAGGCTCTGACTCTATGTAATAAGATCAACAATAATGCAGTGTGGGAAAAATCGGAGGCAGGTCATCACACCGCTAACAAGACGGGTGGGAGAATAAAGCAGTCAAAAAGCAGAGAGCAAGAGAGAGATATGTTTACCTCTACTGATGGTTTCGTAGACAACTTTGCAATATTACCAGTCGCATCATTGTCTGGTTCTTTGCATGCCTCCATATCTCTTTTGCACTCTCCACCACTCAAGCGCTCCAGGATCATGCACTAACTAATCTTAAACAACTTAAACTCTAATAATGTGGGTAGGAGCCCCTTTCAGTATGGTCCCTGTTCTCCAGCTGGCGATTGTCTTGTACTCCTCAGTGATGAATGAGGAACCGTCGCTCCTGGCATTCATGCCATTCGCAGCAATCCGGGCATGCACTGCATTTCTGTTTCTGCCCAGGATCATGATACGGACCATAAGGAGGGCAATTTGTCATTTCTGGAGACAACTTTTGATCCTTTCATTTCTTCTGAAGCTAATACTGAAAATACAGCGAATATACGAGTGAAGCCACAGGAGCAATCTATTAGATGATGCAACTAGCCCAGCATGTCAGGTGATTAGTCCAGCATTGCTAAGTCCATGTGTCCAATTGACAGATTTTAACAACACCACAAGCAATTTTGCATGTCACATGGCACCTTCCTCCCCTTTAAGTCCTCTCAAGCTAAACATATTGACAACAAAAGCTTTGGCCACCAGCCTGGACACAGGAATGTCTATTCATATTCCTGTAGAAGAGGCTCTCGGGATGCATGACTTTGATTCCTCATGTAACTCTGATTTAGGCCCTCATTACAACCCTGGAGGTAAATGCCGCCTACCGGCGTGCTGACGGCCGCCAACATACCGTGACTGCGGCGGTATTCCGCCACGGGTATTATGACCCACACTGAGAATTCCGCCACTTTACAGACACCCACACAAGTCCGCCACACCAAAGGCCAATGATAAACTGGCGATAGCACCCACACCGTTATGCCAACAGGAATACGCCCACAGTATCACGACCCACGAATCCCCGCGGCGGTCTTTCAATCGCGGTAAACCATTGGCGGTACACACCGCTGCACTCAAAATACGCACACACTTACAAAACTACAGCACATTGGACAATTCAAACTACACACACCTGATACACATACACATACCACACCCACACACTCACACAGCTATAAAACACACACCCACATTACCCACAACCCCTTACAGCAAAACAATAGATATCGGGCAGAGAGAGACAAGCCAGGAGCACCCACTTAATCAGAGCCACAGAACACCATCACCCATACACCATTTACGCATATCACAGCATACACCCCAACACATCACCCCACACATCAGCCCACACATCCTCACACATATCACACACACCACATCCATGGCACCCCAAAGACACCCCAGGTTTTCAGAGGAGGAGCTAAGGGCCATGGTGGAGGAAATCTTCTGGGTAGAGCCACAGCTATTCGGATCACAGGTGCAGCAGACGTCCATTGCAAAGAAGATGGAGCTATGGCGTAGAATCGTGGACAGGGTCAATGCCATGGGACAGCACCCAAGAACCAGGGATGACATCAGGAAGAGGTGGAACGACCTACGGCGGAAGGTGCGTTCCGTGGTTGCAAGACACCAGGTAGCAGTACAGAGGACTGACGGTGGACCCCCGCCTCCTCCCCCACAACTAACAACATGGGAGGAGCAAGTCTTGGCTATCATGCATCCTGAGGGCCTCACAGGAGTCGCAGGAGGACTGGATTCTGGTAAGTAAAATTTTAACTACTTTATCCCCCCCACCCTACTTGAATGCCATCACAAACTCCTACCCCTACCCTCACCACCATCACTCCACCACCTCACATATACCCCACTAACACAACCAACCCATCCCAATACCAAGCCCTGCATGCAACAACGATGCATGGACACCCATCACAGACCTGCATGGACACCCATCACCACAGCATGCCCAGTAGAGAGACTCACCCGGCCCAAAAAATCACCACTCACACAAGGCCAAGGTGACAGGGAAATCACAATCATACAGGGAAACACACCCATGCATAAGATGGCACACACAGACACTTTAACAATGCATTTGCAGTCCCAAAGGACCCATACTCCACATCACTGGAGAGGGGGTGGCAGCCACATCCAGTCCCCCAACTGAAGAGGCCCACAGTGACGACAGCAGCTCTGCACGCCTGGATCAGGATGACCAACCTGGTCCATCCAGAACCTCCGGACAGTCGGTTCCCCTGCCACAGTCCCAACCCACCACAGAGCCTCCCCCTCAGGAAACACCAGCACAGCACCCACCCAGCGGGCCCATGCCACTGTCCCCAGGACATGTCAATCAGCAGTGTGTCCACCACTACAGGGACCCCAGGCAACCCCACAAACCCAAGACAATCAGGGACCTGGGGTCAGTGGCAGTGGGCACACGGTTCAGGGGACAGAGGCACAGGACAACAGGGAAGCTGGGAGGACTGCTGTGTGACAGTGGGAGGACAGGCCCAGGGAACCGACTCTCCAGGAGGTACTTGCAGAGATCCTGGGAGCATATCAACATTCCCAGGACATGATGGGACAGATCCTGGACAATGTGCAGGAGAACAGGCGACTGCAGGAGGGGCAGTACCAGGGGATCAGGGAGGACTTGCAGGCCATTAACAACACCCAGATCTTCATTGCTGGGGTGCTGGCAGAGATGGCCAACATTATGAGGGAGGCAGTCTCACACCAGCGGGCCCCTGCCACTAGCCAGATATCTGAACAACCTTCCACCTCCGCTGTCGCTAGTGGCCAGGAGGTCCCACCACAGGACCAACAGGCCACCAGCACCCCTCCCCCTGCAGAAGGTGAACCACCCCACAAACGTTCCCTGCGATCCAGACAGAAGCCAGAGACACTTACCAAGACCCCCGCCAGGAAATGAGACTCTCCTGATTGTCACCCTTGTGTCCCACTCTGTTACCCTCTCCACCTTGAACTGCCTTTGCTCCCCTTCTTATGTCCCCTTGGACAATGCACCTGTGCTACAAATAGACTGAAACTATACCCTGGACTTTCCTCCATCATCACCCCATCCCATTGCACTTGCCCCTCCATATTTTAGCACTTAAATAAACACCCCCAAAAAATAATTTTGGATTATGTCAAAATGTTAAAGTATGTATTCATCACACTAGGAGCATATGTGAGTTCACCAACACCTGTAAAATGAACTGCCAAAGGGTACAGTAAGTGGGCATAGAAGTGGGAAATAACAGCATGCCAGTGCCACAGAAATTCCCCAAAATTTCATTGAAATATGAAGTAACACTGCCTTACCTGTGTGTCATTGGAAGTACTGTCTGATGACTGATGTTCTGTTGTCCTTATCCTCATCCTCACTGTCCACAGGGCCCACTGCTGCCACATGGGCATCTCCAGCCTCCTCCTCCTACAGAAAAGGCACATGGCGTCTCAGGGCAAGGTTGTGCAACATGCAGCATGCACCTATAATCTGGCAGACCTTCTTGGGTGAGTAGCACAGGGATCCACCTGTTAGATGGAGGCACCGGAACCTGGCCTTCAAGAGGCCAAAGGTCCTTTCTATTATCCTTCTGGTTCACCCATGTGCCTCATTATAACGTTCTTCTGCCCTTGTCCTGGCATTCCTCTCATGGGTCAGCAGCCATGATAGGTTTGGGTAACCAGAGTCACCTGAAATTTTCAGGGACTACAGTTAGCCATACA
Source organism: Pleurodeles waltl (assembly GCF_031143425.1). Lineage (NCBI taxonomy): Eukaryota > Metazoa > Chordata > Amphibia > Caudata > Salamandridae > Pleurodeles > Pleurodeles waltl. The sequence goes on along the minus strand of NC_090438.1, from coordinate 822,444,299 downwards.
CTATCCTATATGGCCCACACCATACCCATACACTAACATCTACTGGGTGGGGACCAGGGCTCACCTATTAGCCACACCCTGTGCCTCTATAGTTGGGCCATCACATTTGGGATGCTGCTGTTCCTCAGGATAAAGGCATCATGCACGACCCAGGATATTTAGCATTGACGTGGGAGATGTACTGGTCCGCCAAGCAGACCATCTGTACATTCATAGAGTGGAAACTCTTATGATTTCTGAACACCTGTTCATTTTGACGGGGGGGAACAAATGCAATATGTGTTCCATCAATCACCCCAATTATGTTGGGGATATGTCCCATTGCATAGAATTCGGCCTTCACTGTGGCCAAACCTTCAACCTGGGGGAAAACAAGTAACTGCACATGTGTTTAAATCGGGCAGACAACGCTCTGGTCATCATTATTAAGAACATTGGCTTTGACATTCCTGCTGCCAAGCCCACTGTCACTTGCAAAGAACCAGTTACCAGGAAATGGAGCACTGATAGAACTTGCACAAGAGGGGGATCCCAGTGGGGTGACGGATAGCAGATATCAGGTCAGGCTCCTATTGGGCACACAGCTCTGTGATTGTGGCCCTGTCAAGTCTATAGGTGAAGATGATGTGCCTGTCCTCCATTGTTGCCAAGTCCACTAGGGGTCTGTACATGGGGGTATGTCTCCATCTCCTATTCATCCACAGTGGTAGAAATCTATGGGGCAATGGGGCAAACGATTGAGGAGCTGGTCACAAAATGAACAATGGGGCTACAACAGAACTTTGCATGCTGTTAACTTGCAATGGGTAAGTGTGACTAGTATAGTATGTCCAATTTTCAACAGTGCCGCCGCAAATATCCAGGGCCTGCCCCCCACCCCTTGCTTAAATGGCGTCCACCCGTCCTGTGTGGAGGGACAGGTGGAAGTGAGGTAATTCCGCTGACGTTGTGTGCAGTTGCGGGAGGCGGTCGGGAACTGCTGTGCAACTCTTCATTGGTAACATTGGGCCCTATGGGGTACAGTGGCCAATGGGGATCTATGCCAGCAGTGATGGTATGCACCGCTGTGGACCTGACCGCCATTTTATATCTGATTCCTCACTTGCTACCTGATCATCCACAGGAGAGGACATACACTGCATGTGAAGCTCTGACCTGTGTCTTGAACCTACCGTGTGACTGGGGAAAGGACCCCTGCCTTCACTTCAGTGGAGTTGGAGAGACTAGTGAATGGGGTCCTACCCCAGTACGGACTGCTGTATGGGCCTCCACACCAACAGGTGAGTACACTGTGGGCACGATGCATGTGGCATGAATGCATGGAGTGGTGTGTGTGAAGGCCTCGTGTAAGGGGGGTGGGTGGAAGTCCTCTTGGCGGTGTATAGGTTTTGTGCTGGGCTATGTGTGTGCCAATGGTGATGGTGTCGTGTAGGCTCTCATTATCCTAATGAGACTACTGGATTTTTGGGTGGCAAGATCGTTCACAGTGTGGGGGACTAAGTCTAACCCACGGTGAAGGACCCTTGTCACCCCCAATCCGGTTTTGCTCCGGCTAACTAGCAGTGCCTCATCTCTTCCATAGGGAAGAGATAATTGGGCAGCCGAGCGCATGACATCTTAGTGCTTCCCAGGGAAGTCATGGTCACTCAGATACCAACCAGTTCTCTCATACCCAATGTGGTCTCACATACAAATGACAGAAGCAGTTTATGTTTTACAGATTGATTTAATAAAACAACTGCATTTTAGATAACAAGGCGTGAGCCGCAATAACCAGAACCATACAACACAGTAGGATTGAAATAGTAACGAGGAGAGTAAAACATAAAAATAACGCTATCATAGTGCTACTAGATTACGTTCTCTCTTCTAAGTTCTATTTTGAGCACAGCATGTTAAGCTCTAAGCTTGCCTTTCAGGTTCCCCGGGAGGACATCAACCCTCATACCTGAGCAAAGGCCTGTGATCTGGATCAGCATCTGCAACAGGGCAGTCAGCGTCTAGTTGTGGTTCCCTGGTCGGAATCTCCCTCTTACGTATACCAGGACTAGGAAGTGTTTTTATAACTAACACGCCGATGTTCTAAGAAACGTCCCTACGTAAGAATGTGTACTTTCTACGAACCCTAAAGACTAAACTTCTACCACGTCTATCGGCAATGTACCAGACTGTATCCTTGTCTGAAGCACAGAGCGAGCAAGAATGTATTGTTTGAGAACTCTGGTGCTGAAGTAAGCTAAACAGTGTGATAGAAAAAAATAAAACAAGACCGTGAAACTGGTTATTGAAAAATAACAGTGCGAGGCTGAATAAAATGCATCTAGAACAAAGTGCACAGAGGCCTAATGCTTTAAGCAAACGCGCAAAGGCTATATTAAAAATGGCTACACTACACCCTCCCCTTCTCGGTAGAAAATGGTTCAAATTGAAGCTTAAAAAATGCCCTATGTTAAAAAAAAATAACTAAAACCTTATATAATTTCAACAAGTCAAGAGGACACCAAAGCACAATAATCCTAAATTTAAAAATAAGCATGCAGCTAAGAGCCAAATTCATATAACAGTGTCAATTTATACCAAATCCAATTCAAATGGTGGTCATTGAAAGAAGGAGGTTCTCCACTTCGGCAGATGACAAGACAGGAAAATCCACGCCAAAGACTATCAAGGAGCAGATGTGTTCCAAAGCCTCAGAATCAACCAAGGCGGCATCCCGTGCAGGGCCTGTGAACGAATTAATATCAACTTCCTCCAGGAAGGGTATTTCGCAATCAGCCTCACGAAGCAAACGCAGCCGCAGCGCGCATGTCTGGGAATGAGCCCTTATCGGGAACATCAACAGATCAGCATCAACCACTGGGGGGGCGTTGCTGTGAGAGACAGACCACTAGTGCATGTTCAAACGAGCACCAACGGCACCGAAACACGGGCTGCACACAATCCAAAACCGGTCTGAATGGCAGAGACCAGTCACACTCCAAATGTTCCAGGAGTGTTGCTCCGAAGTGCTGCAACATGCGTTCACGACACAGCTGCGCTGATGGGAGCGCCCACATTCGTTCTTGTTGCGGCGGGACAGCCATTGCGGAAAAACAACAGCAACAGCAAAACACCGGCTAATAAAGCCAAAGTGATGGGAAATCCCCCAAAAATGTTTCCTGAAAATTGAATGAATAGCCGAAGGTATCTAACCGAATATGGAAGAGAAGGTGTGAACAAAACCAACACCCACAGCTTTAAAAAAATGTGCCAATCCAGCTGTGCTGGACGCATTAAATATACGTCCCACGAGTTCACCAAAGTGACTCGGAAAGTTGGTATTCAACAGGGACTGTATTTCTGCTGATGACCTTGCCACCTGAAGTGCATAGGTCTCGCGCGCAGATGTAAGGGCCACATGCTTTTGAAACAATAAAGCCTTTAGTCTACTTAACTTGTCGAAATTCACCTTGGAAGTAGCAATGTGAGGCCAGATATCCGCTACCTCCCTTAATTTAGTGGGGGGAAACACATTCTCGCAGCAAGTAACGACCTTGGTGACCGAAACAACGTAAACTATTCCGGCCCGCACGTCACAACAGTCTTCACTATTGAGGAGGACATAGCTGCCGTTTGAAAGCACCTGGAATGTGCGTTTAATCAAGGATACAGGAACTCCCTTCAGATAGCAAGCCAAATTCGCAACCGAGGCATTACATGCCCCATGTAAGGACAGCTGCTTACAAATCATCGAATGGCTGACTGAAGTCTCGCATTCACTACCGCTAAGAAAAACCTCTCTCATGCCATTAAGACATTTGTACAAGAAGGGAAGTTCCCACACCTCATGGATACAACTATCTCCCAACTTTTCATATCTGCCTACCGGAACATGTTTTAAACAAGAAGAAGTCAATTGTAGTGTGGAAATAGGCAGATTAATAACTCTGTTTATTAACCACTCAGCTAAGGGAATCTCGGCCACGGTAAAAGGCAATCTTTCCAATTTTTCAATGTTAAGCATGACATAAGTCGCCTCCTTCTTAGCCATCAGGTATTGTTGACGTGTCAAATTAAAGGAAAAAAATATCTCCCTGGCTCTGATGTGCTGCCACGGAACGTGACCCGCCTTCAGTGTCTGAAGTGTCCAACCCAACTGCATAATGGACCTTGTTTGACTTTGTCCATGATATAATGAAGACATGTCAGATCGTATAATGTCTATGGCAGAAGAAACAATGTTGTCAATGGTATATATTCGGTCGGATAGGGTGTGAAGTCCATTATCCTCAACAGCCAATGCCTTTTTCAAATTTTCCTGATCTATCTGCCTTAATCGGGCCGCAGCCTCTTGTTGGGAAAGTTTCCATATTTCACTGTACACTTCGTACAAAAAACGTTTCCTACGTGGTGCCTTCGGGCCTGACAAAAAATATTGCAAGTCAGTGTTATTAGACAGGAGAGTGAGATGTTTCTTAACTGCATCTAGCGTAGATGATTTTAACCATTGTTGACACAATTTTCCCACGCTATATGTAGTTATAATTTCAGCATGTTCAGGTGATATGTAGCGAGGGTCTGCCCTACTCGTCCTGAAACCCCCAGAGGAGGTGACAAAACGTTGATGACACCCGTTGGTGTCTATAGGCCACAATAACCACCCGCCCGGACGTGACAATGAAGTGTTAAATGTACCATTCTGGACCCAGTCTGTAAGTTCACTAAAAGTGGCATTGATATATTTCTGCCAATCCTTCATTTTGGTAGGGACAGGTATATCAGGCATATTCAATTATCTAATTGTTGCTAAGCCCAAACAGCTAGTCTGTTGCACAGTTTCATTTAAAAAAATCATTTGGACGGGATTGAGACATGCTCTAAACAATGTTTCTCTACCCTGTGTGTGCCAATGTTTTGTTCCCCAAACACTTTTCAAATCAACATTTTTTGACCAATATTCATAACCTTCAATTGACAGTCTGGAAACAAAAGAATCTGAGTATATGAATTTCGTATTAGTCAACAACATTTGCTTATCTTTATATGGAGTTAACTTAAAATAATATGACTTAGCATTCATTTGATGATGCCCAGAAAAATATGCAAATTTGTCAGAATATGTTTTAGAACTCCCTTGCGGGGGAGTTGGGCAATGCTCCCATTGCGTGTAGTCAAATATTGTCTTTGGACTACTGGCTTTATGTATAAAGTGGTGCCCATAATAATTATAACAAAACATGTCACCATAATTGTCTTTAAACTGGTAAACATCTTCATTCTCATAGACAGTATAATATTGTAACTCAGTCATCATGGAATCAACTGTCTTCACGTCCCAATCATCAGATACAATGCCTGGTATCACGATATCATTCATAGATAACTTTAGAACGTACGGTATTTGAATTATCTCAGTGGGACCGTATATATCAAACATTACTTTATCCCACACAATCCCATCCGGAATTGGTACTGCAGAAATGTTCACAAAGGACAAGTCTCTTCGAACCTTATGTGATGAAAAATGTGGCTTCAACACCTCCTCCACCTGTTCAACCACTGATCTCTCAGGAAGAAAATGACCATGTATCAACAGAAAAAAGGTAACGACAAACCCTACCTAGAGAAAAAATGTTATCATAGTCAATAAAATCCACAGATAGTTCCAAGAAAAAACAAAATACGTATCTTTAAGCCAATAAATCAGCTTACGTGGACCTGGGTCAGGTGTTGAAGAGGCAAATGAGTCCGATAGACCATCGTCGTTGTTGGCAAAGTACCCAGAGGCAGTTCTTGCAAAAGGTGCCGCCGGAGTCAATGGAGGAGTAGGTGTTTCTCGCGGTGGTACACTGTAGATAACACCACCCGCAACATCAGCAGTCATTGTGACTCGATCAAATGTTTCCAAATTATTCGTCGTCAGTGGAACTATCGCAAGATCATCTTCCACCCTCCCCAAGCTTAGAGAGGCAACAGTGTTGGTGTAAATGACTTGTAGCGAAACATCTTCCCCAGTAGTGAGAGGGATTCGGGAACTACTGGACATTTCTCTTGGTCTGCTGTGCAGAATCGGCCACATGTTGTAACTTGACATTGTCGATGGAGACAAAGCGATTTTCTTTGGCCCCTGGCAAAGGTGGTAAAATAACAGTTCTTGTTCCGTGTATCCCCAACACAGGAACTGGAGCTCGATAAGAAGGGCCAAATTATTTTTTCACTGCGACCTTTTCACGCACAAGATCCCCAACTCTAGGAATCCAACCAGTAGGCGTTACTGGCACATCCTTAATTCCTGTGGAGACAGCACTTTTAGAAGAGTTATCTTCATGGAACTGTTGTAATTCCTGCAAAACAGTGACACGATCATTTATGTCAAAAGGCGTTTCCGCCGCCTCCACACCAGGACCATCTAGATCTGGAACAAACATTCGTGTTCCGAACAGGCACTCATATGAAGTACGACTCCCCAGGGACCTTCTAGGCAAGTTATTCAGTGCTCTCTGTACTCCATACAGGTGGGATAGCCAACTACAACCCGTACCTAAGACTCTTGCCGTTAAAGATTGCTTTAAATCACAATTTAATCACTCCACAACAGAATTTCCCTCGGGATGAAATGGAGACGAGAACTGGAGCTGGACCCCCAACAAAACCATGGTGTCCCTGAATGCCCTTGAGGCAAAAGCAGGGCCCTGGTCCGAATGGAACGCCGCAACTGCATATGTACCGACAAAGACACGCAAATCTTTAATAACAGTTCGAGCGTCAGCCGAGCGCTGTGGCCATACCCACACAAATCTGGAGCAATAATCAACAGCGACTAGTATATATTTGTATGCACTGTCTGGTGTGAGTGGACCGCAATGATCCAAGTACACACATTGTAATGGTCTGTTTGATATTAAGAGGGGCGTCTGCGGCGGGTGCTTAGCCGTTGAAACTTTAATTTGTTGACAGATGTCACAACAAAGGACATACTGCTTACTCTCCTTATAGAGGCCAGGCCACCAATAAAGGGCCTGTAATAGCGAAATTGTGGCTGCCACACCAGCATGTGCAGATGCCACCCCCTCATGCGCTGCATTAATCAATTGAGGTCTTACAATTTTATTGGGGATTTCGCATACACCTACGCGTGGAATTTTAACCTCAGCATTCAGCATACTTCCCATAAAGTATTGATATTTATTAGGAAATCCTTTAGGATAAGGCGTGCCATCAACCGTAGCTTTTATGGCAGCCAAAATCTCTGTGTCTGGTTTGGAACTCGAACGAGTAACTGCGGACACAGCGGCAATTGCCACTGCCGACTTTGAGGCTTCATCAGCCAAAGTATTCCCAGCAACGTGTATTCCAACGCGCTGGTGTCCAAGAGTATGTCCAACATGGACTTTGGGTAGCGTCTCCTTCAGGTCTGCTACCTTCCCCCACAGTAGTCTGTGTTTTATGGTGTTGCCTTTTGAATCTCTGAATCCATTCAATTGCCAGTAATGTAGGTATTCATTAAAAGACTGGACACAATAATATGAATCACAAACAATCAGTGTAAACTGTGTCGGATCCGTATGTTCTAGAGCCATCAATAGAGCTTTCAGCTCATCCAATTGTGCCGTACAGTCCCCTAATATTTGTGTATAAGTATGTTGGGGGCAGAATTACTCCCCCTGCATATGGCCGCTCACTACTGCACATGCATCAGAATATTGGTGTTTTGTCCCCACCGCCGGTTGCGCAGAGCCATTGGTGTACATGACTACTTGATAGTGATCAATAGGTAACGTGTCAGCGGGAACTGGATATTCAATTTCATATTGCAGAAATTCCTGTGTCTGTAGCTTTGGATCAAAAATGTAATCTACATCAGTGGCTGTTAAAGACGTAGCCCATTGTATCCATCGCGGGTGTAATGCTTTCGCGTTAGGAACACTCGCTTTCGCAACAGCCTCTAGGGCCGGAATGGGGGAAACGACTATAATGCGTTTGCCCTGGGCAAGAGGTCGTTCTTTAATAACAGCCATCTGTACAGCAGTGAGAATTTTCTCTGTTGGTGCGAATCGTTGTTTAGCAGCCGAATACAAGTGAGACTTGTATCCTATCGGGACTGTCTCACCTTCATTAAAGGTGACATATACATAAACCCAATGGCCCCAGCTATTACCCTGATGACCAAATGTGTCTTATTGTCCCGTGTATGTAAATGTTTTGCAGCTAGGAGATCTGCTTGCAACTCTCGAAGAGTATGTGTATGCTCAATCGTCCAAAATTTGCTTGAAAAATCAGAACGTATTAATTCATATAATGGTTTTATGCGTGTAGCATAATCAGGAATGTATGTTCTGCCAAAATTTAGAAATCCCAACAATGATTGGAGTTTCTTAATCGTATTAGGAGGTTGCAATTGTGCACATTTTTCTAAAAATTGTGGCGCTAGGCTCTTACCTTCGTTTGACAACTCATATCCCAGGAATATGACGCTGAAGAAGGCAATTTTTGTTTTTTTTAAGTTAAATTTGTAGCCAATTTTGGCAAACCCTACAACAATGCGGGCTACTCGTCTTAAATGTTGTAGTAACTCGTCATCCGTGAGATATATATCATCTACATATGACAATGCTTCAGGATCCAACTTGTGCAATATTTCAGTCACACGAGCCGTAAACAGTCCTGGGCTATTCTTATACCCCTGAGGCAAACGACATAATTTTTTCTGTGAACCTAACACACTCAAACTTGTGAGGTCCCTACTTTCGGGTGCTATATTCTGACAGAAGAAACCATTCGAGATATCTAAGGTCGTTTTGTGCTTTTTCCGCACAATGTTGTTCATTAGTGCTGCGCTATGTGAATTTTGTATAGCATATGTACGTGTATGTCCGTTCAAATGTCTGTAGTCTAAGACTATTCTATATGAATGGTCCAGTTTAGCTACAGGGAATAAGGGATTATTCATCGGCGAGACACAGGGTTCAAATACTCCCTGGTATTCTAATTGTGTAAGTATTTCTCTCACCGGTGCCCTTGCTTCATGTTTTATTGGATATTGCGGTTGTGGCTGAGGTTCACCTTTAATCGGAATTACATCATATGGAGAATCCCTATCCCACCCTACGTGATTTCTATATAAGGCAGGTGCTTGTGCTAGAGCCCATTTGATGCTATAGGACTTGCGAGTTCCCCTGGAACAAGTGGTGAGAACGAAGGTTTAATAACCTCCCCCCCAACTGGGCATGTGCGAACAAAGTCAGGCAGCCAATCCTGTTTAGCCAGCAAAATGTCATATATCTTGACTACACAATCCCAAAAGATTGCGTTTATAGTGCGTTCAATGTCTCCTTCCAATTGTAAAGTCACTGTATATACCCTATCAGGTTCAGAGACACGCATATCTGCTGTTTCAACTTGTATGAAGTCATCAGTTGCTTTCACCTCCAGATGCTCTAGAAGATTCCGGCGAACTATTGTGACCTCTGCCGCGCTGTCTAACAGTGCTAGTGCCCACGTCTTGTTCTTCAAGAGAACTCACTTCCTGTGTGGCATGTCTAATTGAGACTGCCCCCACCTTTTTCTTTTTAAACTGTTGTTTTTGTTGTAACGGTTTCTCTTCCTTCTTGACAGAAACCTCTGAAGAGCGTTGTGATTCCTGTCTTGGTTTCACGTACTCTGTTCTCCGCTCTGACCGCCCACCTCTCTCATTTCGATTTTCCGATGAGTCCTGAAAGGAACGAGATTGGCGTGTATCAGTGTATTGATATCTATCAGGCGTTTTCAAGCTATCCCTATTTCTGAGATCATACCTAGTCTGCGGGGTCTCCCTCTCGGAGATTCTCCCCTTTCTTTTTTAGGTGTCTGTTGTTTTTTCTCCCAGCGCTTTTTATTACCCTCAGGTTGCTGCTTAGTATTATCTTTACTCATTTTTCCTTGAAACTGTGGTTTCTGTGGTCTAGCCCCTAGGCTATCTCGACCGATACTGGAATATGTGTCTGCTATTATTTTAGTCAGTTCCCGCTCCTGATCTAGTTGCGGGACGTCACGGAGGCGCATACGCACCGCTAATGCAACTGCCTCCCCTTTAAGATTACTTAGTATTATTGAAGAAACCGTGGCAAAATTGCCCAACAGTTGCATTCCCAAATCTAAGGCTGGGGCAGCCCCATATTCATCCTGAATCTGTTTAAGCACTTCCGGTAGGTTTGCCAATGTTGGTGTACCGTGTGCTGTTGTGTAGAGCGCGGCAAACACCGTGCCCCATGTATTACAATGTTCCACTGTGGGAACCATGCCAAACGGTAAACACATTGTTAATATTCTATGTTTATCCTGAGGTCCTGTATGGGGAAATACCGCCTCCCGCATTTTAATTTTTTGCGCCATCATAAATGGAGTCTCTTCCCGTTTGGCTGGAACCTTACCCATGATAGAGTGTTCAGTCGCCGGGTTTATACCTGGAGCTACTGCATGTTGTTGTGCTGGAGCAGCACGCGCTGGGTTTGTATTTAGTGTCTGCATCACAAATTGTACTAAGCGTCTATATGTAGCCGTTAAGTCTGTATATAAACAACGAACTTCAGCCACTGGCATATTCGCAACCGCAGGATGTGGTGTATATGTGGCCAATAAAGGCCAGGTCAGACCATCATTACTCAGTGGACCTAACCTTACTGGTAATATTGTATGGGGTAGGGCGCCATCAAGCCAATTAATATATTCTTGATAAGATAGAGGTATCTCTAAATATGCTTACGCCCTGTATTGGCCAGGCGCGTTCGCAATCGTATATGTGTGAAATGTATTTGTATTCCCATCAACTGCTGGAAATGTGACCCAAGAGTAAAAAAGTTCTGTTCTATAGGCTGCATGGGCGGCCACCACAAATGTGACTGCACCCCCCTGGTTCGGAAGACCATGTGCAAGCAAATGCGCTGTGAGCGGTTGTCTCATATTAAGAGCTATTTGTATTACCTGGGGATTCGCCATTAGAAAAACAGCTATGGTTCAGAGAAGGCACACCAAAAACGGGGTCTTTCCTTTTAAGGTTCAAGCTTGAACAACCATCCGCTATTTCTAGGATTACCTATATCGCGGTGGTGGAAATCCTCAGTGCCACGGATGTCTCCGTTAAAGGAACTGAGGGATCATTATAATATATGAGACCGAGAGAGACTGGTGGACCCGAAAATTAGAGCCAGACCAATCGTTGGAGGCGCCATTTCGCGTAGGCTCTCATTACCCTAATGAGACTACTGGATTTTTGGGTGGCAAGATCATTCACAGTGTGGGGGACTAAGTCTAACCCAAGGTGAAGGACCCTTGTCACCCCCAATCCGGTTTTGCTCCGGCTAACTAGTAGTGCCTCATCTCTCCCAGAGGGAAGAGATAATTGGGCAGCTGAGTGCATGACATCTTAGTGCTTCCCAGGGAAGTCGTGGTCACTCAGATCCCAACCAGTTCTCTTATACCCAATGTGGTCTCATATACAAATGACAGAAGCAGTTTAAGTTTTACAGATTGATTTAATAAAACAACTGCATTTTAGGTAACAAGGCGTGAGCCGTAATAACCAGAACCATACAACACAGCAGGATTGAAATAGTAACGAGGAGAGTAAAACATAAAAATAACGCTATCATAGTGCTACTAGATTACATTCTCTCTTCTAAGTTCTATTTTGAGCACAGCATGTTAAGCTCTAAGCTTGCCTTTCAGGTTCCCCGGGAGGACATCAACCCTCATACCTGAGCAAAGGCCTGTGATCTGGATCAGCATCTGCAACAGGGCAGTCAGCATCTAGTTGTGATTCCCTGGTCGGAATCTCCCTCTTACGTGTACCAGGACTAGGAAGTGTTTTTATAACTAACACGCCGATGTTCTAAGAAACGTCCCTACGTAAGAATGTGTACTTTCTACGAACCCTAAAGACTAAACTTCTACCACGTCTATCGGCAATGTACCAGACTGTATCCTTGACTGAAGCACAGAGCGAGCAAGATTGTATTGTTTGAGAACTCCGGTGCTGAAGTAAGCTAAACAGTGTGATAGAAGAAAATAAAACAAGACCGTGAAACTGGTTATTGAAAAATAACAGTGCGAGGCTGAATAAAATGTATCTAGAACAAAGTGCACAGAGGCCTAATGCTTTCAGCAAACGCGCAAAGGCTATATTAAAAATGGCTACACTACAATGGAAACGGGTATGGTGGGCCATATGTGCAATAGGCTGGTCTCGTTGTTCCCTGTGTGTATTGCCTCTGCAGGTCAGCGCCCATCAAAAGAAGGGTATATGGCGTGCCATCGCCAAGGACGTGCAGACCTTGGGGGTCTATGGCAGGCGAAGCACCCACTGTCGAAAACGGTGGGAGGACCTGAGATGCTGGGCATAGAAGACGGTGGAGGCCCAGCTGGGGTTGGCCTCCCAACGAGGAAGGGGTGCCCGTCGAACCCTGACCCCCCCCTGATGGCCCGCATATACTGGTGGTGGTCTATCCTGAGCTAAATGGGTGCTTGAGGGCATCACAGTAGCCACAAGGGGGTGAGTGCAGTGCCCATAATTACAACTTACGCATGGTAGGGTGGTATCTGGGTGGGGGTTGTGTGTCAGTGGGTGCCCATAGGCCAGGCCCGACATTGCAGTCTAGATCCCCTGGTGGTTAGGGTTCTGAGGGGATAATGCTCCTACCTAGCTTGTAAGCACCCACTACTGGTCAGGGCTGCGTGGGTCCCAGGTGTGCTGCATTTGGCAGTGTGTGCTCCTCCCTATGCCCTGGATGCTAACTTTTTCTCTGGTAGTGCTATGGCCTGTTCCCTGTGTGTGAGGGTGCTGTGTACGCCAACGGTGGTGTTGGTGCAGCCATTGACCAAGTGTATCATAGGTCTCTTCTCCCCCCTTATTGTTTTGTCATCCTGTCCTTATGTGCATTAGCATCATCTGGCGGAGGAGCTGAGGCACCAGCGACGGAGGGTGCTGCATCCCACAGGACCCAGGAGGCAGAGTCCACCGATGCTAAGGGCACCAGTGGGACGGATGGCGAGGGGAGCACCACGGCAGAGACTGGAGGGGACAGTTCAGACACAGATACCTCCTCCGATGGAAGCTCCCTGGTGGTGGCGGACACCTCTGTGACCACACCAGCTACAGATACATCTGCCACCCCTTTACCAGCACTGCCCTCCCAGCAGCCCCTCATCGATTTGCCTGTGCCCGCTCACCCAGGAAGGTGGGCATCTCCTTCGCCCCAGGCACCTCAGGCCCTGCCCCAGTCAGCCCTGCTGCCCAGAGTGAGGAGGCTATTGACCTCCTGAGATTCATCTCTATAGGGCAGTCAATCATTTTTAATGGCAGCCAGGGGCTGGCAGCCCTGATGCAACAGACTAATGCATTCCTGGAGGGCATTCACACTGGATTGGGGACCGAACAGAGATCGATCCTGGCTTTGGCCTCCTCTCTGATGGCAGCCATTGTCCCTGTTTCTACCGTCCACCCTCCAACTTACACTTCCCAGTTCCACTCTCCTCAACCCCAACCCATCCCAAGCTCACAGGCAGACAAGCATGCCCACAAGACAACACACAAGAGTGGTTCAGGCAAACACAAGCACCACACTTCATCCCATAGGCACTCACACAAACACCATCCAGATGCAGACATACCATCATCCACTATTTCCACTGTCTCCCCCTCCACCTCCTCCTCCACCTCCCTCCCAGTTCCGTCCACACTCACACCTGCATGCACTACATCATCATCCCCTACCAGCATCACCACCACACCAAGCAGAACACACACCTCACTGGCAGACACCTCCACAACAGCCATGCACACGTCCCCTGTGTCCTCTTCCACTGTGTCTGTCCCCCCCTAAGGTACACAAACGCAAGCACTCAGACACCCAACAGCCATCCAGCTCACAACAGCATCCAGCCCATGCACCTTCACCCAAAATCAACAGACAGATACCTCCAACAACCACTCCTTCTTCCTTCACTCCCAAACCTTATTTCTCTTCCCACCCCAGTTTCCCTAAAAAAGTGTTCCTATCCACCATTGACCTCTTCCAAACCCCTCCCCGTCCTGCACGTCTGGCCAGGGTTGGAAGAACCCAGCCAAGCACCTCAGCCACCCAGTCCATGGGTCCAGTCGTCACCACACCCACTTGTGGCGGAAAAGGATCCAGAGCACATGTCCTGAGGGTGAAGGAGCCTGCCCAAGCTGCTGCCAAGAACGGAAAGGAGCCTGCCCAAGCTGCTGCCAGGAAGGGATGGCAGGCAGTAAGAGCAATGGGCCTGGGGCAGGAACTGTGATGGAGTCCCCACCACCAACCATGGTTGTGCAGCCATTCAAGGTTGCAGGGGATGGGCAGGAGCCTCCCCCCACCAGCAGCACCACCACCACCACATCCAGTGAGCAGCCATCTGAGGTTGCAGGGGATGGGCAGGAGCCTCCCCCCATCAGCAGCACCACCACCACATCCAGTGAGCAGCTGTCTGAGGTTGCAGAGGATGGGCAGGATCCTCCCCCCACCAGCAGCAGCACCACCACTGAGCAACCGTCACCGCCAGTGGACGGTATGTAATCCTGCCTCCAAGGGCTGCTGTGTAGCCTGCCCCCTGCAAATCCAGTGGCTATGACATCCACCTGAGAGACTGTGACCTTGCACTCTCCAGGATCAAGAGCAAAGGGCATGATGCCCCCTCCAGAACCAGAGGGGAAGGCACCAACCTACCCCAGACTTGCCATGATCAAGAGCACAGGGCACAATGCCCCCTCCAGAACCAGTGGGAAGACACCCACCTATCCCAGACTCCCCAGGATCAACAGCACAGGGCACGATGCCCCCTCCAGAACCAGTGAGTAAGACACCCACCTACCCCAGGCTCGCCAGGATCAAGAGCACAGGGCAAGATACCCCCTCCAGAACCAGTGGGTAAGACACCCACCTACCCCAGACTCTCCAGGATCAAGAGCACAGGGCACAATGCCCCCTCCAGTACTAGTGGCAAGTCACCCACTCGAGAGACTGTGGCCTTGTACTCCCCAGGACCAAGCACCGGGCATGTTGCCCCCTCTAGAACGAGTGGTGTTGTTCCATCTCGGGGCTGGGGTGCCCCCCCTTCCCCCGTCCCCCTGAGGTGCCTGCCTATTTACCAACAGATGCCCCTGCAGTGTTCTCTCCGTGTTGAGGCAGGTGCTGTGTTTGGCCTTGGACTTTGGCCTGTGGCCATGTGGACCACATAGATTGTGGGCTGGGCTGTGTCCCTTTTTGTGTACATATGTATATATCTCTTGTCTTGCCTCACTTATTTATCTTGATGTGCTTCTCTAATTACATTCACTTTCTCAAAATCATTTTGTCCTTGCATTATTCATCTGAGGTACGGGGTACAAATGTTTGGGTAATGCAGCTGGTTGTGTGTATGGTGTTGGGGTGTGTGTGTGTGTTACGTGTGTGTGTCACTCTCTTTTTCCTCCCTCCCTTCCTTGTGTGCTATGCGGCTGTACTCACCGTCGTCGTCTTCGCTGGCTTTGATGTTCGTGATGGAGCAGCATGTAGAAAATCATGGGGAAGACATGCAGCTCGGGCTCCATGGCGGCGTGGTTCTTCCCTGTGTCTCCAATGGTGAGTGCTTTCACTTCTGTGCAGTGTTTCCGCCAGGCTTTTGATGTCATTGGTACCGCCCGGAAAAAGGTGGCGGTTTCCAGGGTCTTAATATGGTGGGCAGAACATTGACTTCCGCCTGGCTGTAGGCGGCTACCCCGTGGTGGCTGTTGTTTCCGCCCTGGCGGTCGGTGTGGTACATTGGCTGTCTATCAGACATAACACTGCCATGGTCATAATTTGGCAGTAATTACCGCCACCCTGTTGGCGGTGTTACCGCCACTTTAACACCAACTGCCAGGGTTGTAATGAGGGCCACAGTGTGTTGTCCCAACACTGGATCCTTAATATATTCCTGAAGGAAAATGAAAGGCGCTCCTATACAGCTTCTCTTCAGTGAAACTGTTCACTCCGTGGCTCAGAATCACGATTGGGTGGCAATGCATCTTCTTTTCCAAGTGCAAGAGGAGAGTCAGAGTGTAGTCAATAAAGCTTTCACTGAATATTCCACTGGTCCATTCTTATGAGTATCCCCAGTGCTTAATAAGAGCCTCTGGCTGCCAGTGAGTGCCACCGGCACTCATTTTTGGGGACCAGCACTTATTTTTCCTGATCAGACATTTACTGCGAGCAAGAGAGGGAAAAACACACGAAGAGGAAAGAAGAAGGAAGAGAAAGACAGAAAATCATCTCAAAGGGAGAAAAAGATGAATCTGCAGGAGTAAGATGAAGGCGATGGGGGTGTCTGGTAGTGGATTCAAGAGGCCTGAAGTAGATTGAAGATTACTCAGCATTAGTATTGGGAGCACCGACATTTAATAGCACTTGTCGTGGCCGTCTGAGTACAGCTTTGGGCACAGTCTCTCATTCTATCACAAATTAAGCAAGGGGTGTCCCCAATCGTGGCTCTGCCCAACAAGATGCACATACATGTTGATATGTCCATACCAGTCACTACTACTAAAGGGAACAAAACCCTAGACCCCACCTCAGTGACATGATCGTGCTGTCTCTATATTCCCTTGGGCAAAATAACCAATCTAGCGAACTCAAGATGAACCCCTTGGATTATTTTCTTCATTTACCTTTTTAAAGCACTATTCGTCAGACCACTCTGCCATAACTTTCAAGATAGGATACCTACATAGAGTCAGCCACCACCAAGACAAAGCAAAAGAGTGAGAATCCCACGGCTTCCAAAACATTTAAACGCTAATCTCCAGCCTGAAAAAAACTGAACAAAAAGACCTGTACTCTCCAAAGTGAAGACGACTTAAACCCTGCACCCAGCAACATAAGTCAGTACTTCATAGATTATTTTTCTTCTCTAAAACTCAAATAAAAGGATCCAGAATCTTCCACACAATAGTATTTTGAATTATTATTGTTCGGATTTGTTTAATAATGAAGAAAATGCCCAGACAGCATTGCAACCAACGATCAACCCTCAACAGTCCAACCCTCATCTTCCCAGTATAGAAAGCACAAAATCTCATAAGGAAAATTCTTTGAAGTGTAAATAGGTTCTTCCCAGAGCACAGGACTTAACCTAGAACCAGAAGGGACCAAAGAATAGTGGAGAGAAAGCAAGACAAATAATCCAGCAATACTAAATAGCAAAACAACACACATAACTTCTAATAGTTGGTTAAACATCTGATTGTTGGAGAATTTTTAGATGACGATAGCACAATTCTGATTTCTTGTGCTTCTGTGATTAAAATGAGGAGGATAGTAGGTGGACTGGGGTGAGGGTATGGGGCTTGCCTACTTATTATGGACTGAAGGCCAAATTTACTAATATTTCACATAATGCAGGAAGGCAACTTGCTGCATTCCGTTGAGTGAAAGGGCAGCAATTAGCCATATCTTCTAAGAAATTGTGCACTTCTGTCCTTGCGCTGGTGGACTGTGTGCTGCCTAGTGCCAACGCAAACACCCTTGTGCCTTGCTACAACGGTGCTTGCCTTATAGGCAGGATTGTTTTTGTGCCGGAAGGGATACCTTCCTCCACAAAAACAATCCTAAGAGACAATTTCCACTCTCTGTGAGTGGTGCAGAATGCATCACACATAGAAAGAGGAAGTAATGAGAAGAAAAAAAGATATTTCTCCTTGTTTAGTAGACACACCATTTTGACACAATCTGAAATTTATCGATTTTAGTAAATTTGAGATTGCGTTAAATTCTGTAGGTCGGTGCACCCATGTTCCTCTTATGAAACTTCTACCACAACTAAATTTAACACAACGCTACATAGCCACTTCCTTGCATTACATTTATTTACAAAGTTAGGTAAGGTGCAAATCACCTCTTGTGTGGCTTTTTATATCTCATTCAATGACTTGCATTGCCTTGCGCTTGCGTCATCCAAGAACGATGCAAGTCCTTAGTAAATTTGCCCTTTAGTTTTCTGTTACTGTTTTACTGTAACTCACTTTGATTTTAAAATCAAATGTTTTATAAACTGCAATCTACGGTAAATAATGCTAACATTATCCATCAAATGTGTGGAAGCGGTTTCATTTTCATGTTAAAATTCAATAAAGAAAGATTTACAATAACCAAAGACCTCCTACCTCTCAAGACCACAGAAATTAAACCCAGGTCCACATCTACTATATAGGTGGAATTAAAATGCAGCCCATCTCTTATAGATGAATGTGAAAGACCTGAAACATCCCAGAGTTCACTTGTATAGACACAAACACCTTTTCATTGTACTTCACTCTCAGGCAGATGGGGAAACCCACTAATGCTGTCAACACCTGTGCTAACAGTCCTCTAAACGTTATCAAGGCCCTTTTCCATGCTAAGATGCTGGAATGAAAGTCAGGGTAACATAACAGATTCTTCTCCCTCAATTGTATCGTTCTTTGCAGGAACTTATCTCAATATATCATCATTGTGCCACCTGCAAACTTAAGTTAAGTTTCACGGCTCTGGAAGATAGCCTAACCTTCACAATTACTCTGCTAACGGCACTCCTCGGCAAACCCAGCACCTTACCTGGCATTTCAGCAAGGTCTCAGGGGGAAGATTTGTCGTTATCTCTGGAGGCACACCCAGTACCCAAATGTGAGTGCCCATCACATGTTGTCTAACATCTCTTTTTAAAGCTTTATTTGAGTATTATCCCCATATACGATCGAAACAGTGACGTTGCATGTACTTGTCACAGAAGAGTTTTAGTGGATCCATCAATGAGTAGTTTAGATGTGATGAAGCAGAAAAAGAAAGACTAACAAATATTCATATATCATGTAATAAAATCATATACGTTAGTGTGATTTTAGCAAAGAAAAATAATGTAAGTGGAAAAATGTGCCCACGAGGTAGTTCGCCATTATTATAAACGAGCTTAATTAATCATGAAGAATTGATAAATGTAGTAATACGTCATAATTGCAAATGTATTCTATGATTTTCTTGTTGAAACCGTTTTATGCTTAGCTTAAATTTAGCGGAGGCTTTGGCCTAGTTGCCTGGTCTCAAAATTTAACTGCGTGGTTTTCACTTGTATTAACAAAGACATATTCTTTTACTTTAAGGTTGTATTTTCCAGTAGAAATGACTAATACACTTATCTCAAGGTTTCGTGCTAGGCTAGTTTCATCCCCTTTGAAGCAAGGTCAGCTTCTGCAGGTGCAGACAATAAAGACACTGATATAGAATTAATTGGCAAAGTTTGTTGCAACTTGTGTTCCAAGGCTCCAAGGACACCTTATGCATAAATGAGTACTAAGAGAAAGACACTATTCATTGGTCAAAAGGAAGCCACCCTATGAACTCGGTTATAGCAATGCAAATCACTAATATAAGCAACTGAATTTGACTAATTGCATACATCGGTCAGCATAACAAGATTTCAATTTAGCATGGTACCGGTTCGATCAGCATGGGGCAGATCCCCTTTGAAGCAAGGTCAGCTTCTGCAGGTGCAGACAATAAAGACACTGATATAGAATTAATTGGCAAAGTTTGTTGCAACTTGTGTTCCAAGGCTCCAAGGACACCTTATGCATAAATGAGTACTAAGAGAAAGACACTATTCATTGGTCAAAAGGAAGCCACCCTATGAACCCTCCAATGGAAGACCCTGAAGAATTTGGAACGTGTCTTAGTTAAACCCACCGGACAAAGGGAAGTCAGCCATTTTCCTTGATGCCATTTTGAAGCCTGATTCAAGACGCCATTTTAAATGACACTTTGATGCCTTTTCTCTGTCGCAGAGAAAGAGACTTTAAGAATTCTCACCCTAGAGACTTTAACTTTAACTTTACCCCTTCTTGTCCATGCAGTAACTTTTGCCCCAATTCCCTTGCTGCCGCAAGGAGACTTGCTTTAACTTTGCCCCTTTGAAATCTGCCCCATGCTGATCGAACCGGTACCTGAAGGATGAAGACTTTTCCTTGAATGCTGATTGTATTTGGTAAACATGAAAGGATAATTGTATTATGCATTGTGTTTTCCTTCTTAGGTACCAACTGCTTATTTTGATAGGGCCCAAGCTAGAAGTTTTCTAAATTCATGTTGACTAAATTTGTTTTGCATGAAGCCCCACAAGCCAATGCTAATTAGAAGTTAGTTGAGGTATTCATCTGATGCACCATGCTAAATTGAAATCTTGTTATGCTGACCGATGTATGCAATTAGTCAAATTCAGTTGCTTATATTAGTGATTTGCATTGCTATAACCGAGTGCATTATAATCCAGATTTTGCGTAGATTGCGTTTCTTCCGTCGCTATGGACAGCTAGTAATGTTCATATACGTATATCATTTAATTTTGAGACTCACTTATATTGTGCTAGCTGTGTTAATATAGGGAAATAAACTCATTAACTTTTAATAACCTGGTGTGGTTATTCATGACTGAAAGGTCATGGTGCATCAAAATACTGATTGTTATTGATTCTTAATGTGTTGTTTGATCTATTAATTGAGTATTGGGTATTGATTATAATGGTTATTGATTATTGATTTGAGTGATCCAACTATTCTTGGATGAGGAGAACCCAACTCGGTCAAAAGATTCACCGACCTCCAGTGTGTCCAAGTACAAGTAATTTATAAAGACTGGACGCGCTATCAGTAGATGGTAGCAGAGGATGGTTTCGCCCTTTGGGACTCCATCCGAACAATAGACGGATTGAAGTTAAAATATTCTTTGATAAAACAAGTTGGAGAGATGATGATGCCCTAAATCCCCAATGACTTTCCCGGAACCTCGGAGCTTGCGAATGGAGGAAATGGAGGTGTGAGAATGTTTTCGGCATTTCTAATGACAGTATGAGTGAACTTAGGGTTTCGCGCTTGCACAGCTTATGTCGCAGATGAATTGTGAAGTTTGTGAGGATTTTAGGGGGTTACGAACTCCAATCAAAATTTTAGAGGAGTGATACTCCAAAGTGTGAGAGTAGGGAAGTCGTCGAACTTCATATGTGTGTAGCGCTTTGTGCAGAAAAATTGTCCACGTGGTTGTTGATGTTGAGACGGGCCCTGCGAGGTCAAGAGACTCTGGAGTATGTTGAAAAGTGTATGAGACACTTCATTGATGTTGTAATCTGTTCGGTTTAATAGGTTGATCGGGCGTGGTCAACGAGTCAGTATGAATATTGAGGAATGAAAGAACATTTTCGACTTTGAGATTTGACGAATTCTAAGGCGAGCTAGAATAGTTCATTGATCAGTTGAGAGAAAAGTTTGCGGGTCAAATTTTGCTTGCGAAAGTGGGAAACCGAGAAAGATGGAATAACTGCTGAGGCTAGTGAAAAATCCCTAAGGTTTCTGAAGCGATTGTATTACCCTTCCTGTAGTAAACCGATAGATTTGTTTTCTTCTTTTTGGTTAGTGCTCTCAATATATTGCAGAAATTAGTTTTGAGTGAAGCTGAATGAAGGAGGACAAGCCGCAAGACTTTGTCAGCCGCAGTGTGTGGGTGTGACGTCACTAGGAGCCGCGCTGGGATAGGTTGGTTGGTGAGAAGGGTGGCACACGGATTGGACGCAGTCCGTGAAGCGCAATTGGTAGGGAAAGGCAAGCGGAGAGTATTCCGGGAATTAAAGTCACTTATTGATTACATTTTAAGAAAATAAAAGACGGAAAGGTGAAATTTTTCAAAGCACTTAAGAGTGCCTTGAGGGGAGATGTATATATTAAAGCAAATGTAGGAGAAGAAACACCGCCTGAGGGTACACCAGCTTACAACGTAATTGAAGAAAAGGGTGTCGCACCATGTCTTTAGTTAAAGCAATGGTGTAAATTAACAGAAAAGCTTGGAAGTGTAGCGTTCCCTATCCACGGGTCGTTTAATGTAAGAGTTTTGGAGAACCTAAGATTCGCGCTATACGACATGAAAGTACCTCCATGACCAGCACAGTTTGAAGCATTAGCAATTTGGGAGCAAATGGCTAGGAGATAGCTACAAAAGAAATTTGAGACAAGAGTGAGAAAAGTAGAAAAGACACTAGCAGATGCTAGATGGGATAGTACTCAAAAGGTTTGGAGATCAGATGTATTGCAGGGAATTAAATTGTTTCCAGCAATTACTGACGAAGCAGAGATGGAAGGAAGGAAAGCTACCTATAAAACAAACAGGAGTCAGTCCATAGATAGAGAAAACAATAGAGACTCGAAAAGGTCAGACGAATCAGACGATGAGGAGTTCATTTTGCAATGGCTAAATGACCGCCCGCCACCATATGTGGAAAGCGAAAATGGCCCAAGCACTAGCACTGCCGCTCCAGAACCAATACAGGGTACTGTAACACCGAATTTGAGAATATTGCAGAGACAAATACCACAAGTTCAGAGAATATATCCTGACGTACCTAAATTGAAACCTGTCAATGATTATCAGCCACAGGTTCAAAGGCGCTATTGTGAGGAGCATAATCTGGAAATGACTTCTAGTTTAATGGCGCAGGGAGGACAGAATTATCAAAGACCGACATTGATTCAAGCCGAATCAACACAAATTCTGATGCCTCAAAAGCAGATGCAAGAAGTGCTGAGGTACACTCAAATAGCAGAAAGCCAGTTAGACATACCAGTAATGATGAACCATAATGTGGGAATTAACATGCCACAGAATTCGGGGAACAGACAGAATCCGGATGCAATATCTTTGCCTATCACTGTAGGCCCGCCAGTGCCATTGTATATACAGGCAAAGCCAAATGTATGCGACCAAGGGGTAATGACACAAAATGAGACAGGGAGGAGATGCATAGAAAATACTCAAGAAACGACTCCGGTAGGTACACTGCTAAATAGATCTGGGTCCTTGTTGGAATTTAGTCCAATTCCAATTTGTGCCCTGTCAACTGTGGTAAGGTCAAGTCCACCACTAATAGTACCGCTAACTTCAAAAACAGAAATGTTACAGAAACCATCAGTAGCAGTCGATGTAAGTGCCACATTAATGGGACTGAACGCACAACAGTTAACACAATGGTTGAATAGCCTGAACTCTCCACAGAGTACACCCAGCGGGAAAGGAGAAGAATATTTGAATAGAATAAGATTAGGCATGGAAGCAGACAAACTAGTAGAGGGAACGATGGGCCTGAACAGGTTAGAATCATACACAGAAGAAGAGCTGAGATACATGTGCCCTAGAATTACAAGAGAAGTAAGCAGCATACATAAGAAGTTACAAGAAATTGCAGACAGAAACAAAGTCGACATAGGTAAAACAAAACACTTGAGCAGAAGTTACAGGTTAGACTTTGAGACAAAAGATTTTGAACACATGAGATCTGCAGGGATGAAAACACACCTTAAAGAGATACTGCAAAGTGCGCAGGTTTGGAGATGTTTAGACAAATGGGAGAGCAGGTGGGTTAAGAAAAAGGACAAGAAGAAAGAAAGTACCCCAGACCGGAATGAGAAAGTGCAACAGAATGATGATCTGATAACCATGTTACCAATGAGAGAAACAGCAGGGGGAAAGCTTGTCCATGTACCATGGCACAGGTGTGATATTCAATCCTTTACGGATGACTTCCCTAAATTAAGAGAGAAACCGATAGAATGGTATCAACAAACAGATAGATTTGTGAAACTCGCAAAATGTCTTTGGGAAGACCTGAACACCTTATTCGAAATTGTGGTTCCGGCAGATTTGTGGGAAGAATGTAAAAGGGTTGTAGGTTGGCCAACAAGTGAACCAGAAAGAGATAGGGACGCAGGTGCACCATCGCCTACGGTAATGAGGTGATTGAGCATTTGAAAACAAAGGTTGCGTCGAAAAATGTGGATTGGCAGAGAATTGACAGAACAGCACAAGAAGTTAAAGAGTCGATACATGCATACTATGAGAGATTGTTGAAAGCATTTAAAAATTACAGTGGTACGGAAACGATTGAGGCAAAGGACATGCTCCATTTTGTGTTCAGATTTGTGGAAGGATTGAGACCTGAAATCAGCCAGATGATTAAAATGCATTTGATTTGTTGGCAGTCAAAATCGATTGATGAAGTGTTGAACTATGCAAAATACTGCTGTGATGAGATTGAGACAAAACAGAAAAGGTTGAAGGAAAAAGTGATGGTGATGCAGATTAGAGCAGCTCAGACAGGTTTGCAAGGTTTGCAAGGTTTCCAACAACAGATGCCGCAGCAGCAACAGCAGGGAAATGCTATGTTTCAGCCACAAATGAGAGGCAGAGGCCGAGGAGGTTTTGTGAATAATGGTCCCGATTTAAATACTGTTGTGATTCCAAATGGTATACAGGCAATGAAGAAGGTGATGCCATGTCACACGTGCGGAATCGTCGGGCATTGGAAACGGGAGTGCCCAATGTTGGTGTAGTAAGGCGTAGGTCAGCAAAACAATGATGTCAATTCATTTCAGAATACGAGAGGACCGAAATTGAGAGGTCCGAATCCAAATTTCCAAAATAATGTAAATCAGATGCAGGGTCTACAAACTATACAACAACAGCAGGTGGAAATGCCCTGTGTACAAATGGCGCAGTTGCAGCCAATAAAACAGCAGTTTCCTATCGTACCTAATCAGCAAATGGAAATACCCTTAGCACCAATGAATTAGCAACAAGTAATGCTTCCTCAACAGGTCACGGGTCAAGGAATGAATCAAAGTGACACAGTACACCAATGCCCGTTACACAGTGAGAATGGAATAAACAATGAATGGGAGAGTGAAAGTTCAGATGATTAGGGAAATTGTATGCTTGCAGCATCTTTGGAAGTTGATCAAAAGGGACCGTATGTGGAAGGAAGAGTTATGGGTCACAGCATTTCATTCTTGGTTGACACAGGAGCTACACGCTCTACAGTCAGAAGTATCGAAGTACCAAATTTGCCACTTTCAGGGAGGACAGTTCAAGTAGTGGGAGTAGCAAATAGGCTACTGACAAAACCAATCACAGATCCAGTGCAAGTCAGAATTGGTAACTATCAAGGGTCACATAAATTTGTGGTGTGTGACTCAAGTCCGATATCCCTATTAGGGAGAGATTTATTGTGCAAATGGGGATGCTCGATTATGTGTTCAAATGATGGAATTAAAATTCAGACAAACAGTGATGAGGAAGAAGAGGACAATTTAGGAGGGGATGAAGTGGAAACTGTCGATGAAGAGTATCCCCTGATTACTCTTTATCCAATGTTCACTGAAGCAGATATTTCTGTGAGTTACAGGAAACAGTTGGAAAGGAAGTGTGGGATATGACAGGGAAAGAAGTAGGATTGGTCAAAGGAGCAGAACCGGTGAAAGTGACTGTAAAACCCAATGTAAATTTTCCTCAGACTCCGCAATACCATATGTCACAAGACACTCTCATGAAAGTCGCCCAACTCATTGACGAGTTTGTAAAACAGGGAGTACTGAGAGAAGTACTAAGTAGTCCATGTAATTCACCAATCACGGGACTAATAAAACCAAGTGGAAAGGTCCGAATTGTTCAAGATTTGAGAAAAATAAATGACATAATGGTAAAATGTTATCCCGTGGTACCAAATCCAGCTGTGATAATGTTTCAGATTCCCTGTGATGCAGAGTGGTTCTCAGTCATCGACTTGTCACAAGCATTCTTTTCTGTGCATCTTCATGAGGACAGCCAATTTCTCTTTTGCTTCAAATTCTTGGACAGAGTCTACAGTTGGCGTCGAATTCCTCAAGGGTTTTCGGAGTCACCATCAATTTTCAATCAGATTCTAAAGAAAGATTTGGAATCATTGGAATTACCTTTTGAATCAACCTTAGTACAGTATATTGACGATTTACTGATCGCATCCAAGACAGAAAATGACTGCACGGTTGACACTATTGCCCTATTGAACCATTTGGGAAGGAATGGACACAAAGGGGGTCATTCCGACCCCGGCGGTCAAGGACCGCCGGGGCCGGGGTCGGCGGTAGCACCGCCAACAGGCTGGCGGTGCTCCGCCGGCCATTCTGACCGCGGCGGTACAGCCACGGCCAGAAACGGAAAGTCGGCGGTGTACCGCCGACTTTCCGCTGCCCATGGGAATCCACCATGGCGGCGCAGCTTGCTGCGCCGCCATGGGGATTCCGACCCCCTCACCGCCATCCAACAGGATGGCGGTGAGGGGTGTCGTGGGGCCCCTGGGGGCCCCTGCAGTGCCCATGCCAATGGCATGGGCACTGCAGGGGCCCCCGTAAGAGGGCCCCACAAAGAATTTCAGTGTCTGCTCAGCAGACACTGAAATTCGCGACGGGTGCAACTGCACCCGTCGCACCTTCACACTCCGCCGGCTCCATTCGGAGCCGGCTTCCTCGTGGGAAGGGGTTTCCCTCTGGGCTGGTGGCCGGCCTTCTGGCGGTCGCCCGCCAGCCCAGCGGGAAACACAGAATCACTGCGGCGGTCTTCAGACCGCGGAGCGGTGTTCTGTTGGGGGAACTCGTTAGAATGACCCCCAAAGTGTCTCCTTCAAAATTACAGTTCTGCCAGAAGAAAGTGAAATATTTGGGTCACCAAAGAGAGAAAGGGTCGAGAAGAATAATGAAAGAAAGAATAACAAGTGTACTTCAAATGAGTCCACCCAAAACGAAGAGAGATGTGAGAAGGTTTTGGGGAATGGTGAGCTACTGTCGCCAATGGACTCCCAATTTCTCAACTCTAGCCAAACCTTTACTGAAACTGACCTAGAAAGATGCGCTGGATGAAATAGTGTTGAAAAAAGATGAAATGGATGCTTTTATTTAATTAAAGGAATGCATGTGCAGAGCTCCAGCTTTAGGTATGCCTGATTACACAAAGCCTTTCACATTGTTTTGTCCTGAACGTGATGCATGTTCCTTGTCTTTCTTGACTCAAGCCCATGGTGGTGTAAACAGACCAGTAGCATATTTTTCAGCTACTTTGGATCCAGTCGCAGCAGCCTTACCAGGATGCTTGCGTGCTGTAGCAGCAGGTGGTATAAGCCTAAATCAGAGTGAAGGAATAGTGATGGGACATCCTTTAACAGTTATGGTCCCTCACTCAGTCGAAATACTTTTGACACGTTCCCGAACACAGCACATGACCGGTGCTAGGCTTACAAGGTACGAGACAATAATTTTGGGATCACCCAATGTGCAGCTGAAAAGGTGCACTACGTTGAATCCAGCAACTTTGTTTCCCAGTGAAAATGTCGAAATTGAGAACGCCGAAGACATCGAGTACGACTGTCTTCAGGTGACTGAATTTTGTACAAAACCAAGACCTGATATCAAAGACACCCGATTGGAAGAAAATTATCAAATTATTTTTGTTGATGGTTCATGTTTAAGAGATGCACTAGGAATATTGAAAGCAGGATATGCTGTATGT
The DNA here is from genome assembly GCF_031143425.1 of Pleurodeles waltl. Lineage (NCBI taxonomy): Eukaryota > Metazoa > Chordata > Amphibia > Caudata > Salamandridae > Pleurodeles > Pleurodeles waltl. The sequence goes on along the minus strand of NC_090438.1, from coordinate 822,416,927 downwards.
ACAATAACAGGTGTTCTGGAAGCATCTTGGCTTCAGGGAGTTTACTCTGCACAGGTGGCGGAACTAGTAGCCCTTACTAGAGCTTGCCAACTTTCCGCATTAATGAAAGTCACCATTTACACTGACAGTCAGTACGGATTTGGAATAGTGCATGATTTTGGACAATTGTGGTCACAGAGAGGCTTCATGACCTCTTCAGGATCACCAGTGAAAAATGGTGAAAGAATAAGATAATTGTTACACGCTATCCAGTTGCCAGGAGAAGTGGCAGTGGTAAAATGCAGTGCACATTCGAAATCACAAGACTTTGTTTCTTTGGGAAACGGATATGCAGATCAAGTCGCAAGGTTCTGCGCATTGAACTGTATATTGCTCAGAGACGAATGGAACCTGATAAATGAGCCAGAACTTGAACCAAGTGAAGCCTTTGCTCTAAAAGTTGTAGATACAAATGAAGAATTGAAATTCCTACAAAATAATGTCAGTAAGGATGAGAAACTCTCATGGAGCAAACTATAATGCATAAAGAAACCAGATGATTTGTGGGTTTCAAGTGAAGGGAGATTGGTTCTACCAGACAGTCTTTTAACGCAATTAGCCAGGTTGTATCATGGACAAGCCCACCTTGGCAGGGATGCCATGATTAGATTATTCAAAATTGATTGGTTTAATCCCAAATTCCGTCAAGTTGCTGAAGTAGTTTGCCATTGTTGCGTCATTTGCCAACAAATGAACGCAGGGAAGGGAACAGTAGTAAATTTGAGCCACATTGGAAGAGCAAGTGGTCCATTCAGCAGGATGCAAATGGACGTCATTGAGATGCCTATGCATGCAGGCTTGAAGTATGTGTTGGTGATTGTGTGTATTTTTAGTCACTGGATTGAAGCATACCCTACACGCAGAAATGACAGCCTCACAGTTGCAAAATTACTCTTGAGAGAACTAATACCACGTTTCGGATTCCCGATCTCTTTAGAATCAGATAGGGGAAGTCACTTCAATAACAAAGTAATCAAATTACTGTGTGCAGCACTGAACATTGAGCAAAAATTGCATTGTAGCTACCGCCCTGAAGCATCAGGACTAGTGGAGCAAATGAATGGCACATTGAAATCGAGGATGGCGAAAATATGCACATCCACAAACTTGAAATGGCCTGCCGAGGTTGCCTTTGGTGTTAATGTCAATGAGAAACACACCTGATAGAAAAACTGGACTATCGCCGCATGAAATCCTCATGGGCAGACCCATGAGACTTCCAGCAGTTCCTGCAAATGCACTTGTAAATATTACTGATATATGGTATTGGACTACTGCAAAGGTCTGGCTGATGTGGTCCGCTCTTTTTCTCACCAGGTGGAGGCAACCACCTTGCCACCGATCCAAGGTCCAGGACACGCCCTGAAAGCAGGTGACTGGGTCGTGATAAAGAAGCACGTGAGGAAGTCGTGTCTGGAACCCCGTTGGACAGGACCTTTTCAAGTGATTCTGACAACTACCACCGCTGTGAAGTGTGCGGGAGTTCCCAACTTCATTCACGCCAGTCACACGAAAAGGGTGACGTGTCCCACAGAAGAGGAAATCGAAGCGCTGAAATTACCAGCAACCAACAGGAAAGTACCAGACACTGAGACAGAACAAAGAGAGCCTGAAAGCGAACGAGAAGAAATAGAGGCAGAAGAAATATTCTCTAAGGAAGACGCAGTCGATCCTTTTGAGGATAACAGAGAAGAAGCCTCAGGAAGTGACAAAGATCCTGGAGGTGACGAAGAGCCTGTCACAGGTGAAGAAGCAGGAGAGCCTAATAAGAGGAGGGCTTTCCCAGAAGCAGACGATACAGGCAAAGAAAGAGAAAACCTTATTGACCTCCTAGGCGAAGGAGACAAGACAGAACAGAGTGAAGTTGTTCAAACTCTTCCAGAACCGGTTGCAGGTCCATCAGGTGAAAGCAGCGCGAAACGAAGACAAAGCATATCGCCAGTGAAATCAAAGACTAAAGAAATATTAAAAGAAAATGAAGGGCCAAAATTGAAGGAGAAAAGAAAAGAAGTGTCTATCGTAATAACAACACCGAGTGAAGAAAAAGACACAGCCAAAGAGCACGACATAAGCGAGAGAGAATCAAAAGGAGATGCAAAATTGAAAAGGAAAAGAATACCGAGCAGAAGATATTCTGGTCCAGAATGGGCATACACAGCCACTAACGATTGGTCTGACGAATTTCTATCTCTCAGTCTTGAAAACAAAGAAGCAGAACGACACTTTGGTACTTGAAAAGTGAAATTCCATGAACATTAATGAATAAGACATTGACAACCTGATTAACTTTTGAACCAAAAAAGACATTGACAACCTGATTGACTTTTGAACCGGATAAGACATTGATAACTTGATTGACTTTGAAACAAATTTTGAGACAAAAGCTGCTAAACCGATAAGAGACTAAGGGGGTCATTCTGACCCTGGCGGTCACCGACCGCCAGGGCCAACGACCGCGGAAGCACCGCCAACAGGCTGGCGGTGCTTCCTGGGCCATTCTGACCGCGGCGGTAAAGCCGCGGTCAGAAAAGGGGAACCGGCGGGAAACCGGCGGGGAACCGCCGGTTTTCCCCTGGCCCAGGGAATCCTCCATGGCGGCGCTGCTTGCAGCGCCGCCATGGGGATTCCGACCCCCTTCCCGCCATCCCGTTCCTGGCGGTTTTTACCGCCAGGAACAGGATGGCGGGAACGAGTGTTGTGGGGCCCCTGGGGGCCCCTGCACTGCCCATGCCACTGGCATGGGCAGTGCATGGGCCCCCTAACAGGGCCCCATAATGATTTTCAGTGTCTGCTTTGCAGACACTGAAAATCTCGACGGGTGCCACTGCACCCGTCGCACCCCAGCAACTCCGCCGGCTCCATTCGGAGCCGGCTTCATCGTTGCTGGGTCTTTCCCGCTGGGCGGGCGGGCGGCCTTTTGGCGGTCGCCTGCCCGCCCAGCGGGAAAGTCAGAATGACCGCCGCGGTCATTTGACCGCGGTGCAGTCTTTTGGCGGTCTCCGCCCGGCGGGCGGCGGTCGGAATGACCCCTAAGGGCCTCATTCCGACCCTGGCGGTACAAGACCGCCAGGGCCGGGGGCAACGGAAGCACCGGCAACAGGCTGGCGGTGCTTCATTGCCCATTCTGACCGCGGCGTTAAAGCCGTGGTCAGAAAAGGGAATCCGGCGGTTTCCCGCCGGATTTCCCCTGCTTGGGCAGAACCTCCTTGGCGGTGCTGCAAGCAGCGCCGCCATGGAGATTCCGACCCCCTTCCCGCCATCCTGTTCCTGGCGGTTTTTACCGCCAGGAACAGGATGGCGGGAACGGGTGTTGTGGGGCCCCTGGGGGCCCCTGCACTGCCCATGCCGCTGGTATGGGCAGTGCAGGGGCCCCCTAAGAGGGCCCCAGAGAGATTTTTACTGTCTGCATTGCAGACAGTGAAAATCACGACGGGTGCAACTGCAACCGTCGCACCCCTGCAACACCGCCGGCTCCATTTGGAGCCGGCTTCAATGTTGCAGGGGCTTTCCCGCTGGGCCGGCGGGCGCTCCCTTGGTGGGCGCCCAGCGGGAAAGCCAGAATGGCCTCCGCGGTCTTCTGACCGCGGAGCGGCCATTTGGCGGTTCACGCCGCCCGCCAGGGTCAGAATGACCCTCTAAGTTGCTAAAGAAAACCGTGTGAACATTGAACTCGTTCAGCTTTATATATATCTGCAAATTTGATTTGATAAAGTGTCTTCAACTTTCTGATTCTATATAGATCATGTCAGGCAGTACTACAAAGGGACATAAAATGAAGTGTTGTAAATACATGTGTATAGGTCTAATAACTGCATGTGTACTAATAAGTATAGCAATAGTTTTTGGAATGCATGGAGAGAATGAAAGAGACACGAATGATGCTTCTACTTCTAAAACTCCTACTGAATTAACTCCTTTGCAGAAACTCGAACAAGACGAGAAATATTTACACGACAAGAAAGAACTATCTTCCAACGTCTTCTTTCGCTTGCTGAATGAGTATGTTGAGACAATGGATGCGAAAGATTGTTATGTGTGCACACAAATACCTACCTCAGTATTAGAAGGAGGGACATATCATAGCATGCCTCTTACGTATGGAATTCCATGTAGTTTGTTACTAACCAGATTCTATAACCAGGAGTATATTCAATACTTCTATTCCAATCAGGACGTCATATTTTCATTTATTCCCATAATTGAATATTTGAGTAAAACAGCAAGAGATTATTATATAAAATTAGTTAGAGGTTTCTTTGAACCACTATTGCCTTTTCCTGTAGTCCACGCTCATAGAGACAACCTTACATGCTTACTTTCACCCGTAGAAAAGAGTTTTTTAGATCACACTGAAGATAGAAGGAAGGTGGTAAAGGAGAAATTAGAAAGGGAATTACACAAAAGGACATCTGTAGATAACTATGCTTTTGCCGCAAAAAAAACACAAGGGAAACTAGCTTTAGATGCATTACACATAGGGAAACTTTGCATATATAGACCTAAATCATATTATGACACAATCTTTGTGGGAACGAGTGAATGTAAACATACGTTTTCGTTTCAGGCTAATTGAACGTTCATGCTGAATGGACAAGACCCAGTTATTCCAGGGGTATATTATATTTCTGGACTTAAAGCCTATTATTGTCTTCCTACAGGATGGTATGGGATGTGTTATTTGGGAATAGTATTTCCAAAGATTTATCAACTTGAAGACTTAAAGAAATTTCCAAAGGTGTCTGAATCACATCGCATTCAGAAAAGGGAAACAGCTTCTGGTGTGGTAGGAGATATATTTGGAGCGATGATTCCTTCAGTAGGAGTCATATTGAATTCAATCAAAATACGAAAGTTGTCTACTATTGTGGATAACATGCTGACAAAATTCTCACGAGCTATAATCCTGATTGATGCTGAACTTGCTGCAGAAAGAGCAATGACTCTTCAAAACCGGCTTGCTTTAGACATTCTTTTAGCAAAGAATGGCGGCGTTTGCAAAATGCTTAGTGCACGTCACTGTTGTTCTTATATTCCGGATAACAGTGGGCAAATTAGGAAAATGCTTACAAATTTAACTAACGAGAGTGCAGATTTGAAAGAATTGAAAGAACCAGGAGTATGGGAAAAGGTTGGGAAAGGATTTGCTTCCGTGGGAAATTGGCTCAGCAACATTTGGAACGGAATATTACTGAAAATAGTAAAAGGAATATTAATAATATTAATTTGCTTATTAGGTATTTGGGAAATTTGGAAAGCTATTAAAACATTGAGATCAAGAAGCAAGAGGAGAAGAGAAGAGAAAGAACAAAATAAAATAGTAGAAATATACAGAGAAAAATCAAAGGGAACAAAAAGGAAGAGGGAATTGACTGAAGTGCCAAATTACTTAAACAGAATTTTAATGAAATAAAATTTGTGATGGAAGATTTGATGTGATGACATAATTAGTCATCAGAGGAGGGATTGATGAAGCAGAAAAAGAAAGACTAACAAATATTCATATATCATGTAACAAAATCGTATAAGGTAGTGTGATTTTAGCAAAGAAAAATAATGTACGTGGGAAAATGTGCCCACGAGGTAGTTCGCCATTATTATAAACGAGCTTAATTAATCATGAAGAATTGATAAATGTAGTAATCTGTCATAATTGCAAATGTATTCTATGATTTTCTTGCTTAGCTTAAATTTAGCGGAGGCTTTGGCCTAGTTGCCTGGTCTCAAAATGTAACTGCGTGGTTTTCACTTGTATTAACAAAGACATATTCTTTTACTTTAAGGTTGTATTTTCCAGTAGAAATGACTAATACACTTATCTCAAGGTTTCGTGCTAGGCTAGTTTCATCCCCTTTGAAGCAAGGTCAGCTTCTGCAGGTGCAGACAATAAAGACACTGATATAGAATTAATTGGCAAACTTTGAAGCAACTTGTGTTCCAAGGCTCCAAGGACACCTTATGCATAAACGATACTAAGAGAAAGACACTATTCATTGGTCAAAAGGAAGCCACCCTATGAACCCTCCAATGGAAGACCCTGGAGAATTTGGAACGTTTCTTAGTTAAACCCACCGGACAAAGGGAAGTCAGCCATTTTCCTTGATGCCATTTTGAAGCCTGATTCAAGACGTCATTTTAAATGACACTTTGATGCCTTTTCTCTGTCGCAGAGAAAGAGACTTTAAGAATTCTCACCCTAGAGACTTTAACTTTAACTTTACCCCGTCCTATCCATGCAGTAACTTTTGCCCCAATTCCCTTGCTGCCGCAAGGAGACTTGCTTTAACTTTGCCCCTTTGAAATCTGCCCCATGCTGATCGAACTGGTACCTGAAGGACGGAGACTTTTCCTTGAATGCTGATTGTATTTGGTAAATATGAAAGGATAATTGTATTATGCATTGTGTTTTCCTTCTTAGGTACCAACTGCTTATTTTGATAGGGCTCAAGCTAGAAGTTTTCTAAATTCATGTTGACTAAATTTGTTTTGCATGAAGCCCCACATGCCAATGCTAATTAGAAGTTAGTTGAGGTATTCATCTGATGCACCAAGCTAAATTGAAATATTGTTATGCTGACCGATGTATGCAATTAGTCAAATTCAGTTGCTTATATTAGTGATTTGCATTGCTATAACCGAGTGCATTATAATCCAGATTTTGCATAGATTGCGTTTTCATCCGTCGCTATGGACAGCTAGTAATGTTCATATACGTATATCATTTAATTTTGAGACTCACTTATATTGTGCTAGCTTTGTTAATATAGGGAAATAAACTCATTAACTTTTAATAAACTGGTGTGGTTATTCATGACTGAAAGATCATGGTGTGTCAAAATACTGATTGTTATTGATTCTTAATGTGTTGTTTGATCTATTAATTGCGTATTGGGTATTGATTATAATGGTTATTGATTACTGATTTGAGTGATCCGACTATTCTTGGATGAGGAGAACCCAACTCGGTCAAAAGATTCACCGACCTCCAGTGTGTCCAAGTACAAGTAATTTATAAAGACTGGACGCGCTATCAGATGTCATTTACACAGTTATTCCCCATACCGAGCGGAACTACGGATACTTCACGTGAGTGGGGCAACAGGGGCAATACTTCCATTAAGAGATGTTTGAATGAGATGCGGTGGCACCAGCTGCGAGGTACACTCGCACAGGCTCCCAGATATCACGAGTTCTGGAGGTCGGGGGAAGTAGTGTGCAAAACAGCTTGGTGAGTGTGTTGCAGTGTGCTAAATCAGTGAGTCAATCTGTCACATTGGGATGTGCCCTCCTACCCCAGCATTAGCTACTTGTTGCTCACCCAGCAACAAGGCCAGCCCTATTAGTTTCTTACTGTGTTTTGGCACCCGCTTCCCCCACCCAGCAGCTCTATCATGGGGTCCAGCTGTAAGGTCAGTTTTGCTCATGTGCCCTTTAGTATCTGTATCAGTTCTCGCCAAAATGAGAGACAGACGGGCACTGCCACACCAGGTGCAAAAAGTCCACCTCTGGTGACGAACAGCTATTGCAGTGAGAATGGTCCCTTCCGCCATATTTGTAGGTTTTAGGAAGTGTACAGTAAAGCTGGTGTAAGTAATTGTCGTGTATGGGTCGATGTCTTGCATTTAGTGACACTTGGGCCCATATTTATACCTTTTTAGCGTCGCATTTGCGTCATTTTTTGATGCAAACGTGGCGCAAACACAAAACACAATTGTATTTTGTAAGTTTGCGACTCTTTTGCGTCAAAAAATGGCGCAAATGCGACGCTAAAAATTATTAAATATGGGCCTTGGAGTGCTAACAGCAATATTTCAATTGATTGTCTGTTATTACAGTTAACAGGTCACGAGACCAGCGATTTCTGAGTCCATGCCGGCCAGGACCAGTGTGAAAATAAGTGTAATGATGTATTCAGCCGCCTGGCCAGCTGTAACCGAACTAAGAAGTCACCAGTTGGTAGGTTCCTGTGGCTAGGAGGGTAAGACTTTTTATTTACTGATTCTCTCAGTCGGTGATAGGTAAACACAGACATGGGTGTGGATGTGCCTGTGATTAGGTAGTCATTTAGGGGTATGTATTGACCATTTGCGTAGATGTATATCACGTCGGGTCTGCACAATTGATCACTCATTAGTGATGGTCAATTTTGGATTGTCAGTGGGTCAGCAGCACATAATTGTGCCAGGCTTGACCACGCCAATTTGGTAGAATCCACTGTGTGAATCTCCCTTGGCCGGGCGGGCATTTTCATCACTACAGTGCTTAGGCTCAATGGAGCTGCTAATCCTTTTTCAGGGTGATGATGCAGCACCTGTCTATAATTACTATAATTATGAAACCAGTGAGCGGCAAAATGAGCCTGTGTAACATAGTAATAAGCCTCAGAATGAGGCACTGCGAAACCCCTCCGGGAATACTGTCACTGTAAGATCTTCCAGCTTATGTCCATATTAGTTTTATTAATAGTGTCTGGAGGTGAGTAAAGAAGCTGCGGGGTAAAGGAAATGGGATATTTTGGAACACATAGAGCAGTTGTGGACGTATCATCATTTTGATTAAGGCAATCCAGCTGCCAGGGAAATAGTCAGTCAGATCTACCTGGTTATGTTTGCCTCTATTTTGGACATTGTTTTCCCATAATTTTCCCTCCTGATGGTGACAATATCTCTGTGGATGTCTATACCGAGGTATTTGACCAGCTCCTCTTACCACTGGAGGGGATAGTGCAAGATTGGCACAATAGAGACAGAAGTGAGAGGCATTAACTGTGATTTAGACCAATTAATTGTCAACCCAGACCATCTGGCAAAATGAGTGATTTTCCTTAGTATTGGGGGAGATATTGCTCTCCAGGTCCTTTATCAATAGCAAAATGTAATTTGCACATAGGGAGAACATAACAGTGCAGACCTAAACCGGATACCTCTGGCAACGTAACTCCTCCTTCAAGTGGGTTACCAAGGGTTCCAGTGCTAGAGCACATATTATAGGAGATAGCGGGTATCCCTGTGGAGTCCTGTGATTTATGACTACAGGTGTTGGCAACAGATTGTTCACTTTCATGGGAGATTTGGGACTCTTATATATATCAAACGTATCCATTTAATTGTCGCCTTGCCCAGCTCCATCTTGGATAGGACTTGTAGCATATACCGGCCATTCTATGTAATAGAATTCTTTAGTGGCATTAACAAACAATGCTGCCACCCTTATCTCTGGATTTAGTTGATGTAAGACTGGAAAGAGTGTCTGCAAATTGTCAGAGGTGGAGCGGCCTGGTATAAAGCCAGAATGCTCCATGAGAACCAAACAATGCAGCAGTAGTAATAGTTGGCCTGCTATGATCTTTGTAAGGGTTGTATTGCCCTTGTTGATAAGGGACACTGGGCGGTAAGATCCGCAGTCTGTGGTGGATATCCCTGGTTTAAGGGGCTTTACCACCATGGCTCTCTGACAGTGGGAGGAAGCTCTTTCTTTTGCAGCGCCTCACCTTCCAGCACGAGTGGAGCCTGGAGGTCAATGGTATTCTTTATGGAATTCCCCAGGTAAACTATCGCTGCCCGGGCCGCCCCATTGTTTAGGCCTTTGACTGCATTTTTTATGTCAGCTATGGTGAAAGGGGCACAAAGGATGTCTGTCTCTGCCGCTTCTGTCCAAGGAAGTGTGATAGAGTCCAGGTATCGGTATAATTCTGTGTCTGTGCATAGTCCATGTACAGGTGTAATTCTGTGTATGCGTACTGAGAAGTGAAGTGATTCAATGATGTCTAATAGCTTGTGAATTCTGAAAGAATGTCTGCAGAGTGATGGATCTCTGTTCCATTAGTGGTTGTTAGTGTGGTGATATAGGGCCTGATATAGATAATGACGGATGGGTTACTCCGTCACAACGGTGACAAATAACCCGACTGCTGAAATCTAAATCCCACTATTTCCTATGGGATTCAGATTTTGGCGGATGCAATATCTACCACCGTTGTCACGGAGTAACCAGTCATCCAATATCTAAATCAGGCCCATAGTGTGCTGCCCAGTTGGGCTTGATTAGTCTAGGCAGTGTACGTTCGGGTCTCTGTCCCACACCAAAGGTTTGGGAAGTTGCATGTTTGCCCAAATAGCATATTCAGTATTTGCTGCATCACTATGTTCCCACAGGTATATTGTATTTGTTGTAGAATTTTAGGGTCATTATCAATAGTCTTTTGAGCTTCTAACTGTCAGAGCTGTTGCTCAATTTTCGTGAGATCATGTTGTATAGTTTTTAAAATGTCACGACCTTTAGAAATGCATTTCCACGAATTACCGCCTTGAAGCCCTTCCCCACCGCCCCCCTAGTCTGCATCAAATCTTTGTTTACTTCGAAGTAATTAACTATAGCACGCGTGATATCATTAAATGCAGAGTCAAGCAACATTGTCAGCTGGAATCGCCATGAACAGCTTGTTCAGTTGTCCCCGGTAGGTACACTGTCAGTGCCACTAGTGAATTATCTGATAGTGTACTAGGCATGTGAACTATCTGTTCAGTCCATCCGGTCACATTGTTAGTTCCCAAGCAGAAATCCAAATGGAATGCAGTGCCATGTACAGATGAGTGGAAGGTGTATTTTCAGGCATTTACAACCCGTTTCCTCCATGTGTCTACTACATCATGTTGCGACATAATTTCTAATAGTGTTGTTCTGCCCCTAGTGTGTTTGTCTCTTTGGGGTTAGTACTGTCCCTGGTGCTATGGAGCATCACATTGAAATCACCCCTCCCCCAAAAGTACAGTGTAATGCTAGTACTTGGTAATGTTGTGGGTCCTCGTGATTAAGGCCATAGGTATTAATGATCGTGATCAGTAGTTTCCTCTCACATGGGGATCGCCTGCAGTCTTCATCTTGGTCCTGGGTCGAGAGTAAAATTGACCATGATCTATCCCTAGTTAAATAACAACAATAAAAACAGATTCATGATCCCCTTGTGGGAGCCAGTGTTCAGCTGGCGTCACAGTCAATGACAGACCCCACTCTCTAGGGGTTGTTACAGCCATTGTGAAGTCATCCCAGAGAGTGAGTGTAAGATGTTAAAAAAAAATCCGTCCATCCTTATTCAACATCACTATAGTCTTGCTGCGGCAAATCCCCGCCTTCTTTGGCTTGTGTTTGTTCACTCCATGATTATTGAGGAAAGTATGTGCTGCTTGCATTGTGTTGATCGGATTCAGTAAGTCTACAGTGACCAAGATCCAGGTTTCTTCCACTGATATACGTTGTTCATGTTTGTCCTGATGTTCATTCATAGCATCCAATCTGAGGGTCAGTGCATCGATTTTTGAGTTGATCTTCATGAGGCTACTTTGTAGAGTCAGAAGGCGGGCTCCTACTTTTGTGTTTCCTTCAGCAGCAACATTTGCTCCCATGTCTGAGTCTGTGGTATCCCCCATAAGCTTGTTGTGGAATTGTGTCACTTTTTTAGCCACCTTGTGGGAGCTAGTGTCCAGCGGGTGTCACAGTCAATGAAAGACCCCACTCTCTGGGGGTTGTGACAGCCTTTGTGGAATCATCCTAGAGTGCACATGTACAATGTCCCAACAAACGTCTGTCCATCCTTATTCAACATCACTAAAGTCTTGCTGTGGCAAAGCACCCCCCTTTTCTTTTGCTTGTGTGCTTTCACTCCATGACTGTTGAGGAAAGCATGCGCCGCTTGGCGGTCATCAAAGATGTGGGTCTTGCCCTGTGATTGAAAACTGAGTCATGCTGGGTATAGCATTGTGTATTTCTTGTTTAGATCCTGTAGTTTTCTTTTGACTGGGGTACATTTCGGGCATTCCTCTTGGACCAGCTGTGCGTGGTCAGGGAAAAATGCTATCTTAGCACGTACATATTGAATTTCTGACCCGTCCCTGGTGGTAGCAAGGGTACTATCCCGATCCCTGTAGTTCCGGAATTTTGCTAGAATGGATCATGGTAGGGCACTTGGGATTGGCTGGGGCCCAAGTGTCCAATGTGTCCTTGCCACCAAAAATATGGAGGAGAGCTTGTCTTTACCAATTGTGGAAAGAAGCAGGCATTCCAAAAAGCCCTCCATTTTACACGTGGCTGCTGTTTCCTGGATCCCCAAAATGTGAATCTTACTGTGCGTCGATCTGGCTTCCAATTCCACATTTTTCTGCTTGACTCTGTCAAGCTCCTCTAGCATTTGTTTTTTGATTGTGTCGACCGGATTCAGTGAGTCTTCAGCATCCGAGATCCAGGTTTCTTCCACTGAGATACGTTGTCCTTGTTTGCCCTGATCTTCCTGCATAGCATCCAGTCTGAGGGTCTGTGCATCGATTTTTGAGTCGATCTTCATGAGGCTACTTTGTAGAGTCAGGATGAGGGCTTGTACATCTGTGTCTGCTTCAGCAGGAACATTTGCTCCCATGTCTGAGTCTGTGGTATCCTTCTTATGCTTGCTATGGGATTGTGAGCTTTTTTAGCCTCAAAAGCCAGCATGCCCAGCCTGAGATTGGGTTTTCTGGAACTCATCAACTCCCCTGGTGGGGCTTGTGATTGTGATGATTGACACAATTCACTGTGAAAGGAAATAAGGTATGTCAAACAGCACCGTGCACATAAGTCAATTTTTTTGTCTAGGTATAATTGTGCCTTATATATGTGGCAAGATGTGCAGTGTTCTTACTCTAAATCAGTGATCTTGGGCATAGGAAACGAAGCCCTGCAACTAGGCCTCCATTGCCAGGTGATCAAATCCAGGGCAGAACTGCACGTCACAGTGTACCCCCTGTTTTGCTCCCCCTGCTCACCTTACTGCCAGTATAGGTGAGGATGCGGCAGTCACTGGCGTGATGAGAGCTACCAACAGTCCCTGCAGGTGGGCAGTGGGCAGGGCCCATGCTCCACTCGCTTCTCCTCTGCGGCTCACTTGGGAGCAGACAGGCAGTGCTACGCAAGCCCGATGCTCCTAGGCACGGGTGTTTCTTCCTCTGGCCACACAGCGAGCCAGCAGCAAATCTCCAATGGGAGCAGGGTGGTCACTACTTTCTGATTGGCTCCTTGCACCCTAAGGCATCAGTGGAATGAGGTGGAGATGCCAATATCACCTGCCAATATTAATGTGTGTTGCTTTGCAGTCAGAGCACTCTCAGAGAGTAGCCATCTTTGTTGGGCTCCTAGCACCCCCCATATTTTGCCCAACATTTTGATCTTGTCATCCAGATGATTTATGGAACTGTAGCACTCACATATCTGTAACTCAACGGTGTCCTTCACCATGTGCCCCTAAAAAATGTCATTTATTTTGCAGTCTTTTTTTGTTGTTGTTAAACTTTCAAACCTGTGCCAGTTAGGCCCTTAATTTTTTTGTGTTCAACCTCTTGCACTGTGGACTCTTTTGAGCCTGTTTTTCTCGTAAATCTGAATGGAGGGCAATACCTAATTGCAAAAGACTTGTCTTGCACTGAGGCATTAAGGCATTGTATTCTCCTCAGACTGTTCAGCATCAGAGCCATGAGCAAAAAATTCCCCTTTCTTCTGCTTTACAGCATAGCGAAAATGATGCTGCAATGGAGCGAGAAGCACAAGTTATAGGCCTTCTCAGCACAAGTCTCAGGTGCAGCTGAAACATGGAAGCGCCTTCAGCCCGTCTCAGATGAAAGCCAATGCAGATCTACTCTGAAATCTGTACTCTCAGATCTGGCACTCCAATGAATCATTAGCTGGTGCCACAAGCCTGAGGTAAGTGTTCTGCCTTCCAAGGCCAGCCTTCCTCACCCCTGGGCATAACAAAGTCTAATTGCAGTTCCATTTACACCGTGGTGCCCAGAGTATTCTCTGGGCATCTCCCTTTTTGGTTCACAGAAATCTCTCATGCTCCTTGAACTGCTCATGGATTAAGTAGAGCTATCTCACCAGAGGCGCCACCTTCAGCCCGTCAGCTCTGCATGACACAACAAAAGGCCTGCAAGGGGAGGGTGTAGACCACAGCAGGTTTTCTGCTCACTGCTGATAACAGAACCAAGACCCTACACAACATGCCATCATCGCCGGAGTGGAGGCATCTGAGACCCGGGAGGTACTCTCCAAAAGTGGATGCTCAATGAAGAGTTCCACACAAGCACAACAATCTTAGATTCCCTCTGGAAATTTTAAATTACATTAAAAATATGACGGAACTCCACTTCTGCACCAGACATTAGCACCACAATAACTGAAGGATCCAACACCACCCACCGTGACCACATCAGGAAGCCTGGCGGAGGGATAGTCATCATACACAAGGAAATCATCCAATGCACAATCACAAATGACAATATCACCCCAGCCATGGAACACCTCAAATTCCAACTCCATACAGATAGCAAACCCATCACCAGGGGCACCCTCGCCTATTGTCCTCCAGGATCATGTCCAGCCTTTTGCAACTTCATTGCTGACTTCTCACCCCTACAACACTGACTCCAACAACTACATTTTCCTCTGCAATCTTGACGACCACAACATCAACACTACCAATCTCCTCAAAAGTACAAACAACATCAAATTCACCCAACCCATCCACGACCTCATGCACACCGCAGGCCACACTCTAGACCCCATCTTCACCTCTGGCAACTGCATCACGTACAGCCACACCACAGAACTCACCTGGACTGACCACTCCATCATCCACTTCAGCATCACCAGCTAATGGACCTTCGCCCCCACTCTGCCCAACGCCATCTAATGCAGATGGAACAAAGTCTCAAAGGACACACGGATCAATGCCCTCAACACCACCCATCCCATCTCTTCCAACAACCTAGACCAGAACGTCAGAAACCTCAACAATTGAATCACCAACTGCGGTGACAACATAATTCCTATTAGCAACAACACCCACAAAAGGTCCACAAAGTGTTCTGGCTGGAACACTGAAGACCTTAGAACCACTAAATTACATTATATATACCTGGAAAGGAGATGGGGCACCAGCAAGGACACGACCGACAAGACCGTCTTCAAGACAGTCCACAACAAGATTGCCAACATCTACAGAAACTTCAAACACCAGCCCAAGGTCACCGACTTCTTCAAGCAATACAAAATCCCTGCTTCCACCACACACATCTGGCTAGCCGAATGGAGCCAACTCATTTCACAGGACATCTCCTCCATCGTGATCCCGATCCACTGAGTAGACCCAACCGACCTATGCCCTCACCACATCTTCACCCTAGGGGAAGCCAGAATCAGCCAAGTACTCATCACCTTGTTCAACACCACAATTGCCATGGCCACCCTCCCGAGGACTGGAAACATGCAGAAGTCAATGCCCTGCTAAAGAAACCATCAACAGACCCCAGCAAACTCAACAACTACTGACCGATCTCCATGCTCCCTACCAAAGTGTTAGAAAAAGCCATCAACCAACAACTATCCTGACATCTGGAATGTAGCAACCACAGCAACAAAACAGCTCTTATTGCAGCTATCAACAATATCTGAGCCCAACTTGACCGAGAAGAGACAGCAACTCTGATCCTCCTAGACCTCTTGGCAGCTTTAAATATGGTCTGCCACCTCACACTCATCGCAAAACCGCACAACATAGGCATCCAAAGAGCTGCCCTCAGATTGATCACCTCTTTCCTCACAGGGAGAACGCCAAAAATACTCCTTCCCCCCCTTGATTTCTGAACCCAAGGAAATCATATGTGGAGTACTCCAAGGATCCTCGCTTAGGCCAACCTTCTTCGACACTTAAATGACACCTCTGTCCAGCATCACCAGAACCCATTGATTCAACACGATACCCTATGCCAACGACACACAGCTCATCCACTCTTTTTCTGAAGACAACACCAAGACCAACTGCATGACAGACACTGCCAACTGGATGAAGGACAACTGCCTGAAGCTCAACACGGACAAGACAGAGTTACTGATTTTTGGAAACAAAAACTCCCCATGAGACTCATCCTGGTGGGCCCCAGAACTCAGCCCTACCCCCTACTCATAGGAACCTAGGCATCACTAGACAACAAACTAAACATGATGCCTCAGGTCAACACTGTCTCCCCCACCTGCTTATGCATCCCTTGCATGCTTCAAAAGATATTCAAATGGCTACCCCAGAGCTACAGTTGCACCATCACACAGGCCCTCATTTCCAGTTGACTGGACTATGGCAAGACATCGGAATTCACCTCTTCCTCTGACTACCAACCATACAGAACACTTCATCCAGACTCGTCCTGGATCTCCCTAGATGAACCCACATCACCCCCTTCCTCAGGGAACTCCACTGGCTTCCAGTACAGAAAGATGCTAGTTCAAGCTCCCGACCCATGCAAACAAGGCCCTATGCAACTGTGGACCCATCTACTTCAACCACCTCCTGAACTTTCATCAGCCCACCAAATGTGGCCCTTTCTCTAACTCTCTCTCCCTGCATTCGATATAGCAGATGCAGGGGTCAATCCTTTTCCTGCAGCAAAGTAATGGAACAAGCTACCCTTTCTTGTATGGACCTCCCATCTCTTTGAGAGTTCTGAAAGTCTCTGAAGGCCCGGCTATTCGGACCCTGCACGTGGATGCCTTCACGGGCGACAAGTGGCGCTATACATATCTACTAATTGATTACTTGATTGAGTGGTAAACTTGCTAATAACTCGTAGTCTGTAAATACCAAAAAAAGTTATAAGTATACAAAAGTGTAAGTTTACCTTTGTGAATGGGGCTCTCAGAGGAAACTACAGGATGAAATCTCCTCGCATGATGTTACTTAGAGTGCCAAACTGGCACTATGTGAATGCCAGGTAGAAATTCTTCCCTAACTGATATTTTTAGATGGGAACAAAACCCCCCAAATGCCTTTGCTATTCTAACAAGGGTTTAGACCTGGTGCCTCTCAGACAGTTTACATATTGGACCTCAGAGAAATTTTCCATTTGCAAAAGTACAGGAAAATGTGCCATGTCCCACTAGTTGAGAACTGAACACTTCTAGAACTCCAACTGCACAGAATATCATCTGATTTAGATTAAATCTGGGGATCTGGTGAAAATGGGACAACCATTCCAAACAGCTAAATGGTGCTTCCGCATGTCATCTCTTCTTGACTATCTCTATCCAAGAGCTCTTTGTCTCTACTGGGTGACTTTTCAGTAAATGCCTAATCTTGATCTTAGTGTGCATGATAATGAAGAAGCCCTGGAAATATAACTTAAATAGAGATTACCAAAAGCCCAATCATTCTGTCAATTTTCCTAAAAGATTTGTGAGAGAGCGACATCATTCTTAAATATTTTGTAATCTTTAACTGTGGAAGTTCTCAACTTTCCTATTTAGATTCTATAGAGGAACTTGGTGAACAACAGAGAACAGAACACAGAATCAAAGGGTGAAAATTAAATTACTTAACCCTGATGCACTAAGGAAATAAACCAGCCTTCTGTGTTCCTGAAAGATTGGAACAGCGCGGAAAGAGTCTTGAGGGCAAGCTTCACCATCCATTATTCTGGAAAAAGAACATCCCTGAGATGAACAATCACCCTAATTTTGAGGAAAGAGGTTAATTTTTGTTCTTTCCTCTTCCATTTCTTTTATCACATTTGGCCTTGGAGAAAAACACTGAAACAAAGGACAGACAACTTATATGGGAAAAACATTGCCTAGTTTGAAGAACTGAGGGGCTCAGAAATGGTCTGCTAAACTTGAAGAAACAGCTATTTTGCAAGCTGATAACAGAAGGGGCGAAAATAGGATGCTAGGCTTGAGAACAAGCTCTCCTTTGTTGTCAGATGTAGGGTAAAATATCTGTCTAGTCTCCTTAGTTGAAAACAGGTGATGCTGAAGGTGGTCAGCTTGCCCTGGCAGGAGACTGAGGCCCTCTCTATATCATTCTTTGGATTGGAGAAACAAATCAACTTTTACTTGTTTAATTGAACCTTGAAAGTCTTTGTAATGAAATAGACACATGACTGTTGCAAAGCCAGGACTGAATCCTTAAGCTTCATACTGTGAATCTTACACCTTAAACATTAGGTCACAAGTGACCCTCCTATTGTTGGTGAAAGGGGTAATATTCTACGATTTTACACAGGTGTAGCTGTGGAAATGGGGTGCTGAATAAGAGATGGAATAAAGATAGGGTTACAGTTGCCATCTAGAAATATATAGTAGTAGTGGTGTACTCCTGCATTTAGGGACGATGACAAGGTACATCTTGTCTTTTTGACAGATAAGGAGCAAAACACAACGTATTACAATCATTGCATTACTAGTGTCTGAATCAGTCATATTATAATTATCAGAATCATTGTGCCTTCTCCAGAACAACACTAGGCTATTTTTTCAACTTGCATTCTACCTTCAGAGGTGATGCTCAGAGTATTGGCTGAGTGTCAATATCTTTTGGCGGTTAAGAACTGCTAATCACAATACCAACTGAACCAGAAATCCATTGTATAGAAAGCTCTTGGATCTCATGAGAATAGATATTTTAAGTTTCAAGGTACATTCACCTCTGTTGAATGGAGTCGAATTTCTCTGGCTACAGAGACAGATTCACCAAAAGAGTTTATCCAGCAGTCTGTTACTACGGGCAGGTGAAATCAGATTTGCGGTAATTACACAAGCTTGGGAGCCAATATCTTAAGCCATGAACTTCAAAACTGAAATATCGAGGAAATAATATAGTTTATGTTCTATAAAGTCTTCCTTTTCAAATCAAAATTAAAAAAATATCAGACCCTTCATAACAATTGTTATCATAACCTCAATTCACATGAAAAACCAACTGCAACGGTATTCACACAAACATATATAATAGTGAAATCCAAGGTTTGGAAATCAGAAGGGCCACACGTGTACAAGCTGTAATATTAATTTCTATGTTTTATGCCATACAGCAAACAATCTAAGTTCTGATTGCAGTGTACTATCAACCATTCAAATATTTCTTCTATTGCTCCCTCAGAAAGACATGAATAGGTGTTCTGAGTGCAAGCCATAAATGCATATAGGCTGTCATGGGACCTATAATTTGTAAATTGCTCCAGTGGTGATCTACGCTACAACAGTAAAGCATGCTGGTCATTGTAGTGTCCATGTCATGTCTTAAACAATGCCAGTGTGTGAAATGCAGCGTGGCAATAGTAACAGCTCAAGTAGCAGGAAAAGGAAAGCAATGCTCAAAAACTTTCTAAATATATAGGAACAAAGATAATGAGAAGCACAACCGTGGGAATCACAGTCTAATTAAGCTTATCACACTACCACGTATGCAATAAAAACACAATTCAAACAACATTCTAATATAATACAGAGTGGAGTTATGTGGAGTACTGTACTTAACTCGTTTCAATTTCAATCAACCAATTGTTTGTGGCCCAGGGCTGCTGTAATAAAAGTAGCAAGAAAACATAATATGATCCTTCAGTCTTGTAACAAAACCAGCAGTGGTTTTAACCACCCAGAGCCTCCACTGGTACTCCGTGTATCCCTTCCAGGACTATTTTTATATGTTTGAAATCAATTGTCACATAAATTATCAAATTGTACTTGGATATGACCAGCATCATACAATCCAAAAGCAACAATCAATGACACTTCATTGGCTGTCATTATTCCAACCTGAGGCACACCTAAATTGTCCTGCTAAAACATTGGGGGTCATATTTAATAAATATTTATCAAATGTACACACAACACAATGCAGCAAGCAACCTTTCTGAGCTGCATGAAAGTTAGAGGGCAGGCATGCACCATATTTATATTCAGTTTGCATCAAATTAGCGTCATTTTTTTAACTCTAATTCGGTGGAAAACTAACTCCATATTTATACTTTGGTGCTAGACCCGTCTAGTGCCACATTTATGGAGTTTAAGTCATTTTCCGGACGTGGAAACCTACCTTGCCTTAATGAGATGCTAGGGAGGTGTTCCCGTGCAAAAAATGACTCTATGGCCTTAACGCCATATTTATACTCCCGTGCAAAAATGGTGCACGAGAGGGAGGAGGGGTCTAATTATGGTGCAAAGCTTGCTTTGCCCCATTTTTTAACTCCTGGGTCAGGACAGGCATTAGGGGACCTGTCGGCCTATGGTGGAACACCATGGAATAAGCCCACAGGTGCCCTCCCCAGACCCTAGGGACACCCCCACCCACATCAGAGGGACAGCAGAAAATGGGTGACCCCACCCCATGTAAGTAAAGTAAGTATTTTTTTTTTTTTAAAGTGCCATAGGGGGCCCTGAAATGGGCCTCCATACATGTCACAGGGTGCAATAGCCATGCCCAGGGGACCCTCATCCCCTGTGCTGGCAATTGGGGTGGTGGACATGACTCCTGTCTTTTCTAAGACAGGAGTCATGTGGTATGGATGGTTTTGCATCAGAAAATGACTCTAGACAGGTTAGAGTCGTTTTTTTTACTCTAACCTGCCTGACATCCATTTTTGGTGCAAAACCCACTTCTTCCATACCGCCAGCCCCACCCAACTAACTTCATTTTTTTACACTAGCCTACCCTTTGCACCGGCTTGCTTCATTCCAAAAATATGGTGCCTGGCTGGTACACAGAAATGGTGCAAGCCGGTGCTAAACTTTTTGTTGCAAAACTGTGTTAGTGCAGTTTTGCCCCAAAAGTATAAATGAGGGCCTTAGGCCCATATTTTTACATTTTTAGTGCCGCATTTGTGTCATTTTCTGACGTAAAAGCAGTGCAAACTGTCAAAATGTAATTGTATTTTGTAAGTTTGCACCGCTTTTGCGTCAAAAAATGACGCAAATGCGGCGCAGAAAAAGTATAAATATGGGCCTTAGTGTCTCATTTTCTAGCTCTTGCAAATTGATTAAGAGATTCAAGGCTGCGACTTTAAGCTGTTGACGATCTCCTGACCCTTTGTCCTTTCTCCCAGGTTCCACATTGGGCTGCATCTCAAAGAACTTCTTGAGCTTGATTGCTCTCTTGAATTTAAAAAGATCTAATCTTGTTTGTGTACAATTCATGTTCTCAATTGCACAGAAAAACAGACCCAGTTTTAAGATCTTTTCTTCTTCCTTATTCAAGACAATATCCGTGAGAATAATGATAGCATTCCCGTTATTATTAACTACTGTTGCCATTGTTTCCCGTCCTGTGTCTATGCCCATCCTCTTGTAGTTTTCTCCCTGTCTTTTTTTCCTGACCGTCTCCACCACCTCTTCCTCTGATTGCTTTTTCTACCTGTGGATTTCTGAAGTCCCTCTCTCTGCGTATTAAATCCAATTCCTCTATCACAGAAGACACAGGAATGTCAAGGGTCACATTGTCCTGGAGATCTGTATCAACCTCCGAACTCAGGATGCTTTCCTCATCACGTAGCGCTGTTATATGGGAAGCCGTTCATGTCAAAATTACAGATTCCTATATAGGACACCTCCTGGAATGCATAGCGTGTTGCAAAATGAATATGACATACACCAGAGTGAATGTACTATGTGTCAAAATAAATATGATACCTGGCAGAGTGAATCTGACTTGAACCAAAACAAATATGAAACCAGGCAAAGGGAATATGCTACTTAGTGATTATTATGAATAACTCACACTCAGAATTGAATAAGAGATATACTGAAATATATATCAATCATACTGAAATAAATATGGCCCTTGCTGTAAATAATAAAGCAATCACTGAAACACATACAATATTTGTCAGAAATAATGAGACATTTCTTGAAATGACTGACATATGCCAAGAGGAATATGACACACATTGGAATCAATATGACAGCTTGAAAGGAATATAAGGTACTGAAATGAAAATGCATTATTCTAAATGGAATATAATGTGCAATGGAAATTACATTTATAAAAAAATGAATATGGTTTGCATTGAAAGTAATATGGTACACATTGACATGATTATAATATGTGTTGCTCTTGGTCTGAGTCATGTTAAAATCAATATCATGCGTTAATATGAATGAGACATCTATTGAAAGGAATATGACACATGCTAAAATGAATATGACATGCAATGAATATGAGCCCTTTTGAAATTAATTCAACATGCCTTAAACTGAATATGACCCATGCTGACATTAAAATGAAACTTGTCAAAATGAATGTTATGCTTTGAAATCAATATGATACACAGCAACATGAATACTGCATATAATGAAATGAATTTGACATGTGTTGAAATGGATATGACCCATATTAAAATTATAATGTCAGGTGTTAAGATGAATATGACATCCACTGACTCAAATATGCCATTCATTTAAAGCAATATGACACATGTTAAGATTTATATGAACCATTTTCAAATGGATATGATATCTGATGAAGTTGATATGACCCATATCAAAATTAATATGACATTCATTAAAATGTATATGACACTTATTGAAATGGATATGAAACTATATGAGATAAATATAGCATGCTTTGAAATGAATAAAGCACATATCGAAATGAACACAAGCCATGTGTAAATTAAAATGCTCACTGTTTAAATATGGCTTGCCTTGAATCGATGTTGATTTGCTTTAAAATTAACAATACATATTGAAATTAATATAACATATTCTGAAAGGATATGATATGAACACAAATTGATTAACTAAAATAAATATATGTTTTCGACTATGTGTTACATTTAGTTTTTGCCGGCTCTTAGACTCTGAGCTCTTTACCACTGCTGACCAGTGCTAAAGTGCAAGTGCCTTCTGTCTGAAGTGATCTGATGATGGGATTATCCATGATTGGCATAGTTGTTTTACCTGTAAGTCCCTAGTATAGTGCAACATGTGTGCCCAGGACCTGTAAATCAAATGCTACTATTGGGCCTGCAGCACTGATTGTGCCACCCACATGAGTG
The DNA here is from genome assembly GCF_031143425.1 of Pleurodeles waltl. NCBI lineage: Eukaryota > Metazoa > Chordata > Amphibia > Caudata > Salamandridae > Pleurodeles > Pleurodeles waltl. The sequence continues at coordinate 822,394,053 of NC_090438.1, read as the reverse complement.
GCCCTGTAAACATGTTTCAGACCTGCTACTGCAGTTTCTGTGTGTGCAGTTTTAAACTGCTATTTCAACCTGGCAAGTGCACCCACTTGCAAGGCCCAAACCTTCCCTTTTACTACATGTAAGATACCCCTAAGGTAGCCCAGGGCAGCCCCACGGGCAGGGTATAGTGTATTTAAAAGGTAGGACATAAACTGGGGTATTTTACATGTCCTGATAATGAAATACTGATGTAGAAAAGTACCATCTTCCTTGGCATGTTACCCCCATTTTTACCTGTATGTCAGTATGTTTTTGCCTGTCTCACTGGGATCCTGCTGGTCAGAACCCCAGTGCTCATAGTTTATGGCCCAATGTTTGTGTCTGTATAGGGCTTGACTGTGTCACTGAGGCTCTGCTAATCAGAACTTCAGTGATTATGCTCTCTCTGCTTTTAACTTTGTCACTGTAGGCCAGTGACTTAATTTACCAATTTCAATTGGCACACTGGACTCCCCTTACAAGTCCCTAGTATATGGTACCTAGGTACCCAGGGCATTGGGGTTCCCGGAGATCCATATGGGCTGCAGCATTTCTTTTGCCACCCATAGGGAGCTCAGACAAACCCTTGCACAGGCCTGCCGTTGCAGCCTGCGTGAAATATTGCACACACTATTTCACAGCCATTTTCACTGCAATTAAGTAACTTGTAAGTCACCTACATGTCTAACCTTCACTTGCTGGAGGTTAGGTGCAAAGTTACTAAGTGTGAGGGCACCCTTGCACTAACCTACCAAAGGTTCCCCACATAGTTCAGGGCCATTTCCAGTGACTTTGTGAGTGTGGGGACGCCATCACACGTGTGCACTACATATAGGTCAATACCTATATGTAGCTTCACAATAGTAACTCCGAATAAGGCCATGTAACATGTCTAAGATCATGGAACTGTCCCCCCATTCCAAATATGGTACTGGGAAGCCAATTCCATGCATCCTGGGAGCTCCAGCATGGACCCCCAGTACTGCCAAACCAGCTATCTGAGGCTTGCACTGCAGCTACAGCTGCTGCCACCTCACAAACAGGATTCTGCCCTCCTGGGGTCTGAGAAGCTCAGTCCCAGGAAGGCAGAACAAAGCATTTCCTCTGAGAGCAGGGTGTTACACCCTCTCCCTTTGGAAATAGATGTTACAGGCTGGGGAGGGGTAGCCTCCCCAGCCTCTGGAAATGCTTTGAAGGGCACATATGGTGCCCTCCTTGCATAAACCAGTCTACACCAGTTTTAGGGACCCCTTGTCCCCTGCTCTGGCATGAAACGGGACAAAGGAAAGGGGAATGACTACTCCATTACCACCCCAGAGGTGGTGCCCAGAGCTCCTCCAGTGTGTCCCAGACTTCAGCCATCTTACTTTGCAAGGTGTGGGGGCACTCTGGAGGGCTCTGAGTAGCCAGTGCCAGCAGGTGACGTCAGAGACCCCTCCTGATAGGTCCTTACCTGATAAGGTAGCCAATCCCCCTCTAAGGGCTATTTAGTGTCTCTCCTGTGGGCTCTCTATAGATTCTGCTTGCAAGTTTCCTTCAGGAATCCTCTGCAACTACTACTTTATCCTCTGACCTCGGATCAATCGCAGCCTGCTCCAGGAACCACTGTAACAGCAACAAAGTATCCACAAGGGATACTTTTCTTCTGCAACCTCAGCTCCAGCCAGCAACTGCAACAGTTTCCACGGTGTGCACACTGTGGGGACTCCCTGTCTTCATCCTGCACCAGAAGTACCGAAGATATCTCCCATGGGGTGACGGAGTCACTCCCCTGCTCATGCAGACACCTTCCAAGACGACGACTGGTACCCTTGGACTCCTCTCACAGCGACGAGTGTGCTCCTAAGGACACATAGGGTGGACCCCATTGACATAGGCTGTTTGAGGTCCTGCTGATGCAATTTGGAGGAGGTAAGACCTTGCCCTCCCTGAGATCGACGGTACCTCTGTGTACTGCGTCTTCTTCACCTTCTGAGGCCTCTGTGCACTATTTGCAAAATTCCTTCGTGCACAGGCAGCATGGCCGAAGTGCCCAGCACTCCATCCTGCAACGCTCAACTAGCTGAGTTGTTCTCCGGCGACGTGAGACCTTCCTTTGTTGTGCTGCTCCAACTGTGTTTTGCACCTCCTTTGTCCCCGTGTCCTGGGACTTCCGTGGGTGCTGCCTGGCATCCCGAGGGTTCTCTAAAGTGCTGAGAGCCCCCCTCTTCCTCCTCACACAGAGTTGAAGCCCCCAGGTGCCTTCCGGGTCCACCCAGCGCCATTTTGATGCAAAATGCATATTTGTCGTAACCAAGGCTTGTTGCTGACTTTCGACACGAAATCATGTCTGCATCCATCTTCACATCATGGGACATCCTTTGCATCATGCAGGAACCCGCTGGGATCTTCCTAGGGTGCATTCCTGCAATCTTCATCCAACGGGGACTGTTCTTTTGCACCCTCTTCTGGGTTGGCAGGGGCTCCTGTCCTTCCTGAACTTCTTTCGACTTCTGGACTTGGTCCTAGCCTTTTGCAGGTCTTCAGGTCCAGGAATCCAGCAGTTGTTGTTTGCAGACTTGGTTGGTTACTGCAATAATCCATATCATGAGGTGTAGTGTGTCCTAAGGAAACTTGCAGAACTTTGCTCCTGCTTTTCTGGGCTCTGGGGTGGGGTAATTTACTTAACTTTACTGTATTCTTACTCCCCCAGCCATTCTGCACATACTAGACTTGTCTAGAGGGGAATTCGTGATTTGTATTCCACTTTCTTAGTATATGGTTTGTGTTGCCCCTAGACCTATTTTCTCCCATTGCATTCTATAGCATTTCCTATTGTTTGCAGTGTCCTATGTCTACTATCTTACCTTATTTTGGTCTCTAGTGTATATATTGTGTATAATACTTACCTCCAGAAGGAGTGATGCCTCTAAGATATTTTTGGTACTGTGTCACCCAAATAAATGCCTTCATTTTTGGTAACACTGAGTATTGTCTTTACTTGTGTATAAGTACTGTGTAACTATAAGTGGTATTGCATGAGCTTTACATGTCTCCTAGTTCAGCCTAAGCTGCTCTGCTATAGCTACCTCTATCAGCCTCAGCTGGTAGAACACTACTACTTCACTAATAAGGGATAACTGACCTGGTATGAGGTGTACGTACCCAAGGTACCCAATACAAACCAGGTCAGCCTCCAACATTGGTGGTGCAGCGGTGGGATAAGTACTTGCAATTGCTTTACCACTTTGTTACCTGTGCTTTTCACAAGAAAAGCTTGCTCCAGTACTTAGAGCATATATAATATATACCTAGAAGTAATTTTCTAACTTTCTAAAATTTCTGTTTAACTTTGAAAAAGTTTTTACAAAGTTCTGAAAAGTTTTCTTCTTTTCTCTAAAAAGTCAGCTCTGTTACTCTACTAACATTTTACTCACTTTTCCTAAACTATTTTCTTTCAAATTGTCTTCTGTAGATGCTACCCCTAGAGTTGTGAAAACAACATATGAAAATCTTAACTTTAAAAGTTTGAAGGGTCTCTGTATTGAAAGAAGTTTGGGGATTGGGAAGAACCCCAATAAGGAGTTCCTCTTGAATTCTTAAATCTTCTCCTCCAAGATGACCTGGGACTCAGCACTGGTCCAGATCAGACAGGGGAAGAGGTAGAGGATGATTCCAACCAGGAAGGCTCAGAGGAGAAAGCTGACAATCCTGGGGAGGGTACTTCCACAGATCTATCTGTCAATAAGTCACTTAGTACAACTGGTAGTGGGAAGGGTTCACACACAAGTAGGGCTCCCTTCACCCCTATAGGCCAGGTGACTAGAGAGGCCCCTGTTAGAGATAGATCTACCTCTGCACACTCTCACGTTACCTCTGTCTCAGAGGCATCCCACAATTCTAACCCTGCAAACAATACCTAGATAGAGAACTCAGAAAGCTGAGGTTAGAGGAGGCATGACTGAGCGCCAGACTGAGGCTAATGCAGCAACAGTTGGCCTTAGACAGGGAATCCCTGGCTGTGGAGAAAGAGAGGCAGGGCTTGGGGTTAGTTCCCCATGGTGGCAGCAGCAGTTTTAGAAATTCAAATGTTAGGGAACCTTCATTTGACTCTAGAAATCTGCACAAAGTTGTCCCTCCCTACAAGGATGGTGATGACATCTACAAGTGGTTTGCTGCACTTGAGAGGGCCTGTAAAGTTCAGAGGGTCCCTCGTGTACAGTGATTATCCTTCTCTGGCACGGGGAGAGACAGACTTCTTATTGTCAGAGAGGATGATGCAGATAACTATGAAATTCTGAAAAAATGCACTCTTGGATGGCCTGGTCTTAACCACCGATCAGTACAGACTTAAGTTCAGAGAGACCAGAAAGGAGTCATCACAGGACTGGACAGACTTTGTAGACTGTTCTGTGAAGGTCCTAGAAGGTTGGTTAAATGGCAGTAAGGTGACAGACTATGAAAGCATGTATAACTTTATTCTGAGAGAGCATATTGTGAATAATTGTGTGTCTGACTTGTTACATCAGTATCTTGTGGACTCAGATCTGACCTCTCCCCAAGAATTGGGAAAGAAGCCAGACAAATGGGCCAGAACAAGGGTAAGCAGAAAACCTCATATAGGGGGTGACAAGGATGGCCAGAAGAAGGATGGCAAGTCACGTGACAAGGGTGGGGACAAACATAAAAAATCATCAGAGTCTTCATCAGGCCCACAAAAATCCTCTGGGGGTGGTGGGTCCAAATCCTCTTCTCACAAAGATAAGAAACCTTGGTTTTATATGTGTAAAGCCAAAGGCCATTGTGCAACTGACAGTCGTTGCCCAAAACGAAACACCAAACCTCCCACCACCACAAACCCAACTGCAGCCACTAGTGCCCCTAGTAATAGCAGTGGTGGTGGGAAAAACACTACTAATAGCCAATCAAAGGGTGTAGCTGGGCTCACCATTGGTAATGCAGTTGGGGTTGGTCTAGTTAGGGAGATCACTGAGGCTGTTTTAGTCTCTGAAGATGGCATTGACCTAGCCACTTTAGTTTCTTGTCCCCTTAATTTGGATAAGTACAAGCAGCTACCCCTGTTTAATGGTGTTCAGGTTGAGGCCTACATGGACACAGGTGCCAGTGCCACCATGGTGATGGAAAAACTGGTTGCCCCTGAGCAACACCTACTTGGTCACCAGTACCAAATGACAGACGCCCATAGCAACACTGTAAGCCACCCCATGGCTGTTGTGAATCTCCACTGAGGGGGTTACTGGTCCAAATAAAATTGTGGTAGCCACTGATTTACCTGTAGCCACTGATTTACCTGTACCTGTAGAATGTCTGCTAGGCAATGATTTGGAGATTTCAGATTGGGCTGAAGTGGAGTTGGTAGCCTATGCAGCAATGCTGGGCATTCCTGGGCATATCTTTTCCCTTACCAGGGCTCAGGCTAAGAATCAAAGAGGACAGGGAAACTTGGATCCTGGAATAATGGACCAAGTGCTCTAAAAAACTAAGGTTAAGAAGGGCAAACCCTTGTCGACTATCCCTCCCTCCACAGATGATTCCCCTTTTGAGGAAGAGGAATTCTCTCCCTGTGCAGAACCTACACCAGAGGAGCTGGAAGCTGATACAGCTGAGCTTTTGGGTGCAGGGGGGCCTGCCAGGAAAGAGCTGAGTGTGGCACAGCAAACCTGTCCCACATTGGAGGGACTCAGACAGCAAGCTGTCAAGCAGCAAAATGGTGATGTCACTGACACACACAGAGTTTATTGGGAGAATAATCTCCTTTATAGTGAAACAAGGGACCCTAAACCTGGTGCCACCAGGAGAATGGTCATCCCCTTTCAGTACAGGGTATTCCTCCTAACTCTGGCTCATGACATCCCTTTAGCTGGGCATTTAGGCTATGGTAAAACATAGGACAGATTTGTTCCACATTTTCACTGGTCCCATATGTCAGAAGACACAAAGGAGTTTTGTCTCTCCTGTGTCACCTCCAAGCCAGTGGCAAGACTGGTGCACCCCAAAGGCCTCCTTGATCCCACTGCCAGTGGGTGGGGTGCCCTTTGAGAGGGTAGGGGTTGATATTGTTGGCCCCCTCGACCCTCCAACAGCTTCTGGCAATAGATTTATCCTTCTGGTGGTGGGCCATGCCACAAGGTACCCATAAATTATCCCCTTAAGGACCATTACAGCTCCTGCAAAGGCCCTCCTGGGAATCTTTTCCAGGGTGGGCTTCCCTAAGGAAGTGGTGTCAGACAGAGGTAGTAACTTCATGACTGTATATATAAAAGCAATGTGGAAGGAGTGTGGTGTTACCTACAAGTTCACCACCCTTATCATCCACAAACTAATGGGCTGGTTGAGAGGTTTAATAAAACTCTCAAAGGTATGGTTATGGGACTCTCTGAAAAACTCAGAAGGAGATGGGATGTCCTATTACCATGCCTCCTTTTCGCCTACAGGGAGGAGCCCAAAAAGGAGTGGGCTACAGCCCCTTTGAACTCCTATTTGGTCACCCTGTTAGGGGTCCCCTTGCTCTTGTTAAGGAGGGTTGGGAACAACCTGGAAAAGCTCCAAAACAAGACATTGTGGACTATATACTTGGCCTGAGAAGTAGAATGGCTGAGTACATGAAAAAGGCCAGCAAAAACCTTCAGGCCAGCCAAGAGCTCCAAAAGCAATGGTTTGACCAGAAGGCTGTCCTGACAGAGTACCACCCAGGACAGAAGGTGTGGGTATTGGAGCCTGTGGCCCCAAGAGCATTCTAGGACAAATGGAGTGGACCCCATCTAATTGTAGAAAAGAAAGGTGAGGTCACCTACCTGGTGGACCTGGGTACTGCCAGAAGCCCCCTTAGGGTGCTTTATGTCAATCGCCTAAAGCCTTACTATGACAGGGCTGACTTAACCCTAGTCATGGCTGCAGATGAGGAGAAAGAGAGTGACCCTCTCCCTGATCTCTTCACCAACGCTGAAACAGAAGGAAGACTGTAAAATCTCCTTGATCAGTTTTCTGAACTCTTCTTACTCACACCTGGTACAACTACTTGGTGTGAACATACAATTGGCACTGGAGACAGTTTACCTGTCAAAAGTAAAATTTACAGGCAACCTGACCATGTCAGAGATTGCATAAAAGCTGAAGTTCAGAAAATGTTAGACCTGAGAGTTATTGAGCCCTCTGATAGCCCCTAGGCGAGCCCAGGGGTGCTTGTCCCCAAACCGCATAGCAAAGAAGTTAAGGGAGAAATGCGGTTTTGTGTGGAATATAGGGGTCTCAATACAGGAACCAAAACAGATGCTCACCCTATACCCAGGGCAAATGAGCTAATAGATACACTGGCATCTGCCAAGTATCTAAGCACTTTTGATTTGACTGCAGGGTATTGGCAGATCAAAATGTCAGAAGACGCTAAAGCAAAAACTGCATTTTATACCATAGGAGGGCATTAACAATTCACAGTTATGCTCTTTGGTTTGAAAAATTCACCTGCCACTTTTCAGAGCCTGGTGGATATGGTCCTCCAAGGTTTGGAAGCTTTTGGTGCAGCATATTTGGATGATATTGCTGTCTTTAGCTCCACCTGGGATGATCACCTGGTCCACCTCTGGAATGTTTTGGAGGCAAAAGGCAGGCCTAACTATCAAGGCTTCAAAGTGCCAGATAGGGCAGGGGAAAGTGGTTTATCTGGGCCACCTGGTAGGTGGAGAACAGAGGGAGGCCTTTGCTGTGGTCTGGGCACTGAAGAAGCTGAGACCCTACTTGTTTGGGGCTCACTTCATTGTTCAGACAGACCACAAACCTCTATTATGGCTTAAACAAATGAAAGGTGAAAACCATAAATTGTTGAGGTGGTCCATTTCCCTACAGGGGATGGACTATACAGTAGAACATAGACCTGGGAGTACCCACTCCAATGCAGATGGACTCTCCAGATATTTCCACTTAGACAATGAAGACTCATCTGGGCAAGGTTAGCCTTATTGTCCCTCATTTGGGGGGGGGGGCGTTGTGTGGGAAAGTACCGTCTTCCTTATTTTGCCTGTCTCACTGGGATCCTGCTGGTCAGGACCCCAGTGCTCATAGTTTATGGCCTATTGTGTGTGCCTGTATAGTGCTTGACTGTGTCACTGAGGCTCTGCTAACCAGAACCTCAGTGCTTATGCTCTCTCTGCTTTTACATTTGTCACTGTAGGCTAGTGACTTCATTTACCAATTTCAATTGGCACACTGGACCCCCCTAATAAGTCCCTAGTATACGGTACCTAGGTACCCAGGGCATTGGGGTTCCAGGAGATCCATATGGGCTGAAGCATTTCTTTTGCCACCCATAGGGAGCTCAGACAAACTCTTGCACAGGCCTACCATTGTAGCCTGCGTGAAATACTGCACACACTATTTCACAGCCATTTTCACTGCACTTAAGTAACTTATAAGTCACCTATATGTCTAACCCTCACTTGCTGAAGGTTAGGTGCAAAGTTACTAAGTGTGAGGGAACCCTTGCACTAGCAAAGGTGCCCCCACATAGTTCAGGGCCATTTCCCGGGACTTTGTGAGTGCGGGGACGCCATTACCCGCGTGCACTACATATAGGTCAATACCTATATGTAGCTTCACAATGGTAACTCCGAATATGGCCATGTAACATGTCTAAGATCATGGAATTGTCCCCCCATTCCAAATCTGGTATTGGGGAGCCAATTCCATGCATCCTGGGGAATCCAGCATGGACCCCCAGTACTGCCAAACCAGTTCTCTGAGGCTTGCACTGCAGCTACATCTGCTGCCACCTCACAGACAGGGTTCTGCCCTCCAGGGGTCTGAGCAGCTCAGTCCCAGGAAGGCAGAACAAAGTATTTCCTCTGAGAGCATAGTGTAACAACCTCTCCCTTTGGAAATAGGTGTTACAGGCTGGGGAGGGGTAGCCTCCCCCAGCCTCTGGAAATGCTTTTAAGGGCACAGATGGTGCCCTCCTTGCATAAACCAGTCTACACTGGTTCAGGGACCCATAGTCCCCTGCTCTGGCATGAAACTCAACAAAGGAAAGAGGAGTGACCACTACCCTGTTCATCACCACCCCAGGAGTGGTGCCCAGAGCTCCTCCAGTGTGTCCCAGACTTCAGCCATCTTGCTTTGCAAGGTGTGGGGGCACTCAGGAGGGCTCTGAGTATCCAGTGCCAGCAAGTGACATCCCCCTCTCTAAGCTATTTATGGTCTCTCCTGTGGGTTCTCTTCTGATTCTGCTTGCAAGTTTTCTTCAGCAATCCTATGCAACTACTACTTCACCCTCTGACCTCGGATCAACTGCAGCCTGCTCCTGGAACCACTGTAACAGCAATAAAGTATCCACAAGGGATACTTTTCTTCTGCAACTTCAGCTCCAGCCAGCAACTGCAACAGTTTCCATGGTGTGCATGCTCTGGGGACTTCCTGTCTTCATCCTGCACCAGAAGGACCGAAGAAATCTCCAGTGGGATGACAGATTCACTCCCAAGATGACGACCGGTACCCTTGGACTCCTCTCACAGAGACGAGCATGCTCCTAAGGACACAGAGGGTAGACCCCTTCGACATAGGCTATCCTGAGGTCCTGCTGATGCAATTTGAAGGAGATAGGACCTTGCCTTCCCTGAGAGTGATGGTAGCCCTGTGTACTGCGTCTTCTTCACCTCCTGAGGCCTCTGTGCACTATTTGCAGAATTCCTTCGTGCACAGCCTGGCCCAGGTCCCCAGCATTTCATCCTGTGACACTCAACTCACTGAGTTGTTCTCTTTGTAGGTTAGAAACATATGTTTAAAGGAGTGTTTTGTGGTCCAGGTACATACCACTGAAACCTACTCTGAAGTGACATGAGTCTGCATTTGCTAGGCCACATGTCCACACATGCACAGGGAAGATACTTTCCATGCCCACCATGCCAGCCCTTTCATTGTCACTCAAGTGTAAGTGCAAAGTCTGTACTATGATAGTTGCCTGTAGGGACTGTATGCATTGAGTCAGTGTTGCAGAGTGTAAATGTGTTTGTCCAGTCAGGCCTAACGAGTTTACCCTTCAGAAACCACATTGCTGTGTGGTGTTTCATTGTGGCTCACATCACAGTACATGTTGCTGGAGCATCGAATACATGATATCATTAGGCTTGCTTAGTCATTGTAGGCCTTGAGCAGGGTAGTGGGTTAGTCTGCAGATGAATCCAAAAGTGTGTAAACATGTCCCTGTACTTATTGGCATGTGCTTCACACTTGTGGGGTATTGACAAATTGCCCATTTTATGCTTGGTGTTTCTGAAGTGTGTGACACAACCATCTGAGCAAAAACTTGTGTTTGTAGTCGCTAGATTTGTCTCTTGCATCCATATAGGTAAACATCCATCAAAAGAAGGAGATTTGGAGAGCCATCGCCCAGGAGGTGCAGACCCTGGGGTTCCATAGCTGGCAAAGTGCCCACTGTTGCAAGAGGTGGAAGGACCTGAGGTGCTGGGCCAGAAGATCTCAGAGATTCAGATAGGGCTGTCCTCCCAACGTGGGCGGGCACACCTCGAAGCATGACCCCCCTAGGGGCCCGCATTCTGGCAGTAGCATACCCAGACCTTGATGGGCATTTGTAGGGAGCACAGCAGCCACAATGAGTACAGGACATATTACTGCCTGTCACACAGCCAAGTTAATGTGTTAGGTTCTAACATCTCCTCCTTATGACTAGGGATGGACCATGCGTGACACACAAGATGAGTAACTGTTTGTGTAGATATGTAATTTGGTGTATATTGATGTGCCTTGCCTAGTAGCCCAGGGACCTAGATCACAACTGAGTACAATCCACAAAACAATTGCTCTGAGAGGATAACACATTGCTTTGTACAGTGATCAATCAAGGAAGGTTTCTTGTTGTAGTGGGTCTAAATACTACGCAACAGACCACTACTCCTCAGTGTTACACTCCAAAGAAAAAGAAGTGATGGATCACTGTTCTCAGCCATGTGTCTGGTTCAGTGAGTAAATTGGCATCTGCTCCCCAGAGGCCAGTTGTTTTCAGTGTGTGATGAGTGCTGGTGCCTCACTACTGTCTGACATGTGAAGGTGGCATCACACAATGGACAGAGCATACGTTGTTCTTTGGGTGCAGCTACAGATCAAACCTTTCCATTGGTAAGTGGTGAATGTCCAGTGACATGATTTATGCCCCTGTTTCACTGTTGCCAAAATTCCTTGTGCTGACATGTTAGTATATGTCCCATTCTCTTTTAACAAAATGTGTACACTGCTGTTTCATGCTTCGTCTACCTGTGTTCACAGGAAGATTTATGGATTCCCTCACATATAGTTGCAGGCCAACCTGTCTTTGGAATTGGACATATGCAATGGGACAACATTTTATGTGGTGCCACAGACAGGAGTGTGTCACCTTTGATTGTTGGCTCACACATGCTCTCACCCATCATTGCATGTCATTTGGCATGTACAACTTCAGTAACAATGAGAGATGTGACATGTAGGACTAGAGCTTTTACACACAATGTCAACTTCTATGCCATTGATGTGGCATCAAGTGGCAAAGTACACTGCACATGTTAAATGGGAAAGATTTGTTGCCTGACTGGTGGCACACATCATGGAGTGACTTGCAGTTTTGTTGGAATCACATGTGGTTGGGTAGAACCGTTCATCTACGGACATCTGGGTTTGCAGGACCAAAATGGAGACAGTGATGTAGCTTCTCATTGGGCCACATGCCCTGGGCCTTCTACAAGTTCTTGTAAATCCCAGGGCCTCTCCAATATACAAAGAACTAATGGCTTCTACTGAAGCAATCAGAGTTTGTCATTGTAGTGGGTGCCAAATAGTAGTCGTGATTTTCCAGGGGCCAGCTGTTTCATTGTGTTATGTATTTTAGCAACATATCTCCCTGTCAATTTGCACATTTTGACTACAGTGTACATTTCCTTGCCAAATATGTAGTATATATGAGCAACATTAGTACTACCTCCATGACTCAATTAGGGCAATTTACACATAGTGAAGTGTGCATTGTTGACATGTTTCCAGTGTGACGTGAGAATTTCCATGTCACCTTCTTCAGGATATTGTACTGCTGTCAGCAACAAGGCAGGATTTGGAGCATCATTTCTTATTGTTGTGTTATTAAGTATGTGACAAATAGATGTCTGCATGACCTTGTGTGGGATCTGTTGGAATGAACTTGGCATTGGCCTACTATTGTATGACAACAGACAGGTAACAGGTGTGCTCCATGAGGCAAAGCATTGAAGGTGATATGGACTTCTACTTGTTCAATGGTTATTATGATTGCACAACTTCACCCATGCAATTGGAGATCTGAGACCCGATTTTTCTGTGGGCAACTGTTGACAGTTCATATGACATACATGCATATGTATGATTCATGTAGGAGCCACCTTGAAGTAGTTTGTTGCTGGGGCCTACTTGACATCATGGTACTGTTTGTAAATCACAGCTTTTGTTCAGGTGTGATCAGGAACATGTGGAGACCCTTTTCCCCTTTGTATTTGGAGCATCATCCCAGGCAAGTGAAGGAGGCAGGGAGAAAACAGGCGGGGAAGCATCTGGCCACGGTACCTCCAGTCATGACACCACCGACACGGAGGGACCTAGTGGCCCGGAAGGTGAGGGGAGTGCCACCGAGTACAGAGGATCAACCTCGTCATCTTTAGATTCTACCTCCAGTGGCCACTCCCTAGTGGTGGGGGACCCATCAGGACCTGTTCCTGTACCATCCTTGTCCGCCACCCCCAGTACTAGCACCACCCTTCCTCTTTGCTCCCCACCCAATTGGCCATGCCCACTCACCAAAGAAGATGGGCATCTCCTTTGCCCTAGGTACCTCAGTGCCATCCCCTGTTACTCCTGCTGCCCTGAGTGAGAAGGCTATTGACCTCCTGAGGCGTATCAGGAGGTCAATAGGCTTCTGTGGGGCAGACTGCCATTGTGAATACCATCTAGGGGTTGGTAGGCCAACTTCAGACAAATGCTTTCCTGGAAGACATTCATAGTAACATGTCAATGAATCAATCAATCAATCAGGAATTTGTAAAGCGCACTACTCACCCATGAGGTTCTCAAGGCGCTGAGGAGGGGGGGAAGAGGGAGTGTTCCTACTGCTCAAACAGCCAGGCCTTGAGTGGTTTCCTGAAGGTAAGGAGGTCTTTGGTGAGGCGCAGGTGGGTTGGAAGAGTGTTCCACGTTTTAGTGGCGAGGTGCGAGAATGATCTACCACTGGTTGTAGTTCTGCGGACGTGTGGGACGCTTGCGAGGGCGAGGGCGGCGGAGCGGAGATGCCGGGTCGGGGTGTAGAAGGAGAGCCGTCTGTTGAGGTATTCTGGTCCGGTGTTGTGCATGCTTTGTGAGCGTGGGTGAGGAGTTTGAAGGTGATTCTTTTGTTGACTGGGAGCCAGTGCACGTTTCTCAGGTGGTCTGTGATGTGGCAGTGGCGGGGGATGTCCAAGATGAGGCGTGCAGAGGCGTTCTGGATGCAGTGCAGCCTCTTCTGGAGTTTGGCCGTGGTTCCTGCGTAGAGGGCATTGCTGTAGTCCAGTTTGCTGCTTACGAGGGCTTGGGTGGCTGTTCTTCTGGTTTCGGTGGGTATCCATTTGTAGATCTTTCGGACCATGCGGAGGGTGTTGAAACAGGAGGAGGAGATGGCGTTGACTTGTTGGGTCATGGATAATGGAGAGTCCAAGATGAATCCTGGGTTACGTGCATTGTCGGTGGGGGTCGGAGCGGCTCCGAGAGTGGCAGGGCACCAGAACTCATCCCATGCGGAGGGGGTGGAGCCGAAGATGAGGACTTCAGTCTTGTCGGAATTGAGTTTGAGGCATCCATTCGGCGATGGCCTTCATTCCTTCGTGGAGGTTGGTCTTGGCGGAGTCCTTGGTGAGGGATAGGATCATCTGGATGTCATCGGCGCATGTGATGATGTTGAGGTTGTGGGATCAGGTGATGTTAGCAAGCAGGGCCATGTAGACGTTGAAGAGGGTCAGGCTGAGGGATGAACCCAGGGGTACGGCGCAGATGATTTTGGTGGCCTCTGAGTGGAATGGGGGAGGCGCACTGTCTGGGTTCTGCAGGTGAGAAAGGAGGTGACCCAGTCCAGGGCTCTGTCACGGATTCCTGCATTGCTGAGACGTGAGCGTAGGGTGTGGTGGCAGATGGCGTTGAATGCGGCCGAGAGGTCCAGGAGGATGAGGGCCACGGTTTTGCCTTTGTCCAGTATGGTTCTGATGTCGTCGGTGGCGGTGATGAGAGCGATTTCGGTACAGTGGTTGCTGAGGAATCCGGATTGGGAAGGGTCCAGGGTGCAGTTTTCCTCGAGGAAGCGGGTTAGTTGTCTGTTGACAGCCTTCTCTATGAATTTTGCCGGGAAGGGGAGCAGGGCAATAGGATGGATGTTCTTGAGGTCCTTTGGTCCGCCTGGATTTTTTGAGGAGGGCGTTGATCTCAGCATGTTTCCAGCTCCCCGGGAAGGTGGCAGACTCGAAGGAGCTGTTGATGATCTTCCGTAGTTGGGGTGCGATGACGGAGCTTGTTTTGTTGAGGATGTGGTGAGTGCAGGGGTCATATGGAGAGCCAGAGTGGATGGTGTTCATGATTTCGATGGTGTCTGGCCTACAGAAATCTTTTCAGGCTCTGGCCTCCTCAATGATGACAGCAATCAATCCCAAATCCTCCCTCCCACATCCTCTCTCTTCCCTATCCAAATTCCCTATTCCCCTACTTGTCCTAAGCACACAGACACATCCGCATGCACCAACCTCAACACACAAAAGCAGCACACAGCAACACAAACTCTACCAGGCACACCAGGATGCAGGCACTCAATATTCACCGACAGACACCACATCAGCCACCATTTCAACAGACACTCCCACTGACCTACACACCACATCCACCATTCCCACAGACACCACCACAACACCCAGTGACACATCCATCACACCCACCATACACCCAGACAACACCTGTGAGAAAGTAGCCTCTTTGTAGCATGCTTACCCCCACTTTTGGGTTGTTTGTGAGTTTATGTCAGTGTCTTTTTACTGTCTCACTGGGATCCTGCTAGCCAGGACCCCAGTGCTCATAGTTTTTGGCCTACTGTGTGTGTTGTCAGTAGTGCTTAACCGTGTCACTGAAGTTCTGATAACCAGAACTTCAGTGTTTATGCTCTCTCTGCTTCTAAATTAGTCACTATAGATTAGTCACACCACCGCCATGCTGGTGCACAAACTGCCAAACTCGTCCCTTTGAGAATATGTAACATTCATTTTGATATGTAATATTAATTTTAAAGCAAATCCACATAAGTTCAGAGCAAGCCATATTCATTTAAACAGCAATCATATTCATTTAACCATGGCTTGTGTTCATTTCAATATTTGCCTAATTCATTTCAAAGCATGTTACATTTATCTCACAGTTTCATTTTCATTTCAAAAAGTGTGATATTCATGTTACAGAATGTCATATAACTTTTGATGTGGGCCATATTCATTTCATCAGGTGTCATATTCATTTCAAAGTGGCTCATATTCATCTTAACATGTGTCCTATTCCTTTCTATAAATGTCATTAATTTCAATGGATGTCATATTCACCTTAACACGTGTCATAATAATTTTAACACGGGTCATATCCATTTCAACATAGATCATATCAATTTCAATATATGCAGTATTTATTTTGCTGTGTGTCATATCAATTTCAAAGCACAACATATTCATTTTGACAAGTTTCATTTTCATTTCAGCATTGGTCATATTCAGTTTAAGACATGTTGAATTCATTTTGGTTGAGCTCATATTTGTTTCAATACATGTAATATTCATCTTAGTGTGTGTCAAATTTCTTTCAATGGATGCTTCATTCATATTAACACATCTTAATTTTAACATGAACCATATCTATTGCAACATATATTGTAATCATGTCAATGTATATCATATCACTTTCAATGCAAGCCATATTCATTGTGATAAATGTCATGATAATTTTAACGTTATTCACATTAATTTTAAAACATGTCAAATTCATTTCAATGAAGGTCATATTTATTTCAACGTAGGTCATATTCATTTTAACATGTGTTATATTCTTTTCAATCAATGTTAAGTTTATTTCAATGGATGTCATATTCATATTAACACTTGTCATATTAATTTTAAGATGCAACTTAGCAATTTTAACATATATCATATTAATTTGAATATGTATCATATTAGTTTGAATATGTGTCATATTAATTTCAAGGCGTGCCATATTCATTTTAACAAATCTCATGTGAATTTCAGCTGTGGTCATACTCATTCAAAGACATGTCAACTTCAATTCAATTGGATTGCATTAATTTCAACACAAGCCATATTCATTTTCAATAATCTCCTATTCATTTCTGTGTGTCTCATATTCATTTCCATCTTGGTAATATTCAATTCAACACAATTCAAATTCATTGCAACATTTTTAATGTTAATTTCAAAGTACATTGTATTAGCTTCAATGTGCATTGTTTTCTTTTCAGAATATAATATATTAATTTCAATACTTTATATTATTTTCAATCTGCCATATTAATTTCAATGTATGTCATATTTCTCTTGGTATAAGTCAATCATCTCAAGAAATGCCCCATTCTTTTTGGTGAATATTGTATTCGTTTCAGTGATTGCTTTGTTGTTTACAGTGAGGGCCATATTAATTTCAGTATGATTTGTATATATATTTCAGTACATTTCTTATTCAATTTGGTGTGTGTGTTATTCATATTAATCACTAAGTAGCATATTCATTCTGCCAGGTTTCATATTTGTTTTGGTTCAATTCAGATTCCCTCTGCCAGGTATCATAATTATTTTGACACATAGTACATTAATTCTGGTGTGTGTCATATTCATTTTGCAGCACACTATGCATTACAGGAGGTGTCCAATATGGGGAGCTGTAATTTTGACATGAACGGCTTCCCATACTGTTACATGAGATGCATTTTTCTCATTCACACACTGACTCCTAAACTGGTCGTATTGTTTTGTGAAAGTAAAGATCTGGCCGCGCTGATAATCCGCTCTATCTCTTTGGAACTTCTGTGCTTTCCTGTTTAAAAATGACTGGTTCATATTTTTGTAATTTACTCTTTAACTCTGTATAGAAATGATCAACTGTTTCTTGTTCTTTATATTGACGTAATTCTGCTTTCAAAGATATTATCTGATCCAAGATGTTCTTTCTGTCGAAATCATCGTATTTTATCAATATGCCGAGCATGCGCTTCCAGGCCTCATTATTATTGTCCGCCCACTCTATGAGCATTTTGGGATTAGGATTTTCATAACTAGGGGCAACCAGAATCCCCAGGCCTCCAGGAATGTGGCCAACATCAAGTTTGCGTTGAAGGGACTTAGGCCCATATTTATAATTTTTTAGCACCGCAATTGCGTCATTTTTTGCACCAAAAGTGGCACAAACTTACAAAATAAAGATGTAGTTTGTAGGTTTGCACCGTTTTTGCGTCAAAAAGCCGCGCAAATGTGGCGCTAAAAAGTATAAATACTGGCATTACTTTCTCACTATTCCGATAACTTACTTTTCTTTAGTTTTCCAAGACGCCTTAATTTAGGAGTTAAGTCATCTCTTTTCATTTTTTGTACTGTTGTGTTGGCTTGGTTTGTTTGATTTGCACTCTTGGAATCATTGATTAGGTGAAGCGCTGCCTGCTCATGCTCCAGGGCCTCAGAAGCAGAAATTGAAACTAAAGGTTAAACTGCAATAAGCCAAGCCAAAGCCACCTCATGCATGACAACCCGGAGCCTTTCTGGAATGCGATGCTCACTCCTCCCACCTTAATATTGCACAGCCCTACCAGGATGTTTAGACAATAGCTTGGGGGTCCGTCAACTTACTGTGCAGCACGCTCCCACCTCCAGTGTAGATATCGCAGTCCATAATAGGCAAGGGGCTCAGTGGCAAAAACACTTCCGTCTTCCAAATTGTTGGCAGCCTCCGTACTCCAGACCGGAGTGCGCGTTGGAACAAACAAAGGCATCGTACTCCATAAACATTCCACAAAAATGTTTGTGTTGGTTTAACAAACAAAGGCTCCGACGTCTGCTACAGTGCTCAAAATCTTTATTCAGTTGCTGCTGTCAAACGTGTTTGGGTCGTGTCAGTGACCTTGTTCACTGACAAAGAAAGTGTGTTACGTTTCCTCATAAAAAGTTCATCTATCGTGTGACATCACCAATGCAACTGTGAACAGACTAAGGCCTTATTACGAGTGCGGCGGCCTACAGACCCCCACAAGCGTGGTTGCGGTCTGGACCGCCGCCAATGCGGCAGTCGGACCGCCAGGGAAACGCCAACTCCATCAGGATCTTGGATTCAGGCAGTCTGGCGGTGGCACAGATCATAATCCACCAGGGCAGTGCTGCAAGCAGTGCTGCTCAGTGGATTGCGACCTCTTTCTCACCCAGCGGTTTCATGGCGGTAGCACCGTTATTGAAAAGGCTGGCGGAGAACAGGTTCAGGGGGCCCCTGCATTGCCCATGCACTTGACATGGGCAGTGCAGGGACCCACCTGGCCAGCATCATCGCAATGTTCACTGTCTGCTTGGCAGACAGTGAACACTGCAAGGGTGCTGGTGCACCCTGCAGGTGACAGCATTGCCGCCGGCTCAATTGAGAGCCAGAGACAACGCTGTAGCCTGTTTCCGCTAGGCCAGCGGGTGAAAGCTTAGGTTTCCACCTGCTGACCTAGCAGGAAAACAATAATAGCTTCGGCAGAGGGGGCGCCGCGTAGGCGGCTGCCACTCTGTCTGGAGTTTGGCAGACTGAATTTTCCATCCGCTAAACTCATAATGGGGCCCTAAGTGCCAAACTACATCACATTAAATACAATCAATACATTTTCAAAAAGATTAGACTTAAGTATTGCACAAAATATCAAAATAAAAATAAGTACATTTTGAGTTCAAATTGATCAAACCCAAATAAAGCTTTTCAGTGTCAATTTAGGTCAAACACCTATTCACTTTTATCGCAAAAATATTTTGCTGTCTAAACAAATCTGTCATGTGTGACATTCACACTCAGACTACATTTAGAGTCGCAAGCTGCTTTACTGTCGTAAATCCTATTTTCATAATTGTATAGCGCTACTTAACCAGTCCTATATATACACAAAGTTTGTTCCAAAGTGGAAAACCATAAAAATGCACAGTAAATGTTGCAGCGCCCAAACACTGAAATTGAACTTGTAATAACCAATATATAATCATATATATGTACTGTATATGTGTATATGTGCATATATATATATATATATATATATATATACATATATATATATATATAGACACACACACATGTATATATATATATATATATATATATATATATATATATATATATATATATATATATAAATATATATATATAGAAACATATATGTGTAGCTGTGTGTGTGTGTTTGTGGAATTCTGAAACTCCACGCTACGCGGAGTTGTGCGGAGTTCCTGAATTCTGCCACCTGGAATGGAGTGGAGTTTGTTCGCCCGTGTGAGACTTTGCATTCACTTGCGCTGTTTCCGGCCATGTGTGCAAAACTTCACATTTACCTATAATGCTTCTGGCCGCTACAGCAGCCAAAACAGTCCTGCTCATGAGCATGAATGCACCTGGAGTAGATTTTCTACTCAAGATACATCTAAATCTTTTTGAGTGGATTTTCTTCTCCAATGGGACCCTTCTTAATTGTATCTTAGATTGAGAAGCCTTTTTTCTTTTTGTCAAACTGGAAGGAAGTGGCCCAGAGGCTCCAGCTTCCTGCTCCAACCTAGCAGGCTCCTCCAAGTGCTTTGTCAATCTCCTGGTCACTTTTCACTTTCCGTTGGACTTAAGGATTTTGTTTTTGTGAAATCACACAAGTAAGTTCCAACACTATTGAGTAGGGGTTTTGTTTGTTTCTTTCTACTTTAATTGTGGTGTAGTGGTGGGTGGCCTAGAGTTTAAGTATGGGCCTAGTTATTATTTATTTTGAGTTTCATTGGTTTTTCATCTTTTGTACAGGAAAATTGTAGCACAGTTGAGAACCCTTTCTACATTTTTGTAACATTTGCAATATTATTTTACTATGTGGCCTAGATTTATAATGGGCCATCTCACCAGTAGGCCCAGTCCTAGTAGTTATCATTGCATGAAATAAATGTTTCAGTGGTATATGCTTTTAAAACTTCATTTAGGGCAGGGATGGCATTGGATTACATTAAAAATGTTGGCTATTGTTTGCATATCATTTTCTGATATTCTTAGCAATGACAAAAGGCAGGCGAAATCAACATCAATGGTAGTTGCAGCAGAATGAAATTCACTGTTGACCATTTTGAAGGATTTAGCATTCTAAGGTGGCCATCAGGTCCTATAACCTCTGGGTGTTGTAACAGTACATGCAGAATGTACTATGACCTTGTAAAGAGGTGTGGCAAGACTAGTCAGTACTTTAGAAGGTACACGTGCTCTTGCAAAAGTTTTTTTTTCCCCCCAAATTACTCATAATTACACAACCAGGTGTAATCTCTTTATTATTAGTAATTTTGTGTCAAAGAGTTACACAGAATTACTGAAATGACTCTAATTACTCCTGTGCAATTGAAAATCTGCCTAGGCCTAGACACCAGCAATCTAAAAAAAAAGTGACTTTTTTTCCAACCTCTGGCATCACCCTGATAATTCAAATTTTTGCAAAAAAGTTTATATGTTGTGGGGTAATAGTTGATGGCACAGAAGGATGTGTCCTGCAGTTGTGACATTTTTATAGGTCAGTTAATTTTCATGTTTCGCAATCATGAAAGGGGATGATGGTGAGGAGGATGATGATGATGATGAGCCAGTCACTGTGGAAGCTGGCACAAAGGAGTCCGACATTCCTATCCAACCTGCTGTGAAGGATGTGGCACAGGCAGCACCGCCAGCTCCCATATTTGTAAGGCCCCCAGCAGAGACCAGCACCAACCCATACCTCAGTAGAAGTATGCACTGCAGGGAGACAATCAACATATCCAAATAGCTTCAGTTCTTCTCCAGGCATTCGCAGTGGCCCAGTAAGAAAGTACTCCTCCACAGTTTGGGACTTTTTTACAATTAGCAAACAGGAGGAGAACATTTCAATGTGCCCCATTTGCCACACAAGTGTTCATCGAGTGAAGCCTATTTCACATTATGGTTTTGGAGGCCAGACGACCCATATGAAAGAATATCATGCAATCCAATGGGAGGAGCACCTTAACAAAATGGCTGAAAGTGGTCAGGGTGTTGAAGGTGAGGAGAGCCTGGAAACATCAGCTACAACTGGCCAAATCATGGTGAAAGGTGAGGAAGAAGAGGGTGACATTGTTAGGCAAAGCAGTCCTGTCCTCAGCAGTATGCCAGAATCACCTGCCTCGGTGATCTCATAATGGTACAGGAAGATTCAGAGTCAGACTGAGACACCACAGCATACAGTGACTCAAAAGTTACCTGTGTCAGTGGCCCTTAAAAATTAGAAAATCCAGGTTACTATTATGGGCATGTTTAGACAGGAGGGGCCCTGCCATCGTGATAGAGATCACATTTTATTATACACTAGTGGCATAGAAGTTAGCAGATGTTGACTTACAAACCTTCATTCAAAAGCCTTACAGAGAAATCAACATAGAGATTTAACATGCACACGTTTGAAGTATGGTGGACAATGTGCCCTCCATTCATATTCATACTTGACATCACGTTTTAAACATGAAAGATATTGTGCACTTATATTTGAGTGGATTATTGATAAGAACTAACATCGAACGTATAATCTTTAAGAGAAGCAGTAGAAATAAAGTATAAGTAATAAATGATCAAGAATTAATGTGAGTTACATGTGTGCAGGAAATAAGTGAATGTTTAAAAATGTGTTGTGAAATGTTGTAAATAATCTTTGCACTAAAATAATTTGCTATGCATATATGATTTCGAAGTAAGGTGCACAATAGGATTTATGTCTATTAATTAATGTGCGTTTAGGCTTTCTTAGCTGGATTAGGCCTGAAGATTCATTTTTGCAGCAGTAAAGGAAAAATACTTGCTTATTCTGTTCTCTCTCATCTGAATTATTTCCTAGGTTGTTGACGTATTAGTGGCTGTTCTACTGTATTAAAGACTGAGAACATGTTTCAGTGTTAACTAAGTAACAATATTTGTTCTAGCTGTCGAACAAGACAGGAAATGTTATTATTTTCATGTAAGAACTGTTTAGCTCATCCTGTGTATCGTAAGAAATGATCCCGAAGTAACAAACAACTAGGAAATGTAATATTTTGGTGGAACTGTATGAGTTCATTGAGATGACTAACTGTATTTTCTTGGAGAGAATCCGAAATCATTGCAAATGGTGTCAGCAGCTACCATTGGATGCTGAATCTTGTGCGTAAGATGAACCCACCTGAAGGACCAATCATACGGCCCATGGACATTTCTAATTAGTGAGAGACTTTAAACTTTCAGCGAGTCTGTCTAGTCAGTCTATTCCTGCCTTGAGTCTGATGCTATCTGACGAAGCCTGATAGTTCTTCCTGGGTGTTCGTGCTGTCACCTTCTGACCCTCCCCAAGTCTTCTGATGAGTTTTCTGTTAGCCCTAACTGCACTTGCATGTGCTATTTAGTATTAATATGCCCAATCAATTCTGAACTGCTGACCTATCCTATCTGCAGCCTGTGTTCTGCACTTCCCAGATGCTTCTGTCTACTGATGTTGTGAGGAGATCAACGCTCTGCTCAATGAAAAATGCCTATCCCATGAGGAGTGGTATAACTAAATGTGGTTTCTTGTTTCCTTTTCAGCTTAGATACTTACACCAGCATATTTTCACAGAGAGCCACCCTAGTTAGACAGTTTTGCAAAATATTTTTGTCTTTTCCTTTTGTTTTGCCTGCATGTGCTCGCCCATTCCCACATGTGCAAGTCTAAATTTGTGTAAGAAATAAGGATGGTCCAGCCCTGAAAACTGATTGTTAAAATTGAATTTATGGTGATTCACTGATGTCACCATCATCTGCTTTGAAATCTGAAATGAATGTGCATATTGTAGTCTTGCTGATTTATATTATTCTTTTAGAGTGTTTTACAGTATTGATGTCTAGTAGGCTTAATCTCTTTAGACGTATTGGTCTATAATTTAGTTTTGCACACCATATACATTACATTCATTTTGGGATTGATTGTAATAAAGCTTTGAAATTTTACTTAGTTTGGATTTTGATTTGGTGTTTAAATTGTTCATGCTGTCTAGAATTGTGTATTAGTTCTTATATCATTGATTTGTGTTGAATGAATCTGACTACCACACTCCTCACTAAGTCCAAAGATCCAGTCGACTTCTGATGGTGGGATAAGGTATGGTGTCATACCAGAGACCTTGTGGTTTCTGAACCCATGGCGGGAGGAAGACCTCTGCGAGCGTGCCAGCAACTCCAACCACCCAATGGCACGTTTGTACAATGGGAAGCCAGCAAAAAATGTAAGCGCTGGATCGCCTCCTTTTTTCTTTTGTGGAAGAAGTGGAATTCTTGGAGTTTGTGGCAGCCATCTACCCGAAATGGAAGGTTCCAAGTTGGACCTATTTTGCCAGAGTTGGTTTTCCAGCATTGCATCAAGATGTGCTGCAATTGGTTTAGATAAGCTTTGCAGCAAAGTGTTGCCCACACTATCCA
Source organism: Pleurodeles waltl (assembly GCF_031143425.1). NCBI lineage: Eukaryota > Metazoa > Chordata > Amphibia > Caudata > Salamandridae > Pleurodeles > Pleurodeles waltl. The sequence continues at coordinate 822,370,302 of NC_090438.1, read as the reverse complement.
CCTGACAACTGTCACGTGGACCAGTTGGCAGGCTACTGATTACGTGTGCATCACTGCACACTGGACAATTTTTGTGGGGGTAAAGCAACATCTATCTACAGGTCTTGGCCCTGATTAAATTGTAAAGAGCTTCGGTGGCATGCAACAGTAGCCATGTTCGCTATGGAGAAATCACATACAGCTGCAAACAATTTTCAATAATGTAATAGCAAGGTGTATGAATGGATGCAACCCAGAGGTCTCTGAACTGGATTTGTTGCCATGGACAATGGCAGTAACACAGTCAAGGCCATGGCAGATGGTGGCTATTTCAAGGTCCTGTGTTTGGCGCACTGCATCAACCCGGTCTTTCTCAAAGAAGAAGACATAGGTGGTCATTACAACATTGGCGGTAAAAGGCGCTTACTGCCGTGCAGAAGACCGCCAATACACCGGCGAGGCGGCGGTAGTCCGCCACAGCTATTATGACACACATCTCGGAATCCGCCGAAACTCAGACACCCACACAACTCCGCCACACCAAAGGTCAGTGTTAAACTGGCAAAAACAAAACCTCCACCTCCACGCCAACAGAAACACGCCCATGCTATTACGACCCACGAATCCACGCGGCGGTCTTTCAACCGCGGTATTCCATTGGCGGTACACACCGCCGCGCTCAAAATACACACACATCTCCAAAACACCGCCACATTGGACAATTCCAAATACACACACCTGATACACATACAAACACCACTCCCACACACCCAACACTATATAAAACACACACCCAGATCACCCACAAACCCCTACGACCACAATTTCGAGACGAAGGCCAGAGAGACAGCACAGATTAGACAAAACCACCATACAGAGGCACACAATACCATCACCCACACCACATCCACGCACAAAACACCACACACCACTACATATCACTACACACATCAACACTCACACCGCCCCACACATCACACACACCATCCCATGTCGCGCCAAAGACACCCCCGCTTCTCCGAGGAGGAGCTCAGGGTCATGGTGGAGGAAATCATTTGGGTAGAGCCACAGCTATTTGGCTCACAGGTACAGCACACCTCCATAGCCAGGAAGATGGAGCTATGGCGAAGAATAGTCGACAGGGTCAACGCAGTGGGACAGCACCCAAGAAATAGGGAGGACATCAGGAAGAGGTGGAACGACCTACGGGGGAAGGTGCGTTCAACGGTCTCCAGGCACAACATCGCGGTTCAGCGGACTGGCGGCGGACCCCCACCTCCTCCACCACAACTAACAACATGGGAGGAGCAAGTCTTGACCATCATGCATCCAGAGGGCCTCGGAGGAGTCGGTGGAGACACTGGTAAGTCAAATCTTAACTATCATATCCCCCACCCTACCTGCATGCTATCACACACCCCCTCCCTCACCCCCTCCCCTATCACTACAACTCCTCACTAATGTACTCATAACACAAACCACACATCCCAACACTAAGCCCTGCATGACACAACTAAGCATGGTCACCCCTCACCAAAGCATGCTCACTGCACATACCCATAAAACCACCCTCAACCATCATCACACAAGCCCCCACACAGGAATGCTTGCACTAGGGTACACGCTCACCCACCCATTGCACACCATTACACACACACATGCAATAATCATGCTCTTATGCCCCTGCAGGAACCCGAAGGACCGTCACCACACCAGAGGGTCCAGACAACACCACTCCAACCCCAGAAGAGGCCCACAGTGACGAGAGCAGCTCTGCCCTACTGGATCCTGATGACCAGCCCGGACCATCGTGGGCCTCGGGACAGTCGGTTCCCCTTGCACAGGCACAGCCCAACACTGACCTTCCACCCTCTGGTAACACCAGCACAGCACCCACCCAGCGGGCCCAAACCTCCCTACCCAGAACAGGTCAATCAGCTGTGTGTCCACAACTATAGGGAACCCAGGATAACCCACCACCCCAACAACAACAGGGACCTGGGGGCAGTGGTATTGGGCACACGGTCCAGGGGACGGAGGCACAGGAACACGGGGGAACTGGGAGGGCTGCTGTGCGACAGGGGGCGGACAGGCCAAGGGAACCCACTCTCCACGAGGCCCTATCCTCCATCATGGGAGCATACCACCACTCCCAGGAGACGATAGCTACGGTCCTGGACAAGTTGCAGGAGACCCTGCGCCTGCAGGTATTTGGGGTTAAGGGAGGAGCTCAGGACCATCAGCTCCTCCCTGGGCACCATCGTAGGGGTGCTGAAGGACATACAGCAGACCTTGAGGGACACCGTGGCACTCAAAGGGGCCCCTGACACTAGCCAGGATGATGAACTGCCCACCACCTCCGCCGGCGCTAGTGGACAGGACGCCCTGCCACAGGACCACAACACCAGCACCCCACCCCTGCAGACGGACAACCACCATGCAAGAGGTCCCTGAGATCCAGGAACAGGACAGAGCAAGATGGCAAGACCCCCGCCAGGAAATGAGACCACCCTCTTTGTCCTCCCACTGTCCCACTTTATTACCCTGTCCATACTTAAACTGCCCCAGCTCCACTTCCTATGCCCAGATGGGCAGTGCACCTGTGAGACTAATAGACTGGACTCTGCCATGGACATTCCTCCGCCATCACCCCTCACCATTTTACCACCCCCTCCAATATTTAGCACTTCAATAAACACCCTTGAAACACAAAACAATCTGGAGTCAGTCTTTGATTTAGCAAATATGTATTATCAATGACAGTGTCACAATGCGTTTCCTATTGTAAGGCTAACATACCTATGTCACACATCACAAGTCCTTGAAGGATGCAAGCAGATGACACGTTGATAACCACACCTGTGAAACCGTAATGGAAAGGTACAACTCAGTTACCAAATACTGCTTGAAATCGACAGACAGGATAGAGGTAGACGTGTGAAAGTTAATGTAATGTAACAAATGAAAATGTTCTCACCTGTGTGTCACTGGAAATATTGCTGTATGACTGACTCCCTGTTGTTGTTGTCTTCTTCCTCAGCTTCCTCCTCATCACTGTCCACAGACTGCACAGGCTCCACAGCTGCTACAACACCGTCATCTGGATCATCCTCCTGCAGAAAAGGCACCTGACGTCGCGAAGCCAAATTATGAAGCATCGAGCAGGCGATGATGATCTCGCACACCTTCTTCGGTGAGTAGAATAGGGAACCACCTGTCATACGGAGGAACCTGAACCTGGCCTTCAGGAGGCCGAAGGTGCGTTCGATCACCCTCCTAGTCCGCCCATGGGCCTCATTGTAGCCTTCCTCTGCCCTGGTCCTGGGATTCCTCACTGGGGTCAATAGCCAGGACAGGTTGGGGTAACCAGAGTCCCCCAATAGCCATACATGGTGCCTCTGGAGTTGACCCATCATATCAGGGATGCTGCTATTCCGCAGGATGTAGGCGTCATGCACTGAGCCAGGGAACATAGCTTTAACCTGGGAGATGTACTGGTCTGCCAAACATACCATCTGAACATTCATAGAATGATCATTCTTCCTGTTCCTGTACACCTGTTCACTCCTGTGGGGGGGCACCAGAGCTACATTGGTCCCATCAATGGCACCTATGACGTTGGGGATATGTCCAAGGGCATAGAAGTCACATTTAACTGTAGGAAAATCTGCCACCTCAGGGAAAATGATGTATCTCCTTACGTGTTTCAGCAGGGCAGACAACACTCTGGACAGCACGTTGGAAAACATAGGCTGGGACATCCCTGATGCCATGGCCACTGTTGTCTGAAAAGACCCACTAGCAAGGAAATGGAGCACTGACAGCACCTGCACGTCAGGGGGGATTCCAGTCGGATGGCAGATTGGTGACATCAGGTCAGGCTCCAACTGGGTACATAGTTCCTGGATTGTGGCATGGTCAAACCGGTAGGTGATGATGACATGTCGCTCTTCCATTGTCAACAGGTCCACCAGCCGTCGGTACACCGGAGGATTCCACCATCTTCTCACATGTCCCAGCTGACGGTGCCTACGAAGGACAACAGCGACAAATCAGTCAGTATTCCTCCAGGTATGTACCCACAGTTACACACAAGACTACACCACTCACAAAACCCTTCCTGTATGTGTGTAATGAGTGTAGGCCTAGCTATGTGTGACGTAGAGGCAAATTAAGCCATATGGGCCCCTGAAATGGCGGCTGCCTGACCTCTAAACTGGGACAATTGGATTGTAACTGCGCTGGCGTTGCACACCGTCGCGGTAGGCGGTCGTAGACCGCGGCGCAATGCTGCATTGGTTGACATAGGACCCTATGGGTCCCAGGAGCCAATGAACAGGTGCGCCGGCAGTGATGATGCACACCGCCGCGGACGTCACCGCCGTGGACGTCACCGCCATTTTCTATCTGTTCAATCACTAGATACCTGACCTTCGACAGGAGAGGACCTACACTGCAAGTGCTGCTGTGACCTCGGTCTGGAAGCGATGATGGCTGCTGCGTCTGGGGAAAGGGCCCCTGCCTTCACTGCACAGGAGTTGGAGAAACTGGTAGACGGGGTCCTCCCCCAGTACACGCTACTCTACGGTCATCCAGACCAACAGGTTAGTACACAGGGCGCACGTTGTATGGGCTAGGCCTGGGTGAAGAGGGCTGGTTGGAAGAGGGAAGGGGGCCGAGTTCATAGAACATTAATGCATGGGAATGAATGGGCCACATGGCCAAAGTAGGGAGGGGGCCACTCACATCGACAGTGCAGTTGGTGATGACTGTTCCTCTTCCCTTGTGCATGTCATGTAGGTCAGCGCCCACCAGAAGAGTGACTTCTGGCGTGCCATCGCCAAGGAGGTCCGGACCCTGGGGGCCCACCAGAGACGGGGCACCCACTGCCGGGAGAGATGGGAGGACATTCGCCGCTGCAGCAAGAAGACAGCGAAGGCTCAGCTGGGGATGGCCTCCCAATGTGGGAGGGGTGCCCGTCGCACCATGACCCCCCTGATGTTCAGGATCCTGGCGGTGGCCTACCCAGAGTTGGATGGGCGCTTGAGGGCATCACAGCAGACACAAGGGGGTGAGTACACTCTCATTCTGATGACTTTGCGTGCAGTGGAGGTGTCTGGGTGGGGGAGGTGGGCTGGGGGTTTCCCTAGGCCAGGGCGAGTTCGGTAGGCAAGGCCCCTCCATAATGCAGGCCATGTGGCACTCTACCCCACCTCAGCAGAGTGCCAAGTACAGGTATAGTTGCCCCTGTGGCATCCATGTGTGCAGATGTCCACCATTGCCATGTAGGCCATATCCCAGAAATAGCATATGCAGAGGGCAGGAGCACGGCGTAATGCAGGGGGCTGCTGTGTCTGTCTTGTCCGCCAACGGTATCTGTATGCCATGCACTCAAACTCTCTTTCTTCTGTCTCCCCCCCCTTTTTCTGCTCTCCCTGTCCTTTTGTACATCAGCATCATCAGGCGGAGGTACAGTGGCACCGGAGCACAAGAGAGCTCCATCCCACATGGCCATGGAGGGCCACACCACGGACTCTGAATGCACCAGTGGGAAGGAGGGCGAGGGGAGCTTCACGCCGGCCACCGGATCACCAAGCAGCTACTCGGACTCGTTCGCCGATGGGGGCTCCCTTGTGGTGGCAGCACCATCTGTGCGCCCCACTTCTACAGGTACAGCCGCCACCTCCCTTACCAGCACCACCCTCCCAGCAGCCCCTCAGCATTCGCCCCGTGCCCGCTCACCCAGGAGGGTGGGCATCACCTTCGCCCCAGGCACCTCAGGCCCTGCCCCAGTCACCCCTGCTGCCCTCAGTGAGGAGGCCATTGACCTGCTCAGGTCACTCACTGTTGGGCAGTCTACCATTGTGAATGCCATCCAGGGTGTAGAACGAGAGTTGCAACATGGTAATGCATTCCTGGAGGGCATTCATTCTAGTCAGGCTGTCCTTCATCGAACCCTGCAATCTCTGGCCTCAGCACTGATGGCAGCCATTGTCCCTGTGTCCAGCCTCCCCCCTCCAACCTCCTCCACCCAGACCCAATCTCCTGTACCCCAGCCCATCCCAAGCACACCTACAGACCAGCATGCACACAAGTCAGCACACACAAGTAGCTCAAGCAAACATAGGCACCACACAACCCACAGGCACTCACGCAAGCCTCACCCACATACAGACACAGCAACATCCACTGCCTCCACTGTGTCCCCCTCCTCCTCTTCTCCCTCCTCCCTCCCAGTCTCGTCTACACACACACCTGCATGCACCACATCGACAGGCACCATGAATCGCACAAGGAGACCCAGCACCCCAAGCAGCTCACCTGCACTCACCACCTCCACTGCCATTTACACGTCCCCTGTGTCCTCTCCCAGTGTGTCTGTGACGCCCCCTCCCAAAGTACACAAACGCCGGCAACCACACACCCAACAGCCATCCACCTCACGACAGCCTCCAGTACCTGCACCTGCACCCAAAACACCTAAAGTGACACCTCCGACAACCACCTCCTCTTCCTCCACTCCCAGACCCCCTCCAACTACCCAACCCAGTGTACGTCAGAAACTGTCCCTCTGTAAATTGGACCTTTTTGCCCCCACCCCCCCCTCCAATTCATCAGTCCCGTCGTAGCGCCTCAGCCAAAAAGCCTCTAATACCAGTGGTGCCTGTTCAAGGTTTGTGGAGTGCACCGGCCACCAGGGCAGGCAGTATGACCCGGAGCCAAGGCACTGGCAGCCCACCCCCTGTAAAGGCTCTAAAATTGGAGAGTGGACGACGGGACTGTGTCAAGACTCCTGGTGGGAAAACAACTGACATGGGTTCCAAGGGGATTGAAAAGTCAGCTGTGACTCCACCAAAGGTGGGGAAGGGCCAGAGGAAGTCTGCCCAGCCTGTTTTTGGTGTCACGGCAGAGAAGGGCGGCATCATTCCCGGCGGTCGAGACACACCCACCAGCACCGTCGTCACTGGTCAGGAGACCACCGCCACCGCCAGAGTCATAGCCCAGGAGGGCCCAAGTATCGTCACTGGTCAGGAGACCACCGCCAGAGTCACAGCCCAGGAGGGCCCAAGTATCATCACTGGTCACGAGACCACCGCCAGAGTCACAGCCCAGGAGGGCCCAAGTATCGTCACTGGTCAGGAGACCACCGCCAGAGTCATAGCCCAGGAGGGTCCAAGTATCGTCACTGGTCAGGAGACCACCGCCAGAGTCACAGCCCAGGAGGGCCCAAGTATCGTCACTGGTCTGGAGACCACCGCCGGACTCAGTGCCCAGGAGGGCCCCGGCTGCCATAGCCCAGGTGGGCTATGATGGAACGTCATGCCACACACCAATGCCCAGTGTAGGGAACGTCATGCCACACACCAATGTCCGTACCAGAACCGCCATGGTAAAGCACCGCTGAACAGGGCCAAGACCGCCACGGCAAAGCACCGCTGAACAGGGCAAAGACCGCCATGGCAAAGCACCGCTGAACAGGGCCAAGACCGCCATGGCAAAGCACCGCTGAACAGTCCAGAACCGCCATGGCAAAGCACCGCTGAACAGGGCCAAGACCGCCATGGTGAAGAACACTGAACAGGGCAAAGACCGCCATGGCAAAGCACCACTGAACAGGGCCAAGACCGCCATGGCAAAGCACCGCTGAACAGGGCAAAGACCGCCATGGCAAAGCACTGCTGAACAGTCCAGAACCGCCATGGCAAAGCACCGCTGAACAGGGCCAAGGCCGCCATGGCAAAGCACCGCTGAACAGGGCAAAGACCGCCATGGCAAAGCACTGCTGAACAGTCCAGAACCGCCATGGCAAAGCACCGCTGAACAGGGCCAAGGCCGCCATGGCAAAGCACCGCTGAACAGGGCAAAGACCGACATGGCAAAGCACCGCTGAACAGGGCCAAGACCGCCATGGCAAAGCACTGCAGAACAGTCCAGAAGCGCCATGGCAAAGCACCGCTGAACAGGGCCAAGACCGCCATGGCAAAGCACCGCTGAACAGTCCAGAACCGCCATGGCAAAGCACCGCTGAACAGGGCCAAGACCGCCATGGTGAAGAACACTGAACAGGGCAAAGACCGCCATGGCAAAGCACCACTGAACAGGGCCAAGACCGCCATGGCAAAGCACCGCTGAACAGGGCAAAGACCGCCATGGCAAAGCACTGCTGAACAGTCCAGAACCGCCATGGCAAAGCACCGCTGAACAGGGCCAAGGCCGCCATGGCAAAGCACCGCTGAACAGGGCAAAGACCGCCATGGCAAAGCACTGCTGAACAGTCCAGAACCGCCATGGCAAAGCACCGCTGAACAGGGCCAAGGCCGCCATGGCAAAGCACCGCTGAACAGGGCAAAGACCGACATGGCAAAGCACCGCTGAACAGGGCCAAGACCGCCATGGCAAAGCACTGCAGAACAGTCCAGAAGCGCCATGGCAAAGCACCGCTGAACAGAGCCAAGACCGCCATGGCAAAGCACCGCTGAACAGGGCCAAGACCGCCATGGTGAAGAATGCTGAACAGGGCAAGCACTGTGTGGGAATGAATAGACCGCCACATCAGGCATCCTTATCCCATGTGCAGCTGGGACAGTAACAGGACAGGAACTTTCACGGGGAGACTCATCCAGTCTGGGCACCAGTCCCCCTCCAGAACCAGTGGAGACATGCATCCACTACCTCAGTCCTGCACAGGATGAAGCACTCTGGGCACCAGTCCCCCCCAGAACCAGTGGAGAATGTTATCCCCTTGAGAGACTGTGGCTTTGCATTCCCCAGGATGGCACAGTGGGCACCCCACCCACTTGTTAGACTTGAGAGACTGTGGCTTTGCACTCCCCAGGATGGCACAGTGGGCACCCCACCCACTGTAGAGACTTGAGAGACTGTGGCTTTGCACTCCCCAGGATGGCACAATGGGCACCCCACCCACTGTAGAGACTTGAGAGACTGTGGCTTTGCACTCCCCAGGATGGCACAGTGGGCACCCCACCCACTGTAGAGACTTGAGAGACTGTGGCTTTGCACTCCCCAGGATACATCAATGGGCATGGAGCCCCATCGTGGCTCTGTCTTTGCAGTCATCCGGCTGAGGTGCCCCCCCTTCCCCTCCCCCTGAAGTGCCTGTAGTATTTCTATCTGATGCCCCGGCAGTGTTCTCTCCGATTGTGGTCAGGTATCTTTTGTGGGCCTCACCCATGCATTTTTGGACTGTTGGTGCACAGACATTGTTATGTATATATCTGCACTACTTCTCGTAATGTATATATTTCTGACTGAATTTTGTATTTATCTGTATATTTTTGAAGTACATGTATATTGCAACATTAGAATGTTTAAATGGATTTCGCTTTGTCTTTTCATTCTTCCGGGGGGATTGTGGGTTGTTACTGTGATTTTTGTCGATGCATTGGTGTGTATGTTGTAATATGTGAGGGTGGAGGTATTTGGTGGGTGTCTCCTTAACTTTTGCCTCCCCTCTCCCTCATGTCGTAGGTGCAGTACTCACCGTTGTCTTCGGCGCCTACGTAGATGGTGTTCGTAGAGGAGCAGAAAGACAAGGGCAGGGAGTATTTGGAGTTCCGGCTCCATGGAGTCCTCGTTCCTCGTGGGATGTGTTGAGGTGAGCCTTTTCCCATTGCAGAAACTGTTTCCGCCATGTTTTTATCCACGGTGAATCCGCCCCGGAAAAGGTGGCGGATTGGCGGGTTGAAATAGGGTGGGCGGTACATTGTCTTCCGCCTGTCTGTTGGCGGTGACCGCCGCGCTGCTTGTCTGTACCGCCGTGTCGGGCGGTGTGTTAAAGTGGCTGTCTTTGTTGGTGGTTTCCACCTGGGTCATAATTCACTTTCTTTATCCGCCGGCCTGTTGGCGGTATTACGGCAGCTTTAACACCATCCGCCAGGGTTGTAATGACCCCCATAGTCACCAACATACTGACCACCTGCAGATGAATTTGCATTCATTTCAGCCATTCTTTTAAAGCCCAAAATCAATGGCGGATTATTCAGCATGGTAACAGAGTACCGGCTAAAGCCCTGATACAGGAGGTGCCAACACAATGGAACTCAAACTTTTACATGTTGCAATGTCTGTTTGAGCAGTACTGACAAATTATTGACTATTTCATTCCAACAGGAGTGGATGCAATTGGGAAAGCTATGATCACGGATATGGACAAATGGGGCCTGGTCAAATGCCTGGCACAGATACTGCTCCCTTTTGAGGTTTTTATGTGGGAAGTTAGCAAGGAGGACATTATAATGGGCCAAGCTATCCTGTTGTTGTATCTGCTACAGGAGCAGCTAAAGAAGGTGTCTGAAAGGTTCGCACTTGGAGGTGTGAACAAAAACTCAGAAGTGCATGCCTTGGTTCAGAGCATAAGCTATCACTTGACTTGTAATGCAAGATGCAAGGCTGCAAAATACCATTTTTAATTCCAAGGAGGTGTCTGAGAGGTTCACAGTCGGAGGTGTGAACGAAAACTCAGAAGCGCCTACCTTGATTGAGAGCCTAAGCTATCACTTGACTTATAATGCAAGGCTGCAAAATAACATTATCAAGTCCAAAGAGTACATCTGTGCCAACCTACTTGATCCACGCTACAAACAGATTCTTCCCACTTTCATTGCTTGTTCTGAAGGGGATCTTTCAAAATACAAGAGGTGGATTGTTGAGCATGCTGGTGAACTGGAAGAAGAACGTCTAGAACTTACAGTCCCACTCCGCAGTTCGGGGTGCTAGCTTAAACCTCCAGAGAGGGCAGTCTTGTCTCACAACAGCCACCATCAGCAACAAGAGCACCTGCAACAACAGCATCAGAAGAATTGGACCAAACCTCTGCATTGGCTTGGCTTCAAGTGGCAGGTCTTAAGTCCAGTGCAGTAGCAAAGGCAAAAAAGGTCGATCAACTGGTAGCACCAATGACACTTCAGAGGATGCCCCAGGAGTATCTGTATGACCCAGAAGAGGTGTCTGTGGATCACAATCCATTAGTGTATTGGCATATGAAGATGTGACAATGTCCACAGCTCAGTAGGCTGGCAATAAAGTATCTGGGTTTTCCTGTAGCCAGTGTGTCTGCTGAGTGTATGCAGTGCAGCTGGTGCAAATGTTACAGTAAGAAGGACCAGCCTCTCACATCAAAATGTGGAGAGATTAACCATGATCAAAGTGACCCAGCATTTTATATCACCTGACTACACTGTTCCCGAAACACCACAAGAGGAGGAATATTATTGGTCAGAATCAAGTGCGTTTTCTGACCAACTTCTAGGTGAGCCACTTGAGTTTGAGGATGAACTCTACTTTCTAGACTGAGTATGCCAGTGCCACCAGAGAATATTTAAATTATTTCCTGTTTAACTTCTTTCTTTCTTTATTTCTTTGCAAAAAAAGCTAGTGGAACATTGGTTACTGCATCACCTTTTATAACAATCACATATATGCCCTATTGGAGTTGGACCCTTGTGCAGTGAAGAAGCCCTCAAATTCCCTTCAGGACATTTGAGACAATGCCTGACTCCTGCATATGCCATTGCCTATCCTTTTTTTAAATGTTTACATCATCTAGCAGGGCTGCCCCAGAAAATCATTGATTAAAAGATTGCCAGTGCCAAGGGCAAAATCTAATGTGTTGCTAGCATCAAAGAGAAGATAGTATTTTGTATCAACCACTGTGCTTGAATTGGGAGAGGTAACTACTAACTATTGCACCGAGTGGTGATATATTGAGTGATTCTGAGTGATCTTTGATGATGTATGTGGTGGCTGTCAGTGAGGGAGGGAGATCAACAAATTTCTAAACTTGATTTTGATGATTTGTAATGCTTGGGGGCTAATGGGTAATAATCTTTTCCTGAAAGTGCTTGGCATTTCAAACTTAGCAAAATTTACCTGCATGGTCTACTCCTTTTTTCTGGTTCCTCAGAGACCAGACCAGTCACTTTAGTTACCAAACACAAATGTACACAAAATACTCAAGCTCTGTTTCTCTATTTGTTCTTCAACAACAGTGCACTACACAGGTCTACCTTACTCAGTTTGGGACTGGGATGGAACTATTCAGAATCAGAAGAAGGAGGAGAAGGATTGAAGGACTCAGGATGGGACCGCCTCAACAGCTAGAAGGAGTAAGTTATCGACTTTAAAGAGAAACCATAATGATGGCGAAGACTCTGAGGCCTACACTTGTCAGCTCTGTGAACTGGCGGGAGGTACATTCCTCTTTATGTTCTTTCTCTGGCTCTGAGTCTTCTTGGTACACTCCTCATGAAGCTTACCTTGCTTCCATTTGTCCTTCTCCTTTACTTTATAATAGTTACAGTTTTTCAATATGCAGACCTTCTCCTAGCCATCTCCTGCATGAACAAAGCTTAGAGAAAGCTGAGCTCAGCACTCCAGCTTACCTATTGGACAGGTTCAGCCAGGCACCTAAGAGTGACGGACATTCCAAGAAGAATAGGTATTCACCTCCCAATTTGGTAATACAGTATAATTAAGTCACGCCTCAATAAATCACACAACCCGGGGGGAGAGGGCTATGGGCTCAATGAATAGATGGGAAAGGGGTTTTGAGAAAAGGTGTGACAAAGACAAACACTATACAAAAAAAACACCACAACAATAATCATTGGGCGCTGAGAAGCACACCATGATCAATCTGCTGTAGAAGGAAATGATAACGGCATAAGTAGTATGAAACAGTTCAGTTAAATGTATTGCAAGCAGTCCTTCTATCCAAGACAGACCCAAGATAGTATATTTCTAAATGGTATGTCTTCTAGGTTTAAAAAATACAAATTATGGAGAACTGAAGTTAACCTACCCAGTTCTAAAAATTATGATTGTTAAAATGAAAATTTTACACCATAAATGGATCACAAACGTGCTGGGGTGGATGTGGTGAAAGCGACACAAATACAGGGCATAACCTTTTATTATCTGAGTAATATTCCACACCGGTCCTATTAACATTATCATTAATGCCTTGTGTTGTGTAAACGAGTGTTCAACCACTCTCGACTCTGAGCCCATTTGTCATGGCTTGAGGATTTTATTTCCTAAGTTTATTGTTTAAATAATTGCTCCCCGTTGCTCAGAAGAAGCTGGTTTTGCTAGCTTTTATTATCACATCAGGTCTTCTTTGTTATGTGTCAAATGCTTTAATTGTGGTAGTCTGGTCTCAGGCCTCTGAAAGTTATAGTATGTGACCAACTAACTCTCTGTTTTCGTTCAATCTAGTGGACAGTGATGGATAACCCTTTGATTAATCCTGCAGTTGGAGTTTGCATAGATGGGAGTAGCACCTTGTATGTTTCCTGTTAGCATGCTAGCCTATTAATAGTACTACCACCACCCCCTTCAGATGCCACCTTGGGAAAAATCCTGCAGTAAGAAAACTGTGGTACAATGAGCCCTCAGTTAATCTATTTAGGTAAGAGAAGAACCATGGACTGAAGTGAACTTGTTTAGTTAGTAATTAACTTCTACTGGAGAAGATATTGTTTGTGTGTATCTAGGTTGTTGTAGGCAAAATAAGTAGTGGCAATCATTCCCTGGTGGTCAATATAGTTACAGAGGGCAGTAGAGCAAGGGTGTAAGTAAATTACATACACTTTTTTTAGCCGAGTTAAAAAACAGGCAACACTAAAAGGCAGCAATGCTAACTAGAATACCAAAATAAACATTTGAGGCATAAATCAAGTAAAATACAATATCTCCTTATATTTTTACAAATAGGACACCCACCCATTGCACCCACAACAGGCCCACCCATCTCCCCAAACAAATGGCCCTTTCCACCAAAGGTCTACAACAAAAGTACACAATGAAAGTCTAAAGTCCAAAACCAGGTCCCAACTTCCTTCCCACCCCCTCCACCCACAAAAGTTCCTCCCACTGAAACCCAAAATTTAAAAAGGGCTCCGAAGAGGGTACTGTTGATTTGGGTCTCGAGTTGGCCCAGGCTCTGCCCGATCCTATCCAGCTGGCTCTCCACCTGCCTCTCCAGGTTTTCCAACCACTACGGGTTGGGCCGGAGCAATGTCCTCTGCTTGTCCGCTGGGGCCCGCTTGTGGAACTGGGGAGCAGTCCAGAGGCAACTTGTATTTCTGCCTCTTCATCCTCCAAGACCACCAGACACTGTTATTGGATCTTGGTGGTGAACTAGCAAGTGCAGCTATATAAAACAAAAGAACAAAGACAAATTGTAAACAATGCTCTGTGCAAACACTTGTTTACAATTAAGTAGTGGGTGGCACAGTAGCAGTACATTACTGCTAACCTAGAGCCATTGGAATTTATGATTATGATTAGGAGAGTCAGAGGGCCAATTTTATTTTTTATCCACACATAGCTCACATAAAAAGCACTGATTGTCTAGCAGAAAAGAATTAATACAGAATAACACCAGATTAAAAAAAACTGTGTTTTTTTTCTTTTAAAGACTTTTTTTGTAACTAGACAGACACTTTGAGTGGAAATAATAAAAATAAATTACCTCTCATTTATGAGTAAGGCATTATGCACTGTGGAAAACAAGTTGCTGTGCTGCTAAATGTATGGAGGAATGCTATCCAGTGCTTTGGGCACTTTGCTACTGTCTGCAGCTGGGGCACCTGTAGATTACAGTTATCCATCTTCAATTCCAATGGCCCTGCTCTTCTCCAAATGCCTTACACTTTCTACCCACACTCCAAAGAGGCAGATGAAGAATGAATAAGATACTACATCACACACATCACGAATAAAATGTGAATATTATTATCTTGTCTGCAGTAAGTAGACTGTGGGGATAATGACGCACTGGACTACAGGAAAAAGAATAGGCTATGTAAATTGTATTTGGCACGTTCATTACAGAGTTTCCCTTTTGCGAAACTTGAAGTCAAATCTGGCACTCAGTCCCACTTTACTCACTGACCTCACCCACCACCACAAATAATTTCCAATAAATTAATTTGCTGGGCAGAAAAGAAAGGAAACTTGACTTTCTCTACCTCAGTGTAAGGTAGAGGGATTAGGGGTAGGTAGGGCTTTTGCTATAGAATGGAGAAGTGTCACTGATCATCGATTCGTCATGTGCCTAAGCTTTGGCTTATTCAGTCACTATAATAGAAGAAAGTCTATTTTTTGTAATTATTTTTTTGTCTTCAGCATAGCAGAAATATCATCAACTTCATCTAAAAATACAATTATTACATACAGATCAGATTAGCATTGCATCATGGCATATCAAATAGAATATATACAAAACAAATAAGCAGATTTCCTCAAATAGAATGTCGAACAACTCCACGAATGTTTCCTGAGAGAAATAATAATTTCAGTCGTCAGGTTTCCTTAGAGAGATAATGATTTAAATGGAGTGTTAGTCCATTGTGATCCATCAACCTAGGGCACTAGGGTTGAGAAAAAAAAACTAAAATATTCTAATGATAAAACCTTGCTGTTCAACAAAGAGGATGTCACTTAGATGATCTCGAAAGCCACCTGGAAACCGTGGCCCATGATCTAAGACCCTACCGCTTTTTGTGGGCCCCTTTACATTCATGTAGTGAGGTCTCGATATAATAAATAGCCAATAACCTGGCCCTCCAAGAAACAAAAACAGAGGAGGATCAGCACTGAGCCATTGGGCGGTGAGGCACAAACGGGCAATTGCCATTTCCACAAACAGAAGCCCTGCATTTGATTTGAAGCCCTCTCATTCTCCATGGTGGATTCAACCACCCCTAGAATCATCAGGACTGGGGTGATATAGAGAGGGGGCCCTCAGAAAGGTTTGAATATCCGCGAGAAACCCCTGCAATTTATAACAAGCAAAACCCATATGCAGGGCATCTGCCTCCTGAACACCACATCTGCTACAGCCATTACCTTTACCCCTGAGCCTACCACCCCATTTAACCACCTTTGCCGGGGGTAACAAAGATTAATAATTGTCATATAATGTTGACTTCTTAGATTAGTAGTTAACAGTGCCCAATTCCCCAACTCCAAAGATTCTTCTATTAGAGGACCTTCTATCACAAAACGTAACTCCCATTCTGTGATTCAAGGTCATCAGGTCAGAGCTGAAAAAGGACATCATAACTAACACAGATCCTTACTTTCTGTTTAATAGCTTCCAGCAAAGGTATCTTAGTAACGGATTTGGGGTCCTTCAGATGTTTCAGCAAAAAGTCCTGACGCTGTAAGTATTTTAAAAATTCAGCTTTCGGCAGATGAAACAGCACTTGGAGATCAATAAATGTACACATTTGCCCATTGCTGTAGAACCTCTCTCAATGAGATCACACCAGACCAGACCCATTTAATGGTGATAAAATCTCAGAAAACCAGTGTAAGAAGGGGGGTCAGCAGTTATGGATCTATATAAATGATGCTTTGGAATGCCTACAAATCACTTGACCTGCCACCATATTCTAAATGCTTCATCTACAGTTTTAAATCTGGTCTTTTTGTAGTAACTAGGTTCCAGTTCTAACCCAAAATAACCACTGGCAAAATTCCCAAGTCTAGTCTCATAAATCGTCGGTGATTCGGCAGGATTTGCCCTCTTCCGTGTATCAAAAGGTAAAATACCCATATATTGGAGCATGCAAGACCAATAGTATAGTTTAAAGCTGGGAAGGCCCATACCCCTTAAAGATGAGGTAAAATCAGCCGTTTAGCATCTCTCCTAGGCCTCTTATACCCCCAAAAAACTGCTACAAATACTGTCTAAGTGGGACAGCCATTGTCTATTAAATTCTAGAGGGATTGTTCTAAAAAGTTATCAAACCTTATGAAGGATGGTAATTTTCAGTACATTCCCCCGCCTGACAATCGTCTGATGCAGGTGATCTATTTTTTCCAGGTCAACCTTGATTTTACGTTGCAAGGGTGTCATGTTTGATTTGACTATTCTGCCCACATCAGTCGAGAGTCTCACCCCAAATACATTGCCTCTACCACTACATCTGTATCCTTCAAGTTTACACCCTCTCAGTATAATACTTGTGTCTTAGATTTGTTCAACTTATAGCCCGAGTGGAGTCCGAATAGACGCGCATGTGACTCAAGCTCAGGGAGTTACAAAGAAGGGTCTGTTGTAAGGATAGTGATATCCTCTGCATATGCCACAGTCTTATAGCTAGTTTGATGAATAATAACAGGTTTGATTTTGGGGCACTCCTCGAGTTTCTGCTGCAAGGGGTCAATATGTAGCACAAATAAAAGTGGAGAGCATGGACAACCTTGTCGTGTCCCTCTTGAGATAGTAAAGGTACCTGACTCTTGCCCCATAAGCCTGACCCTAGTTCTGGGAGTCTCATACAAGCCTCTGACAGATTGAATAAACTTAGGACCTATACCTTTCCAGCGTAACACTGCCCATAGAAACTGCCATGATACACAGTCAACAGCGTTCTCTGCGTCAAGTAACATAAGTCCTGAAGGTAACCCTTTCACAGGTACTGTATTGAATAATGTAATCACTCTGCAAACATGGTCAGTTGTACCTCTACCAGGGATAAACCTGTATTGACGTAGAGACACTAATGGGGTAATCACACACCCAAATCTACTGGCCAGTACTTTTGCATCATTTTTTCCATCGCGGTTTATGAGAGAAATCGGCCTGTATGAACATAACTGTTCTGGAGATTTTCCCTTCTTTCTGAATACCACAATGCTACTGGTGTCCCATGACCTCGGAATCCTCCCCAGCTGAGCCTGTTGGAACATAGCCAGAATGTCCTGTTGAATCTCCCGAAAAAACCCTCTATAGAACTCAACTGGGATAAAATCCAGGCCAGGAGCTTTCCCTGATGCTAACAAACAAATAGCTTTATAAATCTCCTCCGTAGTTATGGGGGCATTTAGCATATCATTCTGCCCTTTGTCAACCTTGGATGTAGATAGTTCTCGAAAGAAGTCAAAAGGATTAGTATCGGACAGAAGGGGCACTCCGGTGCATAAAGTCACATAAAAATCCCTTAAAGCCGCCAGAATATCTGAGGGAGTTTCACGTCGGAGGCCGAACTGATCTACTAAGGAAACAATCTGATTAGCCACCTATCTCTGCCTAATACGCTTTGCTAAAAGTCTCCCCATAGCCTCTCCCAATTCATGACACTGTTTCCTATGTAATTGATAATTGACTGCTATCTCCTCTTAAAATTGCTTATTAATTTATGCCTTGAGGATTGCTGCTTCCTGCTGCAGAGGAGAAGGGTGCTGTCCTGCCAAGATACAGCTCGTAAGCTTTTCTTCTACCAGCTTCATCCTTTCAAACATATCACGGATAGCAACTTGTTTTACCTGTTGCTGATGTAGAGAAACTAATCCCAGACTGACCCTGACGACCCTGACGAGGCAGTCCCTCTATGATTGATAAAAACTTCAGAAATCCATTTGGACATACGATCTTTATATGTTTGATCTAACAATAGTTTTCTATTGAAAGACCATGATCCCTTAAGGCTTCCTTCGCTTACAGCAGAAATTGCCAAAAATAACGGGTTATGATCGGATATAAACCTGGGTAAGATCTTGATTACGGCCTGCCCAGCAAGAAGCGAAGATGTAAAAAAGTAGTCAAATCAGACTAGTTCATTATGAGGGATAGAATAGAAGGTATAGCCCGGTTTGGGAGCTTTGTACTTAAGCCGTATGTCCACCAGACAGCCATCCTTCACAAGACCCTCAACGCCTTGTATACGCCTAGAGAGCCAATTCTATATTCATACAATCTACAACATCCGCCTCGTCAGTGTTAGAGCCATAAATCAAACAGATTGTCAAAACCTTCCCACGTATCTCGCACTGAATAATCGCCCACCCGATCCCTTTGTCTTCCTTGACCTGGCTACACACGCACAATGTTTTATTAGCCAGAATCATGATGCCTCTTGATGAGAAGCTCTGACCTGTAGCTGCTAGACAGGAGAGACCCAGCTCCTATAACCAGGGGCAGTGTGTCTCTTGCAGGCAGAGTACATCAATGTTCATGTACCATAAGGCAAATGCAACCCTAGTCCATTTATTCCTATCATTGAGGCCACATACATTCATGGAACCTATACGTATCCTATCAATTGACACGTTAGTTACAGACCTTTTTAAATATGGTTACATTGCTATCGAGACCCAAAACCAAAAGCCAAAAAGAGAATACCTTAATCTGGTACAGCATTTTTCAGAGCATCCCATGTGCCCCCCGCAACCTGCACTTATCCCCAACCCTACCCCTCTTCCCTCCTTTACTAGCCCCTCACCCCCTTCCATAAAGCCCTAACCCGCCAAAATCCACTCTCCCACCCCGCATACTCAGGAAAGCAAATGGACCTCCCATGTCCGTGATGGATGCTGGCCCTCCCTACAGGCATGGCCCTCCAGAGCTATCGAAGGAATAACCACCATCCTACCCAACCACCGACTGAAAAAAAGTGACACAATAAAAATATTAAAGATATCCCTACGTATAATTAACAGCTTAGGACAGCTCAGGACATGAAAAACTGCCATTGGCTTCAGAATAGAACCCACCTATAAAGTACCAGGCCTATTATGATCAGACCCCTAAGTTCTGCAGGCACTCCTGAACCCTTATCTCAGAGGTAAAAAAATGAGTCTTTTGCTTCCAAACCACCTTTAATTTAGCAGGCTGCAGAAGGAAAGCCTATGCCCCTTTTGCCTGAAAGGGAAGAATTAGCTGCTGAAGGTGCCAGCATTGTTCAACCGTGAAATGACAGTAATCTGGTTGGACAAAAAATTTACGTTTATGATCTGGATGTGCTAAATCAAAGCTAGGTTGATGGAGCAGGAACTTCCCTGCACGTATCAAAACTGCTCTGGGTTTATTTCCTTCACAAGAAGATTGTACTTTGATCTGAAAAGGAAAACAATGGGGATGTAGAATGTTCTGATCCCAGTCCCATTATCGAGCTCTGGAAAATGCTTCTCTAAAAAGGGTGACAATGAAATTGCGAGGATTCTCCCCTTCCTTCTCTCGGGGATCCCAAGAACTCTCAGGTAATTACGTCTTAGCCTGCTCTTAAAACTTTCACGTTTCCACTGTGTATCATTCATCTGGGATTCTAAGACCTCAACGAGTTCTTCTAAGAAGCTACTACTCCCTCAGTAAACCAATTCTATCCTCGACCTCTCCTAGATGAGATGTGAATTCTGAGCAGGTTTTAGCAACCCGTCTAATTGTGCCCGGAAGTTTCCAACATGCTGATTGAGTCTTCCAATTCTCTGTGCGAGTCTCATCCCAGAGAGCCATTATACTCTGATGGATTACTCCTAGTGAGACTGTATCCTGGCCCAGTGAGACTGCTCCTGCATCTGCCGTACAGTGGGTGCCTGTGGGTAAACCCGGAATATGTGAATAATCCAAACAAACATCTTTATTATTAGACTTAGGGCCTCATTACAACATTGGCGGGCGGCGAAGCTGTAACCGCCATGCGGCCGCCAATGCGGCCGCACTCTCGCGGTGCCCATTTGGACATCCCCGCTGGGCCGGCGGCCGGAAACCAAGTTTCCGCCCGCCGGCCCAGAGGGAATGTGGGCCGCAACATGGGAGCCAGCTCCAAATGGAGCCGGCGGTGTTGCGGCCATGCGACGGGTGCAGTTGCACCCGTCGCGCTTTTCACTGTCTGCACAGCAGACAGTGAAAAGCCGAAGGGGGCCCTGTCAGGGGGCTCCTGCACTGCCCATGCCGGTGGGATGGGCAGTGCAGGGGCCCCCAGGGGCCCCACGACTCCCCGTACCACCAGCCTTTTCCTGGCGGTTCAGACCGCCAGAAAAAGGCTGGCGGTCGGGGACTCGTAATCCCCTGGGCAGCGCTGCCCTGGCGGATTACATCCGCCGGGGCCATTGTGGTGGTAAACCGCCGCGGTCAAAATAAGCCGGGAGGCACCGCCAGCCTGTTGGCGGTGCTCCCGTCGTTTTGGCCCTGCGGTTGTAATACCGCCAGGGTCATAATGACCACC
Organism: Pleurodeles waltl; assembly: GCF_031143425.1. Taxonomy (NCBI): domain Eukaryota; kingdom Metazoa; phylum Chordata; class Amphibia; order Caudata; family Salamandridae; genus Pleurodeles; species Pleurodeles waltl. The sequence goes on along the minus strand of NC_090438.1, from coordinate 822,349,345 downwards.
TTAGTCTTTACTTGAGGGGACCCTTTCCTCCGCTTTTTCCTTACCGTGGTAGAGTTATCTCCAAGGGCGTCTGCAGATGGAGCACCTTGATCATCTTCTAAACTACTCATGTCCGTTGCCCGACTGGATTGGATGACTGCTGCCTTGACTTTCATCACCTGACCAGTCTGAAAGGGAGAAAGGCATATTCATGGATTCTGGGTTGGGTCGTGCTCGGGGGAGGGCTACAGCAATACTCTTTATGGAGACCAATTGCGGCAGAGGCACTCTAAAAGAATTATATACGTCAAGATTCAAGATTGCACATGTGTTAGGTAGCTCAGTTGAGCCAGAAATATGGGGGGCTCCCCGATTGCCTTAAAGAGCCAGATATGCCTCCAGATGTGTGTTCCCTCTCAGGGGCGTTCAAAACTGTGACAGCGGGAGCCGAATGTTGGGTGTCCCATAACTTCCCTATGTCCCCTATCCCCTTGAACCGACAGCGGCAGTGGCTGCAAACACATCAGCCACTGCCAGAGAGTCCGCTGAACTCGTAATGTGTCCACCTGGGGGGGGGAGCAGGGACATCCTTTCGACTGCATGGAGGCCCTGTTGTGCTGGAACTGAAGTAGATTTATCGGAAAGAGGGAGCAAAGGCAGAGGCATCAGATCAACATCAAGGTCCTGTAAGCATAGACGAGCCGATGAGATCAAGTCACCCTCCTCCTGGGTATCCCCTCTGATGAGGTGTGAATGGTTAGTACCCAAAGGTACCGGCACTGATACAGACAAAGTTCTCTGACCCTTATTCGAAGTATCACTGTGCATCACTGGCCCCCCTGCCCTGTATGTTTTTTCTGAAATAACTTGGTCCATGGTCCAGAGCCCGGCACTTCCATCACTACAGCAGACCCCTTAAACCCAGTACTGATTCTCTGACTTGGTTTCTTCACATTGACGGGGGCTCCGACTTCCTCGTTCCATACTTCAATAGTGACTCAACATGAGTCACCCCACTACCATGGCCCCACAATCCACATACTTGCTTTAACTGCGCCCTCATGGCCGTGTGGACATCAAGCCGTCCAATCACAGAAAAAGTTACTAACAACCTGCGGCCTCTCCAGGGATCACCAATTACAGAGGCCGGCAAGAAATTCCCTGGTGTGTGGATGACGTCTGTAGCCGTGTGAGGATCAGCGCTAGTCTCATTTCATCCTAGCTAGAGACATTGCGAGGTGATTAGACCCCTGAAAGGCCGAGCGAGTGGGAGGTGAGCAACAGCCGTCCTCACGCGCCGCCATCTTGTTCCTCAAACAGCTGCCATATTGCTCTAATAGAAGAAAGTCTAAAGGGGTAAACCTGAACTGGTGTAAAATAAATCTTTTATGGGAAACCATGACATATATTTTGAAATTATTTCACATGGCCATAGAAACGTAGCACATACCAAGAATGGATTTTTAAAATTTTTGGTAGTCTGGGATGGAAGAATTTAGGAAAGAACAAAGGAAAGAAGTACTTAGAGATGACTGAGTGGGAGAAGGGAAATACACCTTGTGTGTTCAGCTTGCATTGCAGTGAAAACTCTGTAAATATTGCATTAACTGAAGCAGAAACACATTGCACAGCTAACACTGTAGTCACAAATTGAAGTGCATTTCGGTCATGGGTTGCAAAAATGCCATGGGCAGGGAAGGGGGTTGATGAATAATGATGGGTGGGACACAAATCTGCCTCACTTAACAAATAAAGTCAGTCAAGGGATTAGAACAAAAATTAACATACCCCTCCACTTTGAACCATAGCTTTGATAACCATAAACCAAAGTAATCAAAGTAGATGAGCAGCATGCCCCCCTCCAGAAGATCTCCCTTGTTTATTCATCCAAGCAATAATTCAATCATCCTTTCATCTTTCCTACTATATTGACCTATAGCCACCAACATTTAAGCTTTACTTTCTTTCATCCAGTCTTTCAACAATATTTCCAATCCATTAGCTACCCATTCAGAATGCACCCTTTCTTTCAGTCATCCTTCCACTTATCCATCCATTTACCCAATATTCACCCAGCATTCTTTCACCCAGCCACTGCATGCTTTCCTTTCACTCATTTTACCTATCCTTTAAGTTCTTTCCCATTTCTACCAAGCCATCGTTTTTAGCGTACATTATGTGACCTTTTCCTGAGTTGCAGATAGACGAAGCCATAAGCAACCCAACCACCGCTGTAGCTGTAAAATATGGGGTTCACGATCACAACCACACCCTTGTAGCTAGTGAGTAATAGTAATTGTCAATAAGCAAGCAATGCGACTTACCACTGCTCGTCCCTGCAGCACTTCTCCCCTCCAACTAACACTCCTCCTGCAGCGGCACTTGAGCTGGTGGCACTGGTGGTCGGTGTGGCTTGAAAAAAATTCTACATTTTTTAAATGCCAGATACACCTCCCCTTAATTTTGTAAATCAAAAACATACAATTGCAATACATCAGTACAGTTTGGTTAGCAGCACTGCAGTGTTAAAAATATCACTCTGAGCATTTTGGGTGTTCACAATGTTCGAAAAGCCAGGCAGTCAAGCCAACCAAAAACTATTCGTAATGGAGAGACAGAGCTGTAGCCTATGATGATATTTACTCTGAGTCATTGAAGCACAATGAAGGGGTGGAAAAATAATGGTCAGTGAGAGGCATATGGTTTTGGCTGGTAAATGCAATGGGCCCTCATACTTTCCATTCATACTGCACTGCTGGTATACTGTATAAATGAACTACACAGCACAACGTGTGGTGGTGGGGGGGTGTGATCCATGACCATGGCCATTCTCTTGTTAACTGTTAGAGCATGAGCAAGAAAAAGAAAGTCTTCTAAACAAACATACGTGGTGAATATTATTTATAATACTAGCTTACTTGGGTCTACAATCTTCGCAGTAGACAGTAGAATATCAAAATATTTTTTTCAGTCTTACAGTACCACAAGATATTTAGGGGAGAGGGAAAGATTACCAACAAAGCAGAAGTAATCTACAGACCAGTACAGACAGGAAAAAGTCAGCTGCCAAAACCAAAACATGAAATAAGAAAAAATGAGATAATGCAGGGATAACAGGAATTAAACAAAATTTGGATGGGGAGTTGGAAAAAATGGGTGATAGAGTAAAAAAAAAAACAAGGCAAAATTAAAAGTAGTATAATAGTGGGCAGAGGTAAAAGTTAGGGAAATGATAATAATAAATAATATACAGAGCCCTTAGCATTGACGCTGGTGGTCAGTGCCTCCTCCCCAGCTTTTGCCGGGCCCGCCTCTGTGCTGCCCCTCTTCTTGCCTTTGGGTGCTGATATGAGAAATAAAGAAGAAGAAAAAAGTAAATGAGACCAGGAGGGATAGGAGAGAGACTAGGGGAGATGCTGATGCGGATTGCTATGATCCAGACACTTTGGGGGTCATTACAACCCTGGCGGACGGTGTTATAGCGGCGATAAGACCGTCAACAGGCTGGCGGTAAAGATTTTGGAATTACGACCGCGCCGGTCACCGCCAACAGACAGGCGGAGGACAATGTACCGTCCACACTATTATGACAGGCCAATCCGCCACCTTTTCCGGGGTGGATTCACCGCGGATAAAAACACGGTGGAAACAGGAATTTTGAAGGAAAAACGCTCACCTCTACACACTCCACGAGGAAGGAGGACACCATGGAGCCGGAACTCCATATTCTCCCTGGGATAGTCTTCCTGCTCCTGTACCAGGAACACCAACGCCGGCGGCGAAGACCACGGTGAGTACTGCACCTACGACACAGGGGAGGGGGAGGCAAAAAACAGGGACACACACACGCAACACCCCCACCCCCACCCTCACCCACTACAACACACACACCAATGCATATCTAAACATTACAGTTGCACCCCCCAAACCCCCGAAAGAATGCAAAGACAAAAGGAAATGAGTGTAACCATTGTAATATATCAAAATTCAGTAAGCAAATATACATATACATATATACACTATTAACAAAATATACACCAAGATTAGTAGTCCAGGTATTGCACCATTCATAGTCTGTGGACCACTGGGACCAAAATGCATGGGCGAGGCCCACACACGATACCAGATCAAAACAGGGAGAACACTGCAGGGGCATCAGATAGAAATTCAACAGGCACCTCAGGGGGAAGGGAAGGGGGGGCACCTCAGCCGGATGAGTGCTCAACGCCAGATCCACAAGGGGGCTCCATGCCCATTGATGTATCCTGGCGAGTGCAAAGCCATAGTGTCTCAAGTATCTCCAGTGGGTGGTTTGCCCACTGCCATATCCTGGGGAGTGCAAAGCCACAGTCTCTCAAGTCTCTCCAGTGAGTGGGTTGCCCACTGCCATATCCTGGGGAGTGCAAAGCCACAGTCTCTCAAGTCTCTACAGTGGGTGGGTTGCCCACTGCTGCATCCTGGGGAGTGCAAAGCCACAGTCTCTCAAGTCTCTCCAGTGGGTGGTTTGCCCACTGCTGCATCCTGGGGAGTGCAAAGCCACAGTCGCTCAAGTCTATACAGTGGGTGGTTTGCCCACTGCCATATCCTGGGGAGTGCAAAGCCACAGTCTCTCAAGTGGATAACAGTCTCCACTGGTTCTGGGGGGGGGGCTTGGTGCCCAGAGTGCTTCATCCTGCCAAGGACAGACGTAGTGGATGCATGTCTCCACTGGTTCTGGAGGGGGACAGGTGCCCAGAGTGCTTCATCCTGTGAAGGACAGACGTAGTGGATGCATGTCTCCACTGGTTCTGGAGGGGGACTGGTGCCCAGAGTGCTTCATCCTGTGAAGGACAGATGTAGTGGATGCATGTCTCCACTGGTTCTGGAGGGGGCCTGGTGCCCAGAGTGCTTCATCCTGCCAAGGACAGATGTAGTGGATGCATGTCTCCACTGGTTCTGGAGGGGGACTGGTGCCCAGAGTGCATCACTCACCCCGTGACAGTCTCTGTTGCGTCAGTGCCCCTGCCACTCATTGGCTAGGGGTGCTTGAGTTGGCGGTCCTTGCCCTGTTCAGCAGTGCTTGCCCTGTTCAGCGGTGCTTGAGTTGGCGGTCCTTGCCCTGTTCAGCGGTGCTTGAGTTGGCAGTCCTTGCCCTGTTCAGCGGTGCTTGAGTTGGTGGTCCTTGCCCTGTTCAGCGGTGCTTGCCCTGTTCAGCGGTGCTTGACTTGGCGGTCCTTGCACTGTTCAGCGGTGCTTGACTTGGCGGTCCTTGCCCTGTTCAGCAGTGCTTGCCCTGTTCAGCGGTGCTTGAGTTGGCGGTCTTTGCCCTGTTCAGCGATGCTTGACCTGTTCAACGGTGCTTGACTTGGCGGTCCTTGCCCTGTTCAGCGGTGCTTAAGTTGGCGGTCCTTGCCCTGTTCAGCTGTGCTTGCCCTGTTCAGCGGTGCTTGACTTGGCGGTCCTTGCCCTGTTCAGCGGTGCTTGACTTGGCGGTCCTTCATTGCCCAGCTGGGAGCAGACTGGACTACGGCAACCTGATCTACGCAGGGACCACATCTAAGCTTCAGAAGAAACTACACGGATACAGAACGCCTCTGCACGCCTCATCCTGAACATCCCTTGCCGCGACCACATCTCCGCCTACCTCAGAGACCTGCACTGGCTGCCTGTCACCAAGAGGATCACCTTCAAAATCCTCATCCACAGTCACAAAGCCCTTCACAAAACAGGCCTGGCCTACCACAACGAGCGACTCACCTTCCACACTCCCACCTGCCAACCCCGCTCCGCCAACCTTGCCCTCGCCGCCGTCCCTCACATCCATCAAACTACAGCCAGCGGCAGATCCTTGTCTCACCTCGCAGCCAAGATCTGGAACACCCTCCCCGCCCACCTTCGACAGACCCAGGACCTCTTGACCTTCAGAAAACACCTCAAGACCTCAAGACCTGGTTATTCGAGCAGGAGCAGTCCTCCCCTCCCCCCCTTCAGCGCCTCAAGACCCTGGCAGGTGAGTAGCGCGCTTTACAAATATTTGATTGATTGATTGATAAAGTTTATGGCTTGCCAACATGGGACCAACAAGCATTGGTATCTTTGTCATGGTAAACTGAAATGTATGTTGCAAAATGTAGGTGCACCTTCTTGGTTTGTTACCCTCAGTTGTGAGGAGTATGCATGGGATGACTTAGTTGACTTTTTGAGAGAAGCAAACTCCAACATTAAGGATATCAATTTGAAGACACCAGGAGAACTTTGCTCTTTGGATCCTGAAAATGTTGTAGGTATTGTAACCACAGATTTCAAGCCATGCTGTCCTTAATTTGTAACAAAAAATCCACCTCTTGAAGAAGTTACTGGTTTCTTTTGGCATAAAGAGTACCAAGCAAGAGGTGATCCTTATATTTATATGCTGTTATATGCTGTTATGGATGAAAGATGCACCAACATTTGTAACAGACACAGACCAGTCTGTACTATCTTTTATAAAAAAGTATGTGACATGTGCCATTCCAAAAGACAGTGATGAAAAAGGCCTAAAACAGCAAGTTATGTGCTTTCAAACTCATAGATGTGGGAAATACTGTCAGCAGAAATACAGAGCTATAGGAACATTTTACACAAAGTGTTGTTTTGGATTTCCAAGATCTGTAATTTCCAAAGGAAGAGTGAACAGTTTTTTGTCTGCAGTGAGACATACACTTACTCGAAAATCACAGAAAAACACATATAACCAAAGAAGAATCAATGCTTCCAAATATATTAATGACTACGATCATGTAATTCTGAAGATGTGGAATGCCAGTATGGATATTCAGTTTGTGGCAGACAACTCCATAATTGTTGCTCATTATGTGACTTCATATATAACAAAATTAGAGAAGATGGAGATGAAGGATATGTGAGAGGAAATTTCTGCTGAAAAATCCGTAACCTAGAAATTGTACAGCTTCAGTTTGAAGAAGCTTTCACACAGAGAAATTGAATTCTATAAGTGTTGTGACCAGTTAAGCTTGGTTAGTTTATACTCAAAGTCAAGGGGAATCATTTGGGTAAGTCTAGGCCTGGCATGCACACAAAATAGACTGTTAGAGATTTTTCCACAAATTCATTACCTTGCAAATAATGACCCAGAAAGTACAGATATTCACAAAACAAATATTTTGGACACTTACTACCCTAAAAGGAGTCTACATCTTGAAAATGTTTGTCTTTAGGAAGTACTTCAACACTACAGATCTAGAAAAAATATAACAGAAAATGTGGATGAAGGTAAATTTGCAGTAGTTGGTTGCAATAGTTTTTTGGTAGGACACACAAAATGCAGTGTAATTAACCACTGAAAGTGTAATTGCCAAACTCCCGAATAAAGAAAGGTTTTTCATTTGGCACTTCTATTGTTTAGACCTTGGCATTCTGGATTAGCAATACTCAGAGTGTTTGACTGCTACAAAGACTCTTTCAACACTGCAAAGGATAGCATTGTGGGTTCAGTATTTCCTAACAATTTGAAAATGCTAAACTATGAGATTGAACAGAAAGAAGCAATTGTTTCTGAGATGGCTAAGCACAGTTCACAAGGGAGCCACAGTTCAGGTCCTCTAAGTCAAGATCCTCTTGGGCAGCCAATCATTGAAAATGAAGCTACCATTGCAATGAATGAAGAAGAGACTGCCATGCAACAACCAAGTATTGATTTGGAAGAGCTAGTTGGACAACTAAATGACTCGCAAAAATAAATATATATGGAGGTGAAAGACAGAGTTGAGCATGGAGTCCTCCATGAGAAGATACAGTGAGCATGCACATCATTTAAGCCTATACTGTTGTATGTCAGCAGTCAAAAGGGCACTGGTAAAGTTTTTTAATACAAGTTGTCACTGCTTTCCTACATAGGGCTCCTGAGTGTAATTTGTCATTTGTAGTAATAACACCCACTGGATTAGCTACACACAATATTAAAGGAATTACTTTACATTGATTTCTTATGCTGCCTGTGGAACTGGACAACAAAATGGAGTACCAAATGTTATCCAGTGAAGCCTGTCATAAAGTCTCAACAGTACTAAAAAAGTTAAACCTTATAATCATCGATGAGGTGAGTATGGTCTCAAAATAATGCTTGCCTTTGTACTCTTGAGAATGCAACAGATTCTAAGGACAGACTATGATGTGCTATTTGGAAGAAACCCCTTGATTGTGTTCAACGATCTACTGCAATTTACACCAGTCGGATGATAGCCTCTGTTCAAAATACTACTCCATGAAGAAACTGTGAATTCTTTGGGAAGTATTGGAAATGTGAACATTTGGTTAAACTTCCAATACAAAGAATTACCTAGGAATATGCAAGAAGAATCTGGTATTGAATATGCAAATATTCGTAAGAGTATTAGAGTAGGTGTTGTCTCAAAAGAGGGGAAGCGTCTCCTAGAAAGTCAGCTTCTTAAAAAACAGTTTCCTATGAAAAACACAGCAGCAGATGTAATGCTTGCTTTCACTTGAGAAGGAAAATCCAATGTGTACCTAACGCCTATACTGGAGGAGTGTACCACTTCCAACAAAGAATTGCTGGAGATCGAGAAAGAAGAACTTTTTCAACGTACAGCAATAGATAAAATGGAACACCATGGTGTGACAGTATGCCTAAATGAAAAGCTACAAGCGAAACGTGATTCTTTGGAAAAATCTGTTTCTAGAACTGCTGGATTCAAGAAAGGTTTAAGTGTTTGCAGAAACTGTAGAGTAATTTTGTGTTTAAATTGAAATGTTGAGGAAGGATTAGTTAATGGTGCTATGGGTAAAGTGATTGATTTCATTTGCTTTCCTAATATCAATGAGGTGGAATATCTAGAGATAAAATTTGATCAGGTAGATGGGGTAAAGCAGATTGGAAAGTCCATTATATGTTTTTTACTTGTGAAAAACGTATATGTTTGACTGAAACAATTTCCAGTTTCTCTAGCATACGCTGTGGCTATTCATAAGTCTGAACATTTAAGTGTAGATGCAACATTTATTAGTATTGGTAGTACAGTGTTTAAGGAACGTGTGTCATATGTCTTATCTCAAGTTAGGGCATTTTCCGGTTTGTAACTTGAGGAATTTGATGTCAGCAAATTTAATGCCGATCCAAGTTGTGTGAAAGTGTACAACTGATTAAGAAGTGTTTATGCTCCTCATTTAGGACAGTATCCAGTTAATGAAAAAAGTACCATCTGTCCAAAGCGAAAACTTTCAAAGGATTGTAGTCATGTTGTTGAAAAGAAGCTAGAAAAAGAACACAAGGAAGTTGTTAAGGAAAAATAAACTGATAATGAAGGAGATATTGTTGGTTACCGATTGCCAAACCCCCCTGGTGTCAACTGCTGTGCCAATGTTGTTCTAAACGTCCACTTTACATTACCTCATGTTGTTCTTGCATCAAACAGAAACAACAGAAGACATTGTGCTCTGCACTGTTTGCTTTGTTGCATCATCTGAGTAGTGACAGAGCTAAAACACATTGGCTGAATTTAGGAAAAGTAGCATTTCATCCAATGGGTAGGGGCAATAGCGTCAAGATTTTTAATGCTATTGATGTACTGTGCAGGATTAGTGCCACATTGTTGGTGCTAATCCTGCAGAGTACTTAGGGACCCATTGAAAACAATTGCATGTTCTCTTTTAACTCCTGCTCTGTGGAGGAGTAAAAAATTGCCACTAAAAATGGCGCTGCGGAATCTCTTAGATTCCATGGAGCCATTTTTGTGGTTTCCTAACGGGGGAAAGCCCCCCGTTGCATACATTATGTCTGTCACAGGCATAATGTGGCTCAAGGGGTTACAAAGTGGTGCTATGCATGCATTGCACCACTTTGTAAATATGGCACGGCAAGTTTGGCCTCTTTGCCAAAGTGCTGAGTATGCCCAGACGTGGGTCCCGGTCTTTCTGTGCCACTGGATGAAATCTAGCCAGGCTGATGAAGGGTGATACCATGAAGCCGGTCCCAGGATGCTTGTTTCCGGTCCAGGGAGGACCTGGCCTGGCAGTTCGGGCTGAACTGTTCCCATTGGGAACAAGGTCAAGACTAATTTGCATATGGCTGGGTCCAAACTGGGGTTGCATGGTGAGTAAAAGAATTTATGGATTAAACCCAGATCTGTTTGCTTTTGTCACCATAAGTGTGCCGGGTATGCCCAGAAGTGGGTCCCGGGTTCACTGTGCCACTGGATGCAAGCTAGCCTGGCTGATGAAGCGTGATACCCTGAAACCGGTCCCAGGATGCTTGTTCCCAGTCCAGCATGCTTGTTCCCGGTCCAGCGAGGACCTGGCCTGGCAGTTTACTCATGGAACCATGAGTGTGACGATTACTCATTCATGTCAAGTACAGGAATAGATTCTGAGCGATTTATTTATTTAACACTACCCATTGCAAAACTGTGACTTTTGACAGATTGTTGAAGCTACACAAAATACCTGTAGCATTGTTGAACAGATCGTATGTCAACATTACATACATGAAGAAGTGACACATATGTCATTTTAATGCTATAACGATGCAGAGCTGATGACAGTAAACTGGAAACAGAGATTACAAACTTTAAAGCAGGACAAATATCTATTTCTGGAAAAACATATACTACCATGGCTATCATATTGCATTAAGAAGTTACTGTTGTATCTGGTCACTACAATGTCTATGTAAAAAGTAAAGCTGGATGGACAGAATGTAATGATAGCAAACTCAAATTCAAACAAAGACTGCCTTTTAAATTATCAAATTCCAAAGTTCTAAGGAAGATTAGAATTGTAAAAGTGAAATAATGTAGTTGTAGTGGATGCATTATCACTATGTATGACCTATCAGGGGTGATGTCTTTATAAGGCTTTCCATATGCTGGTGTGCAGTTAATGGTACAATGATGAAGAGCAGATGTCAGTGAATTGGAACCAGAGTTTACAAACTTTAAAGCAGGACAAATACCTTTTTCTGGAAAATGATATACTAATATGGCTATTTGAGGTGAAGGGTGAAGCAATCCGCATGAAGTGAAGCTCTGGAAGCAGAAACTGTGAATGTTGTAGAGCTTTTTTAAATTCCAATCCAGATAAAGGAAACTTCATCCACGACTCCCAGATCCGTCCTCCAACCGCCGTCTCAGTCAGCCTGGAATGTCCAACACATTCCGACCACTGAAACAGTGAAAAGCGGGGGGAGAAGGAACATACCACCAAATACAATATAAAATGAAACAGCAGAGAATACAATGGATAAACACTATTAATAAAAATAATACACAATACCACACTATTATATCTCATGAAGAAATTACTATTAAGACTGCCTTAAAACCTACCAAATTCTTATATGGTCTTGTTTGAATCAAAATTCTAAGCACGATTAGAGTTGTAAAAGTGATATTGCGCAGCTGTAGTTGATCCATTATCCGTATTTATGACATCATACAGCCTACCAGGAGTGATGTCTTAATAGGGTTTTCCATATACTGGAGTCATTTATATCTATTAGTAGTACTGTAGCAATTCTAATGGTGGAGTTATTTTTAGCATATGTTTCCATAGATTAGTTAAGCAATTATAGGTAAAACAATTGTTTAAAGAATTGTAGAGAGTGCACTGCTCATTGGTGCTTATTTACAGTCATACTGTGCAGTTCTGTTTTTTTCTATAATCGATATGATTGGTTTTCCCCACTGTTCAAGGATGATTCTTTATACAGTACATCATTCATGGTGTATACAAATAGAACCTGAGAACAGTAAAAAATGGAAAAGGAAATGCTTAAATTTAATGTAAGATAGCATTACAGCATAAGAAATGTGTAGAGTTTTGCTTATAATGTGAACTTTTGCATTCCATAAACTAAAACGTTATTGTGTAATGTTATAAAATGTAAAACTAACCTATATTTATGTTTTTTTCTTTTTTTTAATACAGATCAATGGCACATTCTATTGAAATAATTGTCATAGGACTCTCGTAGCAGCACCTCTAGCTGGCAGCACCTCACCAGTACCTGAATAAAGTGATTTCTGGCAACCTATCACATGACACTCTAAGACTCCGCATGGATGTTGTGGTGAAACAGATCTTACCCCTTTCTCTCAGTTATACACGTCTCATGCATGGAAAGACAAACAAGCAGGATTTGGTTAAATACATTTATTGAAGCAACTGCATTCTATGTAAAAAGGCATGAATTGTGATTATTAGTACAATGAAACACAACAACGTTACAGCCGTGACGGGATGCAGTGAAGCAGAGGAAAAGTCCCACCGTACTGTCACAATAGTGATTCTACATCAGAGCAATAGCAATGTTAGCCCCAATCTGCCCATCTTGTCCCTGAAAGGAGACCCAATCCCCATACCTGTGCTATAGGTAGAGAAGAGATCTGTTGGTCTGCCAGGAGCCTTCCTACATGGATGGAGAGAAGATGCAGAGTTTCAGCAGAAACTGAGATCACAACATGCAACATGAGATGGCTGGCTGGAATGTCCTCTCTTAGGTGATGGGGGCAGTGTGGTGTTTTATAATAAAACATCTGATGTTCTAAGAACTGCCCAGATGTGACAACCTGTATTTTTCTCTGTAGGGTAGGCATCATACTCTTTGTACAGGCAATACCCAGTAAACTATTGTGTGCAGCCTTGGGTTGAGCAAAGGCTAAAAATGTTGTGCAAAGAAATGAATAACAAGTTCTGCGTGGAAGGGCAACTGATAAAAATAATAAAACATCTCCACTAAAATGGAGCTTTGCTAAACTGATAAGAGGAATAAAAACAAAATGTAATTAGGTGAATGGGCACAGTTCACAGACCCAGAGCTAAAATAAGGTGCCCTTATAAATTCTAAATTAACCTCACAACATAATGTATTTTATTAATTAGTTCTTTCAGTGGTGCTCTATAACATTACATTCTTACAGTACACACCCAAACACATACTGATACAGCCAGCAACACATTCAGTTACACATCAGCACAGCCTGTGATACACCCAGGTACACACCAATACAACCTCTGACACACCCAGGCACACACCATTACAGCCACTGAAACACCCAGGCACACACCAATACGGGCGCTGACACACCCAGACACACACTGACACAGATAGTGACACACCTAGCGAAAAATCAACATGAGCAGTGACACACTCAAGCACACACAGATACAGACACTGACACGCCCAATCAAACACTAATAAAGCTACTAACAGCGCCAGGTTTACACTGATACAGCCACTGACACACCCATGCACACAACAATGCAGACACTGACACACCGAGGTATACACCGATGCAGACACACCCATACACACACCGATACTGACACTGACATGCCTAACAAAACACTAATGCAACTACTAACACACCCAGGCATACACCAATAAAGACATTAACACATCCAGGCACCCACTGAAGCAAACACCGACACATCCAGCCAAACACTAATGCACCCATTGACACACCCAGGCACAAACTGATGCAGACATTGACACACCCAACCAACCTCTAATGCAGCTATTAATACACCCAGACATACACTGATGCAGGCACTAACACACCCAGGTACACTCAAATAAAGACACTGAGGGGGTCATTACAACCCTGGTGGTCAAAGACCGCCAGGGTTGTTTTGACGATTGCACCGCCAACAGGCTGGTGGTGCAATCTTGGGTATTTTGACAGCGGTTTCCCGCCACATTTGCCCTGGTGGTGATAATCAGCCTGGGCAGCGCTGCCTGCAGCGCTGCCCAGGGGATTACGAGTCCCCGACCGAGCATTTTCTTCAGAGACTAGTCTGTGTCTTCATGTCTTGGGCCCCAGAGAAGGTTCAAGGCATCGTACACTCTACACAATCATGAAGACTCATTGGAAGTATCAAAGACATGCAGCTCTGCACATTTCTAGGTAGGAGAGTGACAACAGCAAGGGGCTAAGTGCTGAGCACCCTCTAGTGGATCTTATATCATTTCCAGCCATGCTAAACTCAGCTGTTATAGCCTTTGTTTCTAATCTCCATTTGCTGTAAGGCATGAATGAGGAGGTACATTTATAAGTGGTGACATGCACACCTTAAAGAATAAACCAGCGTGTCAGCAAAACTAAGGAATTGATGACTGGTGACATGCACACCTTAAAGATTAGATCAGCACATTATCAACTTTAGGAAGGGTGCTAAGGAGTGACACGCACACCACTCTCCAAAATAATAATCAACGGGTGTTGTGACTTTGGCATTAACTGAAGAGATGCTCACCTGCGGTGAGTGTACTTATGGTGACATGAACGCCATGTTAAGATCGACAACAGTATGCTATGACTAAATAGTACTCATTATTTTATGTTTCATTCTATCTCTAATTTCTCTGTGGAGGACATTTTAAACGGTGACCCGCACACCAACATCACTGCCCTTACACTGTGTCTAAATTCAATATTGGCTTTATTTTTTCTTGTGATTTTTACACAGTATTGTCTTTGTTTTTTTGTTATTTTTTGGGGGCAAAAATTACCTGTAAGGGTGTTGAAACTCTGAAGAACTTATTGTGAGGGTCCAGTTTAAATGTAAGTGCACGGAATGGTTCAGTCATGCATTTCAACTGTTTTAATATTTAATTTTTTGATATTGTAGTAACTACTGTCCACCACGCAGTCTGTAAATCCACCTCCTCCATTTTTAGAGGTGACTGGTAAGCCACCCGTAATGTGGAAGTCATGGTTTGATGCATTTGAAACTTTTCCGGGTGTTATTGGGACATTCAGTTTCAGACATGAAAGAAAACAATATGTATTGCTACACTCTCTAGGGTTTCAAGGGCATTCTGTTTTTATGCGCTTTCCAGATTCTTAAGTGAATGAGGGAGAGGTGTTGGATGAATAAATGGCGGGAGTTTGGTGACTGGAAAAGAGATTTGATGTATAAACCAGTTTAGTTGTACTGCAGCACAAATGTTTCATGAGAAAACAAATTACAGGTGAAAATGTTGATACTTTCATGACTGCATTGAAGATTTTACAGATCAGTTGGTGCACAACCAGTCCATTAGTCATTATTCAGATAGATCTACCAAGCAGAAGTTGTTGTGTTTGGGTAACCCATCTTTAGAGGAGACTCTGTAGATTGCAAAGTTCACTGGAATGCCCCATCTGTCTATTAAGGAATTAGATAACCGTGCAGAAGGCATAAATGTGGTTCAACATAGGGAAGTAAAAAACACTAGAGAAAGTAATAGCCCAAAAGAGGGATCCAATCAGATGAGAAGTTTTTCAGTAAAGCCCAGATCTGTTTCAGGTGTGGTAATCCTCCACATACCAAAGTGGAACGAGTAGGTCCAGCTAGGTATGTATTTTGCAGGAATTGGGGCAAAATGGGCCATTTCTCGAAAGTTTGTCGAGGGCAGAAAAGACAGAAAGACATAGGTGGTCATTACAACCCTGGCGGTTGGTGTTAAAGCGGCAGTAAGACCGCCAACAGGCCGGCGGAAAAAAAATGGAATCACGACCGTGGCGGAAACCACCAACATAGACAGCCACTTTAACATTCCGACCGCCACGGCGGTACAAACAAACAGCGTGGCGGTCAGCGCCAACAGACAAGCGGAGGACAATGTACCGCCCACAGTATCACAACCTACCAATCCGCCACCTTTTCCGGGGCGAATTCACCACGAACAAAAACACGGCGGAAACAGGACTTCAAAGGGAAAACGCTCACCTCTACACACCCCACGAGGAATCAGGACACCATGGAACCCGAGCTCCAGATCCTGCCAGCCTTTATCTTCTTGCTTCTCTACCAGGAGCACGAACGCCGGCGGCGAAGACCACGGTGAATACTGCACCTATGACACAGGTGAGGGAAAAAACAGGGACACACACACCCCCACCCCCACCCCCACGCTCACCCACTACAACACACACACTAATACATCATGATACATTACAGTTGCACCCCTCAAACCCCCTGTAAGAATGCAAAGACAAAAGGAAATTAGTGTAACCATTGTAATATATTAAAATCCAGTACGCAAAAATATATATACACTATAAACAAATATATACACCAAGAATAGTAGTCCAGGTAGTGCTCCTTTGTAGTCCGTGGAACACTGGGCCCACACGGCATGGACGAGGCCCACACTCAATCCCCGAACATGAAGGAGAGAACACTGCAGGGGCATCAGATAGCAATAAAACAGGCACCTCAGGGGGAAGGGAAAGGGGGGGCACCTCAGCCGGTTGAGTGCACGACGCCAAATCCACGAGGGGGCCACATGCCCACTGTTCAATCCTGGGGAGTGCAAAGCCACAGTCTCTCAAGTCTCTACAGTGGGTGGTTTGCCCACTGTCCCATTCTGGGGAGTGCAAAGCCACAGTCTCTCAAGTGGATAACATTCTCCACTGGTTCTGGAGGGGGCCTTGTGCCCAGAGTGCTTCATCCTGCCAAGGACTGAGGTAGTGGATGCCTTACTCCACTGGTTCTGGAGGGGGCCTGGTGCCCAGAGTGCTTCATCCTGCCAAGGACTGAGGTAGTGGATATAAATCTCCACTGGTTCTGGAGGGGGCCAGGTGCCCAGAGTGCTTCATCCTGCTCGTGACGGACTCAGGAGCATCAGTGCCCTTGGCGCTCATGGGCCAGTGGTGCTTGTGGCGGCGGTGTCCTGTTCAGCAGTGCTTGTGGGTGCAGTGTCCTGTTTAGCGGTGCTTATGGTGGCGGTGTCCTGTTCAGCGGTGCGTGTTGCAGCGGGGTCCTTGGCAGTGACTCAGCTGCTGGCGGTCCTGTCTGGCCCAGCGGGGCTGGTGCTGGCGGTCCTGGCTGGCCCAGCGGGGCTGGTGCTGGCGGTCCTTTCTGGCACAGCGGGGCTGGTGCTGGCGGTCCTGTCTGGCCCAGTTGGGCTGGTGCTGGCGGTCCTTTATTGCCCAGCGAGGCTGGTGCTGGCGGTCCTTTCTGGTCCAGCGGGGCTGGTGCTGGTGGTCCTTTCTGGCCCAGCGGGGCTGGCGCTGGCGGTCCTGTCTGGCCCAGCGGGGCTGGTGGTCCTTTATGGCCCAGCGGGGCTGTTGCTGGCAGTCCTGTCTGGCCCAGCGGGGCTGGTGCTGGCGGTGGGCTCCTGGGCAGCGGGGATGATAGCGGTGGCCTCCTGGGCAGCGGGGATGGTGCTGGCGGTGGGTTCCTGGGCAGCGGGGATGATGGCGGTGGCCTCCTGGGCAGCGGGGATGATGCTGGTGGTGGCCTCCTGGGCAGCTGGGCTGGTGTTGGCGGTGGGCTCCTGGGCAGCGGGGATGATGGCAGTGGGCTCCTGGGCAGCGGGGATGATGGCGGTGGCCTCCTGGGCAGCAGGAATGATGGCGGTGACCTCCTGGGCAGCGGGGATGATGGCGGTCTTCTCCGCCGTGCTGTTCTTCCCAGACCTGATGAGTTTCTTGTGCCCCTTCCCCACCTTGGAAGGTGTCGCAGCTGACTCCACACTCCCACCTAAACCCCTGGGAGCGGCTTTGGTGGCTGGAGTCTTCCCCCTCTCCCGCCGGGCATTGGCCAACTTTTGATGCTTGACAGGTGGGGGACTGTCTGTGCTGTGGCTCCGTGCCACACTGGCTGGCCTGCTGTCCGGTGCACTCCAGATTCCGGTGACTACAGGCATCACTGGTCCCAGAGATGTTGTGGCTGAGGTGCTAGGTTGGGACCTGGAGAGTCGGCCCTAGGAGACTGACGGGGTGGGGGAGGTGAGGGAAAGAGGTCAAGGGTGGACAGGAAAAGTTTCTTGGGAACACTAGGACGTGTAGCTGGAGGGAGTTTGGGAGGTGTTCGTTTGGTGACATTGGGTGAAGGTGCATGCGCTCTAGGCTGTCGTCAGGTGGATGGCTGTTGGGTGGGTGTGTGCCTGCGTTTGTGTATCTTGGGAGGTGGCGTCACAGTCACACTGGGAGAGGACACAGGGGACGTGTGAATGGTAGTGGGGGTGGTGACTGCACGCGAGCGGGGTGTGGTGGTGTGTGTGCTGGTGATGGAAGTAGTGGCTGTAGATATAGTGCATGCAGGTGTGAGTGGAGATGAAACTGGGAGCGAGACGAGGAGGAGGGGGACACAGTGGAGGCAGTGTATGTTGGTGTGTCTGCATGTGTGTGATGCTTGTGTGAGTGCCTGTGCGATGTGTGGTGCTTATGTTTGCAGCAGGGGTGACTGGGGCAGGCCCTGAGGTGCCTGGGGCAAAGGTGATGCCCACCGTCCTGGGTGAGCGGGCACGGGGCAAAGGCTGAGGGGCTGCTGGGAGGGCGGTGCTGGTAGGGGAGGTGGTGGCTGTACCTGTAGATGTGGGGGGCACAGATGTGGCTGCCACCACAATGGAGCTCCCATCAGAGGACGAGTCCATATCACTGGTGTCAGCTCCTGTCCCTGCCGTGGAGCTCCCCTCTCCCTCCGTCCCACTGGTGAATTACGAGTTCGTAGTCTCGCCCTCCAGGGCCATGTGGGATGCACCTCCCTCCTGCTCCGGTGCTACTGCTCCTCCGCATGATGATGCTAATGCACACAAGAACATGGAGACCACAAAAAGGGGGGGAACGACGGAAGAAAGACATGCTGAGTGCATGCTTTACCGCTACCGTTGGCGGACACGACAGACACAGAAGCCCCCTGCACTACGCCGCGCACTTGGGGTCCACTTGGGGTCCACTGTTCAATCCCTGGGACATGGCCTACAAGGCTATGGCTGACATCTGCACACATGGATGTCACAGGAGCCTGACTAGGTGTACTTGGCACTGTACACAGGTGGGGTGGGGTGCCACAGAGTCTGCCAGAGCAAGGGGACCTAACTAGCACACTTGCCCTGGCCTAGGGAAACCCACAGTGCACCTCCTCCAAACAGACATCTCCACTGCGTGCAAAATCTGCTGAATGAGAGTCTACTCACCCCCTTGTGGCTGCTGTGATGCCCTCAAGCGTCCATCCAACTCCGGGTACTCCACCGCCAAGATCCTGAACATCAGGGGGGTCATGGTGCGACGGGCACCCCTCCCACGTTGGTAGGCCATCCCCAGCTGGGCCTCCGCCGTCTTCTTGCTCCAGTGGCGAATGTCCTCCCATCTCTTACGGCAGTGGGTGCTCAGTCTGTGATAGACTCCCAGGGTCCAAACGTCCTTGGCGATGGCACGCCAGATGTCACGCTCTTCTGGTGGGCGCTGACCTACATGAATTGCACTGGGGAAAAAGGAAAGTTATTACCAACTGCACCATCACAGTCATTGGCCCCCATCCCTACCCTTGCCATGTTGCACATGCACTCACCATCGTTTCATGTATGCCTCAATCTCCCCCCCCATCTTTCATCCACCCCACTCCACACAGGCATAGCCCACACAGCATGCTCCCAGTGCACTTACCTGTTTGTCTGGAGGACCGTAGAGTAGCGTGCACTGGGGGAGGACCCCATCCACCAGTTTCTCCAACTCCTCCAATGCGAAGGCAGGGGCCCTTTCCCCAGACGCACGAGCCATTGTCTCTTCCAGACTGACGTCACAGCAGCACTTACAGTGTAGGTCCTCTCCTGTCGAAGATCAGGTATTGAGTGATTGAACAGATAGAAAATGGCGGCCACGTCCGCGGTGGTGTGCACCGTCACTGCCGGCGTACATCGTCATTGGCTCCTGGGACCCAGAGGGTCCAATGTTCACCAATGCAGAATTGCGTAGCGGTCTTCGACCGCCTACCGCGACGGTGCACAACGCAAGCGCTGTTACCTCACATCCCATTGTCCCACTTTACAGGTCAGGCAGCTGCCATTTCAGGGGCCCACATGGCTTAATTTTTAACTGCAGCACACATACCTAGGCCTTGCCTCAACACTCATACACGCCAAATTTTGGATTATGATTAGTGTTCTGTGTAAGCTGTGGGTACGTACCTCTGAGTTGGTTGACTCTTTTCTCGCTGTTGTCCTTCATAGGCACCGTTCGCTGGGACATGTGAGGAGATGGCGGCATCCTCCAGTGTACAGACCACTGGTGGATCTGTCGACAATGGAGGAAAGACATGTGATCATCACCTAGAGGCAAGATCGTGCCACAATCCTGGAACTGTGTGCCCAGCTAGAGCCAGACCTGATGTCAGCTATATCCGCCATCCCACAGGAATCCCCCCTCTAGTGCAGGTGCTGTCAGTACTCCATTTCCTTGCAAGTGGGTCATTTCAAACAACAGTGGCCATAGCATCAGGGATGTCCCAGCCTATGTTTTCCAACGTGTTGTCCAGAGTGTTGTCTGCCCTGCTGAAACACATACAGAGCTACATCGTTTTCCCTCAGGTGGAGGATTTGCCTACAGTGAAAGGTGATTTCTATGCCCTGGGACATATCCCCAACATCATAGGTGCCATTGATGGGACACATGTGGCTTTGGTGCCCCCCGCAGGAGTGAACAGGTGTACAGACACCGGAAGAGTTATCATTCGATGAATGTGCAGATGGTGTGTTTGGCAGAGCAGTACATCTCCCATGTGAATGCCAAATTTCCTGGCTCAGTGCATGATGCTTACATCCTGCGGAATAGCAGCATCCCTTATGTGATGGGTCAACTCCAGAGGCACCGTGTGTGGCTATTAGGTGAGCACCTGGAAGCAAGTCAGTGGGAATGGTTGTCTGGGTCTGGGGATATCCCTACAGGTTAGTGTGTGTCTAACAGTTGTCCCTCGCCATTTGCAAGTGACTCTGGTTACCCCAACCTGTCATGGCTACTGACCCCAGTGAGGAATCCCAGGACAAGGGCAGAGGAACGCTACAATGAGACCCATGGGCGGACTCAGAGGATTATAGAGCGGACCTTCGGCCTCCTGAAGGCCAGGTTCAGGTGCCTCCATATGACTGGTGGATCCCTATTCTACTCACCAAAGAAGGTGTGCCAGATCCTCGTGGCCTGCAGTATGCTTCACAACTTAGCTTTGCGACGACAGGTGCCTTTTCTGCAGGAGGATGGTCCAGATGGAGGTGTTGTGGCAGCTGTGGAGCCTGCGGAGAGCGAAGACGAGGAAGCAGAAGAAGAGGACATCGACAACAGGAACTCGGTTATCCTGCAATACTTCCCGTGAGACACAGGTAAGAATACAAACCTGCCTACTACATGTACTTTAACACTACTACTTCTCTACTGTGTGTCGTTTTCACCCCGTGTATGGTCACTGAGTTGTCTCTTTCCCTTATGATTTCACAGATGTGGGTCCCACTATGTGACATCTGCTGTGTTTCCTCATGGACTAGAGCTGTGTGACATAGGTATGTTGACATTTTACACTGTAATTGCTAATACACTATTTCGAAATCACAGACAGACTCCTGATTGTTTTGTGCTTTAAGGGTGTTTATTTCAGTGCTCAATATTGGAGGGGGTTGTAAAATGGTGAGGGGTGATGGTAGAGGAATGTCCATGGCAGAGTCCAGTCTATTAGTGTCACAGGTGAATTGCCCAAATCGGCATAGGAAGTGGAGATGGAGCAGTTTGAGGATGGACAGGGTGACAAGGTGGGACAGAAGGATGACATTCAGGGTGGTCTCATTTCTTGGCGGGGGTCTTGGCATCCTTCTCTGTCTTTGTCCTGGATTTCAGGGACTGTTTACGGGGTGGTTCTCCCTCTGCAGGGGGTAGGGTGCTGGTGTTGTGGTCCTGTGGCGATGCCTCCTGTCCACTAGCACCGGCAGAGGTGGTGGGCAGTTCATCGTCCAGGCTAGTGTCAGGGGCCCCTTGTTGTGCCACAGTGTCCCTCCTGGTGTTGAGGACTTCCTTCAGCACCCCTACGATGGTGCCCAGGGTGGCATTGTGCCCAGGGTGGAATTGATGGATCTGAGTTCCTCCCTGAAGCCCAAATACTGTTCCTCCTGCAGGCGCTGGGTCTCCTGAAACTTGGCCAGTACTGTTGCCATGGTCTCCTGGGAATGGTGGTAGGCTCCCATGATGTTGGAGAGGGCCTCGTGGAGAGTGGGTTCCCTTGGCCTCTCCTCCCCCTGTTGCACAGCAGCCCTCCCAGTTCCCCTGTGTTCCTGGGCCTCCGTCCCCTGGACCATGTGCCCACTGCCACTGCCCCCAGGTCCCTGCTGTTCTTGGGGTGGTGGCTTAGCCTGGGTTCCTTGTAGTGGTGGACACACTGCTGATTGACGTGTCCTGGGGACAGAGGTATGGGCCCACTGGGTGGGTGCTGTGCTGGTGTTTCCTGAGGGCGGAGGCTCTGTGGTGGCCTGTGACTGTGTCACTGGAACCGACTGTCCTGAGATCCCAGATGGGTCAGGCTGGTCATCTAGATCCAGTTGGACAGAGCTGCTGTCATCACTGTGCGCCTCTTCTGTTGGTGGTGTGGATATGTGTGGACCCTCCTGTCCGGTGACGTTGGGTAGGGGTCCTGCAGGGGTGTAAAGGCATGATTATTGCATCTGTGTGTGCCATGGTGTGCAATGGGTGGGTGACACTGTACCCCAGTGCTTTCATTCTTGTGTAGTGACCTTGTGTGATATTTGGTTTGGGGATCTGTGTGGGTATGTGTAGTGGACATGCATTGGTGATGGGTGTCCATGCTCTGTTGTTGCATGCAGGGCTTGGTGTTGGGATGTGTGGTTTGTGATAGTGGGACAGATCTGAGGAGTTGGAGTGATGGGGGTGAGGGTGGGGGTATGTGATAGCATGCAGGTAGGGTGGGGTATATGGTAGTTAAAGATTTGACTTACCAGAGTCCATTCCTCCAGCTACTCCTGCGAGGCCCTCAGGATGCGGTATAGCCAAGACCTGCTCCTCCCATGTTGTTAGTTGTGGGGGAGGAGGTGGGGGTCTACCGCCAGTCCTCTGAACCGCAATGTGGTGTCTTGAGACCACGGAATGCACCTTCCCCCGTAGGTCATTCCACCTCTTTCTGATGTCATCCCGTGTTCTTGGGTGCTGTCCCACTGCGTTGACCCTGTCCACGCATTCTGAGCCATAGCTCCATCTTCCTAGCTATGGAGGTGTGCTGCACCTGTGATCCAAATAGCTGTGGCTCTACCTGGATGATTTTCTCCACCATGACCCTGAGCTCCTCCTCAGAAAACCTGGGGTGTCTTTGCGGTGCCATGGGGTGGTGTGGATGATGTGTGAGGTGGTGTGCGTTGTGATGTGTGAGGTGATGTTTTGGGGTGTGTGGTGTTCTGTGTGTGGATGTGTATGAGTAATGGTGTTGTGTGCCTCTGTTTGCTGGTGTGGTCTTTGCTTTTCTGTCTCTCTGCTTCTTCCAAATTTTTGGTTGTAAGGGGTTGTGGGTAATGTGGGTGTGTGTTTTATATTGTATTGGGTGTGTGGGAGTGGTGTGTGTATGTGTATCAGGTGTGTGTATTTCGATTTGTTGAATGTGGTAGTGTTTTGTAAATGTGTGTGTATATTGAGGGCGGAGGTATGTACCGCCAATGGAACACTGCGGTTGAAAGACCGCTGCATGGATTCGTGGGTCGTGATAGTGTGGGAGTATTCCTGTTGCCGTGATGGTGGAGGTTTTGTGATCGCCAATTTATCACTGACCTTTGGTGTGGTGGACTTGTGTGGGTGTCTAGATTTTGGCAGATTCCGAGCTGTGGGTCGAAATAGCTGTGGGGGAATTCCACGGCCGCGGCGGTGTGTTTGCGGTCTTCTGCACGGCGGTAAGCAGGATTTACCGCCAATGTTGTAATGAGGGCCTATGTTATTTTGTGGGAGGAAGATCTTTGGAAAATCTATATAGCAATCAAGGGTCTTTACAATTTGGGATGTTTCACCATGGGCTTTTCAAACTGATATTGAGACCAGGAACTAAGGAACAAGTATCTGTTGTGAGTGAAAATACTGCTGACGTGCTCAGGATCAAATTCCCCTCTGTCTTCACTGGTAATCTGAGCACTATCAAGAGGTTCCAGAACAAGATTAAAGTTAAGGAGGTAGCAATTCACATCAAGCACAAGTTGCGTAGTGTACCATTTTCAGTCAGGGATGATCGGGGAAAAAATCGAAACCCTTTTATCAGAAAGAGATAATTGAGCCTTTAGAGTCTACCATATGGTTGTCACCACTGGTTGTTGTGTCAAAACGTAGTGGGGATTTAAGAGTCTGTGTTGCCTTAAGAAGCCTTAACAAAGCCGTTTGGGTGGACATGCATCCATTCCCCAAAATTCCAGAGCTTTTGGCACAAATTAGTGGGGCTAAATTATTTTATAAACGGAATTTAGTTTCTTCTTACCATCAGGTTGTGCTGGAATCCAGCTCCCGCCATTTCACTGTGTTTGTTTCTCCCACAACTATTTTCCAATTGTGCAGGATGCTTTTTGGACTGGCTTCCACCACATCAGTGTTTCAAGGGATCATGCACCAGTAGTTTCATGGGATGAGGGGTGGCTGCTTTCCAGGATGACGTTCTCATCTTTACATCCACACAAGAAGAACATAATGCCATACTTCAGTGGATGTTCATTTACCTACATGAAAGCCATGTGGATCTTAAAATTGACAAATGTGAATTTCTCAAAATCAAAGTAGAGTGTTGGGACCACTTAGATTTCGGTGATGGCATTGAACCCAGGCCAGGATTAGTAGAGGCCATAATTGATGCTCCTGCACCCAAGGACAAAGTGGGCTTGAGATCAGACATAAGAATGTGTGAATTTTACTCACGCTTCACACAACACTATGCTCCACACATTAAGCCCCTCACAGAAGTACTCAAGAAGGAAGTAACATTTGTTTGGGGTGACCTCTGCCAATGATCTTTTGAGTGAGCAAAAACGTATGTGAGTTCAAAAATATTTAAATCATTCAGCCCTAGTTTGTTGTGTTTCTGAAGGATTGATGCTAGCAATTAGGGTCTGGGTGCTTAACACATTATCATCTATGTATCAAGAGTTCTTACAAGGTCAGAAATACATTTTTCAATGATTGAAAAATAACTATTGGAATGTTGGTGGGCCAACCAGGAACTCAAACCGTACGTTGTGGGAAACTAAGTTCATGGTAAAAACTGATCACATTCCATTGGTGTAAATTATCTGTGGTGAAATTTAGGGAGCATACCCCACACATTGCCAGGCTTTCTACCTAATTGCTCCAATTTCATTTTTATGTGGTACACATACAGCTTGTGAAAAATGTTAGAGTTGACTGTCTGTCCAGATTTCCTGTTAGGTCAGTGACCAATTCTGAGAGTGAAGAATTGAGTGTGGAATGTTGTTTGATTGTTTCTGCGGACATAAAAGAAATGGATGCTCTCTCTAAGGATGAATGGATGGAGGAGCTGTTGCTGGATGAAACCCTTAAGCAAATAATGATGCATGTGAAGAGTGGTAGACCAAAATAGAAATGGGTTGAGTCTTCATACCAGCTATTCTGGAAAATAAATGATAAGCTGTTATTGTAGGATGGATTGTTGATGCGAGGAGAGAAGCTTTTACCACATGCAGGGGTCAGGCTCAGGAGCATCAAGACTGCCTATGACTGGCATTTGGGAAGCACAGAAAGACAGACATTCTGATGGCCAGCTATGGACAGGGGGTTGACCAGTTCATTGGAGAGTGTGTAATTTGTGCCTCATCAGAAAAATATCTGATTGTAAGGAAAACCCCTTTGTAGCGGATTGAGTGTTCGAGTAAATCTTGGGAAAAAGTAGGTATTGATTTAGTTGGGATTTTCATTGTTTTACCTCCATCCTCACATTTTGCACAGATGTTAATAGACTACTACTCTAAATGGCCAGAGGTTACGTTTATAGCTGAACCCAACGCTTAGTGGTTCTTGAGTTCTTGAATTACATCTTTCTTCATGAAGGATTTCTCCAGCTTCTTGTGTCAGACGATGGGGGTTCAGTTTTGGAATGAGAAAGTCAAAGAACTCCTGAAGGCTGGGAATATTAAACACCTTAAAACATGTTTATTTCACCCCCAGGCCAATGGACAAATTGAACGCCTAAATTGTGTTTTGGCTCAGTGTGTAGGCTGGGCTGTTGCAAACAGATGCACTGTGAGCAAGGCAGTGCACAGCATGCTGTGGTTCTAATCTACCAGCCCTCATTCCTCAACCCAGAGGTCTCTGTTTATGCTTTTGAAGTGAAGGATTTGTTCAATGGAAGTCTGACCTGGTTATGGGTAGGTGGGTCAAGCAAGATGCATCACTGAGAGAGAAGGGTGTGGTGGTTAGGGCTAAACTATCTGAAGCCAAAGTCAAACAGAAGGAGGATTATGACAAACGCAACTGTGTGCACTGTCATGAGTTTAAGGTAGGTGACCTGGTCCATATAAAAGAAGGTGCTTTCGTAAGGAGAGGTGAGGAGAAGTTTGGTGACCAGTGGTTATTGGCAAGGTTGCTTGTCAACTGTATTATCGTTTTCACTTTTATTTTTGTTCCTTTTTTTGGTATATTATTTATTGTTATTTGATGTGTTTGCTTTATAAAAGGAAAAGTAATGTAATGTTCTGTAAAGTGTACCAACATTCTCTGCCCTGGAATGAGATGATATTGGAGTGGAGAATGTTGACATTTGAGTGCGCATGACAGTTGGGAGAGACAGAGGAAGAAATTGTTTGGCAAAACCTGTTGCACCTCCATGGCAGCTCCTTACACTATTAATAATAATAACGTTTCCTAGTTCCATTTACTTAAGTTCCTCTTCATCCATCTGACGAATCCTTTGTTGCTACATAAACTTTATTACCCTCTTTCAACTAAATCTTGCCCTCCCTGTTTCACTTAGCATACCAAACATTTTTCTGACACTGATGAGGAAGCTATTTGATACTTTATAGAAAATGTGTCCTCATTTTAGCTTTCTAGGATGCTAAAAATAATTAATGTGCCTAAATGAACCACCTCATTTCATTCCTTTTTAAAATAAATACTTCTAGTTTTGTAGCTTTGATTCCATCAAGATGATATCTAGGTGTGCCACAGTATGTGCATCAATACATAATTTTAGATCTCCAAACGTTTATTTAAACACTGTGATGAAGCTGCTGTAGAACAGTGGAGAATCAACTGATTGGCTGCTGCTGCTGTTGGAAGTATCTATTTCACTCAGCATCTCAGACTTTTTTTTAACTAAAATTGATCAAGGGAACATTTTTGAATTTACATAATATTGGTCCCAATTTAAGCTTTCTAGAGCACTAACCACAATGTGTTAGACACAATGAAACCCCTTATTTTGTTCATTTGCTGCAGACTCCTCTGTAGGAAATGTTTTCATTTTTAAAGATTTGATACCATCATGATGCCATTCAGGTATTAGCACTCTGTTGGTCATAAGAACAATGTGAAGAAGTTGCAGTAGAACTCTGATGACTCAAGTGACAGGCTAGTACTGCTGTTTAAAGTAAATATTTCACTCAAAAAATCAGACTTTGATTTCACATGGCTGAGGAAGTTAGTTTGAACCTATAGATAATATTTTCTCATTTTCACTTCTGGAGCACTAGTATCGTTCACAACTCCCATGGGAAAGTTGTTAGAGAAAACTGTTTTCTCTTCAACGTGAGTGTTCTAATCCCTGCAGAAGATCATTATTTTCCATAGGGTAAAATCACTTTAGAACACACCATAAATCCTAAAATTAGAATTGTACCACCAACAAATGATTCACATTATGACTAAAATCTGTTATCCATCTTCAATTGTCCTGCTTTTTGTGACCCTCAAAAAACAGACTTTCACTACAATCTGGTAACAGTTGCCATAATGTTCATGTTGTGGCCAACTAATCACACATGCTCCTGGGGTCAGGTTGTGCTCACCCTGCCATTTGCTTTTTTACATTTATTTTCAGAATGCAGGGACCATGAACCTATGTCCTGTAATAGCTGCCTCAACATATTGTTCATGTTGTTGCCAGCCTATTAGGATTAGTCAATCTCCATAAAATCAGCTATTTAGAGCATATCTGGGCACCAACGGTCCAGGGTGCATATTTACAAGCCCATTAGCATAATTTGTTTTACATTAATGTTGCATTAGAAGGCCAAAAATGCTGTGCTATGTTGACAAAGTGGTGCAATGCATGCATTGCGCCACATTGTAACCCTTTGCGCTACAATATGCTTGTGCCAGGCATAATGTATGCAAAGGGGGCTTTCCCCCGTCAGGGGTGCTGAAAAAATGAAGCAAGAAAATTTAACAGATTTCCTTGCGTCATTTTTTTTGGCACTTTTTATGCCTGCTCAGAGCAGGCATTAAAAGGGGGCATGCCATTGATTACAATAGGCCCCTATGTGCTCTGCAGGAGTAGCGGCAAAAATTTGACACTACTCCTGCACAGTGCATCAATAGAGTAAAAACAAAAATGACTCTATTGCCCCCTACCCTGCACCATGGTATGCCGTATTTTAAATATGGCACACACATGGTGGCAGTAGGGGGGCGCTAAAGGGCGCAAGAAATGTGGCGCTGCATTTTTCTTAAATATGCCCGCAGATATCCTTAACTTTTTCTGGTGAATAACACCATCATAACTACTGGAGTGCCTTTTTAAATGCTAATATCTCGAAAACTACTGAATGGATTTACAACAAATAACAAAAGGCACACTTTCTGAGTAAAGTTCTACATTTCTGCTACATTTAGTGTAATTCCACTCACCTGTTTATTGGAGAGCAAACTTTCTTGTGGGAATTAAAATTGGAAAGCAATGTAGTTGCACATTTTCTTTCTTAGCCCTCGTTTAAAAAAATCAGTTTGAAATGTCCCATGAAGGACCCAGCGAGGATGAACTTTTTTGGGGGAAAGTTTTGTGCAGATTCATGGAATGGTGCTAGAGTTATGAATAAAATAAAATAAATACCTTACCTATTTAAAGTCTGTCATAATAACTATAGTACTGCTATTGCTGCCAAAGAGATAGATAGATAGATAGATAGATAGATAGATAGATAGATAGATAGATAGATAGATAGATAGATAGATAGATAGATAGATAGATAGATAGATAGATAGATAGATATCTTTAGGCCAGTTTGTTTGGTCCAATATGACCCAAAGCCAATTAATCTTTGTTTGCAACATGTATGGCCACTGTCCTTGGAAATACAGAAACTAGATATCTCTAACAGCTCACTGACTTGCCAAGTACTTATTTAACTTTCAGGACGTAGCAATGTTGAATATTCATGTCCTAATGATGGAGGTGTGAGGTAAAACACTTAGGCCCATATTTATACTTTTTTAGCGCCGCATTTGCTCTGTTTTTTTTACTTAAAAGCGGTGTAAACTTAAAAATATAATTGTATTTTGCGTCAAAAAGCGCCGCAAATGCGGCGCTAAAAAGCATAAATATGGGCCTTAGTTCAGCTAACACATGTATCACTCCCAATAAATATATTGGCCAAGCAATGTTATTCTTTCTGTAAAAGATATGACTTCCATTTTTAACATATGGTTATGTTCAGTAAATAAGCAGTTTTACAAATAATCATTTCAGAGGTTAAGGCTCTTATTGATACTGTATCACTAAAGCATGCTCATTGGTGTCAAGGATGCAATGCTACTAGGTTTAGATTTACCTAAGGCTATCGTCTGTAGGACCTCCATATTACTACTTACTCAGTTTACTCTGTGCAGATAACCGTTTGTCCCAGAGTGCCTCATCAGTCACTTCCAGTAGCGAAATGCAAAACGATGGAGCACCCCTGCAGAATGTGAAGATCAAATCAAATCAAATCATTAACATTTATAAAGCGCGCTACTCACCCGTGCGGGTCTCAAGGCGCTAGGGGAAAAGGGGGGGTTATCGCTGCTCGAACAGCCAGGTCTTTAGGAGTCTCCGGAAAGCGGAGTGGTCCTGGCTGGTCCTGAGGCTGGTGAGGAGGGAGTTCCAGGTCTTGGCCGCCAGGAAGGAGAAAGATCTCCCACTCGCCATGGAGCGGCGGATGCGAGGGACAGCAGCGAGTGCGAGGCCAGAGGAGCGGAGGAGGCGGGTGGGGACGTAGAAGCTGAGGCGTCTGTTGAGGTATTCCGGTCCCTTGTCGTGGAGGGCTTTGTGTGCGTGGGTGAGAAGTCGGAAGGTGATCCTTTTGCTGACTGGGAGCCAATGCAGGTGTCTCAGGTGTGCGGAGATGTGGCTGCTGCGGGGTATGTCGAGGATGAGGCGGGCCGAGGCGTTTTGAATGCGTTGCAGGCGATTTTGGAGTTTGGCTGTGGTCCTGGCGTAGAGTGTGTTGCCGTAGTCCAGGCGGCTCGTGACGAGGGCGTGGGTCACAGTTTTTCTGGTGTCGGCGGGGATCCAGCGGAAGATCTTGCGGACCATGCGGAGGGTGAGGAAGCAGGCGGAGGACACGGCGTTGACTTGCTTGGTCATGGTGAGAAGAGGGTCCAAGATGAAGCCGAGGTTGCGGGCGTGGTCTGTGGGGGTCGGTGCGGTGCCGAGGGCCGTGGGCCACCAGGAGTCGTCCCAGGCGGACGGGGTGTTACCGAGGATGAGGACTTCCGTTTTTTCATAGTTCAGCTTTAGGCGGCTGAGCCTCATCCAATCTGCGACGTCCTTCATACCCTCTTGTAGGTTGGTCTTGGCGCTGGCGGGGTCCTTGGTGAGGGAGAGTATAAGTTGGGTGTCGTCAGCGTAGGAGGTGATGATGATGTCATGCTTGCGTACGATGTTGGCGAGGGGGCTCATGTAGACATTGAAGAGTGTCGGGCTGAGTGATGAGCCTTGAGGTACGCCGCAGATGATCTCGGTGGGTTCTGAGCGAAACGGAGGGAGGTAAACTCTTTGGGAACGGTTTGCGAGGAAGGAGGCGATCCAGTCCAGGGCCTGGCCTTGGATCCCGGTGGAGCGGAGGCGGGTGATTAGGGTGCGGTGACAGACGGTGTCAAAGGCAGCCGAGAGGTCGAGAAGAATGAGGGCGACTGTTTCACCGTTGTCCATCAGGGTTCTGATGTCGTCTGTGACTGAGATGAGGGCGGTTTCAGTGCTGTGGTTGGTTCGGAATCCGGTTTGTGAGGGGTCGAGCAGGTTGTTGTCTTCCAGGAAGGTGGTCAGCTGTTTGTTGACGGTCTTCTCTATTACTTTGGCTGGGAAAGGCAGAAGAGAGATGGGGCGGAAGTTTTTCAGGTCGCTCGGGTCAGCCGTAGGTTTCTTTAGTAGGGCGTTGACTTCGGCGTGTTTCCAGCATTCGGGGAAGGTAGCAGAAGAAAAAGAAGAGTTGATGACGGTCTGGAGGTGCGGGGCGATGATGTCGTCGGCTTTGTTAAAGATGAAGTGCGGGCAGGGGTCCGAAGGGTCGCCGGAGTGGATAGAGTTCATGATGGATTTGGTTTCTTCCGTGTTGATGTGGGTCCAGTTGTTGAGGGTGATGGCCGGGGATGCGGGTTCGGTGGTGTTTGGTTGGGTCTGGTGTCCGAAGCTGTCGTGGAGGTCGCTGATCTTGCGATGGAAGAAAGTGGCGAGGGATTCGCACAAATCCTGTGAGGGCATGACGGTGTTGGCGTTGGCGCTGGGGTTGGAGAACTCCTTGACGATGCTGAAGAGTTCTCTGCTGTTGTGGCTGTTTTTGTCCAGTCTGTCGGTGAAAAAGTTCCTTTTGGCAGCGCGGATCAGGTGGTGGTGTTCGCGGGTAGCGTTCTTGAGGGCGGTCATGTTGTCAGCAGTGTGGTCCTTGCGCCAGGCTTTCTCAAGGGCGCGACAAGTTTTCTTTGATTCTTTGAGGGTGTCAGAGAACCAGAGAGGTTATTTGGTGTTGGTCTGTCGATGCATGCGTTTGAGGGGAGCAAGGTTGTCTGCGCAGTTGGAGATCCAGTTTGTGAGGTTGAGGGCTGCGTCGTTGGGGTCGGTGGTGAGGGTGGGTTGGTTGGCGGCGAGTGCGGAGAAGAGTTGCTCTTCAGGGATCTTGTTCCACTGTCGACGAGGGATGGGTTGAGTGCGGAGGTGGCGGATCTCGCGTCGGAATGTGAAGTGGACGCAGCTGTGGTCGGTCCAGTGTAGGGCGGAGGCGTGGCTGAAGAAGACGTGTTTGCTGGCGGAGAAGATAGGGTCGAGCGTGTGTCCGGCGATGTGGGTGGCGGTGTTCACCAGTTGTTTGAGGCCGAGGTTGGCGAGGTTGTCGAGCAGGGTGGTGGTGTTGGGGTCGTTGTTTTGTTCCAGATGGAAGTTGAGGTCGCCTAGGAGGATGTAGTCCGGTGAGGCGAGGGCGTGCGGGGAGATGAAGTCGGCGATGGCGTAGCTGAAAGGGGCGCGTGGTCCGGGAGGACGGTAGACGAGGGATCCTCTGAGGGTGGTCCTCGGGTCGGTGCGAATCTGAAAATGCAGGTGTTCAGCGGCGAGAGGGGTGTCTTCGGTGGAGGTGGTGACGCTGATGGAGTCTTTGAAGACGATGGCGATACCTCCTCCTGCTTGGTTGGTGCGGTCTTTCCTGGAGATCTTGTAGCCTTCGGGGATGGCAGTGGCGATGTCTGGAGCAGAGGAGGCGTTCATCCAGGTCTCCGTGATGAAGGCGACGTCCGGTGCTGTGGAGTCCAGGAGGTCCCAGAGTTCAACGGCGTGTTTGTGGATGGAGTGAGCGTTGATTAGGATGCACTTGAGGTGGTTGATGGCGCGTGGGCTTGTGGTCGTGGTAGTTGCGTGGTGGAAGATGCGTTTGCAGGAGTTGCAGGCGAAGGGTCCATGGGTGCGTTTGGGGTGAGCTTGGAAGCAGGTTGTTGGAGCGTCCTGGGTTGAGGGCGTGGAGGGTGGTGGGGTCGTAGCGGATCAGCGGGGCTTGGGAGAGCTGGGGACCAGGGGTCGTGGCGCTGGGCGTGGACCAGGCGTGGACGGGTGCAGACGGGCTTGCCTCTGGCGCGCCTCCGGCACGCCAGCGGCGCGGTCGCGCAGCGGCCGCCATATGAGGTAGGAGGGGGGGGAGGGGTCAGCTGGGGGCGAATGGGAGCTGGGGGGCGGGGGCGTGCAGGAGGTCGCGGCGGGAAAGCGCGAGGGAGGGGGGGGACAGGTAGAGTGAGAAGAGCTGGGGGGGGGGTTTAAGGGTGGAGGGGGGTGAGTGTTAGGAGGTTTAGGAGATTAGGGAGAAAGATAGGAGTAGGGTTGTGAAGATAGGGGAGGGGGGGTTGTAGAGGTGGGTGAGGGTGAGAGGTAGAGTGAGAGGATAGGAAGATAGGTAATAGAGAGGCTGGCGGGAGGGGGGGAGAGATAGAGAAATAGATAGTGAAAATAGATAGATAGAGAAATCGATAGATAGAGAAATAGATAGAGAGATAGGAAGATAGGAGGAGGTGGAGAGTGAGGGAGTTAGATAGTGGGATAGAGAGATAGAGAGATAGGTAGATAGGAGGAGTGAGGGAGGTAGATAGTGAACGGGTTAGATAGGGGAGATAGAGAGGGGGATGCGAGTGAGGGAGGGGGATGAGGCAGGAGCAGGAGGGTAGGCGCGGGGAGAAGAAGACGGAGGAGGCAGAAGAGCCGAAGGCAGAAGATAGAAGACAGAAGACCGGAAGAACAGAAGAACAGAAGAACAGAAGACCGGAAGAACAGAAGAAAGGAAGACCGGAAGAACAGAAGAACACAGAAGAACACAGAGGAACACAGAGGAACACAGAAGAACACAGAAGAACACAGAAGAAGATACAGAAAACGAAGAACAGAGGGCAGAAGACCACAGAAGAAGATGAGGAAGAAGAGAAGAAGAGAGAAGACGGGGAAAAGAAGAGTACAGAAGAAGATTACAGACGAGGAGCGAGGAGGAAGAACAGAGAAGAAGAAAAGAAGAAAAGAAGCAGGAGCAGGAGAGAAGGTGAGTAGCGCGGGGCAGAGCGAGGGGCTGGGAGGTGGGGGGTACTTACTGTGAGGTGGGTCTCAGGAACTCAGGAACCTGGAGGAGCTGGAGGAGCGGCAGGGGGAGCGACCTACCCTTGGGTCAAGGGTCGCTACCACTGTCGCGCAGCGGCCGCCATATGAGGTAGGAGGGGGGGAGGGGTCAGCTGGGGGCGAATGGGAGCTGGGGGCGGGGGCGTGCAGGAGGTCGCGGCGGGAAAGCGCGAGGGAGGGGGGGACAGGTAGAGTGAGAAGAGCTGGGGGAGGGGGGTTTA
The DNA here is from genome assembly GCF_031143425.1 of Pleurodeles waltl. NCBI lineage: Eukaryota > Metazoa > Chordata > Amphibia > Caudata > Salamandridae > Pleurodeles > Pleurodeles waltl. The sequence continues at coordinate 822,315,356 of NC_090438.1, read as the reverse complement.
AGGGTGGAGGGGGGTGAGTGTTAGGAGGTTTAGGAGATTAGGGAGAAAGATAGGAGTAGGGTTGTGAAGATAGGGGAGGGGGGGTTGTAGAGGTGGGTGAGGGTGAGAGGTAGAGTGAGAGGATAGGAAGATAGGTAATAGAGGGGGTGGCGGGAGGGGGGGAGAGATAGAGAAATAGATAGTGAAAATAGATAGACAGAGAAATCGATAGATAGAGAAATAGATAGAGAGATAGGAAGATAGGAGGAGGTGGAGAGTGAGGGAGTTAGATAGTGGGATAGAGAGATAGAGAGATAGGTAGATAGGAGGAGTGAGGGAGGTAGATAGTGAACGGGTTAGATAGGGGAGATAGAGAGGGGGATGCGAGTGAGGGAGGGGGATGAGGCAGGAGCAGGAGGGCAGGCGCGGGGAGAAGAAGACGGAGGAGGCAGAAGAGCCGAAGGCAGAAGATAGAAGACAGAAGACCGGAAGAACAGAAGAACAGAACAACAGAAGAACAGAAGAAAGGAAGACCGGAAGAACAGAAGAACACAGAAGAACACAGTAGAACACAGAGGATCACAGAGGAACACAGGAGAACACAGAAGAACACAGAAAAAGATACAGAAAACGAAGAACAGAGGGCAGAAGACCACAGAAGAAGATGAGGAAGAAGAGAAGAAGAGAGAAGACGGGGAAAAGAAGAGTACAGAAGAAGATTACAGACGAGGAGCGAGGAGGAAGAACAGAGAAGAAGAAAAGAAGAAAAGAAGCAGGAGCAGGAGAGAGTGTGAGTAGCGCGGGGCAGAGCGAAGGGCTGGGAGGTGGGGGGTACTTACTGTGAGGTGGGTCTCAGGAACTCAGGAACCTGGAGGAGCTGGAGGAGCTGCAGCGGCAGGGGGAGCGACCTACCCTTGGGTCAAGGGTCGCTACCACTGTCGCGCAGCGGCCGCCATATGAGTTTGGAGGGGGGGTAGGGGTCAGCTGGGGGCGAATGGGAGCTGGGGGGCGGGGGCGTGCAGGAGGTCGCGCAGGAAAGCGCGAGGGAGGGGGGGACAGGTAGAGTGAGAAGAGCTGGGGGAGGGGGGTTTAAGGGTGGAGGGGGGTGAGTGTTAGGAGGTTTAGGAGATTAGGGAGAAAGATAGGAGTAGGGTTGTGAAGATAGGGAGGGGGGGTTGTAGAGGTGGGTGAGGGTGAGAGGTAGAGTGAGAGGATAGGAAGATGGGTAATAGAGGGGGTGGCGGGAGGGGGGAGAGATAGAGAAATAGATAGTGAAAATAGATAGATTAGATAGAGAAATAGATAGAGAGATAGGAAGATAGGAGGAGGTGGAGAGTGAGGGAGTTAGATAGTGGGATAGAGAGATAGAGAGATAGGTAGATAGGAGGAGTGAGGGAGGTAGATAGTGAACGGGTTAGATAGGGGAGATAGAGAGGGGGATGCGAGTGAGGGAGGGGGATGAGGCAGGAGCAGGAGGGCAGGCGCGGGGAGAAGAAGACGGGGGAGGCAGAAGAGCCGAAGGCAGAAGATAGAAGACAGAAGACCGGAAGAACAGAAGAACAGAAGAAAGGAAGACCGGAAGAACAGAAGAACACAGAAGAACACAGAGGAACACAGAAGAACACAGAAGAACACAGAAGAACACAGAAGAAGATACAGAAAACGAAGAACAGAGGGCAGAAGACCACAGAAGAAGATGAGGAAGAAGAGAAGAAGAGAGAAGACGGGGAAAAGAAGAGTACAGAAGAAGATTACAGATGAGGAGCGAGGAGGAAGAACAGAGAAGAAGAAAAGAAGAAAAGAAGCAGGAGCAGGAGAGAAGGTGAGTAGCGCGGGGCAGAGCGAGGGGCTGGGAGGTGGGGGGTACTTACTGTGAGGTGGGTCTCAGGAACTCAGGAACCTGGAGGAGCTGGAGGAGCTGCAGCGGCAGGGGGAGCGACCTACCCTTGGGTCAAGGGTCGCTACCACTGTCGCGCAGCGGCCGCCATATGAGGTAGGAGGGGGGGAGGGGTCAGCTGGGGGCGAATGGGAGCTGGGGGCGGGGGCGTGCAGGAGGTCGCGGCGGGAAAGCGCGAGGGAGGGGGGGACAGGTAGAGTGAGAAGAGCTGGGGGAGGGGGGTTTAAGGGTGGAGGGGGGTGAGTGTTAGGAGGTTTAAGAGATTAGGGAGAAAGATAGGAGTAGGGTTGTGAAGATAGGGGAGGGGGGGTTGTAGAGGTGGGTGAGGGTGAGAGGTAGAGTGAGAGGATAGGAAGATAGGTAATAGAGGGGGTGGCGGGAGGGGGGGAGAGATAGAGAAATAGATAGTGAAAATAGATAGACAGAGAAATCGATAGATAGAGAAATAGATAGAGAGATAGGAAGATAGGAGGAGGTGGAGAGTGAGGGAGTTAGATAGTGGGATAGAGAGATAGAGAGATAGGTAGATAGGAGGAGTGAGGGAGGTAGATAGTGAACGGGTTAGATAGGGGAGATAGAGAGGGGGATGCGAGTGAGGGAGGGGGATGAGGCAGGAGCAGGAGGGCAGGCGCGGGGAGAAGAAGACGGAGGAGGCAGAAGAGCCGAAGGCAGAAGATAGAAGACAGAAGACCGGAAGAACAGAAGAACAGAACAACAGAAGAACAGAAGAAAGGAAGACCGGAAGAACAGAAGAACACAGAAGAACACAGTAGAACACAGAGGATCACAGAGGAACACAGGAGAACACAGAAGAACACAGAAGAAGATACAGAAAACGAAGAACAGAGGGCAGAAGACCACAGAAGAAGATGAGGAAGAAGAGAAGAAGAGAGAAGACGGGGAAAAGAAGAGTACAGAAGAAGATTACAGACGAGGAGCGAGGAGGAAGAACAGAGAAGAAGAAAAGAAGAAAAGAAGCAGGAGCAGGAGAGAGTGTGAGTAGCGCGGGGCAGAGCGAAGGGCTGGGAGGTGGGGGGTACTTACTGTGAGGTGGGTCTCAGGAACTCAGGAACCTGGAGGAGCTGCAGCGGCAGGGGGAGCGACCTACCCTTGGGTCAAGGGTCGCTACCACTGTCGCGCAGCGGCCGCCATATGAGTTTGGAGGGGGGGTAGGGGTCAGCTGGGGGCGAATGGGAGCTGGGGGGCGGGGGCGTGCAGGAGGTCGCGCAGGAAAGCGCGAGGGAGGGGGGGGACAGGTAGAGTGAGAAGAGCTGGGGGAGGGGGGTTTAAGGGTGGAGGGGGGTGAGTGTTAGGAGGTTTAGGAGATTAGGGAGAAAGATAGGAGTAGGGTTGTGAAGATAGGGAGGGGGGGTTGTAGAGGTGGGTGAGGGTGAGAGGTAGAGTGAGAGGATAGGAAGATGGGTAATAGAGGGGGTGGCGGGAGGGGGGAGAGATAGAGAAATAGATAGTGAAAATAGATAGATTAGATAGAGAAATAGATAGAGAGATAGGAAGATAGGAGGAGGTGGAGAGTGAGGGAGTTAGATAGTGGGATAGAGAGATAGAGAGATAGGTAGATAGGAGGAGTGAGGGAGGTAGATAGTGAACGGGTTAGATAGGGGAGATAGAGAGGGGGATGCGAGTGAGGGAGGGGGATGAGGCAGGAGCAGGAGGGCAGGCGCGGGGAGAAGAAGACGGGGGAGGCAGAAGAGCCGAAGGCAGAAGATAGAAGACAGAAGACCGGAAGAACAGAAGAACAGAAGAAAGGAAGACCGGAAGAACAGAAGAACACAGAAGAACACAGAGGAACACAGAAGAACACAGAAGAACACAGAAGAACACAGAAGAAGATACAGAAAACGAAGAACAGAGGGCAGAAGACCACAGAAGAAGATGAGGAAGAAGAGAAGAAGAGAGAAGACGGGGAAAAGAAGAGTACAGAAGAAGATTACAGATGAGGAGCGAGGAGGAAGAACAGAGAAGAAGAAAAGAAGAAAAGAAGCAGGAGCAGGAGAGAGGGTGAGTAGCGCGGGGCAGAGCGAGGGGCTGGGAGGTGGGGGGTACTTAGTGTGAGGTGGGTCTCAGGAACCTGGAGGAGCTGCAGCGGCGGGGGAGCGACCCACCCTTGGGTCAAGGGTCGCTACCACTGTCGCGCAGCGGCCGCCATATGAGGTAGGAGGGGGGGAGGGGTCATTTGGGGGCGAATGGGAGCTGGGGGGCGTGCAGGAGGTCGCGGCGGGAAAGCACGAGGGGGGGGAACAGGTAGAGTGAGAAGAGCTGGGGGAGGGGGGTTTAAGGGTGGAGGGGGTGAGTGTTAGGAGGTTTAGGAGATTAGGGAGAAAGATAGGAGTAGGGTTGTGAAGATAGGGGAGGGGGGGTTGTAGAGTTGGGTGAGGGTGAGAGGTAGAGTGAGAGGATAGGAAGATAGGTAATAGAGGGGGTGGCGGGAGGGGGTAGAGATAGAGAAATAGATAGTGAAAATAGATAGATAGATAGAGAAATCGATAGATAGAGAAATAGATATAGAGATAGGAAGATAGGAGGAGGTGGAGAGTGAGGGAGTTAGATAGTGGGATAGAGAGATAGAGAGATAGGTAGATAGGAGGAGTGAGGGAGGTAGATAGTGAACGGGTTAGATAGGGGAGATAGAGAGGGGGATGCGAATGAGGGAGGGGGATGAGGCAGGAGCAGGAGGGCAGGCGCGGGGAGAAGAAGACGGAGGAGGCAGAAGAGCCAAAGGCAGAAGATAGAAGACAGAAGACCGGAAGAACAGAAGAACAGAAGAACAGAAGAACAGAAGAAAGGAAGACCGGAAGAACAGAAGAACACAGAAGAACACAGAGGAACACAGAGGAACACAGAAGAACACAGAAGAACACAGAAGAAGATACAGAAAACGAAGAACAGAGGGCAGAAGACCACAGAAGAAGATGAGGAAGAAGAGAAGAAGAGAGAAGACGGGGAAAAGAAGAGTACAGAAGAAGATTACAGACGAGGAGCGAGGTGGAAGAACAGAAAAGAAGAAAAGAAGCAGGAGCAGGAGACAGGGTGAGTAGCGCGGGGCAGAGCGAGGGGCTGGGAGGTAGGGGGTACTTACTGTGAGGTGGGTCTCAGGAACTCAGGAACCTGGAGGAGCTGGAGGAGCTGCAGCGGAAGGGGGATAAGGGGGAGCGACCTACCCTTGGGTCAAGGTTCGCTACCACTGTCGCGCAGCGTCCGCCATATGAGGTAGGAGGGGGGAAGGGGTCAGCTGGGGGCGAATGGGAGCTGGGGGCGGGGGCGTGCAGGAGGTCGCGGCGGGAAAGCGCGAGGGAGGGGGGGACAGGTAGAGTGAGAAGAGATGGGGGAGGGGGGTTTAAGGCTGGAGGGGGGTGAGTGTTAGGAGGTTTAGGAGATTAGGAAGAAAGATAGGAGTAGGGTTGTGAAGATAGGGGAGGGGGGGTTGTAGAGGTGGTGAGGGTGAGAGGTAGAGTGAGAGGATAGGAAGATAGGTAATAGAGGGGGTGGCGGGAGGGGGGGAGAGATAGAGAAATAGATAGTGAAAATAGATAGATAGAGAAATCACTAGATAGAGAAATAGATAGAGAGATATGAAGATAGGAGGAGGTGGAGAGTGAGGGAGTTAGATAGTGGGATAGAGAGATAGAGAGATAGGTAGATAGGAGGAGTGAGGGAGGTAGATAGTGAACGGGTTAGATAGGGGAGATAGAGAGGGGGATGCAAGTGAGGGAGGGGGATGAGGCAGGAGCAGGAGGGCAGGCGCGGGGAGAAGAAGACGGAGGAGGCAGAAGAGCCGAAGGCAGAAGATAGAAGACAGAAGACCGGAAGAACAGAAGAACAGAAGAACAGAAGACCGGAAGAACAGAAGAAAGGAAGACCGGAAGAACAGAAGAACACAGAAGAACACAGAAGAACACAGAGGAACACAGAGGAACACAGAAGAACACAGAAGAACACACAGAAAACGAAGAACAGAGGGCAGAAGACCACAGAAGAAGATGAGGAAGAAGAGAAGAAGAGAGAAGACGGGGTAAAGAAGAGTACAGAAGAAGATTACAGACGAGGAGCGAGGAGGAAGAACAGAGAAGAAGAAAAGAAGAAAAGAAGCAGGAGCAGGAGAGAGGGTGAGTAGCGCGGGGCAGAGCGAGGGGCTGGGAGGTGGGGGGTACTTACTGTGAGGTGGGTCTCAGGAACCTGGAGGAGCTGGAGGAGCTGCAGCGTCAGGGGGAGCGACCTACCCTTGGGTCAAGGGTCGCTACCACTGTCGCGCAGCGGCCGCCATATGAGGTAGGAGGGGGGGAGGGGTCAGCTGGGGGCGAATGGGAGCTGGGGGGCGGGGGCGTGCAGAAGGTCGCGGCGGGAAAGCACGAGGGAGGGGGGACAGGTAGAGTGAGAGGAGCTGGGGGAGGGGGGTTTAAGGGTGGAGGGGGGTGAGTGTTAGGAGGTTTAGGAGATTAGGGAGAAAGATAGGAGTAGGGTTGTGAAGATAGGGGAGGGGGGGTTGTAGAGGTGGGTGAGGGTGAGAGGTAGAGTGAGAGTGAGAGGATAGGAAGATAGGTAATAGAGGGGATGGCGGGAGGGGGGAGAGATAGAGAAATAGATAGTGAAAATAGATAGATAGAGAAATCGATAGATAGAGAAATAGATATAGAGATAGGAAGATAGGAGGAGGTGGAGAGTGAGGGAGTTAGCTAGTGGGATAGAGAGATAGAGAGATAGGTAGATAGGAGGAGTGAGGGAGGTAGATAGTGAACGGGTTAGATAGGGGAGATAGAGAGGGGGATGCGAGTGAGGGAGGGGGATGAGGCAGGAGCAGGAGGGCAGGCGCGGGGAGAAGAAGACGGAGGAGGCAGAAGAGCCGAAGGCAGAAGATAGAAGACAGAAGACCGGAAGAACAGAAGAACAGAAGAACAGAAGACCGGAAGAACAGAAGAAAGGAAGACCGGAAGAACAGAAGAACACAGAAGAACAGAGAGGAACACAGAGGAACACAGAAGAACACAGAAGAACACAGAAGAAGATACAGAAAACGAAGAACAGAGGGCAGAAGACCACAGAAGAAGATGAGGAAGAAGAGAAGAAGAGAGAAGACGGGGAAAAGAAGAGTACAGAAGAAGATTACAGACGAGGAGCGAGGAAGAAGAACAGAGAAGAAGAAAAGAAGAAAATAAGCAGGAGCAGGAGAGAGGGTGAGTAGCGCGGGGCAGAGCGAGGGGCTGGGAGGTGGGGGGTACTTACTGTGAGGTGGGTCTCAGGAACTCAGGAACCTGGAGGAGCTGGAGGAGCTGCAGCGGCAGGGGGAGTGACCTACCCTTGGGTCAAGGTCGCGGAGTCTACCATGTCTCGCAAACATTCATTAATCTTTGCCTGATTGTGGGGCCCCTTATGGGTTGGGGCCCCTGAATGGGGGGAGGGGGCTCCCTGTGCTGCAGGGGCTGGTATTACGCCCATGGTCATTTCATGAGGGTTTGCTTGAGTCCATTGGCATGGACACAGCAAAACTGTTCAGGCATAGTCAGGGATCCCTGAAATCCTCTGCAGTTGTCAATCGGGGTGCTTAAAACTTGGACGACAGGCAGCTGTGAAATCTCAGCCCAAGTCAGGACTTCAGATTACACAGGCCGGATGGCTGGAGTGCGATCACAGGAGGGGATGCTCAGAACATGGGGAGGTTACAGGGTGTCCGAAGACCGCGATTTGGGTCACAGCACACATGCTGCTGTTTGATGCTGTGTGGAAAGGAGATCAGGGGTAGACGGCTCCAATACCTCTCTTGTTTCCCTCCACACTAGCTTTGCAAATGTTGGGCTTTTGTTTGCACAGAGGATATTAGCATGCGGGAAAATCAAGTCAGGCTGCAACACTGCTGTACGATGCCACGTGGGGAGTAGAGCAGGACTGGACCGCTGGGTAATGGACGCTCATTTCCATTATCGGTGGACTCTCTTGAAGGTCCTCATGGCAGCAGAGCATCACATGGCCTAATTGAAGAATGGGCTGCAGGCGCCAGGCGGTTTTCCTCCCCTCTACGTCCGGATGCCGCAACAGGTGTTTTTTTCAGTCCTTAAAGCATAGCTCTATTACCTCCAAAGGAAACAGCCACAGAGTCTGCCTCCCGGTCCAGGCTTCAATGACACCGGCGTACAAAATTGGAAGTAAGGTGAAAACTTTATAATTCAAAGGAGGAAGCTTATATCCTTAAACATTCAGGGGTCGTCAGTCATGACAAACTTCCATTTTTCTAGCAGTCATTTCACAGCTACAACGAAACTAGCCACAAAGGAACTGCCACTCTCTGGGAGTGATTGAGATCTAGACAGATTGTGGACATCCTTACACCGTTCCTGGCTTCTTCTCTTTCCTCATGAACAGGACACAGGATGTTGCAGTGGGAAGTAGTCATTCTGCCTGGGTGAGGTGTGCAGTGTTTGGGCCATGCCCTCGGGCACAGTCTTTGATCAGGTGTTGGTCTTCTTAGGCCAAATGCGGACCTCCTGGACTGGGGTGATCCAGATCCACTGATCACAAAAGAATCCCTCAGAATGATGGGCTAAAATGGAGGCCTCGTAGTTTCAAGAGGACAAATGAACCCTGGGTATTATAGGCGTGAAATGAAGGCGCCTCAGGAATCAGCAGTGCCTTTCCATCTGTGTTTATCAAAGAGTTTAATGATTTTTCCTTATTTGTTTTATAATTGCCTTCCTTGGAAATCTAAAGAATGCACACTATGAATGGCATGTGCTGTTATTTATTTATAAGGCATTGCTTCACTAGATAAACAATGCCTCTCATCGTGAGAGTTTATTAGCCAGTAAGATTGCTCAGCGAGCTGAACTCCAGCCCAAAGGCTCAAATCCACTCAACCAATTTCCATTTCCATAAAATGAATAACATTTATTTGGATAAAAACAAAACCTATTATTCTGATGCTTAGAGGTAATTCAATTGGCAGAGTGAGCTCTATTGACAACATCAATATTATATGGGAACTGCTTCAGCGTATGTCTGGCTGTTCGCTGCCTATATTAATTTATATAAGGCACACATTCTTGGAATACATCGGACTATTGACAAGCAGCGCCATACACTCCCTTTGGTCACCCATCATTATCACTGTTCGCTGCCTATGCCTCAAATGACTGCACAGTTACATGAGTATACAGACTATTTAACTTTTCAAGTGACTCCTGCACGTAAATAATCTAACACATGAATCCAAGGTAAACACCATTTGGAAGGTCTGGTCATTTTCTGAAAAGGTTAACTTTTTTCTCTCTAACGTGTTAATTTTTTTTATATTAACTTGTTTTACTTATATCGTGCCTGATATTACATTTTGATGTTAAATAGTGCTGTAAATATGTGCTATAAATATGTGCCTTTAAAAAGTTGCATATCAAGTTTGCTCGTCACGATCGGAATTATTGTCCACATTGTTATTACACTTTTATGATGTAAATATACATCTTTCTTTTCCACCTCTCTGGCTATTCTTGTACTGTAACAATACCCATATGCAAGCCCACTTTCCAAATTCTTCTCAACAAAAAGAAAAGAGCAACTTGTGAACTCTACTTGGAAAACCAATGGACCTGCCATCCAGTGCTACACCTAACAACCAACAATACATTAATCAGTCTTCGATCCTCTGTCAGCCTACTCTAAGCGTGAAGATGCCAATGACCAATCAAAAGTGCTGAAGGACTGTTGGAGGTGTAATGTTGCCTGCATGTATATACACTACGGGTTGGCAGCAGCGTAGCATTTTTCTGAACGATAGGGTAGACCAGACCTGTTTTCTGTTCAGGAATAAATGTGGTGCCCACTTGCATGTGTGGGCACCATCTCTTACATAATCTGCATTATAGACATAACAATCATAGCGCCCATACACGGGGTCAGTGATAGTGCTGTCCTTAAGAACAGATGAGCCAATAGCAGTTGTGGTTTGCTGTGCGGTTAAGTGATGTGCGGCGCGCAGGTAGGGAGGGAGGGAGTACAAAATAAAGAAAAGCAGTTACTAAGTGTGACAACTTTAATACTGTGTTTCTGTTTGGCGAGGAAGGTTGGCCCACACGTCTCTCACAGGTGGAAGATGAAGCTTTAGTAGATAGGTGGGATGGGTACATAAGCACATTTAAATCATCCTAATACAAGACTCACGCATGAATGCAACAAATGTAACCCCAGCACTGATGACCAAGACTCCTGTGTTTTGAATCTAGATGTAACACAAGTTCTTTGGTATGTAGTTGCCTGCATTTCTACTCTTCATAATTGCATAGACTACAACAATGACATCTGAAAATTCAATTTTTTCCAAATATTCAAAGACTGGAGTTAGAATAGTGAGTGATCCTGTCCCCAAATATTTGAGTTTGTCTATGCCTTTTTGGGAATTGAAGAAAATATGGCTGCTTCTAGTAGACCTGGACGTTTGGGACAGCATAAAGTATATTGGATCCTATCATCCAGGCTGCAAATTTTCAGACATCATCCATTTGTTTGACAGGCACTAGGTTTCCATTATGTGGTGTTAATGCCTTTATTTCATGCACAGGTTTATGTACTACAGTGGTTTGGCATAACCCGATGCAGCTTTGCATTGTGCTTATTTAAGTTTTTTTGAATGGGCACAGGCATCTATATATTGGAATGGGTTGGCGTCTATAGGATTCCAAGTCTGCTGTAGATCATCACTGAGCAATCACATCATTTGTCTTGATGCACGCTTGTCTTCAAACTTTGCTGAAGTTTTCTTTAACCAGCAACCACCTGTATGCTTTGTCATTGTGTAGGTGCGCATTACCAGGTACTGCCTACTGTTCTGACTTTGGCTTGTAAAACAAATCGCTATGCCACATGTTCGCATCTCCTCCTATTCTCATTATGCTCAGCATCATTTTTATTTAATAAAGTAGCCATGCCTGTTTGGCCAGTAATTCAAAGATCATAGATTTCATCACAAAATATTCGGTGCAAAGTACTATGGTGTTGAAAAGATCATCCTTTTTTGAAGCATTGCCCTCTTATGCTGCAAAATTTGCCTTTTTAACTGAGATAGGGAACTGTTATTAATTGAATAATGTCTTTCCACGTGTTTTCTTTACAAAAACACAGAGTATTTATAAAGCTGAAACCTCCTTTTAGGAAACATAAAAGTGCCTACAGCTGCAAATGTCAAGGGGTACATCTATGGGTGCAGATTCACTTTTTTTGGTGAACCACTCACTCTATATATTAAAGATCACGATCCAAAAAATGAACAAGTTAAAACCCCTTAGAGAAATGAGAATGATGATAAACACATACAGCGGATCCAACAGAGGGCCTCGAGACCCAACTACCAAACCAAGAATGCATTTGAGAGGTGCCACACCCCAAACACCTCCCTGCTGAAGCTGCACCCCTATCTCTCCATATGGGCCTTGTAGTTCTGCCTCGAACCGCATGACTCCCCTCACATACAACACAACAGTTGGAGGAAACGTATTTTCAATGAACCCACTCTTCTTCATCTCTACTACAAGGAGTCTTGATGTTAGAGCTGTCAAACCAGTTCATATGGCAGGGCTCCATGATTCTAGTCCTTGCCTTTTACAAATCATTTTATCAAGTGCCTGATGGCCCCATGTACTGAGTCTGAGTCACAATATGTTGGAGTTTGCTGGTAGACATGCAATCCAGTGGAGTTCAGGATGCAATGCAATAAGCTAGGGGCATGCCCTCTGTACTTCCATTGCTGGTGAGGGTTAACCCAGGTACAGACAGGCACAGCAGTAGAAACGTGGCATCATCCAGGTGCAGGGGGCAGGGCAAAACCCCTCAGTCAACACACAATAAAAGCATTGGTTCATGGAAGTGTTTTTGAGCTCTTGACACCCATGCCTCTAGGAAGAGCATCTAGGGTTCTTTACCAGTAGAGTCATGAACAGAAGGCACAGATCTTCACATAAAGCAGACAATTTAGGTGGGCTGGACAGCAGCAAGTGCATTCAGGTTTTGAGATGAGTCCTCTAGCATGAACCAGATCCTTACAGAACATTCGCTCAGGAAGGCAGCAACTAGGAATTTAGCCCTTTGTCCAGTCATTCATCAGAGCTTCTAGTGCATTAAAGGTTTATTGATATTGTATTACTAATAGCCAGCTTAATTCCCGAAGTTGTGGATAGGTGGAGTCAGACTAACTGGCCATTTAGATGCCAAGCTAAACGTGGAAATGCAGTTGGAGCCAAATAAATTCAACTGCATTGTGCACTGTGTGGAGTCTAGCCTTATAGTGGCAAGGCATCATTTAACAACGCATCCAGTCACTAGATCCTGCTGTCTCTCCAGCATAGTGGTTTGTTGTATGATAATCCCAACAGAGAGTTCCTCTTTTCTCTTACTCTGTCCCACTGATGTTATATACTTGTTTATGGGGCTTCATAAAACACTTGATCACTCCCAGCAAATGGGAGCAGGAAGTTATTATGACCTCATCTTGTCATCTTGCTGGGGGTCTAGGGAGATTGACACAAGACCTCTCTCCTGTGAATGGCCCGGGCGCCTCCACCACCTGTGTGGACCCTGTAAATAGCCCTATCATGCTACAGGACATAAACCAATTGCCTAAAGTGACCAATTTGCAAACTGTTCCTGCATAGGTTTGAGATTCGTTGGTGGGAACCCATAGACATTAGCATCGGCGGTAAGCACTGCACTTGTTAAATGCAGCATTTGTCCAGTTGTATATTTTCTGGTGTCAATTCTAACTCTCCTTCATCAATAGGGGGACCATACTACTTCCCATGCAGCAACATTTTTAATTAATACGACTCAATCCAATGAAATACGATTGTGCATACAGGGACAAGATATCATTCTAATAATTTCGGTACCATTTAAACACAAACAATCCAAGCAGTCTAAAATAATGAATTTATTCTGTATTCATTTTATTTGTTTAAGAATTAAAACATTGTTGTCCAAAGTCAACAACAGTCTTAATACATTTTTTTATATGTAGTAACTAATAAAATATATACACAGAATGCGGGGGTGCAAACACATATGGCTGGAGTCAATGCTCTAACATTCTTATTCGTTCATATTTGATATTTAATCCTACGAATTTACTTCATTCTAAGACAAACGGTGCACGTTCGCCCTGGCATATCAGTTTTTTATGTTTTTGGACTCCGCATGACTGGGAGTTTCTTTATCAGGACCATAGATTTTGTTACAAACCTCTCACAGTAGATTTTAACATACTTCCAAGTTCAAAGAAATTGAAAATAAACACTACTGTTAAAAGTACTAAACGTGGATGAAAGTGACGAAAAAATGCAAGCACTGAACTGTGACATTCTTCAACTACATACCAAATATGCACTTACATTTCGTAAGGTAAACTGGATAACATCCTGGTCCCTAACTAGTGAGGAGTAAGACTACCCCTGCCTCCAGTAGCTTTACCACTGCACCACCTATAGCCTTACAAAATCAACGACGAGATCGCACTTGCATACATTACAATAAAAAGAGCGTATGCATCAGATATCTAGGTATCTGGCTTCCTAAAGATCAAACTGAATCACTAAGACACAGTGAAGCCCAAACCATAACTACGGTCAAAGAACTTCTCACCTTGTGGTCACCCAAACACGTCTTGGCAGACTTCAATTCCTTAAAATGATGATTACCCCAGTAGTAAATGTTGCCACATCTATGCTCCCTCTGAAACTATCACTCACTTTCTTTAAATCCATTTTCTAAGTTAACATCCAACTTTCTCTGCAAGGGCAAAAGAGCAAGCATCACAAATAGGGCCCTCCGACTAAACTTTGCTTCTGGGGGTTGTAATCTACGGAACTGGGAACCTATACCAAACTGCTTTCTTGGCAGCACAAGGGGCACATTGGCCCCTGCCACATACAATGAAATATCCCCGTTGGTTCGAAATAGAACATCCGTTGTGTGAGCTCTTCCATACCATTTTCATCCTTACAATGTCAAAATATACATTTACACAATTTCAGAAAATATTTATGGACGCCAGGAATGCACTAAGACTACTTGATATTCAAATGCCAAGATCTATCTATAACTCAGCACTATTCTCCATATGTCACAACCCGAAAATAAAAGCTGAAACCGTGACCAACCTCGCCCCTCTTGGGCACTCAAAGGTATATGACTAATTTGTGACCAACATGATGATAACCACAACTCTTCTTTGCAGAACTCCAATCTATATTCAACCTACTCAATTTAGACTTCAACGCCTTCCTAATACTTAAAGCAAAGTTATCCAAACTACAGCCCTTGACTCCCTCCTATTTTGCTCTGCTATTGTCCTCATGGCACTCAACATGGCACATGGTGTTAAAAATATACAAGATAAACGCAGAACCAAACACTAGCCTAACCTAGTGCCTCGGAAGTCGATATTCCTCTACAAGAAAAAGAGCATCAATGGAACTTCATTTTCTCTTCAAGTGCCAAAGTTATGAAATTCCCTTCCAACAAATACAAGAGACATTGGACGCATCTGAGATGTATGTATTTGTTTGTTTATTATTTATAAACGTGTAGAAGCGTAGTATTCACCGAAAGGATATCTGTGCTATGGAAGAACAGCTGTGGGCCTAGCGAAAGTAAAATTATTTTATATGTGCTACTTAATGATCTCAGTATGCGTTTTTGATTTTATTTGTACTTTGCATCTCATACTTTAACCTCCCCGTCATATGGGCAAGACCGGAAATCCTTTGGCAAGTCCTTATGAGAGTCTTCTTCACTAGTCCCAGGTTTTTATCCTTTTTAATTGTTTTTATGAAGCCTTTTTTCTTCAGGCTTCTAAATAGGGTGATGTTATAAACTGAATTTTATTTTAATTTAGTGGCAACACAGCTTTTGTAAATCTGCCATTTTTAGGTCCGACACAGCAGCAGCAAGCACTGCTTTTCAAAGTGTTGGTTTGGGCTTTCAATCATGCCTGCCGCACAACCATCACTATCACTCGTTCATGGGCTTGCCTTTCAAAAATCCTTTGTTATCATTGGTAAATGCCTTATGTTTGTCCCTCCTTAGGGACTGACCCTGTTACATGGATAATTGCACATTTGCTGATAACTTTGACCGCAACCGAACTTCTTTTTCTTTTTGTGTGTGTCCTTCACGCTCACGTGGCACTTTGAATCGGCTTGCCTATATCAACTGTTTTACTTTTTATTTTCAGTTTGTGTTGCAAGAAAAGTCCAGTTAGTAATTTACAACGCTAATAGCTCTAACTCAAGCAAACACGAGACCCATTGCATTGAAAATGCTTGTTCCACCCTGCTGTTATCCTACACTAGAGTGCCTATTTTCTGTGCCTGTGTGCTTTGTGTTTTGAAAAGTGCTATGTGCAGGCCAACTTTCAGGTAGATAAACATGGCTGCCTCGGGTTCATGTGGTGTGGCAGAGGCAAACCTGCCTGCGTCCGTCCATGCCCGGGGCCCAGCATGCTGCCTGTGTCTGCCCCAGCATTATATTAAGTAAGGGCAGGGCTGGCTTTAGCACTGGTGAGCCCTATGCTACAATCTTTTTTGGCGAACCCCCTCATGACCTCACCCTTGGATTCCCTCACTGACACCCTGCCTGCAAAACTGCCCCTCATCACTCCATAGCCCCTCTCTCACATACATTTCATTTGTTTTAAAGCTCTGGTAAAGGCTAGCTTTACTAATCACTCAACTATCCACATAAAGTACAGATCTGTTCTTTGCAGAAGGTATATTAACCCTCTGGCCTACTTTATGAGGAGTCAAAACTGCCATAGGACAAAACTCCAATCTCTCTCTAGGAGGAATATAAATCACAAGAGTTATCTTGACAGTTTTATTGCGGCCTGACAGCCGCACATGGAACTCTGCTTCAAGTGGTTTTAAATAGCAAGTTATTGCTAAACACAGTGGCCCCTTCTGAGGTCCATGCACCCTCCAGGTCAGAGGGTTGCACCAGTTGCACCCACTAAAGCCAACCCTGCGTAAGGAAAAGCTGTTATCAATTAGATCAGCTCTCTGCTCTACTTTTCCCTTGGCATGTCTAAACCCTGATATCCTTAAGTGTATTCTGTCTCCAGTAGTATGGATTCTAAATTAACACTCTCCATTACTAATAACAAACCCTTCTTGAACTGTAGTGAATATCCAAACGTGAATAGTCAGGATACTATATCTATGCAACAAGACAGTCAGGAGGGTCCAGTTCATCCCGTCGAACCTGACTCAAAGGCAAAGCTTGAGTCTTTGTGGGTGGCTCTGGGACGATGGTGGACCAAGTACAGCAGTGGCAGGGATGGGGATCTGTGGTCGCCTTACCAGCACAGGATTCCTATCAAGACCTTTATGACATCTGATTTGAAGATGGTGGTGTCGGCGATGGTGAGGTGCATGGTACAAGTGGGAGCAGGGGAGTCACTAAATGTGAGGAGGATATGATATTGGACTATGATGAGGATGAAGTTGAAGAAGGGGAGATTGTGGAGGATACACTGCATAAAAACATTTGGTGGATGGCACCTCATGATGTACATCACAGGCGCAGTGATTCTAACCGGAGGGGAGGCTTGGGTTTATTACAGACTTCTTTGGTATCTATGCGAGCACCGTCCAGTCAAATGGATGTGAGGTTGGCATCAGCATGCATGGCTTTTGGTGTGGACACTGACCTTGAGGCCAGATAAGATGTCTTGTGCTGTCAGCAACAATGGGGTAGAAGGGGTTGAACTGCAGTCAATTGGGGTTGAGGTGAAGGATCGCATGAGTATGGGACTTTGTTTATCGCAGGGGTAAGTATGTGCAAGACCAAGGCATAGGTATGGATGGAGTTCCCACGGCAAGTGAGAAGGTCCAGGAAACAGTGCAGGAGGTGGGGGAAAAGGAAGGGGGAAAAGACAGTGGGGAGAAAAAGGAAAGTAAGGAGATAAATCATAGGAAACTCTTATATATGGGGATTACTAAACCACTGGGAGCCTATTTAATGTTGATAACTAAAGAACACATTTAGAAAGGGGGTATACTGTGATTTTTAAATTGGTGCACAGGGAAATACAAACTAAGGAGAGATCAAAGGAGGAGGAATATGAATTGTCCCGCAGGCCTAAGGTGCCGGTCAACATAGAAAGTTGGACAGGGACATTTCTTATTTATTCCAACCTTTTTTGTGAAAAGTTCCCAGAGACGTGTGTGGCATTGTTCAAGTACATTGGCGTTGTGAGAAAGATTTAGATAACTTTCAGGTGTTGGGCGTGGATGAGCTATGATGAGGCGTATCGGGCTCGGCTGGTAGAGGATGCAGATGGGGTTTGGGAGAGCTAGACAATGAGATGTTCCTTCAAACAATGAAATTGGAGCAGCCAGCCCCATCCACATACACAGAAAGTGGGTGGCCAGTGATCTACAAGACTTTTTAAGAGTGTTCCACCCAGGCAAGTGTGGGTGCAGTCGGACGGGAGCATACAGAGAATACTTGAGCTCGCTGGTGGTATAACAGGGGGCAGTGTCTGCGGGAATATTGTGAATACCACCACAAATGCTCCAAGAGTGGCAGAAAGCACATGCTCACTCAGTGTGGGTCTCAAGGGAGCAGTTTTGGACAACAGAGTGGTGGAGGAGTACAATAGCAGGACAGCAGTGATAGATGCAGGTGCAGAGGGGGGCAGAACGCATTGGGAAATGGTGCATATGTCAGTTAAGGTTGAGATACTTCATTATAGGTTGTTTCAGTTAGGTACAGACTGGGAGAAAGAGTTGTTGGTGAATGGTCTTCAGCATGGTGTTTATATTATGAAGGGCCCAGGGTCCAGCATTCGGCAGAAAAATTGAAGTCAGTCAAGGGTACGGAGATTTGGTCTGGAGCAAGTTTATCAAACCTGGTCCTAGAGATGACTTCATTGAAACACTGCAGGATTTTGCTGAATTTTGTATGAAGTTCCCCAACTTTACCATCATGGGAGACTTTAATTTTCGCTTAGAGTTACTTGACAATAGGGATACAGAAGATCTTCTGAACAGCCTTTGTAGTTGTGATCTTACTCAGATTGTAAATGTACCAACTCACCAGGCCAATTACATCTTAGATGGAGTATTTTCCATTAATCCGGATTTGAGTCTGCAAAAAGTTCTGCCATTAGTTTGAAGGCTATCTTTCTCACACTCAAGGTTCCAACAAATAATTGCCCAAGTCCCAATATCCCTACTACGTTTGCATTTCACCCTTGGAAGAACATTGAGTGTAGGGAACTCAATAATATTCTTCTGAGTTCCAGTTCCATAACAGGAAGTAATGTTGATGCAACTTCCACCAATTTTGCAAATTAGATCGAGTCCGCAGCCTCCCTATTTACTCCTGAAAAAAATGGTGATAAGTCAAAGGAAGAAACATTTGGCTCCCTGGTACTCCGAGGAGGTAAAAAAACTTAAGTAAAAATGCAGATATCAGGAACGTAGGTGGAGGAAGGATTATTGCCCTGAAGAAAAAAAATAATGTAAATGTCTCCTTATTCAGTATTAGGCCTTAATCGTCTCTGTAAAATCCAGATATTTCACTATTAAAGACAGCTTTGCAAAGTAATCCACCAAGGAGCTATTAAAAACAGTAAAATCTCTACCTAACTTCAGTAATGATAGTGCTTTCAGTCCTGACCAATCCTTTTATAATAAATTACCTGTTTATTTTCAGTCTTAGATGTCTCTTATCTTTCAGGACTTTACTTCCAATCAAAGTATGCCCTCCACTGATGTTCACATTCCTATTACTACTCCCACCGAAGTTATTATTACTCCCACAGAAGTTCAGGAAGTTAACACAGGCATTGCACAAAACATTTTTGCCAAATTCACCCCCTTTCAGTGGAGAAGGTCTCCAAACTCATGGACTCCACAACATTTGGGGCACCTTCTGACCTTTGTCGTCCCCAGGTCTTACATGAGGTTTCCAATACAGTGTCAGTTTATCTTACTTAACTGCTGAACAAAATTTTGATTGCAGGACAGTTTCCAGCATCATAGAGAAAAGCCTGATAAAAAAAAACCCTCTCAACTCCCAGGATGCAAATAGTCACAGGCTTATTTCTCGTCTCCCCTTGCTGGCTATTGTACTGGAAAAGGCAAAGAATTGCCTTTTCCAGTACTGAAAAGGCAATTCATTGCCTTGAATTGTCCTTTCTGGATTCAAACCATCAATTGGACCCAACACAATATGGTTTTAGATCTAACCATTGTGCTGACTCTGTCTTAGTGGTAGCTACTGAGGAAATAAGAATGATAGTTGACAAGGGAGGGAAAGTAGCATCGATTTTTCTTGACCTGTCTGCCGCATTCGATATGGTCAAGCATTCACTACTGATTAGTCAGCTTGAGACTATTGGCTTTAAAGATGCAGCTTTTGTCCATCTTAGTTATTTTCTGCATGACAGAGAGCAAGTGGTCACTCTTGGAGACTTCATCTCCTATTCCTTCTCCCTCCTGTGTGGGGTTCTCCAAGGATCTTGCCTTAGCCCTACACCATTTAACCTTTATGTCACACTTTTTTCCAACCTAATCAGCAACTATGGTTTCTCTGTTATCTCCTATGCAGGTGACTTACAAATTGTGGTGTTGATATCATCGAAGGTCCAGGAGGCGGCCAGAAACTTTAACTACTTGGCGCATGTAATAAGCTGGATGCTAAAAAATTATATGAAATTGAACTCAGACAAGAATGAGGTGCTACTTTTTGGAAATGATATCACCTTCTGGAACACCTCCTGGTGGCCGTTCAATCCAGGGCCACTTCCGTCACCAGTGCAAAAAGTTAGGAATCTAGGGGTCATCTTTACAAAATACTGATGCAGCACAGAGCCGCAAGCCATCTTGCAGTGTTGAGCTGTGCCATCAGGAATGTGCGGGGATGTGTCCTGCACATAAACAATCATTAGTGGCATTTTCCTCCTTCTGCGTGTGCTGCAAAATGCAGCACACATAGAAAGAGCAATAACCGAGGAGAAATAAAGTTATTTCTTCTCGTTGTGCCACTTTTACGCCAACGCTGGAGTGGCATAGGAATCTGACGCATTCCCAGCCTTGAAATCTGGGATGCATCAGATTCTATGGGTGCTGCGTGGGAACACACATGCAACACCCATGGAACACCCCTTTCATGCAGAGTTTAGCGTGAAAGGGGGACATATTTATGACCCCATGAAAAGCCATGCAAGGTGGCTTTCCATGGCCTTGTAAATATGGGCTGGCACACTGCTCCACCCGAGTATAAAAAAAAGTGACACTTGTGAATATGCCCCTATCAATCAATTAGTTTTTGTAAAGTGCGACTACTTACCCGTGAGGGGCTCAAGGCGCTGGGGTGGAGGGGGTCACCTCCGAAGAGCCACGTCTAGAGGTTCTTCCTGAAGATGGTGAATGACGGGCTTTGACCGAGTTGCAGAGGGAGTTTGTTCCAGCTCTTTGCTATGATGTAGGTGAAGGTTCGTCCTCCAGCTGTGGTTTTGGTGATACAAGGGATGGTGGCCAGGGCCATCTGGACAGAGCGGAGGGATCTGGCGGGGTTGTGGAAGGAGACGCTGTGGTTCAAGTAGGCTGGTCCTGTGTTGTGTATGGCCTTGTACGTGTGTGTGAGTAGCTTGAAGGTGATTCTTTTCTCGACCGGGAGTCAGATGAGGGTCCTCAGGGGTTGGGAGATGTGTTCTCTGCATGAGAGATCCAGGATGAGTCTGGTGGCAGCTGTAGTTTTTTAATGTTTCTAGTGGAGGTGCTGGTGTAGAGGGTGTGGCCGTAGTCGAGCATGCTAGTGACTAAGGCTTGGGTGACTGTCCTGCAACAGTCTACTGGGATCCATTTGAAGATGTTCCAAAGTTTGCGGAGTGTGTGCCAGCAGAAGGAGGTGACTGAGTTTACATGGCGGGTCATTGATAGGGAGGAGTCGAGGATGATGCCTAGGTTGCAGGCATGCTCAGTCAGTGCAGGGGGAGGCACTGAGGGATGTGGGCCACCAGGAGTCATCTCAAGCTGAGGTGGCATTTCTGAAGATGATGAGCTCAGTCTGTTCGGAGATGAGCTTGAGGCAGCTTTCTCTCATCCAGGTGGTGACGGCTTCCATTCCTGAGTGGAAGCTCCTTTTGGCCGTGTCCGGGTTTTTGGTGAAATTCAGTAGTTGTGCGTTGATTGCTTACTCCAGTACTTTGGCAGGGTAGCAGCAAGATGGCAGAAAATTCTTTAGCTTTGGAGAGTCGGCCGAAGGTTTGCTCAGGAGAGGGCACATGTGGCGTGTTTCCAGTCCTTGGGGAAGGTGCCAGTGTTGATGGAGCAGTTGATTATGTTCTGGAGCTCGGGCGATGGATGCACTGGCTCTGATGTATACGTGGTGTGGGTAGATGTCTGTGGGGGCTCTGGAGTGGGTGCTGTTCATGATGCTGACTGTTTCCTCTGAGGTAAGCTTGGGCCAGCTGTGGATGGTCTGGGGGGGAGTAAGTCAGTCACAGGTTCCGGTGCCAGGATTTTCCAGGAGGAAGCTGTTGTATATGTCCTGGATCTTGCGGTGGAAAAAGGTGGCAAGTTTGTTGCAGAGGTCCTGTGACGGGGGATGCTGGTGGTTTCGGAGGGGGGTCTGTGAACTTGCTGATGACTGAGACGAGTTCCTTAGAGTTGTGTGTGGAGGAGTTGATGTGCTCCTGGAGTGCGTCCTTCCTTGCGTTCTTAATTTTTTGCCTGTGGGAAGCGGTTGCAGCTCTGAAGGAGGCAAGGTCTTCCCTGGTTTGGCTGTTCCTCCATTTTTTCTCTAAACATCTGCAAGTATGCTTTGATTCTTGGAGTTCGGTCGGGCACCAGCTGGCTTTCTTAGGTACACGTTTGACTGATGCCAGCCAGAGGGGGGCTAGAGTGTGGCGCACCATGCGTTAAGGTTGCATGCTGCTGTGTTGGCGTCATCGAAGGTGGGAGGGAGGGATTTGGAGAGAGAGGAGGTGAGGTGCTCATTGGTAAGGGCCTGTCCCTCCTTAGGATGCTGTATCCATCAGGAATGGCAATGGTGATGTCGGTCTCGAAGTGGGGTTGGTCCAGGTGTCGGTAAGGAAGGCAATTTCTGGTCGGGCAATGTCGACCTATATTTTTCTGATCAAGTTAATCAAATCACCTCCTCCTGCTTCTTTCTGCTCAGAACCCTAGAAAAGATCTTTCCTTTTATACCTTTGGATTTATAGAGGATGGTCATTGTGGCAATTGTCAATGCAAAGACTGACTATTGTAATGCCCTGTAAATGAGTACTCTAAAACATTTGCTGCAAAAACTTCAATCTCTTCAAAATGTAACAGCCAGGCTGCTTTTGAAAATTTCAAAATTCACGCTGGTCTCTCAAACCGTTCTGAGTCTTCACTGGCTAGCAGTCTGTGAACGCATTACATGTAAAGCAGTCGACCTGGTTCAAAAAGCCCCTCATCAGACAGGTCCGGAGAATTTTCAAAAGATATTTTTCTGGCATATGCCTTGCTGTACACTTCAATCTAGTTCAGCCAAGCTAGTGGCCATCCCCAGGATCACCAAAAAGGGATGGGGAGATGGGAGTCTCCCCTTTTCTGGTTGTAAACTTTGGAACTCCTTGTCCTAATGTCTGATATCCCAATCTTATCTACTTCAGTTCAGGAAAATGTTAAAATCTGGCTCTTCTCACATGTTTTTAAATAATATCTCTGGTTTAGTTAGCTCTTCTTTCGGAAACCAGCGCCAAAATGCTCCTGGGCATTTGCGTGCTTCAATAACATTGTACTTCCTTACTTACTTATGAAGGACGAATGAAGGGGCCATTTGAGGAATGTCCATTAGAATACCTCAAGGTTTGTTCCAAAGAAGAAGCCAGGTGAGTTTTGCTTAATTCAACACTTGTCTTGGACAGAGAGCCTGTCAGCTAATGACTTCATCCTGGAGGTATGTAGTAGAGCGCACTATGTCTCTGTGGTCACGGCCATAGCGTTGGTCAACAAGTATGGCCCAGGTACCTTGATGGCAAAATGCAATGTAAAAACTGCTTTTAGTTTGTTTCCTGTTCACCCTGATGACTTTGAGTTGTTGGACATGCAGTTTGTGGGACATATTTTCATGGACAAGGCATTGCTGATGGTCTGTTTGATTTCCTGGTTAAAGTTTTAAGCTCTTTTTTGCAGAGGTTTGTCAATATTGGGAACGTCGATGTTGACATGCATCATGATACGATCACATATACCAATGAAATCACATCACTGTCAGCTAATCCACCACCCATGAACTCTCCATCAACCGCAAGTCCAAGATACGTGGTCAGGCAGGCTCTGAGACCTAGGCTTGAGATTACTGACTGACAAGTCACGGGTAGGGTAGCACATAGCTGGCACACAAACGCGCAAACAGGAAACTCAGATAACAGATAGGCGCAGCAAAACCATAATGGTACCAGGAGGCTGGCCACCATAAACACACGTGGCCGGAGGGTTGCGCACATTCTCAAACACCATAAAGTCAGATGTCACATCAAGTTAGGAACACACAGCCAATCAGAACACAACACACACAGTAACACCGCGATCACACACCCTCAGACCGGACATCTGGACGCATTACCAGCTTGCCCACATTGTGTCCATGCAAGGTTAAGGTCGACCTGCATTAGTAATCATAACCTTATTTATGACTCCATGACAACAATACACATTCTTCACCTCAAAAGGAATGTTGTAATTGTTTTATTGTACCCAAAGAGATGATAAAATACCACACAGAACTAATGTACCTTGGGAAAGTCCTCAGACCCTGGTTCTGTACCTGCCTCCCCTCCGTAATGTTTGTATTACTAACTGTTTCTGTTTTGCCAAACGCCATTTGTCTTTTGTTTTTTTCAAGGTAAATTCACATTCGAGCAACATTTTGCCGATGCAGATAGAAGCTGATTAGTTCCTCGGACCTGACTACAACCAAAGAAAGGGGACCCCGCCTGAACAGATTCAGATCATGGAAAGGTGAGCAGGTGCCACAATTGATTGGAAGTTCTGCTAATTCCAAGTGCAGAGGTCCATCCTGAAGCCACCGCCAGAAGGGTAAAAGACTCTCTCAGAGACTTAGTTCTAGCATTTGGTGCATAGCAAACTAGGAAAAAGCATAACCTGCGGAAGTCATCTTTTTCGATAGTCAGCATGCTAAGAAAGGTGAATATTGTTTTTTTCTGTTTGGACTGCTGGGCATGACACAGATGGTACTCTTGTCCCCTGGGTGTGAAACAGGAAGGGATTTGAATGTTAGGGAATTAAAAGATTGGGATCTAGGAGATTAGGTGTAGCTTGTGTTTGGCCAAAAAGGGCCTATGGTTGTCGAGTTATTCCTTTTGTTCTCTGCATAAATTGTTGTTATCTTTTCCCAGAGCGGATCAGGCTCACTAAGGGCCAGATGTATGACCCAGATTTTTGAGATTCGCAATTTACGACTCATTTGCAAGTCACAATTGCGAGTCACAAAACCATATGTACAACAGTGTACCTCACACCGTTTGCGATTCCCAATGGGGTCGCAATTGACCTACCTCATTAATATTATTAAGGTAGGTCGCAATTTGCAAACCCAGTGGAAATGGCTGCACTCTCAGGGATGGTGGCCTTCTGGGGACAGCAGACCACCATGTCTGTGACTGCTTTTAAATAAAGCAGTATTTTTAATGCTGCCCATTTTCCTTAAAGGAAAAGGGGATGCATTTTAAAAACTAAAATGAAGTTTATTTTTTATTTTTTCAGAGCCTGCTCCGAAACAAATATTTTCGCTACCATTCCCATTTGTGAATGGGCTGCATTCACAGTCAGAAAACAATCATACATCGCACTGCGACTCGCAATTAGGAAGGGAGTACCCCTTCCTAATTGCGACTCGCAAACCTATTTTGCAATTCGGTAAATAGATTACCAAATCCCAAAATAGGGTTTGTACATACCAAAATGCTATTTTCTTGTCTCAAATGGTCCAGTCGTGCGAATCAGGCCGTTTGTGACAAGAAAAAAGTTATGTACATCTGGCCTTTAGTTCCAAGTACCTCAGAGTTTCTCCTGGTCACAGGATAGCATGCGCTCGGAGTGGGCTAAGGTATTTTTGTCAAAGTCATCCCTTTTTGTGCTTTGTCATTTTTCTTTGTTCCAGTCAAGACATGATGTTGTTTTGATATTGTGCGCTGGTAAATTAATGCAACTGTGTTTTGTCTTGAGTATTGTATTTTTTATTGAGAATTCAAGGTACTCTGTGATGGCATTGCTAGCTCTCACAAATTGCTATTTGATACTAAAGTAAGGCTCACAATTTTTATGCCAAATTTCCTGAAGTTTTAGTTAACAACTGCTCTTTCTTCTGGGTTGTGACCCTTGATATGCTTTGTTATTTGTGTTTGTTAAATGTTTATGTTGATGCATCTGTAAATAGCGCTGGGCTCATTAGATCTAGCAATCCCTGTGGATATAATTCCCCACTACCCAAGTAGAGCTATTAATCCCCATGTACATATTTCCCCACTACCAGAGAAAAACTTTAGATTTCCTATAAACAGAAAAGTTAAACGTGCATAACTTAAGATTCCCTAAAAATAATAAAACCTAAAAATGTAACCGTCTCCCAAAAACTGCCCAACTTATCATGGTATGGCCACTAAAGCACATGCAAACTATGTTCCCACACACAGGCTAAGAAACTTAAAAGAGGGAACATTTGACACTAACATAATTGAACACAGGAGAACACATACACAGGCTAAATACCTAAGGCAAAAGAAGGACAAGAGAGAAGCGTTATTAGAATTATGGGCAATCTTCGAGGAGGCCCATACTGTTGACACTACCCCACAGTCAGCAAGCAAGGTGTTCACACCTCCCCCGCCATATGCAGGAATGGATGTGCTCTCCCTGATGCCTGCCATCCCCGCATTGGGTTGCACCAATCCGCAGGTCGAGGGAGCCGAAGGGGTCATTATCAAACAGCGAATTGTTAGATCCAGGCATGACATACTAACAGGTCAGCAGGCCCAGGCAATCCCAGCATCACCCCAGTCCAGCACTAGAGCTCCCCAAAGTTCAAGCCTCAATTCGTCACATTCATCCCATCAAACTCCGCAGCACGGAGAACACACTCTCCCACTGGTTCGGATGAACATACTCGAGTGACAGGGAGATTTATAGCAGTTCTGGACAGTGAGACAACTAGTGGGGGTGAGAAAAGAGGTCCCTGTTCTCTGGGATCCTGTGACTCGGGGGAGAGCCATAGGGTATGCTAAGGTAGCCGAGGAAACAACAGAAAGCAAGTTTGAGGGCAGGTCCCGACCAAAAACAAGAGTACAACTCAGTACAAACAAGACAATCTAGATGGGATTTAGAGGAAAGACTCAAACTAAGGAGGGAGTGAGAGAGAGTGCTTCCACCTTGGAAGCACAACGCGAGAGTAGAACAGCGCCCCCTTCACCCAAGGAGAGGAGGTGTAGGTACAGAGCTCCACCTGAGGAAAAGTCTGAGGTGGAATTAGAGGAGAGACTTTTGGCTGGGGTCTGAGCCTCACCAGATCATCAATGCAGGAGAGGGGCTGACTTGGAAATAAGAGACCAAGGTAGCATGGTGCAAACTCAACTTAGACACAGGAGAATCAAGATCCCACCTTTGCAAGTGCATAAGGGGAGCAGTGATGAAGATGTCTGCTGCTCCTCCTGAACGTGAAGGATAGACAAGCCCAAGACAGTGGGGAAGGCGAGATCTTTGCACAACCTTTTTGTCACCTGCTAGCTTGCTGGACATAAGGAAGTGACCAGTGGGATAGACTCTGGCTGAGGAAGGATCCTCCAAACCAGAGGACATAGTTGTTGCAGAAGCCTGCTTATGGTATGGGGGGGAACTTCACCTACATGCAGGATAGTCTAAGAAGATGAGAACGCCGTGTTAGGAAGAAACCCATAGAGCTAACCAAAGCTAAAATATGCTCGCTACTGCAGAAGGGCATGTCAGGGATCATCTATGTGCCATGAGCTCAGATGGATAAAGAAGGCCTAAGGACCAAATTACCACCATTTTTGGATAGGGCGGGGAAATGCATCTCATGTTTTGAGGAGAGCACCGCAACTGGGGTGATGTGGAGAGCAAAATAATAATGGGTTAAACCTAGATCTGTGACTAAGGCTGAGTGTTTGAAACGTTTCAACACTTTGTCCATCATTTTATTTTGGTTTTGCTATGGGCATCCTGAGTCTCACTGCGCCACTGAATTGAAGCTAGCTTGGCCTGGCTGATGATAGGTGATACCCTGCAACTGGTCCCAGGATACTTGTTTGCTGTCCAGGGGCGGCCTGACTTGACAGTTCAGGCTGGACTGTTCCCATGTGGAGCAGGTTTAAGACTGATTTGCATATGGCTGGGTCCAAGCTGGAGTGACGTGTCAAGCATCATAATGACAGATTAAGCCATGATAGGTGACTGGAGGCAAGTGTTTGAAAAGTTTCAACACGCTGTCCATCATTTTATTTTGTTTTTGTTAAATCTAGTGATATGTGATGTTAAAAGTCTGCTAAGTAGTCTTATCGGAGAGCAGGCTCAAACGGTGTTTGCCTGAACCCACATCCCAGCAATCACACTGACAAACACTGAGAATGAAGTGGCCACATTCAATTTGTACAGGCATCAAGTATGGATGGCAGTGAGGGAAATGTTCCCTGACTGCCCAGATCAAGGAGGGTTAATGGCAGAAACCATGAAACCTGGGGAGACCATAACCGATTTTCTAGAAGGGATGAGAGAACGATGGGGACAAGAGACAGGACAGCCATGGATGATACAAGCCCCGAGGTTGCATTCTTTTACAATAGCCTCAAAAAAGGGCTGCCCACCAAAATACTGACTGGATTGGACATTGTAATGGAGGCTAGACACCAAGCCCTGGCAGGAGAGACTAGCTTACATATACCACTATCACAAAAAGAAACAAGAAAGGGACATGGGAAGACAGGGGCAAGCTCAGAAAGTCACTGGTAAGCTGGTTGAACACAAATTGAAAAAGACCACCCTTGATGGGGCTGCTTTAGGCACAAGTGTGCAAATTGCACCAGTTCTGAAGGAGGATCCACTGCAAAACCCCATAGTTTTTCAAACTAGCTATAACAGCAGAAACCCCAGAGGTTGACAGGAGCCAGACCTTATAGAATGTTACTGTTGTCACAAAATGGGCCTCATGACCGACAGATGCCGGCTAAAAGCATATTACGAGCAGAGGTTGATGAGCCAGATCCAGGCCCGCAAAATTTTCATCCACAAAACCAAGCCCAGGTAAACCTGAATGCACCTTGTACTCAGCCAAAGGGAAGTCCAAGCACTGCCACCCCACCGCAACTGGGGCCAGGTAGTTGGACCAACACATCCCATCAGCAACCATAGACAGGGAGCCCAGTCCAATAGGGACCGGGGACACAACCACAGCAGGAAGGGATAACTATTTGGGGAAGCAATACATTCACACAAATGCGGACCGAAATCAACAGTACATTAAAACCCCCAATGCAAAGCATCCATTTTGTGCATACCTTAAAATTCACTGTATGAAAACTCAAAAGAAGGACAAATGAGACAACATTAGAGATTCAAACCTTTACTTGTGTTCATGATTCTCGGCTGCTGTATGTGTTCTGTCGATTGGGTATCCTTACTAGAGTCCATCATTCAGGGTGCTGACGGGAGCTTAGACCCTACTCTACTGCTGGTCCCCGAGGGTGGGGTTGGTGGGCCACACCCCAGGGGGAGGGCAGTCTGACAAGGGGGCAGGGCGGCTACCTGAACAGTGCTTAAAAGCAGGCACCTCATGTCTTCACACCCACAAGTCATTTGGGGCGGGTTCCAATCACCAAGTCCAAAGGTCCCCATTTCCGGTTGCCCAGGACCAAAATTCCTTCATGGGTAATGGTCTCAACAGCACCCTCAGATAGTTATTGGCCTCCAGCCAAATGGAGGCCCCCTTTTTGGTTCCAAAACAAAGCTGGTCTCCAGTGTTCGGAGGTAGGCTTCCCATACCTTTGGGATAGTGAAGACTCCCTAACCTCCGCACACATGCGAAATCCACAGATTGTGAAACACAACTATGTTGAAAAAACCTCTCATACCGATGGTACCCCCCATGCACAGACTAGGATACTGGAGGGCTGGCGACACCAACAGAGTGCTAGTTAATAATTAAAATTACCCACATGTTCATGAGATCACTACATGCACACAAGATCACCCTGTAAAAAAATACTTACAGCTGTACACATAGTCAGGCACAGAGAGGGGGAGGCCGAACAACCCATAAAACTATTATGTTCATGAACAATAACCCATTTTTTTTCAAATTAGATACCTTGAGTGGGGCCAGCTTCAGATGCCTCGTTGAAATGACGGAAACGAAGGAGTTCCAAGGAAATAATTGGCGACAACTCATGAAAGAATGCAATGTTTTCTCAAATAACAAACCAAACCTAGCCCTTATCCAACAGGTTTGCAATTGAGTCACCAAGTGCACCACCTTTACAGCGGGTCATCACCTCTTCAGTGACCACACCATTAAGCCCAACAGGACCACCTTACTGCAAACTGCATTGTGAACCTTTTCCCAAACTATACCACCTCAACAATCCCAGTATTAAGAACCACAAACTGCACCACAAACTTTATGAACTGTCAAAACTAAGAAACTCCAACCACGGGATGGCTACAGACATTTCCCCTAGAATTCATCCCACAATGTTCAAAAAGTTATGTATTTTTGCACATGTGCATATCCTCTGTTTGTCATGGATACTACTGCATCCAGTCCATATCAAAGAACTGTCTAGTCCAATGGAGTCCATTCAGAAAATGTCACCAAACGTGCGTAGGGACATCTCCCATGTTACTTATAACTACACTGAACACAACACCAGCATTTGACATGCACTACACAGCACAATCTTACACAGCACATGGTATCAGCACATGACCGCCGTGGATTCCAAGTCATCAGCCAGGTCATGTTATGTCTGTTCACTGATACCACATGCAGTAGGCGCAGACAGGCTTTACTTGTCCCCAGAGGTAAGAAAAAGCAAAATGCCTTTTCCACCTGTACCTAGGTAGGATTAGGTCCAAGATGCAACCCCACAGATTACGTCCCCACAGGGTAGTAGTAAATCTGACCCACTACTAGACCAATCCCACAGCATTATCTCTTCTCACCGAGCCTAGCAATTTCCAAACTGAGCTAGATAGGATGCTCAGAAAGGGCACTATAGGGGAGGATTCTGTTTGGCCTGAGATTATTCAGAAAAGAGATTCTTTGAGGTAGTAAAACCACCTAACCAATGCACAAACATGCCTGCTCCTGCTTCCATCTGTGGTCCAAGGGTGATCCTTAGCATATCTGGGGTTGTCTTCATTAACAACAAGTGGACCACAGACATGGAGTTTCAGTGTAGGGTCATCCACATCGATGATGCGTAGGGAAATGAGTCTCGTAGGAGAGGATTGAATAAAAGCATAGATACCTTATGTCAGGAAATCTGAGATACTGAGATAGATATGTGGATAGAAGGGAAGGGGCAACCCATAATCATACGGAAACTCATGCTCTATTCCTTATGCTTCAGTGGCAAAGGAACAATTCTGCTGGGTACAAGTAAAAACTGTAGTACCATCCTGCAAATTCCAGACATGCAATGGGCCACCTCCATGCTAATGGACACTTACTGGCAATGTGACAAGTTTTCTTACACTCAGCTCATCCCCAGATGACATGGCCTCTGCTCCCTCATCACCATATACACCTCGACCCTGGTCCTTCCCAGAGAAGATTGCCTGCTAAGGAAGAAGATGACTCTGTTGCACCAAACTCAAGAGAAAAGAACTTTGGATTATTTTGGCTGGGCTCGGCACAAGAATATTCCAGAGGAATTCAGACTGTTGTCTGATGCACAAGTATCAGCAGGAGGGTCCATATGTTTCTGCCCCATGCAGACAAAAAGCGAATGCCTGGCGGTTGCAAATAACTAGGTGGGAGATGCTCAAAATGATATACAGCACTGAGCTCAGACTTAATGCAATCAAGAAAGAATTGAGAGCCATCCGCCTCATGCTGATGCAACATCAGTATGTATTAGACTTGATGACCACAATGGAGGGTGGAGTGTTTGCGAAGATCGGTGCATCCTGCTGCATTATTATACCAGCCAAAGTCATGGACAATGGGACTCTGACTTTTGCCATCCAAGCATTGCACTAATTACAAAAAGGCATGTCTGAAGAGGGAATTATACCTGAGCAGGGGTGGTTCACGATCTGGTTGTCTTGGCTCCCCTGGTGGCTGACCTGTCTGTGCACATCACTGTTGCCCGTTTTCATAGTGTTACTGTTTTTGTGTGGTCTCCTGCAAGTGGGGGTTTCCTGCTATAAAAACGCAGTCCTCAAATTTGGTAGAATGCAAGTAACAAGAGAAGCAGTAGTAAACAAAACTGAAGCCCCCAAATAATCTGACTGTCATGAAGTATGGGTTAGATGGTGTAGTTGAAAATTCACCTGGGGGGCAAATTAATGTTGGGAAAGTCGATGTGCACCATGACACGATTGCATATCCCAACAAAATCACATCGCTTTTAGCTAATCCACCTGGCATGAACTCTCCATCAACACTGACTCCCAGATACATGGTCAGACAGGCTTTGAGACCCAGGCCTTAGATTACTGACAGACAAGCCACAGGTAGGGCAGCACACAGCCAACAGACAAATGTGTGAACAGGAAACTCAGATCACAGACAGGTGCAGCAAAACCACAGCGGTCCCAGGAGATTGTCCCCATAAATCACATATGGCCAGAGGGGTGCACACATACCCAAATATCATAAAGTCAGGTACCACTTGAAGTTAGGAACACACAGCCAATCAGAACACAGCACCCACAATAACACACAGCAACCACACACCCCCTCAGGCTGGACATGTTACCAGCTGGCCCACATTGTATCCACGCAAAGTCGAGGCCCACCTGCATTTGTTATTAGGACCTTAGTTATGATTCCATGACAACTGTTCATATTCTTCACCTCAAAAGGAATGCTGTAATTGTTTTATTGCACCCAAAGAACTAATGTGCCTTGAGACAGTCCTCAGACCTCGGTTCTGTAATTGTTCTCCCAGCTGTAACGTTTAATTAAATTTACAGTTCCTGTTTTGCCAAACGGCTTTTGTCTTTAATTTTTTGGTGGTAATTTCAGATTCGAGCAACAAGTTGCTATTCTGTGAGGAAGAAGATCATGACACATTACTTGGACATTACCTGGAAGCACTGTCTGTATTTCAAGAGTAGACGCAGTGTGTCAAAGTCCCTTTGACACAGGAGAAGACTGTGGCACCATTGAAGGTGATTAATTTTCTAGGCATTGAACTAAACTCCACATGTTTGGTGATGAAACTTCCTGAGAACAAAAAATAGAGGTATTTTGATCTGTTTGACAGGATGGTGTCAAAGTCTAAAGTTCAGGTGAAGGATATTCAGATACTTCTAGGACTTCTTAATTTGGCCTGCTGTGCGGTGCATGCTGGTAGATATTTCTGTAGGCATTTGGGCATGACATTGGCAGGGTCATCACTTCAGGGTTTGCTTGAAGACAGGGATGATGGAGGATTTTAAAGTCTGGAGGGTGCTATTGAGTGAATTCAATGGGGTCCCCATAGGTGGTTTGGGGGAGCAAGTGGAGTGGTCATTGGATCTTTTCTCAGATGCAGCTGGGGGTATGGTTTCAGCATTTTTTCACAGGGTTGGTGGTGTGCAGAGGAGAGGCCAGAGAGATAAGAGAATGGTGGGTGGAGCATAGCTTTTCTGACATTTTTCCTGCTGGTGGTAGCAAGGTGTCTCTAGGGATATAATTTTGCAAACAAATCTGTCATGTTGGATGTAGAAAATTTGGCTGTGGTGAACATTGTCAGCAAGCAATCGGCAAGAGGTCCTAAGGCTAGAAGTTGTTGTGAGCCTT
The DNA here is from genome assembly GCF_031143425.1 of Pleurodeles waltl. Taxonomy (NCBI): domain Eukaryota; kingdom Metazoa; phylum Chordata; class Amphibia; order Caudata; family Salamandridae; genus Pleurodeles; species Pleurodeles waltl. Next base: position 822,282,454 of record NC_090438.1, on the reverse strand, counting down.
TTTGTTCTGGAATGCTTGCAATCTAATGTGACTTAGAAGGCCTCACACACTGCAGGGGCGGACAACAAAATTGCTGATGCTCTTTCTTGTTGCCAGTTGAGGAGATTCCATGGGCTTGCACCATGGGCTGAGGAGTGGAAGACGATGATGCTGGTTCACTTGTAGTTGGTGGATGATATCGGGTGATGCTGGTTACCCTCAGTTCCCTGTTGGTGTCTACTTGGCAGGCGTATGGGTTTGTGTGGGAGGAATTTTAGAAATCAGGGGAGGTGTGACAGAGTAGCGTTGAGGGAGTATTGGCCAGAAGGAATAAGGTGGTGAAATTAATTATGTCATTAATTGCTACTGGTTTGTCCACAGTCATCATAGCGGGTAAGTTGGTAGACTAGCTTTTTATGGGAATTTGCTGTGGAGGTAGATACCATTGGTACACAAAATGGGCAGGCAGATTTTGGAGGGATGGGTGTGGGAGGGGGCAATGGTGAGAGAGAGAGGTGGCCGGTGATGCTTTCATCTTAAAAGGGATGATCTCCATGCTTCCGCGCAGATCCAGGGACGGCTATGAGACATTGAGACTTTCAAGATAATGGTGTGACTGTTGTTTGGGGCTGTCAGGGGCACTAAAGTGGTAGGTTCTAAAGTGAAGGATGGGATCAGATGGGAGGATGTGAGATTGGGTGACAGGACTGTGCTAGCTTGGCTTCCTAGGTCCAAAACAGATCAGTCAGGCAGGGTCTTTATTTGAGAGCTTACCCAGATCCGTGGGTCTGCCCATGGGCATGGTGGAAGACTTTGCTGGGCAAGGTGAAGGCAGTGGTGGGATTTTGAGGCACGTGGATGGGGCCAGGTTTTCAGCACACAATTGCTGGGGGTACTGTGGAAGGCTTAGCGAGGGCTGGGATACCAGCAGCAGAATTCTGGAATGCATTCATTCTGGATTGGGATGGCGGCAGAGATCAGGCGTGTGGGATGGTGGAGGTCAGATTGCTATCAGCAATATTTGTGGTTGGGATGGACTTTGAAGGATTTGCATTAATTGTGCTGTTCCCTTCCAGGTTGCTATGCGGGCACGAGAGAGAACGTATAGAAGTGTGGATATGTAGGCACTACTTCTTCAAATGGGCGTCTCATCATTTAGAGACCAGGAAAGGTGGAAAGCAGCTTGATTTCAGGATTCAGCAGTGCAGCTGAAGTGGATTGGAAAGGGAGGAATGCAGTGGTATGAGTAGTTGTCCAAGCTTAATTTATTGACAAAGGTTTGCCCCCACTCAGATGTGTACTTTTACATTGGGGTGAGGATGACTTTGTAAAAGGGACTAGTGCTCTTGAAGATTATCAAGGCTAATTTGATGGAAATCAAAAGGCTGTGGTCTGGGACAACCATCATGTGGATGGCGTTTTTGCTAGGAAAGTCTTGGGGGGTGATTAAACCAGGTGCCATTGACAGGGTGACAGGATGGGAAGAGGGAGCTCAAAATACTTTTGCAGGTCTGAAGCGATCGTTTTTCTGGATGATATGGACATACAATATGAAGCAGTTTTTTGGGGTTGATGGGGTGCATGTCAGTTTTTGGGATGGAGTTGTATTTGATGCAAGTGAGAAATGTTTTGGCAGGATTATTGTACATGCTGGTTTTGATGTTAAGTACCAGTCATAATGGGGGAAGGGGGAGAAAAATTCTGGCGGTTTTTCTGGTAGTGGTTGGTTAAACCAATTTAGAGTTATTGCAAGAAAAGTTGGTCATGTTGAGACCCAGTCGAGGATGTGGGAAAGGAGGAAGGAAGTTCCTGAGTGCAATAAGAAGGCACCTGTGGTGTATGCACAATGGTTGGATGCGGAGAGTTTGAGTGAAGAGATTTGTGATTGAGCTTTTGGTTTTGTTAAGGGTTATTTAAGGAAGGGAAAGGAGGCTGGATAGGTATTAATCTGTATAGTGAAGACGGGTTTTGATGTTTAGGCTGTATGACATAGCTCCAAGGTATGGCTTAATGGCAAGGTTTATGCTTTAAGACTTGTGACCTGTTTCATTAAAGTGGCCTTTTCCACACTATCACTTTGTTTGTGTGTTCTTGTATGTGCCGACAATGCAAGACCTCCAAAGTAAAGCAACTTTCAGTAAAACCAGCATGGCATATCACAAATTCCTGACTGGCACACACACTATAATTAAGCTGGATAAAAAGGGCCAGTGTGGCACATGCATGTTATGTAAGACAGAGTGTTCTGCAGGGAATACTCTGTTTTTATGGAGCCAGTCTCAAGAGCAACATGCCATAGTGATATGTTTGAAATTGATGAACCCACAGGTGATTCTCATCACCATAATATTTTGAAGCCTTTACGGTTTCCTAGTGAGTTACTCTCTCAAGCCAGGTTATAAACTATTACTCTATTTGAGGCAAGACACAATCAAAGCAGAGACTGCTGTTGTACGTCTGTCCTTAACAATAACAGAATCAGTCTTTTTGAGAATGGGATGATGTAACAGAAACCTGGATCTCAGGCCAAAGGATAGAAGTCTAGGTTTCTTACTGCCAATGATCACAACCTCAGCTTTTACCCATCTTAGTTTTAGACAGTTTGAGGCTAATGATCTGTAGATGACCTTTAAACACTCCTATCACTGTCACATGTTGTCTGTTGACTGCTGATCGAACGTGAGTAACATCATTGAGTTGTAAGGATACAAGAGAGTGGTAAACCCAAATGAGCGAATTATTTCTCCCAATGGGCTAGCCCACAGGTTGAAAATAATAGCTGAGAGCGTCGAGCTTTAAGAAATTCCAAAAGTAAAGGAATCCTCAACTAAGCAGAACAGGGGAAGATAAACAATTTGAGTGTGACAGCTTTAGAAGGACCTGAAGCAGTCTAATGCAGGCATACCAGTCCAATACCTACTAGCTGGGTAAACAAAATACCATAGTTAGTCTTGCTGAATGCTACTGAGAGGTCCAGAAGTCTAGACACAATTGTCCACATGATATTGTAGTCACTTTAGAAAATATGTTGCCAAACATTGAATCGGTGAACAACAATTTACCATGTTATTATATTCCAGGACAGTCTAAAGTTGAGAGAAATCTACTTATTACCTACACATTATAGTATAACCTTTGGCAACATATTTGTCTGCGGTACCCCATCTGTGGAGGTCATATGACCACGTTACAGTTGTAGAACATAATAATGCATCTAGGTTGTGAAGGTGTCCAAGATTATCATTTCCTAAATTAATTATTCAAAATACGTTTAGTGCCCCTGCCCCCTTAAGAAAATGTATTTGAACAAAGATAAATTGATTTTATTTTTACTATCATCTGGTGGCTCTAAATGTGTGCAGCTGAACGTAAACCATTCGAGCAAAGTACTACAATGATGCATGGGTTGTCTTAACCCCTTCCCCGCCAAGGACATAATGGTTACATCCGTGGCTGAGGCGTTGAGGTGCCACGGACGTAACCATTACGTCCTGAGTCCGGCCCTCGGGGGAAGCTCTAGCCCTCCCCCGAGGGCCACCCCCCCAGGTTAGGGTTGTGAGAGGAATCGCTTACTCTTCCACCCACCAACCCTCCCACCCCCCAATTATGTCAGCACAGGATCGCACTCTGACATCATCAGAGGGTGCCAGATGCGCTGAAAGCAAATCCAGGAAGAAGGAGGTAAGTTTTTCCTCCGGGCGGGGGGGATTGCTAAAAAAGAGGATTCGGGGAAAGGAAAGGGTTTTCCTTTCTCTCAATGTGTCTTTCAGCATTCCTGCTGCTGGATCGTGATGCGATCAGGCAGCAGGAATGCCCACTAGACACCAGGGAATTTGTTTATGTGTGTGTGTTGACGGAGTAGGGGAGCAACCTCTTGGGCAAGGGTCGGTCCCCTTGGGGGGGATAATATATTTATCACCATTTCTGCTCCACTTGGGGGCAGATCGGTCTTTTACTTTTGGGTTGATCTGCCCCCAAGGGGGGCAGAAGCCACTAGAAACCAGGGATTGTTTTTGTGTGTGTTTTTTGTGTTGAGGGGGCGGCCCCTTGGGCAAGGGTCACCCCCAAGGGGCAAAAAGAACTATTGGGAAGTTCTGCCCCCCTTGGGGGCAGATCAACCTCTTTTTTTTAGGCCCATCTACCCCCAAGGGGGGCAGAATCCACTTAGTGCCAAGGATCATGTGTGTGTGTGCTTTGTGTGGGGGGTGGCCCCTTGGGCAAGGGTCGCCCCTCAAAGGGGGTAATATATTATATGCCATATCTGCCCCTTTTGGGGGCAGATTGGCCTATTTTGTCTAGGCCCAACAGCCCCCATGGAGGGCAGAGAATACTAGACGCCAGGGAAAATAGATAAATGTTTGATAGCGGGGTGTTTGTCAACTGGCAAAGTATTTGCATTTGTGATTATAACAGTTTATTTCTCCTTTTTGTTCTAGTTCAAAGCTTTTGCTTCCTTTGCTGTGGCTTGTTGCGGTTTTGGCAGTAGTTGTCCTGCGGTTTGCGTAGTTGCATGTTTTAAGTAAGTAAATAAATTCACTCCAAAGGAGTATTGTTGCCATGCATGAATGACATGTTTGTAGGTGGTGTACTAAATGCATGATTGTGTGTGAAATTGTCCTTAGATTTATGCACAATGATATTTGTGTTGTCTATGTCTAATTTGCTTTTCTTTTTTCTCTTTAGTGGGATATCATTGGTGATTGCTGTGCAGAATAGTCAAGCTTTTTCAGGCAAGTGAGCGGTATAGTTTTTGAGTTTATACTCTTAGTGATACAGCTACACTTTGTTTATTACTTATCTTACACAGTGCTGGTTGTTGGTGGTGCATTTGTCCAGTTACTTTTTGTAGGAAGGATCATGGCTAGCCATAGGATGACCACTCAGCAGGTTGTTGGTATGCTTTTTTGAGTCGTCTTCTGACCATGATTATGAGACTGACTCTACATCTGAGACAGAGGAGAAAGTGCAAGATTCTGGAAGTGAATTTTCTGCCAGAGAGGCATCATCTGATGATGAAAACCACTCTCAGTGCTGATGAAGTGCCTGTTTTGGAGGAGGACTCTGATGTGCCAATGGTGCAGCAGCCAGCGGCTGAAAGGCTTCCCATTGGAAGACCTGACACCTGGTTTGCACCAAACATGGAACAGCCATAGTGGCCTGCCTTTACTGGTTTCCCAGGGTGTAGAGTAAATACCGAAAGCTGGTATGATTGCTGTATCAGGCATGTGGGCGTATGAAATTGATGGGCCCTTGAATAGCGCTGTCTGTTGATGTGAGTCTTGTAATGTGCTGGGCCCGCAGCTGGCAGCGTGAATGGTCTTGTGCATGTCATGTGTGAAAGGTGTGTGAATGGACTGTAAAGCGGTTGGTGCCTTGACGCTGCTTTATAGCTTACGAGCATTGGTTCAGTTTTTTGGCCTTTCAGTTATTAACAGTGCATTTCACTTTTGCGAAATCCCTTCTTAATAAAATTTGATCTACTGAACCATCACTCACCCTCGTGCCAAATCTAACCAGCATGTGTGGTAAAAATGAAAAAACCATCTCTGTTGTAATCAGGCCTCGCAGCACACCCATGACATCCTATGAGTCTCGTGTGGGACCCCGATGATGAAGCATGCCACTAACTTGGTTGGTGGGTGAGGGGTCTTTTTAACATAGCCTAAATGTGTTTCTTTTCACAATGTTAGTGTTTGGAACATCACAGAAGTACGTGGACACATCAAAATGATCTATTACAAAACTACCTGTTTTTGGGGGGGGCACCTATGTTTTTGGTCCCAGGTGCGGCTTTCATCTAGGGAAACCTACCAAACCCAGAAATGGTTTTAAACTAGACACCCCAAGAAGTCCAAGGAGGTGTGGCTTGCGTGGATCCCCCAATATTTTCTTACCTCTTCTCCTCTGCAAACCTCAAAAGGTGCTTATATTTTCCTCACTTTTCTTTGTAGGATCACCATTTCGTCACAAATTTCCTACCACCCAGCATTCACCTCAGTCTCCCAAGTAAAATTATACCTCACTTGTGTGGGTCCCCAAAGCAGAGTCAGCCTAAAGATGTATAAAATAAAAATATATGCTTATCAACTTGCTGTGCTTTCCCCTCAATCTCTACAGGTTTTTGACCTTTTTCTGTAGCAGATACCTGGGCCATCCATACAAGTGAGGTACCATTTTTATCGGGATACTTGGGGGAACACTGGATAGAAGGAAATGTGTGGCTCCTCTCAGATTCCAGCACTTTCTGTCACCAAAATGTGAGGAAAAAGTATTTTTTTAGCCAAATTTTTAGATATGCACAGGAATCTGGGTAACAGAACCTGGTGAGAGCCCCACAAGTCACCCCTATTTGGATTCCCCTAAGTGTCTACTTTTTAAAAATGCAGAGGTTTGGTAGGTTTTCCTAGGTGCCGGCTGAGCTAGAAGCCAAAATCCACAGCTAGGCACTTTGCAAAAAACAGCTTTGTTTTCTTTGGGAAAATGTGATGTGTCCACGTTGTGTTTTGGGGCATTTCCTGTCGCGGGCACTAGGACTACCCACACAGGTGAGGCACCATTTTAATCAGGAGACTTGGGCGAACACTGGGTAGAAGGAAATTTGTGGCTCTTCTCAGATTGCAGAACTTTCAGTCACCAAACTTTTAGGAAAAAGTGTTTTTTTGCCAAATTTTGAGGTTTGCACAGGATTATGGGTAACAGAACCTGGTGAGAGCCCCACAAGTCACCCCATCTTGGATTCCCCTAGGTGTCTAGTTTTACAAAATGCACAGGTTTGGTAGGTTTCCGTAGATGCCGGCTGAGCTAGAGGCCAAAATCCACAGCTAGGCATTTTGCAAAAAACAGCTCTGTCTTCTTTGGGAAAATGTGATGTGTCCATGTTGGGTTTCCTGTTGCGAGCATTAGGCTTACCCACGCAAGTGAGGTACCATTTTATCAGGAGCCTTGAGGGAACACAGAATAGCAAAACAACTGTTATTGCCCCTTGCCTTTCTCTACATTTGTTCCTTCCAAATGTAAGACAGAGTGTAAAAAAAGACGTCTATTTGAGAAATGCCCTGTAATTCAGATGCTAGTAGGGGCACCCGGGAATTCACAGATGTGCAAATAATCACTGCTTCTCAACACCTTATCTTGTGGCCATTTTGGAAATGCAAAGGTTTTCTTTATACCTATTTTTGACTCTTTATATTTCATCAAATGAATGGCTGTATACCCGGTACAGAAAGAAAACCCATTGCAAGGTGCAGCTCATTTATTGACTCTGGGTACCTAGGGTTCTTGATGAACCTACAAGCCCTATATATCCCCGCAACCAGAAGAGTCCACCAGATGTAACGGTATATTGCTTTAAAAAATCTGACATTGCAGGAAAAAGTTTCAGAGTACAACGTGGAGAAAAATTGCAGTTTTTTTCTCCTCACTTTCAATTTCTTTTTATTTCAGTTGTTATTTTCTGTAGGAAACCCTTGTAGGAACTACACAAATGACACTGTGCTGAATTCAGAATTTTGTCTACTTTTCTTTCTGGGATCCAGCATGGTTTCACACCTATTTCTGTCAATAACTGGAAAGGAGGCTCCATAGTAAAAATGGGGTTTGTCCCATTAAAATGCCAAAATTGTGTTGAAAAATGTGGTTTTCTGATTCAAGTCTGTCTGTTCCTGAAAGCTGGGATGATGGTGATTTTAGCACCACAAACCATTTGTTGATGCTATTTTCAAGGAAAAAATACAGGCCGCCTTCTGCAGCCCTTTTTTCCCAATTAAAAAAAATAATAAAATGTCGCCGTATTTTGGCTAATTTCTTGGTCTCCTTCCGGGGAACCCACAAAGTCTGGGTACCTCTAGAATCCCAAGGATGTTGGAAAAAAGGATGCAAATTTGGCGTGCGTAGCTTATGTGGACAAAAATGTATGAGGGTCGTGAACTGCCCCAAATAGCCCAAAAAAGGCTTGCCACCCGAGGGGGAAAAGGCCTGGCAGCATAGGGTTAAATATGATCAGTGCTCCAGATTAACAATAATAACAAAGTTACTGGCAGATATTATTAAAAGAAATAACCCTTGTCTACTTTAATTTTTATAATGCATGGTCCAAAGTTCTTGTCATTTCAAGTCAAGAGCCTGCATGGGTCATTGAGGCTGACAGACTCCATTGAATTTCTGCCTCTGTGTACCTGAGAGTGCACTAGTAAAAGTTTTCACATCCTAACATGTTTTCTGCCAGCACTTTTGTACTCAGGGTCAGGGCATGTCTTCATATTGGCCCCAAAAATGACTCAAATAACAGAACGTTTCAATCAAAGATTTGGATGAAGTCAATAATTATAATGGAGTTGGAGATAGCCCGAATAAGCAAACAGTAAATGTTGAGATCATTTTGCTTTTTGTTAAAGAAATATTCAAGTACTAATCCAATTTTACACACCTCTGTTAATTTAGGGGTTCTCTTGTCTAAGCTGTTTTTTTGTTTGGAAATTTTTTGCATAACTCATTAAAGAGCTAAACTGTCTGCATGATTTTATGTTGTGTCCAGGCTATCCCTGCAGGGAAATACAAAAGCAACCTATTTTGCTTTCTTGCACCATTCTTCTGCCTCTATTGTTGTGGTATTTGTGGTTTTCCTATGCTACTATGGTTTGGAACTGAGTTACTGGTGGGGTTAGATTTTCCTTAAGATCAGAAATACGTTTAGAGTTGGGGTAGCTGTTGGAGTAATGTTCAGGACAGTGGCAGCTGGTGGAAGTTGAAAGTGGTGGGACATAGGAAGAATAAAACAATGAGTACTAGTGAGCGAGTGAAACAGGGAACCCCAATGTTGAAAATTAGGCCTTTGGGGGGTTCTCCCCCAAGAACGTTTTCAAAAGTTGGTGTATTTTGGTGCAATTTGAAGCACTATTTCTGTGTTAAATGGACCAAAATAGAGTTCTTATAGGCATTTGTAAAGGAAAATTCACAAAACATTTCATAGAATTTCTGGGTTGCCAACAAGTCTGACCTCTGAAGGGTGGTAGGGTACCAGGCAAGACTGCTTTGGCTCTACCCATTCAAATGTAAAACACATAAGTTCATAAACATCTACAAAGAAAAACACTTGTAATTTTTTTCCTACCGGTAGTGCAGGCTGGCCACAATGAAGACCTCTAAAAAGATCTTGAAACTGCTACAAAACCACTGAAATGGAAAGTCACTAATCTACTGAGATTAATCTACTACCAATCACCATACAGCGCTAAGTCCTCCTCACCACTCCCCAGCAGTGTTGGACTCACTTGACTTGCCTGCGCAAAGTCCCTTCTGACTGCTGATCAGCCCTCCAATCAGCCTCACTGGAGTTCTCTGTAAGCTTGGTACAGGACAGTCATGCCTGAGAGACGTATAATTGACTATCCTGACATTCAGCCCATGTCCCTGAGAGCATCATGACCTTCATCCCATCATTTGCAAAACTTCTAAAGTACCCCAGGGTGGAAGAAGTGGTTGTGACTTGATTAATTTGATTTAACATGAACACTTGATGGGCAGGCACTTATTCTTCATGAATTTTAGCGATTGCTTAAGTCATTGCTGGAAGGATGTCTTCTGGCGGGTCCACTTAGGGCCTGGCAAGCTTTAACGCTCCGGATGTTCAGACCCGCTGAAAGCTGCTAGCATCCCTAAAGATGGATCAGATCTCACTTTTTCAAGGTGATTTTAAGTACAGCTCTCCCCTAAAGTCCCAGATGTGACCTCCCAACCAAGAAGTGAGTATAACTAAGATTCGGTCAGTTAGTTATCCAGTGTTTCCAACCGAGCGGTCATAGTGCATTACAAAACAGTACGGGAACTGTACTTATGTGTGCAATGGGGGCAGAGTAAGTGAGCTTGGGGGTGGGGTTTAGGGTCATGGCAAAAAAAACTAAATATTTTGTAACTAATTTGTTGGTCGTTGCATATGAAAAAATGAATACACTGTCAAGTTAAAGTAATCAGTGTGCAAAACGCTATTTTATGTTGAGAAACCTCTGTTGGTTAATGCGACCACTGCAGGTGTCTTTGCGTGTAACGAGTGAGCTACAGAATTGTATTCTGGTTGGGGCAATGAGAAATAGTGACTTATGTAGTTATGGTACTCTGTAGTCCCAGCCTGTGACAGGAAGCACTGTGAGTATGTAAGTGTAAGTCATTATTTTAAACATGTGCAAGCGCGTTTTCATCCTTCGCAGCAATCAAACACTTCAACAAGGTCTACTGACCTTTTGGCCCAGAAAGAAGTGTGGTGAACCATACACACATTTACATCAACACCACCCCAATAATTTAGACACCATGACCAATGTGACCACAGAAGAAAAACTCCAATCAGGAATAAAGTCCAACGCTTTAGTTTACAATCACAAAAGTAGTGTATAGAGACAGTACGGAAAATCTAATTATAGAAGCAGAGAAGCACCATAGGCGGCCCAAAGCAGTCAAACAATTTAAAAGTAATTAGCATCAACGCAATTAGGCATTCAGGAAGAAACATGCATATCAGTAATGAAACTAACTGAGATACAGAAATATATTTTAAGTCAGATTTTATCAACATTTGTCAAGTTCAATTAAGCAGAGTATGAAATTTAGGGCTGGATACAGGTAGTCCCTACAGCTAAACAAATTAGGAAATGAGTGTGTGGAGACAGACACATGCTGGCAAAAATACAAAAGGGGCAAGAAATAATTTGAAACAATATATCTTGGACTACAGAATACTAGTTAGAAAAATAAAAGAGTGAGTGTCAGCATGATAGATTCTGTTCTAGAAAAAGGGATATGTCGAGGGGAAATGGCAGTCAGCTGAGAGAGGTATACCTCTCCAAGGGAACAACATTCAGGGATTCTTTTGAATCATCAACAAAATTCTGTCAGGAAGAATGCAGACATGGACATAATTTAGGGGGACACCAGAGGTTGCAGCTGCGACCCCTTGCTTGCCCCTTGCCACCCACAGTATTGCATTAACAAACCTTTGCCCTGTGGCAAAATCAGTGCCAGAAACACGGATGTACCACGTTCTTATGGACATTGGTTGGTGCGCTAATATCCTTATTTTTTGTCATTCTTTTAATAGTCTAATAGTGAATAACACCATATTATTCACTATTAGTGTAATAGAAAAATAGAGTACAATCAGCTACAAAATAACCCTCCCTGGCAGCTGAGGTAAGAAATAAAATGCTTTTAAATGCATGTTGCATGCATGCAGGTGAGAGTGCCTCTATGTGGGAAAGAGTGTGTGAGCATCTGTGGGTGAGTGAATGTATAGATCAAATGGGGTGTGATGTCACTTCTGCTGCCCCTGGCCTTTCGGTGAATTGAATTGAAACGAATGCAGAGAGAGAGAGAGAGGGAATAAAGGGTCTAAAGTCTGATGAGGGTCTAGAGACCTGGGGGTCTGACCTAAACTTTCAAAGTCCGTCCCTAATATAAAGTTCCTAAATCATGTTGATTCACTAGAGTGATGGTGCCCGAATTATGGGCAGTGAAAAGCGTGACAGGTGCTGTTGTAGGCCGACGCACCGCAACATTGCTGCTGGCTCTCTTACGAGCCAGCGTCAAGGTTGTGGTGTGTTTCCCGATCTGCCGGTGGGTGGAAATGCTGTTTCTCCCTGCTGGCCCAGCAGGAAACTCTTGACAGGTATGGTGGAGGGACCGCTGCATATGCGCGTCATCCCAACACGGGACCTTGGCAGGCGACCTCCGCTGCCTGCTTGCCAAAGTCACAATGAGGGCCTCAATGTCAAATCTCAGAACAGTCAGGCCCATATTTATACTCCCTTTGCGCCGGATTAGCGTCATTTTGTTTACACTAATTAGGCGCGAATTTAACACCATATTTATACTTTGCCACTAGACCCGTCTAACGTCAAAATATCCCAGTGTGCGCCATTTTCTGGATGCGTGAAACCGACTTGCGTCAATGAGATGAAAGGTAGGTGTTCCAGTCTAAAAAATGACTTAAACACCGATGCGCCCTATTTATCCAACCGCGCAAAAAAGGCGTACGTCTGGTAGACAGAGCTGGAAAATGGCGCAAATCCCGATTTGCGGCAAAATTTAACACCTGGGTCAAGGCAGGCATTAAAATGGGGCAAACACACCATTACTTAAGGAAAACTCACAGAAGCAACATTATAGATCAAAAAGGAAGACATGGAGGTGCTATTCATCCAGCATGCACGAAGACGCAGAGCACAGGAGCAACAGCACCAGCTACCACCACACCAACAGGGACCCCAAACGCAACGCAGAAGGCAGGAGAGGATATTCAGGACCAGGACAACCCTTCAGGGCCTCAGGGAACATGACATCATCCAAAGGTACAGACTAAACTGGTAAGCCATACAGCAGCTGCTGCGCCACATTGAGCCACAGTTGACACCCAGCTAGCAGACACCCCACATCATTCCACCGTAGACCAAGCTGCTAGCTGTCCTGCACATGTTGGCAAGTGGCTCTTTTCAAACCACTGGTGCCCTGGTTGCCGGAATCTCACAACCCTCATTCTCTGCCTTCCTTCCCAAGGTACTGGATGCCATCATCTCCCTCACACCCCGCCACATCAGCTTCCCCAACACACAACAGAAGCAGAAGAAGACCAAACAGGGGTTTCATCTAATTCATGGCTTCCCGCATGTTACGGATTGTGCCACCTGCTGCAACGGAGCATCTATACAGCAACAGGAAGCACACACACTCCATCAATGTGCAGGCCATTGTGGATCACCGTGTATTGTTCACCAACATCATGGCAAAGTATCCTGGGAGTGTACATGATTCATTCATCTTCTGCCACAGCACCATCAATCAGCACTTCCAGGATGGACGATATGGCAATGGCCTACTTGTTGGTAAGTACAGAAACTTAGTTATTTACACACAGCGCAGCAACCATGTAGGACACACAACACATACACCACTACATTGAGACGTGGCCCGGAAGACACTGAGGTGTGACACTGGTAGACATTTTTGATATCCTGACCCAATGGGAAACACACCTATGGATTAATGACAGATGCAAATAACAAGAGATGCCACTCTAGAGCCACATGGGACCAATTTAAAACCACACAGTGACAATGACATGGCCTTAACTGGCAGTACAACTTGGAAGATGAACCTTTCAATATCACATCAATAACACTCAATCCCACACCCTTCCAAGCAATATGTCCTGTGTAAGGGGTGTGTAATGTGTTTTGCTGCAGGTCAAACACCATGAGACACATAGCATGATGATGCTGACTCTAATGAAGTTGACATGGAATCATTGAGGTAGTACCAACATCTCACATCACTCCTGGGGTGACATTGCTAGCTAGCAATAAGGAAGTGGACTGTGCTATGAAAACATGTGGATGTGACACTAATGCAAAGTGCACACTGCTACACATACGGATTGAGACACTTCCCCATATACATGACAAATGAACAGGCAGATGGACCTTCTGACATAAAAACCTTCACCCCCACAACCAAGTTAGCCAGCTTACCTGGAGCAAGTTTGGTAGTGTAGGTACAAGTTTGCACATGAGCAAACTCGGTGAGGTACACAAATAGGTTTGCATAGAACTTGTCACACATGGGATAACTGTGCATTGTCAATTATGAACACTGCAGTGCTGCCAACTTATGGAGATGTGTTGTGCATTGTCACCTAGCCAAATGGAAGGGCCTCACTGTTGCATTTCACCTGCAATCATGAATGTCAAATTGGATGGGATGTTCAGGCCATATAGTGCAACCCTGTTATCACCACAGTGGAATTGATTGTGTGTGTGGAAGTATCATGTCACCTCCAGTGAAGGCACACGGACACTTCTTTCACATAACATAACGCATGGGAGATACACACTGAACTGCAAGCTTCTAAATATACCAATGATATCATGTCAATCAGCCGAACACCAGTTTTGATAGTTAAACAACCCAATGCAGAAAGAACATCACAGAAGCCTAGGATCCCACACAATACCACAAACACTGATGAGTCACAGACGACACAAGATAACAACTGCCATGCAAGGTAACAATCATGGTGAAACCAACAACCAAATACTTACCCTCATTTTCTCTTTCAGCTGATCAGGGTTACGGGATCCAGCCATGGATCATGACCCCAATTGCCAACCCAAGCACAGCAGCAGAGCGTGCCTATAATGAGGCACATCATAGGACACGCACCATAGTTGAGAGGACTTTTGGCATCTTGAAGTCCAGATTCAGGTGCCTGGACATCACCAGAGGTAGCCTCCTATATTCCCCTGAAATGGTCTGCAAGATCATTTTGACTTGTGCCATCCTGTACAACATTTGTGTGAGGAGGAACATTCCCCTCTATGAACCAGATCCACAAATGCCTGAAGAGGATGAAGAGGAGGATGCTATGAGGGGTAACATCCAAACACAGCTGCAGGATTGCGTAGGCGACAACATATCGTACAAAACTTCTTCTAACTATAGTCACCATCACCACTTTGTTATCATATGTAATTAAACACCTCACTTCATCACTAAATCATGCTCTGGGTAATTATTTATGCATCACATGATCCCTAGGAATCATAATCAGAGTTTAGCCTCATGGAGCATTGAAAAAAGCTGCATCACATTTGATGGGTATGAATGTACAGCAAACATCACACACAGTGTAAATAACATATATCCTGTCTATTTCACATTTGAAGGGCAATATCAGAGAGCCACCGCTATGTGACACATCCATGTTGCCAACATGGTCCATAGCAGAAAATGACACACAACTAAGACACCATCAATCATAAGGTAAAAATTGTTTCATACATGAGGCAGTGGATGTGCTATTGCATTGGTAAATAATAAGGTAAAAATAGTTTCATACATGAGGCAGTGGATGTGCTATTGCATTGGTAACAGGAAGGTATCAGAGGACCAGACCCTTGGCAGCAGTAAGTGTGACATCAGCTATCTCTGCAATGAGCATGTGTGACAAGAAGTCCATCTAAGCTGAAAATGGATAGCATGAATTCCCCAGGTATGACAAGCATTTCTCACAAGACATGCCCTGGCAGTCCATCCCAGGTAATAAGTCCTGCCAGTGCCGTGTTTTCGGTCTCTGCCCACCCTTCTCTAGGGGCACCTGTAAATGGACTATCTGTACCCTGGGAATCTTCATGTACACACACCCAGACTCCCATTCTGACTCCTGTGTGCTTCCCTCTTCAGTATGGCATGCCATAGTCATAGTTCATCAGTCTGCATAGACTTCAGGTCCAATAATGCACTGGCTGGTGGTCGGCAGGACCTGTAATCAGCTGTCCATTCTTCCCATGTGAAAGGTCCAGTTGGCCCTTTGAACTTGATTCTCAACTCCAGGACTTGTGAGAGATTGAAGGTACACACACCTGTGAGCACTTCCATGCAAACCAGCCATTTGAATCTGCCCTGCCCGCGCTGCTGGCTGGAACTGCTTAGAAGCTGCCATTTTCTGAATCTCCTTGTTGTGCATTGGCGTACAAGTCACTTGTGTACCAGAGCCCTTGGGGGATTGTGTAACGTTGCAGAACACAGCACAAACATTTTTTAGTTCCCACAGAGTCTGCTCACTGTGTATTTGCCTTGTTCAATCAATCAATTAATCAATCAAACAAATTTCTTAAGCAAACTACTCACCCGGTAGGGTCTCAAGGCGCTGGGGGGGGGGGGTTACTGCTCGAAAAGCCAAGTTTTGAGGTGCTTTCTGAAGGTTAGGAGGTCCTGGGTCTTGCAGAGGTTGGTGGGGAGGGAGTTCCAGGTTTTGGCAGCGAGGTGGGAGAAGGATCTGCTGCCGGAGGTGGTGCGTTGGATACGGGGGACTGGAGCAAGGGTGAGGTCGGCGGAGTGGAGCTGTCGAGTTGGTTTGTGGAAGTTGATTTGTTCATTGATGTAGGCCGGTCCGGTGTCATGGAGGGCTTTGTGAGTGTGGACAAGGGTTTTGAAAAAGATCCTTTTGTTGATGGGCAGCCAGTGTAGGGATCTGAGGTGGGTGGAGATGTGTTCTTGGCGAGGGAGGTTGAGGATGAGGCGTGCAGCTACGTTGTGGATTCGCTGGAGTTTTCTCTGAAGCTTGGCTGTGGTCCCTGCGTAGAGGGCGTTGTCGTAGTCCAGTCTGCTGCTTATGAGGGCGTTGGTGACTGTTTTTCTTGTTTCTAGAGGAATCCATTTGAAAGTCTTGTGTAGCATGCAAAGGGTGTTGAAGCAGGAGGATGATATGGTGTTGATTTGCTGAGTCATGGAGAGGGATGAGTCCAGTATGATGCCAAGATTGTGTGTGTGGGTGGTGGGTGTTGGGGGTGGTCCAAGGGTGGTGGGCCACCAAGAGTCGTTCCATGCTGTCTTGTTAGGACCGAAGATGATGATCTCTGTTTTTTCTGAGTTCAATTTGAGGTGGCTTGCTGTCATCCAGTTAGCGATGGCGATGAGTCCGGCGTGTAGGTTATTCTTGGCAGTAGCTGAGTTCCTTGTGAGGGAGATGATGAGCTGGGTGTCGTCAGCGTGAGAAATGATGGTGAGGCCGTGGGGGCGTATGATGTTGGCAAGAGGAGCAATGTAGACATTAAAAAGGGTGGGGCTGAGAGAGGATCCTTGGGGGACCCTACAGATGGTCTTGGTGGCTGTAGACCGCAAAGGAGGGAGGCGAACTCTTTGGGTTCTCTCGGAGAGGAAGGAGGTGAGCCACTCCAGGGCTTTGTGGCAAATTCCGGCGTCCAACAGTTGTGTTCATGTTTGTTCCTGACAGAGCCTGCATCCTGTTAGCCTGACTGGTTCTTGTCTTTGCGTTATCCATAGAGGTTCCCTGTGGCTACATTGGTCTCATAGTTGCTTTTCATGCCCTCTCTTTCCTCCTGGGGTATTGTGTCTGGTAGGTCTACGATGAATCCTCAAATGTATAGTATAGATTAATCAGTTTACTTATCGTATTCTTTTTGGGGACATGTATTCAAATGGCCTAATCCAGCCCCCATCCATTGTCTGGTTTTGCATGTATTCATTAGTGCCAAACAGTGACAGAGTGCTATGACTGTATGCATGGATTCGGTACGGTCCACACACAGATTCACTTCTGCCACCACCTTTCTATGGGGCTTGTGTGATGACTAGTTGTGAGATTAATCAGCACAGAGGCACTGATGTTCCCCGTTGCAGTGGGAATGTTAGAGCCCACCCTGTGTACAAATGTTGTGATGAAAGCTGCCTGTTTCCTATTACTGATCCATAAAGTTTTTGAGCACACCAAGGTTGCCCTGTCATCAGCCTTCTAAAAGTTCTGCTGTGCCATAGCTGGACTATCCCCATGTGTGCCATTAGTTGATCTTTGGCTTTAGGTCAATTCTGCTTTGAAGGATACTCTGTTAATTCAGGGATTGGCTCCACAGACTCATGACTAGAACTGCACGTAACTGTGACCACATGGAGGCCAATACTGACACAGGGTACACATGGCCACACACTTGAACTGGACACCTTTGTGCAATGAACCACTGGAAATATGTGAACACATGCAGCATGGTCTGCTGGTCCTCCACAGCCACAGGAGAAACATAGGTCATTTACATGACTCAAACTGTGGTGTACATAACAGTTTTAGGATTGGATTTGAGACTCTGTGTCACAAACACTGTACCTACCTAGCATGTTCAAATGCCTAACTCATGGGTAGTATACACACAAGTGACCATGAGGTGGTATTCAACATTTCTTTAAATGTGATGGGTTACATATCTGACAATAGCCATTATCAACAATCCTCTATCTATCCTGTGTATAGTTCATCATGGAAAATGTTTTGTCCCCAAAGTCAAGGAAGTACACACAGCATAAGATGCAACAGATATAACAAGAACATATCATGACTGATGTACCTCAATGAATGGCATCTCATGGTTATACACAATTATAACATATTCCTACATGCACATTACGCAAAACATTTCTTGTGACATTCACACAGAGGCACAACAACAATTTAAAGAGCCAATTCACAGACATAAACACACAGTTTAGTTGCATAGCCTTGCTATCCTCTATTGATGCAACACCTGCTCAAACTAGGAAATACCAATTTTATTCCAAAAGTTTCTGTTGCTGTTGCGTCAGTTAAGAGAGCTAATCTGGCACAACAACATGAGCATTATGGTCTGCAGTAGTGTGGTCTGCCGTATGTGCCCAAACACTAGAACACACACTGCAGGTCACACCATCCTATCTTTGTACAGTTATAGGCTGCATGCATGTTAAAAAATGAAAAATAACACAAACACAGTTAAAGACAGATTTTTTGATGCAAAAACATAAAAAAAGATGCATATGCGTCAAAATATAACGCATATGCATTGAAAAATGACGCTCACACCCATAATACATCGATTGGTCCCTAGCATTAATTCCAACACCGCACCCCATGAAATCGGTTATCCATTAAAAATGTATTGATCCTTGAATGCGGGGGAATTTTCATGCATATGCGTCAAAGAATATTGACGCAAACCCCATAAGCGTCATAAAATTTCACGCAATATAAAAAAAAATGCCCTACAATTGAGACAGGAAGTGATGTAATAGGGTATCCTGTTTACAGAAATGGTACAGTGGGTGTACTTTCACTTTCACTTTGCAGTCTGTGATTATTCTAGACTGTGTGGCTGTGTATTGAGTTGTCTCTGTGAATATTGTGCTTTTGTCTCCTGTGTGCTATTGCTATGGTATTCTGTGTTTTTGTAAGTGTCTGTGTGAATCAGTGTAAGTGTGTTTTTGTCATTTATTGTGATTTCATTTGCCTTTGTACTGTTGGGAGTGTGTCTGTGGGTATTGTTAGTTGGGGTATTGTTGGGCTGTCTGTGGGTTATTTAAGTTTCCTTTCCACACCTCCTTTCCCTGTTTTTCCCTCTTTACCCTTTTCTATCCTAATTGTTTTTGAGAAGTTGGGAAGGCCACGTCTGGGGTGAATGGGTGAGGAGGAGCTGGGGGCTTTTGTTGGGCTGGTGTGTCACTTCCTCCCCCTGTTGGTGGAGGCTGGGGGCCGGGTGATACAGGGGTATCACACCGAGTCAAAGAGGCTCAGGTGGGCAAATGTGCTGTTCCACCTAAGAAGAATCTTCAACAGCCAGCGCAACGACCACCAATTGAAACATCGCTGGGCTGACCTGGTGGCCCGAGAGCAGGACCTGCTGGACCACCAGGGTGTGGTGTTTGGTAGCCCTGTTGGTAAGTACAAATTGGACTAATGTGTACAGTACAATGCTCTGGAGTGACAGTAGCAGATTTTGTAACATGCTGCATGCAATGTTTGTGGACATGTGGAATGCAAGTTGAACAAACAGTGGCCCTGATGTACACAATTTTTGCAATGCATTACCGTCATTTGTTGATGCAAAAGCTGCACAAACTTACAAAAGGCAACTTTATCTTGAAAATTAGCGAGTGCCGCTTTGGCGTCAATAGATGATGGTAATGCGGCACAAACCAATTTATGATTCAGGGCCTGTGAGTGTACAAGGAATGGGATGTATTTCACATGCTAATACAAGGAACCAATGTGGTCCCCATATTTTTTAAACATGTCTGAACAGTATTCAGGGCCATACGTACAAAGATCTTCTTAACCTCTGCTAATATCTTAGGCCGATATTTCTACTTTGTTTGTGCAGCATTTGCATTATTTCTGGATGCCAAAGTATAGCACACTTGCTACTATCAAATGTTATTGTGCTACTTTCCATAGCTGTAGCGTAAACAAATGCTACACATAAAAAAAAAAAACATCTGGCCCTAAGTTAATTGTTTCTGTGTGTTTACGTCTGGACAGAAAATCTTTCACATGGTCTAACCTAATTGTGTCCGTATGCTACCAGATTGCAGTAGCACAAAACAGGTTAATCTTGTGCCTTTGCGGGGTAGGCGTTGAAATCCTATCATTGAGTAGCATGGCCCAACAACATTTTTGCCTCGGGCACAATTGCTGGTACAGAGCTGGTGCAGTTACCATCTGTGTCACTTTATAGCCAAACAATTTTGTAAAGTGAATGGGTCCCATGGGATCCAGGGGTCATGGGATCCCTACTCTTTGTGAATGCATGATCACAAACTATTTATTTGCATGATGTTGTGCAAGGAACCACTGACTGCTTCTATTATACATTTTAAGTGACAAAATAGTTTTTATTTTACGTTTGGTACACCCCTGCTGATATAGTGCAGCATATGTACAATTATTAACTTCTCAGTATGAAGGCTATCACAGACATGGTGGTATGCTAAGATCAGCAGGCCAGCATTCGTGTGAGTGCCGCCATTCTCAAAGTGCTTTCAAATAGAGACCTACCTCATCAAGATTGCAGAAGTAAGACATTTGCTAACCCATGTTTTAATTAGCGCACAGTGTCAGTTTGGTTCTACTACCACAGATCACCCAACTTGGCAATTCTAAGTTAATGAATGTGGCAAAGTGTGATTTACAATACCTGATATAGGTACACAGGGCCGGAGTAACACATTTTAGGTGCAATGACTATACCTGTGCCCATGCATTCTGTCACAGATGATCAAATTAGACACTGGCAGCATACATCATTTTGTTGTTTTGAATCAAATAAATGGCCAATCCATGTTTAGCGTAACATTGTCATGAAGTAACACACAGGATCCCTGCCATCATGTTGTCACAGGGGGCATGTACGGCTTTGGGTACACTGCCAATGTGGCATCTGTAACCTACATACAACACTGGCACACATATAATGGACCATTGAAAGCACAATAATTCCTGAACTAAACTCAACCCACATGAGCATCACACAGTAACTCATTGTCCCTTGATGCACAAGCCACAATACCTGAGTCACTATTGTTGCAGTGCACCAGGAATGTGGCATTGCATATTTCTCAGAATAACAAATGATGAAATGGAGTACCCTCTAGAATTAATTAAGCACAAAATTGAGTAATCATGTTTGGCACCACATGATTGTTAGGGCCAGTGCATGTGTGCAAATGTGTGTCTATCATCACTGGAGTGACAGTGTCAATGCATGTTTGCATGACTATGGGGGTGATTCTGACCGCGGCGGTCGCCGCCCGCCAAGCGGTTCCCGCTGAAAGACCGCTCCGCGGTCAAAAGACTGCGGCGGTCATTCTGGCTTTCCCGCGGGGCCGGCGGGCGACTGCCAGAAGACCGCCGGCCGGCCCAGCGGGAAAGCCTCGTCAACAAGGAAGCCGGCTCAGAATTGAGCCGGCGGAGTTAAAGGGGTGCGACGGGTGCAGTGGCACCCGTCGCGATTTTCACTGTCTGCAAAGCAGACAGTGAAAATCTTTGTGCGACCCTCTTACGGGGGCCCCTGCAGTGCCCATGCCATTGGCATGGGCACTGCAGGGGCCCCCAGGGGCCCCTCGACACCCCATACCGCCATCCTGTTCCTGGCGGGCGAACCGCCAGGATCAGGATGGCGGTATGGGGTGTCAGAATCCCCATGGCGGCGCAGCAAGCTGCGCCGCCATGGCGGATTCCCATGGGCAGCGGAAAGTCGGCGGTACACCGCCGGCTTTCCGCTTCTGGCCGCGGCTGTACCGCCGTGGTCAGAATGCCCGGCGGAGCACCGCCAGCCTGTTGGCGGTGCTACCGCCAACCTCCGCCCTGGCGGTAATTACCGCCAGTGTCAGAATGACCCCCTATGTCTGTTGGTGTGTCTACATGCCTGATGTGCAGCTCTATCATATAAAATGTCAAACACAGTAATGTTTTGATCCAAGTTTTGTACAGTAAGCAGACATTGAGCACATATCACTGTTCCATGTTTTACAGGTGGACCCGCCCCATATACAATTGGTAAAGTGGCTCGATTTGCGGACCCAGACGTATCCAGTGTTAATATGTGCGTCCTGTGTTGTGTTTGCATCTGTTGTGTGATTGACTCACTGCAAGGTCTGATGTGCTGGCATGTGGTCTGATATGTGACTTGACTGGAGGTTGACATTTTGTTCAATGTTCGAGTTGGACATTCTGTGGCGGAGAGTCATATATTGGGAGTCGGGTGCTGCGCTATCGGCATGGGCAGGTGAACAGGGTGATTTGTTGCTACATGTATGCCAATAGTTAATATGGAGGTGGCCAGTGTCATGATTTAGGGCCTGATTCTAACTTTGGAGGACGGTGTTAAACCGTCCCAAAAGTGGAGGATATACCACCTACCGTATTACGAGTTCCATAGGATATAATGGACTCGTAATACGGTAGATGGTATATCCGCCACTTTTGGGACGGTTTAACACCGTCCTCCAAAGTTAGAATCAGGCCCTTAGTCAGCAAGTCATACCCTGATTCACACATACCAGTGATGCAGAAGTTTTACCCACAGACTTGAGCATCCCTGTTAAGTAATGAACATGTAGGACTGTATGGTTGACTTTTCCGCAGCATCTAGCTCCACATGTTGTACTCCATTTATGTGGCACTTGAGTGAAATGTCATAGGCGTGCACGCAGGTCAAGGCCAGATGGGTGCTTGCATCAATGTGCTTGATTTTGGAAATGTGTCAGTGAGATGTAATGATGTTGACAATTGTCCACATTTAGAAAATGAGTGTCAATGTGATTGTCCAATGTTTGAGTCAATCCTAGTTGGCAGGCCTCCTTACCTGTGGTGGACTGACTAAACCTATGGACAGCTGTCCAAAGCTTCGTGTCTGTCATTGATGTTTGAAAGTATGCGTTGCATGTCCATCCCCCCCCCGAGGCACAGGGTTCAGGCTAGCAAATATGTGTACCTAGGTGTGATGATCCCAGTGTAGAAGACAGACATCTAATTCAAACATTCATGTGTTCCAAACTACAATGCCCCCTTATGATTACCAACTGGAATTCATCCAGCCAGTTCCATTTACAAATCACAGGTCTTGTGTGCCTTGATTGTCATCCAGAAGATAGTTATTAGTTGCCCTGGTGCATGTGGAGTACTTGCAGCATTTGGTACATGACTAATAGCAGTACAAAGATGCACAGATCATTTCATTAAGTACACACCTTGTTGTGCATTGTTGTGCTGTTGGATAGTTGATGGGTAGGCTGCGTTGGCATGTGATTCCTCAGGGACATTCTATCATCTTTACTGTGATTTGGACTGTCTCTGCTATTTTTGATGAAGTGTTAGAATATCATCTGTAGATGTATCACACAATGATGTCACTAATGTTTGGCTTTCTCTATTTTTAAAGCTGCCAACATGAATGCCCAGGAGATACAGGAATTCCAGTGGCGGGCAGTGCGTTACTGCCACATACTAGATGTGAAGGCTGGGTTCCGCAATTTGGCACGTCAATATCGCCATGAGAGAGCCACAGCGGTATGGAGGACATTTGCCCAAGGGGGGCCAGCATTGCCCACAACAGCCACCACCACCACAGCTCAGACCACAGTGGCCCCAAGGATGACAGCCACTGTAGCAGGTCCCTCGACTTCGTCACCTCCGGCCCCACAAGCAGCACCTCCTGCACCTCCCCCTCCAACCACAGCACCAGCAATGGCATCTACAAGTGGTACTCAGACAATCCCAGCTGCTGTGATAGACAATCAGGATTTACAGACACTGAAACGTGACATGCAACGAATGTTGCGCAGGATGGACAGGCTGCAGCAGGAGGTTTCCCGCAATAGCAGGAGACTGAGGGGTATCAAAAAGATCCTGCGGAGGGCCAATTTGTAAAAGTTGGTCCCTCACCCATGATTCCCTCCACTCCCTCCTCTTTCCTCGTTCTTTTCTTTAGTAGGTATTAGGTTAGAGTAGGCTGTTAGGTTAGTTAGTATAAGTGGGTTGGAGGGTGGAGGGTGTTATATTATTACATGTTTTTTGTGGGTTGGATAATGTTGGGGTTTATGTGTATATAAAACAAAATTCCAAAAAATAAAAAAAATACCAACAAAATATATAAGTTAGTATGTGTTTAGGTTAGTATATGTTGTCCTACATGTGTCCCATCATATAATGGGGTGGGGGGGTTGATGTTTAGAGTGTTTAGTTAAATGTGGTAAGTAAGTTTAGCTTAAGGTAGTTAGGGCCAGTTGTGGGTAGTTAGGATAGGTTAGGTTAGTTAAGGTGTTTCCCCTACCCTAGTGTAAGTTTCCTTTATTACTGTAAAATAATTTTGGATACTCCTTTACAGTATGTGTCACATGCTTGGGGATCAGGGCCTTGGCATGGGTGTACAGTGTCAATTTATTATTTGCATTTGTGTTCCATCCTGCATCAGAAGCCCATTATTGACATGGTTATTCCCTATTCCAAATGAGCTGTCACACTGGCAGCTACAACAAAGCTACCTCTCTATGCATCTGCCATCCATTGCACCCCCCACTCCAGGTTACTATGGTTCCCAATGTGTTGTAAAGGTTGGTGTGCTTTTAAATCTGTCATCGTTTGAGTCCTGTATTGGAATCTTGGCCACTGTGGGACGTCTGCCTGCAGCCTGATGTTCATGTGAACCCTGATAAGCTGAGTGATGTTATAATCTTATGAAGTTCTGTATACATAACTCACACCTATCATTTATTACATTATACTCCCAGGTTACATAATTATCCATACACTCGTACACTGTCAACACCAGGACAGTGCGCGCTCTACGGGCATCTAGAATGCAAAAACCCAACACTCGCAAGATAATGTAATTTATGCATTGTGATGATATATTATTGTTTAACCTTTTGCATTGCAGAATTCCATCCAAAAGATTCATTTTTAAGGTGTTTATAAATACTGTACTTTTGCAATGTATTGCTGCAGACATTCAGAGTGTGTTAGGGTGTGGTCCCTTTCCAAGGCCTTCTAGAGACTTTCCCTGCAACATGCCTGGGCGTGGTTCTAGGCTGGGCCAAGACTCCATAAAAGAGAGTCAGCCCAACTTCCAGTGCTCACTATTCAGAGGTCCCGGTGCAGAGCAGCAGCTTCTTCCTGAGCTCCTGTCCCGGAGGCCTATTTGGATTTTCCAGTCTTCTGCATTCATCTCTCATTGGTGATCACTGTTTCCAGGCGGTAAGACGGTGTTTGGACATTTCCCAACACCGTAATTGAGATTTTCATATTCTTGACTTTAATTCTTAAATGAATAAAAGATTACTTGTGCGCTGCCATTTTTTGACATTTGTATGGTGGTTTGCAAATAGGGAGGACAAACAATTTATTCCATAAAGATTTGACTTCGTTATTACATTGTTGTTCATTGCGCGCTGATATTTCTTGACATTTACATGATGTTTTACGAGTTGGCAAGACGTGCAACTCGTTTCATGAGCATTTAACTTTGTTGTTCATTGCGCGCTACCTTTTCTTGACATTTACATGGTGGCATTCGAATCGGCGAAACGTGCAATTCACTTCTCGTGTGTAATTCATGCTGTTCATTGTGCGCTACCATTTTCTGGCATTTACATGGTAGCATTTGAATCAGCAACACGCACGATTCTTTCCTTGAGTATTTTTTTCATGTTATTCATTGTGCGCTACCATTTCTTCGCATTTGCATGGTGGCATTTGAATCGACAAGACGCGCAATTCTTTCCCTGAGTGCTTTTCATGTTGTTCATTGTGCGCTACCTTTTCTTGGCATTTGTATGGTGGCATTTGAATCGTCAAGACGCGCAATTCTTTCCTTGTGTATAAATAATGAAAATTACTGTGCGCTACTATTCTAAGACATTTTCTTGGTAGCATTTCAAGTTGACACGTTGCGTGATTTATTTCTTGAATCTATCTTGTGTGATTTCATGCTGCACATTCCTTTACGGTGTTTAATACTCATATAAAAATCTGCAATGTGCGCAATTCACTTCCCAATGTTTTTTCTAAGAAGAACACAACAATACCAGAGTTCTAGATGTAATGCTGTGTGTTCCTGATATGTATTCTTAAAAGGAGATTCATATGATTGTTTAGAAATTGCTCAGAGTGTTTCCTGATTCTCATGCTAAAGAAAGTATTAGAATCTGAAAGTCCTATTTAACTTTTCCTGTTTCCTCCTCAGGTATTCGGTCATCTAAAGCCTAGTCAGTTTTAGGACTATTTTAGGGTTGTTCATGTTTTTCGGAAAAAAGACGAAGCTTAGAGTTGTAGCATGGTACTGAATTCATGAGATGTAATTTTGATGTTGTGTTTTAACCTTTTGCTTCCTACAGGTCTCCTTCCCAGCTGTTCCCGTCCTAATCCCCTTTTCCCCACTTGGACTCTCTTAGACTCTGTGATAAATCTAATCAGAGTATTGGAGCTGTCTTGTGGTGGAAGTGTTGGGAACGTGCACAGACCCCGAGGATCTGGTGACTCTGACAGAATAGTGAGCCCACAAATTATTATCCTCCTGGTTTGTGTATGTTCTCAGCATGGCCACACTGGACGAGCTAGTCAAGGCTATCATCCAGCTCCAGTCAGAAGTGGTATCATCAAAGGATTTGACAAATAGTCTAGCTGAGAGGGTGAGTCAGTTACAGAATAAGGTTGAGAAGAAAGAACAAAGTCCCACAGGTGTGTCTTGGTCAGGTACTTCTTCTCAGACTTCTGGAGGTAATCCGACTAACATTTCCCTCAATGTTCCTTCAGCCATTCCTTTAGCTCCCCCAGAACGCTTCTCAGGTGATCCCGTGAAAGCGCAATCTTTTCTGGTTCAAGTGGAACTTCACTTCACCTGCAGACCACATACTTTCCCCGATGCCCAGTCTAAAGTAGCTTTCTTGTTGTCATATCTGTCTGGAGATGCAGCTACCTGGGCTATTCCTCTTGTGCGTAAAAATAGTCCCCTGTTGTACAACTGGAAAAATTTTGTTCGTGAATTTGAGAGAGTTTTCGATCGTAGAACTGTAACACAGTCAGAAGATCGTGAATTATTAGACTTACGCCAAGGGAATCAGGACTTACTGTCATATTTAGCCAACTTTAATCGGCTGGTCGCTGAGACATCCTGGCCTGAAGAAAAACAAGCGGCCTTGTTTTACAGGGGACTCAAAGAGGAGCTAAAAGACATCTTAGCGCAAATCGACCCACAACCTGCAAACTGTCAAGATTTAATAAACCTTGTCTTGAGGCTTGATCATCGTTTAAATGAATGAAAAGGAACGCGTAAAAAGACTGAAAAACATTCTTGGCATGCTCATGATAACAAAGACTCAAGAACTCCGAGAGAAAGAACGTCGGAACCGGTGGAAATTGGAACCATCAGGAGACCTTTGACCAAAGATGAAAAGGACCTACGCAGAAAAAATGGGCAATGTCTCTATTGTGGGCAGAAAGGTCATTTCGCCAAAGATTGTCCAATCAAAACCAAGAGCAAGCGAGGCCCAGTTCAGAAAGTTGCAAACAATGCATCAGTCGAGTCGGAAAATCTAAAGCACCCAAGTTGCAGAGAAGGGTTGCTCTTGGGTGTCACCGTGGATCCTTCACAATCCAAACATCTAAAATTGGGAATAAGAGTTCAGGTCAAGAAAAAGACCTATTTCAAGAAGGCTCTAGTCGACTCTGGGGCTACCGGAAACTTTGTTTACGCCCAATTGGTTTGTGCATGGGGGATCCCATGTATTGAAAAGAAGTCCCCGGAAACCATCCAGGCAGTTGATGGAAAACTCTTGACTGGAGGTCCGATAACTCTTCAGACTGTCCCCTTGACAATAATGTGTGAAGGTAAAAATCAAAGAAAGAAACATAAATAGGAACTCATCCTTGACGTGATCCATGCTCCCCAGTATGGGATCATCCTTGGCTTGCCATGGTTAACTCATCACAATCCAGAGATTAATTGGGCAGAACGAAAGATCGTGTTCTCATCAGTGCTATGTAAAGAACATTGTCTCCAAAGGACTCAAGAATCGGAAGTTCGCCATTCTTACATAGCTACCGCCGCAGAGAAAGAAGTTCAGTTGCCCAAACAGTATTCATCTTATGAAGATGTATTTGATGAGAAGGAAGCAGAGAACTTACCTCCTCATAGATCTTATGACTGTCAAATTGATCTAGTCCCAGGGGGGATACTTCCCAACTGTCGCGTGTAT
Organism: Pleurodeles waltl; assembly: GCF_031143425.1. NCBI lineage: Eukaryota > Metazoa > Chordata > Amphibia > Caudata > Salamandridae > Pleurodeles > Pleurodeles waltl. The sequence continues at coordinate 822,254,419 of NC_090438.1, read as the reverse complement.
GCCATGTCAGAACATGAAAATCAACATTTACGAAAATACTTGGATCAATTCTTAGAGAATGGTTTCATCCGCCCCTCTAAGTCTCCCACAGCTTCTCCTTTGTTTTTTGTTCCAAAAGCGAACGGAGAGCTTCGAACTTGTATCGACTATAGGGGCTTGAATAAAATCACCATCAAGAACAAATATCCTTTGCCTCTAATTCCGGTCTTAATGGAACAAGTAAAGAAAGCAAAAATCTACACGAAGCTTGATCTTCGAGGTGCTTACCATTTGGTCAGAATGAGAGAGGGTGACGAATGGAAAAGGGCATTCAAAACAAGATATGGCCTTTTTGAATACACCGACATGCCTTTTGGTCTGTGCAATGCTCCAGCAGGATTTCAATTTTTCTTAAATGACGTTCTTAGAGAGTACCTCGATATCTTTGCCATAGTTTACATTGATGACATTTTGATCTACTCAGACAATGAGAATGAACATGTTCAACATGTCAAGAAAATTTTGGCAGCCCTTCGTAAACACCATTTATATTGCAAGCTAACCAAGTGTGAGTTTCATGTTAGCACAGTTGAGTTTTTAGGGGTTATCCTTACCCCTCAAGGTATGGTGATGGCAGAAAGGAAAGTAAAAGCCGTATCTGAATGGCCCATCCCAAAGACTGTTCGTGATGTACAATGTTTCCTGGGCTTTGCAAATTTTTACAGGAGGTTCATCAATCATTTCTCCCAGACAGTGGCTCCAATTACTAAGTTATTAAGAAAGAAAGAAAAATTTGTATGGTCCCCAGAAGCAGACCAAGCCTTTTCAACTTTGAAAGAAGCTTTCTCCACTGCCCCAGTCTTGACTCATCCAGATGCGGCTCGACCTTTCATAGTGGAAGCTGATGCTTCAGATGTGGCGATAGGAGCAGTCTTGTCACAACGAAACAAAGACACTGGTCAGCTTCATCCTGTAGCTTACATGTCTCGGAAGTTGAATGAAGCTGAACAGAACTATGTCATTGCTGAAAAAGAGCTTCTGGCAATTCGTGACGCCTTTAAAGAATGGAGACATCATTTGTTGGGAGCTAAATATACTGTCACAGTATATACTGATCATCGCAATCTTCAATTCATGAGTTCTGCCAGACTTTTGACTCCTCGGCAATTACGCTGGATGCTGTTTTTTGCCGAGTTTGATTTTGTGGTAACCTTCCGGCCTGGTAAAGATAATCGCAAAGCTGACGCCTTGTCCCGCCAAGAGTCTACCACATTGCCTGCAGTTCAAACCTCCAGAGCTATCATTGCTCCTGACAAGGTCCTATGTATCATAAAAACAGAAGATTTCTTTGAAGACATCCGCAATTCATTCACTGTTGAAAAATGGCAGGCGTGGGCCCAAGCAGATCCGAAAAGATCAATCAAGCAAGGATTACCCTTTCACGATGCTCGTTTGTTCGTGCCCACTACCAAACTTCGCAAGATAGTGTTTCATTGGTTGCATGTTATACCTACAGCAGGTCACCCTGGTACTCCTAAAACTCTTGAATTAATCCAACGCTATCTTTGGAGGCCTACCTTAACAAAGGATGTAAAAACAATGGTAAACAACTGCAAAGTCTGTGCTCGCACTAAAACAATTCATTCAAAACCGAAAGGGTTGTTACACCCACTCCCAACCCCAAGTCGTCCGTGGGAACATATCTCTTTAGACTTTATTACAGGTCCGCCAGTGGTTCAACAGCATTCAGTAATTCTGGTGGTAGTAGATAGTCTAACGAAATATGGACATTTCATTGCCTGTAAGAAAGTACCCACCTCTAGTGAACTGGCAACTATCTTACTGAATAGAGTGGTTTGTTATCATGGACTGCCAAAAGTGATCCTCTCCGATCGGGGATCGCAATTTGCCTCCAACTTCTGGAAGACATGGTGTAAAACACTCCAAGTGACATCTACCCTATCTACTAGCCACCATCCTCAAACAGATGGTCAAACGGAGAGACTAAATCAGACTTTGAAGCAATACCTACGTGCTTATGCTGAACAAGCACTTAATTCATGGACATCAATGCTCTGGTTAGCTGAGTTAGTCTACAACAACTCCTTCCACACGTCTACTGGCGTTACACCGTTCTTTGGTTTGTTTGGCTATCATCCTGACACCTTGCCCATCACAATTCCTCAAGAAAGTTCTCTCACTCCAGCTGTGTCAGAAATCATTCAACATTTGCATCAAACTCAGAAATCGATTCAACAACATTTAGAAAAAGCCAAAAAAAAAATACAAAAAGCATTATGACAAGAAACATTGTGAGGGACCGCGGTATCAACCTGGTGACAAAGTGTGGCTTTCCACAAAACATATAGACTTCAAGAAGAAGCACATGTTCAACCCCAAATTTATAGGTCCTTACACTGTTCTTCAGCAAATCAATCCTGTGACCTATAAACTACAATTGCCAAAATCATTACGGATTCATCCAGTGTTCCATACTTCCCTTTTAAAAAAGGCAGTCCAAAAGGTCCACCCTCATCCAGCTCCTGTTCTAGTACAGGGGGAAGAAGAATATGAAGTCAAGAAAGTGACTCTAAACTGAGAGGGCGTAACCTATGGTACTTAATCTCATGGAAAGGTTATGGCCCTGAAAGTAATTCATGGGTTTCCGCATATGATGTTCATGCTCCAGTACTTGTGAGACGCTTTCTTCGTCTCAATCCAGATAAACCAGGCCCTAGAGCACGCCTGGGAGAGGGGAGTACTGTCAACACCAGGACAGTGCGCATTCTACAGGCATCTAGAATGCAAAAACTCCAACACTCGCAAGATAATGTAATTTATGCATTGTGATGATATGTTATTGTTTAACCTTTTGCATTGCAGAATTCCATCCAAAAGATTCATTTTAAGGTGTTTATAAATACTGTACATTTGCAATTTATTGCTGTAGACATTCAGAGTGTGTTAGGGTGTGGTCCCTTTCCAGAGCCTTCTAGAGACTTTCCCTGCAACATGCCTGGGCGTGGTTCTTGGCTGGGCCAAGACTCCATAAAAGAGAGTCAGCCAAACTTCCAGTGCTCACTATTCAGAGGTCCCGGTGCAGAGCAGCAGCTTCTTCCTGAGCTCCTGTCCCGGAGGCCTATTTGGATTTTCCAGTCTTCTGCACTGATCTCTCATTGGTGATCACTGTTTTCAGGCGGTAAGACGGTGTTTGGACATTTCCCAACACCGTAATTGAAAATTTTCATATTCTTGACTTTAATTCTTAAATGAATAACAGATTACTTGTGCGCTGCCATTTTTTGACATTTGTATGGTGGTTTGCAAATAGGGAGGACAAACAATTTATTCCATAAAGATTTGACTTCGTTATTACATTGTTGTTCATTGCGCGCTGATATTTCTTGGCATTTACATGATGTTTTACGAGTTGGCAAGATGTGCAACTCGTTTCATGAGCATTTAACTTTGTTGTTCATTGCGCGCTACCTTTTCTTGACATTTACATGGTGGCATTCGAATCGGCGAAACGCGCAATTCACTTCTTGTGTGTAATTCATGCTGTTCATTGTGCGCTACCATTTTCTGGCATTTACATGGTAGCATTCGAATCGGCAACACGCACGATTCTTTCCTTGAGTGTTTTTTTCATGTTATTCATTGTGCGCTACCATTTCTTCGCATTTGCATGGTGGCATTTGAATCGACAAGACGCGCAATTCTTTCCCTGAGTGCTTTTCATGTTGTTCATTGTGCGCTACTTTTTCTTGGCATTTGTATGGTGGCATTTGAATCAGCAAGACGCGCAATTCTTTCCTCGTGTATAAATAATGTAAATTACTGTGCGCTACTATTCTTAGACATTTTCTTGGTGGCATTTCAAGTTGACACATTGCGTGATTTATTCCTTGAATCTACGTTGTATGATTTCATGGTGCACATTCCTTTATGGTGTTTCATACTCATATAAAAATCTGCAATGTGCGCAATTCACTTCCCAATGTTTTTTCTGAGAAGAACACAACAATACCAGAGTTCTAGATGTAATGCTGTGTGTTCCTGATATGTATTCTTAAAAGGAGATTTATGGTTGTTTAGAAATTGCTCAGAGTGTTTCCTGATTCTCATGCTAAAGAAAGAATTCAAATCTGAAAGTCCTATTTAACTTTTCCTGTTTCCTCCTCAGGTATTCGGTCATCTAAAGCCTAGTCAGTTTTAGGACTATTCTAGGGTTGTTCATGTTTTTCGGAAAAAAGACGAAGCTTAGAGTTGTAGCATAGTACTGAATTCATGAGATGTAATTTTGATGTTGTGTTTTAACCTTTTGCTTCCTACAGGTCTCCTTCCCAGCTGTTCCCGTCCTAATCCCCTTTTCCCCACTTGGACTCTCTTAGACTCTGTGATAAATCTAATCAGAGTATTGGAGCTGTCTTGTGGTGGAAGTGTTGGGAACGTGCACAGACCCCGAGGATCTGGTGACTCTGACAAGACATCCATTCCTGCTGTAAGGTGTGTGTGTGATTAAAGTTTATAGTCATATGTCACATACATAAAGATTGTCTTGAAGGGAATGTTGGCCACATTGAGTTTCATCTTATACATACTTTGGGGCAGACTTTTTCTGTTCTACACAGTATTATACTGTTTGTTCTCATTTCACTTCAGAAATAAGCCTAAGGAAGCACAGATGATGATAAAATCCAGACCCCAGTGCATAGTTATCATCCCACATTATTTCTACACTGTTGTATTGACATTCTATGGCCATGGACATGTTACATACATCACAAATCTCCTACACAGTTGATGTGTCACATTACACAGAGACAAAGTGGTTGAGTAAGTGCTTTTTATTTTAAAGTGCTGTAGTGCAATATTTACAAAGTCCAGGATTGTAAGTCCATTATTGTGACACCTTCTATTGTGATGCAACACAAGTGTAATGGTGAGGGACATGTCATTGGACATGTTGGGGTGAAATGTCATTCAGTGCAGAGGAACATGAATTGCCAATGAGGTAGTGAGAGACAATTGCAGTGCATAGTGGTAAGGTAAACAGTGTTCTGGAGAACAGTGCATGTTACCAACTGTAGCAAGACTGGCATGTTAACAAGCACAGGACCTAGAAAATCAGTGCCCATGTGCCACGAACTTGTGCTACCTGGTACTCCTACAGGTGAAGGTGATCTGTTCCACATCTTCTTCTTCTGATGTGTGTGTCATCTTCTCTGCCCTTGGTGGTGGTTGGTTTGACGGGGCAACTCACTTCAGTGTTGGAAGACGTGGAGTCAGAATTCCAAGTAGCTGCCAACTGTTGGCCTATTAAGGGCATTACTGCAGCAAGGAGGAGATGCTCTTTTTTCAGTATAGCAGCTACATCACTGTGGTAGGCAGCCAGGTCGGCCCTGAGGGTGTCATGATTGCATTTGTGCGTGCAGCGAAATGTTTGGGATGCCAGGTGTTGTGGCAACTCCCTAACTGCTGTGGTGAAATCCCTCACACATTGTTGTAGTCCTTGCAGGAGAGATGGTAGCGCTTGCATGGCTGCTGCCTGTTCTGCAGATGAAATCATGCACATGCGCATCCCCTCAAGGCTGGCTGCCATATTTTGCATCCCCACTGCACCTCCTGGGCCAGCTCCCACTGTACCCCCACTACTATCCTCTCAAAGGTGGTACCAGTGTCCTCAGAGTCCTCAGCTGGGTTGGAGCTGGCAGGCCGTACTATTGGGGTGGTGGGTGGGTCCTCTGTGATGGCTGCTGCATCTGTACTCCTCCTTGCGACTGAAGGTGGGGTCTGGAGGGTTCCAAGGACATCTTGGAGGGTCTGCTGGCTAATGTTTGTCAGCTTGTCATCCATGTCATCAGGGACGTCCAGGACAGGCATATCCACAGGGGAGCCATCGTCCTCTGCAATGAGATATTGTACAATTCGTGAGTCTGTGTTGTGGCAGTTGTAATGTCACGTTACTGACTTTTTGTTAGTGGGACATTGTAATCTTGGATCCTGTTCATTGTTCCTGTCATTAATATTAGCATTCTCACAGGCCTATGCCCCACCTGCATGTCACATGTAGTGTGGACAGTTTGGGGAATTGTCTGCGTCACATCCTCTAGGTGTAGGTTCGATCCAAATTGTATGTCCACCTTCTTGTCCTACTCAACCCTCTGTCTACTTACATTAGCATGGGGAGGCCTTGCAATGGCTGTGGGTGTTCTGATGCCACTTGCACCACACTTAATAATATGGGACTGACCTAGTCTCCGATATTTCACATACACCTATATTTTGCTGAGACCAAGTGCATACTATGTATAGCATTGGCATGGCACGATACAGGTGTCAGCATTCGTAGTGTGTCATGTTGATGTTGGCAAATGTGTGCTACATTGGATTGCACTGATGGGCCTGGCAGTGTTCCATTTCCTCTTATGACTGTGCGAGTGTGTTTAACTAGCTAGACACATATGTCCTCCCCCTCAATGCTTTTGTCTTAGCAGTATGACAGTTGGGATGTTGCAAGGTGGCATTGCAGGTATTGTAACACAGGCACGGGGTAGACCCTCTAATGTGCAGCAAGGGTATGACATTACTGCTGTGTACTTCATAATGTAAGTAACAATACCTGATGTTTATTGTGCCAATAGACATGAGCATTTGACAGGATTTACACTTTGTTAGGAATTACAGGGGATTGATAACGTTGTCATCCTGAACCCTCTATTTTGGGTGTGTTTGATCCATGGGCACCTAACTGCCATTTGCTACTTGACCAGCACACACACTACAGGTGGTAGTGGCAACTGTTGTCAATGGTAAATGCCACTTGGGGATATGGCCTGAGACGGGAAATTGAGCCCTAGTTCATGTTGTGACAATACCAGCTGTCATGTGACAGCAGGCCAGTTTTACGTTGTACTTTACCCTCCTGGACTGGCTTTGCCTTTCTAAGATCCTTGGCATGGCAAAGTACCCCTATGCAAAGGTTGTTGGTGTAGTGTTGTGCTGTGCCCCTGGTTTCCCCTGCACAGCCCATGCACCCGTGCCGTGCCCCTTTGCCCTTTCCACTGCCTGATTTTCAGGGCTGACATGCATTGTGTAGTAGGTATGTCCCTCCCGCTGCTTGCAGGTGACATTTAGGCATGTTTATCCCCCATGCAACCTACCCTGCATCTGTGTTATTTCCTGGTAGTCTGCGCTGTCCTGTCCTTGAATCCCTGTGACGATCTCCTCTGGATGACAGCTGCCACCATCTCCTCCATCTGGTCCAGGGCCTCCTACGGGGCTGGACTCCCACCTCCAGTCTGCAGTGCTGCCTTCCTGTTCCTTGCCATTTTTTCCTTGGTCCTGCGCTTGCAGTCAAGCCAGCGTTTCTTGCACTCAGTGACTGTTCTCCATACTTCTGCCAAACTGTTTATCTTGTCCACAATTTGTTGCCAAATTGCCTCTCTCCTCCCAATTGGCAATTTTGAGGTGACAAAAAGTTGATGCTGGTGCTCAGTCACCTCTTATTTCCTGCTCCTCTGCACTGAAACAACACTTTCATTTCTTCTTCTCCCTCTCCTGGGTCTTGTCTGGGTCCTCCTGGCTGGTTCCTGGTTGATTGGGGTCTTCCTGGGGTCTCTCCTGGCTTCTGGGATCCATTTCAGGGCTCCTTTGCACATTTTGCTGTGTTTGCGCTGCTTTTTGACACTATTGCGGGGAAAAATGGTGTGTATCCGGTTTGCGACGTCGTAAGCCGGATTAAAGTAATTTTCTCTGAGTTAACGTTGTTTTGCTTTACGACGTGGTGCAATGGTTAGAGTCTCTGCAGTTGTGCGTCAAAAAATATAAAAATGGCCCTCAGTGTGTAAAAATCTCTCATTCTCATATAGGGGATATTGTTCTGCAGTTGAATCTCCTAGCATTAGTGTAATTGTGCTCTCAATCTCCTCTTTCAGTGGCTGACTCAGTCTAACTATCAATAAAATGTTCACAACAACACTGTTGCTAATCCTATGCATATGTACTTGCATTCACTCCTTTTACCTTGATCGGGTTTCATGACTTGTCTAGACTCAGACCACAGTGTTATTCAAATCAACAGAAACAACATTCAAAAATCAAAAATGCATGTCAGTTTCAACCACTTTACAGTGTATTTTCTTCATATGAGGAAAGCAAAACCCAAAAATCAAAAATGTATCCTCTCAAAAATCATTGCACTTATTTACAAGGTTCTTTATCTTCTAGAAAGTTCATCAAGATTTTTCCCTACTCTACTTGCAAATGTTCAAAAATTGCTACTGAAAGCTTCAAATGTCTTTAATAAAAACACATCTGATAATCACTTATGAGTACTTCCAGCAAATAACGTATCTATTCATCAAGTGGCAATGAGATTTCAAAGTTCAGTTCCAAAGCAATTTCAGGCTACAACATTTTCAGCTGAAGTTGAATTCATAATAAAAAAAGGCAATGGACTTCTTTTCCCAGTCATCAGCTGCATAATAAGTCCATTCAGAAGCTGAATGTTTTTGACTTGACACTCTTTTTCTTTTTGACCTCCTTGTTGCACTATCTTCAACATCACTGTCACTTTGATCAGACTCTTCAGCAATAAAAGATTGCACAAAAGAGGCACATTTATCACTGGGTCTGGACTCTTCTCGGGACACTTGTCTCCTAGCACAATTCTTTCCTCAGGCACGACTGGGATTTCAGCATTTTCTGAGCTAGCAGGAGTCAACTGACTCTGACTTGACCCTCCTGCACCTTTGACTGCAAACAACTCACTCGAGTTTCACCAGATCATGCATTTTCCGTGGCAGCCACTTACTCAGTCCCCACAGCTTGGCTCGTCTGGACCCCTTCACCCACTCTACCTTACCCGGGTTCAGGCGCTGTTTGATCAAGAGCAACTGAAACTTTGTGACTGTGGCTCACGTGTATCCAGTTCGGTAGACCAGCACACTTCACAGCAGTAGTGACTAGGACAATCTGGTATCGCCCTTACCAACACAGCTCTAAGCATGACTTTCTTACATGCTTCTTCACCATAACCCAGGTTCCAGGACACAGGCCGTGACAGTTCTTGTTGTGGTTGAGCAGTTGCTTCTCCAACCTGGAGAGACAAAGAACAAACCACATCAGCTATTCCTTTACTATAATCCAGCATTAAGTCATCTGTAATGTTCCCAAGTGCATTTGCGGGCACAGCAGGCAACCTCATATTATGTCCCATAATTATTTCGTGAGGGCACAATTCTGTCTTTCTGTTAAGTGAGCTACGCATGCTCATCAGGACTACAGGCAATGTATCCGTCCATTTTAGTGTTGTGAATGCACACGTTTTTGCCAGTTGAGACTTCAAAGTTCCATTCATCCGCTCAACTAATCCTGAGGCTTCTAGTCTGTACCTGCAGTGCAATCTTTTCTCAATTTGTAAAGCTGCGCAGAACAATTTTATGACTTCACTGTTAAAATAAGTTCCTTGATCTGATTCCTGGGAAGTTGTGTCGGGCCTGCGAACCTAAATATGCTCCAGAACCCACATCTGGTGTTTAGTAAAGTGTGCCCCTAAGCAAATCACGTACCCTTGTATGGGCCAATGATTGTTGTTGCCTTTGAGAAATGTTTACTTGAGCCAACGCTTGTTTTAGAACTTATGTAGGAATCTGGGACATGTATCAACGTGTTGCCTGAGTTTGTGGCATCCTCATGACTCAGACTGGGTGTGACCAGGTGACTCAAACTGGATGTGGCCAGGTGCAACAGGTATTTAAAGCCACACCTGTCTTGAGGTGATTGCTTGCTGTCAGAGGTCTTCAGATGCAAAGTGGGATTCTCTGCTCCTCCATGATTGTTCCTGGATTGTCTATTCCACAGCCCAGCGTCATGGATGGCGATCTTAGAATAGAAGATATCAAGAAGATTTTCATCATAAAAGTCGGTAACGCTATGCATGCGATTGAAAGGCTTCTTATCGGTTACCTTTGATAGTTGATTTCCGGATGTTCAGATAAGCAGCACGTACTAGAAGAGCATGTTATCAGTGTCCTTGGTTACTTGAATACTTGCTGTCTGTTGAATAAATATGTTCATTGTTGTTAGCTTGCAATGACAGTACAGTTTTGAGAGTGTGTAAGACAATTGTTGTTTTAACTATATACTTTGAACATGTTTGTTATAGTTGAGTTTTATGCAGCATTTTTGTGATACCAATCATTGCCTATGATAAAGAACACGCTAGTTTTAAAACGTGAATCAAAGGTCTATTATTTCCATGTTCAATTGTCACTGTGGTGTAACAGTGAAGACAACAATTACATATGAAAGTGAGTTTTAGTATGTTAACCCTATTCTCTCAGTGTGGTTAAAACACTGAACTGTGTTCTGTCCGATACTAACACGCTGAATAATCCCTGAATATTTGAGAAATCGAAATACTTGAGAACTGATTTTCCTTCTTTATCGCCTGTTATAGATGTCTATGATTGTGAGTGTGACTGTGTTTTATAAAGTCTAATCAAAACCCAACAAGCAAGACGTACACTGAATTTCTAGAACACTTTAGGTAGGCCTTCTAATGGGGGTCACATTGACTTGGGAACAAGGTGGGAATAGGTGTAGATACGAAACATTGTATCTGGTTGCAGGTCCCATACTGTTTCTTGAAGATCTCTAGAGAGAGGGGAAAGCCACCAAAAGCAGAAAAAAGGACCGTGACAGGTAAACCTAGTTTGGGGGAATTGGTGAAGAGTAGTTTTAATATATCAGTTACATGAAAAGTGTTATTTGACTAAATGTGTAATTCATCATAGGAGATATCTGCTCTTCGTAGACCACTGCTAGCCATCCTGATCCTGCCAGACGATGTCCGTGTTTCTCTCTCTCTTATCCATCCCCTTTCCCCCGGATTGTTCCTGGCCGATCACGTACATGTAAGTGGGAGGCATGCAATGTCTAGGCAGAGTTGAGAACAAGCAACTTAGGTCAGCATTGTATCTCCATGGGATGAAAAGGTTAGTGCTTGACAAGTCTTACAGCCAAATCGAGATATCAATTCTCTCAATTGTGAGGATATCATTCCTGCATGTTGGGTAAGCCTCTACCCAATGCAAGAAGACACACACCACAACCAGGACATAACTCAATCTATTACACACATGCATTTCAATGAAATCAAGATGCATTCTGTTAAAAGGACATCCTGATCTACGTATGTGACTCCCTACATTCATTTGTTGACACACTGCTTCAGCAACCAATCTGAGTCGGGGGTTGTACCATGTTTGTCTGAATGTTCTGATCATTGAATCCCTACCTATGTAAGCTTGTCCATGGTAATATCTTGCTGTTAGAAATTGGGTCTTTGGTTGGCAGTCAGGTTAACCCCTGTCCAAGCAAGGACCCTCACTCTAGTCAGGGTAAAAGAGAATCACTCTCAGGTAACCCCTGATCACCCCTTTGGTAGCTTAGCAAGAGCAGTAGGCGTAACTTCAGAGTGCTTGGTGTAAAGTATTTGTACCAACACACACAATAATTCAATGAAAACACTACCAAATGACACAACACAGGTTCAGAAAAAAAGAGAATATTTCTCCAAACAAAACAAGACCAAAACGACAAAAATCCACAATACACAAGTCAAGTTATCAATTAAAAACCAAAAAGAGTCTTCATGTAATTTTAAACACAACGCTAATGCTGTTAGCGTGACACTGTACCTGGGTGCTTCAAACATAACCCCACACAGGTGAGTGTGCATCAAAAAGGGCTTGCGATGCGTCAATATCACTCACAAGAGAGACCTTGCGTTGTTTCTCCTTCAGTCGAGTCGGCGAGCGTCGGTTCCTCTCTCCGCAGGAGGGTGATGCGTTGATTTGAACCGCACTCTTGGGTCCGGTAGGCCTTGCATCATTTTTGCACGCCCAGCGATGTTTGCGTCAGACATCCTGCCACACGATGAACCGAAAACCAATGCAGCACAGGTAGTGATCGCACCAGCCTCCGTCAGCAAAGCTGCGCTTCATTTCTCCAGCCGCAGGTGTCGATCTTCCAGTCGCATTGCAGGCGAGCGTCGATTTTCAGCTGCGAAGCCGGCTGTGTGTCAATTTTTCAGCTGCAAATCGGAGTTGCTTCGATCTTTTCCCCGCACGGCGGTCAGTGCGTGGATTTCTCACTCTTGGGCTGCCAGCTTCTCCTTTCAGGGTCCCAGGAACAGGATGGGCACCACTTGGCAGAGTAGGAGTCGCAGCAGAGGCTCCAGGTGCTGGCAGAGAGAAGTCTTTGCTGTCCCTGAGACTTCAAACACTACAGTAGTAGGTAAGCTCTAAATCAAGCCATTGGAGAGTTCCTCACAAGAAGGAAGGCAACACAAAGTCCAGTCTTTGTCCTCTAGCACAGGCAGAAGCAGCAACTGCAGGATAGCTCCACAAAGCACAGTCACAGGCAGGGCAGCTCTTCTTCCTCAGCTCTTCTCCAGGCAGAGTTCCTCTTGGTTTCCAAAATAGTTCTTAAGTCTGTGGTTTTGGGTGCCCTTCTTATAACCATTTTTCCCTTTGAAGTAGGCTTACTTCAAAGAAAGGTCTCTCTTGTTTGTGAAATCCTGCCTTGCCCAGGCCTGGCCCCAGACACACACCAGGGGGTTGGAGACTGCATTGTGTGACGGCAAGCACAGCCCTTTCAGGTTTGAGTGACCACTCCTTTCCTCCCTCCTAGCACAGATGGCTGATCAGGAAATGCAGACTACACCCCAGCTCCCTTTGTGTCACTGGCTAGGGAGAGGGGCAACCAGCCCAACTTTCAAACTGACCCAGACAGGGAATCTACAAACAGGCAGAGTGACAGAAATGGTTTAAGCAAGAACATGCTCATTTTCTACAAGTGGCATTTTCAAACACACAATCTTAAAATCAACTTTACTAAAAAATGTATTTTTAAATTGTGAGCTCAGAGACCCCAAACTCCACATGTCTATCCACTCCCAAAGGGAATACACACTTTAATCATATTTAAAGGTAGCCCCCATGTTAACCTATGAGAGGGACAGGCCTTGCAACGGTGAAAAACTAATTTAGCAGTATTTCACTGTCAGGGCATTTAAAACGCATTACTATAAGTCCTACCTTAACCATACACTGCACCCTGCCCTTGGGGCTACATAGGGCCTAATTTAGGGGTACCTTACATGTAGGAAAAGGGAAGGTTTAGGCCGTGGCAGGTCTGAGCCATGTTTACAGAGCTACTAATGTGGGTGGCACAACCAGTGCTGCAGGCGCACTAGTAGCATTTGATTTACAGGCCCTGGGCTCCTCTAGTGCACTGTACTAGGGACTTACTAGTAAATCAAATATGCCAATCATGGATGAACCAATTACATACACATTTTGTATAGGAGCACTTGCACTTCAGCACTAGTTAGCAGTGGTAAAGTGCCCAGAGTAACAAAAACAGCAAAAACAGAGCCCTGCTTTTCCCTCACTCTAAACTCAAACATCATCCTTATCTCTCTGAATACAACCTGCCCTACTCCAACCTCTTTGTTCCTCTTCAGGCACTTCTTCCTGCAATCTTTTGACTTCTTCCCAAGTATCTGTTGGTGGCATAATGAAGTTTTGGTTTGTCTCATTGGTGCTGCTTCCATCGCTCCATTCCTCATTAAAGGATGTGCCATGAGGAGCACAATAATATGCCGCCTGGTCAGCATAGGCATTGCCTAATGAGATTTAATCATTTGACTTTTGATGTGCTGCACATTTGACGACCACCATTTTTACAGGTAACTGTAATGCTTTCAAAAATTGGTAAATCTTGTCATTGTTTCAGATGGGTGATCCAAAAGAGATCATGAAGGCTCTCTGGAGACCATAACTGTCCAAAATCATGAACAACACCAAAATAATTCTGGCTGTCAGTGAAAATGGTCACTTTAAGCTGTTCAGAAGTACAGCATGCTCTAGTAAGAGCGACCAGTTCAGCAACCTGGGCAGAAAGACTCCTTGAAGCTTCTATCACGCCTGAAATCGTGCAAACTGCATAACCAGATCTCAGATGTCCATCAGCAGCTCTTAAACAGGAACCATCAACGAACGTGACATAGTCATTTTCATCTAGTGAGGTATCTTGAATATCAGTTCTTGTTTTTTTTGCACAGTTCAGTCACATCGAGATGGTCATACTCCACCTCATCCTTACAGTCATTTACATTTTCAACAGGAATTGGCAAGAGCTTTTCCACATTTAAGGCATTACATCTTCTGCTGTTGACATTGGCCGATTCCAGGATGACTTCCTCCTATAGAGTTAAACGAGCATTAGTCAGGTACTGGGTCTTTGTACAGGTCAAAAGGACTTCCACAAAATGGGGCACAAAAGGATTCAGGGGATGGCCCATAACAATGCCATTGCACTGTCCTATACTGACACTCACCGCAGCCAATGCTTTTAAACAGCCAGGCAGTGCAGCAACTACAGGATCAGGTATAGCTGAAAAATTTTATATTGGTTGTTTGCACTTCCAGGTATCTGTCAAAAAAGAAAGTGCACAACCATCTCTTTTGCCGCAAAACTAAGAATCTGGCACTTGAGAGCTGGGGCTTGGCACAGACTTTCTGTCAGCTCGGAGAAGGCATCCATGCATTCATAATCAAATGGTACCAGATCAAACACATCCTTGTGTGTCAGCATCTCTAAAGGCTTGGGCATAAGGGAAAAATTCAGAATCCACAAGCGGCAGTAGCCAACCATTAGGAAAAGCATTCTGACATCTCTCTGTGTTACTGGTGAGTTCATTTACATTATTGCTAAAATTCTCTTTTGGGATCCCTTCCTTGCACCTTTCTCTATGTGGTGACCTAAGTATTTTACTTCATTTTGCAGTACCACATCTTTGCTTTAGAAACTTTACGCCCATTTTCTCCTTAATGATTTAACAGGGCAATTGCATCTTTTCTACAGGCTTCACATGTATGTGATGCAGCCATCCGATTATCAATGTATTGCACCAAAGCTGAATGAAAAGGCATTTTAAGGAATTCCAATTATTGTTCAAAATCTGATGGGGACTCCTTACACCCTTGAGGTGTTCGACACCATGAGAAAATAAGGCTTCCAAATTTAAAGGCAAAGAGAAACTGGCTCTCCTCATGCAGTGGAACAGAAAAAAACACCTGCCACAAATCAATAATGGTGAAACTGCCTCTTGCTACTCATCAGGCACATTTTTGACTGTCATCACTGGAAAAAGTGTGACCAGCCATTACTGCTCTATTATTTTACATGCACATCTTTATCATTTGTTTGAATTTCTATACCTTTGGGTGTGCAGCTAATGGAACAATTTAATTTACAGAATAGATAATGACCTAACAGACTGATAGGACTTGATTGGCAAACCACAAATTGGTGCTAGTCCTCAAATGAACCTATTCTTACTAGGATATGTTCTGTAATAGGATTTGTCAATTGATTCTTTGCTACCACCTGAATTCATTTTCCTGGCAAGGGCAAATGTGATACTTCTGCGGTTCCGACAATGGAGCGCATAGCTCCAGTGTCGACAAGGAATGAAACATGGTGTCACATAACATTGGCATTTACGTATGGACCACATTGATCTACCTCTAAGGATGCTGCTAACATGCAATCCTCATCATCAGAACTGTCACTGTTAAATGTTCCTGAAAACTCCTCATCACTCAGCTCAATTAAGGGAAACTGTAACACCAACTGATTTACATTTGCATTTTCTGTCTGATTCACATTTTGCTGAGGAACAATCACCTGCTGCTCTGTCATCGAGGCTTGTGGAACCTGTATTTGCTGTGCACCTGTGGAAGCAATCACATTTTTGACTTGTGCCCTTTCAGTTCTCTGAATTTTAACTTGATCATTGCCAATAGTCTGAGCAATGCCACGATTCAGCACAAATTATTCTCATTATTACATGGACATTCACATCTCTAATGTCCATAATTTCCGCAAGCATGACATGGATGTGTTTTCTTCATTGACTGCACTTCAACCACATTTCCCCTCTTATCTCTATCAGCACCACATCCTCTACCTCTAAATTGAGGCACGTTGTTAATCTGCTGTTGCACACCTTGCATTCCACTAGTGTTCACCATCATCTGCTGGCTCTGATTTCCAGGCTGAGCAACTTTAAATTTCATCACTAACTTCTCCTTCAACTTTTTCTGCCTTCATTCAATTTCATCTCCACAGTACCATGCATACTGCAGGAGCTCATCAATCGGCTTGTTCTGCCAACAAATCAAGAGCTTGTGAATCATTTCAATAACTCCTGATTTCAATTCTTGCACAAATCTAAACACAAAATGACCCATGTCTTTTGGCTCAATGTTTTCTGTACCACTATGCTGTTTGAAAGCTTACAACAACCTTTCATAATAAGCATGAATTAACTCTTTTGTTCCCTGAGTTGTTCTGTGAATTTTCTGCCCATTTATGTCTTTCAGGGACACTTTGTTCTTTAAGAATTCAATTACTTTATAATACTTTTTCATCACCTCTTCAGACGGGGCACCTGTTACTGGATTTCTCGGCAGTTCATGGTCATGACAATCAACACTTTGCTTGCACTTACCCCACACATCTACTGAACCACAATGTCAAACAACGTGTTCAAATCTTCCCACATGCATTTTGAAAGTTTCACAAACTTCTCTGTCTCCTTGTACTATTCTATTGGTTTCTCCCTCAATCTCGGGTAATCATTTGTGAATGCCAGTATGTCACTTCTGCTTCATGGGACATGCACATAGCCTCCTCCTGGAATTTGTCTCATAGACATCTTTTTTACATTGTCATCAGCTCGATTTGCTCCTACTGGAGACAAATTTTGCTTTGCTTTCTTCTGGTCTCTTTTCTTTGTCCATTTGCTTTCCCATTTATCTAATGCACTGCGTGTTTGTATTTATGTAATTAGTTCCTGTATGTGCATTCTCATTCCAGGTGATCTCATGTTTTCTATGTCTTTGGCACTGAATTCTAATCTGTAACTTCAGTTGCTTTGATTTTTCTAAATCCACATCATATTTGTCTACAAATTCAGCTAACCTTTCATACGCCTGTCCTGCTCGCTGCACAACATCTTTGCACATAAATCGCAATTGATCTTCTGTGTATGTTTCTAACTGCTCCATCTCTTGCATCAGTGCTTAATTTGTGCTTATTGTTTTCGGTGCTGAGCACCGGCACTTATGTTTGAGGGCCGGGGCTTATTCTTCTGCCTCAAGCATTTGCTGCGAGTAAAAGACACATATGGGGAAAACGGATGAAGGGAAAAACTAAAAGGCGTCACAAAGAGAGAAAGTAGAAAGCTGCAAGAGTGAGCTGAAAGGGCAGGGAGTGGCTTTGTATCAATTGAAGAGGCCAGAGATGGCTTCAGGATTACCCTGCCTGAGTATTCCGTGTTCACACATTTAATTGCAGCAGCCTCGTGTTTGAGGAGGGCTTTGGGCACTGGCTCCTTTTTATTTACAAATTAAGCACTGTCTATCATTCCCATAATCAATTCATTTAATTCTAATTTCATTCCGGGCACATTCACTGCTCTGTCTCTCTCCGACGTCTCTTATGATCTAATGTTATCATTTGTTGCACTTGTCGCTTCTTGTGGGCTCATATTGTTTAACCAATCAGTTAACTGCTGTGCAGAAAGAGCTTACAAACTAACATTATTTCTCTGGGGGACATTTTCTGTTTCTCAAACTTCTTTTTATTGACAATGTACTGATTTCAAATCATGGCAAAGTCCATGCATTCAGGTTCCACAGTGTCTTTTCATGTTACTATAACTTGTCTCATTGTTCTTCACATTGAACGTGACCTCGGAGCACAAAAGTATACATCAAAAGATGCCATGTCAATTCCCTCCTTATACGTAAACAATTAATTAAAGAAAGAAAAGCCGAAAAAAGAAAGGAATCAAATAAAACACCACCAAGCGGTTAAAACAAGGTGAACAGGCCATGCCGATGGTCCTTCGGGAACCTGTAGAGGATACCATGCAAAGTTCAAAACTGAAAGAGGATCAGGGCCCATGTATAGGAAGGGCAGGCCACCAATGAAAGCTCTGTGGATAGACAGTGACCCAATGGGCCCCAGGAGTATTCAACATTTTTAAAATCATCTCTAAAAATGTCTGCCAATCTTTCCATGGTGAGTGCATGCCACAATGCTATTGCGTCAAATCCGGTGCCATTTTCTTCTTCCATGCATTCGCCATTGTTAGTTTTGCCGCCCCCAAGCATAACCACATTATGGCTTTGTGACTTCTAGTTTGATATTTTAGAGGGTCATCTCTAATGCCCAAGAGAGCGAACTCCAGGGTCTCCGGGATTGGGTATCTTAATATTTCTTTAATCTAAGCTAGAATTTCAGCCCAGAAGGGGTGCAGCACAGAACAGCCCACCATATGTGATGAAAATCACCTAACATCCCACAAGCTCTCCAGCAGAGATCAGAGGTCTTGGGGAAACTCCTCTTTATCTTAGTGAGATAAAGATACCAGTCATACATTATCTCATGCTTAGTGAGTGGTTATGTTTTGGGATGTCCGTCCATAGTGCTTCCCATTTCCCTTCCAGTATATCCTGTCCTAGAGCGTGTTCTCAGATGTCGACATAACAGGGCTGCGGGTTAGGCTGCGATTGTAAAAGTAGGGGGTAGGGAAAGGATGTTACGCCCCTAGAGGGTTCAGCGTTTCTTGTGAACCTTTCAATTTACGTGAGGTCTCTAGTGGCTGCCATGCAAGTCTCCGGTTGTAGTTGCCATTATTTTAGTTGTAGGTAGTGAAAGTGCTCTGATTTCGGAAGGTGGAAATCCCATTGACAGTGTTCAAACGTCAGGATATCCCAGTTGTGGAACAAATCAGATAAAATGACGCTCCCTTCTTTCCTCCCTGTGTGATTTGCAGGTGAGAACGCATTATTAAAGGGAATGGGTATGAATGGGGACAGGTAAGTCATCTAGTTGGTGGATCTGTTCTCTTCGTCCCAGACTGTCGGTGTTGTTCTGGTTGGAGTGCTTAAATATGCACTTAGGGGTTAAATCATTTTCTGTTTCCACAACAGTTCCCAAATCACTCTCCCCACGACTGCCCTATCCATGTGGAGCCAATGTTTGTCCGACTCCCATTGTGACCACTCAGAAATAACTCCTAATTGGGAGGCTTTATAATATAAGTGAAAGTCTGGGAGAGCTGCACCCCACATTGTCTTTTGTCTTCCGAAGCACCTTGTAGGGTAGGCTAGTTTGTTTATTCTGCCAAATAAAATGCATAAGCAATGGGGAGGCTCTGGAAAAGATACAGACATTTTGGCAGGACCATCATCTTGATGGCATGTATTCTACCCAGCCAAGACATGTAGAATGGAGCCCATCACTGAAGGTCAAGTTTTAGTTATCGCAGGAGTGATGGGAAGTTAGCCTGGAATAATGGTGAAAGTTTAGGAGTAATTTTAATGCCTAGCTTTGTGATTTATTTTTGTGCCCATTGGAAGGGAGTGGAGTCTACTAAGACCTTCATAACAGCATCTGGCAGTGTGAAATTGAGCATGGAGGATTTTGTCAGATTAATGCTGGGGCCCACCACTCCTTCAAAGAGCCGTAATTCCTCCTGTAATGTTACCAGTGAGAGGAGTGGAGAAGTAAGAGTTAATAAAATATCATCCCCAAATAGTGAAATTTTATGCTCTGCTGCGCCAAACAATGCTGCCAATGGATGGGGCTGCTCTTATATTTGCCACTAATGGTTCGATGCGTAACGCAAAAAGGAGCTGGGAGAGGGGACACACCTGCCTCGTCCCTTGCTTTAAGTTGAATAGTCCTAAGAGAACTCCGTTAATCATTACCCTTGACATGGCCTTGGTATGGTTTGCTTTAATCATGGCAATGAAGGTCTCCCTGAAGCCGAAACATGTCAAGGTGTGGAATAGGAATGGCCAGTCTACATGGTTGAATGCTTTTTTCGCATCAAGCCTCAGTAGAATGGCTGGGATGTGTTTCTTGGAAGCTTTTTCAATCAAATGTATTAGATTGTTGTGCATTAGTCCGCCCTTAATAAAGGTGGGTTGGTCTGGATGGATCAAATCAGGCATGAGCTCCTCCAATCACAAGGCCAATATTTTCAAGTATAGTTTGGCATCCTTATTATAGAGGGCTATGGGCCTGTAGGGCCCTCATTTGCTGAGATCTTTCCCTGGTTTAGGAAAGACCATTATAATGGCCTCACTCATGGTGGGCGTAATTTGACACACTTGTGGGACGTAGTTGAAAAGGGAAGTCAGGTGTGGAGTCAGGTCAGAACTGAATGTCTTGTAAAAGTGGGCAGTAAATCCATACTGGCCTGGGGACATATGAAGTTTCAAGGTGTTAATGGCCTCATACACTTTGTCTTCACTAATTGGTTCTTGCAACTTCTCATTTTGGCCAGGAATCACCTGTAGGATATCAAGTGACTTTAATTAGTCCAGCTGGGACTGGGACTACGCATTGAGGAGGTTGTCCTTATATAGAGTCTTATAGAACCTACTAAACGCCAATGCTTTCCCTGTTTCAGAAATTACCAGTGTGGATGATAATGCTGCATATTTTACCCCTTATTACTGCCTGAAAAGTGTCACAGTTATTGGAGGGAGTGGTGTCCTGGGATAGATTTTCTTGGAAGAATGCCAGAGTTTGTGTTTCGGCAAGTGGTTGTCCCATTCCTCAGACGCTGTGACTGATATTGCTAATGGATGAATAGTAGCATTCTGTAAGCTGCAGGGCAACGATTGGCTAATGAAGATGTAATCTAAATGGGAATATGTGCGGTGTACATGGTAAAAATGTGTAGTCTCTTGTTGTAGGAAATAGTGATCTCAATGCATCTATGAGACCTAGGTTCTGGATCACTTGTTTGAGAGCCTTCGTGAAGGTACCCATTGGGGATGTATGTGGGTGTGTGCTATCAGCTTTGAAGTGCCATGTAAGATTAAAGCCCTCCATCAGGAGTATTTTGCCTTGTGTAAACCCCCCCACTGAATTTAACAAGGTCCTCACGAACGTGCCATGATTAGTGTTTGGTGCATATGCTGATATAATGGTGCACAATCTCCCATGAATGCAACCTTTAACCATCACCGTCCTCCCCTCTTTGTCTGCCTTATTACCCTCAAGCTTGAGTTTCAGTGAGGAGTGGAATAATATCGCTACTACATTCTGTTTTTTGGATACCAAAAATTCGTAGATCAGAGGATAGGGCACATGTTTCAAGCTTTGGTCATCCACCCTATTCAAGTGTGTTCCCTGCAATGTCACTATATCATAGTGTTGGTCAAGTAGGTATTTTCATATTTTTTGTTCTTCAGCTGGCAAACTTAAACCCCTAACATTCTATGAGAGTGTGGTAAAAACCATGGTCTTGGATTCTCTCTCCTTCACCTCTCCGAAGTACGGCATCCCTGCAATCGTAGCCGCAGTTCTTCACATTCCCACCATCCACAACTCATAATGTCCCCCGCCCAACCTCCACCCCCCCTTGCTGTCCTAAAAGTATCTTGAAAGCACATGAAAATGACTGCCACCTGTAAGAAACCCCATAACAAATTCAAACCATACCGGTCCTAATTGTTGTCTGTTTGTTACTGTAAAGGATATTGTGATGAGCCAATCCGTCAGAGACCACTACCATTGACTTAGTAATGTTAATAGTGTTAAGACGTCTAGTAGAGAGGTGAGTCATAGGGAATTGTGGCCCCTGCCAGGCAGGGTGAGTGTTGTCATGCCCCTTGGCCAGTCAAAATCTGTAGACTCGAGACTGGTCGTGTCCTCCGCAGGGCAGTGTCATTATAATTAAAGGGCTCATCTGGTGTGAGTGGCTGAGTAAATTTAAGGATGGTGCACAACAGTCTAAGGCAACCAAGGGGTAGAAGACAAGCCATTAGTTAGCGCTTCTTGTGGTATCTTGGACAATGATGCGAGAGCCACGGCCCTCCCTCCAGCAATTCCCTCATTTATTTTCCTACGGTGCTTGTCTGCCCCGGAAAGGAGGGCACCTTGGGTCCAAAAGTTACAGGACCTCCTCGAGTTCCATGACATGATGCTTTTTGTTGTGCAGATCAAAAGCCAGACCAAATGGGTATGTCCATCGATATTTGATTTGATCTTGTTGCAGTTTGTCAGTGATAGGCCTAAATTGTTGTTCCCGTGTAAGGGTCGTAGGGGCAAAATCTTGGTAGAGTGGACAAGTAGCACCTTGAAAGCTCACCGCAACCAATTTCCTGGCAGCTTGCAAAATAGCCTCCTTCACTTTGAATGAGTGTAGTTTGGTGAGGATATCACTTTCACTGTGCTCTGTCCAGCAGTGGATTTCCCACTCTATGTTCTTTGTCCAATTTAATTTTTGTTTGTGGGTGACCCAGCACTTCTGAAAAGAGACCAAGAGACCAATGATGAACGCCTCCGGTTCTGGTCCTTCTATCCCTTCCTTTAGTGCCCGAATTCATATATTATCTCACCTGGACCTGTTTTCCAAGTCCTCATTTTTTAGCTTTGTCATCTGTAGTTGCTGCTTGAGGAATTGTGTGAGCTCTCCCAGCTAGCCAGTGCGCTTTTCCACTTTGTGTTTTAGTTTCTAGATCTAAAAATCTGGTGCCCACCGAGTCTGTCTCCCTGCAGGGCTTTCAGTTGACCAGTAACATCCGCTTTTAGTGTCTCTAGGGATGATGTCATGTCAGCCTTAAGTTCCTCTCGTAGTTCCTTCTTGAATTCACGCAATGATGAGAGAAGGTCTTATTTCGTCAAAGACGTTATTTGTACGGGCTTCCACAGGTGAGAACTATGTCAATACTCTATTGCTCTGTGGCTTTTTCAGCAGGCTATAGGCAGGAACTGTGGATATTCCACTCAGACTTATCTGCTACACTCCCTTAAGCCTTCTGGCAGTGGGATGCAGATATATCAAGTGTACGACACATCAGCAGGCCTTCAGGATGGCGGCATCAAGGCAACACCGGGGGTTTTATTAATCTGAGCGGCAGGAGTACCAGGCTTAGCTGTTGGCCCTACTGGGGCTCATATGGAACCTTTGCACTCCCTGTATGGCCTTTGTACTTCTACCTGGGGCAGGTCCCCCCCTATATATAAGGGACCAGGCAGCCTGGTTACTACTTGCTGTGGGGCCAAGGGGCGTAGGCATCATATTGTGACATCCTTGCCCTTATCTTCAATAGTGAGGGAGTCTGCCTCAGGGCAAGCACTGAATCTGAGCGATGCTTGTAAAAGGAATTTCTTTTAAGCAGTACGGTTGTCAGGCGGAGACCATTGCGGACGCTTCTTAGGGACAGGTATTCGGTATCTTCTGAGTTTCTTGTGGATCGCGAGAAGCAATAATATGCAATGATATCAATGCATGAGGCTGCATCTAATGCCACACATGCCTATGCCCAAATGCCCTCTAGAATCTTACTCCTCCTCTCCTCCCCGCTCTCATGTAGGCCCCGTCGCCACTGTCCTGGGGTCAGACATGCCTCTGGTGCCAGTGCGCATCCTCCTGACTCCGCTTTCCCAGGCAGGGTCACCCCGGACCCTCAGCCCATTTGTTCCACTCGGCCCCACTGGCAAAGAACAAGGCAGCGAGGCACTCAACTCTTCAAGATTGCCTCACCCCCGCAAACCACCCAGAGATGCACCTCAAGCATCTGTCACCCGGCCGTCGGCTGATCGCAACGGTCTTCCGACACCATCAGAAGTCTGCAGGTAATTCCACACTGCCAGGGTTGTTTTTTTTTCTGGTGCTGGATAAGTGTTCCAGTTGGGTTCCAGGTCTTTCGTTTGCGCTCAGTAGCCACAGAGGGGCTTATGTCGCCGTCAGGGTCCTGTCTTACTGTCGGTCATCGCCCCCATCTGGCTCATTCTGGGGCCAAAAAATTGCAACATCGGTCTTCAGATGCCTTCACGTTAATTATTTTCATCTCCTTTACCAAACTGCGGACATTATACCTTAACTTTTTCCCGCAGTGGTAGTGGAGCCTCTGTGGATTACTTACACTCAGCCAGCTTGGCTAGCCATGCCCCTCTGAGGCACATTTTGTGGAGTACTGCAATGTAAATTTGTGATCTGATCAGGTGTGCTCATGTAAGGAAGTTGGGTTCCCTGTGGAAACCCTGCATTAAAAACTGGTCCTGTCTGATTTAACATCTGGTTAGGATCTGCAATCCTTGTAGGAATTAAAGGTTGAATAAGACAAGCTGTCCTCTCCATTTCTGAATTATTGGAAAATATTGATCTCTGCATACCAACGGTGATATTCCTGCAGATGTAACTGGAATTGCTGATGGAGTCGGGGTATTTACTGAATGAACATTTTTTCCAGGGTTACCTGAAGCATACAAGGGAGCTACTGGACCTATAGTTACAGGAACTGTTAACACATTGGGTTCTATCAAATTTGTCTGATTATGCAGAATTGACATTCCAGCACTTTGACCTGTTAAAAATTAAAACAGAACTAAAATGTTGTCCTGTTTGGCTCTGAACAACATGTGGCATTAAGTGAACTGGAGTGGACATGGGCATTGACTGGCATCGGGCACAATTTTGAACAGGCTGATTCACATAAGGTGTGGACACTGTTTGACTCACAACGAGACTTGGCATAACCTGGTTCATAACCACACACAGTAATATTTGATTGGCAGTTGGGCCTAGTTCAGGATGAACTATATCCACACTCAGGACAGGTGGCTAAACCATGGTCACTTGTGTCACTGAATTTGCAGTTGTACAAGAAACTGTCTGATTCAGAGTTTGTGTAACTGGAGCAGTTGTGGTTTTACTGGGTCCTGCTTCATTTCTCGTCCCTATCTCAACTGCATGATAAGGTGGGGAACGATTCATCAAGAACTGATTTATGAATTCATCATCTGAATCACTCCTGTATGTAATTGTCATTTTATTCACATCTTCTTCTGTCTGCTCTGCCTTTATTGTCTGTCTTTTCTTCTCTAAGGCTTCTTCTTCTTCCCCCGAAATAGCTGGAAACAATCTCACTCCATCTAATATGCCTGCTCTCCATATTTTCTGCTCTTCATCCCATCTAGCTTCTGAAAGTCTCTTAAATGCTTTCTGCATTCTGTTTTCATACCTAGTGGATATCTTGTCGTGAGCAATCAATTCCCAAACACTAATGGCTTCAAATTGAGCGGGTCTTGAAGGAGGTTTCATCTCATACATTAGTCGCCTCAAGTTATGTAGAATTCTCAGATTAAAAGTTCTGTATCGGGGAAAGCTAATGCACCTTATTTCTCAGTAATTTTGCACCAATGTTCTAACCAAATACAGTACTGACATCCTTTAAGAGTTGTCACAATATAACCTGGAGTTCCTTCTGGCGGGGTTTCAATATCCTCTTTAACTGGATTAAATAATAAATAAGTAATCTCCTTTTAACATAGTCTTAATGCTTTGAAAGATTTAATTTCTACTCAATTTCAATTAAATTCACAACGTGGGAATGAATCAGTGTAGGAGGCTGGCCTGGTTTGTAGTGAGTACCTTGGGTAATTACACCTTATACCAGGTCCAGTTATCCCTTATTATTGAAATGTAGTAGTGTTCTAGCAGCTTAGGCTGATAGAGGTAGCTATAGCAGAGCAGCTTAGGCTGAACTAGGAGACATGCAAAGCTCATGCAATACCACTTATAGTTACACAGTACTTATACACCAGTAAAGACAATACTCAGTGTTACCAAAAATTAAGGTATTTATTTGGGTGACACAGTAACAAAAATAGCCTAGAGACAATACTCCTTCTGGAGGTAAGTATTATACACAATATATACACTAGACACCAAAATTAGACAAGTAAATAGTCATAGAACAATGCAAACAATAGGAAATGCTATAGAATGCAATGGGAGAAAATAGGTCTAGGGGCAACACAAACCATATACTAAGAAATTACCCCCTAGACAAGTGTAGTGTGTGCAGAATCGCTTGGAGAGTAAGAATACAGTAAAGGAAAGTAAATTACCCCACCCCAGAGCCCAGAAAAGCAGGAGTAAAGTACTGCAAATTTCCTTAGGACACACTACACCTCGTTTTTGGGATTTTGCAGCAGCCAACCAAGTCTGCAAAGAACAACTGCTGGATTATTGGACCTGAAGACCTGCAAAGGAAGGAAACCAAGTCCAGAAGTCGAAAGAAGTTCCAGGAAGGACAGGAGTCCCTGCCAACCCAGAAGAGGGTGCAAAAGAAGAGTCCCTGGTTAGTCGAAGATTGTAGCAATGCACCCTAGGAAAATGCCAGTGGGTTCCTGCATGAAGTAAAAGATGTCCCACTGCCTGAAGATCTTTGCAGATGAGATTTCGTGTTGGAAGGCACCAACAAGCCTTGGCTATGACAAAAGTGCATTTTGCATCAAAATGGCGCTGGATGGACCCAGGAGGAACCTGGGGGCCTCAACTCTGCGTGAGGAGGAAGAGGCCAGACAGCACCCCTAGAAGCCGCAGGATCTGGGTTCAAAGGAGGTGCAAAATGTGGTTGATGCAGCACAACAAAAGAAGATCCCACGCTGCCAGAGAACAGCTCAGCAAGTTCAGTGTCGCAGGATGGAGTGCTGGGGATATGGGCCAGGCTGTGCATGAAGAAATTTTTCAGAGAGTGTACAGAGGCCTCAGGAGGTGAGGAAGACGCAGTACACAGGGGTACCGTCGCTCTCGGGGAAGGCAAGGACTTACCTCCTCCAAATTGCATCAGCAGGACCTCAGGACAGTCTATGTCGATAATGTCCACTCTCTGTGTCTTTAGGAGCATGCTCGTCGCTGTGAGAGGAGTCCCAGTGTACTGGTTGTCGCCTTGGAAGGTGCCTGCTTGGGGCAGGGGAGTGACTCTGTCACTCCAATGGAGATTTCTTTGGTCCTTCTGGTGCAGGATGAAGACAGGGAGTCCTCAGAGCATGCACACCATGGAAACAATTGCAGTTGCTAAGTTGGAGCTGAGGTTGCTGAAGAAAAGTGTCTCTTGCAGACACTTTGTTACAGTTACAGTGTTTCTTGGAGCAGCTGCGGTTGATCTGAGTTCAGAAGAGTCTGAAGTTGTTGCAGAGGATTCCAGAAGGAAACTTGCAAGCAGAATCTGAAGATAACCCACAGGAGAGACCCTAAATAGTCCTGAGAGGGGGATTGGCTACCTTATCAGTTAAGGACCTAGCAGAAGGGGTCTCTGATGTCACCTGCTGGCACTGGCCACTCAGAGCCCTCCAGAGTGCCCCACACCTTGCAAAGCAAGATGGCTGAAGTCTGGGACTCACTGGAGGAGCTCTGGGCACCACCCCTGGGGTGGTGATGGACAGGGGAGTGGTCACTCTCCTATGTCCAGTTTACCACCGAACATGCAAGAAGAGGTCCCTGAACCGGTGTAGTCTGGGAGGGCACCATCTATGCCCTTCAAAGCATTTCCAGAGGCTGGGGGAGGCTTCCCCCCCCCAGCCTGTAACACCTATTTTCAAAGGGAGAGGGTGTAACACCCTGCTCTCAGAGGAAATGCTTTGTTCTGCCTTCCTGGGACTGATCTGCCAAGACCCCAGGAGGGCAGAACCCTGCATGTGAGGTGGCAGCAGCTGTAGCTGCAGTGCAAGCCTCTGGGAGCTGGTTTGGCAGTACTGGGGGTCCATGCTGGAGCCCCCAGGATGCATGGAATTGGCTCCTCAATACCAGATTTGGAATGGGGGGACAATTTCATGATCTTAGACATGTTACATGGCCATATTCGGAGTTATTATTGTGAAGCTACATATAGGTATTCACCTATATGTAGTGCACGCATGTAATGGCGCCCCCACGCTCACAAAGTCTGGGGAAATGGCCCTGAACTATGTGTGGGCACCTTTGCTAGTGCAAGGGTGCCCTCACACTTAGTAACTTCGCACCTAACCTTCAGCAAGTGAAGGTTAGACAGATAGATGATTTATAAGTTACTTAAGTGAAGTGAAAATGGCTGTGAAATAATGTGCATGTTATCTCACGCAGGCTGCAATGGCAGTCCTGTGTAAGGGTTTGTCTGAGCTCCCTATGGGTGGCAAAAGAAATGCTGCAGCCCATATGGATCTCCTGGAACCCCAATGCCCTGGGTACCTAGGCACCATATACTAGGGACTTATAAGGGGGTCCAGTGTGCCAATTAAAATTGGTAAATGAGGTCACTGGCCTACAGTGACAAATTTAAAAGCAGAGAAAGCATAAGCACTGAGGTTCTGATTAGCAGAGCCCCAGTGACACAGTTAGGCACTACGCAGGCATACACATTAGGCCACAAACTATGAGCACTGGGGCCCTGGCTAGCAGGATCCCAGTGAGACAGGCAAAACATACTGACAAATAGGTTTTTATCTATGAGCATTAGGGTCCTGGCTAGCAGGATCCCAGTGACACAACAAAAACACACTGACACGCACTCACAAACAGGCCAAAAGTGGGGGTAACCATGCTAGAAAGAGGCTACTCTCTCACAATCAGGTAGTAATTTCAATCCCACAATCCTCAACCAATAGCAACGCAGTATAGTTCACCAATATCAGCGCGGTTTCACAGTAACCGACCTATACCAGTGTGACTCATAATAATGTCACCCTCACTTTACTCAGCAGCTGCAGTCTCTTTGCAACTGTCTCTCACACAATCGCTCACACATACACTAAATTCAAAATATTGCGAGCAAAAGCCATAAACCTGTCTTCACATTACAGTAGGACTCAAATGCTTTGAAAGCTGTACACAATACACTTCCAACTGTGACTTTTGCAACTACACAATGAATGAAACTTAACCAGCAATTATCACCCTGGTTCATACAGATCCTCCACGTGCACTCAGGATTCACCTAATACCAACCAACAACACACACACACTCAAGGAAGACTAGTGGCACTGTCAGTAGCACCTCATGACACGTACCTCACTGCAGACAATAAATTAACCAAGTGTCTTCTGCGCTTATGCATTATCCCATAATCTCAGGCTTTGACAGACCCATCAACAACAACAACAGCAGACATTTTTTAGCCCAAAGTGCCACAAACACTTTGAGTATGAATACTCGGGAAAACACCTCACAACATCACACTTCACCGCAATCTTCAAGTAAAAAGCATAACAAGTTCAAAACCCTATTTATAAACACACATCCGTCACTTGCAGACACAACGCTGGAACTTCAGCAATCTCTGTGACAGACCATGGGACAAAATAAGGGGTGGGCAATTTTTTCACTGGGCAATGACATCTGAACTCCCTAACACTAAACAATAATATGGTTCCCCCTAATGGGACAAAACCGTGACTCTGCTAGCAGAACTGCAAGCACGTTTTCGTTCTTCCCAGCAATCAAACGCTTCAACAAGGTCGACTGACCTTTTGACCCAGAAAGAAGTGTAGTGAACCATACACACATTTACATCATCACCCCAACACTTTAGACATCATGACAAATGTGGCCTCAGAAAGAAAACTCAGCAATAACGTTCAAAGATTTAACTTACAACCACAAAGTGAGTGTCATAAAGACAGTATGTAAAATCAAAGTATAAAGGTATATAAGCACAATAGGCTGCCCAAAGCAGTGAAACAATTTAAAAGGAATTAGAATCAACACAATTAAGCACTCAAGAAGAATCATGCATGTCATTAATTAAATTACTTGTTATATTGAAATATATCTTGAGTCAGACTTTATCAGCATTTATCAAGTTCAATTAAGTAGAGTATGAAATTTAGGACTAGTCACAGGTTGTCCCTACAGCTAACCAAATTAGGAAATGCATGTATGGAGAAAGACACATGCTTGCAAAAATAGAAAAGGAGACAACAAATATTTGAAAATATATATCTTGGACTATAGAATGATAGCTAGAAAAATAAAAGAGTGTCAGGAACACAGATTTTATTCTAGAAAAAGGGACATGTTGAGGAGAAATCGCAGTCAGCTGAGAGACGTATACCTCTTCAAGGGAACAGCATTCAGGATTCTTCATCAGCAAAGCATCTGGATCAGCAACACAATTCTGTCAGGAAGGTTGCAGAGAGAGAGAGGGTAGAAAGGGTCTAAGGACTGATGAGGATCTGGTACCTGCGGGTCTGCTCTAAACTTTTCAAAATCCGTCCCTATTATAAAACACATAAATCATGTTGATTCACAGGTCACTCAAAAAGGGCAACATCCAATCATCGACATCTGGTGATTTCAAAGTTTCAACAGCCCATCAAATTCTCAGACTTTCCCTGAGAATTATCTTCCATTGGTGTGACTCCATACAGTGATGACAAAATGTTCGTTTACGTTAAGTCCACAGGCCAGGATGTTCTTTTCAAGGCCACTAAACTAAAAGATGATTCATCACTTTTACATAACTGCAGAATACGAGTTCTCCTGGCCTCCCTTAAGCTAACACAAGGAAATCAGTTGCATTGCAGTTGATCATTGCAATTTAATAAAACATGTAAAATATAAACTTATAAACTCATCAATATTAATAATCCATCAGTATGAGTAGTACATTTTACTTTAAATGATAGCTTTGTCAGTACATTTCAGTAAATGTGGCAGATAAGTGCAACTATTTCATTTCTGCACATATCTTTAAACTCATAAATCACACATTAAACATTAAAAAAACTAAATTTGTTTTAAGACACGTAGGCTCTCATTCTGACCTTGGCGGTCTTCTTGGAAGACCGCCAAAGCGACGGGTGCCAGGAGACCACCTGTGTTGGCAATCTCCCACCTGCCATGTAACTGGTACTTCTGGATTTCTGCCACACTTTGGACGGAAATCCGTCAGTAGTCGTGCTGACGGGTGGAGGCGCTCTGATGGTTCCACTACCGGCCCCACCCCGCCAGTAGGACACCGGCCACCATATTATGGGCCATAACATGGCCTGGCAGTGTCCTGCTGGAGGGGCGCTGCCGGCGTTGGAAGCGCCCCATCCCGTACCCCACCAGACAACCTTCCTCCCGGAACAGGTAAGGTGATCGTCCAACAGGGGACGGGGATGAGAGGGTGGGGGTGTTGTGTGTGCGTGTACGAGTGTGTGGTGTCTGCGTGTGTGCATGGATGTGTGTGTGCGTGGTTGTGTGTGTCTGTATGTTGAAGTGAGTGCGTGTCTGCATGTCAGTGTGTATGCGTGTGAGTATGCATGTTTGGAAGGGTGTAAGTATGCATGCATCAATGCGTGTCTGAATGGAGTTGTGAATGTGTGTATGAATGGAGTTGTGAATGCGTGCATGGATGCATGTGAGTGGATGCGTGTATGTAAGTGTAGGTGAATGGGTGTATGCATGGTGCGTGTGGGTGTCTGTGTGAGCATGTATGCAGGGAGGGGGTGCGATGTGGCTGAAGGGGGTAGGTGGAATCTAGTGCTTGCTGGGACGGCAGGGGAGCTGTCTACCGGTGACAGGGAAGGAATTACTTGTCATCGGTAGCCCTTTTGCCAGGCTTTTTGTGCCAGTGCTACCGCTGCAGAAACCATGTCGGAAGGCCGGCTCCTAATACCGCCGGCAGTCTTCTGTGGACCGCCGGGTCGGAGATGATCATCTCCAGCCCGGCGGTTCCGACTGCCATGGCGGTATGAGTGGAGATGTGGCGAGTTGGCAGAGGCAAACCCGCCACACTCATAATGTGGCGGTCTGCACTGCCATCCCGTTGGTGGTGGGACTGCCATATTAACTCTGGCAGTCAGAAGACCGCCAGGGTCAAAATGACCCCCATAATTTGTCTACAGTCTAAATTAGACCTTAATATCAATTTTATTTCACTAACATGTTATTTAATAAGGAAGGCACATAAGATGAAAATATTAGCACATTTATTTGCCTGTCAGTGCAACTTTCTACTTCAGGCTGTCAAACATGAGACATAAATTGTCACCTTCTGCTGATGTCTGAATCACTAAAAGCATTACTGAAATTTACGCTCCAACACTAGCATTACACACAGTATACAACAGGCTGCTGTTATAGATTAAAGTGCTTTCAAAAGATAGGTATTAGTAACACATAATCTGATTGTAGTTAGTGCAAATGTTTTTATAGGTGGCCATTAGAAAGAACATGCTCCAGAACTCAGCTGGTAAGAACCTTACATTACCTCTCAAACGGAATAACTTTTTGTCATTGCTAATCTTCAAGTAACTCCATCAATTAAAGCCTATACTGTGGCTGAACATTTGTTGTTAAGTTAAAAGTGTATGAGCACGTTGTTCCTCACAGATGGTTTTATTCACGTAAGTTAGGTCTTCACTTCTGCATACATACCAAAACTCCAAATCCCAAGATTTTATAAAGGCACAAGGTTTTGTTTTAGCTTTCTACTGTTCGAAATTCCCTCCACTTATGGTGAGCACCTCACTCCACGTAATCACGGACACAGTTTCCAATGCTATTCTTTTAAACACCAACTACTTAAATTAAAGCTATCCGATGTGAATATAATCAGAGCAATGGAAATAAACCCAGACTACAACTCCCAGAATGCGTTAAGTTGTCACTTGAAAGTCTGGGACTTTAAACATAATTAAGGCTCCCAGTTTTCAATTTTTACTGATTTTTACAGATACATACAGACAAAAAATCAATGTCTTTCCTCTCTGCATGTATTTTTAAAAGTGGAAAAATAGACTGTTATGCTTTTTGTGAATGACTCTCCATGCTGTCCAACGAGGAGGAATATTTTTATTCTTCCTTTTTTTGGCTGTTTCTATGTGGGCTGCATTCTGAAGCACACATAGAAGAAGCAAAATGACATGGATGATTGTTTAAGTGCAGGAAAAGACACCTTCCTGCACATAAACAATCACACCTCTCAACGCAGACACCCTTGCACTATGGTGAAAGGATGCCAGCATTGGCGCAGGCTGCTTAATTTAGCACCAACGCAGGAATAAACACAGGGGCACGCCATTTTATTGTAAATACTGTGCATCCCTGTGTTTCAAAACTGCCACAGTCTGGCACTCCTTATTTTGTCGCAGCACAGCGCTGCACCAATTTCTTGTAAATCTGGTCCATAGATTTATTGTGAGTACATAGCTCTGTTCAGGCTGGACTGTTACAATGGGGAACAGGGTCAAGACTGATTTGCATATGGCTGGGTCCAAACTGGAATGGCATAGTGAGCAAAAAAACTGATGGATGAAACATTAAACCCAGATCTGTGACTGGGGGTGAATGTTTGATGTGGTCTACATTCATCCATCAACTGTTCTGTGAGCACATAGCTCTGTATATTACTAGCTCATAATCTGGATCTAATGGTAGCATTACCCCTCCCATACCATACATTACCACAGTTCCTTTATCAGTCTCCATAGCAGCTAGCTATTGTGTTTTCTCATCTTCCAATAAACCATTCTATCCACCACTGACATGTATTATGTACTACAGCATGCTCCATGCGAACTGCACCCAGCAAGTAGGCTTACAGTCATGTCTCATACTCTGAAGCTCCCCATAAGTTTTCTTCAATTGCCAATGCATGAATGATCTCATTCCATGCCTACACCATTCTAATTTCCTCACCCCCTTTTTTACCTCCATATGTAAACTATTGTTTTCAAGATCACCCAACTACGCTTCTTAAATATCAGGTCCCATTCTGATGTCACTGCTATGAGTTGCTTCCCAGCCCTAGCTCTAGAGCAAGATCTATTAATCTACTGTGATTTTACTCCCACAAGCCAGCACAATGCTGTCACCCCTGATGCTGTTTGACCTTCAAAGGCTGTATCATGAACACTGCACTGTGTAGTAGCTGGTGTGTGCACCTCCTGACACACCATTCATGTGCCTAATCGTCAGCTTGAGCACATACCTAATTTTACAATGGCGCAGATGCACAGCTCACATTTTTTGTCATTTGGATGTGCACATTTTCTTAAATTGATCATGAGAACGTAGAGAAATATCCTGAGCTAGGATTATCTTCACCTTCATCAATGTGCAGAACACGTTGCGGCAGGTGTGCAAACAGAGGTGTTCACAGGAAAAAGTTTCAGGGTGCCTCAGGGGTGTCTTCCCCCTTCCAGTTGAGCTCACTTTGGATGGAGGTGCAGTGATGGTTTCCCATGAGCTTGGCTGCCATGAGCTCTGTGACTTCTTTATGACTCTTTGAACAGAGCAATGTTTTTGCCCATGTCAGACTAGTTCCCTGCAATCATGTGCTTTAGGCCTCTTTGGGTGCCTTTATCTTTCGTCCAGGTGAGTGGTTGCCAGCCACCAGAACATAGTGTTGTTTCCTGGTACTTTGGCTTTTCAAGTGTTGCCCTCAGGGGCTCTTCGGTTTTTCCATCAATTGTGACATGCATGGCTTTTCACTTCCTAGAAGGGTGATGGTGCAAACCCTATCTTTATGAAACTGAGGCATTTTAAGTTTGTGTTTTCTGACTCTGATTTCACAAGGTTCTTCCTTCTTTCTGAGCACTTTTTCATGATTTAGATTTTTGTATTTTTATTTATTTGTATTTACATTTATTTATAAAGCGCATTCCAGCCATGGCATCGAAGCGATACCAGAGACAGAAGTAAACGAACACAGTGAGAGTGCAAATTGTTTTTTTGAAAAGCAGCCCAACATAAAAAAATGGGGCAGATTATCGGGCAAAAGCCAGGTTTTAAGCTGTTTCTAGAATGACAGAACGGATTCTAATTTCCTGATATGTAGTGGAAGAGTATTCCACAACTTGGCAGCTGCCAACGAAAACATCTTGTCACCCCATTTAGATTTCCTGCAGCGGGGGACCACGGCCAGGTGTAGGCCAGCTCATCTTAAATGGTAGCTAGGTATATACCACCTTAAAGTGGAACTAAGATATTTGGAGCCCTGGGAATGTAAAGCCTTATAAGTGAGACAGAGAGCTTTAAAGGCAATACTCTTCCCTATGGGCAGTCAATGCAGCTGCCTAAGGCACTCATTTGCAGATGCTGTCCAAGGAAGATCCAGCACAAGACAAGCTGCAGTGTTCTGAATGAGCTGCAGCTTATGAAGAGAGCCTTGATTAACATTCAAAGGTAAGGCATTACAGTAGTCAAGTTTGGACACAACCAGAGCTAGAACGACAGAAGTCCTCAGATTCTTGGGGAGGAAGGATAGAATTTTCCGGAGTATTTTAATGGTTTGATTGACCTTCAAGTCAAAAGACAGGGAGCTGTCAAACAGAATCCCTACATGTTTGGCAACAGGTAATGGGGATGACAGGTCCCTGCAGGATTGAGGCCACCAGCACGTACTCCATAATGAGTTTCTTGAGTCAAAAAATATAATCTCAGTTTTCTCCCCAGTATTTTCAGCCAATTATGGCTCGTCCACTTATTTACCTTATTCATGTGAGTATGAAACCTATCTGCAACCTCTTCCCAGTTTTTATTAATCGGAATAATAAGCTGAGTGTCGTCTGCGTTTGAGGAGACCTGAAAATCAAAGGAGCGGACCAATTTCGCCAGCGGTACCAGATACAGGTGCTGCAGCACCACGGAATCCTAGCTATTATTTTCACTGAATAGTGGATTCTGCGCTAGAGGACGATGGATCGAAGTGACATAGGTTTTGAGGTGATGTCATCAATGAGCATTATGAGCATCAACAAAAGTCAACATAATCAATAATACTAAACCTTACTCAATAACCACACCAGTTTGTTAAGAAGAATTAATGAATTTATTACACTAGATTAACAATGCTAATATCACAAAAATAACTCTCAAACACAAATGATAAGCATATAGGATCGATAGCGGTTGATTAAAGCGTCTTATATATCTCAATCTGATTAAAACAACCAAACAAATTATCACCAAAAGTAACACGCTTAATAATAATACAAAAACCGGTAATAATGGCAAAGTATACATTAGTTTAGTGTTAAAATGATTTCAAGATAAGTCATGAGCATTTCAAATTAGTTCCCTCACTAACCACAAATTAGCATCAACATTTTGGACTTCATGTGAAAAGAATTTAGTAACACAAATTTAGAAAAACTCTTTAACTTGATTAATTAAAACAATATTATTAATGTGCAGTAATTTAATCATTAGTTGCAGCTGGTACCTGAAAAGCAAAAGAGACACATCATACCATACAATGACATACATTACCAATAAGGAATAGCTAATAGCTTGCTTCGGCCAGGTGACACCATCAGTTGTATCATCAGAAAATTTGGGCCTAACAACAGCTAAACACACTCAACTAAACTCGAACCATCAGAATACTTCTCTCAAGTCTCTAACATGGAATCTCTCTTCATCTCTAACACAGGATTTCAAGTCTGCTTCTGCCCACCATCAGTTGTTATACGAAATCCTAATAAGCTTATGATTGGTCAGTCTGTGGGGTGGTTATGTTTCAGCCAATCAACAACTAAATTGATGACCTAAAACACAACAATTCTACATTAACTAGAATATTTTCTTCAACAATAACGTTTCCTCTTCCGTCTTGTCTGTAGCTCCATTGTTTCATCGCCTTTCAAATGCCTCATCTCAGGAAGAAACTTTTACAGTTTCTCTTTACTTCCATCCTCGAGGAAAGACCAAATATTAGTAACATTCTCAAACAATAGGACAGTTCAACTTATGCAATGCTCGCTTAAAACATCACCTTCTGAGACATAATGCAGCAACCCACTAGGGGTAGCTGTGGGCACATCTACACAAACATCAAAAACACTTTTATGTATGCTTTGAATTATGGAAAATAACCACAACATTTAGTTAGAATTTTGCTCAGTTAATGACAGAAAACAAACATTAACAATCATTTTTCAAAAGTTACTTGTTTTACACGTTAATCCATTACACATCTTAATATGAAAATCATTAATAAACATATTAAAATATTCACACTCTCACACAGGTTAAAGATGGTAGGGCTGAACGAAGATCCCTGTGGGACATCACAAGGAAGTTGAAACGGGGAAGCTCTGAAGTCCCCACAGCTCATGATGGTGCATCTCCAACTCAGAAAAGAGTGCAAGATCCTCAGTGGATATAGTATCAAATGCTGCAGAGAGATCTAAAAGTAGACAAAATGGCTTCCCAGCCTTGGTCAACCAGCTGGTGGATCGAATCCAAGGTGGCAATAAGGGCCAATTCTGTGCTGTGAGATTTACAAAATCAGTGCTGGGAGGGGTCTAGGCATCCATTTTCCTGAAGAAGATTGGCCAGTTCAATGCTAAGGTGCTTTTCTGGTGCTTTTCTAAGATTGTAGCTGGGGAAGGCAGTAACAAAATTGGGCGAAGGTTTTTTAGATCATGATTTGGATCACACTCGCCTCTTTCCAGGAGGGGGGGCAAACCCTAGTGACTAACACCTCTTGATATGCCATTTCCAGTGCCTAAGAAATAAAGTCAGGAGCCAACCTTAGAACTTTAGGCAGACAGGGATCATCTGGGGATCCTGACCTGACAAAAGTGATTCAATTCTGTCAGATGACAGCAGGGAGAAACAAGTGAGTGATATGCCGCTGTGTATCTCTGCCCTGGCCACTGGTCCCTCAAAAGCCACGTCTGAAGAATGCAGGGTAAAATTTGCTTGAATCTGTAAGAACTTATTTTTTTAAAGAGTCAGCTACCTTGTCGGAGAAAGCTTGAGAGTCGGGGGAGGTGACTGGGGAGGCAAGAGAACGAACCACCTTAAAAAGTTCTATGGGTACATTGACTGCTTCCTCAATCTTAAGAGCATAATAGTCAGATTTGGCTTTTCTAATTGCTTGTGTATAGTCTCTAAGCAGTGTCCTGAGTTTATATCTTTCTTCTAAGCCCTGATCTGATTTCCATCTCCGTTCCTGACGTCTATACACTCTTTGAAGATCCTTACGTTCCTAAGTGTACTATGGGGTCAAGCCTCTTCTCCTGGCCATCGGACTGGGCTTCCTCAAGGGGGCAGTGAGGTCCACTGCTGCCCTTATCCCATGTTCCTACCTCTCGACCATGGAGCTATACTGCTCCCCTTCCTGTCCCCAGCAAATCTCAAGCGCTTGCACAAACATTTGCTATCCAATTTTTACCCAATTTCTGACCTTCTTAGTGACCGGAGGGCATTAAGTCAGTTCCCCCCTTCCTGCCATGTATAGGCCAGCAAATGATGGTCGGTCCAGTCAAGGACTAGGTTCCCAATAAGAAAGCACCTGTCATGACAATAAAACATACTATCCAGGGTATGTCCGGCCTGGTGGGTTGGCGATGCAGCCTTCAAGTCCCAGTAAAAGTTAGACATGAAATCCAGTAACGTTCCAGTAGCACTATCCAATTTATCTTTTGGGTGAGACCTAGAACCATACATTTGGCAGTCATTATTAGTGGTTCCATGATAGAGGGCCAGAGTGAGAGAAAATAATGTTTAAGTCCTGGGGGTTGATAAATCAACAAGCCCTCATACCAAATAAGGTTCCTATGGTGCAACGTGGAAAAAGCGCCTTCACATATTTCAGGCCTGACATTACTTTGTTCTAATAATCAGTGGAATTTACTTCTGAATATCACTGCCAGACCACCTCCCTTCCTACTTGGTGTAACCAGCCTGGTGGACTCATAGCCTGCAGGAGTGGCTATTGCTAAGTCAGGACTAGAATCTTCCCTGGCCCATGTTTCTGTTACAAACAAACAGTCCAAAGCCATGGCTTCAATAATGTCGCCAATTTCAACACTGTGTTTGATAAGGGAATGCCATTAATCAATCCACTTTTTAACCTACTCGAATTGCAGGCCGCTTGGTCATTAAAGGTAGCAGGCAGGTTTTTCAGCTCAGAGCAGACCGCATTAGTAGAGATAAACTTCCCAGCCTCCCATGCACAACAAACGCACATGCAGCCCTCTAACTTGTCTGGATTAGCCAGCTCCCTGCCTCTAGAAGTTCGCCGTGAGGCGAGATTCATCAAAAGCTGTCTTGAATACTGGAGATGTGAGCCTTCTGGGGCTGGCCGGGCAGCATCCCCGGCCGCTGGGCCTGGGTGGGTGTGGATGGGCACAGATGGGCTTGCCCTAGGTGCGTCTTTGGCACACCACCAGTGCACTCTCTGCCTGATCGGTTTAAATGCCGATAGCCTGTCCATGCGGTGTCAGCAGGGCCCAAGAGACTAGCCCGTTAACCTGCCCTGGAAGCTTCCGGGTACCTAAGATGCCCGCCACCAAAAATGGGGAATGGTAGCAGAAATCAGTATGGGAGTGTTTAGCGCGTCCCAAAAAAATAAAAAATAAAATACTAATGTTAAAACACTCCGAGGAAGGCTTGGGTAAAACAATCTCCCTTATCAAGTAAAAATATTCTACAAATATAAAACTATGCCAAGGAATACAAAAAAGGATTCCCACCACAAAGCAGTGTGCTCTCTCCTGCAGCTATTAATATATAGAAAAGTATTCATTATTTGGTTATTAGGTGTTCCCTCTTCCCAAGTCCTGAGGAAGCCCATATTTGTCAAGGGCCGAAACGTGTCGACATTACATTTGGAGGAGTCTTTTGGATTTTGCAATAAGTTTTATTGATTAATTGCAACACACACAAAACCGTAGTGGATATAAATGCTTCCTATTGGTGAGTCCATGTGTGACTACCTCTTTTGTGGACTGTGGTTTTAAAATTGGACAGCTAGAGTGCTTGTATTATATTGGACATTGGGAGTCTCACAGTATATTTTGTTATACTTTTTTGTATAAGCATTGAATTACGTTTTTTTGTTTTGTGCACTGATGCTTGTCTTAAATGTTGCAATTTTATATGAATAACTCCATGTGAGAATCACAATATTGAGGAGTGGGTGATTGTGTGATATCAATAAATGACATAGAGGTTTGTTTGTCCAAAGCAATACAGGACATTATTAGTAAATAATTTGTGTTTTCACTATTCCAATAAGTATTTACGTACGCATTTTTACCTACTACATACCATGTGTTTTGAGTATTCTGGTTGTGCCATGTTTAGTGGGGTTGCAAGGGTACATTCCTGATTTAGATATCAGTGTGCCACAAGGGCAGCTTCATGTGTGGTGGCACACCAAAAACATCATCAGTAGGGTACACCCTCAACACTCTCATCTGCTCCTCGTTCCGTGCTCATAAAGCAAACTTCACAGTACACAGCATGTGCTCTGCTCCAAGCTCTTGGAACCAGTTGTGCTCACATGAAAAGGCGAGTGACCAATTTATCTGGCCGGAGTTTGTCATTCGTACAGTATAGGGTAACCAGACATCCCAGATTTCCCCGGACGGTCCTGGTTTTTTGAGAAGTGTCCTGACACTTTTCTGAACAGTACAGAATTGTCCTGGTTTTTGAGGAGCATATGGGATATTTTATTAAATGTCCGAATTTTGCAATACATTTTGGGTGTGCATGCTCACTTTTCGCTGCTGCAAAAGTTGCAGAATGAAGTCATTTGTGTGAGCGTTGTAGCGGGAAGGGAAACCCTTTAAAGAGAGACATTTTCTCTCTAGATTTCTCTTCTCGTTCTACAACACAGTAACAATGTAGATGTGTCAGCTGTCCGGAAAGAGCTCCTCACCAGTGGCCAGCACAACACTGCTCTGCTCACAGGAGTCAGTCACTGCCTGCAGGAAGATCGATCCAGCCACCTGCGTGACTCTGCTCTGCCCTTTTACGGCACTCAACGCCCAGCATCTGCCAAAGTCTAAGGGGGCCTGGCTGGAGTGGAAAAATCCTGCGTGATCCTTTTCCAGCCCTAACAACACCAGCAAGCCAGGGCCCACCCTCTGCATCGGAGCTGCTCCAGCGAGTAATCGGATCCTGCAGCAGCCACACAGACTTGCCCTGCGAGAGGCAAGACAGCAAAGAACTCACAACGTGAGTATTCAGCTGCTTCAGCTGCCAGGGAAACATTTTCACTTTGAGATTTGTGTCCTGTTTGGCTTGTGTTTGCCAGTATTCATTTTTAGGAGGGATGGCCAATGTGTTTAAAGATTAATGTGCGAGCAGGGCCAGCCTTAGTGCTGGTGGCACCCAGTACGCCAGAGTTTGTTGTCACTCCCAACCCCCGACCACCTCTGCCACGAATTTCCTCAATACTACCCTTTAAATACAGACTAATCCCCCTTAAGTCTCCCTAACCCCTCTCTCTCAGACTAATTTAGTAAGATTTAGAGCACCACTCATAATAGTGTAGGGTGTCAGAGCACTTTCACACACTACACTGATAATCAATCAGATGTGTGTAATTCAGTGTATAAGAAATGTTACATAGGACAGAGGACTACAAGGTGCGGGAGTCATATGTCATCCATACTGGTAGGCAGTATAGTTTGAGTGCTTGGTGTGCTAAAGTATAAAGTCAGAATTTAAAATGTAACACCACGGTGTGGGGTTTTCTTTAATTTAAAAAAATTATTTCTACCCAAATGAACCTTTTTTGCAACATTAGAATAATGAGACTGGGGAAAAATCATAACGCTTTAAACTATAACTTGCAGTTTGCATGCAGCTCATTCATAACAGGTAATGGCTCACTGATATATATTAGGATTCTAACTTAAAAAAAGATTTCTCTGACATTCTTAATAAGCCACTGACCTAGTTGCATTATAGGCACTTAATCTGCATGGTTCACATCCTTTACATCAGGCATATCAACCCTCTACGCTACCCTAAAATGTCAAGGATCCGATTTCTCGCCAGGTAGAACATCAATCACCCGAGATATGTTGACATATGTGTTGTTGCTTAAAAACTGCTAGAGGCAAGTAACATGACAGCAGGTGCTTTTAAAACTATAATAAACCTGCAAACATGGAGCTCCCACCCAAAGTCAGCACACGGTGCGGTGGCAACAGTTGCACCGCCGTAGAGCCGGCCCTGTGTGAGAGTGACTGGTGAGCAGGAGGTATGTGTGACAGAGGGGCTGCACTGGTGAGTGGCTGAGGGGAGGAGGTAAATGTTACTGCTGTAGAGGTGTAGATGTGTTTTTTATGCATTTTGTGTAGGGTATAGTGGAGCCAAACTTATCTGTTCTGAATGTTACTGCGTTGCATGAAATGGAGAGAGTGCAACAGCGCCATATCCTCCGAGATCTGACTCTGCTGTTCTGTCCCTAGCGGTGGCACACATTAGGCAGCCTTGCACCAGTGAACATAGTTTTTTAGTATAGTGCAATTTTTCAAGAATGAATTTTGAACTGAAAAGGTGCCCCTTCCATTTCAAAATACTCCGATTTGACAAAGTAAAATACTTTTCCCACTAGAGATTTCAATCAAAATGGAACTGCAATCTACCCCTGCTGAGGGAAAGTACTGTTTGGTGCTATTTTACTTTACTTACAAAACTATACATATCAATGTGTTCTGTGCCATTGTGTGGCATGTCTGGTTACATGTCCCTTTGCTATCTTATGGACTTTTGGAGCTCTGGGCAAGATGTATTTTGGGCCTCCTGTTCAGAAAAACCCTACACCCAACTTCAGCTATTTCAAGCCTCCATGATGCCAAACAATATTGAATTATGTTAAGGTTTTTCAAAATGTAGTTACTCCAAACACCCAAAAGCTCAAGCAACGTGGCACTTCTCAGCCAAAAATAAATGAAATAAAGCTTCAACATGGTCTTTCCTTTTTGGTGCTATGATCTCAATATATTTGTCTTAAATTAAGCTCCTCAGTTGGCAACACTTTACTGTACTGTGGTATTTGATACCAGAATCTCCGATTGGCAAGGATGATCATACAACTGGAGTGTTAAAATTAATTTGAGGACATTTTACATCTGATTTTTTATCCTACAAGTTAAAGACATTGCTACAAGTATTTTATCACACTGCTGATTCCTACTCCCTTCTAAAATGTTTCAAACTCAGAGCACTATTTGGTCCCTGGTGCTTCATTATGGATAATTTGAAAATAAGATTTCTTTCTACACCCTTTAAATAGGAGCTTTGGGTAGCCATGATATTTCTGTAGTACTGCTGTACACACTAAAAGTAATGTACAATTCTGCTGCTAGTGTGTGTAAACTTGCACTCACTTCCTTTTTTTTACATGATACTTTGATACATTTTTATTAATCAATATGCTTCATGGTTACATGACTTTTTTTCTCCAAATTCAATAACGGAAAGGATAGCTAGCTATCTACCTACCAGAGAGATGCCTAAACAAAAGTGTTCCATCAGCGAGGGGATGCAGAGGTCTTTCCCGTTTTTGAGCAAGGTCAGGATCAGTGATGCCAACGTGTTCTGCAAGATCTGCAAATCCACATTCTCCATTAGCCATGGCGGAAAGCCTGATGTAAAGGAGCACACGCAGACAAAAAACACAAGTTGTGGATCAACTCTTCAAACAGAAACTTCAACATTACCACTTTTGTGGAGAAGGCAGCCCCTGGAAATGCTGAACTCAGTAGGGTGGCTGCTGAAGGTACGTTAGTATAAAACCTCGCTAGCATTACCACAGATTTCGCTCAATGGACTGTACATCAGCATTAATTCGGAAACTATACGATGAGAAGTTTTTCTGTGCTTGCAGCAAGACAGAAGCCTTGATTACGAACGTGCCTGCTCCTCTTGAAATGGCTGACCTAAATTCTGACTTGAATACCATTCCTTGTATATCTGTGTCTATTGATGCTTCCAACAGGAAAGAAGTAAAATGTATACCAAATGTTATTAGGTATTTCACATACTTTGAGGGTGTTAAAGTGAACATTTTAGATTTTATCTCAGTTCCTGGTGAAACATCTGCAATACTGTTTGAACAATTGTACCAAGCCCTTGAGAAGTGTAATCTGCTTGAAAATGTAGTTGGGTTTTGTGCAGATAACACTGACACAGACTTTGGGGGAAAGGCTAGAGCAGGAAAGAACAATGTGTTCTGCAAGCTCAAGGAAGCTATTCCTAATAACAAAGTACTTAGAATAGGGTGTGCAGCGCACATTGTCCATGATGCAGTGCAAACCGCTGCTGATGGGCTGCCTATGGTCATAGAATCTTTTGTGTTAAAATTATACAAATATTTTCACATCTACACTCTCCGAACTGAACAACTGAAAGATTTTTTTGTTGATATAGATTACCGACAACTCCTATATACAAGCAACACTCGCTGGCTTTCACTGCTTCCTGCAGTTGACAAGGTGCCAAAACTGTTCCCAGCCCTATGTTCT
Source organism: Pleurodeles waltl (assembly GCF_031143425.1). Lineage (NCBI taxonomy): Eukaryota > Metazoa > Chordata > Amphibia > Caudata > Salamandridae > Pleurodeles > Pleurodeles waltl. The sequence continues at coordinate 822,210,297 of NC_090438.1, read as the reverse complement.
TAGTTTTTGTCCTAATCAAATCCCCCAACAGCAGTTGTCTTGTTTTTTTTAAAACCCTCTTGCTGAAGTCTTGCTCTGTTTTTTGCACAACCAGCTGTCTCTTTTTAGTGACACAGTAAAGGAGATCGAAATGCCGACTGCAAATGCCATAGATATTGCAAGACAAATTACACAACTGACAGGAAAGCTGAAGGAAAGGAGAGATGCTTGTTTCATGGGCCTCAAGGTGAAAGAGCTTCTTAAATCCCTGAAAGAACAAGGACTCTGACCAGAAACTAAAATCTATAATTGTGTATGTGCTTTCTACAACAGCAGTATTGATTACTTGGAAGAGTGGGGGCATATTTTGCTGACTTAAACACTTTTTCCTGGGTCCTTCTTGACACTGTTCCTGTCTGGGATAATGTCGAAATATCTCTTCTATTTGTAAAATCTGTATCAAAGAAATGAAATGGATCTTTTTGGCAAAATCACCTGTGTACGAAAATGCACAGCTGACAAACTCATCGAATGGAATGACCAGAAAAAGACTGCAGATGAACGTTGGGTGGAAATTTTCAACTATTTCCAAAATCAGAATATTGCATTTAAGAACATTGGCCTAAATGTCCAGTTTGCATTATGTCTGCCAATAGAATATTTTCCACTATAAATAACACGTGGACTGATGAAAGAAACTGAATGGAACTGGAGACTCTGAAAGCATTGCTGATCACAAGGGTCAGCTTTGAACAAACCTGCAGTCAGTTCCACAATCAGTTGCTGCAAAACACAATGGTGTTGCACCAAACCCATTCCTCAGATAAATACTGTGCAATGCAGCAATAGGTCTTTTGCATCAAACAACATTTTTAACTGTCTTTCAGTTGTTTCTACTTTTTGGATTTTTACCCTGCATATATAATTCTTCCATAATAAAAATGTGAACCTTTTTTTTATTGAAGCAAAAATTATTTATATTTCAGTCAACTCTGATGAATGTAGAGTTTACTGCTAATATGAGACCTCTAATTTATCTGTAATTCTTCACATGTGTCTGTAGAGGAGGATGTAATTGTAGTCTTTTTTCTATGTCCATGACGGCTGTCAAGTAGTCCTACTTTTATGTTGATGGTTGCGGCAAACTATAGTCCTACTTCTATGTCTATGACATGTCCCGTTTTTAGGGTCGAGCCTGTGTCGCATGCGCTTGCCCATGGGTTTCGCTAAGCGAGACGCTTTAGGAATTAAAAAGGGCTCGGAGCCCTGTCCACGTCACGTCAGTGTCTTTCATTGGCTCATGGGCTTGCCTGTTAGAATCTGCCTGTTAGAATCTGCTTGATTTCATTAGTGGAAGGCATGCATACGTCATGCCTTTTCCGGAGGATAGCCCTCCTCGAGGGCATCGACCAAGTACAGAAAACATGCGAGGCTCGCTGTTTTCCGTCCGGCTCGTGGACTACTTTTTCTCTATTTTCCCAGCACGATCTCGCTTGTTTTTTAAGTAGTTCATTCATTCGAAATGGGAACCACTGTTTTTTTTAATTACAGCAAATAGTTCTTGTGATGTCATGTTCAAGGACAGTGGTTTTATGTAGCTTTGGGAAGTTGAATAAGCAGCTTAAAACGATGCATGGTCAACATTTTAATTACGCTCAAAAAATTTGTAATTTGTTTACATTGAGTTAGTTGAAATTCGTGCAATTGCTAGATATCTTGCACCAGGCAATTTCGTCCCGTGTTTTGCTTGTTGTAGGCTTGTTCGTGTAGAAAATGTTTCACTACGAGGCATATTCTGCATCAACCAGTCTTCTGCAGTATCTTACAAGATTTTTTCCATACAAAGAGTGCGCTCATGAGAAGAGAGTCACTCGCGATAACAGCAAGCCACAGTTCACTAGAAAAATTTAATTCACCAACTTTTTATGGAATTTAGCAAAGTATGTAAAATGTTATACAAAATTAATTAAAATGTTCGCACAAATCTATATTTAAAACATATTTGACCTTGTTTTAATACATTCCTTTATGTGACCGGAAAAAAACATAAAGAATTCTGGTCCTGGGACAAGAGGCCGGGAGAATGTATTTATTTCAGGATTTGGTCGGAGATCCCGATTGAGTTCCGAATATGTACCCAGGCTACGTGTGCTTTCATACTGGTTCTACAGATCGTGGAGTTTTTACAATAATCGCCGGTAGTTAAACGCTGTTTACGGGCTGCAGAGCAATTTACACCTCTTCTGTAATATAATCTCAACGAATTCAGTCTCCAAATTCATGGCGTTCTAATTTGAGGGGTGTGTCAGTTTCACTAGTTGAACGCCAGGGTCCACTGAAAGACTTTTAAAAAAATTGATTATTCTTTTGTCAGAACATGTGCAGAAGTATTATGCGATTACTTTTCCTTGGTTACAAGGGGGCATCAAGTGTTCAGGCAGTCAGCACCCAAAACAGCACTATATAAGCTTTCTATGCTTTCTATTCATTTCATTTGTGAAGAGTTCATGTTTCACTTGGTTACAGTTCTGCTGTTGACAAAAATATGCTGTTGCCGCCCTGAGCTACAGATGAGCCTTGGAGCTTAACAGATGTAGGAAGAACCAGTGCTTAATTTGTGCTTGTTGTTTCCAGCGCGGAGCACCATTTTTGAGGGCCGGCGCTTATTTTTCTGCTTCAAGTATTTACTGTGAGCAAAAGACATATATGGGAAAGACGGAGGAAGAGAAAAACGAAACAGTGTCACAGTTGGAGAAAGAAGAAAGCAGAAAGCTGCAAGAGAGAGCTGAAGGGTCAGGGAGTGGCTTTAAATGGATTGAAGAGGCCCGAGGTCAGGATTACGCTGCCTCAGTATTCCCTGTTAGCACATTTAATTGCTGGAGCCGCATGTTTAAGAGGAGGGCTTTGAGCACCGGCACGTTTTTATTAACAAATTAAGCACATTGAAGAACTATATAAATGTAATGTAACCTGGAAATCCAAGAGGCTTAGCCCTATCCTAAGGGGAGAGCAAGGGTGTTCTGACGTTAGACGTGCACAGTGTAATCTCTCAAAAAGAACAGAAAGCAGTGTGGAGTACTCTGAGTGCGCCACAGACAGGTTGGGGTGCAAGCAAGACGTCACGGATGTGGATGTGTGGTCAGGATAACCTGCCATGATGGAACATAGGTTAGAGATAAGCCACAGAGAATATGCACTTGTCTTTCATAGAAATAGATTGCTGAGCTATCAAGTCACAGTTTGAATATTTCCTCCAACATTAGCACAATAAAAAGGCATTTCTGCAAACCCATTGTCCTTTGATTCTATTTTATATTCTGCTCTGAATTAGTTCACTATTTACTTTTTGTATAGAAGGAGAGAATAGGCAGGGTCAGTTGGCTATTGAAGTGCTTAGGCCAAGTATTGACTTATTCCTAGACAGTCGCATTTGATCCTTCATCAAGAATTGCAAGAGCAGGATTTAATTATTCAAAGAAAGGTACATTTGCTCTGCAAACAGAACTGTAGTTAAGGCAACTCACTCTCCTTGCCCTAAAATTCTACTAAGTTTTTAAAATCTTTTTTAGGTTGAGTATAGCAGCGCGCAAGTGCTGCTTTTCCGACGTCTTGGTATCAGTTTGGGCTTTTAACCACGCCCACCCTACGCCCATCACTTTCACTCGTTCGTGGCCTTGTCTTTCAAAAATCTTTTGATGATATTGGTAAATGCTTTACGTTTGTCCTTCCTTGGGGCGGTTTTGTTACCAACTTGGGGACCGACCCTGCTACATGGATAATTGCACTTTTGCCAATATGTTTGACTGGGAACAAACTTCTTTTTCCTTTTGTGTCTCTCTTTCGCGCTCATGCTCATGGCATCCGTGGCATTTTGAATTGGCTTTCCAACTGTTTTACTTTTCATTTTCAATTTATGTGGCAAGAAAGTCCAGTTAGGAATTTACAACGCTAATAGCTCTAACTCGAGCAGACGCGAGACCCATTGCATTGCAAATGCTTGTTCGCAGCGTGATCTCGCTGGGCAGAAGTCAAGCACTTTGCATGACATCGACCCGGTTACATGGTTAGTTGCACTTTTGCCGGTTATGTAGATAATTGCACTTTTGCTGGTTACCTGGATAATTGCACTTTTGCCGATATGTTTCACTAGGAGTGAACTTTTATTTACTTTTGTGTGTCTGCTTTGTACTGATGGCGGCCGTCAGCTCGCTTATGTGAAAGATTTACTTTTCAGTTTATATGGCAAGAAAAGTCCAGTTAGTTATGTGAAACTGTTTTATTTTCACTTTCAGTGTATGTGGCTAGAAAAGTCCTGTTATGAGTTTACAATGCTAATTGCTCTAGCTCAAGTAAACGCGAGACCCGTTGCATTGTAAATGCTTGTTTTTTTTTCTTTGAGAATCTGGTCACCCTAGTACAGTAACATGCACAAATGCTGCTGTCTTTCTACCAGCGCAGGGTCTTTACAGCCTCGAATAATACAAGCAGCTGACAGAGGATGTACTCAGCAGGCTAAGGTGCACGAACCTCAGCCCTTTCAGGTCAAGAGATACAATTTTGAAAGTGTATTTGAGCACATTATTGATCCTTTCATTTTGGGTAATTGCTGTTTTTACAGGATCAAAATTAAAATGCGCTCAAGATCCCTGCCTGGTGGTCTCCAACTTCCACCCTCTTTCAGAGTCAGAGTGCTGCCTGCACACTGTGGTGAATCAGTGATACATGGCGGCAAGGGCTGAGGGTCAGAGAGTTGATGGGACTGCCCGGCAACAGGAAAAGCAGAGAATATCCTTACAGAGGGAGCTTAGCTTATCCTCATATACTGCTAGATGATGCCATGTGTGCAGTGAGGCTGCTGTAGGACAGGAGGGAAAACAGGGTAAACCACAGGCCAAAACTTCAGATAAAAGAAACTCACCTTTGTAAAATTCTCCTCGGGCCTCGTGACTGGATTGCAGTGGCACAAACTAACCCAAGAACCTGGAAGCGCTGGACTCCTCCTCCAGACCCTAGTTTACCTATCATTGGAAAATGAAGAAGAGTTGCTGGGTCTCGGTGAGAGAGGCATAGGCCACTAACACACACTCCTACATTGTCTCAGATGGCCTGCCCTGCCACCAGCTATTGAGATTAGTGGAGGCCTTCCGACTCCTCCCTGGGTCATGTGAACAAGGCCCAAAGTAAAACTCTATTCTCGGTAGTAGCACCCACCAGTGTGATGTCACTGCCCTGATTTATGCCTCTAGGTCGAAGAAATCTTTGACCAGCCAATGCATGCTCAGGGCCATGGGTCATCCTCCCCCACCCCCTCAAAGAAAAGCCCACATTCACAGCTTTGTCTACTGAGCAGTGAGCGCAATTTAATGCTAGCTGCTTGGTCTTCCTTCTCTCACTTTTTTTACTCCCCAAGGGTGGCCGGGCGACGCCCATCTCACCCCTTTACAGCAGCAGACCCCGGTTTAGGGACGTCTAAAGGACAGGGATAGGTTAAGGTCATAGTCCTCATTGGGAGCTGTATTGTTACCAGTGCTATGGTTATTGTTTAAGCAGACAACAAAGGTTAATTCTGAACAGATATTTTCGAAAAAGCACAACTACTTTAGGCTGCAGAGATCGGAAATACAAAAGAGCTGAGTTTTAGCGGAAATAATAACCAAATACCGATTCCAGCATGTAGGAAAATTTTCTTTGTTACTCAGAGGACTGCGAGTTGAAAATCAGCAGAGAACACCGAATGACATCCTGATGGAACTATAGAATAAGAAGGAATAAAAGCTGTAAAAGCCAAAAAGCCCCTGCAGTCTCCAAAAGCTGAACGGAGCCCTAGTTCTCAATATAAGCCTGCAGAGCTAAGTTCTGCCTTTAGAACATAGAGGAACTTTGATTAGAGAAACTTGAGAATTGAGGCAGTTAAATATTTAGATAAACCCCACTACAAGGAATTCCCTTAAGCCAGGTGAAAAATTGTAATGGATTGAATGACCATTTTTTTTCTAATCAACAGGTCAAGATGTAGAATTTTTGCACAAGGCTGATGTATTAGTAGCAACTGTGAGCAATAGAAGTGACTTGGTGGAAAATAACAGTGAAGCCAGAACGTAGGATCTTGACATAAAGTGATGTCTTAGCTTCCAGTCTCCCTTCCTGGCCAATAATGCTATAATAAAGTCTACACCCAGCAAAGAGGTCATTTATGCAGAAGAGCACCTACCTGGTGCTGGACCGATCTTTCTCTGGGTCTGACTATACATTTCCTTACCACTTACTAAGCTGTCAGAGCATAAGAGACCCTAGAATATGCCAATGAAAGGATGGATTTGTTCTCAAAATAGAAAGGCGAGCATATGCTCTCCTGCAAAGAGCATCTGAGTAAGTTTGAGCCTAATTTACCCGAGTGCCACAATAACATATAAAACAGTTATGGCTATGTCCCTGACCCCAAAGCATTTCCAATCCAGGAGGCATTTCTTCCTTTCCCTCAAAGCAGTCAGAATCTGTACACTGTCCTAGCATGAAACAAGGCACATCAACCACTCACCAAAGACTGGGTACTGTTAAAGGTGTACCTGCTGGCGCACACCACTGAGTGAACATACCTTATGCTCTCAAATGAACTAACACTAACTTCCCAGCAATCAGACACCTTAGTGACAGAAACTTGTGGCACTCCACTATGAGATCCAACACCAACAACAGAAGAGACCCATCGCCCACTTTTCCTGCTCTTACCAAAGTTGAAAAGAAGCCACCAGTTTAATGGCAAATTGGAGTGAGGCTCCACGTCAAAAACCAGTGGGTCCATCTGCCTTGAAAGACCACTTCCCAGTGCTTGTCGATGGACAACAGTTAGTCTTCGACTTCAGTGCTTCGCCCCACGGGGACCCAGGGCCATGATTCTAGTAGTTGCTGTCAAGAGTGTAGCTTAAAATGCTCAACCAGAACACAGTGAGAACTCTGCTGTTGCATCCCATTATACGGTACTCAACACCAGGACCCCCGGTCGCCTTCAGGGGAGACAACCTCTTTTTTTTGGTATTTCTGATTTCATCCCCCGAGTTGCCCACGAAGGTGAGAAATGCATTGGCGGGTCATGGAACTCATGCCCATCAACTCCAAACAAGGGAACTTGGGCCGAATCATAAAACATTTTACCTAGAGCTTTGAAATGTACCTTGGAGGTAAGGAAGCCAGTACTTGGAGCAAACAACTTTTCTTAAAGCTGTAGGAATTATTGGGCCTTAGCAAGGACTTGGACGTGCAAGAAGGTGGAAATAATGAATTTCTGCTCTCCTGACACGAAGCAATAGTTTATCTCAAGCCTATTTTACTAGCAAAGGCCACGCCATTTTGTCTTTAGCATTTACAGACATGCCCGCTCTCTTCTGAATGTCAGAAGAGAACGCTAGGTAGTGACACTGCGCCCTCCTCAGCCATAAAAAGTACGCAGTGCAGAAATTTAAGTCGTGCGGGGGTTTTGTTCAAACAGAGAACGTATTTTTGAGGCCAGGGTTTTCTTTTCAAGTGTGCGCTCATTTGATATTTGGAAAAGTTAAAAAAAGAATCAAATAAAAAGAAAATCAATTACGAAGACTACCTGAATTGCATTTCCCTCACCCAAAACCAAATTACTCAGCAAACTTATCGCTTGCTTTTGCAGGCCTTGGTATTAAAGAAACAATCAGGCCGGCAGGATTAATCTCCGACAGCCGCCTTATCTCTAACTCGCACCTTTTGTTATTTTCTGATGAGCTGCTTCTTTTTTCCCTGCCACGTTGTACCATACCTCACTGGCTTCTTTCATGTTATCGTCAGGCACTGGCGGCACCTTTCAGTGTCTTAAGAAACACTTCCTTTATGAAGAACAAAGAAATGAGAGTGAGGGGAAAAAGGCAAAACAGACAGGTCAGACGCGCTCCGTCCTCCGGGAGGAGTTTCTCACCTGTAGTCTGTAGGGTCCTGTATGGTGAGAGAGCAGGTGGCTACATCCGCATTGAAAGGGAGGCTCAGAGTGAGTCAGTATTCACGCTAAATGATGCTTGAACAGCCCTTGATAGGCTCTCGGTCTATCAGAGTGGAGACATTTTGGGCCATATTTAGGAGCCCCTTGCACAACCTTAGCGCCGCCTTAGTGTCATTTTTTTGACGTTAAGGTGGCGCTAAGGTGGCCTTTTCTCTGCAGCATATTTACAAAGTGGCGCAACACATGCATCACGCCACTTTGTGACCTTTCGCGCCACATTATGCTTGCGCCAGGCATAATGTATGCAAGGGGGGTTCGGAGGCCCGCAAAAATGGCGCAGTGAAATTTAACAGATTTCACTGCACCATTTTTCGTGTCATTTTTAATGCCTACTCTGAGCAGGCATTAAAATGACGTACCCATAGAAACGTATGGGCCTCCTTGCAGTTCGCTACACTTTTTTGACGCTAGTGTGGCAGAGCGTCACAATAGCATTAAAAATGTTGACACTATTTTGCTAACGACCGCCATGGTGTGGCGTATTAAGAATACGGTGCAACCATGGTGCCGTTAGGTGCCGGTAGGGGGTGCGCAGAAAAAGTTGCATATCAGCTCTGATGTGCCACTTTTTCATAAATTTGGGCCTTTATTTTCTCTCTTACTACTTTTGTGTGCTGTTTCTCTGATTCAGGATGTGAAAAACAAAGCACACAAGTGAGTTTTTAGTAAGAATTTGTCAGACCTTAGAGGACAACTTCATTATGGGTAGGCTGGATTGGAGTGCAGAGTTCACTGGGGCAAGAGTATCCAATTCCAGACAGTATTCCCACACCTAAAGCCAGCTATTACAAGTTTTTGTCTATTGAATTGGGGAAAAAGATATAGACTTTGAATTACTGGATCCGTTTCTGCTGGGTTTCCCTGTTTGACTGGTAAAATCCTTTAATATTTACCACATGTTCTGACTAGGTGGTAAATCTCAGCAGGGTTTCCTGATGAGTAGGTGGTGATGGACATGGAGGCTGTCTGGGGGGGGTGGGGGGGTGGGGGGAGATCCTAGTCTTTAATACCAGGGAAGAATGTTGGTGGGATTAGGCTAAGCGTGTGCCCATATGCCCCTGTTTCACGACCTTTGGTTGTACTGAGTGTGGTGTTTTCAGAGTCTGAAAACACTGGACAACAAGTAGTATGGTAAAGCAGTGTCTCCCCCTCCCCGCGGATGTTTACACCTGACGGGGTGTGTTTAGTTCAGATGTAACCTTTAAGAGTCTGTACCAAGACATTGGTGCTTTGAAAATTATCACATTTACGAACATATCCAATTTTGTTTTTGTAAATGTGCAGGTAACAGTGAATTACAGCACTAACAATTACAAATTTTAAGAAATGCTTAATATTAATATTTAACCGTTCATACCACCTTCTGGTTCTAAACATAGTAAATAGAAAATGTCACTATTACCCAATTTATTGAACCTCAAGTTACCATTCTTGGAAGGAGGGTCATGGAAACATATGTGTATTTCTGATTCATGCAAGAGCATGCCCTAACGATCAGTGCGGATCTGATTCACAAACAGCACTTTGTAGTACATTTTGTAATACTATAAAACATACTGCAAAGTGCTATTCACAAACTACGTGCATTGTTTACACCTCTGAATTACCTATACTTATGTGTGTGGCGCTCTCCGCCCCAACTATGGAGTCTCTGCACACACAGGTACAGGTTTTGTAGTAAATGTGAGAGGGACACAAGGGAGTGTCTTAAAAAGAGACAGATTTACTCCAAAAGGGGATGGGATTAGGGAGGAGTAAGAAGAGTTTAGTGAGGGTGATGGAGGATTTAATGGAGGGGGGGAGTCACAAGATGGCCATCACCAACCGCAAAGATGGCACTGTGTGCCCAATGGTTTGATTTATACTTTGTTCATCACAAAAGTGACAGATGGAAATGTTTCAATCTATAACACCGTTATATATTCTGGCTGCCTGTCATCATATTTAGAATGTCAGTGCCTTTACAGACAGTTACAAGCCCCCCTCCTCTAGGAGGAACAGGATACTTTGGACTGCTGTGAACTTCACCTCTAAACAGGAATGCAAGGAAAGGCAGATGCCTTGATAGCCTAATTGGCCATTAGCAGTGAGGTACAGCTTGACTGCTTAGGGAAAAGCGAGGTAGGAAGGTGGCCAGCATAATCACCAACAGCAGAGATTTATTCAAGCATTCAACTCATCAGATTTTTTTCTGCTCTGTGGGTAACGCAAATGAGATGGGTATGCTCAGATGTTGGTCTCGTGGATCTCTGTGCCACAGGATGATGAAGCTGCCCCTCACTGAGAAGAACCAGCAAGGCTGAAATAAAGCTGTGCTTTTTTGTATTTCAGTAGTGAGCAGGTGATGGGGTCTATAGTACCTGTTGTGTGTGAAGCCATGACTGATTTGGATAAGGTGGGTCCCTATCTGTAGTGGCATAGGGAGCAAAAAAATAGATAGACGATGATATACTCCAGCGTAATTACCAGAGTTTAAGCATTCCACCCATCACTTTTTATTATGATTTATTATGGTGTAAGAATGTATCTATGTCATCACAACATCCCCACGCTACATAAGATAAGTCACTGAAACAGCATAAAAGCGCTGAAGGTAAATATTTAAATCATGCTGAACTGTGTGTGTGCCATTGCATCAATTTTTTTACCTAATCTATATTTTTACAAACAGGACCCAACAGTATGCAAATCTGCCCCGCATTGCCATCAAAATAAACAATGCAGACTCCTAAATCACATGCATTATTAACACTAGCAATGCTAAACACATAGGGGTATATTTATAAGCCCCTAGCGTCACCTTGCGCCACATTTGAGGCATTTATTTCTTCGCAAATGTGGCGTTAAGGTGCCATTTCAAATGCACCATATTTGCAAAGTGGTGCAATGGTTGCATTGCGCCATTTTGTGAACCCTTGCGCTACATTATGCCTGCGCCACGCATAATGTATGCAATGGGGGGTGTTCCCCCATTAGGCTCAGAGCAGGCATTAAAAGGCAACATATCATTATTTAGAATGGGCCCCTATGTACTCTGCAGGAGTAGCGCCAACATTTTGGCGATACTCCTGCATAGTACATCAATAGCGTCACATAAAAGTACACTATTGCCCCCTAAATTTAAATACGGCACACACATGGTGGTGGTAGGGGGCACTAGGGGGCGCAAGGACAGTGGCGCTGCACTGGGTGCACCGCCACTTTCCTTAAATCTGCCCCATAGTGACTCACCTAGACAGGACTAAAGTGATGGATTCAAAGATTTGAATAAATACTGACCACTGATAGGTACTATTGAAGTGTTTCATGTTTCCATTTAGTAAGGTTTAGCTCTTCCTTGCCATCACAGACAATGACCATCCATATATAAATCAGTTTTTAATCCCCACCAATATGAATGTTGAATCCTGAACATCTGCTCTCAAGATGTACACAAGCATCCCCAGACACTTTTCAGCATTATTGGGATTAATTTCTAGCTAGTCTGTGACGTTTCAGATAGGCACAAAGCAAATTATTCTTGCCAAAAAGGCAATTCAACCCTAAGTGGTAGCCCCCTCAACAGAAACACTAGCAACTCCTGAGGTATCTTGCCTTGCACAGTGCCAGCGGTGAGGTGCAAATTCAGTTGGTTTTGCACAGTGAGCTTGATATAGAAACACTTACATACTTGTGAACCTCTGTTGAGTACTATGGACACATCCATGTCTAAAGGTATTAGCTCATCACCCCTTGGATACAAGGACTGACCATATGCAGATCAGCCTTGGTCCTTCCCCAAAATGGACAGTCCAGCCTGAAAAAAGCATGTCCTTGTTTTATACGAAATGTTATTTTTCACTTTGTCTGTTGTCAATGTTAAACGTTTGGCCAAAATTGTATAGTCCATATTCAAAAGAGAAATCGGTCTGTAACTTCAGTAAACTATGACATTCTTGCCTGGTACTGGCATCAGGGTTATAATAGTGTCTTCCATAAGAAAGAGTTTATCTGCCTTGAACAATGTTTCACAATATAAAAGGCATACAGTAAATAGAATAGCTCACTGAACTGGTCATAACATTCAATGGGCAGACCTGCCATGCCAGATGATTTACCCTTTTCATGAATATGATCACTCTTGAACCATTTCTTTTGTGATAGGTCCAACCAACATTGAATCCTCTTTTTCCTCTGTTCTATGCAATCCAATACCATGAAGGAATTCACCAACAATTAATATTCGTCAACTAATGCTAAGAGGCATTTCTCAGCCATTTCTTCAAACACAGATAAGGTTGAACTAAACCTAAGAGGAACATGTAGCTCAGTCAGATTTGAAGAGCTAGAAAAACAAAAGAATGAAAATGAGATAAGGTGAAAGATGCTGTGGAACTGTCAAACACACAGAATAGACAGGAAAGAAGTGTGAAGAGCTTGAGAGGGAATTTCTAAAGAAATCAAAGAGAATAGGTAAAGTGGGTCAAGCAGTAAAACATTTTAAGAACATGCAACGAAAATTAAACCTAAATGAAGGAGAACAGGGTAAGCAAATGCACACGAATGAGACTGGATTATATGTATGCCTGGTAGTGGAGAAAGAAGAGGAGATGGATAATGTCTGGTCAGACAAGTAGGTATGAAATTGTAATTGCGTTTATATAGCCTTTACTACCTCTGACGAGGCACTGAAGCTCTCTACGCCCGACAGCATGCTGATCCAGAACCTGAGATTAGTGAATAATCAAGTACTTATTAGTTGTTGTTGGTTACTGAGATTAGATTTCTCCTGTAAAATGACCATTCCATGCACTTACTCCAGTGTCGGTTTGGATAATGAAATTAGTAGGAATTAGGATTTGAGCATTACCAAGTGGGGTAGCTCTGTAACTCCTTGCAGCTTTAGGGGTCAGTAGGTGAGCTACAGGAGATTAGGTATTGCTAGTTTGCAGAGTATTACTTTAGAAGATGAGCAAGTTATGTTATTTGAGATGGGTGCTGCTAATTTGCTGAAATAGGATAATAGGGATTAATGCAAACATGCATTTGACACGCAGTAGGCTGTACTCAGAGAAGTGAGGTATGAAGAGCATGGAAAAAAAGGGGAAAGTCATTCAAAGGAAACAAGAGAGTCACAAATCGAAGTCTTCATTCAAGATCAACATTTGTCATCCAGGGTTTTAGGAACATAGGCGGTCATTCTGACCGCGGCGGGCGGCGGTCGCCGCCCGCCATGCGGTCACCGCCAAATGGCCGCTCCGCGGTCAGGAGACCGCGGAAGCCATTCTGGCTTTCCCGCTGGGCCGGCGGGCGACCGCCAAAAGGGCGCCCGCCGGCCCAGCGGGAAAGGCCCTGCAACGAAAGAAGCCAGCTCCGAATGGAGCCGGCGGAGTTGCAGGGGTGCGACGGGTGCAGTTGCACCCATCGCGATTTTCACTGTCTGCAGAGCAGACAGTGAAAATCTTCATGGGGCCCAGTTAGGGGGCCCCTGCACTGCCCATGCCAGTGGCATGGGCAGTGCAGGGGCCCCCAGGGGCCCCACGACACCCGTTCCCGCCATCCTGTTCCTGGCGGTAAGGACCGCCAGAAACAGGGTAGCGGGAAGGGGGTCGGAATCCCCATGGCGGCGCTGCAAGCAGCGCCGCCATGGAGGATTCCCTGGGCCAGGGGAAAACCGGCGTGAAACCGCCGGTTCCCCTTTTCTGACCGTGGCTTTACCGCCCTGGAAGCACCGCCAGCCTGTTGGTGGTGCTTCCGTGGTCCCCGGCCCTGGCGGTCATGGACCACCAGGGTCGGAATGACCCCCATAATGTAGACTACGGAGATAACACACACCCTGAGGATGAAAAACCATAGAAAGTTACATAATTGTTTACATGTGAGATTAAACTATATTAGGTACTTTTTGATAGGCTCTAGAATCAGACGAAAAGTCTGTCAACTTTCAGGCTACCACATCAGTGAGGGCAATTGATCATCCCAGGGGTTGGAAGTGTAAAGAAAGGGCTGGATGCACATATTGTGAAATATCCAGAACTTTAGGCTGGGTGGAAGTCTATTGCCTTCACTTCTGCAGGTAGAGAGATGAACCCAGACACTGTGAGGAGGGAGACACTTGGGGCTACCTTTAGAAATGTAATGATCCCGTTTGCTTACCACTTAGATGTAATTTGGTGGATGGTAAGGGTGCGAGGTGGGAGTGCAGGTTTTGCAGTTCAAGGAGAAGAAGTTTCTAGGCCAGGCCTATCTTTTGTCTGACCCTGATAGCTGCTTTAGGAAGATCTCATACTTCATTGTGCCCATGTTGTGGGTGCTCCAGCTTGGAGTCAGCCCCAGTATGTCCTACTATGAGAAGCATCACTTTACTCATGGCAGACCGAGAAACGTACTTGAAAGGGAGCCACCTCAGCCAATGTGCACTTTATTCGAAGCATGATAGTTTTTGGCATAACTGAACATTGTTGCACAGAACACATTTATAATCTATCCATTTCATTAAGGCATATTAAGATTAAACCTGCCAACTCCTGAACAGTTGCAAAATATTTGGAAACATGCTAAACTTGAATTGCACTCTAAATTACTGATGCTTTGACAATAGTAAGTAAACCTGATGCTGCATGAATAGTGAAAGGAAAAGTGTTATGACAAATAATGCATCCTTCTTTTCATCTTTTTTTAAATTACATTTTAATGTTTACATTTTACCTTTGACATTGTAGCTAAAGACGCTTGGCAAGTCCAATAAATTGAGATTATCTGCAGACTTTTCACCTCTCTCTATATATTGGCTCTCGGCCGTATGTGTCACTTGCACTCCACGATAGCTAAACCTATTTGCGACTCAGTGTAATCCCAAATCTGGGAACTGTTCCAAGCCTTGAGGAATCAGTCTTCCTAAAGTGAACATAACTTGCTTTTTACAGCATATCCGCAGTCTGTAGACTGCACCAAATCTATTCCATTCATGGAGAAGGAGCGGAAATGATGTGTCAGGGTCCCTAAGATGAACAAGTATATAATTAGCATACACTGTGTATATTTTGGTTCTTTCTGCTTTACCCCGTTCCCTTAATGCTCCTCTTATATGTATTGTCACTGACTCCCACTAAGGCAAACAGCAGGAACAACAAGGAGCTTCTCTGTCTAGTTCCTCACTGTATAAGCCACTCTGATGATATTATTTTCCTGACCTCATTCTGGCTAACAGGCCTGTCTATAATAGCTTACATGACTCATGAAGGAGGGGCCAAATCGCATACCTCTCACAACGTTTACATGTAGTCTCAATCAAGATAGAGAAAGCATATTCAAATGTCTTATGCAACTTTTGCAACTTTTCTCAATCTGACTCAATTGCGGCATGTACCAGTAGGTTGTGCCTCCAGAACTTCCTATAGGCGCTATTTTCTGGCATAAAGCTGCATTGGTCTTCATTTACCCAGAAACCTATCAATTTGAGCAACATGTTTGCTAAGGGCTTAGAGACCGCCTTTAGAATACCCATTTCAAATCATACTTTTGTTTTCCAAATCGTGATGAATTTGGTAATCATGCAGTACATTAAAGGAGTGGGAAGGAGAAAGAAACCTTAAGACCCAAATGTACTAATGCTTTTCGCTAGTGTGACACAAAACTGCTCATAGTACCAGTTATGAACTACTTTTCAGTGTAGAAGGTGGTTTTGTGCAGAAAAAAGTGCCCTTTTTACAGCGTCAAATCCACTGTGTGCTGCTTTGTGTCATGGAAGTGTTTCTTGAGACAGATAACCACAAACAACCATAGAGTTTGACGTAAAGTCTGATCTACTTAGGTAGATTGACCTGACTTTGCTTGAAATATTAACACCTAGTGGAAGCAGGTGCAAACATGGGTGTCCACAGGGGCACTTGCCCGCCCCTGCATTTGGGTAAGACTGGTGTGTAGGCTCACAGTGCAGCTTAACACTACGGCCGCTGTAATGACTATGCCCCTGCTCTTTTTGACACTGTCAAAAAGGGTCGGTGCATGGATGACGTTACAATTATTCCCCGCTGAAAACATTTCTGTGGACACCCATGGGTGCCAACAAGGGGAATATATTGATTTCCTCCAGACAGTGATGCATTTCATGAGTGCGGCTGTGCACAGCACACATTCAACATGCCATACCCTTCTAAGGTTGCCTACGCATAGGACTTTTTACTGGAAAGGTATGCTTTCAGGACAAATCTACACTGGACAGCAAACAGTTGCCACAGATCCAAGATGCAAGACTGTGTATGGTGCGGAGCAGCCTGTTTGTGCACTGGCAAAGTGGATGCCACGAGGAGCAGGCCAATCTTAGTAGACATGGCTGTGCACAGTGTTTTTTTCTGCAAGAGTTTGCAAAATAGTTTTGCTCTTCCTCCCTTGTCAGTCAGAAAATAAATTGTTTACATCATTCCCTTTAGCATCCAAAACTCAAACAAACTTAGGGCCTGATTTAGAATTTGGCAGACGGGTTACTCTGTCATAAACATGATGGATATCCCATCAGTCTTATTACTAGGGCATTATATCTGGATGGAAGTAACCCGTCAGCCAAGCCAAAATCAGGCCCTTAATGCTAATAATACTCTATTAAAAGGCTCTTGGTACTTCAAAGTATCTAACTCTTCCAAATAAAACCATATGTCAAAGGAGCCCTGTTTAAACTTTTTTTTCCAAATTATTTAATTATTAATATGCAAACAAATGAAACCTAATTGACAGGGGTGGCTCCTCCGCAGTTGCGGAGTGGCATCACCCCCCAGGCTGAGCCAGCAGATAAAAAATAAAACAATGGCTTCCTATCATTTTATTTTTCATCATTTTTCATCTGCTGGCTCAGCCAGCAGCGTGTACAGGGTGGGGCGGGGCTGGGCCACGGGAGGTGGGAGGAGGGGAGAGTGCACTAAGCGTGTATGTGTGTTTGGCCAGCTGTCTGAGGCCAGGCAAACACACATGCGCACTTAGACTTCTCCAACAGCGGCTGTATCCACAGCCCTGCTGGAGAAATAGCATAGGGCCAAATGTAGGTACAAAATATTTTGCGACTTGCAATTTGCGAGTCATACCGACTCGCAAATTGCAACTCGCAAAAGTGCATGCAGAAAGGTGTCTCAGAACACCTTCTGCGACTCGCTATGGGGTCGCAAAGACCCACCTCATGAATATTTATGAGGTGGGTCGCAAATTGCGACCCCATAGCGAGTCCCTGCACTCACAGGGATAGTGGCCTGCTGGAGACAGCAGACCTCCATGTCTGTGACTGCTTTTTTTAATAAAGCAGTTTTTTTTTTTTTGAATTGCAGCCCGTTTTCCTTAAAGGAAAACGAGTTGCAATTCAAAAAAATAATGAAACCATTTGGTTTAATTTTTTCAGAGTAGGCAGTGGTCCATTGGACCACTGCCTGCTCTGAAAAAATATTTTCAGCGACATTCACAAAGCGGAAGGGGTCCCATGGGGACCCCTTCCTGTTTGCGAATGCGTTACCACCCACTTCAAGTGGGTGGTAACTGCGAGTTGGTTTGCGACCGCATTCGCGGTCACAAAGCAACTCAGCATGGCGATGCGGTCAAAAATAGGAATGGAACACCCCTTCCTATTTGCGAGTCGCATCCTCAAATTGCGAGTCGATACCGACTCGCAATTTGAGGATGTGCATCGCGTTAGGCCTTTTGCATGTCGCAAACAGCGTTTTTTCCAGTTTGCGACGTGCAAAAGGCTTCCTACATCTGGCCCTTAGACCCCAGGCTTGTGTCTGAGCAGCAGTGACTGCCACGCAGACCAATCCTGTCACTGCTTTATGGTATGTTTAGCATGTAAGCACCACCAGGATTGCTGGGGAGCCTCTGCTAGTGTTTCAGCAAATGCTGGGACACCCCAAGAGGGGCAAGGTAGCAGGAGACAGTGGCCGGGTCAGGCGGTGCAAGGTCACTGTTTTCTTCACTTTAAAAAAAAAATGTTATTTCCCCTGTCATCCTTAGCACATGATGTCTTGGTGAAACCCTGCAATAATGCATACACCAGTAGCAAGATCCACAAAATCACCTCATTTATGAAAACCCACTTTCTTGAAGTGAGACAATGTCTAGAATCAAAAACACAAACTCAGGACTGCCTCCAAACAGCACATGCTTTCATTTCTCAAGATGCAAACGCACTTTGAAATCACATGAACCCATAACTATCCTGACTCTGACCATCCCAAGTGAGGCTCACTGCACACTACTGTTTGAAAAGTAAGCAAGACCACCACAATTAAACCTAGTCCATCACAATGGACCAAAAGCCATAAAAACTGTTCAAGCATTGGCAAAGCCAATAGGTCTCGTCTGTGCAAGAGCTATTGGCTTTGACAATGTGCTTTAGCCATGTTCTTCACCAGCGTGGCTGCTGCTCAGCATGTCTAAACATTAGTGGCTAAGAGGAGAGTGGCCTGGAGTGGCATAAAGTGCATTGGCATATTGTGGAGTAACGCAGAGTGGAGTAGAGTAGCTTAGAGTGCAGTGACATAGAGTAGAGTGGACTGGTGTAGTGTGCCTTGGTGTAGAGTGTTGCAGAGTATAGTGGCAAAGAGTGCAGTTGCATAGAGTGCAGTGGCATTAAATTCTGGGCATACAATGCAGCATCATAGAATGCAGTGGCGTAGATTAGAGTGGTGCATAGTATAGTGCAGAGTGGAGTGGTGCAAAGTGGCGTGGCACAGTGGAGTGGTGCAGGGAGGAGTGGAGCAGACTAGAGTGATGCAGAGTAGAGTTGCACAGAGTAGAGTAGAGTGGCGTAAAGTGCAGTAGCATAGAGCGCAGCGGCATAGAGTAGAGTGGTGCAGAGTAGCATAGAGTGGAGTGAAGCAAAGGGCAGTGGTGCACAGTGGAGTTGAGTGGCATAGAGTGCAGGGAAGAGTTGAGTGGCATGGAGTGCAGTGTCATAGAGTGGTGCAGAGTAGAGTAGCATAGAGTGGTGCAGAGTAGAGTATGGTGCCATAGAGTGTGGTGGGATAGAGTGCAGTGGCATAGAGTTGAGTAGTGGAGAGTAGAGTGGTGTAGAGTTGAGTGACAGAGAGTGCACTGTTGCACAGTAGAGTGTCAGAGTGCAGCAGTGTAGAGAGGAAGAGTGGCATAGAGTACAGTGATGCAGAGTAGAGTGCAGTGCCAAGGAGTGCAGTTGTGTAGAGTGCATTAGCGTAGAGAGTGTGGTGGTTAAGTGTAGAGTGGTGTAGAGTGTATTGGCATATCGTGGAGTGGCGCAGAGTGGAATAGAGTGGCATAGATTGCAGTGGCATAGAGTAGATTGTTTCAGAGTAGAGTGAAGTGGTGTAGAATGGAGTGGTGCAGGGTAGAGTGCAGTTGGATAGAGTGGCATAGATTGTAACAGCGTACAGTAAAGTAGTGTAGAGTACAGTGCTGCAAAGTGGAGTAGAGTACAGCGGAGTAGAGTGGAGTTGCACAGAGTAGATTGGTGTGGCCTAGACTTGAGTGGTGCAGAGTGTAGTGGCAAAGAGCACAGTGTTGTAGAGTAGAGCAGTGACTCGTGCATTGGCATAGAGTAGAGTGGTAAAGGGTAGAGTCGGGGGGCCTAGTGTGAAGTGGCATAGAGTGCAATGGCATAGAGTGGAGTGGTGCAGAGTGCAGTGATGTGGAGTGGTGTAAAGTTGAGTAGTGCAGAGTAGACAGCAGTGGTGTGGAGTGATGCAGAGTAGAGTGGAGTTGCATAGAGTGGAGTATTCATGGTGTGGTAGCACAGTGGCATTATAGAAAACACATTTGCAATGGAAATGACCATTACATTTGCACAGACATACAGTTGTACTAATAAAAATATACAGTGCACAGACAAAAATGTGTGGAAATGGCATCACCTAGTTTAATGATTCGTTTTCATCATAGTAAAGTATTTAGGCCAACACACTTCAGAAATAACAACAAATGTGCTTCATTTGTACGTTCATAATTCTGATATATTTTGAAATACTTCTGCAGTTCATTTAAATGTTGGTGTAAGCTAGAAAAATAACCTCTCTTCTATCCCCATTATCCAGCAAGATAGTCACATAAATCCTCTCACTTAGTAAACAAGTGCCCTTGAAAGACAGCACCTGAAATTTCAGCTCAGTCTTTGAATGCACAGCAAATGTGAAGCGATAAGAACCAGATTTAAAGGTATGTTAACAGAAAGTGAGTTTGTGGAAGGATACATAAAACACGGTTTAGGCAATGGGAGGGACGAACTGAACCTGGAGAGCCTAAAGCAAATAAAGTCAGTAAATGGAAAGCCAGAAAGTGTGAGTTAGAAACCACAAAGCCAATAGTAATAAGCGAGTGGAATGCATTCCTAGGTCAACTCTCTGAAAGCCCCCAAGATGTATTTTGCAAACCAGACAGCTAAGCTGTCTGGTAGGCTGGGACCTAAAAAAGGCATTATTAGGCAACACAGAATCACTGGATATCGGCCCAAGCTGAGAAGCACCAAGAAAGATGAGTGTAAACTTACTGAAAACTTGTGGTCGAGCCCAGTATATTAACATGCCTACCTCGGGCCCTCAAACCAAATTTTAACTACATAACACAAACCAGAAAACAAATAGGTTACTGTGAAGCAATGCTATTTCACTTTGCTGGGACAAATTCCTAATCAGAGGTTTCTGATTTCTTGTAATCTTGGATTGTATGTAGCTGTTCATCGAATTTAATATTTTTAAAAAATCATGTTGGCATGGAAAATATGTTAAATCGTTTCTTTTGCTACTTTTCTAGCCTCTCTAAACATCATCCGGTTTCCCATCACATCATATCTGAAAGCACTAAAAAATCATTTTGTTTGATCTTTCAGTTTCAACTTACCATTTCCTTTTGATTTTTTCAATTTGTAGTATACAAAAGAGACTTGAATGTATTTTTTCTCCCTACACAGATTTTGGGACAAATGATCTACAATCCATTTCAATTTCAAAATCTTCTAGCTGAAGTAAACCCACTAAGTATAGAAAAGTCCACAGGGTCACCCTTATTAAATCCCTCAGAAAAACTCACAGATTTAAGTTTTTTCCACCTAGTGAAGCTTTTTGGGTTCTACATACTTTCCAATGACTTGTTTATTGTCCTTGAAATTCAATAATCGAAATTTCCATTTTCACAACTGTGTCTTCCTTTTTAGATTGTCTTTTTCTCAAGCAGCTAATTTTTGTGTCACTTCTTCAAAATTGCCCTTGTTTCAGTGAACTTTATTATTCCTGGATCTTTTGAGGTCTCGCCTACAGAGAGTGTTTAGCTGTCTGTAGGTCAAAATTTGAAGTAGAGTCAGAGACATCCATTGCTTACTTTTGGATGGTTTTCTTGTCACTCTTTTTTTCTTGCTTCTAGTTCAATGGCTTTCCTTCCTCTTCCTGCGTCTGTCCCTCTTATGCGCATAGTCCATTTACCATCCTTTTAATTGGTTGACGTGTGTCCTTGTACTACTCCCATTCAGAGAACATATTTATTTTTCTTTCAGGAATCCATGAAAGTGTACATGTTTTTTATTTCTCTCCCTCGTATACTGCTTTTACCCAAACATTATTTCCCATCCCCTGCTCTGTATTCCTTCTCATGCCTGTCCTCAAGCTCGTCCAAAGCTTTCCCCATCCCTCCCTGGCTTTTATTTTATTAAGGGTTCCCTGAGGCCAGCCTCAAGTGCTTCCTTTGCTCCCTTGCCACCACCCATTCCCTGTTGCTCCACCATGGCCATGGCCCACTCTTGCCAGTTCATTGCTCCCCAAAAATGTGTTTATTTTTGAAGGACCCGACTGATGATATTTGCTGCTAAAAGCTCTTTTGTGCCAATAAACTAAACTATATCTTTTATTTACCGATCGAAGTGGTGTTCACCATCTTGAATTGGTTAATATAAAAGGGTGCCTGTGTCATTCTCTAGGCGCATGCATACATCATCACACATGTGTGCACATAGAGAATGACAGGGCCACACAGTGACATATTTTACCTTTTTTGTTTTGCTGATGCTACACAGTATTGGCAAAAATAAATTAGTTTTTTGGTGATGCTGCTCATCATCTGCAAATTACATTGGAAAAGCCAGTAGATTAATAAAGCAAGAGCTATTGGCTTTGCCAAAGCTTGTTTCATAATAGTAGTCAATAGTCAACTCTAGATCGCTCATCAAACTACATAGCATGTAGCATGTTAGCTGATGATTTATAATCTTACTTTGGCTGATCCCCATCTCCCTTTGACGTTTTAGAAGGACAAGGCATTTGTGCAGTTGTATGGTTTAGATTTTTCCATGTCATGTCTGCCAAGCTTTTTCCATTTAAAATAAAATGAGTGCCTGGCCAGTAGTAAATGCTTTTCACCAGCAGTGGACAAGAGCACCTCTGGTAAGCAGCCCTCTTCCTCGTCTGGCAGTCGCAGAAACCTATTCAAAGGCTTGGCCTATTCAGAGGTGTGGTCATTTCTTTTTTATTTGTCTCGTGAACTTGATCATATAAGACATGGAAGAGTTGGAGGGTCCATCCTCATCATCAACACTCACTTAATTGGTTACTTTGACATTTTGCTTAGTTAACAAAGCAGTACATGGTCCAACCCTAGCATACATCATCATCATCATATCCTCATGATAGTAATTAGTAGTACTAGTAGCTTTAGGCTTTTGTAAAAACAATCATTCGTCCCTAGAGCTGCCTATGGGTGAATGGGTACATGGCCCTCTGAGAGGGAGATACAGATAAGCTTATGGATACAGTGTGCCTAATCATGACATTTCCATGGGAACAATTGAATAAGATTTTCATTTGTGTGAGCATGCCATAAATGATAATCTACAATGGAGGTTCTTAATGAAGTCTTAACAGTCCAACCTAAAGATCAAAGTCGACGATTCAGCGTTTCCTGCTGTGAGCAGGGTAAGTGTGACAAGCACATGTGCATCTGGAGTTGTCAATCAATCAATCAATCAGGACTTAAAAAGGGTGGCTAATCACCGAAAGGGTATCCAGGTGCGTACAGGTCCAGAGGCTTATTCGAACAGTCAGATTTTGAGGGCCATTCGGAATTCTGGAAGTGAGGTGATGGTACGGAGGTGGGTGGGGAGACTGTTCCAGGTTTTTGCTGTGACGTGAGAGAAGAAGCGTCCTCCACTTCTGCTTCGGTAGATGCAGGGAGTATGGGCAACTGAAAGAGAGGCACAGTGTAGTCTTCTCAATGATTGGTGGAAGTTCAGGAGGTGGTAAATGTATGTGGATACTTGGTTGTGTAGAGCCTTGTATGAGTGGGTCATCAGCTTGAATTGGCATCTGTTCTGTACGGGAGCCAGTGAATTTGCCTGAAGTGGGGTGTGATGTGGTTCATCAGGGAAGGCTGAGGATGAGACTGGCTGTGGGGTTCTGTATGGTCTGAAGTCTCAGTAGGAGGTGTGCGGCATTTCCTACATAGAAGGTAGTGCCGTAGTCCAGTCAGCTTGTGATGAGGGCATGTGTCATGGTGCGTCTAGTGTGTAGGGGTAGCCACTTGAAGGTCTTACATAGCATGTGCAAAGTGAGGAAGCAGGTGGAGGAGACAGCGTTGATCTGTGAATTTATGGTGAGCTTCTTGTCAATGATGATTCCGAGGTTTCTATTGTGGTCGGAGGAAGTGGGTGCGGGTCCCAGGCCCCATGGCCACCAGGGGTCGTTCCATGTGCTGCTGCTGTTGCCAAAGATCAGTACTTCCCTCTTGTCTGTGTTCAGCTGCAGGCAATTGTTCTTCATGCAGTCAGCGGCCCTTGTCATGCATCTTTGGAAGTTGGTTCTGGGGGTACAGGGGTCGTCGGTAAGTGAGAGGATAAGTTGGCTGTCCTCTGCATAGGAAATTAGGTTGAGACTTTGGGATCTGACGATGTTTGATTCATTGGCCCAAATATGGCCCAACTTTCCGTTGGGAGAGACACATCACTAGTCATAGAGTCTTCTGACCTTTGAAAAAGCAATGACCCATAAATTTGCAGCCTTAATAACAGAAACCAACACAAGCTGCTATACAACTCTTCCACACACCAAGCTTTCTTGTGCAAAGGTGTATCAACTGGCCTAATGCACAGTGGATGGTTCCAGGAGGAATGTAACTGTCATGGCGAAGACCAGGGCTTACTAAAAATGTGTCAAATTGCCACTACCTAATTTGTTGATGAAGTGAGAAATTAGAAAGGATTGTGCACAAAACGTGGGTGCTTTCAATCTTTTTAAAAACCCAATAACAGTAAAGCTATGAGTATATCAGTGTTGAATTGCCCCTTTAAAGCAATTCAGGCAGAAAAAAAACTAACGTTTTCAGGGCACGCTCTGAAAACCAAGTCGTACTGCAGGACTTGATTCTTTCTTTCACATTTTAATAGAAAATCACTCCCCGAAAAGCTGCTAATAGTGTATTTTTACACTTTAATATATACATGGAATAATTCATTCAATATTTAAATAGGCAATTACAGCAGCTTAAAATTAATAACTTGTGATTCACAGGCCTTATTATACACATATTCAGAACTCTAGATATAAGTAATGTGTAATTTTCATTGACAATTATAATAATTTTGAACAGAAGACGCTATAGGATTTATTTTAATTATTGCAAATTAAAATATATTTTTTCTGGGAGAGGCAATTCCACATTGATCGGAGTTGTTATTCTTTTTTACGTGCATTTGAAACCGGTAAAATCTGTTTTGCACATTGAGATTTGTATTTATAGTCAATATTTTGGTGTATACATATTAATCATATTCCCCCTTCGGGGCAATTAGTGGAAAGATTTCCAGACGGCCAAGAGAAACACGGTTGTATCTCAAAGGCAGTTTTCAGAGTGAAAAAACGCATGGTTCGAGTCTGTACCAATTTGAGGATAAACAATTCCATCTATTGATGAATGTTACATTAACGGAATACAAGTAATTAAAAACAGATTAATTGTAATTATACAGCATATGAATTGTGATTACCCACTTGATCTAATTAGGATGAAATTGAATGTAATTGCCTATTTAAATAATTGATGACGGGTGGAAGGGCCTACATTAAGAGTTTGATCTAGAGAGTAACAGTTACTTCTGACATGAAATTTCCATGCCAAGGGTAAGCAAGCTGTCAGTCACCTCCCAGTTAGACCATGCTGCATAGATTGCAAACGGCAGCAACCTTCCTTACTTTTTTACACTGACTTTCAGCTTTTTTTGGCATCCACTGAGGATTTCCAGTGACACATTGAAAACCGATCACAATACATATATTACAGTTAGAATGATTTTCATAAAAACTGTTTTCCTAGAGAGCGAGCATACATTTTATTTCCTAAATATATTTTTAATGACGAGTTTCAATGACACTTTTGGTATCCTTCACAACACACGCCTACTATTTAAAGAAAGCGCACAATGCTGGGTTTCAATAGCGGGGCTATTGACGAGGCCTCGGGAGTGGGGTCTTATTTTGAATGGAACTCCCTTTCATTGAACCAAAACCGCACCCTTACCTGTGGTCTTCTTTGATCAAAGGTGTAAATATGTTGGTATTGAATGACCAATATATATATTTTCCTGGCTGCTTAAAAAACACATAGACATAATGCAATTAGCTGTTTCCGATTAAGGTTCTCGTCAAAAAGGCATTTTTTTGTACTATGCCTTTCTTTCTAACTTTGCTCCTATTCCTATGCCCAACACCCATAATTTCTGACCTACTGCATGTAATTTCTCTCAACTCTTATGAGGAACTATGAAAGATTGATCCTGCACACTTGAAACCGAATCCGATTTCACATGGCCTTGCCTTTTCATCCCGGACTAGTATTGAAAACATAAAGAAACACACAAAACATGGGAAAATATGAAGAGCTTAATTTGAGCCGGTGGTTGTCGGTTGGGTGCATAGGGACCTGCACTAATTTTTCTGCATAATTTTTTTTACTGAGCGCAAGAGAGGGAAATTAAACAGACAGGAAAGACAGAAGAAGAGAAAGACAAAAAAAACATCACAAAGGGAGAAAGCAGGAACTTGCAGGAAATGAAGGGAGAGAGAGTGCCTGGTAGTGGATTAAAGAGGTGTGAGGTGGTTTTAAAACTACCACCCTAGGTATTATGCACGCACACATATAATTGCACCGGCTGTGGACTTCTGAGCAGAGATTCGCACTGAAATATGGAGAAAATAAACACCAGCAGAGCTGTGGCTTTTCCATTCTACTCAGGAGCATAAGACAGGGCTCCACATCTCCCACAATGGGGGAGGATCTGTGCTCCTGGTAGGGGTTCTCCCAGCCACCTGTCAGCTTTACCTTGCACAAGCTGCTTTTATTTTCAAAAGAGTTTGGCACACTCTCCTATTTTTTCATGAACTCTGCCTCACTGTGGGGAAATCCTTTCATGTACAGGCAGGTGGCCCCAACAGGTTTCATTATGCCTCTGAGACTAGTTCTCATTAGGCTCATTTGACTTCTCATTGGATCATGCAGTTGGTTACAACTGGTAACAGTACAGTAGGAAAGGCTTGGCCACATTTCTTCCACTGGTAACACCTCCCTTCCTTCTATAACCATACAGGGCTCATCATGCAGTGCAAAGAGACTCCACTATGTATAGGTCCTCAATCCATTGGTTACCCTTCGCCGTGTATGGAAGTTCCCATATTGCCTACAGCTGGTGAATGACATTCACATTTTTTGATTAACAAATGATCCTTGTCCTGAACGGATCCCATTAAAGCAGAGTCAAGACTGACTTGCATATGGCTGGGCCCAATCCGAAGTGGCATGGTGGGTGAAAAACAATGAATTGGGATGCAACCTCGAGTGATTGACAGTGGCTGAGATTAATACAAGCATTTAATTCATAACTTTGTTTTTGATGCTCTGTCATAAAACCCTGCAACAAGAAATCTGGCAAACAGGAGGAAAATGGTGCACCACTCTCAATGTGTCTTTGTCATGAAGACGATAAGAAATAAATTTGACTTGAAGCTTACTCCATTCTGTAGTCTTGCTGCCATCAAAGCTGAGGGCCTGGACGCCATTTATGGATCACCAGGGGTCTCAGCTGCGACCCCTGGCTTGCCCTTTGCGACCTCTGGCACTGCCTTTGAGACCCCTGACTTCATACGTGGCACATTCAGTACCAGGAGCACAGTGGCAGCTTGTCCTTAT
The DNA here is from genome assembly GCF_031143425.1 of Pleurodeles waltl. Lineage (NCBI taxonomy): Eukaryota > Metazoa > Chordata > Amphibia > Caudata > Salamandridae > Pleurodeles > Pleurodeles waltl. Next base: position 822,183,152 of record NC_090438.1, on the reverse strand, counting down.
GGACGTCAGTTGGGGCTCCAATCTTTGTTTTCTGTAAATTTTTTATTGCACTTAACATTGAATAATATGTTGTTCACTATTAGTGTAATAAAAATGTAGTACAATTGGCTAGATTTTGCCCTGTCCATTGCAGCTGATTTAAATACAATATGCATTTAAATGTACGTTGTGTGCGTGCTTGCGGGTGAGTGTGTTTACGTGAGTGTAAGTGTAAATTTGTGTGTATGTCTAAGTGTGTGAGAAAGTGGAGGTAAAAGGGCATATTATGGTGGTCATTACGACCTTGGCGGTATAAGACGCTTACCGCCGTGCAGAAGACCGCCAATACACCGCCGCGGCCGCGGTAGACCGCCACAGCTATTATGACACACATCTCGGAATCCGCCGAAATTCAGACACCCACACAACACCGCCACACCAAAGGCCAGCGATAAACATGCGGAAACAAATCCTCCACCTCCACGCCAACAGAAACACGCCCATGCTATTACGACCCACGAATCCAAAATACACACACATCTCCAAAACACCGCCACATTGGACCATTCCAAATACACACACCTGATACACATACAAACACCACTCCCACACACCCAATACAATATAAAACACACACCCACATCACACACAAACCCTTACAACCACAATTTCTGAGAGAAGGCCAGAGAGAGACAGCACAGAATAGAGAACCCCATCACACAGAGGCACACTACACCATCACCCACACAACACCCACGCACAAAACACCACATACCACTACACTCACCACACTCATCAACACATACACCACCCCACACATCACACACACCACCCCATGGCACGCCAAAGACACCCCCGCTTCTCCGAGGAGGAGCTCAGGGTCATGGTCGAGGAAATCGTCCGGGTAGAGCCACAGCTATTTGGCTCACAGGTACAGCACACATCAATAGCCAGGAAGATGGAGCTATGGCAAAGAATAGTCGACAGGGTCAATGCTGTGGGACAGCACCCAAGAAATAGGGAGGACATCAGGAAGAGGTGGAACGACCTACAGGGGAAGGTGCGTTCCACGGTATCCAGGCACAACATCGCAGTACAGCGGACTGGCGGCGGACCCCCACCTCCTCCCCCACAACTAACAACATGGGAGGAGCAAGTCTTGTCCATCTTGCATCCTGAGGGCCTCGCAGGAGTCGTTGGAGGAACGGACACTGGTAAGTCAAATTTCAACTATCATATCCCCCACCCTACCTGCATGCTATCACACACCCCCATCCTCACACCCTCTCCTATCACTCCAAATCCTCACCTATCTACCCATGACACCAACCACCCATCCCAACCCCAAAACCTGCATGACCTAACTAAGCATGGATACCCATCACTAAAGCATGTCCACTGCACAGACCCACAACACCCCCCAACTATCACCACACAAGCCCCCACACAGGAATGCCTGCACTGGGGTACACGCACACCCAAACATTGCACATCATGAAACACACACATGTAATAATCATGTACTCATACCCCCGCAGGAACCCGAAGGAACGTCACCACACCAGAGGGTCCAGACAACACCACTCCACCCCCAGAAGAGGCCCACAGTGACGACAGCAGCTCTGCCCCACTGGATCTTGATGACCAGCCCGGACCATCGTGGGCCTCAGGACAGTCGGTTCCCCTTGCCCAGCCACAGCCCAACACCGAACTGCCACCCTCTGGGAACACCAGCACAGCACCCACCAAGCGGGCCCAGACCTCCCTACCCAGGACAGGTCAATCAGCGGTGTGTCCACCACTACAGGGCACCCAGGCTAACCCACCACCCCAACAACAACAGGGACCTGGGGGCAGTGGTAGTGGGCACACGGTCCAGGGCACGGAGGCACAGGAACACAGGGGAACTGGGAGGGCTGCTGTGCGACAGGGGGAGGACAGGCCAAGGGAACCTACTCTCAACGAGGCCCTCTCCTCCATCATGGGAGCATACCACCACTCCCAGGAGACGATGGCAACGGTACTTGCCAAGTTGCAGGAGACCCTGCGTCTGCAGGAGGAACAGTATTTGGGGTTCAGGGAGGAGCTCAGGCCCTGGGCACCATTGTAGGGGTGCTGTCGGACAGTCAAAAGACCTTGAGGGACACCGTGGCACTCCCAGGGGTCCCTGACACTAGCCACGACGATGAAATGCCCACCACCTCCGCCGGCGCTAGTGGACAGGAGGCACCGCCACAGGACCAACACACCAGCACCCCACCACCCTGATCGTCCTCCCACCGTCCCACTTTGTTACCCTGTCCATATCGGAACTGCCTCAGCTCCACTTCCAATGGCTAGATGTCACAAAACACCACATACCACTACACTCACCACACTCATCAACACATACACCACCCCACACATGTGAGACTAATAGACTGGTCTCTGCCATGGACATTCCTCCACCATCACCCATCCCCATTTCACAACCCCCCTTCATTGTTATGCACTTAAATAAACACCCTTGAAACACTAATAAAACTGGAGTCAGTCAATGATTGTGAACTTTGTATTGTCAATTACAGTGTTAAAAAAGGTTACCCATTGGAAGGCCAACATACCAATGTCACACATCACAAGTCTTTCAAGGGTGCAAGCTGTTGACACATAGGTTACCACAATAGTGAAACTGAAATGGAAGGGGACAAATCAGTTAACAAATAGGGAGTGAAATGTAGGTACAGGATAGAGGTAGACGTGTGAAAGTTAATAATATGTGAAACATGAAAATGTACTCACCTGTGTCTCACTGAAAATATTGCCGTATGACTGACTCCCTGTTGTCGTTTTCATCTTCATCAGCTTCATCCTCATCACTGTCCACAGGCTCCACAGGCTCCCCCGCTGCAACAACACCGTCATCTGGATCATCCTCCTGCAGAAAAGGCACCTGGCGTCGCAATGCCAAGTTATGGAGCATGGAGCAGGCGATGATGATGTCGCACACCTTCTTCGGTGAGTAGAATAGGGATCCACCAGTCATATGGAGGCACCTGAACCTGGCCTTAAGAAGGCCGAAGGTGCGTTCGATTACCCTCCTAGTCCGCCCATGGGCATCATTGTACCGTTCCTGTGCCCTGGTCCTGGGATTCCTCACTGGGGTCAATAGCCAGGACAGCTTGGGGTAACCAGAGTCCCCCAATAGCCATACATGATGCCTCTGGAGTTGACCCATCATATCAGGGATGCTGCTATTCCGCAGGATGTAGGCGTCATGCACAGAGCCAGGGAACATAGCATTTACCTGCGAGATGTACTGGTCTGCCAAACAGACAATCTGTACATTCATAGAATGATAACTCGTCCTGTACACGTGTTCATTCCTGCGGGGGGGACCAGAGCTACATGGGTCCCATCAATGGCACCTATGACGTTGGGGATATGTCCAAGGGCATAGAAATCACCTTTCAGTGTAGGCAAATCCTCCACCTCAGGGAAAATGATGTATCTCCTTACGTGTTTCAGCAGGGCAGACAACACTCTGGACAAGACGTTGGAAAACATAGGCTGGGACATCCCTAATGCCATGGCCACTGTTGTCTGAAAAGACCCACTTGCAAGGAAATGCAGCACTGACAGCACCTGCATGTCAGGGGGGATTCCAGTTGGATGACGGATTGGTGACATCAGGTCTGGCTCCAACTGGGTACATAGTTCCTGGATTGTGGCACGGTCAAACCGGTAGGTCACGATGACATGTCGCTCTTCCATTGTCAACAGGTCCACCAGCGGTCGGTACACCGGTGGATTCCGCCATCTTCCAATATGTCCCAACTGACGGTGCCTAAGAAGGACAACAGCGAAGAAACTGTCAGCATTCCTCCAGGTATGTACCCACAGTCACACACAAGACTACAACAGACAATTAACCCATCCGGGAAAGGTTTTGAGTGTAGGCCTCGGTACGTGTGACACAGTAGTAATTGAAGCCATGTGGGCCCCTGAAATGGCGGCTGCCTGACCTCTAAACTGGGACAATGGGATTGTGGGGTAACTGCGCTGGCGTTGGACACCGTCGCGGTAGGCGGTCGTAGAGCTCGGCGCAATGCTGCATTGGTTAACATTGGACCCTATGGGTCCCAGGAGCCAATGAACAGGTGCGCCGCCGGTGATGATGCGCACGGCTGCGGACGTCACCACCATTTTCTATCTCTTCAATCAATAGATACCTGACCTTCGACAGGAGAGGACCTACACTGCTAGTGCTGCTGTGACCTCGGTCTGGAAGCGACGATGGCTGCTGCGTCTGGGGAAAGGGCCCCTGCCTTCACTGCACAGGAGTTGGAGAAACTTGTGGATGGGGTCCTCCCCCAGTACACGCTACTCTACGTTCCTCCAGACCAACAGGTTAGTACACAGGGAGCACGTTGGATGGGCTAGGCTTGGGTGGAGAGGGCTGGGTGGATGAGGGAAGGGGGCAGAGTACATAGAACAGTTATGCATGGGGGTGAATGGGCCACAGGGATAGAGTTGGGAGGGGGCCAATCACAACGACGGTGCAGTAGGTAATGACTGTCCTCTTTCCTTGTGCATGTCATGTAGGTCAGCGCCCACCAGAAGAGGGACATTTGGCGTGCCATCGCCAAGGAAGTCCGGACCCTGGGGGCCCACCAGAGACGGGGCACCCACTGCCGTAAGAGATGGGAGGACATTCGCCGCTGCAGCAAGAAGACGGCGGAGGCTCAGCTGGGGATGGCCTCCCAACGTGGGAAGGGTGCCCGTCGTACCATGACCCCCCTGATGTTCCGGATCCTGGCGGTGGCCTACCCGGAGTTGGATGGGCGCTTAAGGACATCACAGAAGACACAAGGGGGTGAGTACTACCTCATCATATGGACTTTGCGTGCAGTGGAGGTGTCTGGGTGGGGTGGTGGGTTGTGGGTGTCCCTAGGCCAGGGCGAGTTAGGTAGGCAAGGCCCCTCCGTTATGTAGGCCATGTGGCATCTCTACCCCAGCTCAAAACAGAGGGAAGTTGATGTATAGTTGCCCCTTTGCCATCCATGTGGGCAGATTACTACCATTGCGATATAGGCCATTTCCCAGAAATAGCATGTGCAGAGGTCAGGAGCACAGCGTTATGCATGGGGCTGCTGCATCTGTCTTGTCCGCCAACGGTAGCGGTATGCCATGCACTAAAACTCTCTTTCTTCTGTCTCCCCCCTTTTCCTGCTCTCCCTGTCCTTTTGTACATCAGCATCAACAGGCGGAGGTACAGTGGCACCGGAGCACGAGGGAGCTGCATCCCACATGGCCATGGAGGGCCACACCACAGACTCTGAATTCACCAGTGGGAAGGAGGGCGAGGGGAGCTTCACGTCGGCCACCAGATCACCATCCAGCGACACGGACTCGTCCGCCGATGGGAGCTCCCCTGTGGTGGCGGCACCATCTGTGCGCCCCACTTCTACAGGTACAGCCGCCACCTCCCCTACCAGCACCGCCCTCCCAGCAGCCCCTCAGCGTGTGTCCCATGCCTGCTCACCCAGAAGGGTGGGCATCACCTTCGCCCCAGGCACCTCAGGCCCTGCCCCAGTCACCCCTGCTGCCCTCAGTGAGGAAGCCATTGACCTCCTCAGGTCACTCACTGTTGGGCAGTCTACCATTGTAAATGCCATCCAGGGTGTAGAACGAGAGTTGAAACACGGTAATGCATTCCTGGAAGGCATTCATTCTGGTCAGGCTGTCCTTCAGCGAACCCTGCAATCTCTGGCTTCAGCACTGATGGCAGCCATTGTCCCGTTATCCAGCCTCCCCCCTACAACCTCCTCCACCCAGACCCAATCCCCTGTACCCCAGCCCATCCCAAGCACACCTACAGACCAGCAGGCACACAAGTCAACACACACAAGTAGCTCAAGCAAACATAGGCACCACACACACCACAGGCACTCACACAAGCATCACACCCATACAGACACAGCAACATCCACTGTCTCCACTGTGTCCCCCTCCTCCTCTTCTCCCTCCTCCCTCCCAGTCTCGTCTACACACACACCTGCATGCACCACATCTACAGGCACTAGGACTCGCACCAGGACACCCAGCACCACAAGCCGCTCACCTGCACTCACCACCTCCACTGCTATTTACAAGTCCCCTGTGTCCTCTCCCAGTGTGTCTGTGACGCCCCCTCCCAAAGTACACAAACACCGGCAATCACTCACCCAACATCCATCCACCTCACGACAGCCTCCAGTACCTGCACCTGCACCCAAAACACCCAAAGTGACACCTCCTACAACCACCTCCTCTACCTCCACTCCCAGACCCCCTCCAACTACCCATCCCAGTGTCTGTCAGAAACTGTCCCTCTGTCAAATTGACCTGTTTGCCCCCACCCCCCCTCCAGTTCATCAGTCCCGTTGTAGCGCCTCAGCCAAAAAGCTTCCAGTACCAGTGGTGCGTGTTCCAGGTTTTTGGAGTGCACCGTCCACAAGGGCAGGCAGTAGGACCCGGAGCCAAGGCACTGTCAGTCCACCCCCTGTAAAGGCACCGAAATTGGAGAGTGGACGACGGGACCGTGTCAAGACTCCTGGTGGGACAACAAGTGAAATGGGATCCAAGGCAATTGGTGGGTCAGCTGTCACTCCAAAGAAGGTGGGGAAGGTTCTGAGGAAGTCTGCCCAGCCTGTTGTGAGTGTGATGGCGGAGAAGTGCGCCATCATTTCCGGCGGTCCAGACACAACCGCCAGCACTGTCGTTACTGGTCAGGAGACCACCGCCAGAGTCAGTGCCAAGGAGGGCCCGAGTATCGTTACTGGTCAGGAGACCACCGCCAGAGTCAGTGCCCAGGAGGGCCCAAGTATCGTTACTGGTCAGGAGACCACCGCCAGAGTCAGTGCCCAGGAGGGCCCGAGTATCGTCACTGGTCAGGAGACCACCACCGGAGTCAGTGCCCAGGAGGGACCAGGATCCCACAGCCCCGCTGGGCGATGATGGAACGTCATGCCACACCCCAATGTCCAGTGTGGAGTTCGTCATGCCACACCCCAATGTCCAGTGTGGAGTTCGTCATGCCACACCCCAATGTCCAGTGTGGAGTTTGTCATGCCACACACCAATGTCAGTATCTGAACCGCGATCTCAGGCTACCGCTGAACAGTCCATAGCCAGCCATGGCAAAGCACCGCTGAACAAGGCCAAGACCGCCATGGTGAAGACCACTGAACAGTCCCTAGCCAGCCATGGTGAAGACCGCTGAACAGTCCATAGCCAGCCATGGCAAAGCACCGCTGAACAAGGCCAAGACCGCCATGGTGAAGACCGCTGAACAGTGCATAGCCAGCCATGGCAAAGCACCGCTGAACAAGGCCAAGACCGCCATGGTGAAGACCGCTGAACAGTCCATAGCCAGCCATGGCAAAGCACCGCTGAACAAGGCCAAGACCGCCATGGTGAAGACCGCTGATCAGGGCAAACACCGTGTGGGTATGAATATACCGCCACTTCAGGCATCCTTCTCCCATGTGCAGCTGGGACAGTGACAGGACAGGAACTTTCACGGGGAGACTCATCCAGTCTGGCCACCAGTCCCACCCAGTACCAGTTGAGAACTGCATCTACTTGCGTCAATGTGGCTTTGCACTCCCCCGGATGGTCCTGTGGGCAACCCACCCACTGTAAATACTTGAGAGACTGTGGCTTTGCACTCCCCAGGATTGAACAGTGGTCAACTCACCCACTGTAGAGACTTGAGAGACTGTGGCTTTGCACTCCCCAGGATTGTTCAGTGGGCAAACCACCCACTGTAGAGACTTGAGAGACTGTGGCTTTGCACTCCCCAGGTTTGAACAGTGGGCAAACTACCCACTGCAGAGACTTGAGAGACTGTGGCTTTGCACTCCCCAGGATTGAACAGAGGGCAAGCCACCCACTGTAGAGACTTGAGAGACTGTGGCTTTGCACTCCCCAGGATACATCAATGGGCATGGTTCCCCGTCGTGGATCTGGCTTTGCAGTCATGTGGCTGAGGTGCCCCACCTTCCCTTCCCCCTGAGGTGCCTGTAGTGTTTCAATCTGATGCCCCGGCAGTGTTCTCTCGGATTTTGGTCAGGTATCTATTGTGGGCCTCGCCCATGCATTTTTGGACTGTTGGTGCACGGACATTGTTGTGTACATATCTGCACTACTTCTTGTATTGTATATATAAATATGACAGATTTCGAGATATGATTCAGTATATTTTTATATGACATGTATATTGGCACATTACAATATTTGAACGGATCTCGCTTTGTCTTTGCATTCTTCCGGGGGGATTGTGGGTTGTTAATGTGATATTTTTGACTGCATTGGTGTGTATGTTGTAATATGCGAGGGTGGGGGTGGGGGTGTTTGGTGGGTGTCCCCCTAACTTTTGCCTCCCTCCTCCCCGTGTCGTAGATGCAGTACTCACCGGTATGTTCTGTGCCTACGTCGCTGTTGTTCGTACAGGAGCAGAAAGACAAGGGCAGGTAGTATTTGGAGTTCCGGCTCCATGGAGACGTCGTTCCTCGTGGAGTGTGTTGAGGTGAGCGTTTTCCCATAGCAAAGGCTGTTTCCGCTGTGTTTTTATCCACGGTGAATCCGCCCCGGAAAAGATGGCGGATTGGTGTGTTGTAATAGTGTGGGCGGTACTTTGTCTCCCGCCTGTCTGTTGGCGGTGACCGCCACGCTGTTTGTCTGTACCGCCGTGGCGGGCGAAGTGTTAAAGTGGCTGTCTTTGTTGGCGGTTACCGCCAGGTTCGTAATTCCCTTTTTTTTCCGCCGGCCTGTTTGCGGTATTACCCCACCTTTTTACACCGTCCGCCAGGGTTGTAATGACCCCCTATGTCACTTCCGCTACCCCTGGCAGTTCGGTGAATTGACGTCCATGGCTGAGGGTTGTGTAACTTTTTTGATCCACTAACACATGGTAAGCAGGGGTATCTAATTGTATACATTATTTTATATAGGTCCCTGCAATAGTGCTCACTCTACATGTCTGTGCCTTCCGTGCTTCTAAAGCACTGGTGTATCAATTGAAGGCAGAAAGATCTCCGTGGAAGGTGTAGAGAGCCGTCAGGAGAGCCATCCAGACTCTTCTATACTTTGTATCCTGTCCAGCGCGTCAGAGAGAGAGCGCTGACAGAAGCTACAAATAAAGAGGGGGCTGCTCTGACGCAGTTTTCCCCTTTGCATGCAAGTGAAACGTGTGCGTGTCATTTTTACTGGGGTATGAAGGCCTACTTTACAGTGGCGATGAGCAGGATCAAGGTTACCCGCACGGGTCACCAGCACCCTGAAATAAGCAGCAGGGCGGCAAGAAACAAAAACAAAAAAAGCGAGATGACACACACACCATCAACGCCGGTGGTAGCGGTGGGTGCAGCCATCTCCTTCACGCCCGACACACCAACGGAGGTACTGGGAACAGTGCCCCCCAACCACAAAGAGGGTCATATCGGCAGCGACGCCGAAGAAAGTGTCGCCGTCTCACCTTATATGAGAGTGCCGCGCTAAGCCCCGAGGTGCGAGCGCTCGCCTGGGGGTGTTCGATCGGCGCCACGGAAGTTCGGGACACGGTCCTGACATGCCGCCGGAAGAGGCGAGGTGTTCCGGCCGTTGTGACGGACCCGGGCGGCGTGCCGTGTAAAAGAGAAGGCCCGCTGGGCCAGGAAGGTGAACCCCGCTCCGCGAGCCCCGCCCTGTGCCCAGCGTGCTGTGTAGAAGAGAAGGTCCTCCGGGCCAGGAAGGTGAGCCCCGCCCGCGAGCCCCGCTCTGTGCGCGCGCTTCTGGAGAAGCACCACGCGGCAGGGGGCGAGTGCTCGGAGACGCGGGTGAATGTTGCCGAGCAACGGCAACCAGAAGCACTGCTCGCACTCCGGCTGATAGAGGCCGAGAGAGAAGTGAACGAAGGTGGAGGGGTGTGTCCCTCCACGAAATAAAAAAAAAAAAAAACAGGAAAGGAAGTTTAACGACACACAGACTGGTGCCCAGAAAGGAAGGGCTATTGTGTAGAAGAAAAAAAATATATACATAAAGACACGCAAAGAAATAAAACAAATAAAAGGTGCACTGAAAAAAATACATTATAACAATCCAGGAGTATCCTGAAAAGAAGAGGAAAGGAAACACTGAAAGAAAAAAAAAAGACAATAAAATATAGGTCTACACAAGAGCTACAACCATCCAGATAGTGGATAGAGAGGGACAACATGAGTGCGCCACCACAAGAAAATCCCCAGCCCCCCACCCATCCAAACAACAGTGCTCACTCCTCAGTCACAGCGCTACCCTCAATCAGCCAACTGATTGATCCGGCCACAGCGGCGCCAAGGTGGCGCCTATGGTTAAATCGCTTAGACAACTATTTCTGTGCCACAAGGGAAACGGATGGAGCGGTGCGCAGGTCACTCATGTTGCTCATGGGTGGAGATGAGTTGCAAGAATTGTTTGATTCACTTCCAGACACCAGCGATAAATCTGACTTTGATGCGGCGGTAACAGCTCTCAACAAGCACTTTGACCCCCAACTGAACTCAGACTATGAGCGTTTCAAACTTCGACAGGCGCAACAGATGGAGGTTGAGTCAATGGACATGTTTTACGCGAGACTGAGAAAGCTAGCAAGCTCGTGTGTAGGACTCAACCAGCAGGAAGAGATCAGAGCCCAGATTATCCAGGGGTGCCGGTCTAATGCCCTAGGAAAGCTCATTCTACGCCAGCAAGGTATCTCCCTCGATGAAATTCTGATCCTGGCACACTCGCATGAACTGTCAGCGGTTCGGGCAGATGCCATGGCGGCGGTGCGAGGACAGTCGTTGGCAGCAGCTTCATCCACACGTCCAATCCAGGTAAAAGAAGAGCAGGCAGATGCCATTCAGACACGCCAATCACCAGGGTGCAGACCAAACCCCTTTAGACCCGGTGAACGTGTCTGTGGGAGCTGCGGGTATGAACACAAATCAACGATGGGGTGCCCGGTAAAGGGAAAATCGTGTAATCGCTGCGGCAAAGGCAATCATTTCGCAAGGGTGTGTAGGTCTGGAAGGAACAAGCAAGGAGACCAAAAGGGAAAGGATGTCAAGGTGAGGAGTATAAACAAAGAGAATGAAGAGTTGAAGGAAAATGCAGCATCTGGAACACCTGTCTTTGAGGAAGACGAGGAGGAGGACATCTTTGTGATCTCATTTACCAGCGGGAGTCAACAAAAGAAGCATCCCCCTCCTATGAGTAATGTACAAGTCAACGGCACACTAGCCTCAGTACTTATTGACACCGGGGCGTCAGTCAATGTAATGGATGAAACCCCATTTCAACAGTTAACTCCAACACCGTCCCTCACCCCAACGACCTCCAAGATATACGACTATGGAGGATGGGAGCCCCTTCCTCTGGAATGAAGTGTCAGTAACCAGCGGAGAGCGTTCGACACAAGCGAGGTTTTATGTAGTGACAGGGGATCGAGGCACCCTGTTGGGATGTCACTCTGCAGAGGATTTGGAGTTGGTGTTCTTTGCCCGCCAAGTATATGAGTCTCATGTAGAACGCCTCATCAGTGAATTTCCACAACTTTTTGAGGGGTTGGGACGGCTAAAAGGGAAACAAATTAGACTCCACATAGACCCAAGTGTTGCTCCGGTCGCTCTGAGACATCATCGTGTGCCGTTTCACCTGCGACCAGCAGTGGAAAAGGAGCTGCAGCGGCTCAAGGAGCAGGGAGTCATAGAGAAGGCAGATGGGCCGACGCCGTGGGTTTCGCCTTTGGTGATAGCACCGAAGCCCAAGCACCCCGGGGCAATTCGCCTCTGTGTTGACATGTGCATACCCAATAAAGCCATCCAGAGGGAGAGGCACATAACGCCCACGATGGATGACATCATAGCAGACTTGAACGGTGCACAGTGGGTTTCAAAACTAGGGGGGTCATTCTAATCTTGGCGGGCGGCTGGGGCCGCCCGCCAAGCGGGAACCGCCAGAAGACCGTACCGCGGTCAAAAGACCGCGGCGGTCATTCTGAGTTTCCCGCCGGACTGGCGGGCGACCGCCAGAAGGCCGCCCGCCAGCCCAGCGGGAAACCCCCTTCCACGAGGATGCCGGCTCCGAATGGAGCCGGCGGAGTGGAAAGGGTGCGACGGGTGCAGTTGCACCCGTCGCGATTTTCAGTGTCTGCTATGCAGACACTGAAAATCTTTGTGGGGCCCTGTTAGGGGGCCCCTGCAGTGCCCATGCCAGGGGCCCCACGACACCCGTTCCCGCCATCCAGGTTCTGGCGGTCAAAACCGCCAGAACCAGGCTGGCGGGAAGGGGGTCGGAATCCCCATGGCAGCGCTGCCTGCAGCGCCGCCATGGAGGATTCCTCATTCCGCCGGTTTCCCTTTTCTGACCGCGGCTTTACCGCTGCGGTCAGAATTGGCCTGGATGCACCGCCAGCCTGTTGGCGGTGCATCCGCGGTCCCCGGCCCTGGCGGTCTATAACCGCCAGGGTCAGAATGACCGCCTAGATCTTAACGCTGGCTACCACCAGCTGGAGCTGGACCCCGACAGTCGAAATATCACCACTTTCTCAACACATGTGGGACTCCCACGATACCGGAGGCTAAGTTTTGGAGTGTCCTCTGCGTCCGAAGTATTCCAGAATGCTATCAGAGAGACTTTGTCAGGGCTGCCGGGGGTGATCAACTTAAGTGATGACATTTTAATATATTCCAAGACAAGAGATGAGCACCATCGTCATCTGAGGGCACGTTGCAAAGACTGTCGGAAGTGGGACTGACGCTTCACAAGAAAAAGTGTCCGTTCTATCAAACATCTAAGATGGTTTACAAGTAGATCCACGCAAGGCCGAGGCCATTCGTCAAGCCCCAATTCCACAAAGTCCCACGGAGGTGCGGAGTTTTTTGGGGATGGCAACATACTGTGGAAGATTCATACCTCAGCTTGCCACCATGGGGAACCTCTCCGGCAACTCACTAAAGGACAACATCGCTGGGAATGGACTTCGGCCGCTAGCAAGGCGTTTGAAGACATCAAGGCAGCGCTGCTGGACAAGTCAACCATGGCCTACTTTAACCCTCTCAAGCGGACAGAAGTGGTGGTAGATGCGAGCCCTGTGGGGCTGGGAGCTGTCCTTCTCCAGGAACAAAGGCATCAGGAGTGGGTTCCGGTTGCCAGCAGAGCACTGTCGGCAGTTGAAACACGGTACGCTCAGATCGAGCGGGAAGCCTTGGCGATCCGGTGGGCCTGCAAGCACTTTCACTTATATCTCTACGGGCATGAGTTTCAGGTGGTGACTGATCATAGACCTTTGGTGTCACTATTTGCAGGAAGCCCACGTTTGGCACCTCCTCGGATTGAACGGTGGACTGTCCTGCTTCAACCCTACCGATTCACTGTTGTTTATCGACCAGGGGTAAACAACCCGGCAGATTACTTATCTCGTCACCCGTCCCCGAAAACACTTGATGCTTATCAAGAACACGATGAAGAGAGCATGGAAGTTTTTGTTAGCATGTTTGTACAATCTGCATGTCCCATTGCTCTTCTCGTAGAGGATATCGTGAATGCCACTAAGGAAGAAGATGTACTGAAACAAGTACTGAAACAAGTCAAGGAGGCGTTAGCTCACAGGAAGTGGAAGCACTTGATAGAAAAGTCAAAGGTGTCGAATCCGGACCTTGAATCGAGCCCTTAGGATAGGTGTGGAACAAAGAGAAGAGGGGGAGCAATGTCTACAGCAGTTTCTGAGTGCCTATCGCCAGACACCCCATAGTACCACTGGGTGTGCTCCAGCAGCTTTGATGTTCAAAGTCTCACCACGAGACTGCATTCCGGCTGGCCCTCACTGGAAGCCACCTGCACTAGACATGAAAGCTACTCAGAGGCGTCGAGAAGTTAATAATCAGAAAGCCAATGAAAAACGGCGAACAAGGCATCGTGATTTTCAGGAAGGTGACCGGGTAGTAGTGAAAAATCGTCAAGCAGGAAGGAAGTTCAAAACACCGTTCGAACCGGAGGTGTGGGAAGTCATCGGCATTCGTGGTACAATGATAACGGCTGCCAGAGGTGGACAGAGGGTCACGAAGAACGTGTCGCATTTTCGCAAAGCGGGAGGTCTGGCACTCTCTGCAGAAGAAGGAGACATGGAGGACGCGACTGGTGTCCCGCCGAGTGGAAATGAAGAACCTTTGAGTGTTCCAGGGCCGGTACCTACTGTGGTGGACTTGCCGGTTAATGATCCTGGACGGGGAGGATTGCTCGCTCGTAGCGCTAAGTATTGCTTACGTCCCAACCCAGCACCCAACAGTCAGCTGAAAGATTTTGCCTGCAAAGCTGATCAGTCCTGAACTGTATTGCAGTGTCACCAGTCATAGCCTGGATCCCGGTGGTGTCAGGTGTTGGCTACAGGAGGACGTTTCCTGAGATCGGGAGAGCTGAGATGTTCACGGACAGGTGGTTGGGTTTGAGCCAAATTGACATTTTGCACAATTAGCAAACTTTTCTGGTTTTGTTTCTTCTTCTCTTTTTTTTTCCTTTACCTTTTCTTTCACACTCCAGGATTGGGGTCCGTTGTTTGGTTGTTGATTATTCATATATGCAAACATGTTCCTTCTGTGTGAAGCAAAAACATGGGAGGGATGTAGAGAGCCATCAGGAGAGCCATCCGGACTCTCCTATACTTTGTATCCTGTCCAGCGTGTCAGAGAGAGAGCGCGGACAGAAGCTATAAATAAAGACGGGGCTGCTCTGACACAGTTTTCCCCTTTGCATGCAAGTGAAATGTGTGCGTGTCATTATTACTGGGGTACGAAGGCGTATTTTACAGCAGGGATCTCTAAATGTGAAGGACGGTTCTCTGCTAGAGAACAGAGACTGGTGTCATTGTCTTTGGTAAAAACGTATCTTCTTCTGTGTGACGTGCACACAGTACTGCAAACTTACAGCTACTGTGCTCGTACAGAGGACTGAATCAGAGGACTGAATAGCTGGCAGTGCGCTTGAAATGTTAACACCCCTTTACAAAACGCTTTGGTATTTTTGAGGATGGTGCAAGTTGCCTGACTGCAGTTCAGGAAACTACATTTGCCATGAAGCCACGGAATGCCCATAATGTTTGCACATTGGGGCAGCCATTTTGGAGTTGACGACTATGCATTGTCTAAAAATCGAGAGCTCCTTGCTAGTCAATTGAGATGCTTTGTTTTTTAACCCAAGGCCTTGTTGCCACCAGGACTTCTGAAAACCTTGTGTTTGTTTTGAGAGAGTGTTTGAAATCGAGGAAAGAGAAGTATTCTCAGTAACTTTGTTGCATTGTGCAAGCAAACTTTAAAAATAGAAAGTACTGTTTCAGAGATAACCGTAAAGGAGAGTGAATTCACGTTTTGCTAATTTTGATAACAAGTAACGTGAAGAATGGGATAGATCGTCATCCCCATAAAAACTTGGAAATTGGTACTTTCACGATACATATTTTGTATTTAAGGTAGAGGTATGTGCTTAAGAAGTGATTCATTTCGAATCAGAGTGAACTACATAATTCTGACAAATGTGTGTTTATATTAATATTTATGGAATACCATTGAAAATATATCAGAGAAAAAGAGTACTCACAAAAACAGAAGGTAGTTAGTTACCTTTGTCATAGACGGAAGTGGAATTATGCTAAAACCCGAGTAACATTAATTAAATAGGCATTATTTCAATTCCAGGAATGTCGACATTCCACTACTATCACGGAATCTCTGAGGTATATAGATATTCATGAGGTTAAATAATTTATTGTAGCAACTCTAGATAAGTTTATACAGCGATAAAGCATTAAAGATATCATTAAAGATATTATTCTTGTTTTTAATTATCCTCTGAGACCCAGGGGACATCCGCACCCATCAAATTAGAAGTTAGCGCCCAATTTAGTGATGAGTCAGAGTGCCGATCTCCTGGGGCAGAGTTATGAAAAGTGGTGCTGCACCTCGATCAGCGCCACATTTCTTCCGCCCCTTTGCACCTCACTAACGCCACTATTTGTGCACTGTATTTGATATACGGTGCACTGTGGCGGTACTTAGGGAACTAGAGTCCGAATTTTTGACGCTAGTTTGTCGCTTTGCAGGATTAGCATACAAAATTCTGATGCTAATCCTGCAAAGCACCAAAAGTCCCTTTAAAACTAATGGGAGCCTCCTTTTAATGCCTGCTCTGAGCAGGCGTTAAAAATGCTGAAAAAAGTGACGCAAAGAAATAGCTTAGATTTATTTGTGCCATTTTTACGGTCCCCTCTAATTGGGGAACGTCCCCTTTGCATACATTATGCCTGGCACAGGCATAATGTAGAGCAAAGGGTTACAAAGTGGCGCAATGCCTGTGGCCTCGTTGGGCCACATTAGCATATAACAAATGACGCTAAAGTGGCTCAAGCAGGCTCTAGGGGCTCTTAAATCTGCCTGTGTCTTTATTTTCTCTCTGTCCCACTCTCCTTTCCTCAGGTCTACTGCTAACCAAAATAGTCCTGTGGTATATGGTTGGCTGTGGATAAGGAGAAGTTTGGAAAAGTTTGTTGTTTCTGTTGTACCCAGAACTCAGGTTGGTGCATCTGACAGGCATGGCTTCTGCAGATCTGGTTGGACTCTTGTCAAACATTATAAATAAGACGCACTGTGAGTTTCTGGGTCTGGAAATATATCTGTGGGTGGAATTCTCGGAAATTAAAAAAACCTGTACTCATAAGTGTGGGTGAATATAAGGTCATTTTCCAGGTCTGGGGCAGTCAGCAGTTTCTGAGCAATATAAATTATGGGTACTGTTGTTTACCACTGCTGTCCCAGATACAATTACACTCCAGTTGGCTTGACTAACTACTACTCCCTTATTACTACTGACTCGCCAAACAGAGATTTACCTAGCCAGGGCATAGCCTAAGATGAAGAGGTAGGTTTGTAACTCAGTTATAGTGGGCAAAGTAATCACTTACAATACGTTCTATTTGAACCATAAGTACAACTTACAAAAATATAAGTTTTCATTTACACCAGGACATATAGGGACAGTTAATGTTAGTGCAGTTTTAGCATGTTATAATATGACACTCTAAACAAAAATCAGAATACTTTGAAAGAAGCCAGAATTGGTAAGATCTCTGTGGATAACATTTCAAGGCAAATAACAAACCCGTACTCAGATTTATAGGAGAATATGAGATCGTTTCCAGGTCTTGGGCAGCTAAAGGTTACTGAGCAACTTACATGGTGGGTACTGGTATTTATCACTGCTGTCCCAGGTCATAGATACACTTACACACTAATTGGATTGTCTAAGTACTACCTCAACACCTTTGACTCTCTAAAGCTAGCTTTAGCAAGCAGTCAGGGCTTAGTTGAGGATGTGGAGGTAGCTTTGTAACACGGTAATAGTAACATAATAGTAACATAACAAGTTCAGTTTCCATTCAGTACTATATTTTTCAAAAAAACATATGTTTTTATTTACACCATGCAATAACAGGATAGTTTATGGTTAAGTCAGTTTAACAAGCTATAGAAAGATACTCTAAAGAAGGGATAGACGTCCTGGCACCTCCTGGAACTGATGCAGGAACTTTGATGGTTTCCTATAGCTTTTGAAGTAACTATATATATTTCAATTAATATTAAAGTTTATGGTAACATTTTCCCTTTGTGGGCAGCACACAGACTCAGCTAGCGTCTATTGAATCTTTCCATTTTGCAAAATGCTTGCACTCCTGACTCTAGTCAATGGGGTTTGTGTGCCACAGGAGAGAGTTAAAATGCACATCATTAGTTACGATACATCTGCATTTTGGCCTAGTTCTTACAAGCCATAGTCGATGCGTGAGGTGGCTAACAGAAGGTGGCCATTGACTCTAGATGCAAAAGCACAGGAGTTTTTATTTTTACCCTCGGTGGGTAGGAAGCCTAACGTAACTCTCTTTAAAATATGTTCAGTTATCCATAAATGATGTGCTTATGTTGCCTTGATGGTGTCTGTGGCAGGATAGAAGATCCATTTGGAAGACAGAGTCATGGTAGAATTTAATGGTAGCATTCCTGCATCTTGCTTTTGTCCTTACTTTTGGATGCCACTTCGTGCAACCTGAGCTTCATGCATATCACTTCCAGAGGACCTGTAAATATCTTCTGGCCTAGGAAATATGTATATACCTCCCTCTCACAGTCAGTTTTTTTGCTGATACACTACAGAGCTCCACTTCCCATCTCTATACTGTGTTGCGCATCACTTGTCAACAAAGAGCTTTCACTGATAGAGACTGCAGCATTTCTTTTAGGACTAGCTGCACGTAGCTTTTGTTATTTGAATACCTACGTTATAAACTGTCAAAAATGTTAAAAAATATTAAAGACAAAGAATGTCTTTGGGACAGGCTGCTTCAGCAATTGGCATTAATGTTCTCTTTTAAGTATGCCATTGGTTGTCTGGGCTGTCCATCAAGTTCATGACATTTTAGGACAGGTACATTGTCCCTTTCGTGTTTTTTATTAGGCTTTGGTGATAGGGCCATCAAGTAGCCATTTTTGATAGAATGCAGATTGAACATGGCACAAGATCCAGTGTATGTCCTCTCATTCAATTATTAAGCAAGAAACAACAACATTTTGTTTAACATAATTTTGACTAATTTATTATAATGTTTGTGAAATTTTACAGAATTTTACAACATTACATTTTGCAACTGCACTTGCATCTAGTCCTGTTCTCGCTCAGGCATCCCTTCGTTTTGGTGCTTTTACAGAAGTTCAGGTGCATTCAACATCCTTGTGAAAGGGGGCAGTATGTATGAATCTAAGACAATGGCTGAGAAACCTGGGATAATCAATTTGTGGTATCAGGCTCAATTTTTTTAACCCCTTCAATCGAAATAGAAAGCTTCTTCTGGTGCTCTTTTCCCGGGCTGTTGCAAAGGAATGTAAGGACAGGCACCATCTTGTCCAGAACATGTGGATTTTTAGAGACGTACTACAGTGAAGAATAATTAGAGCAACGCGTGGTGCATAGGCAAAACACTCAGTCCTCCGGAATGAGTTATACGCTTCCCTAACGCCTCAAAAAGTTTACTTCACAATTAAGTATGGAAGCTGTGGCATAGTCTTGTGGATAAATTGAGATTAGGTGTTCCTTGAATTTTGGGTTTTTATCAATTAATTGAGTGTCAATTAGCTTGGGATCTGGTGGGCCAGAGCCTCACCCACCCAAGCGGGCCAGCAGCCATGGTCAGAGAGTGAAGGCATCTACAGGTTGCACTATAATGTTTGATAAGCACAACTCTTTGTAGAGGTGGAGGGGAGTATACGTAATAATAAATTGTATTTTACATGGTGCTTTATACCACACTTCTGTCAATTCTGAATGCTGCAAATAATGGATGGCACCATCACATAAATGATGGTACTTAACTTACTGATCTAGGAAGGACAAAAGGCTCACTCTGCTTTTCCAGGACTCAAGCACCTGACAGGCAGGTAACACCGGTTTTCAGCTATAAAAATTCAGCTCACTGAGCTATCCTCCCAGCAAATCTTCTTATGCAACTATGGTGCTATGACTGGAGTATATGAGATAAGTAGGTAGGAACTGTACATCTGGTTTCTAAAGCTCCTTTTGGATGGTGGTGCTCGGATAGTATTCGTGTTCCTCTTCCTCAGTACATCCTTGAAATTGTCACTCAGGTCCTCTTTACGAGTTTCCTGGAAGGTTAATCGGTATTTATCACACCTGATATATTCTGACAACGTGGGTTTGGAATTTATCAGGTCAAATAAATAGCAACTATTCTGAGTTTTTTAGGGTAATGAAGAATGATGTGAATTTTGGTATGGTCACAGAAAATACATGGGTTTCCTCCATTAAATTCCGGCATGTGTGACCTGAGTGATTACTGTGTTTTTGCACCTGATTTCCAGATTAGGGTTAATAATGGGCAGTAAAATGCATAAATGTTAATATGCTAGTTTTACATGCATTGTTATGTAAAGTGCACTAGTTTACAAGGGAAATTACCACGAGGTAGATACCAAGGCACAAATGCTGTTCGCAAAGTCCCATTTTAAAGTATGCCCTCTTGGCTTTACCTACGCTGAGAGCACACTAGCAAAAAATATTGTTTTCTGTATAGTATACATATAGTAGATCATAAAAAATAATGTAACAAGCAGCATGATGAATGAGTGTACTTTTCAGATGTAACATAATCCCTCATACGTTAATATTATTATTAGTTTCATTTAATGAAGCACAAAGCAGAGACACAGGCAGAAAAAAGAGCAACTTGGAACAACACTGTCGTCCCTAGTTTCCTACATTTGACATGATGAGTGCAAGTTTGAACATTATAACGCAGCTTATTCCAGTTTATGGGGGCTAGGTTTGCTTTTCTGATCCAAGGGACAGTAGGTAAAGCCTTGTTACTTGATCTTAGAAGTTGAGCTCGATGATGATGTGTGAGTCTTGAAGACAGATAGCTGAGTCTTTCCCAGTCACAGAATGATGGATTAGACAGCAAACTTTGAAGATAATTATATTCTGAATTGGTAGCCAATGCAAGGATTGTAGAAGGGGCGCACCCCCTTCCCCCGATGGAGAGTTGCAGATTAGGTGGTTTGCAGTGTTTTGGACAACCTGTAGCTTAGATAACAATGTCTCATTTGCAGAGGTCAATATGGCATTGCCATAATCCAAAGGGGAAATGGCAAGAGCCTGTACCAATGTTTCATTGTGGAAAGAGGGAGGTAAGGGAAGGCTTTCGTCAGCAGGCCTGTGGTACGAATGCAGGTGCCTATGATGGACAAAACCTGCTCTTTCACAGTGAGGGATTGATCAATTCATACATCTAAGTTCTTAATTACCTGTTGAGGGATTGGAGCAGGGCCTAATTCAGAAGGCCACCGATCAGGGGCCCAAAGTTCCCAGTAATTAACTGGAGGGCCTTATCAGTCATCCAAGTGGTGATTGATTTCATCTTAACCTGAAAGTGGTCTTTTACTTGTTTCAAATCTTTATCAAAAGAGATTATTATCTGTGTACCATTAACATAGGATAATATTTCAAATCCAAAAGGCTTCAGTATTTTAGCGATCAGTGCTACATAGATATTAAAGAGTGTAGGACTAGGACAAACGCCCCAGGGCACTCCCTTGTCCAGTGTTTTGGTTCTAGATTGATAAGAGCCCAGTCAGTTTGCACTCTGTCCAAGCAGGAACACTCACTCTAGTGAGGGCAAGGGAGTTACACTCGTAAAACAACCCATGTTCATCCCCTTGGTATTTTGGCACAAGCAGTCAGGCTTATAACAAAGGCAATGTGCAAATTATTTGTACAAACACACACAGTAGAACAGTGAAAACACCACAAGTGGACTCAACACTAGGTTAGGAAAATAGCCAATATTTATCCGAGTAAAACAAAACCGAAACAGCAAAAATCCAACATGCACAAGCAAAGTTAGGAATTTTGAAAGATTAAACTTCAAAATAGTGCTTAGAAACACAAATGCTTCGATTTGGTGATATCACGGTTCTGTAACAGAGTCATTCCCAACAATCTGACACCAGTGGCACCGGTCATGGTGTCACACGGACCCCCAGGTACAGTACCTTGTGAAAATGAGGCAACAAGCTGGTGCACAGATTCGGGGATTGAGGTGTCGCTGGATCCAGCGTGGCATTAGTTCTGGGACTGTGGAACTGTGGAGGTGAGGCAGCATCGGTGCAAAGCATCAGATCTTCGCACTTACGGCGGGGTTGCAGTCATGCCACGAGGCTGCAGGGGCAGCTGCGGAGTCGGGTGTCACGGACGTAGGTGACACAGCACTTCGGAACTCATGGAGTCGTGGACTTCGGTGAGGCGGTGGTGGCAGCGGGCCTGCAGGGTCATTGCACATCAGTGGGGACCACGACCTCAGTTGCATGCGGCGTCGCTAGATCTGGCAGCGGCATCAGTCCAGGTGTCACCTGAAGTCGGTGCACTTGGTTCTTCTTGGTTTTTCACCTTTTTCACCAGCTTCTTTCCTTTCAAGGGTCCAGGGACTGGATTAGGCACCACATCGCAGGGTAGGAGTCTCAGCAAGAGAGTCCAGGTGCTGGCAGAGGAAGTCTTTGATGGCCCTGAGACTTCAGAAGAGGGGCAAGCTCAGTCCAAGTCCTTGGAGAAACTTCACAAGCAGGATACACAGAAAAATCCAGTCTTTGTCCTCTCTAAGGCAGAAGCAGCAACTGAAGGCCATCCCATCAAAGCACACGCAGCAAAGTGGCAGTGCTCCTCCTCCAGCTCTTCAGCTCTTCTCCTTGGCAGAGGTTCCTGTTGATCCAGAAGTGCCCAGTTCCTCCTTTGAAATAGGAAAACTTCAAAGGAAAGTTTTTGTTGTTCACAAAGTCCTGCCTTGCCCAGGCCGGGCCCAAGACACACACCAGGGGGTTGGAGACTGCATTGGGTGAGGAGAGGCACAGCCCTTTTAGGTGTAAGTGTCAGCTCCTCCCTCCCCTCTCTAGTCCAGGAGACTCAGCAGGATATGCAAGCCACTCCTCAGCTCCCTTTGTGTCATTGTGTAGAGGGAATTCACAAACGGCCCAACTGTCAGTCTGACCCAGACTTGGATTCCAAAGCAAGCAGAGGTGCAGAATGGTTAAGAAAGAAAATGCCCACTTTATAATAGTGTCATTTTCAAACTGACAATCTAAAAACCAACTTTACCAAAAGATGTAGTTTTAAATTGTGAGTTCAGAGACTCCAAACTCCAAATCTCCATCTTATCCCAATGGGAAACTGCACTTAAAAGATATTTAAAGGCAGTCCCCATTTTAACCAATGGGAGAGATAGGTCTTGCAATAGTGAAAACTGAATTTGGCAGTATTTCACTGTCATGACATATAAAAAAAACACCAGTACACGTCCTACCTTTTAAACACACTGCATCCTGCCCATGGGGCTACCTAGGGCCTATCTTAGGGGTGACTTACATGTAGTAAAAGAGAAGGGTTCGGCCTGGCAAGTGGGTGCACTTGGGATGTCAAATTGGCAGTTTAAAACTGCACACAGACACTGCAGTGGCAGGTCTGAGACATGTTTACAGGGCTACTTATATAGCACAATCAGTGCTGCAGGCCCACTAATAGCATTTGATTTATTGGCCCTGGGCACCTCTAGTGCACTTTATTAGAAACTTACTAGTAAATCAACTATGCCAATCATGGATAAACCAATCACCAATACAGTTTACACAGAGAGCACTTGCACTTTAGCACTGGTTAGCAGCGGTAAAGTGCCCAGAGTCCTAAGCCTAACAAAAACTGGCCAGAAAAAATAGAAGGAAGGAGGTAAAAAATTTGGGGATGACCCTGCAAAAAGGGCCAGGTCCAACAAGTCAGCAACCCATTTTAGCGCAGTCCCGTGGATTCTAATCTCTGGAGCAACCTTGAGTGAGACAAAGTAAGTAACAAACCCTGGGGATAGATCCAGCAGCACAAACATGGATGGTATGTTCATATCATCTGATATGGCCCATGACAGCCACTAGGGTTGTCTCTGTGCAGTGATAAGGTCTAAACCCTGATTGTGATGGGTCAAGAATCTTATTTGTTTCTAGGTGTCCAGTGGACATTTCAACAGAAGCACTTCTTGAAATGTGGAATGATACACCAAATACCCCATGCATGAGGTGAGAAAGTAATTCTTATATAGGTGGAGCCAAAGCGGAACCTGTGTACATATTACAAAAGCCATACCTACAAAAGCTGTCATTCTGACATATCTCTACAGTACTTTAAGGGGCCTGTACCTGTGAGAGGCTAGTGCACCTTCTTTCATTTTCATTGAATTCACCGAATCACACTTTGTCAACTAACTTTGAATGCCTTGTAGCTTTTTGATGGGTCTGTTGTCCAGATTTCTATAAAACTATTGCCTACCCAGAATTACGCAGATCCGACGTCAGGCGTCTTCAAGTGTGCAAGGCTGGCTGAGGCCTATATTCTCGTGATCTATTTCATCTTTAAAGAACTATGTTGCAGCATGTTCGCTGAATGTTCATAATTCGGCACGTCTCCTTCAGGAACAAACGCAAAGCCACATAAAAAGCCCACCATATGACTTCCCAAAAAGATATATTAAAAAGAGGGCATGCCTTGACCAGCTCCCTGCCGTTTAATGAGAAAATATCTGCAAACACGGGTCACACAATGTATGTGAACCCGCTCGTCTATCTTTTCTCCATTTTTCCAAATCACGTTTCTCTTCCTGTTGTTGGTCTTTCATTGCATAAATCCATTAGCAGATTGTGTACTCCTTTTTGGTAGCTCTGTTGGTAGCTCTGTTCGTGAATATTTGATCACGGGATCCTTTCAAGAAAATCAATGCGTGGTTCCAGTCCATTTGCATTATGTTAAGAGAAAACTATATTCCGCTTTCTATTAAGAGTTTCCTGCTTTGTCTGATTAGAAAGCACAAGTACATTAAAACAGCACAATCGATATTTTTCTATAGCGAAAGAAAAAGAAGCTGCCAAAAAACGTATCAGCCCGGAAGGAAATATGCAACTGGCGTTATCTTTCAGTTGCAAGATTTATACTCATACGCACACGAACAAAAGGGCGCGCAAAGACACACGCGCACTTGCACTCCCAAAGGTTAGCATATTGAGTAGTATACGTCTGCAACATTTGAGGTGCCTCTCAGGCAGGACGGCATCAGGGTGACATAGCATGTATTTTAGCGGCACTTCAATATAGGTACGTGTGCCCTTTTGGAGCCTGCAGTAAATGTTTCCAACGAGGCAAATAGAACCAATTCTAGTAGCATTTTCTTTCCTCCTTCGTATTAAGTGGGGATAAGCATTGTATTTTGGCACAGAATTTAAAACAGCGTTTTTTTCCGGGTCTAAAATTTTCAACGGGAAATCTTTTCAGAGACCCACACTGCTTCTGTTGTGGCGCAGTTATGTGACTGCTTTGGAGCCTGCTTTTGGAATTGGACACACATTTTTCTTATGAGCACAGCCGTAAATTAGTTCTACAGAGTAAAACTTCTCTGGGTATGGTGAGAGTATGAAATATTGGGTTATTCTAGAGGAATCAGGATGGACAGGCAAGTAAGATGGAAATACATTTGTTCTGCACCTCATCCACAGCAGAAGCTCTTTGTAGGAAAATGGAAAACTAAAGTTTTATGGCGTGCATACTAATATTTTATAAAATGCTTACATATATTAATTATTCACGTTTTGCGTTTATTCTTTGTTGCATTTATTAAAGTAAATTGAATTCCTCTTTTCCACACTAATGTTAATTTGAAGAGTTAATATGTGGAGCTATAACCATGTGTTTGAAAAACACTTTGAATGTTTAGTTAAAGTCAGGCTAACTTAACTGTCTGAAGGCCTTAATTCTAAAGTGTGTTCTTTCTCTTGCAGGTGCATTTCAAGACTTCCTTAGCTAGTGAAATGAAGTATTGTCTTATGTATTAGTTTTGCTGATAGTAAAGTTTGAGAGAATAAATCTTGGCAAGAGATGTGGATATTTAATGAGCGCTAAAGTCTCCTATTAATGGTGTACAAGAATGTTCAAGGTTGTAGTGGATGATAAATTCAGGTGGTGTTGCAAATGCAGATGACGGATCCGAAGCCCATTGGTTCTTCAAGGGTAGAAAATTGATATTTTGTATGTTGGAGATTCTCCTTGTTTTAACTAATGCTGTTGTTAGAAGTTGACAGATGTTCCTTAGACTTCGAGGGGTACAGACTCCTTTGCTTCCCTTCTTCTTCTATGTGTGAAGCTTTATGCTTAACACTTATTCCTTTTTCTGGAGAGCTTCTCCCAAAGCCTTTATTAAGCTGATACATTTTCACATTTTGGAATTTCCTTAAGATTCCATTCCAACCATCCTTATTCTTGACTTAAAATTCTGACTAAATTACTGATGGTTAGTCTCCTTAGAAGGCTTGTCAGAAGTGATTAGTAGTATGATTAGTAGTTATGGTGATAGTTTAAGGTTGACCTGTTAAGAATTCATTATTTTTGAAATTTGGATTTTGTTTTTTGAAATGGCAATTGTAGTGAGAATGATGTCCCCTTAAGCCCAGAAATGACTTTTCCAGATCCTGGAACCTGCTGTGGTGCTGGGTATGTTCTTGGCGTTCTAGTGATAGTGTGAGAAAGATAGGTTGCGCTTGCACAGCTTATGCAAATTGCAGGTGAATTGTGACGTATGTGAGGGAATTTAGGGAGTCTGCATACTCCGGATGAAGTTTTAGTAGGAGTGTGCATACTCCGCAGTATGAGAGTAGGGAAGTCGTCGAACTGCACATGTCTGTGGCGCTTTGTGCTAAAAACATTGTCCATGTGGTTGTTAATGAACAGACCCTGCATGATCTAAGACTCCGGAGTATATTGAAAAAGTGTATGAGACACTTGGTTATATGTTGTAATCTGTCTGGTTTAGTAGGTTGATCCGTCGTGGTCAACAAGTCAGTGTGTGAGTAAAGTGGGCAAGAGTAAATTTTGACTGAGATTTGGCGAGTTCTATGTGCACCAGGACAGACCCATTGATCAGTTGAGAGTAAAATTTGCAGGTCGAATTTTGCTTGCGAATCTGGGAAACCGAGAAAGAGGAATAGCTGTATGAGCGAAAGGGCCATTAGTGAAAATCCATGAGGTTTCTGAAGCAATTGTGTTACCTTTTCCTGTAGTACACCAGCAGATTTGTTTTGGTTTTTCGTTTTTTGGTTAGTGCTCGCAATAATTTGCATTAGATTTGAGTGCATTGAAGTTTAGGAGGACGAGCCACAAGACTTTGTCAGCCGCAGTACGTGTGAGTGTGACATCATTGGAGCCGTGCTGGGATAGGTTGGTTAGTGAGAAGGGTCGCGCACAGATTGGCAGCCGTCCGTGAAAGGCAATTGGTTGAGAACGTGGGTGAAAGTTATCTTGGGAGTAAAAGTCATTTCCTGATTTAATTCTCATACACAAACTGTAGAAAAGATGAAGTTTTTCAAGGCATTAAAGAGTGCCCTAAAGGGAGATACATACATTAGAGCGAGTATAGGGGAGCCTACACCACCGGAGAATACACAGGCTTACATTGTAATAGAGGAGTGAGGTGTCACGCCATGTCTTTGGTTAAAGCAATGGTGCAAGTTGACAGAGAAAAACAGGAGCGTAGCGTTTCCAGAGAATGGAACGTTTAATTTGAGAATTCTAGAGCAGTTGCGGATGGCGCTATATGAATCAAGGCTACTTCTGAAACCAGCACAATTTGAGGCATTAGCAATTTGGGAGTTGGTGGCTAGACAGCAACAGCCGATGAAATTCAAGAAGAGAGTAAGAAAAGTAAAGAAATCATTAGCAGAGGCGAGATGGGATTGGGAACAGAAGAAATGGAGAGCAGTGACATTGCAGGATGTTAAATTGTTTCCTGCCATTACACAGGAGAATGAGACAGAAGGAAAGAAAGCGGCTAGAAACACTAACAAAAGTTCGTCTGGGAACAAGGAAGCAAAAAGAGCTTCTATAGGGGAAGAAGAATCAGATGATGAGGACCTTATTACACAGATATTGAGAGATCGAGCCCCACCATATGCGGTGCATGAGGGTGGTCCAAGTACTGGTGCTGATCCAAGAGCCCCAGCACAGGCAATGGGGACAGTGAGTCCGATACAGGTTAATGATGGCCAGGTACAAGATGTAGTGCAGAGTAGTCCTAATGTGTTGATTACTTCAGTGGCTCAGGCACAGATGCATCCACCGCCGGAACAGAGAATTTATCCCGATGTTCCGAATTAAGAGACAACTTCAAACTTAGTGGTACCTACGGAGCAAGTGGTTTCAAGACCACTGCTGGTTCAGACTGAGCCAACTACAATTTTGTTGCCCCAAGTGCCGCCACAGGGGATTCCGAGCTTTACGCCAATGACAGGGACGCAATCGGATTTGACTCCGGTAATGAATCAGAGCATGGAAGTTATGCTTCCACAGAGTCCGGGTGCTATAGCAGCCCCAGATGCAATATCGTTGCCAATTACTGTTGGTCCAGATGTGCCATTATTTACGCAGAAGAAGACAAGCATGAGTGAGCAGGGAGAGATGTCCCAGAGTTTAGTGAGGAGGGGACTGTTAGAAATGGGGTCTTTGGTTGGCAGTCAGGGTACCCCCTGTCCAAGCAAGGACCCTCACTCTAGTCAGGGTAAGTCACACACAATCCAAACTATCCTGTGCCCACCCTCTGGTAGCTTGGCACTGACCAGTCAGGCTTACCTTAGAAGGCAATGTGTAAGGTATTTGTGCAATAAATCATACAAAAACACCATATAGCACCACAAAAATACACCACACAGTGATTAGAAAAATATATAATATTTATCTAGATAAATGCAGGTCAAAACATTTAAAATACAATAAGTAAATGTTGAGATATCACTGTAAAAGTGATATAAAGTGTCTTTAGACTTTGAAAAGCAAACAAAGTCTCTTTCAAGCACAAAGTACCTGGTTCGTGTGAAAAATCTCCACAAAGAACCGCAGAGAAGGAGATGCGTGGAAACAAAGGGGTGTACAACGATTTCTCGGGACGCACACGGCGATGCGTCATTTAGTTTTCACGCAGGGACGGCTGTGCATTCATTTCCGGCCCACGGTCGTGGATCCTTTTCGGGTTGTGGGGTTTGCAGACGCCCCGGGGATGATGCATGGGTTTCCTGTGCTGGCGGGAAGAAGTCACAAGAGCTGCGTCGATTCTGTGGGCGTTGCATCAAATTTTGTACCGCACGGCAGGCGCTGCATCGATTCCTCTCTGGAAGTTGGTGTGCATCGATCCGGTGGGCCGTGCATCGAATTTCTGGTCGCTGCGATGGAGCTGCATCGATCTTCTCAATGCGAAGTCAGGCTGCGTCATTCCGGTTCGGCGTGCAATGAAATTTTCACTCAGTGCAGGCTGTGCGTCGTTTCTGGCAGGCTGTGCGTCGAATTTCGCCGCACAAGGAGTTCTTGAAGAAATGAAATCTTTTTGGTCCTGAGACTTCAGGGAACAAGAGGCAAGCTCTTTCCTAGCCCTTGGAGAGCACTTCTTCACCACAGCCATAGAGTAGCAAGGCAGCAGGGCAACAGCAAGGCAGAAGTCCTTCACAGAAAGCAGACAGGTGAGTCTTTTGGGCAGCCAGGCAGTTTTTCTTGGCAGGATGCAGGTTCTGGTTCAAGTTTCTTCTTCAGGAAGTGTCTGAGTTGGTAGGGCAGAGGCCATGTTTAAATACCCAACTGTGCCTTTGAAGTGAGGGAGACTTCAAATAGTGGCTTAAAAGTGCAGAAGGTCCCCTTTCAGTCTAATCCTATCTGCCAGGGTCCCAGTTGGGGGTGTGGCAGTCCTTTTTCTGAGGGCGGGCTACTGTCCTTTGAAATGGAAGTTTCAGGCCCTCCACCCTCCCAGCCCGTGAAGACCCTTTCAAAATGCAGATGTATGCAAGTGAGGCTGAGTATCCTGTGTTGGGGGGGGGGTGTCTGACTGAATGCACAAGGGAGCTGTCAACTAAACCCAGCCAGATGTGGATTTTAAGGCACAGAAATCTTTAAGTGCAGAAAAATGCTCACTTTCTAAAAGTGGTATTTCTAAATTAGTAATATTAAATCCAACTTCACCAGTCAGCAGGATTTTGTATCACCATTCTGGTCATACTAAATATGACCTTCCTACTCCTTTCAGATCAGCAGCTACCACTCAAACAATGTATGAGGGCAGCCCCAATGTTAGCCTCTGAAGGGAGCAGGCCTCACAGCAGTGTAAAAACGAATTTAGGAGTTTTACACTACCAGGACATGTAAACTACACAGGTACATGTCTTGCTTTTTGCCTCCACAACACCCTTCCCTGTGGGTTACCTAGGGCATGCCTTAGGGGTGACTTATATGTAGAAAAAGGGGTGTTTTAGGCTTGGCAAGTACTTTTACATGCCAGGTCAAATTGGCAGTGAAACTGCACACCCAGGCCTTGCAATGGCAGGCCTGGGACAAGGTTAAGGGTCTGCTTAAGTGGGTGGCACAATCAGTGCTGCAGGCCCACTAGTAGCATTTAATCTACAGGCTCTGGGCACATATAGTGCACTTTACTAGGGACTTATAAGTAAATTATATAGTCCAATTGGGTATGATCTAATGTTACCATGTTTAAAGGGAGAGAGCATATGCACTTTAGCACTGGTTAGTAGGGGTAAAGTGCGCAGAGTCTAAAACCCAGCAAAAACAGCATCTAAAAAGTGGAGGGAGGCAGGCAAAAAGTTAGAGGTGACCACCCTAGGGCTGTCAGGTCTAACAGGGACCAAATGAACCAGTGCAAGTAGTCTCTACCATGGGTCTGACCTTTGATGGATCGAGGTCATTATTAGATCTCAGTCTACTCGTTGCACTTCCTGATACTGTGAATGGACCTAGTGCAGGTCAGAGCTTGAAATTACTGACACAGCAGCCTTCAAATGCAGTAGTATAACAGGTGTCACCAATGAACGTGAGTAACATTTCATTACAAGGGTTGACAGCTCAGCAGTTGACTGAATGGTTGGACAAGTTGAACACCCCACAGAATGCCTCCAGGGGTAAAGAGCAAATCAATTGTGTCAGATTGAGCATGGAAGCGGGTGAACTGGTTGAAGGAACAATGAGGGTGAATAGGCTAGAGTCCTACACAAAAGCAGAGCTGAGATATTTGTGTCCGAGAATCACAAGAGAGGTTGGTAAAGTACACCAGAGATTAGCAGAGCTGGTAGAGAAGCATGGCATAGAAATTGAGAAAATGAAGCATTTGAAGAGAAGCTACAGGTTAGATTTTGAGGCAAAGGATTTTGAACCCATGAGGTCAGCCAGAATGGGGGAGCATCTTAAAGAACTATTACAGAGTGCTCAGGTTTGGGGAGCCTTGGAGAAATGGGAAGGCAGATGGGTAAAGAAAAGAGATGAAAAGAAACAAGACTCTTCAGAGGTGTCTGAAAATGTACAACAGGGCAAAGGATCCTGTAAAAAGTTTACCAATGAGAGAAATCCCAGGGTCACATTTTGTTCGTGTCCCGTGGCATGGGACTAATATTCTGTCCTTCACAAATGATTATCCAAAATTGGGGAGAAGCCGGTTGAGTGGTATCAGCAGACAGATAGGTTTGTGAAACTCTCGAAATGAAATAGTGGTCCCATCTGATTTATGGGTTGAATGTAAGAGAGAAGTAGATTGGCCAACAAGTGAGCCAGAGAGAGATAAGAGTACGGGTGCACCATCTCCTGAAGTAATGAAACATTACTATAAGGTGATTGAGTTCTTGAAGATGAGGATTTTACCCAAGAATATTGATTGGCAAAGGATTGACAGGACAGTGCAAGAGGTAAAGGAGTCAATACATGCATACTATGAGATGTTTTTGAGAGCGTTCAAGGAGTACAGTGGCAAGGAAGTGATCGAGCTGAAAGACATGTTGCATTTTGTGTTCAGGCTCGTGGAAGGACTGAGACCTGAAATAGGGCAGATGATTAAGAGTCATTTGATCTGCTGGCAAGCAAAGCCGATTGATGAGGTTTTGCAGTATGCGAAATACTGTAGATATGAGATTGAATTAAAGCAGAAAAAGTTGAAAGAGAAGGCGATGGTGATGCAGATTAAGGCAGCTCAATCAGGAGTGCAAGGAATGTTTGTGCAACAGACACTGCAGCAGCTGGGAACTGTCATATTTCATCCTCAAATGAGAGGTAGAGGTTGTGGAGTCAATATGAATCGCGGTCCGGATTTGAATACTGTTGTGGTGCTGAATGATGTGCAGGTAATGAAGAAGATGTTGCCATGTCACATTTGTGGAGTCGTGGGACACTGAAAGCGGGAGTGTCCAATAATGGTGCAGGAAGGTGTTGTCCAGCAAAATAAGGATGTCAACACATTCCAAAATATGAGAGGACTGAGATCAAGGGGTCCTAATCCAAATTTTCAGAATAATATGAATCAGATGCAGAATTTCTAACCCGTACATCAGGTGCAAGTGCTCAGTGCACAAATGCCACAGGTACAACCAATGCAGCAGCAGGTCCCCATGGTACCTAGACAGCAAATGCAGATACCTCAAGCCCCGGTGGAGCAGCAACAGATGATGTTTACTCAACAGTTCACAAGTCAGAGACAAGACAGAAGTAGTAACGCAGTGCACCAATTTCCTTTACACAGAGAGAATGAAATAATTAGTGACTGGATGAATGATAGTTTGAATGAGGAGCCATGTGTGCTTGCAGCTTCCTTAGAAGTGGATCAGAGAGGACCCTATGTGAGAGGAAAGATAATGGATCACAAAGTCTCATTCTTGGTGGGCACGGGAGCTACACGCTCCACAGAAAGAAGTGCAGAAGTCCCGAACTTGCACTTTTCAGGAAAAAGTTCAAGTCGTGGGCGTAGCAAATCAATATTTGGCAAACCCGATTACAGATCCAGTACAAGTTGAGATTGGTAATTTTCAGTGACTGCATAAATTTGTAGTATGTGATTTGAGTCCAGTATCCCTAGTGGGAAGGGACTTGTTGTGTAAAAACAGGTGTCCGATTACTTGTTCAACTGATAGAATTGAGATCCAGACAAATAGCGATGATGAGGAAGATCCAGCTCCAGAGGTCGAGTGTGAAACTACAAATGAGGAGTATCCCTTGATTGAGTTTTTCTCAATGTTCACAGTGAGAGAGCTTCATTCTGACTTGCAGGGAACAGTTCAAGAGAATGTTTGCGATTTGACAGGGAAAGAAGTAGGTTTGATCAAAGGAGTGGAGCCGATTAAGGTTACATTGAAGCCAAATGCAGTGTTTCTGCAGCTTCCACAGTACAACATGACACAAGATGTCCTGATGAAAGTGGCCAAGATAATTGCAAATTTTGTGAAACAGGGAGTGTTGAAAGAAGTGTTGAGCAGCCCATGTAATTTACCGATAATGGGTTTGAAGAAGCCATGTGGAAAGGTCAGAATTGTCCAGAATTTGAGAAAAATAAATGACATTGTGGTTAAGAGTTGTCCCATAGTGCCAAACCCAGCTGTAATAATGTTCCAGATTCCGTGTGATGCAGAATGGCTCACAGTGGTTGACTTGCCACAGGCGTTCTTTTCTGTGCCTCTACATGAGGATAGTCAGTTTCTCTTTAGTTTCAAATTCCTAGATTGTATCTACTGTTGGTGTAGTCTTCCTCAAGGGTACATGGAGTCACCATCTTTGTTCAATCAAATCTTGAAAAAGAATTTGGAGTCATTAGAGTTACCTTTTCAATCGACTTTGGTGCAGCACATTGATGATTTGTTGACTGCATCCAGGACCAACGACGAGTGTAAGGATGACTTGATTGCCTTGTTGAATCATTTGGGAAGTTTGGTCATAAAGTGTCACCACTGAATTTGCAGTACTGTCAGAAGGTAGTGAAGTATTTGGGACATCAAAGTGAGAAAGGGTCGAGGAAAATATCCAGAGAAAGGATTACAATGATATTGCAGATGAGTCCCCTGACTTCACAGAGAGATGTCAGGATGTTTTTGGGCATGGTGGGCTATTGTCGCCAATGGATCCAGAATTTTGCAGAAATTTCAAAACCTTTACAGAAGCTGACTCATGAGGATGTCACTGATCCCATAGTACTAGACCAAGAACAAATGGAAGCTTTCACTGAGTTGAGAGAGGGTTTGGGTAGGGCTCCAGCGTTGGGTATGCCTGATTGCACAAAACTATTCACGTTGTTTTGTCATGAGCGTGATGCATGTTCATTGTCTGTCTTGACTCAGGTCCATGGAGTTGTTCATCGCCCAGTAGCATATTTTTCAGCTACCTTGGACCCAGTTGCAGCATCCTTACCAAGTTGTTGGCGAGCAGTTGCCGCAGTTGGTCAGAGCCTTTCACAGTGTGAAGGGGTAGTGATGAGATATCTCCTGACTGTAATGGTCTCTCACTCGATTTAGATTTTAATGACAAGGACAAAAACACAATACTTGACTGGTGCTAGATTGACAAGATATGAGACGAGTATTTTAGGTGCTTCAAATGTGACCCTGAAACGATGTACAGTGCTGAACCCAGCAACTTTACGTCCAAGTGATACTGCTGAAATTGAACAAGAGGAAGATGTTGAACATGATTGTCTTGAAGTAATTGAGTTGTGCACGAAACCGAGACCTGACATTAGAGATACCCGATTGGAAGAAAATGACCAAATTGTTTTTGTTGATGGTTCTTGTTTGAGAGATAGCACAGGGACACCGAGAGCAGGATATGCAGTATGCACGATTACAGGTACCTTAGAAGCTTCCTTGCTTCAAGGAGTGTATTCTGCTCAAGTAGCGGAATTGGTAGCTCTTATTAGGGCATGCCATGTTTCTGCTTGATTGAGAGTTACTATCTATACAGATAGCCAATACAGATTTGAAATAGTTCATGATTTTGGTCAATTATGCTCGCAGAGAGGTTGCCTAACCTCTACTGGTTCACCAGTGAGAAATGGTGAGAGAATAAAAGAGTTGTTGTATGCAATAGAATTGCCTGAAGAAATTGCCGTGGTGAAATGCAGTGCACATTTGAAGCCACAGGACTACATGTCACTGGGGAACGGATATGGGAATCAAGTCACAAGGTTTTGTGCATTGAACTGTATATCATTCAAAGACAAGTGGGAATTGTTATCTGAAGAAGATACTACATGTACAAGTTTTGCAATAAAAGTGATTGACACATTAGAAGAGTTAAAAACTTTACAGAGCAATGTGGATAAGGAGGAGAAACGAGTATGGAACAAAATGAAATGTGTTCAAAGACAAGATGAGTTAAGGGTATCTAAGGAGGGTCAGATGGTTTTGCGAAATAGTTTACTATCCCAGATGGTGAGGTACTATCATAGTCAGGCACAAATTGGGAGGGATTCCATGGTTTGTTTGTTCAAAATTGATTGGTTTAGCCCCAAGTTTAGACAAGCAGCTGAAGCAGTTTGCTATCGCTGTGCCATTTGTCAGCAATTAAATGCAGGGAAAGGGACCGTGGTGAATTTGAGCCACATTGGAAGAGCAGGAGGTCCATTCAGCAGAATGCAATTGGATTTCATTGAGATGCCTACGTGTGGAGGTTTGAGATATGTGTTGGTGATTGTGTGCATCTTTAGTCATTGGATTGAAGCATACCCTACACGAAGAAATGGCAGCCTCACTGTAGCAAAACTGTTGCTTAGAGAATTGATACCAGGTTTTGGATTTCCAATCTCTTTAGAATCAGATAGGGGAACGCACTTCAATAATGAGGTGATTAAACTGTTGTGTGCAGCACTGAACATCGAACAAAAGTTGCATTGTAGTTATCGCCCTGAAGCCTCAGGACTAGTGGAGCAGATGAATGGTACTTTGAAATCAAGAATTGCAAAAATATGTTCAGCCACAAATATGAAATGGCCTCATGCATTGCCTTTGGTGTTGATGTCAATGAGAAATACACCTGACAGGAAAAAAGGATTGTCACTCCATGAGATCCTCATGGGCAGAGCAATGAGGTTGCCAGCAGTTCCAGCCAAGGCACTTGTCAACATAAGAGATAATATGGTGTTGGATTACTGCAAAGGTCTGGCTGATGTGGTTCGCTCTTTCTCTCAGCAGGTGGAGGCCACCACACTGCCACCAATCCATGATCCAGGGCACAACCTGAGGGCCAGTGATTGGGATGTTGTCCGCAAGCACGTGCGCAAGATGTATTTGGAGCCTCATTGGCGGGGACCATACCAGGTGATCTTAACGACTACGGCAGCTGTGAAGTGTGAAGGAATTCCAAACTGGACTCATGCAATTCACACGAAGAAAGTGGCCTGTCCACTGGATCATGAAGAAGCGTTGTTGAGAGTACCAACAAATGTGAGACAAATTACAACACCGGAACCGGAAAAGGAGCAAAGGGGAACTGAAGTTGAACCTGAACTCATTGAGGATGGTTCTATCACTCCTGTGAGAAACAAGGGTGAAGACTTCCAGGGGAGCACGGGGGAACCTATCTCAACTGATGCAGCAGGAGAACCTAGTACAGAGAGGGTTTTCCCAGAAGTAGATTATTCTGAGAGGCAAATAGAGCAACCGCCAGACCAAGAAGGGGAGGGAGTTGAGCTGGATCAAAGTCAAAGTGATCCGACTCCTCCTGAATCTGTTGCAGGTCCGCCAAGAAAAAACACCCTATTAAAAGAAAAGGATTCAAATTCAATCTTGAAGAGAATACTGACAGAAGGTTTAAGAAAAGGAGACAAGTGGACTGAATCACTAGTAGAGAAAAGGAAAGAAGTGGTTGTCGATCAAACAATAGAGGAAGAAGTAGATACCACGAGAAAAGAAGAACTAAGCGAAAGAGAGCTGAATGGTGATCGAAAATTGAAGAGAAAGAGAATAGCAAGCCAAAGATACGCAGGTCCTGAATCGGCGTGTGCAACTACAAACGAATGGCAGCAAAAGCTTATGTCTTTTTGTTTTGATAGGGAAGTTCCTAGTCAATATTTTGAGGTGACCTGAAAAAGGTTTAGGAGCTGAACTCTTGAAACAATCTGAGAAATATTTTGAGAAAGAGACTCTTGAAAGTAACCGAAAAAGACATTGTTAACTTGATTTGACTTTCGAAACCTGATGTGACAAGATGCTAACCTATTGTGACAAGGAAAAGGGTTTCTGGAAGTGAAACTGAACTGCTGAAAGAAGAGTTGTTTATTTTTGATTTTTTGCTGCATGTTATCTAAGTTACTTCTGCTTTCTCATTCTTTACAGATCATGTCTAATTTTGATAAACAGGATAGAGATACTAAGCGCTGTAAATATATGAGCATTGGGTTGGCAATTATGTGTGGGATTTTGTTTATAGCGTTGATTGTGGGTATATCTGTTCTTGATGCGAGAAGAGCCAACCATACTTCTGCTTCTGAGACTACTGCACTAACGGCATTAGAGAGGGTTAAGCTAGATGAGAAGTACCTGCATGATTATACTAATGCACAAGGAGAACTTTCTTCTAATGTTTTCTATCACTTATTGAGTGAGTATGTTGAAACAATGGATGCAAGGGATTGTCTTGTATGCACACAGATTTCTTCATCAGTCGAGGAAGGAGTCACGTACCATAGTCTTCCACTAACGTACGGCATAAGTTGTACTCTACTACTAACAAGGTTTTATAACCAGGAGTACATTCAATGTTTTTACTCTAATCACAATGTAGTGTTTCAGTTTGTCACTATTATTAGGTATTTGAGTAGAGTAGCTGAGGATAATGACATAGTATTGGT
Source organism: Pleurodeles waltl (assembly GCF_031143425.1). Lineage (NCBI taxonomy): Eukaryota > Metazoa > Chordata > Amphibia > Caudata > Salamandridae > Pleurodeles > Pleurodeles waltl. The sequence continues at coordinate 822,145,879 of NC_090438.1, read as the reverse complement.
TAGAGGATTCTTTGAGCCTACACTAACGTTTGGCACAGCGTGTGCTCATAAAAACAATCTTACGTGCTTGCTTACATCCTTAGAGAAGAGCTTCTTAGATCATACAGATGACAGGAGAAAGGCCCTTGAGAAGAAATTAGAAAAAGGTTTAGAGAAAAGGACTTACAAGAATGATTATGTTTACACTGCAATAAAAACGCAAGGGAAATTAGCTTTAGATGCATTACACATAGGGAGGATTTGTATATAGGCCAAAGTCATGCACCAACACTTTATTTGTGGGTACGAGTGAATGTAGGCATGTGCTTTTGTTTCAGAGTAAATGGACTTTTATGTTGAATGGCCAGCACCCTGCGATTCCAGGGATTTATTACATTTGTGGACTAAATGCTTATTACCATCTTCCAAGAGGATGGTATGGGAAATGTTATTTGGGGATAGTACTCCTGAAGATTTATCAGATAGAGGATTTGAAAACGTTTCCAATTTTGACTGAATTACATCATAAGACACAGAGGAGGTAGTCCTCTTCTGCGGTAGTGGGAGATATATTTGGTGAGGTGATTCCTTCAGTGGGAGTCATCCTGAACGCAATCAAGATTCAAAAGTCATCTACTATTGTGGATAACATGCTGACAAATTTTACAGGGGCAATACTCCTGATAGATACTGAATTGGCTGCGGATAGAGCTATGACTCTTCAAAATCTTCTTGCTTTAGACATTCTTTTAGTGAAGGATGGCTGAGTTTGTAAAATGATTAACTCTAGGCATTGCTGCTCATACAGTCCGAATAACAGTAAAGAGATAAGAGACAGTGGGCCAGATGTAGCAAGATAGTCTTTTGCGATTCTGAAATTGCGAGTCGGTGCGACTCGCAATTTCAGAATCGCAAAAGCATATGCAGAATGGTGTCTCAGACACCTTCTGCGACTCGCTATGGGGTCGCAAAGACCCACCTCATGAATGTTCATGAAGTGGGTCGCATTTTGCGACCCCATAGCGAGTCCCTGCACTCACAGGGATGGTGGCCTGCTGAAGTCAGCAGACCTCCATGTCTGTGACTGCTTTTTTAAAAAAACAGTTTTTTTTTTCATTTTGCAGCCCGTTTTCCTTAAAGGAAAACGAGTTGCAAAATGAAAAAAATACCGAAACCATTTGGTTTCGTCTTTTTCAGAGTAGGCAGTGGTCCATAGGAAAACTGCCTACTCTTAAAAAATATTTTTGTCGACATTCACAAAGGGAAAGGGGTCCCATGGGGACCCCTTCCCTTTTGCGAATGAGTTACCATCAGTGTGACACTGGTGGTAACTGTGAGTTGCTTTGCGACCGCATTCGCGGTCACAAAGCAATTCTGAATTGCAATGCGAGTCGCAAATAGGAAGGGAACACCCCTTCCTATTTGCGAGTCGCATTCACAAATTGCGAGTCGATACCGACTCGCAATTTGTGAATGTGCATCGCGGCAGGCAGTTTGCATGGCGCAAACTGCGATTTTCGCAGTTTGCGACATGCAACCGGCTTGCTACATCTGGCCTTTACTTACTAACCTGGCTAACGCAAGTAGTGATTTGAAGGAATTGAAAGAACAAGGTGTTTGGGAAAAGGTTGGCAAAGGGTTTGCTTCAGTGGGAAATTGGCTTAGTAATACTTGGAATGGGGTATTATTGAAAATGATACAGGGAATACTAATTGTAATATGTTTTCTATTAGGAATATGGGGATTATATAAATTGTGCAAAAGAATTAAATTGAGAAGGTCTCAAAATAATCAGAGGAGGGAAGAAAGAAATAGGGAAATAATCTATATGGAAAACTGAAGTAGAAGAGAGAGAATTGTAAAATTTATGGGTGGTAAAAGTAGTGTGATGACATATTTAGTCATCAGAGGAGGGATTGTTAGCGCAAATGTCTTAATTAGAAATTATTAATGAATTTCTATATATTTTTGAATTATGAATTTGTAGAAAATAATATAATGTAGAAAAATAATGTGCACGTTTGAATTGTGACCTCGGAGTATGGCCACCAGTGTTTACAAAAAGTACTAAATGAATGATCAACATATAAGAAATATTGAAAATGTATTAGATGAATGTAGTAATATGTCATATTGAGAGTTATAATCTATGTTCCTACTTATTAATTGTAGGCCTTAAGTTAGCGAGTGCCTTGGCCTAGTTTTGCAAGGCCTCATGGAGAAGCTGTATTCCTTAATATTTAATGAAGACTGCTGACAGAGTGAACTAGCTGTGAAATGCTCATTGTTTTAATAAAATCCTCAGGTGAAGCTTTCTATAGGAACCGACGGACAGAAGATGAGGCCTTTAGTAATGTATCCAAATGTATGTAAAGTGAACTAGATGTACTTTCCCAGGACGCGAACAATGAAGACACTGACTGGAGAAGAAGACGCAACAATTTTGATAGCTGACGAGCCGGATGATGAGAACATCGTGAAGCAGACCAATCAACAATGTGTGAAATGTGAAATATCAGAATTCATAGATTTGGTACATGGACACTATTGGGTAGAGTAATAACGTACGATTAATTGACCAATTGGAAATGAGGGTATAGTTTGGGTGACTTTGATATAACAATGTAACAGAGGAGACCACAGACAGATTAGATCTTTCTCCCATTTTAAGATGCAATATTGAGAAGAAGAGACTCAAGAATTCTGTCATTGGGCTCATACTCTCTGACTGAGAGCCTGATGTGTTGCTGATCGACTGATGACCTGGAGACGAAGACTGATTATGTTTGCTGACCCATGCCGTGGATAGACTGATATTGCAATATGACTGAAATGTATTTTTGTGCCTTTTCCTTCTAGGTACCAACTGCGCTGTCTTAGTGAGTTTTCTAAGCTAGATGTTTTCTAAATTATTGTTCTAAATCATTTTACATGAAGCCCCACATGCTGATGCTAATTTGGGTTAGATGAGGGTTTTTCTATCTGATGATTGACAGATTACAGAGACAAATGGTCATGGATATTTTGCTGAACTTTATGGACAGAGCTAATAAAAACTTGGAGTTGATCCTATTATTGATTTGCGCTGATGCTCTAGAAAGTATTGTGATACAAACCTTGATTAGATTGTGTTTCTGGCATCTTTTGGTTAAGTAATATTGCTCTTATATGCATTTGAAATTGATTTTGAGGATTAATCCATATGACTTAGTATTGTAATCAAGGGGAAATAAAATTATAAAATCTTACTAAAGGTGTGGTTATTCATGGCTGAAAAGTCATGGTGTGTGAAGAGTACTGACTAAATTGTTTAATGATTATTGATTTGACTAATGATTATTTACTTTGGTGAAATGATTATTGTGTATTATGTTACAACTCTAGCAGGATTATTCTAAGCGAGTGAAAAGGTTCATCGACCTATACGTGTCTCTCCTTGTAAGTTTACTTATAAAGGATTGACACGAGCATTATTTTAGAATTATTTCATGTTTAGAAGAGAGAGAACAAGGGTTTCTTTATGGAGCATCTCTTCTTAATTCTCAGTTTCTGTATTGCTGTGGTTGTTACTATTTTTTATCTTTATTTGATGAGAGTGAACTGATTGCAATATTTCAGTTTGCCAGCTGTAATTCTGTACCTTTTCAATATTTCCACGATTTACATATACATTGGACTGATTATTGATTCAAAATAAATAATTTAACTTACATTTTCAATTCTTGGCCTTTATTGTGCGGCCAAATGGGCTTCACAGAAATCTGAATGGTTTAATATTGTTGATTCCCTCGCCATCCCCGTCAATGTAAAAAGATCCGTCCAGTGAGATACTGAAAACACGCTTCATGAACGCTCGCAATACTGTTTCATTCTATAGTTTTGCAGTTCTTATCGTGTAAGTAACAGTCACTGATACTCCCAGGTTTCTGGAAATCACTAGATTGATGTCAAAAGAATCATTGAACAATTTATTTTGGCAAATAGAATGTGCAAAGGTCACACAGATGAAATCTGGTGATGTTGCAACTGTGGCAAGTGATGGAGCATGTCATCTGTACGAGGTTGACAGATCTTTTCACCCTAACAAAAGTAGTAGGACAAAATCCAACATCACCAATCAAATCAACCTTTAAATTTACACCACAACTAATTTGGCCACACAAGGAAGATCTAAGTCAGGAACAAAGTTAAAGGGTTTTATTAGAAGCTCAGACTTAGGGTATTGTAGATAATTCTCAAGACAAGACTATAAAGATACAAAATTACCATCAGTTGTCCAAGACTTTGGAACAGCCAAACCTTAATTGACATTCAACAGAGTAAGCATTTGATTAATGCGATACAGAACATAAGCACCAAAACCTGACACTCTGAAAATAAATATTCACCATTTCTTCTAAGCATGAAGACAATCTAAACAATCCAATTTAGTTCATAAAGCAAATTAAATCCTTAAAAGTAACAAGTCACTACCTATCATGCCTGGACTATAAAACATGGGGGCAGAAGGTAGAAAGGAAGTAAAGGACAAAAATAATTTTGAAAAACCACATCTGGGGAAGGATAAAGCTAAATAAAGTTGACAGGAAGTATGTGAAAAGGGAATGTGTCAGCATTTCAGAAGCATGGCCAAGAGTCTTCTCATAGGTCAGTAAAAATTCTAACTCTTCTCTCAGCAGGCATTAGGAAGGAGAGGGGCAAGGACAAAAGGTCTGTACCTCTAATAGTCCAAAGAAAAAGTTCTCAGATCCTACAGGAGAACAGTAAATTAAAGTTAAAAGTGAAAGATGATTTGTACATTCATCACACCACATGGATCTAAAGGTTGTCCAATCATAGCAGATCATGTGATATGCATCTGCAACATCAGAAAAGATTCCCACTACCGTAGTGGGAATGCATCCATCTATGCTCTCCTGTACGACTATGCAACATTTGTAATTTTCATGTTCTCAGTCTCTTAGGGTTCCAATGTCAAGGTTACTTTCCCAGGCTTTCGATGAATAAGATAATAGCACATGTATTTCTAACTAACATTTTCTGGGAACAACATCTATGGAGGAATGACACATTAGCAAAAGAAAAACAGCTTTCTCACACCCTGAAAGTCTGAGGCCTAGTAAATCAATATGGCAAACTAAAGCAGAATATAATTAAAATGGTGCAATTTATTCTGGTTAAGCAAAATACATATAAACAGTGTAATTGTAAATTCATCATTAATAAGCTTTGTCAATATCCATGTTACAGAAATTGCAAAGTGAAATAACTTGTTAATAAATTTCAGCAACTATAATTGGGAACTACACTTTCCAGCAACAGCATACAACATTTAAAACACTTTTGTTAGAAAATTCATAATCATTTCAGAAAAAAACGATTTCTTGACATCATAGGGAAACATAAAATCAAAACAAATGATTGTACTTAGACTAAAATAGCTATACAGCATCACATTAGATCATCAGTATACAGTGAATGCACTTCAATATGGGTTTTCAGTGCACCGCTTTACAGTTTCGATAATCTAAAATAAGCATGCTTTCCACAAATGAAATAAACTCCTGGAATTTCTGGGTCTCGTCCATTCATCATAAATGTCCAACTACTCTGAAATTTGAATACATGTCTACCCTAACTTGTTCCTACAAATTTTGTGTCTGTCTTTGACATGGGTCTATAAACACATAGGGGGTCATTCTGACCCTGGCGGTAGACTACCGCCAGGGCCAACGACCGCGGATGCACCGCCAACAGGCTGGCGGTGCATCCCAGGGCATTCTGACCGCGGCGGTACAGCCGCGGTCAGAAACGGAAAACCAGCGGTGTTCCGCCGGTTTCCCGCTGCCCTGAGGAATCCTCCATGGCGGCGCTGCATGCAGCGCCGCCATGGGGATTCCGACCCCCTTCCCGCCAGCCTGGTTCTGGCGGTTTTGACCGCCAGAACCTGGCTGGCGGTAACGGGTGTCGTGGGGCCCCTGGGGGCCCCTGCAGTGCCCATGCCAATGGCATGGGCACTGCAGGGGCCCCCTAACAGGGCCCCACTAAGATTTTCAGTGTCTGCATAGCAGACACTGAAAATCGCGACGGGTGCAACTGCACCCGTCGCACCCTTCCCACTCCGCCGGCTACATTCGGAGCCGGCATCCTCGTGGTAAGGGGTTTCCCGCTGGGCTGGCGGGCGGCCTTCTGGCGGTCGCCCGCCAGCCCAGCGGGAAACTCAGAATTACCGCGGCGGTCTTCTGACCACGTAGCGGTATTCTGCCGGCGGAATTTTGGCGGGCGGCCTCCGCCAAAGTTAGAATCACCCCCATAATTTTCCTTCATGTTGCCAATCTAAAGTCAGGGTAGCTTGAGTTCCTGCTGCTGAATGGGCTTTTTCTTCTTTTCTCCAGATTCAAACAACTACTCCTCTTTCTGTCTTTGTTTTCATTGCTCTTCTTATATCTTCAACTTGTTCTAAAAATTCCTTTTCTACTGGGGTAAGAACACAGGTCAAAATGCATAAATTGTACTAAATGTCTATGTAGGCTCAATGAACCCCTCTACTGTCTCTATGTTTTTTCCTTTTGCAACTTTATTTAGCTGCCTCATGATGGGTACTGCTGAAAAGACAAGATCATAATTTGAATAATAACACTGAAAATATTCCCGTTCATACAAAATCTCATCGGCAAACTAAATGAAATACCATATGTCCAGGGAAGACTGTGATATGTAATTCCCTCACTAACTGATGCGGGCAATTGTGTATAAACATAGCATTTCCTCACATTCATTGTATCAATGTACTTATAAACAGTTTGTAATATGCATTTGATGAAAGATCTCTTCTTGAACTGTCTAAATGTAACTCCTTATCATGTAGTGGATGCATTCTATTGTCAGTGGGCATTGTGGAACTTGGGACACTTGTTGATCTAATGTTCCCTGTTCTAGAGAGTGAAGATAAGCTTAATCCAATAAGCAATGTAATCATCAAAATAATTGTCACAACTAACACTCCAACAAATCGGTATATTAGGGACATATTTATACTATGCACCAAATTTGCGTCATTTGTTTTACCCAAATTTGGCGCAAACTTAACTCCATATTTATATTTTGATGCTAGACACGTCTAATGTGAAAATATTGGAGTTAGCACCATTTTCTGGATGCCTGCACCTACCTTGCGTCAATGAGATGCAAGGTAGGCGTCCCCATCTATAAAAATGGTGCTAACCCTACAGACCCATGTAAAGTGAACTAGATGTACTTTCACAGGACGCGAACAATGAAGACACTGACTGGAGAAGAAGATGCAACAAGTTTGATACCTGATGAGCCGGATGATAAATCCCCCGTGCTAAAATGACCATTATTTGATGTCTGGGTCAGACCAGGCATTAGGGGACCTGTGGACCCATTTCCATGGTTGAGCACCATGGAATGGGTCTACAGGTGTCATCTTCATGCCCCAGGAACACCCCACCCACACCAGAGGGATACCGGAGGATGGGGGACCCCTTCCCAGGTAAGTGGGGTGAGTAAAGGTAAGTATTTTATTTTTTAAATTACAGTGGCACCAGGGACCCAACTCAGGCCCCCTGCATGGCACAGGGTGCAATGGCCATGCCCATGGGACACAGGTCCCCTGTGCTGCCCATTGGGGTGGTGAGCATGAAAGTCATGTGGTACGGATGGTTTTGTCATTTTTAAATTTCTCATTACCGGTCTGAAATTAGAGAACTCATGTAGCCAACTAGAAACAAAAGTAGTGAACATCGATACCTATTTGTAGTAGTGTAAGTTGTGACAGTTATTTTGACAGGGATTATGAGTCACCTCTCCGTCGGTGATGACATAACGGTAGCACCGCCATGTAACGGCTGTCAGAGACAGGGTACGGGGTGCCATGGGGTCCCTTGCATTGCCCATGCACTTGGCATGGGCAGTGCAGGGGCACCCATGGCCAGCCCCGTCGTGAGCGCGACGGGTGCTACTGCACCCTATGCACTGCAACATGGCCGCCGGCTCAATTATGTTGTGGGTTGTTTCCCGCTGGGTCAGTGGGAGGAAACTCTGTTCCCCCCTACTGACCCAGCGGGAAACGTGTAATAGCGGCCACGGAAAGGGGATCGCACTGGCGGTAACCTGACCGCGGGACTTCGGCGGACAGCCTTTTCCGTCTGCCGAAGTCGTAATTAGGGCCTTAATGTCTTAATCTGTCAAGTGGCAATGAAACTTAAAAGTTCAGCTCCACCACAAGAATAAATTCAAGAATGTTCAACTAGATATATATTGTTAAAACTAAAAGTTGCACATTCCTTCTCCTATTAATTTACTGCAAAGTATGCCCATTCAGGTGCTGTATACGTTTGATAAGGCACTCTTCTTCTCTTTGATCTCTAAGCTACTGGTCTGTCTGTATTACTTTGACTTTGACCAGACTCTTCAGCTTCTTCTGGAATAGTTGGGGGCACTTGTACTACTGGCACAGTTTGTTCACGTGGCCACTGATCTCCATGCACAACTCTTTTTGCTACAGCAGGCTCTTGTAAGAGCAACTAATTCAGCTACTTGCGCAGAAAAGACTCCCTGAAGCCAAGATGCTATGATCACACCTGAGACAGTGCATAAGCAGCTCTCAGGGTTTCATCATGGTCTCTCAAACAGGAGCCATCAACAAACATCACGTAATCAGATTCAGGAAGTGGAATATATTGAATATCAGGTCTTGGCTTGGTGCATAGTTCATTGACATCTAGACAATAATGCTTAGTTTCATCAATACAATCATTTACATGTTCTCATAGACAGGGATGGCAAAAGAGTTGCTGAATTTAAAGTTAAACAGCATTTAAGGGTAACATTCAGTGCAGTAAGTATGATTTGCTCATACTAGGTCAGATGAGCACTAGTCAGATGCTGAGTTTTGGTATGGGTTAACAACAATTTCCATGCGGGGCACAAAAACATTCAAAGGATGACCTATGACAATACTTTTGCACTGTTCGATGCTGACACTGGCAGCAGCACCCAAATTAAGACAGACAGGCAAGCCGAAGCTACAGAATCAAGAATGGCAGAAAAGTACACCACTGGCCTGTTTGTTTTTCCATGCAACTGAGTCAAAACTGAGAAAGTGCATCCCTCCCTCCCTCTCACAGCAGTACAAAGTAAAACATTTATTGTAATAAGGCATTCCCAGAGCAGGGGCACAACAGATATTGTCTCTCAGCTCTGTGAAGGCACGTATGCAGTTGTCATCCCATAGTACCACTTCAGACACATCTTTGTGTGTCAAACTCAGTAAAAGCTTCGCTAAAACGGAAAAGGTTGGAATCCACTGACTACAGTAGCCAACCACAACCATTCCCCAAAACATCATGACTTCTTTCCAAGTCTTTAGAGGATTCATTTTCGGAATTGCTGAGATTCTCTCTTGTGACACCCACCTTGCACCTTTCTTAATACGGTGTCATAAGTACAAGACTTCTTTCTTACAGTACTGCAATTTAGTCGGGGAAACTGTTATGGTCTTTATGACCCTGGCTGTCTTCTACCCACCAGGGTTAATGTGGCGGTATCACCACCAACCGGCATGATGTTGTGTGTGCATTGTGTGATGACCACCAAATTATGACCATGGCGGTGATTCCTCCCATAAACAGCCAATGTACCACACCAACATCCAGCGCGGTCCGTTCACCGAACCCGGCGGTAGCCATCTACAGGCAGGCAGAAGACAAGAATCTGCCAACTAAATTATGACATAGCGCACAGCCACGATTTCCGGGGCAGTAGCAACGACACCAAAAGCCTGGTGGAAACACATTATTTAAAAGGATCCACTCACCTCCAGGGACACACGAGTCGGCGTCTGCCATGGAACCTGAACTGCGAGTAGTCCCGATGCTGTATTACGCCATGCCCGTCCTGGAGCCCCAATGCTGATGAAGATGACGTTGGTGAGTACAGCTGCCTAGCACACAAGGGTGGGAGGGAGGAGAGTGACACACACACGCACAACACACACCATGCACACACCACACACCCAGAAATACATACACAGGAATAAACAGCAACAGAACCCGGGAGTAAATAAAAGCAGGACACAACCACTGTATTCCTTTTGTATGAATATGTAAAATGCAAAAACATGCACAACTGCAGAAATAAAGAAAAGCAGGGCCAAAGGCCAGTCCAAAGTCCCTAATGACTATAGGGCAAAGTCCAAGCCCCAAATTGACTCCTGACAACATCGGGACTCCACTGTTCAGGGGCATCATGTTGGAAATGGGCAGGCTCCTCAGGGGGAGGGGCGAGTTGGGGGGGTTGCAACTCATTGTGAGGGGGCTCCTAGCCCACTTGTTCTGGAGGGGGCTGGCTGCCCACAGGATGAGGAGGGAGCTGGCTGCCCACAGAATGAGGAGGGGGCTTGCTGCCCACTAGTTCTGAAGGGGGCTTCCTGCCCACTGGACTGGTTCTGGAGGTGGCTTCCTGCCCACAGGAAGAGGAGAGTGCCGTCTGCCCACAGGATGAGGAGGCTGTCTGTCCACAGGATGAGGAGGGGGCTGGCTGCCCTCAGGATGAGGAGAGGGCTGGCTGCCCAGTGGTTACTGATGGTGCCCCTTGGCCTTTGGCTCCGGATGCTGCTCCTTGACCTCTGGTACCGGATGCTGCTCCTTGGCCTTTGGTTCTGGATGCTGCTCCATGGCCACCATATTGTAGGCCTCCTAGTCCAGTGATTTCTGTGAAGGCCTTCTTATTCAGGGATTACTGGGGTTCCTCCTTGTGCAGGGATTCCTGTGGGGCCTCCTTCTCCAGCGATTTCTGTGGGGCCTCCTTTTCCAGGGATTTCTGGGGCTCCTCCTTGTCCAGGGATTTCTGGGGCTTCTCCTTGGCCTTGGATGTCTGGGGGGCCTCCTTGGTCTTTGATTTCTGGGGCTCCTTCTTGGCCTTGGATGTCTGGGGCCTCCTTGGCCTTTGATTTCTGGGGGGCTTTCTTGGCCTTTGATGTCTGGGGGGCCTCATTGGCCTTTGATGTCTGGTGAGCCTCCTTGGCCTTTGATTTCTGTGGACCCCCTTGGCCTTGGATGTCTGGGGGGGCTCCTTGGCCTTGGATGTCTGTGGGGCCTCCTTGGCCTTTGATTTCTGGGGAGCCTCCTTGGCTTTTGATATCTGGGGGGCCTCCTTGGGCAGGGAATTCATTGGGGCCTCCTTGGCCCTAGGTTTTGTAGATGGTCTTGCCAGTCTATTTGGGAGGGAGCGGCACCTTAGCTCTTCGTTTGTGGGGGGAAATGTCCATGTTGTGTGGGTCCGGCTTAACACTCACATGCCCCATGGTACCAGCTGGAGACTTTGGGGGTGGAGCTGTGCCAGACTGGGTGCTTGACTGGCCTAGGGTGGTGGAACCTTCCTTTTACAGGCAGGAAGGGGGGAGGAGAATGGAAGAGGTCCAGGTGGGAAAGGAAAAGCTTCCTAGGGACTATGGGGTGGGAGGAGGGATGGGAGTTGAGGTGTGAGGTGGATGACTGTTGGGGGTCTGAGTGCGAGTGTGTGTGTTACTGGAGAGGGCAGACAGGGTGAGGGAGGACAAACATGACGTGTGGATGGATGTTGTGGTGCTGTCTGCAAGTGAGGTGGGTGTGCTGCATGTGGTGGTGGTGACTGCGCATGTGGGGTACATGTCTGTGGGTCTGCTGTTGTGGTGACTGTGGGCAAGGCTGTGCAGGTGGCAGGATCTGGGATTGTTAATGCAGTGCATTCAGGTACGAGTGAGGATGTGACTGAGGGACAAGGAGGAGGGGGAGACAGTGGAGGCAGTGGATGATGTTGTGTGTGCATTTGTGTGTTAGCTGTGTGAGTGCTTGGGAACTGAAGTATGCTGCCTGTGTGTGCCTGTGCGAGTCTTGTGCGTTGTTTTGGGTGCAAGCTTGTCAGCATGTGTGCGTGGGATTGGTTGGGGGTAAGGAGACTGGGACTGGGTAGTGGTAGTAGGAGGGGGGACAGATGAAACAGAGACACTGGCTGCTGTAAGTGTAGAGGCCAGTGCCTGAAACGATCTCTGTAGGGCCGCCAACCCACAGTGGATGCCCTCCAAGAAGGCATTGCATTGCTGCATCTGGGATGCCAGCCCCTGGATGGCATTCACAATGGTTGACTGCCCTACAGAGATGGATCTCAGGAGGTCAATAGCCTCCTCAGTGAGGGCAGCAGGGCGAACTGGGGCAGGGCCTGAGGTACCCTTCTGGGTGATCGGGCTCGGGCAACTCAGTGAGGGGCTACTTGGAAGGCGGTGCTGGTAAGGCGTGGTGGTAGAACCTGTAACTGGGGTGGTCCCAGAGGGTTCCGCCATCACCAGGGACCTCCCATCGGAAGACGAATCAGAGTCAGTGGTGTCACCTCCTATCCCCGCTGTGGTGCACTCCTCGCCCTCCGTCCCACTGGTCCCCTCTGCGTCGGTGGACTCTGCCTCCTGGGTCCAGTAGGCTGCAGGTCCCTTACTCGCCGATGCCACTGCTCCTTCCCCAGATGATGCTAATACACACATGCACAGGATGACAAAAAGAGAGAGGGAGAGAGAGAAAGGGTTCACAGGGTCAATCTTAGCACCAACAGCACAAATGGCAGACACATCATTGTCACACACTAAGACTGAGAATGGGCAGTATGGACCACACTGGCATACCATTGGCTAAGTACCACAGCAGGTAGGAGCCAAACCCTGCCATCCACACACCAACTAGGATCAGCTAATCCCTGCCTGACATGGGACGCCGCCTACCTAACTATCTAATACATGCTTTGCAACCTATTATCCTGAGTTGGACCATGCAGCAACATCTGAACTGGCATATTGGGGCATCTACTGACCCTGCATCCAAAACCCATGCCAGCCAACCGAGATGGTTGACATACACACTGTACTCACCCCATTGTGGCTCCTGTGATGCCCTCAAGCACCAATCCAGCTCTGGGTAGGCCACTGCCAGTATGCGGGCCACCATGGGAGTCATGTTCAGACGGGCACCCCTCCCTCAATGGGAGGCCATCCCCATCTGGGCATCCATGGTCTTGCGAGCCCAGCGTCTCAGGTCCTGGCACCTTTTCCTGCAGTGGGTGCTCCGCCTGCTATAGATCCCCAGGGTCCGCACGTCCTTGGCGATGGCATGCCACAATCCCTTCTTCTGATGGGCAATGACTTCCAGAGGAAACACAGAAGTCAGTACACCATGAACCTGACAATCCAGCCGGTCACACATATGGCCCACAAAAAGCATTTCCTCTCATCAGGCACACACATGACCCGTACCCCTGCATTGACGATGCCACCAGCAGTTCCCCCCACCTGACATACTGCCAGCACACACACACATCTCCATGCAGTCATGTCTCATGCAATGTACCCATGGTGTACTCACCTGTTGGTCCGGAGGCCCACACAACTGGCCATACTGGGGTAGGACCCCGTCCACGAGGCACTCTAACTCCTCTGATGTGGAGGCTGGGGCCCTTTCCCTGTAGCACAAGCACACAGGTCACAGTAGCACAAGCAATGGAGATGTCGTTCTGTGGAAAGTCAGGAATCAAGTGAAGTGTTAGAAAGGAAATGGCGGTCACGTCCGCGGCAGTGAACACCATGACCACAGGCGTTGATCATCATTGGTTCCCATACTCCATAGAGGAGCATGTTAGCCAATCAGGAGTTGCACGGCGGTGCAGACTGCCTTCCGCCATGATGCCAACGCCAGTGGTGTGAGGTCACTTCCACCTGTCCCTGAATTCAGGAAAGACAGGTTCCATTTTCTAATGCTGGTACACATGTACAGATGAATAAGTGCGTCAGTGTAGTCGAATGTACTCACCTACACAGTTCCAGTGTCCAAAATTCAAACCTGCTCTGTTTACACTGCAGTAGTGTGTTCATGGTTCCTGTTGACACTCCTTTTTTACATTTGAGGCCTTTAGGTACCAACCACTGTGGAGGAATAGGAGGAGGAAAACACCTGTGTACAGACCCCTTGTGGACTTGGCTACAGTGGAGGACCAGAACATCATACTCACCTATTGTCTGGACAGGGCCACAATCACAGAGCTGTGTGCACAATTGGAGCCTGATCTGCTACCTGCTATCTGTAGCACCACAGCAACCCCCCTCTTGTGCAGGTACTCTCAGTGCTCCATTTCCTGGCAGCAGGCTCCTTCCAGGTGACAATGGGGTTAGCTACAGGGATGTCACAGCCACTGTTCTCTATTGTGCTTGCAAGGGTTTTGTCTGCCTTGCTCCAACACATGTGCAGCTACATCGCATTCCCCCAGGTAGATGAGTTACCCACTGTCAAGGCTGGATTCTATGCAATGGGACATATACCTCATGTTATCGGTGCCATCAACGGGACTCATATTACCTTAGTCCCCCCCAGGGGCAATGAACAAGTGTACAGGAATCGGAAGAGTTTCCACTCACTCAATTTCCAGATAGTGTGCCTGGCTGACCAGTACATCTCTCACGTCACTGCCAAGTATCCAGGGTTGGTACATGATGCCTTTGTCCTGAGGAATAACTACAGAGGCACAGAGTGTGGCTAATAGGTGAGCGTATGTCCCCACACAATGTTTGTGAGGGTATGCCTTCAGGAGTCATGGCTAATGCCATTGCGCTGGGCTAATGTGCGTCCCTTACGTCTTGCAGGTGATTCCGGCTACCCAAACCTGTCCTGGCTCATGACCTCTGTTAGGAATCCGAGAACAGGGGCTGAAAATAGGTATAATGATTCCCATGGGTGTACCAGAAGGTTTGTAGAAAAGACCTTTGGTCTCCTGAAGGCTAGGTTCAGGTGCCTCCATCTGACAGGTGGATCCCTATGCTACTCCCCTGAGAAGGTCTGCAGAATCGTTGTTGTGTGCTGCATGTTGCACAATTTGGTCCTCAGACAGCATGTACCCTATCTGCAGGAGGAGGGGGATGACAATGCAGCTGTGGCAGCAGTGGACACTGAGGACCGTGAGGAGGAGGAAGAAGAGGAGAATGTGGACAACAGGTCACATTTGATCCAGCAATACTTCCAATGACACTCAGGTAAGACGATTGAACTAAGCAAGACTACATTTTAGTGTTGTACTGTGTTACTGTAGCATGATGTCAGGCATTCTCTTTGCATCCCACCTGACTGCCACATATATCTTCCCTTATTGCAGATGGTGTTGTTCCAACAGTGTACTGCTGTGATGTGTACAGACTGCTGAGACACATTTGTTCGATGGGTCAAGATGTTACTGGACATTTATACAGGATCATGCAGTTCATTACAGTTCGTTACATTGTACATTACCTGTAGATAAAGCACTATTACACAGGTTGTGTCCAAGGGTGTTTATTGAAAATTGCTCTACAATGGGAAGTGCAGTAGAGTGGGGTGATGGTTGGGAATAGTCCAGGGTAGTGGCCCAGTCTGTTTGCAGCACAGGTACAGTGTCCAAGGGTCCATAGGAAAGGGAGCAATGGCAGTTCAAAGTGGACAAGGTGACACAGTGGATCACAAAGGGGACATTCAGGAGGGGCTCATTTTCTGGCAGTGTTCTTGGTCTTGGCGAATGTCTCTGGTGTCTGTCTGGGTCGCAGGGACTGTTTGCTGGGGTGGTTCACCTTCTGCGGGGGGAGGGGTGCTGATGGTCTGTGGGTCATGTGGCAGGGCCTCTTGTCCACTGTCTGCAGCAGATGTGGAAGGGTGGTCAGTTGACTGGCTAGTGGAAGGGGCCCACTGGTGTGATGTGTACTCCCCCATGATGTTAGCGATATTACCTAGCACCCCTGCAATGGAGACCATAGTGGTACTGCGGGTCTGCAATTCTATCCTGATCACCAGGTGGTGTTCATCCTGCATGATGTCTATCATCTGACCCGTCTTGTCTTGGGATTTTGGTAAGGACCCATAGATATTAGTGAGTGCCTCCTAGACAGTCGGTTCCTTGGGCCTGTCCTCCCCCTGGCGCACAGCAGTCCTCCGAGTGTCCCTGGCCCCCTGTGCCTGTGTCCCCTGAACGGTGTGCCCACTGCCACTGACCCCAGGACCCTCATTGTCTTGCCTGTGAGGTGTGGACTGGGATCCCTGTACAGGTGGGCACACTACTGATTGATGTGTCCTGGGGACAGAGGTCTGTGGATGTTGGGTGGCTGCTGTGGTGTTGGATACTGAGGGGGGGAGGCTCTGTGGTAGACTGGGTATGGGCTGGGATGCCTGACTGACCTGTGGTCCCTGACAGGCCAGGAAGTTCATCTAGATCCAGAACTCCAGAGTTGCTGTCATCACTGGGGGCATCTTTTGGTGGGGGACTGGGTAGCCGTGGCACCTCCTCACTGCTGAGAGTGGCTGGGGCACCTGCGGGGATGTGAGCTGTGTATTATGTTATATGTCTCTGACATATTCTGCATCCCTAGCTTCCCCTATATTATTGCTGTGGCCCTGCCATCGTTATGTATGGTGATGTATTGTGGGATTGTTAGTTCTCCATGCAGTGCATGCATTGGTGGTGGGTGTACATGTAGGGCTTGAAGGGATGTGCATGCAGTGGTATGACATTCAGGGCTTGGCATTTGGGTTAGTTAATTGTGGTGGTGCACTGTGTGGGATGGAACGTAGTGATGGGTTTCAGGGTCAGGGGTGGTGGTGGCATGCAGGTATGGGGGGATAGGTAGTAAAATTGACTCACCAGTGTCCAGTCCTCAGGTAACTCCAGTGAGTCCCTCAGGATGCAGGATTGCCAAGACTTGGTCCTTCCATGCTGTCAGCTGTGGGGGTCCACCGCCAGTCCTCTGGATGGCGAGCTGGTGTCTTGCTGCTATGGAACGTACATTCCCCTGTAGTTCGTTCCACCTCTTCTTGATATTGTCCCTTGTTCGTGGATGCTGTCCCACAGTGTTCACCCTGCTCATGATCCTCAGCCATAGCTCCATCTTCCTGGCAATAGATATCTGCTGGATCTGTGCTCCAAACAGCTGTGGCTCTACCCTGACTATTTTCTATACCATGACCTGCAACTCCTCATCAGTGAAACGGAGGTGGCTTTGTGGGGACATGGGTGTTGTGTGGTGTGTGTGTTGTGTAGAGGGTGTTGAGTAATGTGGTGGGGTGTGGGGTGTGTGATGCATGATAAAAGAATGGGTAGTTGTGTTGTGTGTGTGAAGTTGTCTCTGTGACTTGCGTGGCTAGTTATTGCGGTCTTGTCATGTTAGCAAAGAATTGTGGGTGATGTGGGTATGTGCTTTATAGTGCTGTTGGTGAATGTGTGTGATGTGTGTTTTTGTGTCAGGTGTGGTTTTTTTGTTCTGGCCAATGTTGTCTTGTTTTGTCTTTGGGTGGCCTTATCCGCTGCAGTGGTGTTCACCGCCAACGGTTTACCATTGTTGAATATCCGCTGTGGTGATTAGTGGGTCATTATTTGGAGGGCGTTGTGTTGCTGGTGTAACGGTATGGGTGGTAGTACCAATAGTTTATCACGTTCAGTGGGTCTGGCGGATTTGTGGTTGTGACTATTTTCTGTCTGTTTTGAATGTATGTGTCATTATGTGGCATACGGATGTCTGCCTCCACGGTGATATGCTGGTGGCAGTCAGCATGGCGGTATTCGGTATTTACCACCAAGGTCACAATGAGGGCCTTTATGTCTATTCTTAGCTAAGTGGTTCAACAGGGCAATTGCATATCTCCTGAAAGCTTCCCAAGTGTTTGGTGCTACTAACAGAATATCTAAGTACTGAGTTAGGACCGAGTGGTTGGGCATTTTATGTGACTTCAGATTCTTTTTCAAGATCTGATTTCAGATTTGGGGGCTCTCAGTATACCATTGTGGGATTCAGCACCATGCCGAAACATGACTGTCAAACCAAAATGCAAAGAGATACTGGCTCTCCTCATGCAGCGGTATGGAGAAAAATTCTTGGCACAGGTCAGTCACAGTGAATCACTTAGCTTCACATGGACATTGAAACAAAATCCCTGCTGGATTCAGTACCAAAGGAGCAACAAAGAAAAATATAATTCTCCTTTCTAGGGTTCTTTACTATGCAGTAATTTCCACTCGGTTTCCGCAGTCCCATAAGGAGAGTTACATGGACTTCCCATTATATCCTTTAAATTTCCCTGTTCTATCATGGACTCTATCACTGGGGCAAATCTTCCAGTTGTTTCAGGTGTCATGTTATATTGCGGTATCTTTGGATACACAGCATTTGTTTCACAGTTATCTTGACCGGCTCAACACCTTTGATGAGACTTAGGTCTTTTCCTGAAAAGTCCCAGACTTCAGGTGACACAGTATCTTTCAAATCTGTGTGTAAATCAATGCAGGTCAACAAACGGTACAATGTGAGATCCAGGGTTTGATTCACATTTTTAAACACTGCATCCTGATCCTCCTGCATTGGTATGGATCTTGATTCCTCTCGGGGTATAGCAAATGGAACCGCTCGTCTTGCAGTGCAAGTCGCGTCCAAGCACTTTCATGGTACTCAAATCACTCACCACAAATTGGTACTCATCTGTAAAGGAAACTATTTTCACGGGTACAGCTTCTGTTCCAGGGTTGGTTAATTGCTGATTTGAAACTCCTACATTTGAATCTTCTTTCCTGATAGGGGCAAGTTTGGTATCTCTGCTGTTCTTACAGTAGAGTGAGTAGCACTAGTATCAACTAGAAAGGACACATGGTGACCATTTACATTACCATCAACATATGGACCACGCTGATTTACTTCTGGAGATGCGCCAAGAATACACCTCCTCCTTTCCTTTCAGACACTGTGATTGGAAAATGTCTGCTAATTTCTCATCGCTCAAATCAGTTAAGTTGTCAACTATCTGCATTTACATTTGTGATTTGGTTCAAATTCTCTCAGGGAACATTTGACGGTTGGGGCATCAAAACCTGTGGAACTTGCATCTGTTGTCTTCGAGACATATTTGAGTTTTGCATTTGGGGGTCTCTGTACTCTTTGCATTTGAACTTGATTATTTTCCCGCGTTTGCACAAATCCATCATTTTGTATCTGATTATTATTCACATTAGGAGGACACTCTCTCTTCCAGTGGCCCAATTTGCCATGCATGTGACATGGATTAGTCCTCTTTAAAGTCATCACATCCACACCTACATTCTGATCTGAATGAACACCTAGTCCAGAACGTTGATGCTGATACCACTCTTTCCTTACATCATTTGAGCTCCCTGTTGATACACTCCCTGCATTCTGCCAGTATTCCCTGCAGCTGTGGATTCTGATTTCTCTGCGTAGCCTTCAGTTGCATTACCAGTAACTTCTCTTTGAATTTTTTCTGCTTCAAACCCAAATCATTACTGTAATATTTTGCATATTGCAGTATCTTGTCAATTGGTTTGTTCTGCCAACAAATCAAATGCTGCTGAATCATGGTATTTATTTCTGGCTTTAATCCCTGTACCAATTGGAACACAAAATGAGCCATGTCTTCTGCTCCTATATTCTCAGTAGCATTGAAATGTTTGAAAGCCTGCAGCAATCTCTCATAATAGGAATGCATCGACATCTTAGACTCATGCGCTGTTCTGTCAATTTGCAACCATTCAATATCTTTGGAGGACATCTTATCTTTCAAAAATCCAATTACCTTTTGATACTTCTTCATTACCTCTTCATACAGTGCATTTGTCACTGGATCTCTTGGAGGTTCACTATGAGGCAAATCAACAAAACCTTTGCATTCAGTCCACAAATCACTTGAACCACAATGTCAAACAGTGTATTTGAATCTTCCCACAGACATTTTGGAAAATTTTACAAATCTTTCAGTATACATGTACCATTCTGCTGGCTTTTCTCTCAAATTCTACTCCAAGGTATATGAACATACCCTCCACTGGGAACTTCTGTTATGGGAAGCATCTTTAAGTTTTCCTTCCACTGACCTCTGCTCCAGCTGAATGCAAATCTGTTTTCAATTTATTCTGCCTGGTGTCCTGGTGTCCTTGCCAGCTGTCCAATGCATCCTATTTTTGGATGCAACAAATTAATTCTCTAATCTGCAGTTTCATTCTCCGAGGTCTCATGTTCATGATATCCCTGTTACTGAATTCTAAATGAGAGCTCCTCTTTAAAGGCTTTGATTTTTCTACATCCAAATCATATTTTAGGGCTTGTCCTGCACGTTTTGTAATATGCAAGACATTATCTTAATATAGGTCGGGTATTTTCTGCATGGGCAAATTTAGCAGTACTTTGAATAACAGTAATACTGGTTCCTCAGGAAAGACTATCAAATTAAATTACACTCAGTAATTGTTAGGCTAAGACCATGTAGAGCCATGTTACATGACCTATAGGTACTTGATGTTTTTTGGTTTAATCAAACATGCTCAGTTAAGTATATGTTCATACAGTTGTACATGCATTTGTGTTAGATATGTTGGTGAGACATGTAAAGGCAGTTATGAGATCAGAGAGACTCAGGGCAGGAAAGCCTTCCTTTTATAGACAAGAAAAGATCATCAGTATAAAAAGTATGTCCCTCATTACAACATTGGCGGTAACTGCCGCCTACCGCCATGGCGATGGCTGCCAACATTCTGCACCATGGTTTCCAGCTGCCCACCCGCATTATGACCCTCAACTGAATTCCACCAGAAGGCTGGCGGAATACCGCCGACGGTCATGGTGGCGGACGGCGGTAAGGTGGTGCTGCTGTCAGCAGCAGCGCCATGCCAGCAAAACACTGGCAACCGTATCATGAGCAATGATACGTCCTGGCGGTGTTTTGCTGGTGGACGCTGCTGCTGACAGCAGTGCTGCATCCCGTCTCCAGCCTGAGGACCCCTTGCAAGCAAGTAAGTCAGGTTCTCTGACAGGAGAGGGGGGTGGGGGGTGTTGTGTGCATGTGTGGGGGTGTTGTGTGTGTGCAGGGTGTCTGTACATGACTGCGTGCATGCAGGAGTGAGTCGCCTTGAATGAGTGCGTGAATGCCTGCATGTGAGTGTACATGTATGTTATGAATGCATGTGTGCGGCAAAGTATGTTGATGTGTGTTGCGGTGTGTGTGCATGTATGCATGCATGCACGGGTGTATGTGGGTATGCGTGTGTGTATGTGTGTGTGTGTGGGTGTGGAAATGTGCGGGGGCAGGAGAGGGAGAGTGGGGGAGGACTCTGAGGAAGGGGGAGGGGAGACCCCCATCAGTGCCAGGGATAGTAGAAAGTGCCTACCGCCATGGTTTTCGTGGCAGTACGCTTGCCACGAAAACCATGGCGGTAGGGGGGGGCATATTCCCAAGGGTGGTATTGTGAAGGCTGCCGGGCTGGAGACTGAAGTCTCCAGCCCACCGGGCGTTACCACCCTGGCGATGGAGTGGTACATTGGTGGTTTGGCTTGAGCCAAACCGCCAATGTCATAATTTGGGAAAAGGTACCGCCAGAGTTGACGGTACCTTTCCCCAAATTACCGCCGACCGTCAGGGTCGTAATGAGGGCCTATCTGTGGCAAACAAAAATCTGTTGTTTGTTCAAATTGTGATTTCTCATTTTGTCTAAATGGCATTGTTTCCCGGTAGAAACACTGGCTCATATTTATGGGCTTTGTGGCGCAGGGCAGTGCAGCAAGTCACCTTTCTGCGCTGCCCTGTGCCACGGGGAAAAGGAATGAAATGCACAGCATCTATAGCATACAGAGCATTCCTGTCCTTTCCCTCTGTGCTTTCCCACAATGGGCTGCCTAGCACTAACACAGGCACCCTTGCACTATGGTGCAAAGGTGTCTGCATTGCATGTAGGTTTGTTTTTGGGCACCTTCCTGCACAAAAACAATTCTGGGAGGTTTTTTCCTCTATGTGTGCTGCATTCTTGCAGCACACTTAGAATGAGTTAAAAACAAGGAGAAATACAGATACTTTTCCTCATTACATCCCTTTTGGGGAGACGTACAGTTTTGGCCCATCCCCAGGTTTACAAGCTCTTGTAAATATGGGGATGCATCAAAATTCATTGGTGTTGCATGGGAACACCCACTGCAATGCCCATTAAACGTCTCCCATGCACAGAGTAAGGCAACGCAGCTATTTGTGCTGCCTTGCCTTTCTTCATATCCATGAGGCCACTAAAAGCCATGCAAAGTGGCTTTGCGTGGCCTTATAGATATGAGTTTAAGCTTTGCTCCATTGTTGCATCACTAAAAGTGACGCAACGCCACTGCAACATTCATAAATATGCCCCATTGTTCTTCTTGTTCATTGATGTTATGTAAATTGTAAGACAATGTCAGTAAAGTTATTTTTAGGTCATATGTAATATTAATTATGCCATGTGTGATAACATCTTTGCTCCTATGGGTGAGGTTATACATTTTTTAAATTAACAGTGCTTCCCTCGGAGGAAGCTCAAGGCCTGTATTTCCTGGGTAGAAATGATGCTTAATTACACAAATGTAATAAACAGGTATTTCATTCCTGCTACCACGATCAATGAGAACAGAATTCAGAACATAAGTGCTCCAAAAAATGCTAAATGAAAGTGATCAGTAACAAGGGTGTTTTATAAGGTGCACTTGTGCTTTATACAGAAAGAAAAGGAAACTTGGAAATCAGCATTCTGTCCAAGCAGGGACCGTCACTCTAGTCAGGGCAATGGAGAAACCCACTTAGATAACCCCTGCTTACCCCATTGGTAGCTTGGCACAAGCAGTCAGGCTTATCTCAAAAGCAATGTGTAAAGTATTTGTACCAACTCACAGAGTAATACAGTGAAAACACTACAAAATGGACACCACACCAGTTTAGAAAATAGGTAATATTTATCTAAATCAAACAGGACCAAAACAACAAAATCCAACATACACAAGTCAAGATATGAATTTTCAAAAGAATAAGAGTACCTGGTTTGTGTCAAAAATAAAGCTGCACATGCGAGCGTGAACCGTAAAAGTCAGCGATGTGTTGTTTCCTTAATCGCAAAAGAGGCCATGCGTTGTTTTATTCTTCGTTTGGGTCGGCGTTTTGTCATTTTTCTTCCTCACAGGAAAGCGATGCGACAATTTCCGGACGGGGCACTTCTGATCGGCGCCGATTCACGATGACTTTGATGCCCAGGGACGATGTGTGAGAAATCCAGTCCCATGGTGTTAGAAAACCACGCTGTGTGGAGTTTGCATCGTGATCAGCAGCTGCAAGCAGTGTTGTGTCATTTTTCCAGCCGCAATGTGTCGATCTCCCAGCTGCGATGCAGGTGGAGCATCGATTTTAGCCGTGAAGCGGGTAGTGTGTCGTTTATCAGCCATGTTGCAGGTGGTGTGCCGAAAATTTCCCCACACAGCATTCTGTGCATGAATTTCAGCTCTTGTTCTGCCAACTTCACCTTTCAAGGGCCTAGGGACTGGATAGGGCACCACTTGACAGGGCAGGAGTCTCAGCAGAGAATCCAGGTGCTGGCAGAGGAAGTCTTTGATGGCCCTGAGACATCAAAACAGTAGACAAGCTCAGTTCAAGCCCTTGGAAATTCTTCTTCAAGCAGGAATGCACGACAAAGTCCAGTCTTTGTCCCCTTTCACAGGCAGAAGTGGCAACTGCAGAACAGCCCAACAAAGCACAGTCAGGCAGGGGCAGAACTCCTCCTCAGCTCTTCAGCTCTTCTCCTTTGCAGAGGTTCCTCTTGGTTCCAGAAGTGATCTAAAGTCTGGGGTTTTGGGTCCACTATTTATACCCCTTTCTGCCTTTGAAGTAGACAAACTTCAAAGGAAAGTCACTGTTGTTCACAAGATCCTGCCTTCCCCAGGCCAGGCCCCGGTCATGCACCAGGGGGTTGGAGACTGCATTGTGAGAGGGCAGGCACAGCCCATTCAGGTGTAAGTGACCACTCCTCCCTCCACTCCAGGTCAGATGGCTCATCAGGATATGCAGGCTACACCCCAGCTCCCTTTGTGTCACTGTCTAGAGGAGATTCACAAACAGCCCTACTGTCAGTCTGACCCAGACAGGGAATCCTCAAACAGGCAGAATCACAGAATGGTTAAAGCAAGAAAATGCCCACTTTCTAAAAGTGGCAGTTTCAAACTAACAATCTAAAAACCTTCTTCACTAGCAGATGTATTTTTAAATTGTGAGTTCAGAGACCCCAACTCCAAATGTATAACTGCTCTTAAAGGGAAACCGCACTTTAAGGATATTTATAGGCAGTCTCAATGTTAACCTGTGAAAGAGATAGGCCTTGCAACTGTGAAAACCAAATTTGGCAGTATCTCACTGTTAGGACATGTAAAGCACATCAGTACATGTGCCACCTTTAACATACACTGCACCCTGCCCATAGGGTTACACAGGGCGTGCCTTAGGGGCGCCTTACATGTATAACAAGGGAAGGTTTGGGTCTGGCAAGTGGGTCTAGGTCAAATTGGCAGTTTAAAACTGCACACACAGACACTGCAGTGGCAGGTTGGAGCCATGTTTACAGGGCTACTAATGTGTTTGGCACAACAAGTGCTGCAGGCCCACTAGTAGCATTTGATTTACAGGCCATGGGGACCTCTTGTGCACTTTACTAGGGACTTACTAGTAAATCAAATGTACCAATCAAAAGCCAATTACACATATACTTTACACAGGAACACTTGCACTTTTGCACTGGCCACCAGTGGTAAAGTGCCCAGAGTACCCAAAACAGCAAATACAGAGTCCAGCACACAGTCAAAACATGGGAAGCAGAGGCAAAAAAGACAGGGGAGGCCACGTCAAGGATAGCAGGTTTAACACAAACCAACAGTAGTGTTCAAATATACCAAAATTTACTCAAAATTAAAGTTCAATTTTGTCCACTCCAATTCATATCAGTCAGCAAGTGTCAAAATTGTGATTCTATATATTGATTTGAAGGGGTCTTCATCAGGACGAGAAAGTAAGCAACATCCCAACCACAAGATGTTGCTACCAGATCCACATCTCAGTTCACTAATGATCATTACTTTATGGCATAATCCCAGTATTGCTTGAACAGCAAACAATTGTGCAAATAGGAAGCGGTCCCTGTGTGAGGTTACAGGCCCTACATAGGAGGGGGAGAATAAGGTTGCAAACCTTGCAATAACTGAGTAGTCATCTTTAAGTCGTGCACTGCAAATATAACACTCATTCAGTTGAGGTTTTAAATGTTTTCTTGTTTACGTTTTTACAGCATGGCTGATTGATTCTAGTAGATAATTATAATGTCTGTTTAATAAAGTTTTCTTCAATTAATCTATTTCATTTTGTAAGTATTTGTTGGCTTCCCATTATATCTAGTTGAGTTTGGTCTTGGCCTTAAGTCACGACATGTGCCTATGTATCCTCCCTTTGGTATATACTGAGCACTGGGCATTGACTTCTTATATTCACTACCAAAGCATTGACACCTTCTATTCACTACTCATTACCAGCTGAGCAAGACATTTGACTTTGCTCAGCATGTCCTGCAAACAGGACCTGGAATTTGGCTGCAACCTATGTACGTAAACCTGAAACAAGTGCCTTCTAGGCAATGCCAGTGGCCATTAGGTCCTTTTAACTGAAGTTGTTTCAGTATTTTTTTTTTTTTAATTAACATTGGTAATAACTAATTTTATTACAGTACTATACCTTGCCATAGGCCATATGCAGGGAGTACAAGGAACATGGGGGCATATTTACAAGCCCCTTGGCACATGGCATGCCCTGTGCCACAGGGAAAGGGCAGAAATGCACTGTATTTACAAGCTAAGGTGCATTTTTGACCTTTCCGTCTGCACTGGTGCACAAGTTGCTACCAAGCTCCAATGTGGGCACCCTTGCACCATTGTTCAAAGGTGGCTGCATTGTATGCAGGATTGTTTTTGTGCAGGAAGGGATACATTCCTCCACAAAAACAACCCAGACAGGCATTTCTCTTTTTCTATGTGTGTTGCGCAATGCAGCACACAGAGAAAGAGGAAACAACTAGGCCAAAATAAGATATTTCTACTCCTTGTGCCTGTCCTGGGGAGGCATACAGTTTTGACGTATTCCCAGATTTACAGAGCCTTGTAAATTTGGGAATGCATCAAAACCCATTGGTGTTGTGTGGGAACACTCTCCACAATGCTCATGGTACTTCTCCCTGAGGCAGTGTAAGACAATACAGCAACGTGTGCTGCATTGCCTTACACAATATCTGCAAGGACATGAAAAGCCAGGCAAAGTAGCTTTGCGTGGCATTGTAGATATGGGTCTGCACTATGCCCCGCTGGTGCGTCACAAAAACTGACACACCGGCAGAGTATGGGGCTTGTAAAATGTGCCCCATGGAATATAGCACCATTGCATGCTCAAGTGTCATACCTTATGCTCAGGGAATGCTAGCCATACATGCTAGTCTTTAAATATGCCATAAGACCAATTTGGATTTGGATGGTAATGACATACTGTCATGAACAGCAAAACTGTGAATGCTATGTGTAGAAAAGTGCCCCTTTTGGCATAGTCACCCCCCACTTTGAAGCTGACTTGACTGAGAGTTTGCTGGGATCTTTCTAACCAGGCCCCAGCACCAGTGTTCTTTCCCTAAACTGTACCATTATTAACACAATTGCCACACCCCTAGCATACAGCTAACTCCCTTGTAAAAGGTACCAGTGGTGACTAGGGAGGGTCTCTAAGGCTGCAACATGCATTGTGCCACCCGAAGGGACGCCTCACCAGGCACATGCACGCTGCCATTGCAGATTGTGTGTGCTGGTGGGGAGAAAAAGGTGAAGTCGATTTGGCACCCCTTTCAGGGTGCCATTCCCACAAACCACTGCCTGTGGCACAGGTAAGACACCCCTCTAGCAGGCATTGCCGCCCTAAGGAAGGGTGCACTATACCACAGGTGAGGGCATAGCTGCATGACCAATATGCCCCTACAGTGTCTAAGACATTGTAAGCACAGTGTGGCCATATTAAGTACATGGGCTGGGAGGTTGTCATTACGAACTCCACAGCTCCATGATGACTTCACTGAAGACTGGGAAGTTTGGTATTAAACGTCTGAGCACAATAAACCCACACTGATGCCAGTGATGGATTTATTGTAGAATGCCCCCAGAGTGCATCTTAGAGATGGCTCTGTGTTTTAACCAACCCTTTAGTGTAAGACTGACCAGTCTGTGCCAACCTGCCACTAAAAGACAGGTTTCTGATCTCATGGGGTAAGACCATTTGTCCTCTCTGTGGCCAGACCCAGAGCCTGTGAAGCACTTCCCCACTGCGGGATCTGTAACATGTGGCTGTGAGCCTCAAAGGCTCAGGCCTCTTGTTACAGTTCCCCAGGGTACTCCAACTAGTGGAGATACCCGCCCCCCCAGACAAAGCCCCACTTTTGGCGACATGTCCGGTGGGAAAATTAGGTAAAACAGGGAGGAGTGACCAATCCAGCTAGGACCACCCCTGGGTTGTCCAGAGCTGAAACGGCACACTCTTTGCTGAGTCCTCTATCTTGATTTGGAGGACAGGGACCAATCGGGTTAGGAGTGTGTCCCCCTACCCAAAGGGTGTGGGTTCAGGAAGGATGTAGCCACCCTCAAGAACAGTAGCCATTGGCTACTGCCCTAAATTCAGAGGGCCCCTTGACCGCGAGTGAATCGGATGAAGATTCCAGATGCCTAAACATACTGCTGCACCTGCAGCCCCCTGACCTTGGAGAAACTGACCACCGGTCCATCAGCGTTCAGCAGGCAGCCCTCCTCCTTGTCCAGCCTGTAGTTTCCCAGAATCGACCCCCTGGATCTGGCCTGCAGCATCTTTGTGACCCCCAAGTCCCTCCTATTGAAAAGCATTGGTAGCCCGACGCTGTGTTTGCACCCTGCACACGTCGGCCCCTGTGCTGCTGAGGGTGTGTGTTTGGTGCTGAGCTGTGGCCCTCCTGGTGCTCACCAAAACCCCCCAGGTCTGCCCTCTGAAGTCACAGGTACCTGTTAGTAGATCTGTTTCCGAGTAGTGCCCCCAGTCTACATAGGATCCCATTTTAAATCTAACATCAAGTTTGACCTCTGCATCCGGCCGGCCCGTGTTCCTGGTGGTGTATGTTTGGGGTCATCTCGAACCTTGACCAGTGGACATCCTAAGTTCGGGAGACTGGAACTGTAAGTCAAATACTTACCGCTAAACCACACCAACACTTTTCCCCCACTAGCTCTGTGTTGAAAATTGCAGTCAACTTTTTACATTGAAAAGTGTTACTTGCCTGTAAATCGTTTTCTTTGCCAAATCTAAACAAAGTGCTATTGATACATATGTTCAATACTTACTTGCAAATGTACTTGCCCGCAACAAGATCCTTTTGGTTCTAGAAATAAAGTAACAAAATCTATTTTTACAATATAAATACATTGACCTGGAGTTAGTCATTGAGTATGTGCGTCATTTATTGGTTGTGCGTGTCTGCATGCACAAATGCTTTGCACTACCCTCTGATAAGCCTAACTGCTTGACCACTCTACCACAAAGAGATCATTAGTATAATCTACTTTAGCCTCTCTTAAGCCTCTGAAGAACCCCTGGACTCGGTGCACACTATATCTCATTTTGATATATTATATACAGAGCCAGCTTCCTATTCTGTGTCACTGAGGTAATTACAGAGGTCACAGCGCATAAAGGTTTTGTATTCAATCATCCCATGTAATTAAATTTCTTGGCCACAGCATGACAGGACATGCACAGAGGCACAGGGCACAAGGAACAGACAAGGAAGCAATATGATTTGGTTAAAAGCTAAACCATGTGTTCTGTCGCTCACCC
This sequence comes from Pleurodeles waltl, assembly GCF_031143425.1. NCBI lineage: Eukaryota > Metazoa > Chordata > Amphibia > Caudata > Salamandridae > Pleurodeles > Pleurodeles waltl. The sequence continues at coordinate 822,117,137 of NC_090438.1, read as the reverse complement.
GGTCAATTATATGGCCTTTGTCCATGGTGCAAATGACACGGGTTACACCAATGGGCAATGAGTGACATTTCATTTAGCCATTGGACCTTTGTAGAAAGACTTAGGTGGTCATTACAACCCTGGCGGTCGGTGTTAAAGCGGCGGTAAGACCGCCAACAGGCCGGCGGTAAAAAAAATGGAATCACGACCGTGGCGGAAACCGCCAACATAGACAGCCACTTTAACACTCCGACCGCCACGGCGGTACAAACAAACAACGCAGGGGTCACTGCCAACATACAGGCAGAAGACAATGGGGGTCATTCTGACCCTGGCGGTCATGGACCGCCAGGGCCGGGGACAGAGGAAGCACCGCCAACAGGCTGGCGGTGCTTCTGGGGCAATTCTGACCGCGGCGGTAAAGCCGCGGTCAGAAAAGGGAAACCAGCGGTTTCCCGCCGGTTTTCCCCTGCCCCAGGGAATCCTCCACGGCGGCGCTGCAAGCAGCGCCGCCATGGGGATTCCGACCCCCTTCCCGCCAGACTGTTCCTGGCGGTTTACACCGCCAGGAAGAGGCTGGCGGGAATGGGTGTCGTGGGGCCCCTGGGGGCCCCTGCAGTGCCCATGCCACTGGCATTGGCACTGCAGGGGCCCCCTAACAGGGCCCCATTAAGATTTTCAGTGTCTGCAAAGCAGACACTGAAAATCGCGACGGTTGCCACTGCACCCGTCGCACACCAGCAACTCCGTTGGCTCCATTCGGAGCCGGCTTCATCGTTGCTGGGGCTTTCCCGCTGGGCGGGCGGGCGGCCTTATGGCGGTCGCCCGCCCGCCCAGCGGGAAAGTCTGAATGACCGCCGCGGTCATTTGACCGCGGTACGGTCTTTTGGCGGTCTCCGCCCGGCGGGCAGCGCCCGCCGCCCGCCGGGGTCGGAATGATCCCCAATGTACCGTCCACAGTATCACAACCTACCAATCCGCCACCTTTTACGGGGTGGATTCACTGCGAACAAAAACACGGCGGAAATAGGACTTCGAAGGGAAAACGCTCACCTCTACACACCCCACGAGGAACCAGGACGCCATGGAACCAGAGCTTCACATTTTCCCAGCTTTCATCTTCTTGCTCCTCTACCAGGAGCACGAACGCCGGCGGAGAAGACCACGATGAGTACTGCACCTACGACACAGGGGAGGGTGGAGGGAAAAAACAGGGACACACACAAGCAACACGCAACATCCCCACCGCCACCCTCACCCACGACAACACACACACTAATACATATTGAAACATCACAGTTACACCTCCCAACCCCCCTCGAAGAATGCAAGGACAAAATGAAATGAGTGTAACCATTGTAATCTATTAAAATCAAGTACGGAAAAAAATATATATACGCTATTAACAAATATATACACCAAGAATAGAAGTCCAGGTATTGCTCCATTTAAGTCCGTGGAACACTGGGCCCACATTGCATGGGGGAGGCACACACAAGGTACCCGAACATGACGGAGAGAACACTGCAGGGGCATCAGATAGAAATAAAACAGGCACCTAAGGGGGAAGTGAAAGGGGGGGCACCTCAGCCAGATGAGTGCACAATGCCAAATCCACAAGGGGGCTCCATGCCCATTGATGTATCCTGGGGAGTGCAAAGCCACAGTCTCTCAAGTCTCTACAGTGGGTGGGTTGCCCACTGTTCAATCCTGGGGAGTGCAAAGCCACAGTCTCTCAAGTCTCTACAGTGGGTGGGTTGCCCACTGTTCAATCCTGGGGAGTGCAAAGCCACAGTCTCTCAAGTGGATAACAGTCTCCACTGGTTCTGGAGGGGGCTTGGTGCCCAGAGTGCTTCATCCTGCCAAGGACAGAGGTAGTGGATGTAAATCTCCACTGGTTCTGGAGGGAGCTTTTTGCCCAGTGTGCTTCATCCTGCCAAGGACAGAGGTAGTGAATGTGATACTCCACTGGTTCTGGAGGGGGCTTTGTGCCCAGAGTGCTTCATCCTGCCAAGGACAGAGGTAGTGGATGTAAATCTCCACTGGTTCTGGAGGGAGCTTTTTGCCCAGTGTGCTTCATCCTGCCAAGGACAGAGGTAGTGAATGTGATACTCCACTGGTTCTGGAGGGGGCTTTGTGCCCAGAGTGCTTCATCCTGCCAAGGACAGAGGTAGTGGATGTGATATTCCACTGGTTCTGGAGGGGGCCTGGTGCCCAGAGTGCTTCATCCTGCCAAAGACAGAGGTAGTGGATGTCAATCTCCACTGGTACTGGAGGGGGCTTGGTGCCCAGAGTGCTTCATCCTGCCAAGGTCAGAGGTGGTGGATGCAAATCTCCACTGGTTCTGGAGGGGGCTTTGTGCCCAGAGTGCTTCATCCTTCCAAGGACAGAGGTAGTGGATGTGATACTCCACCGGTTCTGGAGGGGGCTTTGTGCCCAGAGTGCTTCATCCTGCCAAGGACAGAGGTAGTGGATGTGATACTCCACTGGTTCTGGAGGGGGCTTTGTGCCCAGAGTGCTTCATCCTGCCAAGGACAGAGGTAGTGGATGTAAATCTCCACTGGTTCTGGAGGGGGCTTGGTGCCCAGAGTGCTTCATCCTGCCAATGACAGAGGTAGTGGATGTAAATCTCCACTGGTTCTGGAGGGGGCTTTGTGCCCAGAGTGCTTCATCCTGCTCGTGGCAGACTCAGTAGCGTCAGTGCTCTTGGCGCTCATGGGCCAGCAGTGCTTGTGCCGGCGGTGTCCATTGCAGCAGTGCTTGTGGCAGCAGTGTCCTTGGCAGCGGTGCTTGTGGCGGCGGTGCGGTGTCCATTGCAGAGGTGCTTGTGGCGGTGGTGTCCATTGCATCAGTGCTTGTGGCGGCGGTGTGCTTGGCAGCGCTGGTGGTCCTGTCTGGAACTGCGGGGCTGGTGGTGGCGGTCCTGTCTGGGCCAGCGGGGCTGGTGCTGGCGGTCCTGTCTGGGCTAGCGGGGCTGGTGCTGGCGGTCCTGTCTGGGCCTGCGGGGCTGGTGCTGGCGGTCCTGCCTGGGCCTGCGGGGCTGGTGCTGGCGGTCCTGTCTGGGCCTGCGGGGCTGATGGGGGTCGCCTCCTGGGCAGCGGGGCTGGTGCTGGTGGTCACCTCCTGGGCAGCGGGGCTGATGGCGGTCGCCTCCTGGGCAGCGGGGCTGATGGCAGTCGCCTCCTGGGCAGCGGGGCTGGTGCTGACGGTCACCTCCCGGGCAGGGGGGCTGATGGCGGTCACCTCCTGGGCAGCGGGGCTGATGGCGGTCGCCTCCTGGGCAGCAGGGCTGGTGCTGGCGGTCGCCTTCTGGGAAGTGGGGCTGATGGCGGTCGCCTCCTGGGCAGCGGGGCTGATGGCGGTCGCCTCCTGGGCAGCGGGGCAGATGGCGGTCTTCTCCGCTGTGCCGATCTTACCAGGCTTGCCAGGTTTCTTGTGCCCCTTCCCTACCTTGGAAGGTGTCGCAGCTGACTCCACACTCCCACCTGTACCCCTGGGAGCGGCTTTGGTGGCTGGTGTCTTCCCCCTCTCCCGCCGGGCACTGCCCAACTTTTGATGCTTGACAGGTGGGGGACTGTCCGTGCTGTGGCTCCTTGACACACTCGCTGCCCTGCTGCCTGGTGCACTCCAGAATCCGGTGACTACTGGCACCACTGATCCCGCCGATGTCGTGGCTGAGGTGCTAGGTTGGGACCTGGAGAGTCGGGCCCTAGTGGACTGACGGGGTGGGGGAGGTGAGCGAAAGAGGTCAAGGGTGGACAGGAAAGGTTTCTTAGGAACACTGGGACAGGTAGCTGGATGGGGTTTGGGAGTGGAGGAAGAGGTTGTGGTTGTAGGAGGTGTACGTTTAGTGACTTTGGGTGAAGATGCATGTGCTGGAGGCTGTCGTGAGGTGGATGGCTGTTGGGTGGGTGTGTGCCTGCATTTGTGTACCTTGGGAGGTGGCGTCACAGACACACTGGGAGAGGACACAGGGGATGTGTGAATTGTAGTGGGGGTGGTGACTGCACGTGAGCGGGTGTGGTGGTGATAGAAGTAGTGGCTGTAGATGTAGTGCATGCAGGTGTGAGTGGAGACGAGACTAGGAGGGAGAAGGAAGACGAGGAGGACGGGGACACAGTGGAGGCAGTGGATGTTTTTATGTCTGCATGTATGTGATGTTTGCATGAGTGCCTGTGGGATGTGTGGTGCTTATGTTTGCATGAGCTTCCTTTGTGTGTTGGGGTGTGTGCATGCTGGTCAGATGGTGTGCTTGGGGTAGGCTGAGGTACAGGGGTGTGGGTCTGCGTAGAGGAAGTTGGAGGGGGAGGCTAGAGACATGGACAATGGCTGTCATCAGTGCTGAGGCCAGAGTCTAAAAAGCTTGCTGAAGGGCTGCCTGACCAGAATGAATGCCCTCCAGGAATTAATTTGTCTGTTGCAACTGCCTCTCTACACCCTGGATGGCATTCAAAATGGTAGACTGCCCAACAGTGAGGAACCTGAGGAGGTCAATGGCCTCCTCACTGAGGGCAGCAAGGGCGACTGGGGCAGGGCCTGAGGTGCCTGGGGTGAAGGTGATGCCCACCCTCCTGGGTGAGCGGGCACGGGGCAAAGGCCGAGGGGCTGCTGGGGGGGCAGTGCTGGAGGGGAGGTGGCGGCTATACCTGTAGATGGGGAGGGCACAGATGGGCCCGCCACCACAAGGGAGCTCCCATCAGAGGAGGAGTCCGTATCACTGATCTCAGGTCCTGTCCCCGCCGTGGAGCTCCCCTCGCCCTCCGTCCCATTGGTGAAATCCGACTCCGTAGTGTCGCCCTCCAGGGCTATGTGGGATGCAGCTCCCTCCTGCTCCGGTGCCACAGCTCCTCCGCCTGATGATGCTAATGCACACAAGAACAGGGAGAACACAAAAAGGGGGGGACGACAGAAGAAAGACATGTTGAGTGCATGCATTACCGCTACCGTTGGCGGACACGACAGACACAGAAGCCCCCTGCACTACGCCGTGCACTTGAGGTCCACTATTCAATCCCTGGGACATGGCCTACAAGGCTATGGCCGACATCTGTACACATGGATGTACCCAGGTGGGGTGGGGTGCCACAGGGCCTGCCTGAAAAAGGAGACCTAACTAGCACAATCGCCCTGGCCTAGGGGAACCCACAGCCCAATTCCCACACCCAGACACCTCCACTGCGCACTGAATCAGCAGAATGAGAGTGTACTCACCCCCTTGTTGCTGCTGTGATACCCTCAAGAGCCCATCCAACTCCGGGTTCGCCACCGCCAGGATCCTGAACATCAGGGGGGGTCATGGTGCGACGGGCGCCCCTCTCACATTGGGAGGCCATCCCCAGCTGGGCCTCCGCCGTCTTCTTGCTCCAGCGGCGAATATCCTCCCATCTCTTACGGCAGTGGGTGCTCCGTCTGTGATAGACCCCCAGGGTCCGGACGTCCTTGGCGATGGCACGCCAAATATCCTTCTTCTGGTGGGCGCTGACCTACAGGAATTGTACAGGGGAAAAAGAGAAGGTATTTCCAACTGCACCGTCACAGTCATTGGCCCGCATCCCTACCCTTGCCATGTGGCACATGCACTCATCATCGTTTCATGCACGCCTCATTCTCCCCCCCTCTATCTTTCATCCACCCCACTCCACACAGGCATAGCCCATACAGTAGGCTCCCAGTGTACTTACCTGTTTGTCTGGAGGACCGTAGAGTAGCGTGTACTGGTGGAGGACCCCATCCACGAGTTTCTCCAACTCCCCCGATGTGAAGGCAGGGGCCCTTTCCCCAGAAGCACAAGCCATTGTCTCTTCCAGACTTAGGTCACAGCAGCACTTGCAGTGTAGGTCCTCTCCTGTCGAAGATCAGGTATCGAGTGATTGAACAGATAGAAAATGGCGGTCACGTCCGCGGCGGTGCATACAGTCACCGCCGGTGTACATCGTCATTGGCTCCTGGGACCCATAGGGTCCAATGTTAACCAATGCAGAATTGCGCTGCGGTCTTCGACTGCCTACCGCGACGGTGTACAACGCCTGCGCAGTTACCTCACATCCCATTGTCCCACTTTACAGGTCAGGCAGCCACCATTTCAGGGGCCCACATGGCTCTATTTTTAACTACGTCACACATAACTAGACCTTGCCTCAAACACTCATACATGCTTATTTCGGATTATGAATCATGTTCTGTGTAAGCTGTGTGTACGTACCTCTGAATTAGTTGACTCTGTGCTCACTGTTGTTCTTCATAGGCACTGTCCGCTGGGACATGTGAGGAGATGGCGGCATCCTCCAGTGTACAGTTCGGTGGTGGACCTGTCGACAATGGAGGAAAGACATGTAATCATCACATACAGGCTAGATCGTGCCACAATCCTGGAACTGTGTGCCCAGTTGGAGCCAGACCTGATGTCAGCTATCCGCCATCCCACAGAAATCACCCCTCAAGTGCAGGTGCTGTCAGTACTCCATTTCCTTGCAAGTGGGTCATTTCAAACAACAGTGGCCATAGCATCAGCGATGTCCCAGCCTGTGTTTTCCAACGTGTTGTCCAGAGTGTTGTCTGCCCTGCTGAAACACATGCGGAGCTACATCGTTTTCCCTCAGGTGGAGGATTTGCCTACAGTGAAAGGTGGCTTCTATGCCCTGGGACATATCCCCAACATCATAGGTGCCATTGAGGGGACACATGTGGCCTTGGTCCCCCCCCTGCAGGAGTGAACAGGTGTACAGAAACCGGAAGAGTTATCATTCGATGAATGTGCAGATGGTGTGTTTGGCCGACCAGTACATCTCCCATGTGAATGCCAAATTCCCTGGCTCAGTGCATGACGCTTACATCCTGCGGAATAGCAGCATCCCTTATGTGATGGGGCAACTCCAGAGGCACCGGGTGTGGCTATTAGTTGAGCACATGGAACCAAATCAGTGGGAATAGTTGTCTTGGTCTGGGGTTGTCCCTACAGGTTAGTGTGTGTCTAACAGTTGTCCCTCGCCTTTTTCAGGTGACTCCGGTTACCCCAACCTGTCATGGCTACTGACCCCAGTGAGGAATCCCAGGACAAGGGCAGAGGAACGCTACAATGAGGCCCATGGATGAACTCTGAGGATTATAGAGCGGACCTTCGGCCTCCTGAAGGCCAGATTCAGGGGCAACCATATGACAGGTGGTTCCCTATTCTACTCACCAAAGAAGGTGTGCCAGATCATCGTGGCCTGCTGTATGCTTCACAACTTAGCTTTGCGACGACCGGTGCCTTTTCTGCAGGAGGATGGTCCAGATGGAGGTGTTGTGGCTGCTGTGGAACCTGTGGAAAGTGAAGACGAGGAAGCAGAAGAAAAGGACATCGACAACGGGAACTCGGCTATCCTGCAATACTTCCAGTGAGACACAGTCTCTACTGTCTGTCCTTTTCACCCAGTGTATGTTCACTGAGTTTTCACTTTCCCTTACGATTTCACAGATATGGGTCCCACTGTGTGACATCTGCTTTGTTTCCTCATGGACTAGAGCTGTGTGACATAGGTATGTTGACATTACAATTGTAAGAGCATTTTGTCACTGTAATTGCTAATACACCAATACAAGGGTGTTTATTTAAGTGCTCAATATTGGAGGGTGCTGTAAAATGGGGAGGGGTGATGGTGGAGGAATGTCCATGGCAGAGTCCAGTCTATCAATCTCACAGGTGCATTGTCCAAAGGGGCATAGGAAGTGGAGCTGGGGCAGTTTGAGGATGGACAGGGTGACAAGGTGGGACAAAAGGATGACATTCAGGGCGGTCTCATTTCTTGGCAGGGGTCTTGGCATCGTTCTCTGTCTTTGTCCTGGATCTCAGGGACCGTTTGCGGGGTGGTTCTCCATCTGCAGGGGGTGGGGCGCTCCTGTCCACTAGCACCAGTGGAGGTGGTGGGCAGTTCATCGTCCAGGCTAGTGTCAGGGGCCCCTTGTTGTGCCACAGTGTCCCTCCTGGTGTTGAGGACTTCCTTCAGCACCCCTACGATGGTGCCCAGGGTGGAGTTGATGGATCTGAGTTCCTCCCTGAAGCCCAAATACTGTTCCTCCTGCAGCCGCTGGGTCTCCTGAAACTTGGCCAGTACCGTTGCCATCGTCTCCTGGGAATGATGGTAGGCTCCCATGATGTTGGAGAGGGCCTCGTGGAGAGTGGGTTCCCTGGGCCTGTCCTCCCCTTGTCGCACAGCAGCCCTCCCAGTTCCCCTGTTTCCCTGGGCCTCTGCCCCCTGAACGGTGTGCCCACTGCCACTGCCCCCAGGTCCCTGTTGTTGTTGGGGTGGTGGGTTAACCTGGGTTCCCTGTAGTGGTGGACACACTGCTGATTGACGTGTCGTGGGGACAGAGGTATGGGCCCGCTGGGTGGGTGCTGTGCTGGTGTTTCCAGAGGGGGGAAGCTCTGTGGTGGCCTGTGACTGTGTGAGGGGAACCGACTGTCCCGAGGTCCCAGATGGGCCGGGCTGGTCATCTAGATCCAGTTGAACAGAGCTGCTGTCATCACTGTGGGTCTCTTCTGTTGGTGGTGTGGACATGTGTGGACCCTCCTGTGCGGTGACGTTGGGTAGGGGTCCTGCAGGGGTGTAAAAGCATGATTAATGCATCTGTGTGTACCATGGTGTGCAATGGGTGGGTGACCGTGTACCCCAGTGCTTGCATTCCTGTGTGGGATCACCTCTCCAGGCACAGCTTTACAGCTTTGGACTGGTAACATACCATCCAAGTCAATCTGGAATTTATAAAAATAACCCCTTACACATGTTTCACTGTAATCACAGTGCATCAGAGAGGTATAGCTTTATCCAGGGAGCACCCACTATAAGTCAAGATAATGGGCCTGATTTGCATCTTGATGCGATTACTGCCAATCTGTTGTGGCAGCAGATCCGAGTACGCCTCAGGTAGATGGTGTTCTGACCTCCGTATTTAGATGTATTGTAGCTGAGCTACTGAACGCCATGGCAGAGCACTCTTCTTAGCCGTCAGGCCCATAGGTTCCTGACGACCATATTTAGATGTTACAGTCCTGCAGGCATTGTACTGGTGGCGGATTGCTGATGGAGGGAGGCTGTTGCAGGACCCAGTGGACATTATACAATGGTAGTGGCTACAGAAGAGGGGTAAGTTACACAAGCACACACACACACACACACACTGTACCTCAGACTTGCACTACTTAGCCATATGTGTCCCCCTGGACTAAACACTACACAACATGCCACATACACACTATTATCCATTACGATTCCACCACGACACAACACATATATCCACACAAATGCACACACAAAGGGACAACTACACATATCACGACAACGACCACCACAAAACAACAAAATTTACCTGAATGTTACACACACCAACACAATACATATCAAACATACACACGTCAGACCTATAGGCAAGTGGCACACATACTGACACAACCACATCACCCACTCCAGCTCCCTCCACCTCAAACAGCCAATCCAATCTGACCCACATATAGACAACTGGAAGTGCATTACAGGTATAGGTCCACTCGCATTATGAACACATAGACAGAGCTGACAGAGTGTGATTGTAATGTAACCATGGTGCCAGCATTCATTTGGCAATGAATACCAACACCAAAATGACATTTGTGTATGTGTGCAATATGTGTCATGTACCACTGTGTCCCCACCCTTGTCCAACACATTTGTGTTCCCAACATATGCATGTCAGAGTCATTTAAAAAAAAAATACTGTGACATATATTTGACTGCAGTGGTCCTGGGTTCATGTGCCGTGACCACACAACATAGATTGGCCAAGAAGATTCCCTACCTTTGAGTTTGACAACTGGAGGGTTGTGTTTTCCCCGTGGTCCAGTGGCAGCAGAGCCGGAAGGTCTTGTCCAGTCGTGTCCATTCAAAAACGGAAGTGTAATTGGGAAAAAAGGTAGTTTTTTACCTCATTTCCCCCCCGATCCACCAACTCAGGTGCAGTGGTAGCCCCCCCACAGTTGGCTTGGCAGGAAGGCACATCGAAATCTGCTCAGTGGGAAGGGTGGCTTGAGTCCCACCGCCAGCCGCTTTCTCTTATGGCCCCGTCAACGTGGTTGGGAAGTTCTGACTGAGCCGGTGGGACTCGGCTGGGTTATCTGCTATGGGAGCGCCAACATCTTAATCAGGCAGGCAGACCACCTAGTAGTTAGACGGGTTTTCCATAGAAAAATCGACGGCGGGACCGTTAGTGACAAAACCTAAATCAGGCCCAATATCTTCAGGCTTACAGAGCAGCGTAAATTATACAAATAAGGAAGCAGGGAACTCTGGGTACTTCCCAAAGTTAGGTGAAGAGTAGATCCCTTAAAGTGAGCACCCAGCAACACCACCAACACTCTGAATCTGCTCACTTCCAAGGTCTGTTTTTCTAGCACAGTTGTTAAGCATAGGATTAGCACAGGGCTATCCATGCCAAGCTAGAAAGTGACAAAGCCTTTTGCCATTTTTTTATCAGTTCCTCAGATCCGCAGGGGATCTGTGGATCTGAGGCACCGATACGACAAATGGCGGACTTATGCCTTTTTAAAAATAATCTCACGATGGTAGGCCGGACCCGGGATTGCCTGTATTTTATTTTTTTAGAGGAGAGAGCTTGTGGTCCTCCTCCATGAGCCTCTTGAAGGCTCTCGGGATCTCATTCCCAGGGTCCGGGAAATTTTATATGGGAAGGGGGGCATGCTTCCATAGTCCCTGAGTGTTTCTGGACCCCTTCCTCTGGACTGAAATTTTTTTATATTATAAAATGACCTAGGAGACCTACTGTGTTTTTTAATATCTCTGGGGGCTTCTGCGTTCCCACCAGTCCTCCACAACAGCAAAGAAAAATGGTTGGTGGTCCCCTTGTCTTTTCTAGGGACACCACCAGGATAGAAAAAATAATATTAAAAGGCCCTTCTAGGGCATTTTGGGTGCTTTATGCCAGAGTAGTGAATAATAAATGAGTGGCTTCTGCCAACTTATTTATTATTCTTTTTTTAAAACATTTTAAAAACCCCAGTCCCACCCACACTTTTTAAATTTATTTGCAAAAGGAGGGGGGCCCCAGGGACCTCATGGCACCTGCCAGCTCTCTAGCTGCCTCTGTGGCAGGAGCCAGATATTTTGTATTATATGTTCAAGAGGGAACCCCAATTTCCACCCCAGGCACCCTCAACATGTTTGGCGGGAGCTGCCAGGGTACCCCAGGGCTCCCACAGTGCCACTGTGGAGCTGGCATTTTTAAACATATTTTTAAGTGGATGCCATTGTGCCTACTTGGAGCATTCATGAGTTCCTGAAGAGTTTGGGGGCACGGAGAGCTCAAACAGCCCATTAGCCCCTGTCGGCTCCTCAGCCAGCATCCACTGTGGCTGGGTCAGTATCTTTGCTTCCACTCAAGCGGGAGGAGCAATTTGTTGTGGCTGCTTAAGAATGTTGGGCACAGTCTAGAATCTGTGTCATGGAGATTCTGATGGAGTGGTCTCGAGAGAGTCTAAGAGAGAGAGATACTGGACGGTTGAAGGAAGGGGAGCTTACGCTGCTGTTGGGTTGGTGGTTTCTGAATAAAGCTCTTTACACTAAATTACCATGTCAGAGTATAACACTGGCGACGAGGTGACCACCAACCCAGAACCCACGGACTTTCCTACTCTGCTCTTCTGTCGTTACGCCATCCCCCATGGGTTTGCTGCGCTTTTCCTACCTGCTCGGATGAAGGTGCCTGTTTCCTGGTTGTAAGGAGGGTCTTCTCTGTGTTGACGGCAGAGTGAGCGTCTCCGGCGGCCTCCATCGAGTCTTCCCTGTGTCAGCGGCAGTGTAAGCGTTTTCCGCGGTCTCCACTTGGTGGGTGTGAACACACGGTCCAGGAACATTTCCTATCTGTTCTGAACAGTGGATTTGTTTTCGTTCTCCTTTTGTTTTTTTTCCTTTCTCATTTTCTAGCGGATACAGTTTTTAGACCAGTGCGGGCCTCTAACGGACCTGGCGCGCTCGAGGGTGCACGCGCATTTGTTGCTACAGGAGCCTAGCAACGCGGCCCTGGCAACGGGAAGCATACGAAAGGCCTAATAACGCAAGCCTGCATTGCGTGCGCAGCCATAGCAACGCTGCCTTGCAATGCGCTTGCGTTTCAATCGTCCAAGCCAGATACATATATATTATTTTGTTGTGCAGTGTTACATTGTTTAAAGAGACTTTCTTCTACATTGGACTTAAGACTTATAACTGCAAGTTACCTTATTGTATACACATTATGGCTACTCCTACAATGTCTCAGCCTCCTCCTTTTCTAACGGATAAAGGCGACCCGATTCTTCCGTGGAAGCGTTGGAAGAATCTTTTTGATTCCTATTTAATAGCGATAGGAGGGGAAAAGTTCTCTCCTGCAAGGAAACAAGCAGTCTTGTTGCACAATTTAGGAATTGAAGGCATGAATATCTATGATAGTCTTGAGACCTTGTCTTTTGGAGGGGCAGAAGGCGAACCCAGAGACTGCTATGAGATGTCTGTGGCCATTTTAGCAGCACACTTTGAATTCAAACTCAATGTTGTTCTTGAGAGACACAAGTTTTTTGCACGCTCACAAGGGAAGTCTGAAAGTGTGGGTAATTACGTTGCTGTTTTGCGCACGTTAGCACGCACTTGTGATTTTGGTGACATCACGGATTCTTTGATCCGTGACCAACTCGTCCGATGTACTAACAACAAGAGAGTTCAAGAGAAGCTACTGACGAAAAACCCAGACTTCAGAGAGGCCATTGCAATTGTTGAAGGGATGGAGAGCACCAATAGTTGGATTAAGGAGATGAATGGAGAGAACGATTTGTGCATGGTTCAAGCACTGCATCTTCGGGAGGAAGTCTTGAAGGTTAGCAGTGACAGTGACAGTAAAACCCCAGGATTTACCCAAGAGAGGAAGAGAGAGCCTAGACTTCAACGTTGTTTCCGTTGTGGTAATACAGGACACACTGCGAACAGTCCTAATTGTTTCGCACGGAATTCTCAGTGCAGGAAGTGTGGAAAGAAAGGGCACTATGCTAGAGTCTGCAATAGTGACAAGAACAATATAGATGCTGTCACTGAGAATGTTAACAAGATGATCCTATGCATTGATTCGGATTCCGGCAACATTGTGAATGATTCTGGAATGGTAGATGTAGGACCTGTAACCATGCCTGAGTGTCCTATTAAGCTTGATGGGAAAATGGTGACAGTATTAGCTGACTCGGGTTCTCCTTATACTATGGTGGGTGACAAGAATTACCGGGCAATTTTTGGGGAGGATTTCTATTCGTTAACAGCACCTGATATCAACCCTGTCAGTTATGGGGGGTCTAAAATAGAAGTGATTGGCTATAAGATCATGCGTATTCAATTCCAAAGTAAGGCCACTGTAGGAAAGGTTTATGTAGCAAAACGTGGGAACAATCTACTAGGATGGCGTCACCAACGTGATATGGGGATTAAATTGGACCCCAATGCCAAGAGTCAGGTTATGGTAGTGAATGATAGCAACTTGGATCTTAATATTCTGAAGGATTTCCCTACTGTGTTCAGAGAAGAACTAGGTTGTCTGTCCAATTTTGAACACAGAATTATTCTTAAGAAGAATGCCACTCCTTCTGTGCATAAAGTGAGGAGAGTTCCAAAATTAATGTTAGAACCTCTCAAAGTGGAGCTTAACAAGCTTTTGGATACTGGTGTGATTGAGGAGATAGAGTCCTCTGAATGGTTGGCTCCCATTGTTCTAGCACCGAAGGACAATGGGAGACGAATTCGCATGTGTGTGGACCTCAGAGACCTTAATAAGCATATTTGGGTTGATCGCCAACCCCTGCCCAATATTTCTGAGGAATTGTCTGGGCTGGGTGGTTCAAAAGTATTTAGTGTACTAGATTTGTCGTCAGCATATCACCAGGTTGTTTTACACCCAGACTCTAGACACCTCACGTCATTTGTAACACCGCTAGGAGCTTATCAATTTCGTAGAATGCCTTTCGGGCTGGCCTCCGCTGCTGCCTGTTTCCAACGCATTATGAGGAAAGTTTTGGAGGGGGTTTTGGGAGTCCTATTCTTTCAAGACGACATTTTGGTTCATGGCAAAACGTTAGAGGAACATGACGGAATCATTAGAGTATTGTGTGGACTGGCTGGTTCTGGCCTCACGGTTAAGAAGGAAAAGTGCAAGTTTAGAGTTTCTTCTGTAACCTACCTTGGTCATACTATTTCCAGTTTAGGGATTAAACCCAAGTTTGAGTTGGTTGATTCTATTGTCAGCGCCCCTGAACCCAAAAACAAGGAGGGTGTGAGATCCTTTTTAGGGCTGGCAGAGTATTATTCTAAATTTGTTGCCAATTTTTCGAGCGTGACCCAACCCTTGAGATCCCTGTTGAAAAAGGGAAACGAATTTGCATGGACTGGTGACTGTGCAGCTGCCTTCACCTTTGTGAAAGACTGCATTGGGAAAATGCCCACCTTAGGCCATTTCGACACACACGCTAAAACCTTTTTGTACACTGATGCCAGTGTAACTGGACTGGGGGCGGTGTTAATCCAAAGAGTAAGTCAAGAGGAGAAAGTCATTGCCTTTGCTTCCCGTTCTCTGAAGGGGTCAGAACAACAGTATTCCGTTATTGAGAGGGAGGCTCTTGCGTGCTCATGGGCAGTCAAGCATTTCAGATTCTATCTGTGGGGATTACCCTTTGTTGTGAGAACTGATCACAGACCCCTCGTACAAATTTTATCTTCAAAGAAAAGTGAGGGATTGACACCTAGAATAAAGAGGTGGGTTGAAGGGTTAATGGAGTATAATTTTTCTGTTGAGTATGTGCCCGGGCCGAAGAATACGGTAGCAGATTTCTTGTCTAGAAGTTCGATTGATAGTTATGACGAAAGCGAGGATGAGAGTGTCATTAGCTGGGTGAATGAGTTGGCTATAAATGAAGATGAGTGGAAGACTGCTGTGGATCAAGATTCCATTAGACATGAACTTGCTGGTTTCATTGTAAGAGGGTGGCCGGACTATAAGGACATTCCTGAACCTTTGAAGAGTTACTGGAACATTAGGGATGAACTGTCTTTAAGTGGTCGCGAGGTATTAAGGGGTACCAAATGTATACCTCCCATTGGTTTAAGAAGTAAAATCATCAATTTGGCTCACGAGGGTCATTTGGGCAGGAATCTCACCAAATCAAGGTTGAGATCGATATATTGGGGGCCAGGGTTGGATCGTGAGGTCGAAGCGACAGTTAAAGATTGTGTGACATGTGCACGAAATGACAAGAGTAAAGTGGTATCGAAACCCCCACTTTCCCCGGTTGCTGTGCCTGAAAGGCCCTGGGTGAAGCTAGGTCTAGATTTTATGGGCCCTTTCCATCTTTTCCCTGCTAGTGAACGGTATGTCATTCTCATGGTGGACTATACTTCAAGATGGGTAGTGACCAAGTGTGTTAACTCCATAGATACCAGGACGGTGATTGAGTTTCTAATGGAGGAATTCTCACGAGAGGGTGTACCCAGCCATTTGGTTACAGATAACGGGGTACAGTTGACATCCGTGGAGATGAAGTCCTTCTTGGACTCTTTAGCTATTGTGCATTTGAGAACTGCCTTGTACTTACCCCAGGCCAATGGTCTTGCAGAACGTATGAACAGGATGGTGAAGTACTGTGTCCAGGAAGCAGTTGAGACTCGGGTTCCTCTTGGGAGTCTCCTGAGAGACCAATGGTGGGCATATCGTAGTACTCCCAATAGCGTTACTGGAATCGCCCCTTTTGAGTACATGAGGGGAAGGTTGGGCTGTAACAAGATGTTCCCAGCGTAGTTCAGAGATAAGTTGGGATCATGTGTTTCTGAGAAACTTGACCATGAGAAACTTGGTAAAGCGTCCATGCGTAGGAGCAATCATCAACAAAAGTACAAATTGCGGTATGATTCCAAATCTTGTGTGTCCGATGTTGCATGGAAGGTTGATGACTTGGTATGGCTGAAAGACCCTAATTACAAAACAAAAGGGAGGTCAAGTTTCAAAGGTCCTTTCCGTATTAAGGAGGTGAGGAAAAATGTGGTTGTGCTGGATAATAGTCTTGTGTGGAGTATGTCCAGAATTGCAAAATGGAACTGTCCCAGGATTGATTCCGATAATCTGGCTAACCGAGGAGCAAACCACACCGCAAGGGATGAGTCCAAGGTAACACCATGCAAGACAACTCCTTTCAGACTCCGTTCTAAACCATTGTGGGGGAAGGACTATGGGGGTTATTCTAACTTTGGAGGAGTGTTAATCCGTCCCAAAAGTGACGGTAAAGTGACGGATATACCACCAGCCGTATTACGAGTTCCATAGGATATAATGGACTCGTAATACGGCTGGTGGTAAATCCGTCACTTTTCCGTCACTTTTGGGACGGATTAACACCTCCTCCAAAGTTAGAATAACCCCCTATGTTTCTTGAATTCTGACGTTTCTTTTTCTGCATACTTCTGTGCAATTTAGATTTCTGTATTACCATGTCAATTTCTGCCATTATATTGTCATATTGTTGCTTATTTGTTTTTATCCACACACATATGTATATATATTTTCTCTTTTTTTTTTTTTTTTTATCCTTATGTATTTCTTCTCTAGTGTAATAAGGGGGATGTGTTGTGGCTGCTTAAGAATGTTGGGCACAGTCTAGAATATGTGTCATGGAGATTCTGATGGAGTGGTCTCGAGAGAGTCTAGGAGAGAGAGATACTGGACGGTTGAAGGAAGGGGAGCTTACGCTGCTGTTGGGTTGGTGGTTTCTGAATAAAGCTCTTTACACTAAATTACCGTGTCAGAGCATAACACAATTGTTTCTGTTCCTGTCTAGTCAGGAGAAAAGTTATGTTCCCTGTCCGGGAGAGTGCATGATGGGCTCCCCTGGACACTGCTTACATCAGGCCCCATGGTATGGAGTCTCAGAGGCAGAGGACTGGCTCGGGGAGGGAGGGCGCACACCATTTATGCCAACTGCCCTCTCCATTTCCCCACAATATTTTTACAATGATTAGGTCCATGTGCATTTTGTTAGACCATAGCACATTATCACATAATCTGATTACAATATCCATGAGGTGCACTATAATTATACATTCCATCCTGGGCAAAAAACTCATGTAGAAACCCAACGTATTTCCACTCATAAATCATGAAGAACGTATTTCCTTATCAATTCCAAATAGGAATCGTTGATCAGTATTTTTTGTTGGTTCTGGGGAACATTTTTCTCTATAAATATATATATATATATATATATATATATATATATATATATATATATATAGCACGTCAGTGTTCAGTAGGCATGTTACAGTGTCCAGGAGATTCATTATAAACATGTATGCCTTCTCATGCAAGACCTCATGTGTAGAGGGAACTTATTCACAAAGCAAAGATGGAGGGTCCTAGATCCATGGCACCTGTTTTCTTAACACTCTCACCACAATTATTATACATGTTTCTGATCTGCAGGACTTCATGGATAACTCATTTTATCAATTTCCAGACAGAAAAATCATTAACCAATAGTTCAAAAGTGGTCCTGGGGGACAAGGTTTTATAAAAATGTACATGCAGATTGGCATCCTGATTGTGGCCCTTGATGTTTCACTTCCTAACAACAATATAATTTTGGAGTCTTCTTAGGGTCCCTTCCCTACAGCTGCCATGTTGATTCTTCATGATACATTTGATACCGTAGAAAACTAAGGCCCATATTTATGAAACGTGGCGCTGCACCTAGTGCAGCACCACTTTTCTTGCGCCCCTTAACGCCACCATGTGTGCACCGTATTTAAAATACAGTCCACCATGGCGGTAGTCAGGGGGACTAGCATCATAATCTTTTACACTAGTCTGGCACTTTGCTGGACTAGTGTCAAAAATGTTGATGATAATCCTGCAAAGCACCCAGAGGCCTATTGAACACAATGGGAGCCTCTTTTTAACACCTGCTCTTAGCAGGCATTAAAAAGTGCCCATAAGAATGGCACAAAGTAATCTCATAGATTCCTTTGCACCATTTTTACGCCGGAATGCTTAACTTCCTCACATTATGACTGGCGCAGGCATAATGTGGCACAACAGGTTACAAAATGGCCCAATGCTTGCATTGCGCCACTTTGTAAATATGGTGTGCTGTTTTTGCCCTTGCAACACCACATTAGCATCAAAACAATGACACTAATGTGGCGTTTCAATGGTGGTAGGCTACCATAAAAATCTGTGCCTAAATTGCTAATACTTCTCTCATGATGTTCCCAGCATCAGCAATGTTTGGAAACAGGATAACGTATGCCTTTATTTTTTACACCTCTTAAATGCTGCAGAACCTGGCACATCAGCTTGCTTGTTGTGCTACCCATATACTGTTTGCAGCATTCTCATTCCAGCACATATGCTTATATAATCAGTATGACGTGATCTGTTCTGTGATATTTTTCTTTATTCCATCAATCAATCAGTCATTTGATCTGTAAAGCGCAGCTTATCACCCTGGTGGGCATCCAGGCGCTGTGGGTTGTCACTCCAAATTAGTAGCTACTCCTCAAAGAGATTGCTCCTGAAGACGAGGAGGGTGTGCGTGGTGCACAGGTGGGGGGCGTTCCAGATCTTGGCAGCAAGGTAAGAGAAGGAGCACCATGCAGGGGGGTGTTCCCCCATTAGGGGGGTGTTCCCTTGTTAGGGGTGCTGAAAAAATGGCACAAAGAAATCTAAAAGATTTTTTTGTGCCATTTTTTGTGGCCTTTTTAACTCCTGGTCAAAGCAGGAATTAAAAGGGGGAACACCATTATTTATAATAGTCTTGATGTGTTATGTGGAAAATTTGGCACTAACCCTGAAGAGTACATCAATAGCATAAAAAATGTTGAGCTATTGCCCCTACCCTGCGCCATGGTGCGCCGTATTTTAAATGTGCATGGTGACGTAGCGGGGTGCTAAGGGGCACAAGCAAAATGGGGGTGCACTTGGTGCAGCACCACTTTTCTCAAATCTGCCCCTTGATTTTTATCACTGGCTGTAAAGATAGGGTCCAGGATGTGTCCTGCGGCATGTATTGGGCTGGTGACTAGTTGTTTGAGTCTGATGTTGCTTAGGTTGTCCAGAAGGTTGGTGGAGTTGTGGTTTTTGGGGTTGTCTAGGTAGAAATTCAGATCTCCTAAAAATGTGTAGCCTGTCAAGTCGATGGCTGGGGAGATGAGGTCAGCAATGGCCTTGCAGAAGGTGGGATGTGGCTCCAGAGGTCTGTACATGAAGGTTCTCCTGATGGTTGTTCTGCTATCGATTCTGATGACGAAGTTTAGGTGTTGCATGAGGTGAGATGTCTCTTCCTCTAAGGTGGTACATGAGAGGTTGTCCTTATGCATGAAGGCGATGCCTCCTCCACGCCTGCTGTGGCAGTCTTTGCGGATTAGTTTGCAGCCTTGCGGAGTGGTGCAGGTGATGTCATGGTCTAGGTGGGTGTGACCCAGGTCTCGGTGATGAACATCAAGTCTGGGCTGAGAGTGGTTATAGTGTTCTATATTTCCATGGTGTGTTTGTAAAGGGATCTAGCGTTGAGCAGTAGGCATTGTAGTTGTTTTTCAGGCTTGGATGGTGGTGGAGCAGGAGCAGTATGGGTCTTGGTGTTGCAGGTGAAGTGGCATTGGAGGCAGACAAAGGGTCTGACCATAGTCCGGGGGAAGGGGGTGCAGCAGTTGTTGTCTTGGTTCCTGGGGTCCACGGCCCGGAGCTCAGTGGTGGAGTACAGGCAGGTCATGAGAGGGCCAGGGTTCCTGACACTGCGCGTGGTCCAGGTGTGGACAGGCACAGATGGGCTGGCCTTTGGCGCACCAGTGGCACACCCGCTCTGCGCACCCGCTGCAGGTTCATGCTGCGACTACAATTAAGTACGTCCTGGGATGGGAGGGGAGCAGTAGGAAGAAGGCGGACGGGGAAAGAGTGAGAGAACACGGTGGGAAAAAGACAGCAGGTGCAGGGGCCAAATGCACTGCACACAGGGGTCACAAGCAGGGGAGAAGGGAGAAAACCAAGCAGCAACCTGCACCAACCCAAGCAGGGTTGGCAGAGGTTTCCAGGCACGAAGAAGAGCTGGTTCAAGGACCTACTCTGTGGGGTTGCGCTGTAAACCACCATTAAGTAGGTACTGGGGTGAGGCAGGCGCAGTGGGAGGAGGACAGGTGGGGAAAG
Source organism: Pleurodeles waltl (assembly GCF_031143425.1). Classification (NCBI taxonomy): domain Eukaryota; kingdom Metazoa; phylum Chordata; class Amphibia; order Caudata; family Salamandridae; genus Pleurodeles; species Pleurodeles waltl. The sequence continues at coordinate 822,096,935 of NC_090438.1, read as the reverse complement.
AGTGGAAGAAAACAGAGGGAAAAAGGCAGCGGGATGAATGTGCTGCACACAGGGGGCACAGGCAGAGGAGAAGGGAAAAAACCAAACAGCAATCTGCACCAACCCAAGCAGGGTTGGCAGAGGTGACCAGGCAGTGCGGAGGAGCTGGTTCAAGGACCTGCTTAGTGAGGTTGCTCTGCGACCGCCATTAACTAGGTCCTGGAGTAGGAGGGGTGCAGTGGGAGGAGGGCAGGCAGGAAAAGTGAGGGAGAAAACAGCAGGAAAAGGACAGCAGTGGCTGAATGCACTGCACACAGGGGGACACATGCAGGGGAGAAGGGAGAAAACCAGGCAGCGACCTACACCATCACAAGCAGGGTTGGCAGGGGTGACAAGGCAGAGAGGGGGAGCTTCAAGGACCTGCTCAGCGGGGTAAGGCTGCAACTGCCATTAAGTATGATCAGGGGCAGGAGTGGCGCAGTGGGAGGAAGCTGGTGGGGAAGAGCAGGAGAAAACAGCCGGAAAAAGAGAGCACAAGCAGGGGAGAAGGGAGAAAAACAAGCAGCAACCTACACCAACCCCTGCAGAGTTGGCAGAGGTGACCAGGCAGTGAAAGGGAGCTGGTTCAAGGACCTGCTCAGTGGGATTCGGCTTTGAAGGCCATTAAGTAGGTCCTGGGCTAGGAGGGGCACAGTGGGAGGAGAGTGGGTAGGGAAAAAGCAGGAGAAATGGACGTAAAAAGGCAGTGGGGTGTGGGCCAAACATGCTGAACACAGGGGGCACAAGCATGGGAAAAGGGAGAAAACCAAGCAGCAACCTGCACCAACCCAATTAGGGTTCAAGGACCAGCTCAGTGAGGTCGCTCTAAGACCACCAATAAGTAGGTCCTGGGGTGGGAGGGGTGCAGTGAGAGGAGGGATGGCAGGGAAAGAGTGCGAGAAAATGGTGGAAAAAAGGCAGCGGGCTGAACATGCTGCACACAGGGGGCACAAGCAGGGTAGAACTGAGAAAACTAAGCACCAACCTGAACCAACCCAAGCAGGGTTGGCAGAGGTCACCAGGCAGCGAAGGAGAGCTGGTTCAAGGACCTGCTCACTGGAGTTGCACTGCGAACTGCCATTAAGTAGGTGATGGGGTAGGAGGGTTGCAGTGGGAGGAGAATGGGCAGGTAGAGAGCAGGAGAAACAGAAGGAAAAGACAGCAGGGGTGGGGGATGAACATGCTGCAGACAGGGGGCACAAGCAGGAGAGAAGTGAGAAAACCAAGCAGCAACCTGCATTAGCCCAAGTAGGGTTGGCAGAGGTGACCAGGCAGATCGGGAAGCTGGTTCAAGCACAGGCCTCGAAAGAAACAGACTTCCAAATCATCTCCCTTCATTCTCCAGCCAACTCTGAATCCCAGTAGTTGTGCGTGATTTCATGTGACTGGAGGTGAGAATATCTGCAAGAGTAACTGTTTTCCTATAAGTATTTTGAAGATATGCATTTCTGACTCTCCAATGATTAATTGAAAAGTCTGTTATGAATCTGAACACATTTTGTCTGTCACACTATCACTTGTTGATTTTTCCATCGTTGATAGCAGCAGGGTATGTGTATCTTTTATTCACGCTCTGGCTGGTATGTCCTCAAAAACTGTGTCAGGGTAACCCCTAGATTTAAAGAGGCTGATCATCCTTGTATCCTCTATTTCAAAGTTTTCATCCCTGGAGCACACACTGTCAGCTCTAAGCAACTTCCCATAGACTATGCTCTATTTCAGAGCCTTTGGATGCCCACTGTTAGCATGAAAAATACATTTGCTAGCTGTCTTTTTCAATGAATCTTCATGTACAATTCTCCATTCGTAATAAATAGCGTGACATCCAGATAGTCTCCCTGCTGATGTCACTCATTAATCTGATGTTATAGTCATTTTTCAACATGTCAATGAATATTCTGTACGTGAAGATTTAGTGTTGACCCAAATAAACAAAAGCATCTATAAATCTAGACAAAAAAAAATCACTTGTATCATTTTGTCATGATTATTCTCTGCCAAGACAACCTCCTTCTCCCATTGACCCATAATAAGATTTGCATACGTTGGGGTGAAGGATGTGCCCATGGCTGTGCCTTGCCTCTGGAGGTAGAGTGAATTGTCAAACATGAAGAAATGATGCTCCAGGCAGTAGCCCAACATATCCAAGAGCATAGTTGTGTATTAGAGGAAGCTGATGGATCTATATTCCAGCAAATACCTGCAGGCATTGATCCCCCATTGTGGAGTGTTGATGTGTATAGAGATACAACGTCAAAGGTGACCATCAGATAACTACTCTCCCAAGTTATATCCTGGATCTCCATCAGGAAATCAGAGGAATCTCTAATATATGATGGTAACATTGGTATACATTTAAAGACACAAATGTTTATAAATCTTGAAGTATTTTCCAGGAGGGAGGCAATGGACCTCCCAATGGGTCTTCCTTGTGGGCGCCTGAAATCCTTGTGAACATTTTTGAGAAAGTAAATTGTAGGGATAACATGATTATAAATTCATCTAGTCCATCATTAACCTGATGGGCCATTCTGGGCAGAATGGGAGGGAGGAGCACAGCCTCACACTTACACCTGAATAGGCTGTGTCCTATCCTCAAACAAAGGGCCGCATTCCTCTCCTGTAGTGAGTTTTGGTCCAGGGCAGGAAGAAAGGATCTCTGTGCACTTTAAAGACCATTCCTTGAAGTCACCCACAATTTAAAGGCACAACTAGGTGTAAGTACTGGACCTCTGATGCTACCAACTCAGTTTACTACTGGACCTGTGAAGAACTGCCAAGGAGAAGGGCTGCTGTGCTGCTACAAGGATTGCCACATTGGGCTGCTGTTCTGGAAGAATAGATTTTCTGCTGGGCTCCCCTGCTGCCTGCTAGCCTCTGCCCTGCTGAGGAAGGACTAGAACCATCTCACTTGAACCCAGAGTGAATTCAAGGGCATGTTGGATTGCCCCCTGTTTAGAGCCTCAGGGACATCAAAGACTTCTCATCATCCTGCAAAAGCACCTGGACTTTGCTTGTTGCAAATCTCTCCCTGCTCAGTGGTGCCAATCCAGGCCTGAGCCCTTGGAAGTGGTAATAACGTGTTTCAACTACCAAAACCTGTATATCAATCCTACTACGCCGATTGGAACTGGCGCATCTTCCTTGACACGGCACATCGCCACTATGAGGTTCACAGACACTGCAATGCCAACTGTGTGGTGCATCACCTCCATCTTCCAAAGCTTTTCTGACCTTGCATGGCTCGGAACCAATGCATCACCAACATCCAAAGGATTGACAAAGATACATTGGCTCCTCTGCTTCCCACATCTCGGCTTCGACGTCGATGCATCTAGGATCCAAGGTACTTCTTCAGCAGGCCAAGGCTGGTCCCTGTATTCAACCCATGGTTGCCCTTACATTTCACATTTGATCCGGTTTACGGCAACCAGATGGCCCCCGTTGGTGCCTAATGCTTCTAAGCCCTACGATTTTGTTTATTCTTTAAAAATTCATATCTCGAATTCTACTTATTGGATTTTTGGTGTTTTGGTTTTGTTTTGTTTATAAAAATAAAATCTGTTAATCTAAACACCTCCTCCACTTAGAATAATTACCAATGGCTGAGATAATTTCAAGCATGCCAATCATCTAATTTCTTTCTTTCCTTGAATGTGACAGATATGGGCCTTGTAGATTACTGTGCCATGGGACTTAAGGTGCAGCTTTCTAATGAGGCACTAAAAGATTGAAATTAGCCTAGGATTGCACCTGGTCCCTTTCATACGAGATGTGGCCTTCAATTCAGGTTGGATAGTTCATACTGTAGCAATAACAGGTCTGACTTCCATGTGATTGCTCCATGTCTTGTGTGAAGTAAACAAAAAAGTGAATGAAGGAATGCTTGAATTAATCTCAGCCACTGGTAATTACTTGGGCCACATCCATTGTCCATTGTTATTTTGCACACCATGCCACCTGAATTTGGACCCATCCATTTGCAAATCAATCTTGACCTTGCTCAAATAGGAACCTTCCAGACCAGACTGCCAGGTGAGGTCCTCACTCAAGGAATCGCACTAAAAGGAGTCGCACAAAGTATGAAAGTGTCACAGTGAGCAAAATAATAATGGACTAGAAAGCCGCCCAAAGAAATACCAGTAGGTGAGATGAATTCAAGCATTTGATGTATAGCAGATTTTCTTCCTTTTTGCTTTGCTGGTGACTTCAGCATCACAATCCTTTTCTTCCACAACTTGATCTGGTGAATTTGGATTGAAGTTGCCTGTATTGGTATGTGAGGCATTTAAAAAAAACTACATCTCAGAAGATAAGTTATCTCCAAAAATGAACAGTAGAGTAAAACTGGCCTTTACCTAATACAGTAGAGGTTTAAAATGAATAAGAACAAAATAGGTCTTATTAACAGAATAAAATCGACACCCTAGACTTCTTTTAAGAAGTTAATTGTGGTTCAAGAACTTAAAAACATACAATATATAAAAAAGGAAAAACATACTTTAAGAAAAGGACAAAACAATTCTCCCAAAGAAATAAATGTACACATTCCTGACCGTTTGGAAAACAAAATATTATTAAACTAACACTAAACAAAATGCTTCCAAAAAGGTAGAATATATGTGTAAAATAATGCACAGGTTTTGCAAAGTGAGGCCTCCTGGTTTATGCATTCTATGCATTTTGCTTGCTTTTCTTCAAAACAGCTATGTGGTCTAAATCACCATTTAAAATGAATTTTTAGATATGCATGTGTTTTTTAAAGGCTTTGTCTCCTATTTTGGTCCATGTCTACGCCTAATCTTGAGATCCGGAAGCAAAAGTTGCTTTAGAAAATATACATTACATGCATTTTATTCATGGGTGGCTGGAAACTACCAAGAGTGGTGGGTCATGCAAATGGGTGTTTGTGGGTGCATGCACAAACGTGCGCTACATGTAAGGAGTGGGTACATGACATAAATAAATAAAAAAAACTTACCTTGCTTGCAAGCTGATGATCAACACGTCCTCCTTGATCTGTGTTTTCTTCTTCTCTGTAGGCTCCAGCACGGGCTCGACCCAACTCCCTTAACAAATCCTGATGCTGTTTTTATGCTGTTAACCAGAAGTGCCAGGATTGGAGGGAGTGGCCTCTCTCAGAGCTCCTGAGGGCACTGCAGGCCTGCTTTTGTTCTCAACCCAGCTGTCTAGGTTGAGATGTTTATAGTGTGTATGTCTGGCTGGCTGTCACAAGACAGCAGGACAAAGAGATGTGCACTTTAAACTTTTTTTAAGTCAGCCAAAGAGACATGTGCACTTTAAACTTTAAAACATGTGCACAGGCAGGCCACCACTCCTCCCTACGACTGTCACTCAGCTCGCCACACCCCATTCTGACACTCATTTTGGGACAGGTGATGAAAAATAAAATGGTAATAATTAGGTTTATTACCATTTTATTTTTTATCTCTGGGAGGTTTCTAACTGCATTTTAGTCAGTGGGGCAACATATCTCCACTTTAATGGAGGAGCTACCCCTGATTTTATTTCAATATTCTCTGTGTTCAGGTGTACATGGGGAAAATCAATACATCGACCTCTAACATGCAGTTTTCATGCTATTTATCCCTGCAGGGGTTCATGACCCGTGGAGTGCCATTTCATGTGCAACATGAGATTTAGACTCAGCCTGATATTTTGTGATGCAGAAACTGTTTATTTCTGCCCTGTGTGAGACTGTTTTAATTAACCAAATATTAGGTGCAGAATTAAATGTGCTGAAATAGCATGTAGGCCTGAAAATGAGAGACATGCATTTATTTTTCATTCCTGTGCTTTCTAAAGCAGTTGAAAAAGCAAAAGGCAAACATGTCAGTGGACTTTGTTGAAGAATGCACAATCAAGCACATATTTGACTTGTTTGTCGCTGTTGACCCAGGTCAGCAATGGGATATGAATAACTAGTGAATCTGTTAGAAAAAGTAAACAATAATTCTGTGTAGAAAAGTACATTCATTTTACCGTCACACATTTATAAGTTCATTAAATGAATAAAATGTTTTGTTTGTAATAACAACATCTGTTTCTTTATGAGAAAGTTGGATAGAAAACCTGTAAGGAAAAGGAAATGTGATGTGCAAATATGCATTACACCAACCATTAACTTTTTCTCTTCCATTCTCCACAAATGTGTGAACCAGCATTCTGTAGATAGTTTAGTTGCAACATTAGAACATGATAAATCAAATGTTTCATAGCAGATAGATTAGTTGGCGGTGTTGTATAACCATTTTAGTGATTCCTCTAGGCACGTTATTTTAGCAAATAGGGCTGATGCTTGTGCCCTTTCAGAATCAGCCACATTTGTGGTGCTGTTTTATTTTCTTTATCTAGTTGTTCTTTCGCCTAGGAAAGCATTGTGTTTCTTAGCAAGATATTCTTTTCACTTTGTGCTTTCCTCACAGCTGCAGTGAGATAGGGTTGCCGGCAAAGTGGCAAACTGCGTTTCCAACATTCACAGAAACACATACATCCTTAAGTGGGGACATTTTCTCAGCACATCAGCTGTTTTATTATAAAAGCACTTCTCTTTCCCAGGCACTTTAGAGGGAGATTCCAGCCAGGTGACCACAACCGCATGCTGATTGACTTTTCTACAGCTGCTTGCTGAGACTACCGGTTCCCTGGCCTACATGGGGAAGGCTTCTGTATAGACAACAAGCTTCCTTGCTCAGGTATGGGGGATGATGTCTTCTCAGGGGGGAATCCTGAAGGGTGGATTAGGGCTTATCATGAAGTGCTCTAACATTGCTTAGGTAGGAACTGCATATATCACGCATCGTAACAGTATGGTGGGACTATTGCATTTCATGCCATTCTATCTAAGAGGCAGTTGTTTCAATAAATCTTATTGAACCATTTCCTGCCTCTGTCTTTACATGTGTAAGACTAATGTAACTGAGAGAAAAGGATGAGATCTGATCTACCATGATTTCCCTGAGAAGTCATCTTGTCATGAGCCTGGTTGCCACAAATCATCCCTGCTCTTGGGCAGAAATGAGGCGCTGCCCGTTGCCTGGAAACAGATTAGGATGACAGTTGTCACGTGATGTGGGATTAGACTCAGTTCCCCACAATTCAGGTGATACTGCCGCCCAAACCCAGGAGCCTCATTAGGTAAATGAGAGGCCATGCAACAACTGAAGCTGTCCCATTCCCATGAAGACATCGAAACGTGATATGGCTGAACCGGTGGTAGAGACAGAAAAGGAAGTTATCTTGTTTGTTTATTATAAAATGCTGCTCCTAGAGCAGAGCAGGAGAGATTCTATTTCAGCCCTTTTGAAGGTTTTCAGATTTCTGACTAGAACTTGAGACTTAGATTAATTCTGAGACTCTTTGCGTAAAACGTATTTTGTTTTGGAAACTTTATTGAGTTTGTAATGCTTTCATATCTTTGATTTGTGAACTCTTCATGGATTTTAATTTATTATTTATTTTACAAAACCATTCTTTAGATTAGGCTAGGGAATTTAGTTATATGGAATGAGCTTTATGCATTGTTCTGTTTATTACTGATTATTTTGATCTTTAATTTTTTTTGTTTCTGTATTAAAGTTGAGATACTAAAGAACGATAATAAATATTCTCAACCTTCTTTCAACCCTCAGAAATGTTATTGAAAAACTGAGAATAATTGATGATTTGGATTTGCAGATTCTACCTTTTTACTTACAACAAAGATTACTTGCCTCAGGTCCAGTAATAAGTGGAGATTTAATGAGGAGGATTAGTAATCATTTATTCCAAGTCTCAGCTCCAGCACCTGTGAATTGGGATGTTATTTTGCCCTCAAACATATGTTTCCACAATTTTCAAACCACCACAACCTTTGCCCTTCTGTACTTGTTTTGTTCTAATGATTTAGCTATTTGTTTTTAAAAAAAAATTCTTACAGTCCTTACAGTTTCTGTCCTTATTCAAGTAGCCTCCTTGGAAAACTTTTTCAGACAAAAATAATTATTCATAAAACTATTCTTTTTGTAACAGAACGTAACTGTTCAATTGATGAAAACATATCTGGAATAATTGAGTTTATAGAATATATCGTCAAGAAGTTTCATTCAGAATTCATTCTCAGTCTACAGTTGTTCTTTGATGAGGAAAATCTGTCTTTTTATCTACAGACAGCTTTTAGCTGTTTTGTGAATTACCTCTTACCAAAAACTTACAGGGAGCTCCGAACCGGCCCACTGCTTACAATTGGTTTGCTTTCATATCACTCTCATTTGGTTGGTTTTCATTCAACAGCTTTCTTTCTGCTACTTGGGTTTGTCCCTGCCCGGGAACATAACTTCTTTACATTCTTCAGTTTGGGTGACTTGCAACCTCCCACTGCTCACATTCAGAGAACTACTTTTTTCTTTTCATTTCAGCACTCCATGAGACTGCATGTGTTTTCTTGTGTTCTGCCTCTTGTGCTGCTTCTCCTCTCAAATACCCACCCTTGTGCTCTCAGTGTGTTCTCCTCTCCTCTCAGTTTATCTGTGAAAACAGAGCAACCGGTATAGTTTTTGCCAGGATATCACTTAAGAATTATACAAAAAGTAATGGATCAAATGCTTGAATTAATCTGAGCCACTGGTAATTACTTAGGGTTGCATCCCAGTTCATTGTTATTTTGCACATTATGCTACCACAGTTTGGACACAGCCATATGCAAATCAGTTTTGACCATTCTCCAAAGGGAATAGTCCAGTCCAAACTGTCAGGCTAGGTCATCCCTGAACCGGAACAAAAGCAACCCAAGACACGTTTTGCCCTGATTAGGGCTCATCAGTCAGGTTCATTTGGGATCCAGTGACACGAAGTGCCTGGGTTCCATATTTAGGCATATCTGTCCCATTTAGGGTGACACAGAATAGAATACATAAAGAGGTGAATGTAATGCTTGAATTAATCTCAGGCACTGACAATTTCTTGGGCTGCATCCCTGTCCATCGTTATTTTGCACACCATGCCACCTCGTTTGGCCCCATCCATATGCAAATCAATCTTGACCTTGCTCCAGTAGAAACAGTCCAGCCCGAACTTCCAGGTTAGGTCCTCCTTGACCTGAAACACAACAGCCCGTGACCGTTTTTTGTATACTTTGGTAGTCTTTAACGTTTGCCTTTGTTGTATTTTCCACATTCTACATATTGCATGAAAGCATAGGCCCTGGCACACAAAGGCTTTTATGGCACTTGGCAAGAGGCCAGCTGTGGCACTCACTCAGCTGGCGTTTTAGACAAAAGGTGTACTTAGCATGACTGACAGAAGATGTCTATTGCCGAGTAGGCCCAAAAATTGGCTCCCTCGGGTACTCCGCAGAACCAAATGACTGGAGCATTTGTTTCAGTTCTGAGTCTTGTGAAAAGTAAACTAGGCCTTACAAAGCACTTTTCTTTACATTCCAACACTTGTTTTTTTAATAATCTTCAGAGGTTCCTGAGTGAAAAATGTTTATAAAATAAATAAGATCATTTATACCTTGAGATATGTGTTTACTTTTCCTCCAGCATTTTGAATTCTGTTTTTATACTTTTTAAAACAATGCATTACAAACAAGCATTGGCAAAGTGAATACCTTGACACTTGAATTTAAAGCACAAGATGCCTGGCCTGTCAATGCTTGCTGATTTTGTTTTGCTTTTATTAGAAGAAAAAAACCTTTTTAACTATGAATGGAATAAATTGTGTCTTCAATGGAAGTGGAGTCCGCACATTCTTAGGTCCTCTTTCGAATTTGGCAGTCACACCACCAGACCGCGATGTTGTGGTCCTAAAAAGACTACCATGCAGTCGGTCTTTCAGACCATCCTATTACGAGTTATACAGGCAGGACCGCCTGCTGCCAAGCAAAATTAGCAGACCGCCAGCAGCGCAACAGCCTGGATATAGGCGGTCCGACATCCAGCACCAACAGCACTGTGGCCAACCACCGAGCATATAACAAGTACATAGTCGCCGAAGTGGACCCTTCATGACATCAGCCAATGGCTGTCCCAACATGGCAGTTTGCAGTCAGCAAAGTAATAGACAACTGCACATTGGATGAATTTGAAAACAACACAGCTGACACACATTGCCACAGTGGACACACCTGCAAAGGGCACTATCTACTACACCTCTGCACAGACTACAATCCTTTGCATTTCCAACACAAAACAAAGAAGGCACCCTTTTTTCCACCATCCCATAGAACACCCTACACACACTTTTGTCCATTCACGCCCTTTAGCACATCTCCTGTATAGTAAGTAACTGCCACCCGTTTTAATTTTTCCACTATGTCATGTTCGAAAAATCCCTGTTTTTCAGAAGATGAGTTAGGAGTCATGGTGAAAGAGATCATAAGAGTAGATCCACAATTGTTTAGAGCACAATTCCAGCACACTCTTCTCAGTGGGAAAATGGAAATGTGGGACAGGATTGTCAACAGACTGCAAGCTATAGGCACCTCCCTGTGCACTAAGGAGTATATTAGGAAGAGGTAGAATTACCTCAGGGCCAATTTCCGTTCCCTGGTCTCCAGGCACCAACTTCAGGCCAAGAAGACTAGAGGTGGCCCTCCCAGTGCCCAATTCAATCTTTTTCCCTGGGAGGAGAAGGTTTTGGCCATCATGAATTCTGAGGGCTTGACAGGAATACCTGGGGGAGTGGAGTCTGGTAAGTCATAACACAAACATATGCCACAAAAATGCCATGTCATGCATGCTCACAGCTCACCTTTGACCACTGTCTTGTTCATGTATCCCACAAACATTCAACACCCAGAGTATCTGCGATTTAACACTGCCAATCTATAGTCTTGGACCCAACAGCACAGCTACTAAGGGAAATCACATGCCATTGGTCCAAAATGGGCCTGTAAGTCTCTCATTATAGAATATTTATAACAGGACTCATGGTATGTCTCAACAGGTAAGTATATGTCCAAATACAGTCTGCATTCAGATATGTAATACACAACATTTCCGTAGTGTGTGTCGTACAGAGAGATACCTGACTGCATATCCCAGGAGGTCTTGTGTCTCTAACTCCAAACACCAGACCAGTGTCACTTGTCTAAAGACTCCTGTTTGGTAACTCACAAATGAACTTCACTCACCTGGGAAGATACTATTTGTCAAGCATGTGGAGTAGAGGGAATAATTAGACTGCAACTCCCAGGAGGCACTATTTCAGCAACTCCAAATACAAGACCAGTGTTCACTTGTACACATACCCTTCTTTGGTAAATCTTAATTTAAGTTTACTCACCAGCGAGGATACAATTTTTCAAGGGGTAGAAGTAGATGGAGTGACCTGACTTCTAAGGCCAGGAAGGCCCTGTGTCTCTAAATCCATCCACCAGCACAGTGTACATGTGTCCAAATACCCCTGTTTGTTAACTGGTAATTGAATTGTACTCACCTGGGAGGATAACATTTGTATAGTGTGTGTACTAGAGAGAGTGATCTGACTGCAACTCCCAAGAACTGTTTCTCTAACTCCAAACACCAGACCACTGTTTACTTGTCCGAGTACTCCTGTTTGATAACTCACAAATTAAGTGTACTCACCTGGGGAGATCACATTTGTATAGTGTGTGTAGTACAGGGAGTGACATGACTCCTGAGGCCAGGAGGCTCTATTACTGTTGCTCTACTCACCAACCCAGTGTTCTCTTGTCCAAATACCATTGTTTGGTAACCCACAAATGAAGTTTACTCACTTGAGAGGATACTATTTGTCAATTGTGTGAAATAGAGGGAATAACCTGACTCAAACTCCCAAGAGGCACTGTTTCAGCAACTCCAAACTCCAGTACTTGTACACATACTACTCTTTGTTAAATCTTAATTTAAGTTTACTCACCTGGGAGGATACCATTTGTCAAATGTGGGAAGTAGAGGGAGTGACCTGACTGCTAAGGCCAAGAATGTCCTGTGTCTGTACATCTAACCACCAGCCCAGCATACACTTTCACAAATACCCCTCTTTGTTAACTCTCAATTGAAGTGTACTCATCTGGGAGGATAACATTTGTATAGTGTCTGTACTAGAGAGAGTGACCTGACTACAACTCCCAGGAGGCCTTGTGTCTCTGACTCCAAACACCAGACCAGTGTTCACTTGTCCAAAGACCCCTGTTTGGCAGCTCCCAATCAAAGTTTACTCACCTGTAAGGATACTATTTGTCAAGTGTGTGTAGTAGAGGGAATAATCTGACTACAACTCCCAGGAGGCGCTGTTTCTCTGCCTCCAAACACCAGAGCGCTGTTCACTTGTCTAAAGACCACTGTTTGGCAACTCTCAATTGAAGTGTACTCACCTGGGACTGATCAAGCACAGATCATGCCCAAACCACAGACGTATCTGTTAACATAGCTCCATCTTGACTTGCTAACCCAAGATGAAATACTGGAGGACAGGAATGACACCTTACCCAGTATGTATAGTAAGTATTCATGAGGCCGCAAGAAGCATCATCAGAATTGGTATTTGCAGCAGACACATTGACACTGCACTAGGCACATGATGACTCCAGTTACATATACAACAACGTCCTCCTGGGTCTGCCTGTATCAAACTCAACTAGGCCTCCTAATTGGCATAGCCATATCATGCCAAGCTACTGTTGTGCCTGATAGCAAGATGTCATTTTCAGGCCATCCTCCCAAGTGCTAATGATCTGGAGATTATAGCTGCAGCTTGAGTCAAAATAAATTTGCATGCTTCACATATTTCATGTCAAATAACCCAATACCATGGTTACTTGCCACAATAGGATTAACTGCAACTTAACTCTGTACATGGTCTATGCTTACTGTAACACTAAACCATTGGAGGTAGATGTCACAATACAACCAATAACATTGTGGGGTTCATTATGACTCAGGCGATCGGCGATAATGTGGCGGTAGTACCGCCAACAGGCTGGTGGTACTTACCGCCACATTATGACATTAGCGCACTCCGGCTGCCATGGCGGTAGCAGCCGCCGGGCTGGATATCACCATTTCCAGCCTGTGGCCACCATTGTGCCGCCTGCAGTATTCTGACCCCGCCTACCGCCATGGTTTTCATGGCGTTTGTAACACCATGAAAACCATGGTGGTAGGCCCTTTTAGTGACAGGGAATCCCTTCCCTGTCACTGATAGGAGGCCCCCACCTCTCCAAACACCCCCCAACATCCCCCCTACATCCATGCCCCCCATTCAAACACACTCATTCACACATACATACATGGATGCATACATCCCATCACTCACACATCTGCACATACTTCAAACCATACATGCAGACACGCATTCCGATTTCTCTGCATACACGCACTCACACTTCCATACATTCACGCATGCAATCAACACTCAACACACACCTACAATCACGTACACACACACATACATGCACACACCCCCACACAATACCCACCTCCCCTGTTGGAGACCTGACTTACCTGGATTCAGGGGGTCTTCCGGCAGGAGACGGGACAGGGCGCTGCTACCACCAGCAGCGCCCGCCAGCAGAACACCGCCAGGCCGTATTATTGCTCATAATATGGGTGTCGGTGGTCTACTGGCATGGTGATGCTGGTGGTAGCAGCCAGTATGGCCACAGCCGGATTTATGTCCTTCTTGTGGAGGAAATCTGTCTGTGTTCATAATTTGGCGGACGGCTGGTAGCCGCCGCAACGGTCTTTTGGCGCCCGTCGCCACGGCGGTAGGTGTTTTTTACCGCCAATGTTATAATGAGGGCCTGTATGTTTTACCTATAGGTCGAGCTGCCACTGGGCACACAGAGGCCATAGAAGAAACTGCCACTAGACCCCTGGATGAAGCCCTCCGTGAAGAAGACACTCCTGGACATCTGGACATAGAAGATGGTTCTGGCCCATCTGGGCAACCTGGTCAGATGGAAACAGTGAGTCTCACTGTGGCATAATATCAGCTCCCAGCCCGGTTGCCTCAACATCACAACCAAACATTTGGCCCCAACCTGTGTCCCTAGCACATTGTCAACCATTTCATGCCCCCAGTCCTGGATCCTGAGTTGTAGGGTAACACTTCTGACAATGAGGGCCCAGGAACCAGTTGCAGAGGGCAACCGGTGGCAAGGGCACAGGCCTGTGGGGGTAGCGTGTGAGGGAGGGATGCTGTGGAGAGCAAGGTGAGGCCACTGGGGCTATTCTTAGCTAAGACACCATTAGCCACGTCTTGGGGGGTCTATCAGGAGTGACAAAGGCATGATGGGCCAAGTGTTGACTGAACTCTGGGAAAATCAAGCAGCTACAGAGGGACATGCACAGACACATGCAGGAATAGATGGAGGCCCACAATACCAATATGGCCTTCCTAACAGGGGTGCTGAGGAACAATCACATTTCAACAAAAGTCTACCCCTTCCTCTGGCTCATCAACACCAGCACAAGTACAATATGCAGTTCTGGACCTCCACCCAAACATTGCGAAAACTCTCTTGGTTCAGGTCTCATCCATCCAAACCTGCATTACCTGTAACAATCCATAACCACTTTGTTGTCAGAACAGCATCAGATACATGCCAAAGTCAAAACTCTGAAATGCCCAAATAAAGATGCCATGTTGAATGTGTCCATACAAAGAACAAAAAAAGGAGTATAGGCTTGAAACCATATCCATGACACAAGTCACATAGCAAGCAACTGGAAAACAAAGTGAATTGCAAGGAAACTGACACAAACAAAGCAACATCATCAAGTTGGGTATGTGTCAAAAGCTATCTTGTCTATCAAAAATATTTAATACACTGTTCCAAATGTGTGTGAGACAAATAAAGAATACCTTAGTGGGGGTCCTAAATTTTAGGAGCAAGGCACCTCACACATCCCAAGGGATGTCATGCTTCATCATCGGAGCTGCTCCTCGTCAGACCGGCGGTGCAATGTCTGACGGGCACCACCCCGAAAGGGAGGGCTCTTTGCCGGAGATCTTTTGTAGTAGTGAAGCCGTGACCCCAGATGTGGGAAAGCGTAAAGAAGGAGATCAAAAATACCGGGTGATTAAAATTGACTCACTGAATCAGCACAGGATAACGACTTTATTAGTCCAATGCAAAAAAACAGGGGCCAAGGTTAAAAAATGGTCACAGAAGTGAAACCGAAATAATGTTCAGTCACAACCTTTGGCTGAATATTGCAGAGTACCAGCTCCCTAGTTGTTTCTAAAACACTCAAGTTCACAAATTCTCACAACTGCAGTTCAGTGTACAGTCACAGTAATGTCATCATATTACTTACTTACACTCATGAAAAGTAGCTGTTGATGACATCTTCCCACTAGTCAGCTCCTTCCTCTTCATCAATGTCATCCTCACTTGGCATTTCAGGAGACTCACCCGGTGGAACTGCAGGCTCCCCCTCCTCCGGGATGTATGGGGTATTCCTCCGCAGGCAATGTTATAGAGCATACAGCATGCCACACTGATCTGACACACTTTCCGGGTGATTAGAGGAGGGCTCCACCAGTCTGGTGAAGATGGCAAAATCTGGCCTCTAGGAGCCCAAAACACGCTCCACTGGCCGTGTTCTTCCATGGCCCTTATTGAAGCTGACTTCCCTTGGCATAGTTAGGTTCCTCAGAGGCGTCAACAACCAATGATGGTTTGGATATGCTGAGTTTCCTGTCAAGGAGGGACATAAGTGCAACAATGAGTCCTTCACTTCATGATTGTAGCTCCTGATATTTCACCCACACAATCAGGATATATGTGATTTACCAACCAGCCAGGCCCTCTCTGGGTGCTGCTGGGGTATGGTGCTGTTTCGCATTATGAAGAAATCATGGGCTGAACCCGGATAACAGACACGGACATGTGAGATTTAGAGAACCGCCAAACAGACAACTTGCACAGTGATGGAATGGAAGTTCTTTCTGCTCCAATAGACTTGTTCAATGGCCTGTGGTGGCACCAGACGGATATATATGTCTGTAGTCATGTCCCTGTACTTATGAGCTTGTGTGCTTTACACTTGTGGTGTGTTAACCAATTTACATTTCTAGCTTGGTGTTTCTGACATGTGTTGTCCTTTACATCCATGCAGGTCAATGCCCATCAGAAGAAGGATATATGGTGAGCCATCACCTAGAAGGTGCAGCCCCTGGGGGCCATAGCCGGCAGAGCGCCCACTGTCGGAAGCGGTGGGAGGACCTGAGACACTGGGCCCAGAAGACCGTAGAGGTCCAGCTGGGGCTGTCCTCCCAACGTGGCTGGGGCACACGTCAGATCATGACCCCCCCCTAATGCCCCGCATCCTGGTGGTGGCATACCCAAACCTTAATGAGGGTTTGAGGGTAGCACAGCAGCCACAGGGGGGTAAGTGGAAGGCACAATCCTACCTGTCACATTGTCATGTTATTGTGCTAGATTCTGACATCTCCCCCTGACGATTAGGGATGTGCCATGTCTGACACAGTAGATGAGTGACTGTTTGTGTCGATATGTAATGTGCTACATACTGATGTGCCTTACCTATTGACCCAGGGACCTAGAACACAATTGAATACGCTCCACAAACAATGTGCCTCCAGGGACAACATATGGCTGTGTACATTGATCAATCAAGCAATGGTTGTTGTAGTGGGTGTAAATTCTATGCAACAGACCACTACTCCTCAGTGTTAGAGGCTAAATGAAAGGAAGTGATGGATCACTGCCCTCAGCCATGTGTCTGTTTAAATGAGTATATTGGTATCTGCCACCCAGAGGCTACTTGTCTTCAGTGTGTGACGTGTGCTTGTACCTGTCTGTAATGTGTAGATAGACATCATACATGTGACAGAGCATGCATTGTTCTTTGGGTGCAGCTAAAGATCAATATTTTCCCTTGGTAAGTGGGGAATATCCAAGGCCATGATTTGTGTGCCATCACTGTTGCTAACATTTCTTGTGCCGACATGTTGGCATGTGTCCCTTTCTCTTTTGACAAAATGTGTATGCTGCTGTTTTATGCATGGTCTACCTGTGCTCATGGGATGATCCCTGTATTCCCTCACATATACGTGCATGCTCAGCTGTGTGTAGAATAGGTCATTTGTAATGGGAGTACATTTAGGGGGTGATTCTGACCCCGGCGGTCAGAGACCGCCGGGGCCAGGGTTGGCGGGAGCACCGCCGACAGGCTGGTGGTGCCCCACAGGGCATTCTGACAGCGCCGGTTCGGCCGCGGTCAGATGCGGAAAACCGGCGGTCTCCCGCCGGTTTTCCGCTGCCCATGTGAATCCTCCATGGCGGCGGAGCGCGCTCCGCCGCCATGGGGATTCTGACACCCCCTATCACCATCCTGTTCCTGGCGGGTCTCCCGCCAGGAACAGGATGGCGGTAGGGGGTGCCGCGGGGCCCCTGGGGGCCCCTGCAGTGCCCATGCCAATGGCATGGGCACTGCAGGGGCCCCCGTAAGAGGGCCCCACTTCGTATTTCAGTGTCTGCTATGCAGACACTGAAATATGCGACGGGTGCCACTGCACCCGTCGCACCTTCCCACTCCGCCAGCTCAATTCTGAGCCGGCGTCCTCGTGGGAAGGATGATTTGCCCTGGGCTGGCGGGCGGCCTTTTGGCGGTCGCCCGCCAGCCCAGGGCAAATCCCAAAATACCCTCAGCGGTCTTTCGACTGCGGAGCGGTATTTTGGTGGGGGAAGTCTGGCGGATGGCCTCCGCCACCCGCCAGACTTAGAATGACCCCCTTAATGTGGTGCCACAGACAGGAATGTACCACCATTGATTCTTGGCTCACACATACCCTCAGCTGTCATTGCATGTCATTTGGCATGTATAACTGCAGTAGCAATGATGGACAAGATGTGTAAGACTAGATTTTTTAGCAACAATGTACATTTCCAACCCATTGATGAGGCATTATTTAGCAAAGTGCACTGCACATGATTAATGGGAAAGGCTTTTACCTGACTGTTGGCATGCATCATGAAATGACTTGCAATTATGTTGAAATCACATGTGGTTAGGTACAACCATTTATCCACAGACATCTGGTTTGCAGGACCAAAATGGAAACAGTGATGAAGTGTTCCATTGGGAAACATGTTGAGGGTCCTTCTACAGA
The DNA here is from genome assembly GCF_031143425.1 of Pleurodeles waltl. Taxonomy (NCBI): domain Eukaryota; kingdom Metazoa; phylum Chordata; class Amphibia; order Caudata; family Salamandridae; genus Pleurodeles; species Pleurodeles waltl. Next base: position 822,078,809 of record NC_090438.1, on the reverse strand, counting down.
TACTTGCAAATCTCTGTGAGTCTCCAACATACAATGGACTAATGGCTTCTACTGATGAGATCATACTTAGTAATGGTAATGGGGTGCTAGACATTAGTGGTGATTTCCCTGGGGCTTGCTGATTCATTGTGTTGTGGAGTTTAGGAACATATCTCCATGACAATTTGCGCATGATGTATATAGTGTACATTTCCATGCCAAATGTGTGGCATATCAGAGCAACATTGGTACTACCTCTATGACTCCATTGAGACAAATTTCACTTGGTGAAGTGTGCATTGTGGATATGTTTTCAGTGTGACATGAGTATTTCCATGATATCTTCTCCAGGCTACTGTACTGTTGTCAGCAACATGGCATGTTCTGAGAGCATCATTTCTTATTGTTGTGTTATTGTGTATGTGACAAATACATGTCTGCATGACCTTGTATAGGATCTGTGGAAATGCAGTTGGCATTGGTCTACTATTGTATGACAACAGGTAACTGAGGTATGCTCCATGAGGCAAAGCATTGAAGGTGATGTGGTCTCCTACTTGTTCAATGGTTACTGTGATTGCACAGCTTCAGCCATGCAATTGTAGTTGTCTGAGATCCTGATTTTTGTGTGGGAAACTGTAGACCTTTCAGATGGCATGCATGTATTTGGTATGGTACATGTAGGGGCCCCTTAGATAGAGTTTGTTGCTGGGGCCTACTTGACATCATGGTAATGTTTGCTAATTAGAGCTGTAGTTCAAGTGTGATCAGGGACATGTGGTGACCCTGTTTCTCTTTATATTTGCAGCATGAGCCCAGGCAACCAAAGGAGAAAGGGCTCAGCCAAGTGAGGAAGCATCTGGGCACCGTACTTCCCGTCAAGACACACTGACACAGGGGACCCAGTGGCCTGGAGGGAGAGGGGAGTCCTACGTAGGTGACGGATCTACATACTCATAATCGGATTCTACCTCTAGTGGCCACTATCTAGTGATGGTGGATCCATCGGGACATTCTCCTGTACCATCCTTGTCTGCCACCCCCAGTTCTAATGTCACCCTCCCTGTTGCTCTCCACCTAGTAGGCCTGTGCCGGTCACCCACGAGGGTGGGCTTCTCCTTTGTCGCAGGCACCTCTGACCCAGCACCTGTTACCCTTGATGCCCTGATTGAGGAGGCGATTGACCTCCTGAGGAGTATCTCTGTGGGTCAGACTGCCATTGTGAATGCCATCCCAGGGTTGATCAGCAGACCAATGCTTTCCTGGAAGTCATTTAAAGTGTCATGTCTGGCCAACAGAGATCTTTTCAGGCTCTGGCCTCCTCACTGACGTCAGCCTCTCCCTGGGTGCCTGTATATGACAAGAAAAACCCACCACATTCTATCTCCCCTCCATCTCCCTCTTCCCAATCAAAATCACCATTCCTCTACCTCTTCCAAGCACACATACACATCCAGAGACCCACCCCAACACACAAAGCAGCACATATACTACCACAACAGGCAGTGACATACCCACAATACCCCATACCACAGACACCACCCAAATAGGCACACATACGTCCACCACATCCATCACACCTGCAGACTCTATCCCAACAGACACACAAACATCCACCACTACAAGCATACCTGCAGACACCACCTCAACAGACGCATACACATCCACCACTCCCACATCACCCAGCACCTTAACCTGCCATCCCCCAAGACATGCAAATGCCCACACTCACACACACAACAGACACTACCCAAACATAAGCAAACATCACACATGCACACAACCAAGACATCAACACTGACACAACTGACAAACACTCCCTCAACCTCCAAACCCTCAACCCTTTTGGATGACCATCCCTGTGTTCAAAAGGAAAGTTTCCTTTTCGACCTTGCCCTTTCCCCAGTTACCCCCAAAACACCTCCCTAACCCAAGTGGCTCTGTGCTACATCCCTACCCATCCCTTCCACATCCAAATCCCCCCCTGTCACACCTGCCCCCTCTGCAAGCATTCATACCACTTCCCTCCAGAAGAAGCCCACCCTTCCTAAGAAACAGTCCACCCCTCCCAAACCCACACCCACCCATCCCAAATCAGACCCAGAGGATCTCAGAGCAATAGGAGTCAAGTGTAAGCACAGTACTGTGCAATGACAATCTCCTGGACTGGCCAATGGCCTTTAATATTTTGCATTTTGTTGTTAATAAACCCAAATAGTTGTTTTGTTGGGTACACATTTGTCCCACAATTCATTTTCTACCTTCACATTGTTCCTGAATAACTTGTGTTGTACACCTACAGTTGTGTGTGTTTCACCCTGATTGCTGATATATTTGCTGTTGTCTGCATTATCTGACTTTGTGGGCAATGCTGGTGTCACCCAAGACAAACGTAGATGTTGACTGTATGGATATGCGGGTGGTAATGAAATTGGGTTGTCATTGTATTGAGTTATGTTTGGTATGATAAGTATTTCATCTTGTGTTGGCCAATGTCAGCATATATGGTGTTGGACTTGTCCTCCTGATATGGATTGTACATTTGTCTCATGTGTGGGAGCTAGAGTTTTGTTTTTGCAGACATGGAGGGAGTTCAATTGTGCTAGCTTCCTTTACATTAGATTGAGCATGTGTCTACTTCATCTAGATGTATGGCTCATGCTGTTGCTGTTGTATGTGCTTTCTTGACTTGCACTTACACACTATGCAAAAAGGCATGTCACTTGGCTCTCCTATTGTGTGTCTCTGAGATACCTGAAGGGCCAGTTCCTGTACAAATGTTGTTTTAGGGGCATGTGCAAAGTGCTATGTGTCCCAGTCCAGCATCCTTCCCTGAGTACTCCTGATGCTTCCATCCCTATTGTGCAGGTATTGTTTTAATAGTGAGCTTTGTTTATTTATCTCTCTGACTATTGTGCATCCCATTGTCCTTCCAACGTGTTGCAATGTGGGTGATGTGTGGTTCCATTGCAGGGCTGTTTAATGGGAGTGGTGTTTGTGTTCCATGACACATCCCTACATATGTTTGTTAAATCTGACGACAGCCCATGGCATGTGCGGAATGAAAGGGTCTCAGTTGTATTGGTAGATATGATGTTGTTGTGTTGATGGTGTTGTGTGACACAATGCTGTGTACACTTCACTGTCTCTGTCCTTTGATATGCAGTAGTGTGTTTTTGTGTAGGGTGGTGGTGCACTGTGAGTGACCTGCCCAAAGGGGGCATTATGTGGCTGGGAATGTGTCCTTGTTTGTGGATGACTCCGACTTTGTACATGATGAGAAGTGTACTTGGTGCCCGTAGCATGACCCCCATTAAATGTGAATGATGGCACGTTGAGCTGTTGTTGAGCTTACTGACATAGGTAGGTGTGTGTACTTACGGTCAGTTGCATCCATGGCAGCGTGGATTTTGGGATTCATCAATAAGCAGCAGCAGCGGTAGGGCATGTGTGATGGGCTCCATGGCGACACCATGGCGACACTGGTCGTGTAAAGCTGCCTGTAGGTGAATTGCTCCCTTTTTATTCTTCGTTTCTGCCTGCTGGAATGTAGTGGTTGGACTGCCATGGTCACATTGGTGGTGTGCAACCTCATAATGTGTCAGACTGAAACACAGGCTCCATTGGCCTGTTTGTGCTGCCTCGTGATTGCTGCAGTCTCTAGCCCCTTTGCTGCCAGGCCTTTTCCCCCTCCTGTGCTGGGCCTCTTTTTGGCTATTTGGGGCAGTTCGCGCTTAGGCCCTCATAAATGTTTGTTCACATAAGCTACCCATGCCAAATTTGCGTCCTTTTTTCCCAACATCCTAGGGATTCTAGAGGTACCCAGACTTTGTGAGTTCCCCCTGAAGGAGACCAAGAAATTAGCCAAAATACAGTCAAAATTATTTTTATTTTTTTTTAAACAGGAAAAAAGGGCTGCAGAAGGCAGCTCGTGTTTTTTCCCCTGAAAATGGCACCAACAAAGGGTTTGTGGTGGCAAGATCAACATCTTCCCAGCTTTCAGGAACAGGCAGACTTCAATTGGAAAACCCAATTTTTCAATACAATTTTGACATTTTACTGGGACATACCCCATTTTTACTATTTTCTGTGCTTTCATCCTCCTTCCAGTAAGTGACCAAAATGGGTGAGAAACCAATGCTGGATCCCAGAAAGCTAAACATTTCTGAAACGTAGACAAAATTCTGAATTCAGCAGGGGGTCATTTGTGTAGATCCTACAAGTGTTTCCTACAGAAAATAACAGCTGAAATAAAACAAATATTGAAATTGAGGTTAAAAAACTGCCATTTTTCTCCACATTTTACTCTGTAACTTTTTCCTGCGATGTCAGATGTTTGAAAGCAATATACCGTTACGTCAGCTGGACTCTTCTGATTGCGGGATATATAGGGGTTGTAGGTTCATCAAGAACTCTAGGTACCCAGAGCCAATAAATGAGCTGCACCTTGCAATGGGTTTTTATTCTATACCAGGTATACAGCAATTAATTTGCTCAAATATAAAAAGTGAAAACCTTTGTATTTCCAAAATGGCCACAAAATAAGGTGTTGAGAAGCAGTGGTTATTTGCACATCTCTGAATTCCGGGGTGCCCATACTAGCATGTGAATTACAGGGCATTTCTCAAATAGACGTCTTTTTTATACACTGCCTTACATTTGGAAGCAACAAATGTAGAGAAAGACAAGGGACAATAACACTTGTTTTGCTATTCTGTGTTCCCCCAAGTCTCCCGATAAAAATGGTACCTCACTTGTGTGGGTAGGCCTAGCGCCCACAAAAGGAAATGGCTCAAAACACAACGTGGACACATCACATTTTGTCACAGAAAACAGAGGTGTTTTTTGCAAAGTGCCTACCTGTGGATTTTGGCCTCTAGCTCAGTCGGTACCTGGGGAAACCTAGCAAGCCAGTGCATTTTTGAAAACTAGACACCTAAGGGAATCCAAGATGGGGTGACTTGTGGGGATCTGACCAGGTTCTGTTACCCAGAATCCTTTGCAAACCTCAAAATTTGACCAAGAAAACACTTTTTCCTCTCATTTCGGTGACAGAAAGTTCTGGAATCTGAGAGGAGCCACACATTTCCTTCCACCCAGCGTTCCCCCAAGTCTCCCGGATAAAAATGGTACCTCAAGAAAATGGCCCAAAACACAACATGGACACATCACATTTTTTCACAGAAAACAGAGGCGTTTTTTACAAAGTGCCTACCTGTGGATGTTGGCCTCTAGCCCAGCTGGCACCTGGGGAAACCTAGCAAACCAGTGCATTTTTTAAAACTAGACACCTACGGGAATCCAAGATGGGGTGACTTGTGGGGCTCTGACCAGGTTCTGTTACCCAGAATCCTTTGCAAACCTCAAAATTTGACCAGAAAAACACTTTTTCCTCTCATTTCGGTGACAGAAAGTTCTGGAATCTGAGAGGAGCCACAAATTTCCTTCCACCCAGCGTTCCCTCAAGTCTCCCGATAAAAATGGTACCTCACTTGTGTGGGTAGGCCTAGCGCCCACAAAAGGAATTGGCCCAAAACACAACGTGGACACATCACATTTTTTCACAGAAAACAGTGCCTACCTGTGGATTTTGGCCTCTAGTTCAGCCGGCACCTGGGGAAACCTAGCAAACCAGCACATTTTAAAAAATTAGACACCTAGGAGATTCCAAGATGGGATGACATGTGGGGCTCTGACCAGGTTCTGGTACACAAAATCCTTTGCAAACCTCAAAATTTGACCAAAAAAACACTTTTCCCTCTCATTTCGGTGACAGAAAGTTCTGGAATCTGAGAGAAGCCACAAATTTCCTTCCACCCAGCGTTCCCCCAAGTCTCGCAATAAAAATGGTACCTCACTTGTGTGGGTAGGCCTAGCGCCCACGAAAGGAAATGGCCCAAAACACAACATGGACACATCAAATTTTTTCAAAGAAAACAGAGGTGTTTTTTACAAAGTGCTTACTTGTGGATTTTGGCCTCTAGCTCAGCCGGCACCTGGGAAAACCTAGCAAACCAGTGCATTTTTTAAAACTAGACACCTACGGGAATCCAAGATGGGGTGACTTGTGGGGCTCTGACCAGGTTCTGTTACCCAGAATCCTTTGCAAACCTCAAAATTTGACCAAAAAAACACTTTTTCCTCTCATTTCGGTGACAGAAAGTTCTGGAATCTGAGAGGAGCCACAAATTTCCTTCCACCCAGCGTTCCCTCAAGTCTCCCGATAAAAATGGTACCTCACTTGTGTGGGTAGGCCTAGCGCCCACAAAAGGAATTGGCCCAAAACACAACGTGGACACTTCACATTTTTTCACAGAAAACAGTGCCTACCTGTGGATTTTGGCCTCTAGTTCAGCCGGCACCTGGGGAAACCTAGCAAACCAGCACATTTTTAAAAATTAGACACCTAGGAGAATCCAAGATGGGATGACTTGTGGGGCTCTGACCAGGTTCTGGTACACAAAATCCTTTGCAAACCTCAAAATTTGACCAAAAAAACACTTTTCCCTCTCATTTCGGTGACAGAAAGTTCTGGAATCTGAGAGAAGCCACAAATTTCCTTCCACCCAGCGTTCCCCCAAGTCTCGCAATAAAAATGGTACCTCACTTGTGTGGGTAGGCCTAGCGCCCACGAAAGGAAATGGCCCAAAACACAACATGGACACATCAAATTTTTTCAAAGAAAACAGAGGTGTTTTTTACAAAGTGCTTACTTGTGGATTTTGGCCTCTAGCTCAGCCGGCACCTGGGAAAACCTAGCAAACCAGTGCATTTTTGAAAACTAGACACCCAGGGGAATCCAAGATGGGGTGACTTGTGGGGATCTGACCAGGTTCTGTTACCTAGAATCCTTTGCAAACCTCAACATTTGACCAAAAAAACACTTTTCCCTCTCATTTCGGTGACAGAAAGTTCTGGAATCTGAGAGAAGCCACAAATTTCCTTCCACCCAGCGTTCCCCGAAGTCTCCCAATAAAAATGGTACCTCACTTGTGTGGGTAGGCCTAGCGCCCACGAAAGGAAATGGCCCAAAACACAACATGGACACATCAAATTTTTTCACAGAAAACAGAGGTGTTTTTTACAAAGTGCCTACCTGTGGATGTTGGCCTCTAGCCCAGCTGGCACCTGGGGAAACCTAGCAAACCAGTGCATTTTTTAAAACTAGACACCTACGGGAATCCAAGATGGGGTGACTTGTGGGGCTCTGACCAGGTTCTGGTACACAAAATCCTTTGCAAACCTCAAAATTTGACCAAAAAAACACTTTTCCCTCTCATTTCGGTGACAGAAAGTTCTGGAATCTGAGAGAAGCCACAAATTTCCTTCTACCCAGCGTTCCCCCAAGTCTCTCAATAAAAATAGTACCTCACTTGTGTGGGTAGGCCTAGCGCCCACGAAAGGAAATGGCCCAAAACACAACATGGACACATCACATTTTTTCACAGAAAACAGAGGTGTTTTTTACAAAGTGCCTACCTGTGGATTTTGGCCTCTAGCCCAGCTGGCACCTGGGGAAACCTAGCAAACTAGTGCATTTTTGAAAACTAGACACCTAGAGGAATCCAAGATGGGGTGACTTGTGGGGCTCTGACCAGGTTCTGTTACCCAGAATCCTTTGCAAACCTCAAAATTTGACCAAAAAAACACTTTTTCCTCTCATTTCGGTGACAGAAAGTTCTGGAATCTGAGAGGAGCCATAAATTTCCTTCCACCCAGCGTTCCCTCAAGTCTCCCGATAAAAATGGTACATCACTTTTGTGGGTAGGCCTAGCGCCCACGAAAGGAAATGGCCCAAAACACAACGTGGACACATCACATTTTTTCACAGAAAACAGTGTCTACCTGTGGATTTTGGCCTCTAGCTCAGCCGGCACCTGGGGAAACCTAGCAAACCAACACATTTTTTAAAACTAGACACCTAGGAGAATCCAAGATGGGGTGACTTGTGGGGCTCTGACCAGGTTCTGTTACCCCAAATCCTTTGCAAACCTCAAATTTTGGCCAAAAAACACTTTTTCCTCTCTTGACAATGACAAGTAAATTGACACAATGCCATGCAAACACCCTCACAAAACCTTAGAAAATAATCCTTAGAGGGATCGCTGACACAATATTGAGGAAAAAAATATCGTTTGACACAAATATTGGGTCAAAAATATCATTTAACAAAATATTGTGCCCTTATACTTACAATGGTACAGAAATATTGTAAATAAAATATATAGTTTAAACTAGTACATTTTACATATTTTAGTATATACCATTTATATAATGCAAATTACATAAATTTCACTAATACTTAATACTATATATAATAATTATAGGATTATATGAAGTCACACACACACAAAGTATGTGTGTTTATAAATATGCATCTGTACAGAGTATCACAATTATTAGAAATGTATATATCTATACATACCTATTATATTTATATCTAATTATAACCTAAAACATGTTAAAGAGTTCAATTACAAAATATGAAATACATTGTCAAATAAATGAAATGCAACATATTAAAAACCAAAATAAGGACAATTGCAAAAAATATAAACAATTAAAAAATATTAAATATATTAAAAAATGAAATTACAAAATAAACAAATGATCAAAATACATTTAACCAATATTAGGAAAGGTATTGTAGTTTGGGAGCATTAGATATACTAGTCCCACTCCAGTTTATGCAACAGTAGGGAAAGAATAGGACTTTGGATGGGATAGTTTTACTATTCCCTCTCCAAACAGCGTAACACTAGGCAAAGTTTTGGACTTCTGAGGTGTTAGATAAACTATTTCTACTTCACACAATGAGACAGTAGGGAAACAGTTAGACTTTGGAGGGTGAAATTTCCTATTCCAACTCCATTCAACACAACAGTGGTTAAATCAAAAGTATTTGGAGGGGTTAGATTTACTATTCTGACTTCAGTCTGTGTAACAGTAGGGGAAGTGCTGGACGTTGGGTTCAATTTATTATTCCCACTCCACTCTAAGCAGCAGTAGGGAAAGTGTTAAACTTTGTAGTGGTTGCATTCATGATTACTATTCCAGTCACCACGAAGGTAGGGAAAGTGTTAGACTTCGTTGAGGTTAAATTTACTATTCCTTCTCCACACAACGTAACAATAGGGGGGGTGTTAGACAATAGATATTAGAGGGTTAAATTTATTATTCCCACTCCAAACAGTGCAACATTAGGGAATGTACTGGACTTTGGAGAGGTTATATTTACTATTTCTGCTATCAGAGCAATAGTAGGGAAAGTATTGGACTTCAGAGGGGTTATATTCCACTCCAGTCTGAACAACAGAAGGGGAAAGTGTTAGATTTTGGAGGGGTTACATTTGCTACTCCTACTACAGTCAGCATAGTAGAGAAGGTGTTGGTCTTTGGAGGAATTAAATATACTATTCCCACTCCTGTCTGTGCAACAGTAAGGAAAACATTTGACTTCCGAGGAATTACATTTATTATTCCCACTCCATCTAAGCAATAGTAGAGAAACTACCTGACTTCAAACACATTGCAAATTTGAATAACCCTAGTAATGTAGGCAAAATATTAAACTCCTAATATAAATATTGTTAATAAACATTGATATATATATATATATATGTATATATATATATATATATATATATATATATAAACATACAGTATATATATGTTTATTAAAGAATGAAAACTATTAATCAATATATATAATTAATATTCAATAACATCATTATTTAACAATAACATATTGTTATTTAATTACTACTTAATTGCCTTCCCACCTTATACCCCTACAGGCTTAGCACCCCACACCTAAAATAAATCCAAAATAAATAAGTATAGCTCAATTTCCATAATAAATAATCAATTAAATAATTTATTACCAATTAATAATTGTTAATTAATTATTACTTAATTAACTCCCCATCCTATTCCCCGACAAACCTTGCAACTTGCAATTAAACTATTACACAATTACATAATTAGTCATCAATTACATTATTAAATATATATGAATGATTAACTGTTAATTAATTATTACTTATTGACTCAATCAATCAAACAGGATTTGTAAAGCATGACTAATCACCCTCAAGGGTATCTAGGTGCTTGCAGGTTTCATTGGCTCATTCGAAAAGCCAGGTTTGAGGTCTCTACCGAATTTATGATGAGGGGCGATGGTCCGAAGAGGTGTAGGGAGACTGCTCCAGGTTTTTGCTGCTACATGGGAGAAAGCACATCCTCCACTTTTGCTTCAGTGTGTAGTGTGAGCAAGTGCTAGGAAGGTGGAGCATAGTCTTCTTGACGGTTGGTGGAAATTCAGGCGGTTGTTAATGTAGACGGGTCCTTGATTGTGTAGAGCTTTGTGTGCGTGGGTCAGCAGCTTGAATACACATCTCTTCTGCACTTAATTAACTTCCCATCCAATAACCCTAAAAATCTAGCAACCTATACCTAAAATATAACTAAAATAGATCAGAATTACATTATTTACATAAACAAGTCAACTACATAATTCATTACAAATTATTAACTAATTAATAATTATAGCTTAATTAACTTCTCAACCTATCCCTCTACAAACCCAACAACCCGATACAGTACTATAAATGATATTAACAATTAAATAAAAGAATTCTACATCACTTATAATTACAATGTATGTTTTAAAATGTAATAACAATTATACACTTAAATTAATATATGAACTAAAACACATTTAAAAAAATTAGAAAACAATATTTTTACAACTATATTGCTGAAAACTATTTGAAAATAGCAGTAGTCTTGAAAAACAATATTACTTACATAACAAATATGATATTTTTGACAACGATATCTTGCATCATGATATTTATGTACCACTATATTTTATTTCTGATACTTCTGTCTCCTGATTTTTACAACTAGATGTTTTCTTCAAATACCACCCTAAAGTGATATGCAAACTGGCCCATCAGTATTTATTCTAGACAACATCTATGTTTACCACATTCGTCGTAATCACTAACAAATCTAGACAGCACTTTTAGGCAAACCCTTGAAAGAGTATAGCATTTTCTATGGAATAAGAAAGGAATTTCACGTCTCTCTATCTCCTATGGTGTAGTTTGAAGTTGTTTCTTGTTTGTTCTATCCAAGAAAATCAGGAAAGTTTTGATCCACAGCTCAGCAAGGTTAGAGTCTTTGGTAGGCATTGCATAGACATAATTTCTAATGGTGAAATAAGCATTATGATTCGGAAGAAAAAATAGAGAAATTGCTAGATGTGAGATGTCTCTGTTCTTTTTTTTTTTATGTTTTTCAATTTACTCCCCAGTTAAAAATGACTCCATTATACTTAAATGGTTTTTTCTAAGTTGTGCTTAATGAAAAAATACAGAAAATATTTTTAACAGCTAAAAACCTTCTTCTCAGAATTACATTTTTGCTTAGCATCAGAAAGCATATTCGTGCACATACCACTCACATGCATATAGGTACAGTGACACAGGGGCCAAAAGATCTAGGAACCCTTCTAAACACCAAATATTGTTTATCCCCTTCTGTGGCGCGTAAGTAATGGTTATGTCCCGCGGCACATTGCTCCTGTGCTGAGGACGTAACCATTACGTCCTCGGCACGGAGCCAGGAGGGAGCGCTAGCGCTCCCTCCGTGGGGTTCCCTCCCACCCCCCCAAAGCGGGATAGAAGGGGAAGACCATCCCCTTCCACCCCCCATAATGACGTCAGCGCGCGATAGCACGCTGACCTCATTACCCACTGCCGGTTGCACTGGAAGCCATTTGCTTCCAGTGCGGCGAGGAGAGAAACAGGTACGTTTCTCCTCTGGCGGGTGGGGGGTTTGGGACAAAGAGGCACCGGGTGAAAGGAAAGGCTTTTCCTTTCCCCCGGTGTCTCTTTGAGCATTCCTGCTGCTCGATCGCATTGCGATCGGGCAGCAGGAATGCCCACTAGACGCCAGGGATTTTTTAATTTTTTTATTTTGTGAAATGTTTATGTGTTGGGGAGCAGCCCCTTGGGCAAGGGTCGCTCTCATTTGGGGGCATGTTTGAATGGCCAATTCTGCCCTCCTTGGGGGAGGATCTGCCCCTAAGGGGGGGCAGAAGCCACTAGAAGCCAGGGATTTTTTTTGTTTGTTTATGTTTAACATTTTTAGCGTTGGGGAGTGGCCCCTTGGGCAAGGGTCGCTCCCTTTTGGGGGCATGTTTATTGTGGCCAGATCTGCCTATTATTTTTAGGCCGATATGCCCCTAAGGGGGGGCAGAATCCACTAGACGCCAGGGATTATTTTTTTTTTGTAGAAAATGTTTACGTGTTTGGGAGCGGCCCCTTGGGCAAGGGTCGCTCCCTTTTGGGGGCATGTTTATTATGGCCATTTCTGCCCCCAGTGGGGGCAGATCGGCCTATTATTTTTAGGCCGATCTGCCCCCAAGGGGGGCAGAATCCACTAGACGCCAGAGATTTTCTTTTTTTATTTACTGTGAAATGTTTTGCGTTGGGGAGCGGCCCCTTGGGCAAGGGTCGCTCCCATTTGGGGGCATGTTTCTTGTGGCCATTTCTGCCCCCCTTGGTGACAGATCGGCCTATTATTTTTAGGCTCATCTGCCCCCAAGGGGGGCAGAAACCACTAGAACGTCAGGGATTTTTTAAAATATTTTTATTTATGTGGGGGGACATTGAACTGTTGGCCATTTCTGCCCCCCATTGTGGGCAGATGGGCCTATTTTTCTTAGGCCCATCTGCCCCCAAAGGGGGCAGAAGCCACTTAGACACTAGGGATAGTGTGTGTGTGTGTGTGTGTGTTAGTGGAGGTGGGGCGGCCCCTTGGGCAAGGGTCACCCCCCCTTTGGGGGGCACATGTACCAAGGCCATTTCTGCCCCCCTTGGGGACAGATCAGCCTATTATTTTTAGGCTACTCTGTCCCCAAGGGGGGCAGAAACCACTAGAACGCCAGGGATTTTTTAAAATATGTTTATTTATGTGGGGGCGTCCCCTTGGGCAAGGGGCGCCCCCCCCAAGGGGGGCATTGAACTGTTGGCCATTGCTGCCCCCGTTGGGGGCAGATGGGTCTATTTTGTTTAGGCCCATCTGCCCCCAAGGGGGGCAGAAGCCACGTAGGCACCAGGGATAGTGTGTGAGTGTGGTTTGTTTTTTGTTTGGGGGTGGGCCCTTGGGCAAGGGTCGCTCCCTCTGGGGACACACTACTAAAGGTATTTTCTGCCCTCCTTGGGGCAAATAGGCCTATTTTTTAGTTGGCCCATCTGCCCCAAAGGCAGAATCCACTTAGGCACCAATTTCTAAATGCTTGATGATGGGATGTTTGTCAACTGACGAAGTATTTGCCGTTATTTTTTTCCTCCTTTTTGTTCTAGTTCAAAGCTTTTGCTTTCTTTGCTGTGGCTCCTTGTGGTTTTGGCGGTGGTTGACCTGCGGTTTGCATAGTTGCATGTTTTAGGTAAGTAAAAACAATTTACTCCAAAGGAGTATTGTTGCCATGCATAAATGACATGTTTGTAGGTGGTGTACTAAATGCAGGGTTGTGTGAAATTGTCCTTAGATTTGTGCACAATGATATTTGTGTTGTCTTATTTCTAATTTGCTTTTCTTTCTTTCTTTTTAGTGGGATATCATTCGTGATTGCTGTGTCTTTGCAGAGTAGTTGCTGGTGATTCAAGATTTTTCAGGCAAGTGAGCGGTATAGCTTTTGAGTTTATAACTCTTACTAATAAAGCTACACTTTATTGCTTATCTTACACAGTGCTGGTTGTTGGTGGTGCATTTGTCCAGTTAATTTTCGTAGGAAAGATCATGGCTAGCCGAAGGATGACCGCTCAGCAGGTGGTTGGTATGCTTTTTGAGTCATTGTCTGATCATGATTATGAGACGGACTCTGCATCTGAGCAGAGGAGGAAGTCAGGGATTCTGGCAGTGAAGTTTCTGCCGGAGAGGAATCTTCTGATGAGGAAGCCACACTCAGTGCAGATGAAGGGCCTGTTTCAGAGGAGGACACTAATGTGCCATTAGTGCAGCAACCTGGGGCTGAAAGGCTTCCTGTTAGAATACCTGAACTCTGGGTGCCCCAAACATGGTGCAGCCAGAGTTGCCTGCCTTTACTGGTCTCCCGGGGTGTAGAGTCAATACTGAGAACTTTTTGCCTGTCAATTTCTTTGAGTTATTTGTGGATGATGTGTTTTTGGAAGAGATTGTTGAGCAGACTAATTTGTATGCGGAGCAGTATTTGAGGGACAAAGCTGCTAGACTTAAGCCGCACTCTAGAGCTGCCCAGTGGATTCCCACAAATTTGGAGGAGAGGAAAAGGTTTTTAGGTTTGACTCTTTTGATGGGGTTGATAAGGAAGCTGTCACTGGCTTCTTATTGGTCTACTAGTCCCTTGATGACAATAGCTGTATTTCCTGCGACAATGAGTCATAATTGGTATTTGCTTCTTCTTAGGATGCTGCATTTTAGTGACAATGTATTAGCCTTGCCACGAGATCACCCTGATCTGACCGTCTTTTTAAGATTAGGCCTGTCCTTGATCATTTTGTAGATCGGTTTCAGAGGTCTATGTTCCAGGCAAAGAAATAGGTGTGGACGAGTCTTTGGTCCTCTTCAATGGTTGTTTGGTTTTTAGACAGTACATTCCTAGCAAGAGGGCACGATGTGGAATTAAATTGTATATGCTGTCTGAAAGTAGTACAGGATATGTGTATAATTTCCGTGTCTACACTGGTAGGGATTCCAGCATTGACCCCCCTGGTTGTCCTCCCACTTTTGGAGTTACTGAGAAAATTGTGTGGGAACTTGCTAGACGACTGTTCAACAAAGGTCACTATTTGTATGTAGATAACTTTCACACTGGAGTGCAGTTGTTCAAGGAACTGTTTAGAGTGGACACTGTTGCTTGTGGCACAATTCGTTGTAACCGGAAAGGCTATCCAAGGGAGCTTGTCTGTAGAAAACTTGAGAGGGGACAGTGCAGTGCCTAGCGGAATGATGAGCTGCTAGCTTTGAAGTTTTCAGACAGGAGGGATGTCTACATGCTATGTACCATCCATGATGAGAATACTTCCCCCGTGACTGTTTGGGGCCAGGTTGCTGAAGTGCGCAAACCTGTGTGCATTTTAGATTATAATATGCACATGGGAGGTGTAGTTAGAGTTGATCAGAGGTTGGAACCTTATACTGCTATTCGTAAGCCTTATGTTTGGTATAAGAACTTAGCAATTCACCTCTTCCACTTAGCAACTTTTAATGCTTTTATTGTGTTTAAGGATAGGTCTCCAGAGTCAAAGATGACATTTGTGAAATCTCAGGAGTCAGTGATAGAGAGCCTTATTGTGGTGGAACAGGCCAGAGTTCCTAGAGAAGCAGTGGCGGAGGATGTGGCTAGATTGAAAGATCGCCACTTTGCTGAGCACATTCCTCCCACACTCAAAAAAGACTTTCCAGCTAAGAAATGTAGAGTGTGTTTTCGAAGAGGTATCCAGAGGGAGACTGTTCAGTTTCATGGTTAGCATTTCTGTCATGTACTTAATTAGAGCTTTTGTGTTTGTAGTTTTGTAATTATTTCTAATTAGTTAGGGGTTTCTTTGTTTAAAAAAAGAAAAAAAAGTGATGCCATTGTGTGTGGAGTGGGGCTTGGCTGAGGGTGTACGTAGTGTACATATTGACTTGCTGTTGGCTACTGCAACACACTGCCAGCCAAACACCAGTCCACACACTCCCATCAGCTGGTGTGATTGTTGTATCAGGCATGTGGGCGTATGTAAGTGATGGGCCCTTGAGTGGCGCTGTCTGTTGATGCAAGTGTTGTAATGTGCTGGGCCCGTGGCTGGCGGCGTGAATGGTCTTGTGCGTGTCATGTATGAAAGGTGTGTGAATGGACTGTAAAGCGGTTGGTGCCTTGCCGTGGCTTTACAGCTCACGAGCTGTGAGTCATTGGTTCAGTTTTTTGGCCTTTCAATTATTAACAGTGCATTTCATTTTTGTGAAATCTCTTGTTAATAAAATTTGATCCACTGAACCATCACTCACCCTCGTGCCAAATCCAACCAGTATGTGTGGTAAAAATGACAAAACCTGCTCTGCTGTAATCAGGTGTCGCAACACACCTGTGACACGCTAGGTGCCTCGGGTGGGACCCCAATGATGAAGCATGCCACCATCTTGGTTGGTGGGTGAGGGGTCTTTTTCACACAACCTAAGTGCGTTCCTTTTCACAATTTTAATGCTTAGCACATCACAGACGTATGTGGACACATCAAAATGATATATTACAAAACTACCTGTGTTTGGGGGGGTGGGGGCACCTATGTTTTTGGTCCTGGGTGAGGCCTTCATCTAGAGAAACCTACCAAACCCAGACATTTTTTTAAACTAGACACCCCAAGGAGTCCAGGGAGGTGTGGCTTGCGTGGATCCCCCAACATTTTCTTACCCAGACTCCTCTGCAAACCTCTAAATTTGCTTAAAAAAGCATATTTTCCTGACTTTCGTTTGTACGATCACCGCTCCAGCACAATATTCCTACTCCCCAGCGTTCCCCTCAGTCTCCCAAGTAAAATGACACCTCACTTGTGTGGGTCCCCAAAGCAGAGTCAGCCTAAAGATGTATAAAATAAGAATATGTCCTTATCAACTCGCTGTGCTATCCCCTCTATCTCTACAAGTTGTTTGCCTTATTCTGTTGCAGGCACCTGGCCCACCCACACAAGTGAGGTATCATTTTTATCGGGAGACTTGGGGGAATGCTGGGTGGAAGGAAATTTGTGGCTCCTCTCAGATTCCAGTACTTTCTGTCACCGAAATGTGAGGAAAATGTGTTTTTTTAGCCAAATTTTGAGGTTTGCAAAGGATTCTGGGTAACAGAACCTCGTCAGAGCCCCACAAGTCACCCCATCTTGGATTCCGCTAGGTCTCTAGTTTTCAAAAATGCACAGGTTTGGTAGATTTCCCTAGGTGCCGGAAGAGCTAGAGGCCAAAATCTACAGGTAGGCACTTTGCAAAAAACACCTCTGTTTTCTGTCAAAAAATGGGATGTGTCCACGTTGTATTTTGGGGCATTTCCTGTCGCGGGCGCTAGGCCTACCCACACAAGTGAGATATCATTGTTATCGGGAGACTTGGGGGAACGCTGGGTGGAAGGAAATTTTGGGATCCTCTCAGATTCCAGAACTTTCTGTCACCAAAATTTGAGGAAAATGTGTTTTTTTAGCCAAATTTTGAGGTTTGCAAAGGATTCTGGGTAACGGAACCTGGTGAGAGCCCCACAAGTCACCCCATCTTGGATTCCCCTAGGTCTCTAGTTTTCACAAATGCACAGGTTTGGTAGGTTTCCCTAGGTGCCGGCTGAGCTAGAGGCCAAAGTCTACAGGTAGGCACTTTGCAAAAAACACCTCTGTTTTCTGTCAAAAAATGGGATGCGTCCACGTTGTGTTTTGGGGCATTTCCTGTCGCAGGCGCTAGGCCTACCCACACAAGTGAGGTATCATTTTTATCGGGAGACTTGGGGGAACGCTGGGAGGAAGGAAATTTGTGGTTCCTCTCAGATTCCAGAACTTTCTGTCACCGAAATGTGAGGAAAATATGTTTTTTTAGCCAAATTTTGAGGTTTGCAAAGGATTCTGGGTAACAGAACCTGGTCAGAGCCCCACAAGTCACCCATCTTGGATTCCCCTAGGTCTCTAGTTTTAAAAAATGAACAGGTTTGGTAGGTTTCCCCAGGTGCCGGCTGAGCTAGAGGCCAAAATCTACAGATAGGCACTTTGCAAAAAACACCTCTGTTTTCTGTCAAAAAATGGGATGTGTCCACGTTGTGTTTTGGGGCATTTCCTGTTGCAGGCGCTAGGCCTACCCACACAAGTGAGGTATCATTTTTATCGGGAGACTTGGGGGAACGCTGGGTGGAAGGAAATTTGTGGCTCCTCTCAGATTCCAGAACTTTCTGTCACCGAAATGTGAGGAAAATGTGTTTTTTTAGCCAAATTTTGAGGTTTGCAAAGGATTCTGGGTAACAGAACCTGGTCAGAGCCCCACAAGTCACCCCATCTTGGATTCCCCTAGGTCTCTAGTTTAAAAAAATGAACCGGTTTGGTAGGTTTCCCTCGGTGCCGGCTGAGCTAGAGGCCAAAATCTCCAGGTAGGCACTTTGCAAAAAACACCTCTGTTTTCTGTCAAAAAATGGGATGTGTCCACGTTATGTTTTGGGGCATTTCCTGTCTCAGGCGCTAGGCCTACCCACACAAGTGTGGCATCATTTTTATCGGGAGACTTGGGGGAACACTGGGTGGAAGGAAATTTGTGGCTCCTCTCAGATTCCAGAACTTTCTGTCACCGAAATGTGAGGAAAATGTGTTTTTTTAGACAAATTTTGAGGTTTGCAAAGGATTCTGGGTAACAGAACCTAGTCAGAGCCCCACAAGTCACCCCATCTTGGATTCCCCTAGGTCTCTAATTTTAAAAAATGAACAGGTTTGGTAGGTTTCCCTAGGTGCCGGCTGAGCAAAAGGCCAAAATCTACAGGTAGGCACTTTGCAAAAAACACCTCTGTTTTCTGTCAAAAAATTAGATGTGTCCACGTTGTGTTTTGGGGCATTTCCTGTCGCAGGCGCTAGGCCTACCCACACAAGTGAGGTATCATTTTTATCGGGAGACTTGCGGGAACGCTGGGTGGAAGGAAATTTGTGGCTCCTCTCAGATTCCAGAACTTTCTGTCACCGAAATGTGAGGAAAATGTGTTTTTTTAGCCAAATTTTGAGGTTTGCAAAGGATTCTGGGTGACAGAACCTGGTCAGAGCCCCACAAGTCACCCCATCTTGGATTCCCCTAGGTCTCTAGTTTAAAAAAATGAACAGGTTTGGTAGGTTTCCCTAGGTGCCGGCTGAGCTAGAGGCCAAAATCTACAGGTAGGCACTTTGCAAAAAACACCTCTGTTTTCTGTCAAAAAATGGGATGTGTCCACGTTATGTTTTGGGGCATTTCCTGTCTCAGGCGCTAGGCCTACCCACACAAGTGTGGCATCATTTTTATCGGGAGACTTGGGGAATGCTGGGTGGAAGGAAATTTGTGGCTCCTCTCAGATTCCAGAACTTTCTGTCACCGAAATGTGAGGAAAATGTGTTTTTTTTAGCCACATTTTGAGGTTTGCAAAGGATTCTGGGTAACAGAACATAGTCAGAGCCCCACAAGTCACCCCATCTTGGATTCCCCTAGGTCTCTAATTTTAAAAAATGAACAGGTTTGGTAGGTTTCCCTAGGTGTCGGCTGAGCTAGAGGCCAAAATCTACAGGTAGGCACTTTGCAAAAAACACCTCTGTTTTCTGTCAAAAAATGGGATGTGTCCACATTGTGTTTTGGGGCATTTCCTGTCGCAGGCGCTAGGCCCACCCACACAAGTAAGGTATCATTTTTATCGGGAGACTTGCGGGAATGCTGGGTGGAAGGAAATTTGTGGTTCCTCTCAGATTCCAGAACTTCCTGTCACCGAAATATGAGGAAAATTTGTTTTTTTAGCCACATTTTGAGGTTTGCAAAGGATTCTGGGTAACAGAACCTGGTCAGAGCCCCACAAGTCACCCCATCTTGGATTCCCCTAGGTCTCTAGTTTTCAAAAATGAACAGGTTTGGTAGGTTTCCCTAGGTGCCGGCTGAGCTAGAGGCCAAAATCTACAGGTAGGCACTTTGCAAAAAACACCTCTGTTTTCTGTCAAAAAATGGGATGTGTCCACGTTGTGTTTTGGGGCATTTCCTGTCACAGGCGCCAGGCCTATCCACACTAGTGAGGTATCATTTTTATTGGGAGACTTGGGGGAACGCTGGGTGGAAGGAAATTTGTGGCTCCTCTCAGATTCCAGAACTTTCTGTCACCGAAATGTAAGGAAAATGTGTTTTTTTGCCACATTTTGATGTTTGCAAAGGATTTTGGGTAACAGAACCTAGTCAGAGCCCCACAAGTCACCCCATCTTGGATTCCCCTATGTCTCTAGTTTTCACAAATGCACAGGTTTGGTAGGTTTCCCTAGGTGCCGGCTGAGCAAAAGGCCAAAATCTACAGGTAGGCACTTTGCAAAAAACACCTCTGTTTTCTGTCAAAAAATGGGATGTGTCCACGTTGTGTTTTGGGGCATTTCCTGTCGCAGGCGCTAGGCCTACCCACACAAGTGAGGTATCATTTTTATCGGGAGACTTGGGGGAACGCTGGGTGGAAGAAAATTTGTGGCTCCTCTCAGGTTCCAGAACTTTCTGTCACCGAAATGTGAGGAAAATGTGTTTTTTTAGCCATATTTTGAGGTTTGCAAAGGATTCTGGGTAACAGAACCTGGTCAGAGCCCCACAAGTCACCCCATCTTGGATTCCCCTAGGTCTCTAGTTTTAAAAAATGAACAGGTTTGGTAGGTTTCCCTAGGTGCCGGCTGAGCTAGAGGCCAAAATCTACAGGTGGACACTTTGCAAAAAACACCTCTGTTTCTGTCAAAAAATGGGATGTGTCCACGTTGTGTTTTCGGGCATTTCCTGTCGCAGGCGCTAGACCTACCCACACAAGTAAGGTATCATTTTTATCGGGAGACTTGGGGGAACGCTGGGTGGAAGGAAATTTGTGGCTCCTCTAAGATTCCAGAACTTTCTGTCACCGAAATGTGAGGAAAATGTGTTTTTTTAGCCAAATTTTGAGGTTTGCAAAGGATTCTGGGCAACAGAACCTGGTCAGAGCCCCACAAGTCACCCCATCTTGGATTCCCCTAGGTCTCTAGTTTTAAAAAATGCACAGGTTTGGTAGCTTTCCCTAGGTGCCGGCTGAGCTACAGGCCAAAATCTACAGGTAGGCACTTTGTAAAAAACACCTCTGTTTTCTGTCAAAAAATGGGATGTGTTCACGTTGTGTTTTGGGGCATTTCCTGTCGCGGGTCCCTAGGCCTACCCACACAAGTGAGGTACCATTTTTATCGGGAGACTTGGGGGAACATAGAATAGCAAAACAAGTGTTCTTGCCCCTTGTCTTTCTCTACATTTTTTCCTTCCAAATATAAGAGATTGTGTCAAAAAGACATCTATTTGAGAAATGCCCTGTAATTCACATGCTAGTATGGGTACCCCGGAATTCAGAGATGTGCAAATAACCACTGCTCCTCAACACCTTATCTTGTGCCCATTTAGGAAATACAAAGGTTTTCTTGATAGCTATTTTTTACTCTTTATATTTCAGCAAATGATTTGCTGTATACCCGGTATAGAATGAAAACCCACTGCAGGGTGCAGCTCATTTATTGGCTCTGGGTACCTAGAGTTCTTGATGAACCTACAAGTCCTATATATCCCTGCAACCAGAAGAGTCCAGCAGTCAAACGTAGAGAAAAATTGCAGTTTTTTTCACCTCAATTTCAATATTTTTTGTTGTTGTTTTTTTCAGTTGTTATTTTCTGTAGGAAACCCTTGTAGGATCTACACAAATTACCCCTTTCTGAATTCAGAATTTTGTCTACTTTTCAGAAATGTTTCGGTTTCTGGGATCCAGCATTGGTTTCACCCCCATTTCTGTCACTGACTGGAAGGAGGCTGAAAGCTCAAAAAATCGTAAAAATGGGGTATGTCCCAGTAAAATGCAAAAATTGTGTTGAAAAATTGGGTTTTCTGATTCAAGTTTGTCTGTTTCTGAAAGCTGGGAAGCTGGTGATGTTAGCACCGCAAACCCTTTGTTGGTGCCATTTGCAGGGAAAAAAACACAAGCCTTCTTCTGCAGCCCCTTTTTCCCATTTTTTTTTTTTTTTAAACGAAATTTTCACTGTATTTTGTCTAATTTCTTGGCCTCCTTCTGGGGAACCCACAAAGTCTGGGCACCTCTAGAATCCCTAGGATGTTGGAAAAAAAGGACACAAATTTGGCATGGGTAGCTTGTGTGAACAAAAAGTTATGAGGGCCTAAGCGCGAACTGCCCCAAATAGCCAAAAAGAGGCTCGGCACAGGAGGGGGAAAAGGTCTGGCAGCGAAGGGGTTATATATTACTACTAAACAGGCACTCACAAGTGCAGTTACTTTGCCGGCACTAGGGTCATTATCAGAATGGTAAAACTCCTTGTACCCAACCATAATCTGGTATGAATATATTTGAAAGTCTTTAGGAAGCAGATTTAAGTATATGAACAATATGTTGATTACAAACTGCCACAAGTGTTTGCAAATGCTTGCACTGTCAACGACACCCAGGGGATAGGGTATGTGGCTTTGCCCAACAGTAACTGGGGCAACAAGTTATGTAGCCATTGGCCTTTTTGCTTGCCCTTTACTCTCTCCTCCTGCGTCTCACCCTTCTAGGCAGGGTGTTTTTCTGCACCTATTTGGATGTTGGCTGAGGGTGTAATGAAGAACAGGTTCGGTGGGGATTTGGGTAAGTACTCACAGGAGTCTATTCACAAATAGAGTGATACAGGTAACTGGTGTCTCCTTAAGATCCCCCTTCCAACTATCCACCTCAGTACATTCCAACACCCAACACATTACACTCATCGCCATTCCATACATGCACATGACCACACATATGAAACATAACATGCAGACTACCACACTGGGCTCGACTTTAGTTTAGGCCTGTGTCTGTTTTCCCATTAAACCAAAGCTGCTGCACGCAATCCCTGCCACCCATACCCTGAAAAAAACATGCCCAGCAGACGCAGTATGAAGGAAGCGGCTTTTTTCGTACCCTGACCATTTCACTTGACCAGGTGTTCATAAAGTGACTGGTAACAGGACATGACATTTAGCCAGTCCCAATTCCTAGTGCCCCTTCCTTCAAGTGGAAATGGTACTGGTAACAAGTTTTCTCATTTCATCCTTTTATGTACTTTTTAAAGAAAGATGCAGGACTCGCTTCACAAAGATCTTGCTATGAGTAGGTGTTAGATACTCTTTTGGTACTTCTGGCTTACTTTTGAAATTCGGGAGTAAGCTGGGAATATTACAAGAGTAATTCACAGGAAACACACAAACATACTGACTCTGCAGTCATCCACACTCCTGCAAAAAACACATACTCAGCCCAGTCCAGTTAGTGTGACCTCCTCTTCCTCAGACTCTCACAAACTGAAGAGTTCACTGTCTTCCTGTGGGCTCAGAGCAGCAAAATCCTCCTTATTCACTGCAGGCTCAACCCTTATACTTGTCAACATGAATGACATTGTGAGGTCCGCAGTACCATTTACCAAAGCCTCATGATTTCCTTGGGATGAAGGTATACAGCTTTACAAGCACTGGCAAAGCCAATAGGTTTTGCCTTTGTTTTTTCTTTTGCATTCTTTGCATGTGTTGCTATCTAATTAGATTACAATTATTAGAAAAAGGTTAGAATAATGTTTGTTTTAAATTTGATAAACCGTTAGTATTTGCTTATGTTCTGATGTATGTTGAAATAATATCCCAGGGTTCCAAATTCGTAATTTGTACGTTATTTAATATGGCACTGTATTAGAGTACAGTAATGTGTAGTTAGTAGAGTGCTACTGTACCTGCTGTGTCGTTCGAATCATACCCTTTTTAACCTAAAGGGAACCATAATTGTGACTGCCAGTTTAGTAGTAAAATATAGCAATATTTGGTGTTTAGAGGAGTTATGACAACTTTTGGCCCCGGTGCCACTGCACCCACTTTACCATTCTGATCATGACCTTAGTGCCTTCAAGATAACTGCTCTTGTGATTTCCCTTTTTAGAAGTAAAATGTAGCAATAATTTGTGCTTAGTGGGGTTCCTAGAGCTTTTGGCCACTGTGCCACTGCACCTGCTCACCATTCAAATCATGACCCTATTGCCTGCAAGGTAGCTGCAGTTGTGACTGCCTATTTAGTAGTAAAATATATCTATATTTGGTGTTTAGAGGAGTTATGACAACCTTTGGGTCTGGTGCCACTGCACCTCCTTTACCATTCTGATCATGACCCTGGTGCCGGCAAGGTAACTGCACTTGTGAGTGCCTGTTTAGTAGTAATATATAAAAAATATTTGGTACTTAGAAGGGTTCCTAGAGCTTTTGGCCCCTGTGTCACTGTACCTGCTGCACCACTAAAATCATTACCCTACTTGTGACTGCCTTTTTAGTAGTAAAATATAGCAACATTTGGTGTTTGTCGGAGTTCTAACAACTTTTGGGCCTGGTGCCAAATCATGACCCTTGTGCTTGCAAGATAACTGCACTCATGGCTGCCTGTTTAGTTGTCAAATATAGCACTGATCGGAGTTTAGTGGGATGACTAGAGCTTTTGATCCCGGTGCCACTGCACCTGCTGCACCATTGAAACCATGACCCTAGTGCCTGCTAGTTAACTGCACTTGTGTCTGCCTGTTTAGTAGTAAAATATAGCAATAATCTGTGTTTAGGGGATAATTAGAGCTTTTGGTCCTGGTGCTACTGCACCTGCTGCACCATTCAAATCATGCCCCTTTTAAATGCAAGAGCCTGTTTAGTAGTAACATATAGCAATATTAGGTGCTTAGTGGAGTTCTGACAACTTTTGGAACCAGTGCCACTGCACCTGCTGCCCTATTAAAATCTTGACCCTAGTGCCTGCAGAATAACTGCACTTGTGACTGCCTTTTTAGTAGTACATTTTGGCAATAATCTATGTTTAGAGGGATTCCTAGAGCTTTAGGTCACTGTGCCACTGCACCTGCTGCACCATTCAAATCATGACCCTAATGCCTGCAAGATAACTGCACTTGTGACTGCCTGTTTAGTAGTAAAATATAGCAATATTTAGGCCCAGATTTACTAGTAAATGACAGTGCACGGCACTGTGCCAAATTTGGCAGCGCCAGGCACCGTTGTTTTCAAAATGCAGGGATGCATCATATTTGCTAGAATATGGTGCACTCCTGTGTTTCCCCCTGCACCAGCACTCAATTTGCTGCTGTGTGCAAATGCAGCCACCCTTGGGGAATGGTGAAAGGATGGCTGCGTTGAGGGGGAAATTGTTTTTGTGCAGGAAGAGACACCTTCCTGCACAAAAACAATCTTAAATGGTGATTTGCTCTTTCTATAGGTGGTGCAGAATGCAGCACACATAGAAAGAGCATGAAGTGAGGAGAAATGAAAACATTTCTTCTCATTGGCCATTTTGGGGCTGTCTCAGGTTTACAAAAACGCATTAATCTGAGGCAGCGTCAAAATGCAATGGGTGTTGCTGTGACATGCCCACAGCAACACCCATTGGGAGCCCCTTCCACGCAAAGTGCTGCGTGTGAAGGGGCCGTATTCACAAGGTGGCGTTAAACCACAAAAAATGACTTAACATCATCTTGTGAATACGTCTCAGGGCATTGTGCCACAGGAGCGTCACATAAAATGACACTATGGTGGCGATAGGGCCTTGTAAAGCTGGCCGTTTGTGTTTAGAGGGGTTCTGACAACTTTTGGGAATGGTGCCACTGCACCTGCTGCACCATTCAAATTATGACCCTAGTGCCTGCAAGGTAACTGCACTTGTGACTGCCTGTTTAGTAGTCAAATATATAGCAATATTTGGTGGCTAAAGGAGTTATGACAGGTGCCATTGCACCTGCTGCACCATTCAAATTATGACCCTAGTGCCTGCAAGGTTACTGCACTTGTGACTGCCTGTTTAATAGTAACATTTAGCAATAATCTGTATTTAGATGGGTTCTGACTCCTTTTGGCCCTGGTGCCACTGCACCTGCTGCATCATTAAAATCTTGACCCTAGTGCCTGCAAGATGCCTACACTTATGACTGCCTGTTTAGTAGTAAAATATAGCAATATACCCAGTGCAGCGCCCCTTTTCTTGCGCCCCTTAGCGTCCCCTAATGCCACCATGTGTGCGCCGTATTTAAGATACGCCGCACCATGGCAGCAGTTAGGGAACTAGCATCAAAATTATTGACGCTAGTTCAAACCTTTGCAGGATTAGCGGCAAAAATGTTAACGCTAATCCTGCAAAGCCCATTGAGGCCCATTGTAAACATGGTGTGCCTCCTTTTAACCCTGGCTCTGAGCAGGCGTTAAAAGTGCCGACAATAATAACACAAATAAATCTCTTAGATTTCTTTGAACCATTTTGTTTGCCCCCCACCCCCATTGGGGGAACACCCCCTTTGCATACATTATGCATGGTGCAGGCATAATGTAGCACAAAGGGTTACAAAGTTGTGCAATGCTTGCATTGTGCCACTGTAAATTTGGTGCAGTGATTTTGTCCTCATTGGGCCCCATTAGTGTAAAAAAGAATTATGCTAATATGGCGCAAGCACTAGGGACTCTTAAATTTACCAGTTAGTGTTTAGACAAGTTCTGACAAGTTTTGGGACTGGTGCCACTGCACCTACTGCACCATTCAAATCATGACCCTAGTGCCTGCAAGGTAACTGCACATGGAAGTGCCTATTTAGCAGTAAAATATAGCCATAGTAGGTGTTTATAGGCATTACTAGAGCTTTGGCCCAGTGTAACTGCACCTGCTGCACCATTCAAATCATGACCCTAGTGCCTCAAGGATAACTACACTTGTGACTGCCTGTTTAGCAGTAAAATATTACCATATTTGGTGCTTCATTCCTCTTTGTTTTTTCATTTTCTGCATATGTAGTTCTTTGCTTCCTTTAGGCCAATTAAATCTGGATAATGAACCACCGTGGACTGACTGTCAAATTGTCTGTGCTAGATACTCTCTTTGGCTCATTGGTGACAACTATATGCCCAAAGTTATCAGTCTTACATCGATCGTGTTAACACATGCAACATAATGGCGAAGACCGTGTCCAGAAATGCTAAGAGTGGCTGCACCCACACTGGTGGCAAACACTTTCCTATTGGAGAGTACTTTAAAAAAAACTGAACTGCATCTACTGCAATGCAATGGATAATTGGAACCAAACCACTGGCAGTGTGATCGCTCCCATCTTGATTGTTCAACTCCTCCAAGTGTCGTGTGGCTGACATGCCATGGGATAACCCGTTTTAGCTTGCTATGGTACTTTACATTTAAATTTACATGCAGCATTAAGCCCTCGAAACCTACCAGCTACCTTCTGCTTAAGATGGGCAACACTCCAAAAACACACATCAAGAAACAAGAGCAATGGATGCACCAAAACGAACGGCAACCACTTTTGTACTGGTGATCTCCCATAATGCAACAGTAGTGTTACTGACTAGATGGCAGCATGCCTACCTTACTCGTAGGATAGTGCAGGAATGAAGTGTGACTGTGTTTTGGGGCTTTCCTGTTGCTTTGGGCTTAACGCTTCAGGAGATTTATACACATAAGACATGGGGGGGGGGTGAAATTCCCCTATGCCACAGGATGAATGCCTGCAGACGTTCACAGACTTTCTAACTTAATGACTGTGAACAACCGCTTCCCCATTCCCAGGACTTTCCTGATGCAATTTCTTCTCTGACTTTTTGCCCATCCTCCAACAAAACCCTGGCTGCCAAGATAAGGGCTGAGGCTGCTGAGTCGACATCCTGGTCAACTGCTGTCTTCTCAGTGACAGCTGGCAGCTGGGCAAGCCACTGGCTTGGCACAATATGCCAGAGAGTCCCCAGGATTGGCAGAGTGTGCATAAGTGCGAACAGCCAATACTACACCAGCCAGTGATCACCCAGGTCAGCTGTGGGCTGAACGAACTAGGTGGCCATGTGCCAACTCTGGGGTGAGGCTAACCTCGTTCAAATGCCCGACTCCATTCCTGGGCACCTGCAGCAGAGCATAACGTGTGGGCCTAGTGCCACCCTTTCAAAAGGACAACAGGCAGAATTGGTGGTCCTAGCAGGATTTAAGCCTGCAGTTTACAGAAGTCACAGTTGGGGGGCATCAAGCTATCAACTATGAAGAGCAATCATGTGGGCCTTACAACGGAACTCTACAGCTTGTGAGGGGGCAGTTCGTCAAAAAAAGACTTCCATGTACCAAATCTTCACGGCGGCCGAAGAGTGTGGGTGTGTCAAGGCGAGCAGAAGTCCTTGGAACATGATGCTTTGCATTTAGTAGTCGAAAGAAGACAACACATGCACCTGCCTCCGGATAACTTGGGAGCAGTACTGGCCCAGCCACCTTACCGCTCACATTCCTAAGTCAGCGTTCACAAGCAGATCCACACTGAATGCACCTGGCATGGAGTCCACTTCAGTTTCCAGTTAGAGACAAGTTGGACAGTATGCACTCTTGTTATTGTGTACTCCTTGTGTGGTCATGTTTCTTGTAATCTCCGCCTTCTCTTCCAGGCCTACACTGTGGTGTCTCTGAAGCCCCTACAAATGGGATTGCCTACTGAGATAGGGGCCATGCGCACATCTCCGGGACACTGCTGCTGCTCTTCGGTATATTCCTGGGTGATGTTGCAATAGGTGCTAGCTTAGGGGTCAATGACACTGTGTGCAAACTGCAATATGTAAGGTATGTAAGGGTAGATGGTCTCTTCGTCTGCGCACGGGCCAACAGGTGTTTTTTTCCCCCAAGGCTCTTCCCTTATATGGAGTGCGGACTGAAAAAAAAAGTACCTCAGAAGCCCGACGCTAGTGTAACAACACTGGTTGCCAGCAACTCATCGCCAACCGGAAAGTCTACTTGGTCCAAACTCCAAGGAACAGACAAAGCCAACGAAGCCGAGGAATGAAGAGAGGAAGTGTAGCCAGATGACGTGAGAGGCTGCTGCTGACCAATGGGAAGCAAGAAAGGGAGAAGCCTACTAATGGTAAGTAATGGGAAGTCTGTGAGCGGGCTTCGAGCCAATTTTAAGATTATTTTTTCTAATACAAAAGATTTTGCCACAGCGCAAGCGCTATGTAGGGGAAACTTAAAAAGGGTGGTTGCAGTGCTTCCCTTGGCTCTCTGACAAGCCCAAGTGTGCCTGTGCCCCCAAAAGCTTAAATGATGAATGGTGTTGGACCGAAAGGTCCGTCACACACATGCTGTTTAGTTTGGCAGCTAGCGTCATTCATAGAGACTAAGGGCCTCATTACAACATTGGCGGGCGGCAAACGCCGCCCGCCAAGTTGTAACCGCCGTGCGGCCGCCAATGCGGCCGCACTCACGCGGTGCCCATTTTGACATCCCCGCTGGGCTGGCGGGCGGAAACGAGGTTTTCGCCCGCCGGCCCAGTGGGGATGTGGGCCGCAAGCCGTGCGACGGGTGCAGTTGCTCCCGTCGCGCTTTTCACTGTCTGCATAGCAGACAGTGAAAAGCCGCATGGGGCCCTGTCAGGGGGCCCCTGCACTGCCCATGCCAGTGGCATGGGCAG
Source organism: Pleurodeles waltl (assembly GCF_031143425.1). Taxonomy (NCBI): domain Eukaryota; kingdom Metazoa; phylum Chordata; class Amphibia; order Caudata; family Salamandridae; genus Pleurodeles; species Pleurodeles waltl. Next base: position 822,049,584 of record NC_090438.1, on the reverse strand, counting down.
TGCAGGGGCCCCCAGGGGCCCCACGACTCCCTGTACGGCCAGCCTTTTCCTGGCAGTTCAAACCGCCAGAAAAAGGCTGGCGGTCGGGGACTCGTAATCCCCTGGGCAGCGCTGCTAGCAGCGCTGCCCAGGTGGATTATCACTGCCGGGGCAAAAGTGGCGGAATACCGCTGGCCCCGGCGGTGCGACCGCGGCAGTCGTAATGAGCCAGGAAGCACCGCCAGCCTGTTGGCGGTGCTTCCGTCATTTTACCCCTGGCGGTCATGTACTGCCAGGGTCAAAATGACCCCCTAAATCTGTTTGGTGCCACTTCCTGCATTGTTCAAAAGGTGAAACAGCAGCTTCACTCTCTGTGAATGCTCCTGTTAGTGTGTCAGACCTCATTAGGTAAACTTACAAGGGAGACGCAAATAGGCCGATGGACCTTTTGACTCGCTTCGAGTTCTCCCACCATGAACCCTGTACCGATACAGTTCAATAACATCAACAAGCAATAACATCTATAATCAATAACATCTATAACCAATAGGCGTTAGTAATTTCCACGCACCATAACCTTGCAGTCATGAATAACCACACCTTTGTGTAAAAGTTAGAATGTTTATTTCCCTATATTAACAATGCTAATGTCATGTAACTTGGTCACAAAATCAAGTGATAAACATACAGAAACAATACTAGCTGCCCAAAGTGGGGAAAGAATCGCAATCTAATCAGAGCTTGAGCTACTACACATTCTAAGGTTACGGTACAAATTAATAGCAAGAATAACTGCGTGACCGATATTACACACATTTAGATTCAGCAAAGAAAAGACATAAACTGTTATTACATGTAGCGAACTTCACCAGTGAGAACCCTAACTAACATCAGAATAGCATGTTTGGACTTCATACAAAACAATTTAATCACACAAATTTGGAAAACATCTATCTATGGCTCTATCAAAATAGCGATTGGTACCTAGAAACAAAGCAAATAGACATAACAATCAGTAACGCCATTGTACACCTGTATTTAATATGGTTCAGCAAACTGTGACAGTCTTCGTCAATAGGACATCAGTTCAGTCGGCACGACATCATGATTCAGCATCAAAGTTCAGAAAAAGCAAAGTCTTGCTAAGCACCTCTCGTCTCAGGACGGTGAAGAAAATATTAGCAGTATCTCCTTTCTGGGCAGTCTAGCTAAGTTAGATTTCCTAAAACTACTTCCCACATCCTAATTGGTCAGGGGATTGCATGTTCACACTTAGTCCAATGAAACTAAAACCCTTAATCTACATTTCTACTACTACATGGTTCACATGTCGATGATTGGCTCCTCTTTTCCTGTTCCCATCGTTCGGTTTGTCAGGTATCAATATTGTTGCAGCTTACACTCCAGTCAGTGCATCCATTGTCTTCTCCTGGGAAGGTCAGTCTTACATTACATTAAACATTGTTTAACTAGCAAGTATAACATTTTCTAGCAAGCAGTTTCTCATGAGAACTAACTTCAGCTATGAGCACATGGTCAGAACAGTGGAAATCACAATTTAATTCTATAAGCATCCATTTTATAAAACGCCTAAGAAATGCAGCTTGGCATGAGGCTGTGCAACTAGGTTAAGACCTCGCTAAATTAAGGCCTACAAATTAATAAAGCTAATACATAATGCAAAACACTTAATATGACACACTCCTACATTAACCAAACATAAGCTCAACATTTCACATTATTAAGCCATTAATAAGTACACTTCGTGAACATTGGCGGCCACTCATGTGGGTGCACCTTCAAATGCATGCATTATTTTTCTCTAAGTTAATACATTTTTTGCAACTTCAACACTCAGAATACATGAATATTCATTAATAAAATTCATTATTACACTCAGCGTTAACACTCCTCTGGGAATTCTAGCAGGTCTATGTCCTCTCCCAAGCCTAAGGGCTGGCTTTTACTGCACAAGACATGGCCTAATGCATTCCACTGCATTTGAAGTTGGGTTAACAAGCATATCTTGATTTGCTGGTACAGTGTCTCATTGTACACCATCTTTCACTGCACATTTTGATAAATGTATCCCATGTTCTGGTTTTCCGAAAGGATTGCCCGAGTACAGTATGAGTCACGTTTTCATATGTTCCAGAGCAGAATGAGTTAGGACCTTTAGTTAAAACAGGCGACACTGTGTGTAAAATATACATGTGTAAAATGAGTATTTACATACCCCTTAGTCCCTAATTATTTGTATTTTCTACATTTGTGAGCGCTATCAATTATGTCCTTGTGCCCCCTTGGTCACTGCAAAACTGCTCAATGTGCCAATGTTGGGTTTTCAAAATCTGGTCACCTTAGGCTGTAACCAAGCCCAGTGAGCACTGAGAACTGGGAATGCTCTGTGCACTAACAGATTTAACAGATAAGATCATGGATATTTGGAAATGGCTAGCAGTGTAAGCATGTCCACCTATTGCATTTGCTATCATGGTCACCCAGCAGGTTGCACAGAGAAACAGAAGGTGAGGTGGCCAATTGAGCCAGGCCTAATTTAATGAAATAGTCCCACTTCATGTTCATAAAGGAACCTGCAGAGCTGCTCAAAACTCTCAGTTTACCGAAACCATAAACTGTGACTTCTTCATCTATCACACTGCTAAGCGAGAGGTGCCCATGCAAGCAAACGCTTCAGAGCCCCACACAGGGATAAAAAGCGCCATATATAAATGTCGCAAAACTTCTGGATTTCCTTCCTCCTCCACCCCTCCATTACTCCAGTCAATCTAACTAACAAACTCTCATATCCGCGGCTCAAATTAACTCATAATAATACTAAAACTGTACTCATTAGTTCCCAATACTAATCCATCACTAATTCTTGTTGGGTTCCAGAGTAGCGTGCTACTCACCGAAAAGCGCTTCGACTCCTCGTCAGGGGTAGTAAGCGCTATATAAATATGATTACAATACAATACAATACAGCAAGACCCCTGGGGCTTTCTCAAAGTGTGGGCTGCTGAATTCTGGTTTACCACCACAGTCAGAATGCGGATCTGGTAGTAAGTTGTTCCGTTGATGAAGCGGTGTTTGGCCACAAGACCTTACACTCCTTCAGGAACTGGTGTAGGAGTCCCTGTTCGGTCAAGGACAAGACCGCAAGCTGTCTGTGGTACATCACAGCCCGGCCTGGAATGCGTCCTGCGCCCCCCATCCGCACCCCCACACCTTTCATTCCTCCCCTTCAAATCAGAACCACCATCTGCCGTGACAAGTGTTCCCATTCACCTTTTCCCTCTTATCTGTTCCCTTGCAGGAAAGTGCTCTGGAGGCCGACAGCCTTAATCTGGCTGCTGATACTGCATTTCTGTATTCATCATCCCACCCCCGGGCCGCCGCCGCAGCCGCGGAATCCTTTCTTTTATCAGGAGGAGAAAAAACACCGGGATTCACATACAAGACAGTAGAAATAGGAAAAGGGGCGGGGAGGGGGCACCAGCACCGAATTGTGTCGTTACTGATACTCGGTGAAAGAAAGCTTTTCTGTTCCCTTTGTGGGAGAGGTTAGCCATTGTGCTCCAGTGTTTTATTACCGTTTATTGCCTTTTCATGATCTCCCGCTATCACCTTGCCTGTGGTCTCATACACTGTAATCTGCCTCCTGCAGTCGCCGGCTCAGATAGGGTTCAGTGTGGGAGCTGCGGAGGGAGAATAGCGCGCGCTTTTGTTCTCTTTGACTCGCGCCCCCTGATTACAGATGACCTGCAAATAAAAAAAAATGAACTGCCAAAAGACTCAATTTTCGTCCTCGCAACGCCATGTCTGTTTCATTTAGATTAGCCGGGGTTTAAAGGGAAGCAGATAGCTGACCTCTCTGGCGGATGGTGTCGTGGCGGCAACGACTCGTCATGGTTAGTCAAGGCTCGGCGCCCGTGCTGAAGAGCTCGGACCGCTGCACGTGAGCGGGGGCGTGACAAACCCTGCAGGGGGGTTAACACAGGCCCTTGCAGCCCTTACTGTGCAGATGGTTCCAAAACCTGGTTGGGGGGGGGGGGGGGGGGGGGGTGATTGCCGGTCTTTTAGCCAGCATTTTTAGCCAAAACTCAATGAACATATGTGAAATATTGGATACTCGGGGGGTCCCTCATTACATTATGCAGTGGTGGAGATCGTTTTGCTATGCCACTGAAAAGCTGGGTGTGTGCAAGGAAACTGCCACTTCTGTTTAGGCTTTCTTTACATTTGGGGTATATTTACAACTAATTGGTGTTTTTGCTTTGCTGCCCTACGCCAATTCGAAAGGGCATGAATGAACCATATTTACGAGATATGGTGTTTTCCTATTCTTTCAGCCTGTGCCTGTGTACAATTTGGTGCCTCGCACCAACCAGGCCCTGTTCCAGGAATTTGCATCTGGATGGACCAAGTCTAGGTTCAGGTGGGCCAACGTGTGCCCAAATTTTGTCAATTCTGGAGGTTGCCTTAAAGCCCAAGATTTACATCATATTTTCTTCCAAACAGGCATGCAGTGCATCTAGAGCATTATTTGAGAGTAAGAGCTACACTCAACAGCCCAAACTTTATATTTTCCAGCAGACCAGGCTTCAACACAAGCACCTGGATTCCATGCAGATTGTAATAGTAGTTGAAGCTTAAGGAGGTGCCCATGACCACACCTAACCCTTGAAATTTCCCATTAGGAAGACTGGCTGTTTACTCCTTGCAATTTGCCCAATACCTATTTCTACTGTGATCTTTGTAACTGTTTATTTTCATGTCAGTCATTCTTTTTGCAGTGTACTTTCATAGAATAAAAAAAAGTTTAAAAAAACAGCAACACTTTTGGAAAATAGGAAAGCAGTGTTGTTGACAACTGAGAGAATTTTTTTCAGTAATTGCAGTCAAACAGGTAACCTTCTGGGGCCGTATTACACAGCGAGCCTCGGTTACAAAAGTGGCAGCAGATGATTGTGCAGCCCCTTCTGTAATACTGATAGCGCAGGGACACATGTATAGCCAGTGCTATATTCAGAGGTTGTTCCATCATTTACATGGGTGCATGACCTCACACAAACAAGGGAATCATTTTGCCTGTATCCCACCCATATTATGGATGTGGGCGCTGAAGCAAACAAGCACATGACATGGGAAACAAAAGCAATCATCCAGGCTAACCGTATACTCCAGCATGGTTGGGTTTTGTATCAGTCTTAACAGAATGCTCCATAAAGTACATTTGCCTCTTTTGGGTTATGTCATATCATGTCATGTTATGTTGGTTTGTAAAGTGCACTCTCACCATGGGTATCCTGGCACTGAGCAGGTGTGAGAGTAGCTAAGCCTAGGGACTAATTTGGTTACTTGAAAAAACAGGTGTTCAACTTCTTGTGAAATTCAAGAAGTGAGCAGGAGACTCTCTTGTGTAACACCACCTAATTTCATGCTTTAGGGGTGATGCAGGAGAAGGCTCAACCACTGGATCTGTTTTTTCATATGTGGGATGTGTGCAAATATGAGTCTTGCCAAGTTTAGGGGCCTGGAAGGCTTGTGAAAACAGATGGTATTGTTGAGGTATACTGGGTCAGAGTGCCTTCAAAAGTTTGGGTGAGGAGTTTGAAATGTGCTCTCTTGGGTATGGGTGGCTAGTGTGGCTCTTTCAGGTGAGGTGAGATGTGTAAGTGTCATGAGAGATTGGGAGTGATTCTGGCTGCCGAGTTCTGGATGTTCTGCAGCCTCCTGATGAGATGCTTATTTATCTGGCTTAGAGGGTGATTTTTCACATGTTGACTGGGAGCCATTAGAAAATCTCCGTTAGCATCTTCAGTATGTGGAAGCATAATGCAACGATGGCATTGACTTAGGTTGTGATGTTGAGTTTGCAGTTGAGGGTGATTCAAAGCTTCATGGCTTGGCTTATTCAGTTCTGAGGTGAGTCTAGATAATTAGCATTAATACCACCACATATATATCATCCCACATTGCATAACCTATGGTAGCCCTTTATTGAACTGAATAATGATCAGTCCCTTTGCGAGTATATGTGGTGAGACAAACCGTATCACCAGGGCCACTGAAATTATGCAGTAGGTGAGGACCAAATTATGCAAGAGAGTTGTTTGAATTATGCAGCATGAAAAGAAAAATTGTGCGGCGGAATGCAGCGACATTTTGTAATTACTTAATTAATCTGTTATTTGTTTTTTACATGGGACCACTGATTGTGTTGCACCTCATTAGCACAAGTTTCACAACCAAATATAGCAATAATCAACTGAAAGGTGAACAGTCAACCTTTGGAAAATGTCTTCACCTGCTCTGCAACATTGTATTGCAGCATTTTGTCATAACTTTTTGTCCCTTTAAACTAGAAACATTTTTTAAATATGTATATTATGCAACAGATGATAGATTACGTGACAAATTCGGTAAATCCATAATTTTGCGGAAAGCAGCATAGCCATAAAACTGCATAATTCCAGTGGCGGGGACTGTAACCTAGGAATGTGCAATGTACTGTAACAAGATATCAGATTATGAAATGCTCAAATTTGTAATTCTGCCATACTGGTGAGTACGAATTCAGCCCAACACAATATCTTACTTGAGATAACAGTTATTTACTTCACCACAACATGTGGAACAAATCAGATAAGCTTAGAGCCTGATTCACAAAGATAAACGTACACTTTGTGTAAGTTTGCTATTTTTTTGTACTCCTAAATTACAAGTTTAATTGTAATTTTATGACTGCACAGACTCCGCACTCGTGGCGGAGACTCCGCACATAGAAAACTGGGCCTGTCCTATATTTATATATGTGGAACTCTTCACTCCGACTGCGGCACCTCCAGAGTTGTAAAATTACTGTCAGTAAAAGTACACTTATAGTTCTTGAACTCAAAATTATAGTAAACTTACACAAAAGCGTAAGTTTACCTTCATGATCAGGCTCTTACTCTTTTAGGTACTGTAATTCCACATTGATTTTTGGAGGACATTTATGATTCTCTGCCTGGAGGCTGCTTATCCAATTATGCAGGCGCTGCTTCTATGTGAACAGTATAATGCATGCCTCATCCTACAGTATATTACTGCAAGCATCTTACGCAAACTAAAATAGATAAACACTCTCTGAACCCCCACACAGACCATAATTGAGGTGCAGAAGGCCGTTCACAGGCCTGGTCCTGGTGCCATTGTACCTACTGTAAAATTAGCAGATAAACATCTGTCTATACTCTCCCAACTAGAGATGAGGACCCACGGAAACCTCAATCCAGGCTTGAGCCTGAAGCATGGATGTGGCTCAACTTGAGTCCATAGCGATCAGAGCTTTTAACTTTGAACAAGCTGAACAAGCTAGGTGCAAGCCTCAGCGTTGGCTCAACATCCTATGATCCTCAGCAAATTACTAGTGCCTAAAATAAATTAATGTGACCCTGTGTAATGTAACTGGTGTTCATATAAAGTACGTCAGTAGCTCCAAGTAGAGTTTGTATTATATAAAAACTGCAGAAAGCGGCAGAAAGAGCTACAAACAAAGCATTAACTTAAAAAGATTGACAGATAGCCATTTAGTGTCTGATTTGTACAAAGTGGAAACATAAAACTTGGACAAATTACAGCTTCCCCACTTACATTGTGTGATCTTGGGCAAATATTTTATTGCACCAAAATGTATTTTTTCATATTTGCACCTGAAAGCACATTCAAATACATGAATCAGAAAAAAACAACTAAACAAAAACCTAGTGTGTTTGATTTCCTAAACTAATGTTGCTCTGTATTAACCTGGGCCACATACAGGGGTCATGTGCCAACTGTCATGCCTGTTGGTTCACTAATGGCCAGTTTAAGAACGGGGCAGGAATGAGACTAAGCTCATGTTTAAAAAGTATCACTTTTAATAAGTACTTATCAGTGCAGGACTATGTTGTGGCATTTATTTCAAAGCTTTAATGTGTTAAGAAATACACCTTTTTGAACTTTGAAGAGAGTTTATCGTATTTTACATGGTTTGTTCTATGTTTTACATAGTAAACATTTTCAGGGCTCGGCTCGTGTGTGGACTCTAAGAGCCAAGCCAGACCCTTAGCTCGGCTCTGGGTTGGCCCTTCCTGTTACTTTCCATGGCTCACCCACCTCTGCCCAGAATGCAGCGCTCAGCTGCAGTTTTAAAGACTACAAACAACATTTCAGCATTCTGATGTTGAGATGGAGGAAGTACTTAACAGATGCTTTCTCCATGGCCTCTTCTGCCGTGACTGGGTGGGCCAAAGGTCATGTTTGGATGGGCCTGGCCCACCCGCTAGAATCGGACCTGGTGCCAACGCAGGCACCCTTGCACCATGGTGTTAGGGTGCATGCGTTTTAGGCAGGATTGCTTTTATATCAGAAGGTGCACCTTCCTGCACAAAACAATCTGTGGAGGCTTTTTCCTCTTTCTATGTGTGCTGCAGAATAAGTAAATCTTTTAATGAAATCAATAATCCAGGTTTTAGTAAACTAATTATTTTATTATGAAAAAATGGGATATGTGGTCATCCAAAAAGGAAATATTTGCATGGGCTACATAATTCATGTTTTCAAATCCTGGGTACCTGAGGTGATGGTATCTTGGAAAGTTAAAGAACAACTGCAATCTGGAGGTGTTCCTTGAAGGACCATGTGGGAAATGTAAAGCTTGAAGAAAAAGAGCCCTCACTGGAAAGAAGATTTCCTTGTGTTACATAAAGGAAGAACGATCTTTTTTAATCTTCTGTTGTCCTTTCAACTTGTTCATCAAGCTGGGATTCAAACAGAGAAAAGTGCAAATTATTGTGGTATCTACCCAACTTCCATGGAAGGAGCTGAAGGTAACATCTAGTTGAGAAGGTGACCCCAGTGCAACCCTCAAGCAACTGGAGGTAATGTCTAAATGGTACTGCACCGGTTTTCCATCAACTTGTCACGCTGCGCGTTCCGGCGGCGAGGTCAGGTCGAGTCGCGGCAGGGCCGCGGTCCATTTTACGTGCTGCGAGGCCCAATGCGCTCCTTTTTTCTGGCCGCATGTCGTCCTTGCCGCTGCGGCGGGGACGGGAGCCCGGAATTGGGCTTCTGTTCTCGCCGCACATTTTGCGTGGCGTGAAGATTATAGTCAAGCCCTTGGGCGCCCCCCGCCTCTTTCTTACCTGGAGTTTTTCTTGGTATTTCTTTCTTCTTTTCTCCTTCTCTTCCTAGGGGAAGCTATCTTATGGCTATCCCATCATACCTTTCTCTTCTCTGGTTCCCTGCATGCATCTGTTCCCTTCTTCCTATGGCGTCTTTCCTGTCTGTTCTATTACTTTTTTCCAATCCATGATGGCGGTCTTTCCTTTTCATGTTTCTTACTTCCTGTTTAGGGGTATATAAGGGCCTTGATTTCCTTTCTCCTTGCGTGGCAAAACTGCTCTGTGTTGATTACGCTCCGCTGGTTTTCTTTCTGATATCCAGTTTTTTCTCTTGTTTTTTTTTGTTTTTCCTGCGTTTGACCTGGTTCAAGACGTTGATTTTTCTTTGTGTCTTCCTTTCTTCCAGGGAGTCCCCATCTGGAGGTTTTTTCCCCTTTGGGGTTTTTCCTCAGGGACTCCTTCTGGGAGGCACGGACTGTATTGGAGTACACTGTCAACAGCACCATGGCTACCGGAAAGGGTCGCCCCTACCTCGGCCAGAGCCAGACCTGCAAGAACCGACTCACTCCGGTCTGGATGGGAAGCCTAAGCCAAAGCTTGACAGATTGCAACGCCAAAAACTCAGGTCGTGGTCTAGCACCATGGAGGACCTCTCGACGAGTACCGAACAGACAAACCAGTCCATGCTCCTGACTATCCAACAACAAGCGCAAGAATTACAACAGCTACGGAATGAAAATGCAGCTCCACGCCAAGTCTTGACCTCTGAGACCACTGACGTTCCCACGTTTTCTGTCTCTACACCCCGTTTTTCGGGGGACCCTAATAAGTTGCGTGAATTCCTAGATGCCCTCACGGTTTATTTTGCATTTAGACCGTCAGAATTCACGCAAGACAAAACCAAGGTTGGATACTTAATCAGTGCTCTGTCCGTTCCAGCTTTAGCCTGGCCAGCTCCTTTGGTAACATCCAACGATTCCAGAATGTCAAATTACCCCACATTCATTGCTGCATTCAAACAAATGTTTGAACGTCCTGGACTCAAAACTTCTGCAGAAGAAGCCTTGTGCGACATCCAACAAGGAAGTCAGGACGTATTACAATACATTACACAATTTGGACAACTGGCAGGGAAAACCTCTTGAGTAGAACATACCCTTGTAACTCTTTATCGAAGGGGGCTTAAGGAGGAGATCAAAGACAAACTAGTACATTCAGCGAAAGTGGAGAATCTTCAGAGTTTGATGGACTTAACTCAAGCCATAGAATATCGACTTCACAAATGCAAGATGGAAAAGAAGAAAATTTGTATACCATCCTCTGCAAGTACTCGTGCATCATCTCATCGTTATAAAGAAACACGTTCTGAAACTAAGGGACCTACTGAGGAAGAACCTATGCAAATTGACATGGCTCGTGGACCCTTATCGGCTAGTGAACGAGAAACCAGATGCAGGAAAGGTGTGTGTCTTTATTGTGGTGCTTCCGGTCATCTAATTCATGCTTGTCCCATTCTCCTGGCAAGATCCTTGGGAAACACCAGTTCCCATCCTCTGTGAGAAGGGGGAGGACGGGATATTTCGAGATACCTTCCATCTGTTTTTCCTGGGAAGAAATAACAGAGCTGTTTCTCCAACCTATCTCCCTTCTATTAGAAGATGGCCGTGAAGAAAAAGCTCTGGCCTTGTTGGACTGTGGGGCTTGTGGAATCTAATTAGATGAAACATGGGCTCTGGAAAGGAAGATCCCTCGGATATCCAAAGAGATACTAGAACAAGTCCATACAGTACATGGTTCCCTGTTAGCCTCTGGTCCTGTTACTGATACCACCCCTACCCTGTGTTTACAATTCGGAAAGCATCAGGAATATGTTTCTTTTGATTTGATCTCTTCACCAAATCATGTCATGATTCTAGGTATTCCATGGCTCACCCGACACAACCCTTACATCAACTGGGAAACCAGGACCATCTCTCTATCCTCCCACTTCTGCCAACAACATTGTTATTCAGCAGGTACTTATTGGTCCCCAAAGAAAATGGTGTTAAAGAAAATAAACTGTTCCATCAACCTTCTTCAAGGAGTACCTAATCAATATTTAGAGTATGCTGATGTTTTTAAAAAACCTGATAAACCTGTACTTCCGCCTCACAGAGAATATGATTGTGCCATTCCTATAGAATCTAACGCAGTAGTCCCCTTTGGGAGGATGTATTCCCTTACTGAGCCTGAGAAGAAAATCCTCAAAGAATACCTAGAAGTGAATATACAGAGCGTTCTGATTGTTCCTTCTTCTTCTCCCAAAGGGGCTCCCCTCTTTTTCATCCCCAACAAGACGAAAGATTTGCACCCCTGCATAGACTTTCGAGGGTTAAATAAAATTACAATAAAGGATCGCTACCCGTTGCCCTCATCAAGGATATTCTAGAAGCTGTTCGAGGAGCTAAGAGATTTACCAAACTAGATCTTAGGGGTGCTTACCATCTTTTGAGAATAAAAGAAGGTGATGAATATCGGGTGATGCCATTCGGTCTTACCAATGCTCCCTCTATATTTCAGAGATTTATGGACACCATTTTTCTGATCTCTTACACCAAACAGTGGTTTTCTATTTAGATGATATACTTATCTTCTCTATTCATCCTGAACAACACATGAAACATGTGCTCCAAGTTTTAAAACGGTTCAGACAACACCATCTTTTCTGCAAGCCAGAAAAGTGTGAATTTGATCAGACTGAAGTAAGATATTTGGGGTACCATATCAAGCAAGTTGGAATTGCTATGGCTTCAGACAAGGTTCAAGCCATTTTGAATTGGCCATCTCCATATTCCATCAAAGAAACTCAGTGTTTTCTAGGTTTGGCCAATTTCTATCGGCAATTCATAGCCGATTTCACCCAGCAGACCAGTCATATAACTCAAACCCTTAAAAAGGAAAGTCTACGGAAAGGTTTTCATTGGACCAAAGACGCAGAAACAGCCTTCCAAACACTAAAACAAGCCTTCACCCAAGCTCCTAATTTATGGCATCCAGATACCACCAAGCAATTCATTGTAGTTACTGATGCCTCAGAAAAATTCATTGGGGCTGCTCTGCTCCAAAAACAAGACGATGATCGGCTAGAACACCCTGTATTTTATCTCTCCCACATACTCTCCGACTCTGAACGTAATTACTCTGTGTTAGAACGGGAACTGCTCACCTTAAAGACAGCTTGTACCGAATGGAGACAATTTCTCATGGGGTTTAAAGAACCTTTTGAGGCTAGAACTGATCATCGGAATCTGCAATGTCTAAGAAACTTTCAATGTCACAATAGCCGTCAGGCTCGATGGGCCTTATTTTTCAGCCAATACGATTTATACATCACATATATCCCTGGATCCCAAAACATTCTGGATTATGCTCTATCACAACGATATCCGGAGTGTAGTGATTCTACCACACAAAACCTAATTGAACCTGATAAGATCATTGGAGTTGTACAATCCTTTCTTGACAAGGTTCACTCTGAGTATTACAGTCTAGGAGAACCTGAAATGAATAACTTACGTCCATTATTACGTAAGAATAAGGGATACTATTTTCATAAGAAAGCCCTGTTCTTACCAACTAAAATAGTCCAAACAGAAGCTCTACGGATGTGCCACGACTCCCCTATTGCAGGTCATCGAAGAATCAAGACCACCTAAGACCTCCTTATGCGCTCCTTTTGGTGGCCAACTCTCAGAACTGATACTGAAAACTATGTGACTTCTTGTCCTATCTGTGCTCAAGAAAAGACATCCCATAATAAACCAGCGGGATTGCTCCGTCCCTTCCCGGTTCCACCATCTCCATGGCACACAGTATCTACTGACTTCATGTGTTCTCTACCTCCCTCAATGGGGAATCGAGTAATAATGTTGACAGTGGATTCATTCACTATTTTACCGCCTTAAAAAAGTTACCCACAGCCAAAGAACTAAGTCAAATCTTTATTCAAGAAATCTTCCGACTTCATGGACTCCAGCAAGTCATCCTCTCAGACCGTGGTCCTCAATTTATCTCACGATTTTGGAGACAATTCTGTAAAACACTCAAGATCGATGTGGCTCTTTCTTCTGGTTTTCATCTCTAGACAAATGGTCAAACGGAACGGCTAAACCAAGGACTTGAACAGTATTTATTAAGTTTTTGCAATGCTACACAAAATGACTGGTCTATGTATTTACCTGTTGCCGAATTTTCATATAATAATGCATTACATAGTGCTTCGAAGGCTTCCCCATTTTTTTGTTCATATGGATACCAGTTGCACTTCCTGCCATCACAACGTTTGTTCGACGACTACGCACCATACAACGTGTCCTACAGCCTAATCTTCATGCCACCAAGATACAAATGAAAAGAATGGCGGACAAGAGACGTTGTGAGGCCCCGTCTTATCAAAAATGATAAGGTCTGGCTTTTCTCCAAATTCTTACCTTTACGGTTAAACCAAAATAAGTTTAGACCCCAGTACTATGGTCCTTTTCTGGTTCTTCAAAAGATCAATCCTGTTTCTATCCGTCTCAGTCTACCCCGGACTTGGGGCCAGATGTAGCAAAATGCAAAATTGCGACTTGCAATTTGCGAGTCCATCCGACTCGCAAATTGCAAGTCGCAATTTGCTATGCAGTACGGTGTCTCAGACACCGACTGCGACTCGCAATGGGGTCGCAATGACCCACCTCATCAATATTCATGAGGTGGGTCGCAATTTGCGGCCCCATTGCGAGTATAGGCACTCGCTAACCTGGAGGCCTGCTGACGTCAGCAGACCTCCATGTTCGTGACCTGCTTTTCAATAAAGCAGTTTTTTTTTTTTAAGTGTAGCCCGTTTTCCTTACTGGAAAACGAGCTGCACTTAAAAAAAATCCGAAACCTTTAGTTTTGGTATTTTTTCAGGGCAGGGAGTGGTCCCTTGGACCACTCCCTGCCCTGAAAAAATATTTTTGGGTCCAGTCACAAACTGGAAGGGGTCCCATGGGGACCCCTTCCAATTTGCGAGTGGGTTACCATCCACTTGAAGTGGATGGTACGCGGTCGCAAATGGTATTGCATCCCACAGCGACTCGCAAATAGGAAGGGAACACCCCTTCCTATTTGCGAGTCGGAAATGCATATTGCGAGTCGGTAACGACTCGCAATATGCATTTCTGCATGGCAAACCCACGTTTGCGACTCGCAAACGGCGATTTTCGCCGTTTGCGACTCGCAAACGGTTTGCTACATCTGGCCCTTGGAGAATACACCCAGTATTCCATGTTTCTCAGCTCAAGCCATATATTCCTGATCCTTTTCATAGAAAATTCTCCTGTCCACCTCCTCAATTGGTTGACAACATGCCGGAATATGAGGTTCAGGAGATTTGTGGCTCCTGGTACTTCCGTGGACGCCTTCAATATCTCATCCATTGGAAGGGCTATCCTATGAGTGAATGCTCTTGTGAGGATGCCACTTCGGTGCATACCCCTCCCTTGGTCGATCGTTTTTTCCACCTTTTTCCTCACAAACCTGGGGCCTAAGGGGGGACCTACTGTCACGCCGGGCGTTCCGGCGGCGTGGTCGGGTCAGGTCGCGGCGGGGGCCGCGGTCCATTTTACATGCCGCAGGGCCCGCCGCGCTCCTTTTTTCCGGCCGCATATCTTCCTTGCCACTGCGGCAGGGACGGAAGTCCGGAATTGGGCTTCTGTTATCGCCGCGCATTTTGCGCGGCATGAAGATTAGAGTTAGGCCCTTGGGCCCCCCTTCCTCCCCCCTCAGCATCTTTCTTACCTGAAGTTTTTCTTGGATTTTCTTTCTTCTTTTCTCTTTCTCTTCCTGGGGGAAGCCATCTTATGCTATCCCATCATACCTTTCTCTTCTCTGATTCCCTGCATGCATTTTTTCCCTTCTTCCTGTGGTTTCTTTCCTATCTGTTCTATTACTTTTTTCCAATCCAAGATGGCGATATTTCCTTTTCCTGTTTCTTACTTGCTGTTTAGGGGTATATAAGGGCCTTGATTTCCTTTTTCCTTGCGTTGCAACACTGTTCAGTGGTGATTACGCTCCTGCTTGTTTTCTCTCTGATATCCATTTTTTTCTCTTTTTTTTTCTGTTTTTCCTGCGTTTGACCTAGTTCAAGACTTTGATTTTTCTTTGTGTCTTCCTTTCTTCCAGGGAGTCCCCATCTGGAGGTATTTTCCCCTTTGGGGTTTTTCCTCAGGGACTCCTTCTAGGAGGCATGGACTGTATTGGCGTACACAGTCAACAGCACCGTGGCTACCGGAAAGGGTCGTCCCTACCTCGGCCAGAGCCGGACCTGCAAGAACCAAGGTCACACTCAATCTCCCTCTGGTCTGGACAGTAAGCCTAAGCCAAAGCTTGACACAACTTAAGAAGAACACTTCTAGAGCAGCCTATTGAGTCTAGAGAAATAAATACACTCTATAAGCATGGAGAAGCTGGCTGAAGTGTATCAGTGCTTGAGAGATTCATAAGTTCCTTCATGCATTTGATCTGGTGGTTAGCATTTGTGGTGGATAGAGAAGAGTAAAAAGGCCCACATGAAAGTAATCCTCAAACTATTCAGGAAGATAAGGAGATAGCACTTACTAATTTACATTGAGAACGAGAAACTATTTCACATTCTTGACTGTTTGATGGTGAAGGAGGATGGATGCTTATAGTGCCAGGTTATTTTGCTGGAACAACCCACTTCTATCAGCTATCTAGGTATTTTCTAATGGGCGGGCGAGATTAAGGTACATGTGGTTCAGCCCTTTGTGAGTTCACTAGCCACATCCAATTCTGAAACATCAGGAACAGAGAAAGTATATGCAGGACGGTCCAAACAAGGCTTTTTTGGAGCAGCTTTACTTCATCCCTTAGTATCCATAACAGGTGAAAATGATAAGCACTCATCTCGAGATAGGCCAGCTGAAACACCAATTGTGCCTCGTTCACCTATGAGGAGGCTTCTGCTCCTCACTGCCGCAGTCTGAGTTGAAAAGCAGAGGAAATGAAGCACCGCCTTCCTAGGCTTCTCCACAGGCCTACGTCATACATGATACAGCTCTGCACACACTAATCCACAAACAGAGAAACTGCTCCTGTCGACAGTGGATTCAGAAGAACACGTTTAACTGATGGTTATGAGAAGTGAAGGAAGGCCCAAGTATCCCCTCTGGGATGTCCTCTTGGAATGTAATTATAAGGGGATGAGGCCTGGTAGTTGCCTGTCTACAGCATAATTTCTCTCAAAATGCAGAAGGGATGTAATTTTGTACCCTCCCTGCCCTATACCCCAGTATCTTTAATCAGATTAATTTGTGGCAATATAGTTTATGCAGGTCTGCTTAGTTTGTTGGTGTATGGAAGGAGACAGGAACTATCTCTAGCAACCACCATTCGACATTGCCGTGCACTGCACCCCGTACCTTGGGGTGTAGCTTTGTCTTTGTGTGGTTGAGTGGCAGACATCAGAGAAACCATGGAGTTGGAGAGAGGACAGGCTGGATTTCTATATTGAGCCACTGACAGAGCTCTCAACAGCATGGCAAAAGTTGTCCTGTGCAACAAATCCTATGGTATCCTGCAAGAGTTAAGACAGGGTTGGGGTTGGGGCAGAGGAGTGTTTAAGTGCATGGGGGAAAGTATGAATGGCACCCTGAAAACACAAGATCATAGATCACATCCTGAGTAAATGCATTTTAAGTCTATTTTGAGTAAGCTGGAGCCTTTTCTCGCCATCACACAGGTTCATGCTTGCAGGGGACAGACACACAGGGTTAGGGGTTTTCAAGCAAAGGGAGATAGTTTCAAACCCTCTAAAATGGGACAGACCAGAGAAGGTCCTAAACTTTTTAGAGTGCAAGAAAGATTTCCTTTTTTCTCTCATTTCTTGAATCACTGTGAAAATAAATAGTGAAACATGTTAACGTTGTGTAAAAAGGAAGCATAAAATTGAGGAAGAATGAGCAGGTCGTAAGGAATGACTGAATAATTTGTTTTGTTTTTCCTAAAAAAAAAAAAATCTGGTGCTCACTGTGTTTTTTTAAATGTTTCATTCTGAAGAGGGCAAAGAGACTGAAAATCATCCAATCAAAAAAAAACACACTAATAGCTGCAACATGTTAGGTGTTCTTGTGAAAGCTGAAATGGGGGACAAAGGAGATACTGCAAGTCATGTATGAATATATATATATATATATATATATATATATACATATATATATATATATATATATATATATATATATATGGAATAAAATGGCACTTAGAGGAATTGTTAGTAATTTATATTCAATGAAGTCCTTGCCTCTATCTCCATTTCGCTAAGTGGGCGTTGCTTAGTTTGAATGTCCTGGGTTCTCAAGCTTCCCATCACCAAGGTAGAAACGCATCAGGAACTGTTTGTAATCCTGTTGCAAGGCGCTCACTGCCACAAAGTTCGGGCTGCAATACTTCTTCCAGCCTAGAGTTTAGACTATTTTGCATATGGATCTTTATGTGATGTAGTGACAGAGCCAAGCTGGTCAAGCATTGCCGAATAGCTGCGATTTCTGTAAAGCGCATGCAAACAAATAATCAACATTTATGCATGGATTCAATGTCGTACTTGATATTGTGTTTTTATATAGCGCTTTTGCTGCAGACTTTACATTTCTAATTGCAGACTTTACATTTCTAATTACTGTAAATTGTAGGCATTGGTATTACTCAATTTGATTACACAAATTCACTGACCTCAAAAGAATGGAAGGTTGATTTGGCCTTGCTAGAATTCAAACTTTTGACCTACAGATAACCGTGAGCCACCCTCTCCGCATCACACATTCATGCAACTAAGCAGAAAGAGGTATATACCTAAGCACATCTATAAGAAAACGTAGGCCAACACGCATGCAGTCACCCACACACACAGACCAACAGGCACCCATGTACAAACAGCACAGGACATGTAACAACCCTCATGGGCCAAGAAGGGTGTAATTTTATACTGGGTGCTTGCTTAGCACTTTATGCCCCTCTAAGTTTATCTCAAAGCACTATCGGACATATTTACATAAAGTGCCACATTCTTGTGCCCCCCCTACTGGCACCTAATGACACCATGGTATTTACAATACGGTACACCATGGTGGTTGTTAGCAAAATAGCATCAACCTTTTTGATGCTACTGTGGCGATTTGATAGACTAGCATCAACAATTTTGATGCCAGTGCAGCAAAGCACAGGGAGGCCCATTGATTAAAATTGGTGCGCCATTTTAATGCCTGCTCTGACCAGGCATTAAGAATTATAGAAAAATGGTGTAGTGAAAAGTTGTACATTTCACTGTGCCATTTTTTCGCGCCTCCCTGCACCGGAATGCCCTCCTTGCATACATTATGCCCGGCACAGGCAAAATGTGGCAGAAGGGGTTGCAAAGTGGCGCAATGCAAGTATTGGACCACTTTGTAAATATGGTGTGGCAGAAAAGCCACCTTAGCCTCACCTTAGTGTCTGAAAAATGACACTAAAGCAGGGCTAAGGTGGCTCAAGGGGCTTGTAAATATGTCCCTATGTGTAACAGGACAGCAGAAAGAAGAGAACAAGATGAGAGATGATACAGGAAGAAGTCTCCTGAATGAAATTATTTCCCCCAAAATGGAATGACATTTGTTAACCAACCTTAGGCATCTGGTCGGCAAAAAGAAATCAGCTGGCATAGTCTGACAGAGAGGGGAGAAGGGTAAGAGGTCAAAATCAAGGGGCCAAACAGCATGGGAATTGTGGTTTGAGAGTTAGGACACATGGTGGACTTGTAGAGAGATGCAAGGGGAAGTTAGGGAGGGCCAGGTACCAGTGTTGACACACCAACACGCAAAGGATGATACTCATAGGTATTAAACTTATCGCCAAGCAGATCAGCTGTTCCACATAACACAGATACAGTCAGACAGCACACGAGGAGAGGGTAGCCTGGTATCCCAGATTTGGTGGGGCAGTTCAGTATTTTTACCAACTGCACCAGCAAATTTCAGTAAGTTTTGCACATGTCCCGGTTTCAGAGAGAGTCCACCCAACACAGGGGGAAACATTTCTTCTGGTCTTCCAGAGCAGAATTAGTTAGCAGCCCCTAGAAGAAAGCAATTTGGTTAACAATGGTGATATTGTGTTTAAACGTTCTGTTTAATTCCCCTTAGTGCCTCATTGTGCTGTGTTTTCTATGGTTGTGAGTGCTCTCAGTTGTCATTTTGTTTCCCAAAGAAGAATCAAAATTGTAGTCCCCTTCTATGTTTGTGAAATGTCTCGCTATTTGTTTTTCAAAGTCGGGTCCCTCTACACAAAAAGGCCCATCTAAAAGCACCATGAGATTAATGGACAGGAATAGGAGGGAAGGATGTAGTGTCTGTGTCCAGACAATCTTTTGATCCCCTGCCAGCGAATATAAATTTGAGGTACATAAAACATTATTGTCAATGGTTATTTAATCATTAGCCACTCCTGGAAGACATCACTTCACATCTACTTGGTGATGGAACACCTCAGCCTTCTTTGTCACTGCCCTGTTTGAAGTGATCGCCTACATAACAATGCAGCACGCTCTGAATGCCCATTTCACCCCTGCAATGTTCAATTCAGGGATCAAATAATAACAGGTGGCACAATTGGCAGACCTTTACTTCTACACCAAACACTGTGAATCGAGTCCGGGACTTTCCATTTAAAAGTTATTGTTGTCAGATACACTGCGTGATTGAATAGGAAAACTACAACTTCCAACATGCACTTGTTTGTTAAGTGGCAGACCAGGACCAAAATACAGTGCTAAGCGTGCACTACAACCTAGCAAAATGGTTTTTACTCCTCTTTTTCAACAAATTGAACATGTTTTGACATTTAACAACGAAATGACAGAAAATGATGAACACATTGTTTTCGAATATTTTATTATGCTAAACACCCATGTTCTGTATGTGATGTCTTATGTTCTTGCTCGTTCACACACACTAATTGCCATTTGGCAACAAGATTGAAAACCTCAACTCAAATCCTTTTTAGCTGTTTTATTGTGGCTAGCTTGCTGCACCTGTTTCTTTTTCTTGCTGACTGTCGCTTCCATGCAATAAATCACTGTGATACAATGACGAATGTAACACAAGCAGCCCTACTTTGAAAATGAGGATGTTACCATCAAGCAGGCATTATTAACATGGGCCAAGTAGATATGACAACAAATCACTGCTTCCAGTGCCTTCTGCGCAAACTGCACTTTGTTAACCGGAGCCAGTGGACCACCAATGAAAACAGCAAAACCTGCATTAGCATGTGACAAAGGAAAACTCTTTCCAGAGCTATATGTGCATACCTCTCCCATCGACCCAATTGCAATTCTACATACCACCCCCTTGTATAATCTTATATTCCACATGCAGTAACTTGCCATCATGTATGGTGCTAGCTGCAAAAACCAAAACAGTGTTTAGAGAAATGCTTAACCTCAGTCACTGGTATTTACACTGGGACACATTCCAATTCATCATGCTACTCAGATTGACGCCAGGTCTGGCTTTAGATCTGGTGGCGCCTGGTGCAACAATCTTTTTTGGCGCCCCACCTCCATGACCCCCTCCTCGGATTCCCTCACTACCACCCGACAAAAGTGCCCCTCATCTCTCCATAGCCCCTCTCTCACATTTAATTTGTTTTAAAGCACTACTGGCTTTATTAATCCATTCAGCTATACACATAAAATACAGATCGGTTCTTTGCAGCAGGCATATTAACCCTTTGCGCTACTTTACAGCGAGTTAAAAAAACTGCCACTAGATGACACTCTGAACTCGCTCTTTAGCAGGAACATTAATCACAAGTGTTATATTTATATTTTTATTGCTGCCTGAAAGCTGGACACACAAGGAACTTTGCAGCAGGTGCTTTTGTAAGTCATTGCTAAACACAGCTCCCCGCTGCAGAGATCAATGCGCCCCCTCCAGGTCAGCACCCAGTGCAGCTTCACTAGTTGCACAATCTGACCCGAAACCAGAAGTAGCCTTGCCACAGTCCAGCCTGAGCTGTAGCCATGGCCCTTCCACCAGCAAGACTGGTTTTGACCTATTTGGGCCTCATCATTGTGGTGAGTCCAAAGGTACAGTGAGCACAGGATCCCAGTCTAGGCATGACTGCTGCAACTGGAGTGTCTTACTGAGAAAAATGAACAAACAATGGGTGAGTGCTTGCAAGCTTTATTACGACAAAGCACAAACAGCGTAATTGTAACAGAAATTCAGAGGGCCTGACTCACAAAGCCCTGAGTACGTTTACACTGTGTAGTAAGTTTACTACTTGAGGTATTCAAAAACTCTGAGTGCAAACTTACTACAAAAGCCGAAGTTACATGTCTCCACCCCAGAGTAATGTAATCGGCTTACTCTTGTGTGGTTGGTAACTTTCTTCCATTAACTCATTCCTGACCCTCCATAAACCTCTCTTACTACTCCCTAATCTCATCCTCTTTAGCAGTAAATCTACCCTTTTCCCAACCCACTACCCTGTGTCCCTTCCATATTTGTTACTAAAATCTACACTTAAATGCGCAGAGACTCCGAGGTCGGAACAGTGAACTCCGCACATATAATTATAGGCAAAATTTACATTTTGTAATACTTTAAAAAGTACTGCAAAGGGCTGTTTGAGACCGAACCCCAGAGTGAATAAATTAGAATAAGAAATTTCCGCTCATCCTACCTTTTACTTCCAGGTGCTATTCGAACCAATTACATCGTATCAGAAAAACATGGCACCGTACCTACAAAACAATGTTTATTTGATTAAACACTGAAATGATATAAATACCAGAAATATTATTCAAAAAGACACATCCCTAATAGAGTGCTGCTGTCGGGGAAGAACAATGACCTGCTCGAGGAATCAGCAAGGGTATGGTGGCAATGATAGAAGCCAGGTAGTATGAAATTACCCAAGCAGGTTTCTCCCTGCTAGACTTCTGAAAGAGATGGGAATGGGGTGTTATTGCCCTTGAACCAATGGATCAAAGGTGGTCTTATCCAAAAAGGGCGCGATCTCAAACTCTTGTATGATAATCAGTTAATAAAAAGTTTAAACAGCAGACAAAGGGAATTTCACCATACTTATATACAACTATGTTACAGTTCTGCAGGAAGTTCTAGTGTGACATGCAATAACACGGAAAGCTGTTACAGATGGTGTTTTTACAGGGTCAACGTTAGTAGTAGATGTGTTATGCTGGCATTCTTTGACTGACATTTTACATTCAACACAAATCACAGGGGCTGATAATCCTTCAAAGCATCGAAAGGTAATAGACAGAGTGCGATACTGTACTCTCATGAAATGCAAAAGAGACTTGCTTTCAGCTGCTTCTGAAATGTCATATCAGCCAATTTCTTTCACTAGAGGCATGCAAACCTGCCCATCAGATGTTTGACCTTCTGGTGTGGGTAATTTGAAAATGTGGACTTCATAAACCTGAGTGCTAACAATCTGAGGAGGTGGTTGATTCATATTTAGAAGTCATGTCTGACTTCTCAATTGCTGGGCTGTGTTAAAAGAGTAGACATTTTACACCTTCATCAGGTTTTCAGAACTCCACTAACCCTTGCACCACCGACCCACTTTTGTCTGAATTCGTTAAACTCGGTAAAAGTCTGCCTCTTAGCAAAGGGGGTCCCTGGCGTGTTCCTTAAGGCAATGTATGATGGGTTATTTTGAACCTAGGTGTGCAAAAACAGGTAAGGGAGGTGTTGCTTATGAAATGAAAAGTGAATGGTGGCAGGCCAAAGTCTATTATTTAAAAGAAAGCTTCCCCTAACATTAACTATACATGTTTTCTTTTATATATTATGTATGAAAATTGCAGAGATTATAACTTCTAATTTCCTAATGAGCATAAACCTTGCAAAGGTACCCCAGTTATAAGGCCCCAAACCTTGCATTCTTTAACCAGAGGCGGATGGTGAACTTTCCAACCGGTGGGTATGCATGGGTAAGGAATTCCTTTGTACGGGTATGTACCGCCCCTCAAAAGAAGGCCCCAAAGTGGGGGAAAGAAAATCTTCATGGCAGCAATTTAAAAAAAAAAAAATGGCATAAACAATGCAGTTTTGAAAGAAAGTGGCTAAAAATCTAAACCTTAGAGGAAACTCTGAAATAGAATACATTAAATCTTCCAACATTCCAAGGTCCAAAGAGCATGATCAACATTTTTAGTGGCGTTTCAAGGTTCTCATCCACAGACAAACGTGCTAAAAGTATGACAAAGCATTACATTCCACAGTTTAATTCTGCTATTTTGCTAAGAAATTAGTTACACTGTTTATTACATGCAGTTTAGAGACTCTGGGCATGGAAAAACAATGCCTCCATCATTTTTCAAAACGCCTAAAGCATCTTCCTTCACCTCTGCTTTCCCTTTCATTTCATTCATAGATCATGTTCCCTTGGCAGACAATATCTGACATGTAGTATGCCTGAGAATCTCATTGGAATGCAAAGGGCAGGAAAATAAAAAGCAAACTCGATGTCACAATCCCAGGCCTTAGACTGAATAACTACTGCCAAAGCAGAACTAGGGGCCTCATTGACAGAGAACTTGCACCGCTGCTGTGTCATTTTTTTGATGCAGCAGTGGCGCATTCACTGCTCCATGTTTACAAAGTGACGGTAGAGGCCTCTAGCATCTTTTTTTCTCTCGCATGCATCAGTTTTTCCTTGTGTCAGTTAACGACAATGATATTCAAAGAAGGCATTCTCCCTTAAAAATCCATGCAGAACTGATGCAGCCGTATTTACAAGGAAATTGAAAAATTACGCTTCTGTGGCAAAAGACGCACAGAGTCTCAAAAGCATAAAAAAATTAACGCTTCATCAGACCAGGAGTAAAAATGACGCATTTGCACTTGTACATAAGGAGAACATACCTAAATCACTCTGGCAAGGTCTAGGACACCATGGACGTACTCTTACTGCAGCTTGGATCCCCAAGAAGACCCCCTACCAAATAGTAAGTGTATCACAGAGGACAGTATACCTGTATGTGTTGTACAGTGTCAGTCAAATCTGAAATCAACTTGCGTGTATGCCAAACAATGTCATAGCATGTCTCATAATGTTGGCAAAGTGTATTAGTCAATCAGGGCACATAACAGAATGTATATAAATGTGGGGACATCATCTGTTATGACTATTTACTAATTTTACACCTAATTTCTTTGCAGCTGACCAAGGTTATTGTCTTCAGCTGTAGGTGATAACTCCTCGTAAACACCCCCATTCGGAAGCCCAGCGGAGCTTTAATAATGCCCTAAGCAGGACCTGATCCATCATAGAGAGGACTTTCGGAGTCCTCAAGTCCAACTTCAGGAGCCTGGATATGTCTGGGGGTCAATTAATCTACTCTCCACCAATGGTTAGCAAAATAGTACTAGTGTGTTGCACATTGCTCAATATTTGTGTACAGACAAAAGTACCATGCCCCAAAGACAATGAAGAGCAGGAGGTGCCAGATGATGAGGATGTAGAAGGCGAGGAGGAAGCTCAAAATGTCCCATCAGTAGCAGCAACACGGTGGAAGGACCATATAGCACAACATTTCTTCACAAATGGGTGAATGACTTTCACAATGTCACAAAATTATAAGTAAATGAAATGGTGTACCTATATGAAAATAAATATGTAAGCACTACCAGTGTGTAAGAAAGTTAACTTCATAGTCACAGCAAGCATCTGAACACTCACATCACATCTGCTAATAATTGCCACACAGAAAATGTATGTAGCTATGTGTGACCAACAGCACTGAACAACATCTGGTACATCCAAAATAGTGTGCATGGCAACGACCTGTACCAATAGTCCTCCATTCCCAACCACAATGAACATGGTGTGCGAAGGTAAATAGTGTGCAATTACTGTGTGTGTCTCTGCACCTAGCCATTTGTACTGCGTCATGCTTGTGGAGGATAGTAGAGTTTACTCATAGTATGATGACTGTGAAGTGAGCCACATAGTATGTGCATGGAAACACAGTCCAACCCCCTACAGTCTACCTAAGCAACATACACATAAGCAACCACATATCATATCCACTAGGTGATCTCATATCACACATACAAATAATACATACTGTGCCAGTGCAAGAGTGTTTACCTAGTAACAATGTGCCCACATTTGTACCACTAGGCCAAGATGCCAAAGTAAAAAGCAATGATGTAGCATACATTGTTGGTGTGGCTTCATTCCCATGAGTACAGCCTTAGTGCAAATGGGAAGACACAATACCAAGATTCTGAGTATGAAACAATTGCCCATTATAATTCAGAAAAAGCAAGGTTCATCCACCCAAGGTGCCACGCACTGATGCTTCCCAAGATATGTTGTTTGAATGTGGCTAGAAATTAGCAGGTGAACATCATGCCTGAATCCAGACCCATCTCCCAAATTCAAGTAATCGCACATTATTGACACATATTGTGAGGGGTGTCAGTGGCAAATATATTTATGATGGACTACACCTGACTAGTTGTGGCTAGACAAGCTGGCCTCGTGATCCACAAATTACAGAGTAAGCCTGTCGGAAAAGACAAGGAGCCGTTGCGATGTGAATGTGCAACATATATCCTCCAAAACACAAGGCAGTACAGCCAATGTTTGTGTAGTACAACATGTTAAGGTGTGTGTTTCTGAAGGCTCTGGTAACCGTTGGTATGCACATATCAACATGGTCATTAATGCCACCACACATTCATAGTAAATGTAGAGAGCTAGTTTGTTCCCTGCATGCTACCTACACTGTAGAGTGGCTGAAACACACGTCGGTCATTCCATGAGTGTGTATACTGCAACCACAACTCGGAGGGGAGTGTCGCCTTGTTCCCATCTATTACACACCAGACATCCTTCGACTTATGATCCTGAAGGAGCTATGACAAGGGAGTCACTGTGAGAGGCTGGAGGGGCCAGAAGTGGTGATGCACCGATTGCCGGTGCCTGGCGGCCTGAATTGGCTCCTACTGTGGGCACGTGATGGTATACAGAGCCTCGATCTCCTACGGTATGTAACATGTGATACACTGGTGCAGCCAGAGCCTGCTTTGACCATAAAACATTGCTGCAAACTACCAGTAGATGGCCCCTCCATTGGTCACCGTGGCCCTACTCTCCATGGAGTTTGCATTCTCACCATTGAATGGCGGACCTGGACGGGCCCCACAAACAGAAAATCACGCTGAACTAATTGTTTATTTTTGCTGTGGAGCCTAATGCTTCCAAACCTATTACCCCACTAGCCTAGAATTGAAATTAGTTGGGGGAAATGTTTACTATGTTACTTCTTCGACATCTTCACATTTATCACATGCTTTGTACACCACACACAGCTGGGATATATATGTCACCGCCAGTACTTGCACATTAGGGACCTACGATGACGTCCACACGTAATTATAATATCCTTACCTGGAATGTGCGTGGGATGGGCTCTATTCATAAGCGACACCAGAATACTGTCTCAATTAAACTGCCGCAAAGTGCATATAGTGTACTTACCAGAGATGCACCTGACTACACATGAGGCAGCTAAATTACGTAGGATGTGGAGAGGCCAATTGTTCCACACTTCTTACTCTGCATTTGCCCATGGAGCGGCCATACGGCTGCGCTCCTTCGTCCCCTTCGACGTGACAGAAACTAAAATAGATAATGATGGCAGAAATGTGCTGCTCAGGGGCAACTTAGATGGAGAGCCTGTGGTGGTGGGAAGTCTCTATGCCCCCAACACTGAACAAGATACTTTTCTGAAACACCTTTCTACTGCCCTGGCAAACTGGGCACTTCTGCCCAGGTTGCTGGGGGGCATGACTATAACGCAGTATTAGACACATCCCTTGACTGCTCAACCCCACCACTGCCGGGCACCAATGCCCATAGGGAGGCTGAGGTGCTACTGGGTTGGATACAGGGCTGGACACTACCTGATATATGGCATGCTAGGAACAAAGGGATACGTGAATATTCATTTTACTCCTCTCCGCACGGCTTGCATGTCCGACTTGATCGTATACTATGCACTACTGTACTGCAGACCCACATAACCCACGCTACATACATGGGAAAAACACAGATTGTTCATAAAGCCCTAGAATTGGCACTGTCCTGGGGGAAGATGCCCACTCTGATCCCTATGAGGCAGTTACAACCACAACTCTTGAAAGATGTGGTGCTTAAAGACAACTCAGCCACAGTAATTGCTAACTACTTTACAGAAAACGCTGGTACAGCATCTTCCTCATTAGTGGAGTAGGAGGCATTTAAGGTGGTGGTAGAGGGGCGACAATGGGAGCTATTGTGGGTGCTCGAGCAATAATAGCAAATGATTTGGCCTGCGCAGAAGCAAGTTTAGGCCAGCTAGAAACAGATGCTGCGCTCAATGCCTCACAGGCCCTGACGTTGCAGACGGCCCGGGCCGAGTATGCAGAACTCCTCGAGCTACTGCACGTTGTGGATTACAGATCATACAGGAAGTGAACTCACAACGAAGGAGATAAATCAGGCACATTATTGGCACGAATGATAAAAGATGTGCCCACTCCCACTCCCATCCAGCACATACTTACCCACGACTGACCAGTGCCGACACTCAGGTAGATATCAGTACAGCACTCTGTGACTTTTACACATACCTGTATTCTACTCCCCGACCACTGAGTCAGTCGGGGTTTTGATTACTGTTCCATGATCTTACCATGCCAGTGCTTGATGACTGTGAGGGACAGGCCTTGGTGGCATAGATTACCCAAGGTGAAATATGAGAGGGCATAACAAATCTTGCTGATAATAAATCATCAGCTGAGTTTTACTGAGTATGAAACCAGTCCCCCAACTGGAAAAGCTATATAAAGCCTCGCTTGCTGCCAGTCACCTTCCCTGTACTCCAAAGCAGGCATTAGTGACCTTGTTATTAAAAACTGGAAAGCCCAAAACGAATATGTCCTTATATAGACCATTGTCATTATTAAAGACCAAGTACAAAATACCGGCCAAGGTCTTGGCACAAAGACTCCTCCCACTACTACACAATTGATACACACAGATCAGTGTAGATTTGTACCAAAATGAAACACATCTCTTAATATTTGCCGTTTGTACCACATTATGGATCATGTGGGCGACACATATCCCAGAGCCGGGTGTCGTTCCCTAGACCTCCGTCAGGCATTCGATACACTGAACCGGGACTACATATTTGCGGTTCTTGAATGTTTTGGGCTCTCTCTAGCCTACATATGTTGGATGTGGTTACTTTATGCCATCCCCACGGCAAGAGCATGCATTGGACAGTGTATATCTGATTCCGATCCCATATTCCGTGGCACTCAGCAGGGATTCCTACTTCCCCCCCTGCTGTTTGTTTTAGCATTGGAACCGATGTCACAGCTACTTTGGCAGTGTGCTGAGATGGGGTATTGCGGTGGGAACTGTGACCCATTCGGTATCCTTATGCGCTGATGACATTGTGTTATATACATATGACCTGGGGCGAAAACTAACGGCAGTAGCTCAGATATTTACTGACTTTGCGCCCTTATCTGGACTCAAAATGAACTATAGTAAATCAATCGCATTCTCATTCCGGGGGACTGACATAGGAAACACTATTGTCTTTGGTAAGAAAACCTTACAAGTTGCAGCTGACTCTTTCCGATATCTCGGCATACATATATACAGGACCCCCATAGACCTCCTAGAGGAAAACTTACAGCGAGTGATAACTTCACTCAGATCACAGATCTGGTTTTGGATAACCCTACCCCTGACCATTGCCGGCCGGCTGGCACTGGCAAAAATTGTAATGTTACCTTCTGTAATGTACTATTTTGTAAACATGCCTGTAATGGTTTCAAATACTTGCTTTAAATCGCTGCACTCTCTCCTGATTAACTACATTTGGGGTGCCAGTAGGCAGCAGATCAGTTTAGCGAAACTGCAGATGTCAACAGAATAGCTGGGAATAGGCGTGCCGGATTTTGAGGCCTATTGCATAGCAGGACAGCTACAGTGGCTAGCAAATTGGTTGCCTGGTCGGAATCTACAGGAAACAGAATTTTCACATTCCATGCTACGAAGGGGCCGGCTTCATTATCTGATCTGCCCTGGGTCTCTCCCCCAGACAATCTAACTCTCCTGCTTCGAGTAGCCTTATAATACTGGAAGTTCACCATGAGGTACATCTTTGCCATAGAGCCAGACGCACCAAATATTCCAATACTTGGGCTTCCCACGAACGTTGGAATTTTGACACACGCTAGGATACAATTATGGACACGGGAGGGAGTGGAGACAATTGGATCGCTATTCTGGGATCAAACATTGCTCACTTACACTGACTTCGCCCATGAGCATAACTTGCCCAACTTACTATTTCTATTACATGCTAATATATTACATTGTATTAAAGATTATTGGGCACCAGACGGAACCAAAACCCTGAAGCATGAATTTATTTAAGCAATCTATACCATGGGACACGAGAAACACTTAAAAGGGTGGCTTTGTAAAGGTCTAAGGACACACCTGTCGCTGCCCTTGTCGCCCCTGAGAGCCAAATGGGGGGAAGATGTGGGAAAGGACATTCTGGATAAAGAATGGACCTCCATACTGGCATACCCTAAGAGGGTGTCACGAAACACCATATTTAAATGTATACAATACTCAATACTGCATAGAGCATCTTACACCACATAGACTACATATTTTATTCCCAGCAGTATCATTGGCATGTCCGAGGTGCAAGGTGGACGAGGGGACACTAATCCATATGCTCTGGAATTGCCCTAGTGTAACCCATTACTGGTCCCACATTGGAACGGTACTTGAGGAGGTAATGGGGAGAGATGAATTGCGAATGACAGAGTCTTGCCTTGTGGGTCTATTCTCACACACTAAGAATAGGAAGGTGACATCACCATTTGCTGATTTAGCTTTAATACTGGCAAAGTGATTATTTACTAGGTGCTGGAAAGTCACCATGACACCCTCGGTGGTGTAGTGGATGACACAGGTGGGTGAGTGGGGCTGGCACAAGGCACAGCCCTTCGTAGGGAGGAGTACAGAGGGCTGCGGCGATGCCCAATAATGCTAGAATGGTACAATCTTTTGGAATCTTTTAAAGCGGTCACCGACAATGAGACAGAGAGTGGGGGAGGCCGCCTACACCGCCAGCCTCATTAACTTGGGCCTGTTAGCTACACCCCCATGTTGTTGACACCGAAGCTGGGTGAGTAAGTTAGGGATCATGTCATAGTGCATATGTGCCACTTTCAGGGGTGGACCCATGGAGTCTTAGTGTGTGAAGTTATTTACACTGACTGCTTGTCACATTAAAAAGTCAGAAAGCAGAGCATATAACCGCTGTGTCCTTAATATAGAGATTAGATGTCATGTTGTGGGGAGAGGGAAGGGGATAATGTTAAGAGGCAATTTTGTGGTTAAACATGAGAAGTTTTGAGATATTAATATTAAGCTTGACTTATCAGATCGAAGTGTACTACACCCTTGACTGTGCTATGTCCATTCCCCTTATAGTTATACGTGTTGGGTTGAAGTTGATCAATATGTTAAATGGGATCAATTGATAAGTTGTAATACTATGTACCAATGTGAGATTCAATTCTGTTTCAATAGAAAAGCAATAACATTTGTTTAAAAAGAAATACTGCAGCAACCACAGGGCATCCTAGGATAGCAAGTTAGAAAAATATGTGCCTAGGTACCACAGACCGGTGATGCTGGTGTCACACCACTCTTTGCCCATCTGGTGGCACAAGCCTCTCAACAGTCTCCATGAGGCCATGCAAAGTCTAGCCATGTGGCTTATCCTGGACTCATAGCTATGGAGTACACAAAGGCACCCCAAGAAGCCCCGTAGTGTTACTCTTTGTGATGGGTGTATTGTAGGGACCTTGTAGGTGCATTATTGCTGGAAAACCCGAATGGATAATCAGGATACCTCATGTAAACTTATGGATGTCAACATGAAGCTGTAGGAAAGGCCCAGACCTCCACCCAAGCTGCTGTCAGCTTGCATTCAGTTCTCTCAACATTTTCCTCCACATAATAGTTCTACATGGCCAATGTGAGCAACAGAATGCAGGACACATGGAAACAGATGAGCCAAGGTCACATCAATATATACATCCTTTTTCTGGGTGTACTGCAGATGTCTGACAAGTTTGGGACTGTGCCAGGTCCACGTGAGTCTCATTACCTGTCACAGTGTCAAACTACATGGGTGTTGCATGTGAACACCAACTGCTACTCACACGCAACACTGCCTTGATGCAGAGTGTAGTAATGGTCTAATGTATGCTGCCTTGGCATCATCAATATTTCGAAGGTCATGCCAAGGCATGCATGGTGGACTAGCATTGCACCATCAGCATGACTGAGAATCATGTACCCCCAAATGATGAAAATGTGACTGTCCTGGGCACCTTCACATGTTAGCCAGCTTGAAAATGGTACTTTAAGTTCCACAGTATTCACAACAGGTGCTGTTTGGTAGTGCGCTAGGTGCACAACCAGCCTTTGCACACACTTTGTTGTCCCCTGGGGTCCTTGGAAATGCCTGAATGTGCTGCACATGCTTGTGCCGACATTCATGACAAAGCTGTGACCTAGGGACACTTATACTGGCTGTGGCATTGACAGAGGTTGCACCCTCTTGTGCATGGGTGTGTAGGCCCATGCTAATGTGAAAATCACTCTGATTTGCTCTGTGTGCCGTATGTAAGATGTGGGGCCAGAGGAAAATCAATCTCCAGAGGTACACTGGCAATATGCCCCCATCCACACATCCCCTTCCAGGTGGGTCCAGCCAATCACATCACTTCCCTGCAAGGAAACTGAAACCCCCTCCCCCAAAGTTGCCCAAAAGCCAGCTGCCTGCACAGTGGTACACAGCACAGATTTGCAGAACGCTTGCCCTGTTTTAGATGTGGGTGCAGCACCCCAGGGGGTATCTCACGCAATGTAATTGGGTGCAATACTTATTTGGCACACAGGGCACCTCTTGTAAGTTGTGCCATTGTGCTAACAGAGGATTTGGGCCCTAAGCATAGTATGATCCCACTAATGCATGCATTCTCACATATGTACACTGGCAACACACACATTACGCACCCATGCAAAGGCAGTAAACAAGTCACCTCATCTATTCACAGGCAGCACAGCAATCTCTGTAAATATTTACATGCATTGCACATCACACAACACAGAAAAACACACTTTTGCACCATTGCATCAACAGTAAAGATGCATTAGCCTAAGGCATGTTTTTTCAGCCAAAAATTACGCATTTCTTCCGACACTTCTGAATTACCGCATGGTGCTTTGTCAGGTCTTGTGTTAAATCTACGCATTGACTAGAAGCATAAAAAAATTGACGCATCCCCTGAAAACATGGTGCATCCGCACAGGAAGTGATGCAATGGTTCAGCCATGCTGCAAACCAGGAACTGTGAAGTAACTTTCATTTTCTCTTTTATTCACAGTCCATTTGTTTGTGTTTGTGAGAGGGTGTGTTTTGGTTGTACTTGACAGAGGAATGTTATTTTTGGAGATTGTTGTACTGTCTGCAGTCCCTGTAGTGTCCTTATTGTGTACATTGCAATTTTATATTGTATTGTTTTTTTCTGTTTTTTGTCGGGTGTATATCTTGAGGGGTATTACTGCTGTTAGGGGTGGTTGTGGGCAGTTTTTTTTTTTTTTTTTTTTTAGCTTCAGATTGTGTTTGGGGAGGGACATGTTGGGGAAGGGAAGCTACTATGCATGCCCAAGAGTTTGAGGGTTCCTGCGGCTAATCACCTACTACCAGTCTAACATGGTAGCCAGTGTTAAAAAGGTCATCCAGGACTACAAGACAGAAGCGCACAGGCTTAAGTGGGAGAAGGTCCAGTACAACCTACCAACTTAAAGATCGCTGGGCGTATACATCAGAATCGAAGTTGGTGAAACTCTTGGTAAGTACATATAGGGGGTCATTCTGACCCTGGCGGTAATTACCGCCATGGCGGAGGTCGGCGGTAGCACCGCCAACAGGCTGGCGGTGCACCGCTGGGCATTCTGACCGCGGCGGTTCAGCCGTGGCCAGAAACGGAAAGTCTGCGGTGTACCGCCGACTTCCCGCTGCCCTTGAGAATCCTCCATGGCGGCGGAGCGCGCTCCGCCGCCATGGGGATTCTGACACCCACTACCGCCATCCGGTTCCTGGCGGTTCTCCCGCCAGGAACAGGATGGCGGTAGGGGGTGCCGCGGGGCCCCTGGGGGCCCCTGCAGTGCCCATGCCAATGGCATGGGCACTGCAGGGGCCCCCATAAGAGGGCCCCAGAAAGAATTTCAGTGTCTGCTGTGCAGACACTGAAATTCGCGACGGGTGCAACTGCACCCGTCGCACCTTCCCACTCCGCCGGCTCCATTCTGAGCCGGCGTCCTCGTGGGAAGGGTGTTTCCCGCTGGGCTGGCGGGCGGACTTTCGGCGGTCGCCCGCCGGCCCAGTGGGAAAGCCAGAATGACCGCCGCGGTCTTTTGACCGCGGAGCGGTCTTTCGGCGAGAACCGCTTGGCGGGCGGCGACCGCCGTCCGCCGCGGTCAGAATCACCCCCATAGTTTGTGAATTCTTCGTTGGGTCTCATTTGCCTACAGATGGCTTGTGCTCATAGTGTCTGTGGCTCACATATGTTTTAGCGCAAAAGTGCCATGCCCCAACAAAACATTTTTTAAAAGACAAAGCATGCCACATTGGCATTCAAACACTGTGCTGTCATGAGTCCACACTGACCAGTGGCCCTATCATACCTAGTGAACACTTTCCCTGTTTGCATCACGGTGCACATGTAAATAGGAGTTCTGTGCTCAAACTGGGTAAGCGTGCACCTTTCCTTTTCATGACCCCCCCCCAGGGATCTGCTAACTTGCCATGCCCTGTGGTGTGTGCTCCTTCTGGAGCTGTTCCTATCGATTACACTCCAATTGTTCATGTCTCATGAAAATGAGTCCCGATGTATGTTACATTATCCAAAGGTCTGAAGAGCAAAATGTTACACATCTGAACATATCTTATACATGTTGGTGTTCACTAAAAAAAAAAACCTTTGGGGATGCACAGGACATGTATGGTCAATGTCTAGAACTATGCAGCACTGACATATACTGATCTCCATTAAGTGAAGTAATAAGGATGGCTAATGTGTGATGTATGTAGTATAGTCATATACATGTAAAGAAGACACTAAGGCATGGGCATTGCAATACCTTGCTGAGTGTGGTCTGTGAGTTATTTAGGTGCAGAGAGCCATGAAAGTCTGCTACCCTGGTACAATTGTGTACTTGTGAGTTATTTTAACTGGTTCTGATGAATTTTTTGGGCCATCATATGTGTGTACATGTCAGCCTGCCTTAACAATGTGTATTATTGAGGCATGTCACATGAGCCATTTGATTTGTTACAACTAGAAGGGTTACATAGCCAATTGCTATTCATATGTACTGTGCTACATTTGACCACAATGTATGTGTCCTACAGCCACAGTGCAATGTATCATGTTATGTCTTGTAGGTGGACCAGAGCCATACACAGCAGGAAGCTTTAAGGATCTGGATGTTACCAGTGAGTGTCAACCTGAATGCTTATTTTGTAGTGCAAGGATTGTGTGTGATGTTGAATACTTTGTGCAATGCCATGCTCAGTGTGCACCCCTTACGCTGAAAAATCAATATGTAACATAAAGATTTGGACAGAAATGCAGATGTTAATTGTTGGATGTGCAGTCGCCTCTGACTAATGGCAAAGTGGATATATTTGCTATCCCTGAGGAACGATATTTTCATTGGTCTGACCGAAGAACAATGACCACAATGCTATAGTCTGTGAACATACGTCGTAGTGGATTCATAGGTGAAAATGGCTGGGGATGGGAAACCTAACAAATACATTTCAGATGCACAGATCTACTGTTGCTGCTTACATTGCAACCTCTCTCCGATGTGTATGGCTACTACACGCAGGAGTGTGGTATTCACACTACAGTAATGACAGAAAGACTATGGGGGTCATTACGACCTTGGCGGGCGGCATCAGCCGCCCGCCAAGATCTGACCGCCATGCGGCCGCACCCCCGCCGCGGCCATTTGGAGATCCCCGCCGGCCCAGCGGGGATCACGGGCGCAACATAGGAGCCGGCTCCAAATGGAGCCGGCGGTGTTGCGGCCGTGCGACGGGTGCAGTTGCGGCCGTGCGACGGGTGCAGTTGCACCCGTCGCGCTTTTCACTGTCTGCACAGCAGACAGTGAAAAGCCGCATGGGGCCCTGTTAGGGGGCCCCTGCACTGCCCATGCCATGCCATTGCCCGCAGGGGCCCCATGACTCCCCGTACCGCCAGCCTTTTCCTGGCGGTTCAGACCGCCAGAAAAAGGCTGGCGGTCGGGGACTCGTAATCCCCTGGGCAGCGCTGCAAGCAGCGCTGCCCTGGCGGATTACATCCGCCTGGGCCATTGTGGCGGAAATCCGCCGGCCACGGTCAAAATACCCCGGGAGGCACCACCAGCCTGTTGGCGGTGCTCCCGTGGTTTTTGCCCTGCGGTTGTAATACCGCCAGGGTCATAATGACCACCTATGTGCCATATTTACAGGGTCACGACAAGGCATGCGGGGTGGCATTATGCAGTATTCTAAATATGGCCCTGCTGTGAGCGCCATGTGACCCTCACAAAAAGTGAAGTTCTGCCGAGACTGAGGGACTTTTGAATAAGCCCCTAAGTGTAGCAAGGACCGATGGAAACATTCCACATATGGTAATGCATTTGAAGGGCTCACTCATGTTGTGTTATGACCCATACTCTGTGGTGAATACATCAACATTCCTGTCCCGTGTCATCTTAACAGATATAGCAAGTTGTGTTAGACTGGAGGGTTGTCTGCATACCATAGTCATCCAAAATGCCAATGCCCAATCCATCTGCAGATTGTGCTGCCCATGATAGTCACCAAAAGATATAACAAACAGGATCACACTTTGGACAGCAGAAGCTATTAACATCACAAGATATCTGTGCAAATGAGATGTGGGGCATGCAAGCAAACACCCATCAATGAAATGTGCTGAGTGCTGGTGTGCAGCAAGGTAACATTAATATTTGATATGTAGGGTCAAACACAAGATTGTATAGTGGGCCACATGCTATTACATTGAGGGTATGTAATGAGTCGTGGCATGGTCCACCATGGACTTGCAGTACTTCATAGAGGAGATGTTTCGTACATCCCTCTATGATGTTAGTGAGCTATCCACCCTCCATTCTTACATCTAATACCTGACATATGTTAAGTCTAAGTAGCAATGCGTCCAGATATGTGTCCTTGCCATATCAGGCACCCAATGTGGTGACACAATACATGTACTTTGCAGACCTTGCTCATCTTATTTTGGCTAATGCCAATGGAATCAAAGACCTTGCAGGATGCAGAAGGGACACTAATGATCTGTAAAACACTCCCTGGGTTCAAAACAGCATTGTTCCTACTCATACTCGAGACATACATGGCCATACCTAGATGTGCCAAGATGGTGCATTTGCAGTAAGCAACATTTGCTCAGCCGTAGTGCTTTGGCCATAGTAAATTAGGAGATGATAGATATTAGGCAAACGTATGCTCATATTGACCTTCAAGATAATTTTGAGGTACAGGAAGTGCATCATGTGATTCTTGAAGATAGAATTAAAGTATTGTGATTATTATACCAGTTCCTAGTTACCCTTTGTATGACAGTTTTTCTTTCTAATTGAACAGACAACACAATCCCGGAGCAGAAGAAGCAGCACGCGATCCAGGAGGAAAGGTACCATAACATTTACCTCGTCAACCAAGCCTATCGGGCTACGGCCAAGAGATTTGAAGTGGAGAAGGCATCCAGGAAATGGGGTGTCTTCCCACTGGGACCACCAATAGCGGACATGCCTACCAAAGGCAAGGCAGGAGAAGAAGACCAGGGTGGGTCTGCAGGACCCGATCCAAGCACCTCCACTGGAAAGTACACAGGACAACATGTTCACCATGCTCCACAAACAGGACTCAATGGCACCCTTGAGCAGGACATCCGTAAAGAATCTTCGGACCTCAAATTCAGAGTGGCAGGGCTAAAGCACAAAATAGACAATTTTAACCTGCTACTGACTGAAATCAAGCAGGCTGTGGGTAGGCAATCACAGCACAAATAAGTCACAGGGACTCTTTCTCCCCTTCCCCTTGTATATAGTTGTTTATAGGATAAGATGTTTTTATAGCTTAATTTAGGTTAGTTGTTGTAGAATAGGCTAGGTATATTAGTTTATAGGTTTAAGGAGGAGTGGGTACAATTTTAGGTGTTTGGGGTACTTAGGTTTTTTTGTGGGTGCGGGCTGATGTGTTATATATGTGTTTATAAAAAAATACTAAAAAAAAAAAATCCAAAAATTCATAAACAAATATATATATTTGTTTAGGACTATGTGTGTAGACATTTGATGTATAGATGTAGTTTCAGCTGACTTTGTCTGAAGATTTGTTTTAAGGGGGTACGTGGCTGATGTTTATCATGTGGTGTTAAATGTTTAGAGTAAGGTAGGTTAAGTTTAGGTAGTTGTGGTTAGTATTTAGGATAAGGTAGTGTAGGTTAGGTTAGAAGAGTTAGGTTTTGTAGGTTGGGTGATTTTAACCATATTAAGTTTTAAGGTTTCATTAAATATCATTGTTTGCTGCATACATGTTTGCATCATGATTTACTGTGTAGGAGTTAGCATGTCTGCTCAGGTAATGCTAAGTACATGCCTTTTGCTTTGCTAGTAGTGTTTGGCAACATGTATGACGAGGTGATTTACCTATGGACATGTACCTATCAGGTTGGCCATGGAATCACATGAGCTATCTACAAACATCATTGATCAGTGTATGTGGAAATCTGTATGTGAATGGATACACAGCCCAACACAGCTTGTACAGGTATGTGTGGATACGTCATGCAACATGCATTGGAGGGTATTTAACACTTTCCCCTTCATCCAAGGATTTTTAACTCACACACACTGATGCCTACCCCTTACACACACTCACACTGGCATCATTTGTTTGTCCCAGCAATGTTTTTTGTTTGCTATTGTCCATTTATGGATCAGCCACCTGTGGTGTGACTTAAATCACCTTTAACATTGACTGCATGATACCTGTTACACTTCATGCTTGGGAGTTTGAGTAACTGCTTACTGTTCAACATATACATTGTGTTAACCAACTATGTTTCACTCTATCTGTGTAGCTTTGCCCCCTGCTCCAATCCAACAATGTCCCCTTGGCAAGTAATTGGCATTTTTGCCTCACACAATGCACCATGTTCAACTTAGTCCTGACTCAAAAACATGTACAACACACAGGTTGTATGAAGTGCTTTTATATACATGTGCAAATAATTAGGAGGTTCAAAGGAACAGTTCATATGAAAACCACAAAAGATATATAGAGCCAGTGGATGTCCAGAAAGAGTCCATGGGGGGAACATGTTATGGGACATGTGGAGGACAGGAGTTCTTCAGTGAGGAGGAGGACTACATTGCCATTAGGGTAGACTGAGCCACATTGGCAGTCCACAACTGTTTGAGGTCAACAGGGGAGGGAATGAAATTGAGGACAGTAGTGCCAGTTGATTTTACACTGGCATGTTCATAAGCACATGGCAAAGGAGAAAGTGGGTATGTGACACAGAGGAATGTTACTGGGTAGTTTTGTGGGTGAAAGAGGTGCAGTCCACATCTACCTCCTCCGACGTGTACTGTGCCTCCAGTGGAATGCGAGTTGTAGGTGCTGAATTAGAGGGAGACACGCACACATCAGCGGCTGAAGATGTGGATCTCGTGTCCACAGCAGCATTTCTCTGTGGCAGCGTGTAAGACAGCACAGCAGCAAGGATGATCTGCTGGCTTTGCAACACAGCAGCAATGTCACAGTGGTAAGCAGCCATGGTAGCAATGAAGGAAATTTGATGGTTTTTATTGCCCCCAGCTGGTTGGCAACCTCGCTGGTGCCACCTTGGCAGGGCATTTGCTCATGCGTCTGCCATGATCTCCATCCCCACCTGCACCTAATCTGCCAGCTCCCACTAGACTCCTACTGCAGTCTGTTGGAATATTATTTGTTGGTCCTGGGAGTCCAGGGCTGTGGGTAGGGTGGCAAATTGTGTCTGTTGGATGGTAGTCGGATCATCTGGAAACCCTGCAATGCTGTAGAGCCTCCCCATGACCGGAGATGGTGTCTGTATGGAGCCTAGGATTTGCTGGAGGGTGGCTGTATTTAGGGTTTGCAGCTCGTCACCAACATCATCGCTGAAATCCTGGACAGTCTGCTGGCCAGGAGGTATGGGTTCATCCTCTGCAATGAGATAGAGAAATGATAATGGTAATCTTTGCTAGATGTTGATGTGAGCAATCAGGTTAACAATCAAGGTTTCAGATTTAGCACTTCAGTTGAACAGTGATGCATAGGACACCTGTGATGCATGGTATTGATGGCAAATTGCACTGTCGTTCCCTTACAGATGGCAGTATCTCTACATTGTTCTTGCAAGCACAGTGTGCCTACTCTGAGGGGATGGTACCTGTCCTACTGGATAGATTACGATCGCTGACATTCACCCCATTTCATCATAATCAGAGTTGATTATCTGCAGAGTGTCACATGTCATGTGACTCAGGCCCACACCATTCTATGTGTACATGCTTTCTCTGGTTACCTACTTTTGGGTTCTGGGGCACGAGTTAGTGCCACACAGTGATTCTACCCAGATCATACATTCACTCTCATGTGCCTACGACATGTGGATTAGGCGTGGCCCTATCCAATGAAGCTACATATTGATTTGTTATTGAGGGCTATGGGTCAATCATAACCTCACATGGAAGCAATGCTGGAAATAGTGCCAAGTACTTACCTATGTTTCCCACATCACTTTACCAACCCACTTGAGCCTGGGACCTCCTATGATGTCGTAGTTTGACTCTTGCTCTAGGCAAGACTGCTGGTTTAAGGATGACAGCACTTTTGTTTGTAGGTGACTAGGCCAATCCTACAACAAATTGCAACTGTACCCCCAACCGACCCGGCTCGCAAGCAGTACCTCACTAAAATCCGAAATAGTAAAACATGATTTGTGGCAGCCTTTATGCATAGACTCAAAAGTTCGACATCTCAGGGAGGTCGTGGTTAAACGGAGATGACCCTTTACTCACATGAGCAACAAGTCTCGGTCATACACAGGCAATGAAAGAGATGCAGTACAGTTTCAATAGTTTCAATAGTTTTTATTAACAAGTTTGCAATGTGCTGTAAATTGCATGGGCTGCAATGATTAGGATAATGAAAAATGCAAAAAAAAGATTGGTAAAAATGAGAGTCATGAATACAAAGACCCCCACCATCTTCCAACAGAAATATGAAATATGAAATGAATGTGAAATAGGCCCTAATACCCTAGCAAGATGAACCCAATCTCTAACCTAAAGAGAGCTAGGTGCGTAAAACCTAACCTGCCAGTACCATGTCCATGAGAAGAGCCCCCTAACCCTTGTTACCTTGGAATGAGGTGTCTTGCTCCGACTCCGAGGTGACACGAAGACTGGATCTGCATCAAGGCGATTTATAACATAGATAGTGTTAATGGCATCGGGTAGGAATCCCTCTGATTATCTTGTCTGTGTGAGATGTATTTATACAGATCTTGTAGGACCCCTGATGCAGATATGTTCCCAAACAATAGATAAGAAGGCATGCTTGTGGCCGCAATTATAGAAACAGTTCCCTGGAAAGGTACATTATGTTACTCTCGCATGAAAGCGGGTAAGATTACCTACGTATCTCATTTATCTTTGACGATAGTGAAGACTTTACAGAGTGGCACTGATAAAGTGAAACTAAAACATCTGTCAGGGAGACCAGATCTTCGGGGTCTGCGCACGTTTCCAACATGTCCACCACTAGACAGCTCCAAGACTCTGATAGATAAAATCACAGAGACTGAGAGAGTCCAAGCGGGGGAAAAGGGGATTAGGATGGGAACAGCTGGGAAGGAGACCTCTAGGAAGCAAAAGGTTAAACCACACAATATCAAAATTATACCACATTGATTTTTACTAGACTACGGCCTTCATTACAACCCTGGCGGACTGGGGAGAAGAGGCGGTAATACCGCCAACAGGCCGGCGGAAAACAAAATGGAATTATGACCATGGTGGTTACCGCCATGGTCATCCGCCACTTCTCCATTCCGACCGCCAGGGCGGTGACGACCGCTGGGCTCCAGCCCGGCGGCCGTCACCAGACCGCCGGCGGTATGACGACCCTGCCTACCGCCATGGATTTCGGGTGGTTTGGAACCGCCACGAAGTCCATGGCGGTAGGCACTACCAGTGCCAGGGAATTCCTTCCCTGGCACTTATAGGGGTCTCCTCCACCCGCCTCCCCCAACCCCGTGTCCTCCCCCCACACCCCTGACCCCTCTGCCAGCCCCCAAAGGAACCCCCTCCCGACCCCCACCCCTAACATTACCTTACACACACCCCCTCCCTACCCCATCTCCAACATGCACATACACACACCGCTACACGCATACATACACTACAAAAACACATACCCACACACATAAAGCAGACATGCACACAGTCCGACCCTCACACATTTCCCATACACACAATACCGCTGCATGCATACATGCACTCACACACCTCCTCTACATACTCACACGCACACCCCCATGCTCGCACACAACACCCCCCCAGCCCCCTCCCCTAACAGACGATCAACTTACCTTATCCGTTGATCCTTCGGGAGGGGATGGTATCCATGGGGGCCACTCTGCCGCCAGCACCCCGTCACCAGAACACCGCCACACCGAATCATGGAACGTGATTCGGTGAGCGGTGTTCTGATGACGGGGCGGTGGAGCAACCTCCACTTCCCCGCCGACCGCCAGTATGGCTGCTGGCCGCTCTCCGTCCGTAAAAGGACGGAGGGCTGCCAGCAGTCATAATACGCCGCGAGGAAAACCGCCTGCACTGGCGGTCTTCAGCACCACGGTACCTCGGCGGTCTTTGAAAAAGACCACCGAGCACGTAATGAGGGCCTATGATTCTAAGCATTGTCATACTGTAACCATGGATAACTTAAGAAAGGACTAATAACTAGGCCTCAAGACGTCTGGGTACCTGGGAAGGAATCAAGAATGATTAATACAACTTCTCAATGAAACTTTTCATGAAATGTTACACATTGTCTAGGAATATAAGAACCTTCTAGAATTATGTTTTCAGAACAAACATGGTCTATTTACATGAGGACAGAAAGTAATCTGAACGTTTCCTGGAACACAATAGGAATTGTATCAAGGACTTAATATGAACATCTCATGTAACATCTAGAATTTTAACACCTAGTTTTAAATACGGGAAATGAATCGCGCACACTGCCGATTTCAACAAGGATATGCAAATGCCATGAAATGATCGCACATTCTGCAAGCGATCTGAAACATCAGGATTTAAATGCAGGAATGAATTGCGCGTCTTGCCGATTCGAATACCACCATGTAAATGCCAAGAAATGGTCGCACACAATGGTTATCAAAGTTTTAATGCAAGGAATAAATTGCGCGTCTTGCCGATTCGAATGCCAACATGTAAATGCCAAGAAACGGTCGCGCACAGTGATTATCAAAGTTTTAATGCAAGGAATGAATCGCGCGTCTTGCCGATTCGAATACCACCATGTAAATGCCAAGAAAGGGTTGCGCACAATGATTATCAAGAGTTTAATGCACGGAATGAATCGCGCTTCTTGCCGATTCGAATGCCACCATGTAAATGCCAAGAAATGGTAGCGCACAATGAGTATCAAGAGTTAAATGCAAGGAATGAATCACGCGTCTTGCCGATTTGAATGCCAACATGTAAATGCCAAGAAATGGCTGCGCACAATGATTATCAAGAGTTAAATGCACGGAATGAATCGTGCGTCTTGCCGATTCGAATGCCACCATGTAAATGGCAAGAAATGGTAGCGCACAATGAGTATCAAGAGTTAAGTGCAAGGAATGAATTCTGCGTCTTGCCGATTTGAATGTCAATATGCAAATGTCTGGAAATGGTCGCACACACTGTTGCCGACCCGAATCTCAAAAGTCAAATTCCAAGAATGAATTGCACGTCTTGTCGATTCAAATATCAACATGTAAATGCCAGAAACCAAGAGCACATTCACACGCACAAGGAAAAATCTTCCAACATGGAAACGAGGCCCAAAAACTCGAATGCCTTCGAAAACGGGATTGGCGGCCCAGCCCGACCTCCGTCTTGCCGCCCTGATCAAGGATCACCAATACAATGAAGGGCAAAGGCCTGAAAGATCAAAGTAGGCCTCCAGAGCAGGAGCTCAGGAAATTGCTGCTGCTCTGCGCCAGGACCTCTGAATAGTGAGCACGTGGAGCTCGGTTGGCTCTCTTATATAGAGTCTGGCCCAGCCCACAAACCACACCCAGTCATGCTGCAGGGAAGGCTTCTAGAAGGCCCTGGAAAGTGACCACACCCTGACACACTCTGAATGCCTGCAGCAATACATTACAAA
Organism: Pleurodeles waltl; assembly: GCF_031143425.1. Taxonomy (NCBI): domain Eukaryota; kingdom Metazoa; phylum Chordata; class Amphibia; order Caudata; family Salamandridae; genus Pleurodeles; species Pleurodeles waltl. The sequence goes on along the minus strand of NC_090438.1, from coordinate 822,005,727 downwards.
TGAACAGTATTTACAAGCACCTTGAATATAAGTCTTAAGGATTAAACTCTGCAATGCAAAAGGTTAAACAACAGCATATCAACATAATGCATGAATTACGTTATCTCATAAGTGCTGGGTTTTTGCCTTCCAGTCGCCCGTAGAGCACGCACTGCCCTGATGTTGACAACATCTTCCTAACTATAAACATGGCAGCGATCTTGGAAGAAATAATTAAATAAATGTGCTAAAACTGAGCAAGTAAGTAGGTTAAAAGTCATTGGGTGACGGGAGCACAGGCCTGCAAGCCAGAAGGCTAAGCTAAACTCCTGATTCCCATTAAAACTGAACAGGATCCACTACACCCTCCCCATTGCCAGAACAAGTATAACACCAGACTAGTGATGCCAGAGAAAGTGAATGAACCCAAGCTAAAATGCTCTAGAGTAAAATAATCTAAAATCATATTAAAATATAACTAAAATCTATTAAAGATGTGTTAAAAATAGCTAAAACATACAACGAGAAACAATGTCAATCATGACAAGCACAGCCGGCCAAAGTTAAAGGCAATGTTGGCAAACTTTAAATTTTAGAATAGGCCAATGGTAAAATGTATTTAACAGTAGTCATGATCTTGAAGAATGTCTTCGAAGCAATCAAAAGGAAAAGCATTCATGAAAGAAGCCACATCGTCAGATGTTAGATCAATGACAGGATTGGCAGACGGATCCACGGAGCAGTAGTGAGCAGCAGGCTCAGACGCAGTATCTCCTGCGATGGCAGCACCACCCAAAGTGCCCAAAGGAGCCAGACAGTCCCCCAAGGGTAGCTCATAAGTGGCATCGTGCATCAGCCTCAATCTCGTGGGGCACGACTGTGACTGAACCCTCATCGGGGACATCAGCAGTTCTTTGTCCACAGGAGGCACCTGTGGAACAGCAAGGCACACTGAGGGTAGATGTTCAAAGAGGCACCAGGTGCAATGAAAGACTGGTTGCACACACTATAGGGCTGGTTGGAATCATGCTCCAATTCTTGCCCAGTCATGCTCCGATTCTTCCAGCAACAGAGCACTAAAGAACTGTACCATGCGATCATGACACAGTTGGGCTGGTGGTAGTAGCTCATCACTCGGTTAGCTGGGAAGGCACAACTACGGCATATCAGCAGCAGTATCCCACCGATCAATGCCAAAGTCACAGGGAAGCTGCCAAACACGCTGGAAAAGAGTGAATGGATGGCTGAAGGAATGACCCAGAAGACAGTCTGGAAGATGGGCACAAACCCAGACCCAACAGACTTAAAGAAATGCACAATCCCTGTAGTGCTCGAAGCAATTAATATTCTGGATACCAGCTCTCCAAAGGGCTTGGGGAAGTTGGTATTTAATAGGGATTGTATCTTGGCTGATGATCTCACTATCTGGAGAGCATCAATGTGAGGCCACATCTCTGCTACTCTTATCTCTTGTGTGGGGGGGGAATAAAACATGTCCGCAACACGTTACGATCTTAGAGACTGAAATTGCTAAGGCAATTCCTGGTCACATACCACAACAGCTTTGTTCATTCACTACCACATAACTTCTATTCAAAAGTACATTAAAAACTGGATGAATCAAAGGAACAGGATTATCCTTCAGAAAACAGGCCAAGTTTGCGACCCCCTCATTACAAAGGCCATGAAGGGGCACCTGTTTACAGATCATTGAATGACTAACAGTAGTCTCGCATTCGCTTCCGCTAAGAAAGACCTCCGGTTTCACTGTTCAGACATTTATGTTCAAAGGGCAACTCTCACTCTTCTTTAATATAGCTATCGCCTAGCCGCTCATATCTGCCCAAGGCAAGATGTTTCAAACATTTCGTAAAACGAAAGGTGGAAATGGTCAGATTTATAATGCCATGTACGAGCCAAACTGTCGATGGAGTCTCTGCAACTGTCAAAGGCAACTTTTCTAGCTTTTCTGTATGTAGCATGGTGAAACTCGCTTCTCTTTTAGCGATTGTCTGTTGTTCCCTGGGTAAATTAAAAGCAGCAAATAAGTCACTACCATTAATATACTTCCATGGAGCATTGCCATTTTTCAGACTCTGTAGTGTCCAACCTAACTGCATTATGGAACGCAGCTGACTTTGTCCATGGTGTATGTCATCCTGCATAATATCAATTGCCGATGACCCTATGTTACTAAGGGAGTATATTCTGTTGGACAGAGTGTTCATTATCGACAACAGCTAAAGCTTTTTCCAAATTTGCCTTATCAATCTGCCTTAAACATGCAGCAGCTTCCATTTGAGAAAGCTTTCAAATCTCATTGTATATGGCATAGATGAATCTTTTAGAGTATGGCTTTCTTGGACCTAACAAGAAGTCCTGTAAGTCTATATCTTCAAAAAGAGTGTTAAGACATTCCTTAACTATTGCTAAGGTGTTAGTCTGTAACCACTGCTGACACAGTTTACCCACAGTGTATGTAATAACTATACTGGAGTGTTGACCCGAGACAAAGCGACGGTCCGGCCGGCTAATCTTGAAACCCCCTGAGGAATTCACAAAACGTGCCTGACACCTATTCTTGTCTTCTGGCCACAATAACCACCCACTGGGACTGGAAAGTGAAGACTTATAGGCACCAGCCTGAACCTTTGCATCTAATTCTTCCTCTGTAATGTTGAGCAAGGACTGCCAATTGGTGAATTTTGCTGGTGTGGGGATACTGGGCACATTAATTTCCTTCATTTTTTTTAACCCCAGACAGGATGTCTTTTGAATAGTGTCATTCAAAAAGATAATTTGTACAGGAATAGGGCACGTTCTAAATAAAGCTTCCCTTCCCTGAATTTGCCAATCTTGTGTTCCCCATACACTCTTTACATCAATGGTGTTCTTCCAGTATTCGTAGCCTTCAACTGCAAGTCAGGAAACAAAGGAATCTGAATAAATCAACTTTGTGTTTGTTAGCAAAATGTTCCTAATTTTAGAACGCTAAAATTTGAAATAGTATGATTCTGCATTTTTAGCGTCATGCCCATAAATATATGTGAATTTATCTGAATACATTTTTGGGCACCCCACATGCAGAGTTGAACAGTGTTCCCACTGTGTGTAAATAACTACTGATCTGTGTCTAGTTGCATGGTGCAGGTAGTAATGTCCCCAGTTCTTATAACAGAACATTTCCCCATAATTATTTGTGTTAGTGTACACATCATCACTTCCAAAGACAGTGTAATCCCTCAATTCATCTAACATGGAATCAACTGTTTGAACATCACAGTCATCGGAAACAACACCAGGTGTAATTACATCAGTCATTGAAATCTTAAAGACATATTGCATTTGATTGACCTCAATAGGCCTGTATATATTAAATGGAACTTTATCCCACACAATCCCATCAGGAATCGGTACTGCTGAAATGTTCACTAGGCACATGTCTCTTTGCACCTTATGCGAGCAAAGATATGGAGTTAAGACTTCATCCACAGGCTCAACAAAGGAGCGTTCAGGAAGGTAATGACCATTTATTAGCAAAAAGAAAACAGCCACAAAACCAATCGATAGAAAAAATGCAAGCAATGTCAGAAACAACCGCAGGTAGTTCCATGGATATTTTAAATATTTATTTTTAAGCCATACATACAGCTTACATGTCTTTGAAACAGTTTCAATAGCAGGTGTGGATGAAGTTGAAGAAAAGTCATCAATGTCGATGAAGTAACCAGAAGCAGTCTCTGCAAACACAATAGCTGGTGTATTACTGGTGGATGGATCCACTTCGCGTGGAGGCTCATAGTAAACAATGTCATCAGTTTGTGTTGTGTTGGAATAGTAAACAGCCACATCTTGGACAGGTGTCATTGAAGTGGTAACAGGAATCAGCAAAAGCTCATTTTCCACCCTCCCAATGCTCGAGGAGGCATTTGTAGCATCGTTCTTCATATTGTTGTAGTCAGAAGTGTTGTTGTTTCTTCTTTGAAGAGGTATGTCCTATTGGGTAGTGAGAGGGGACCGGGAACTACCCAAAGGACCTCTGGGTCTACTGTGCAAGATCGGCCACATGGTGAAGTTTGATGTTGTCAATGGAGACAAATCTGTTTGCTTTGGAACCAGGCAGCGGTTATAGGAAGACAGTTCTGGTACCTTATATTCCCAGGACTTGGACCGGTGCTCTGTGTGATGGACCAAATTCCTTCTTCACAGCAATCTCCTCACGAACCAGATCCCCTACTTTAGGAATCCAGCCAGCTGAAGTTGTCGATAAATCCATTACTTTTAAGGATTGCAGCACTGGCGGATGATTTATTATCACAAAATTGCTGAAGCGCCTGTAAGACAGTGAGATGTTCATTTATGTCAAAAGGTGTATCTGCTGCCACCAAACTAGGGCCTTCTTGATTCGGGACATACATGGTATCCCAAAGAGAACCTCATACGGAGTGTCTCACCCCAAAGACCTTCTTGGCAGATTATTCAGTGCTTTCAGGACCCCATATAGGTGATGAAGCCAACTGCTGCCAGAACGTAATACTTTAGCTGTTAAGGACTGCTTTAGATCTTTTTTCCTACTCTTCACAACTGAATTTTCCTTGGGATGATAGGGTGAGGAGTAATGGAGTTCAACACCCATCGTCCCCATGGTGTCCCTCATTGCCTTAGAGTCAAAAGGAGGGTCCTGGTCCAAATGGAATGCTACAACCGCATATGCACCGATAAAGACCAGCAAGTCTTTTTTAACAGTTTGAGGGTCAAGCAACCACTGAGGCCATACCCATAGGAATCTAGAACAAGAATCTACAGCAACTAAGATGTATTTGTATGCACCATCAGGTTGTAGGGGACCACAATTGTCCAGGTACACACATTGTAGTGGCCTGTTGGACACTAAGAGGGATGCCTGCGGAGGTCTTTGATGTTTGAGCTCTTTCTCTGCTGGCAAATATCACAACAAAGGACATATTGCTTGGTCTGTTTGTATCGACCTGGCCCCCAGAAATGTTTCCGTAAGTGTTTTTGTGGCCGCAACACCAGCATGTGCATAAACGACACCCTCATGCGCTGCTTTGATTATATCTAATCTCTGGTCCTGGTTGGGGATCACTGGATCTCCAACCTCAGGAAGCGTTGCGTAGGCAACATTCTGTGCACTGATGTGGTAGGAGTATTTTGTAGGGTATGATTTTGGGAGAGGTTTGCCTTCAGCCAGAGCTTTCAAGACAGCCAAAATGTAATTATCCACCCTCGTCTTGGAATGAATCACTGCATCCACAGAAGCCGTAACTCCTGCGGATTTGGCCACTTCATCAGCCAAATTATTACCAATAACGTGTATTCCTGCATGTTAGTGTCCAAAAGTATGGACTACATGAGCACTATGTAGCTTATCCTTCAGATCAGCCAACCTCCCCCACAGAGTTCTGGGTTTTCTGATGTTCCCTTTGGAGTCTCTGAACCCGTTCAATCACCAATGATTAAGCTATTTATTGGAGGATTGGACACAGTAGTATGAGTCACAGAAAATTAAAGTAAGTTGTCCTCGGTCCGTATGTTCTAGTGCTAAGATAAGGGCTTTAAGTTCAGCCAGCTGAGTTATGCAGTTCCGTAGGGTCTGCATGTAGGTATTGTGAGGGTGGAATCCACCGTCCTTCATCACTCGGCTCACGGCTGTGCAAGCTGCTCAGTACTGATGTTTAGGACCTACAGCTGGTTGTGCTGAACCATCAGTGTAAACGAAAGGGTGATATTTGTGAAGTGGCAAGATGCCTAGAGGTGTGGGGTACTCCAGCTCATATTCGAGAAATTATTGTGTCTGAAGTTTTGGATCACAGATGTAATCAACATCGGTGGCAGTCAGGGAAGTTGCCCACTGAATCCAACTTGGATGTAATGCTGTAGCGTTAGGAACGCTTGCTTTGGTGACGGCCTCTGAGGCTGGCACCGGGGTAACAACAATAATGTGTTTCCCTTGGGCAAGTGGTCTCTCCTTGAAGACAGCCATCTGTACAGCAGTTAGAATGTTTCTGTGGGTGCAAAATGTTGTTCTGCATTGGAGTATAAGTGTGATTTATATGCTATGGGCACAGTGTCACCTTCTTAAAGGTGACATAGGTAAACCCAATGGTACCAGCAATTATTCTGATAACCAAATTTGTTTTGTTGTCACGGGTGTGTAAGTGTTTTGCTTCTAGCACGTCCTGTTGCAGTCCTCTAAGGGTGCGTGTGTGTTCTACTGTCCAGTGTCTAATAGAAATATCAGGGTGTAATAAGTCATAGAGTGGCTTGATACGTTGTGCAAAGTCCGGAATGTAAATTCTGCCAAAGTTAAAGAAACCAAGTATGGGCTGTAGTTTCTTTATTGTATTAGGTGGCTGTAGTGGAGCACATTTCTCTAAAAAGTGCGGGCCAGGCTCTTACCCTCATTTGATAGCTCATATCCCAGGAACAGTACACTGAGAAAGGCTATTTTAGTTTTCCTAAAATTGAATTTGTAAGCAAGTGCTGCGAATCCTAAAACGATCTGATCGACCCTGGCAAGATGAATGTTGAGGTCGTCATCTGTGAGGTAGGTATCATCTACATAAGACAACGCCTCAGGATCAGTACCATGCAATATTGATGTTACTCGGGCTGAGAACATCCCTGGGCTCTTCTTGTAGCCTTAGGGCAAACAACAAAAGCGTTTTTGTGAGGCAAATAAGAACGCACTCAGGTCCTGACTTTCGTGTGCTAAGTTCTGGCAGAAAAAAACATTGAGGCGTCCAAAGTCATTTTGATTTTTTTACGCACTAAAGCCCTCATTACAACCCTGGCAGTCGGTGGTATTTTGGAGAAAGGTACTGCCAACAGGCTGGCAGTACTTTTCCCCAAAATATGACATTGGCGGTTTGGCTTAAGCTGGGCTGAAAACTTCAGTCTCCAGCCAGGTGGCCGTCACTGTCCCACCCACGGGATTTTGACCCCACCTACCGCCATGGTTTTTGTGGCTTCCTTACCCCCACAAAAACCATGGCAGTAGGCACTGTCAGTGCCGGGGAATTCTTTCCCTGACACTGATAGGGGTCTCCCCTTCCCTCCTCCCCATAGTCCTCCCGCACCCACCCCCTCCCGATCCCCCCACGACATACACACACATTCACGCACCAACATACACACGCATACACACACTCATACCCACATTCACCCACGCATGCATTACATAAATTTACACACACATCCACACACACTGACATACATACAAGCACACACGCATTCACACAACACAACATAGATGCACACTCACACCCATTCATGCACACACGCCAGACACCCGCATGCATGCACACAAACACATACACCTACACCCCCACACACACACAGAACATCCCCACCGCCCTCCCCTGTCGGAGCACCTGACTTACCTGCTTGCAGGGGGTCCTCAGGCAGGAGACCGGCTGTGGCGCTGCTGCCAGCAGCAGCGTCCGCCAGCAGAACACCATGATACAGTCTGCGGCGGTCTTACAGCCGTCCGCCGCCATGACCGTAACCAGAATTCTGCCAGCCTTCTGGCGGAATTCCAGCTACGGTCATAATATGGTCGGCGGCTGGTAGCCACGGTGACGGTCTTTTGGCGGCTGTCGCCGTGTCGGTAGGCGACCTTTACCGCCACTGTCAGAATGAGGGCCTAAGTTGTTAATTAGTGCTGTGCTGTGTGAATTTTGTATTGCATATGTGAGTGTATGACTGTTTAAGTGTCTGTAATCTAAGACTATTCTGTAAGAATGGTCGGGTTTTGCAACCGGGAATATCGAGTTATTCATTGCAGGGACACAGGTCTCAATTACTCCATGGTACTCAAGCTGAGTGAGGATCTCCCTCACAGGAGCTTTGGCTTCGTGTTTAACAGGATATTGTGGCTGAGACTGGGGTGTAGACCTAATAGGTATTACATGGCAAGGAGAATCCTTGTCCCAACCTACATGGTTGCGGTATAGTGCAGGTGCATGTGCTAAAGCCCAGTTGACAGCGTAGGCTTCTTTTGCTGCCTCTGGAACAAGATCAGAGAAAGAAGGCAAAATGACATCTTCCCCATGTGGGAGCTTGCGGATGTGCTCGGGTGGCCAGTCCATCTCGGCCAGCAGGATATCACAACTAAGTTCATCCCAGAAAATTACACTAATGGTGCACTCTATGTCTCCCTCAGTTTGGATATTTAAATCATAAACCCTGTCGGGTGGGAGAATGCGCCCGTCTGCAGTCCTGACTGCAATAAAGTCGCTAGTTGCTCTTGCATCTAGATGACCTTTAAGACTCTAGCGAGATATAGTGACCTCTGCTGAGCTGTCTAGCAGTGTTACAGCCCACGTCTTGTACTTCAGAAATGTTCTCAAATGTGCTGGCATTTTTCTTTTATGAACTGTGGCTTTTGTTGCAGGGACTTGTCTTCTTTTTTGTCTGAAAACTGTGGTCAGTCTTTCTTCTGTTTCACATAGTCAGGACGTCGCTCTGACTGGCCCATTCATTCCCTACATCTATCCCGTGCATCCTGAAAGGAACAAGAGGGACGTGTATCAGTATATCTGTCAGGAGCTTTTATATTCTCTTTATTTCTGAGATTATATCTCTTGTCGAAGTTCTCCGGGTGCGGAGAATCTGCTCTCTAACTGCCTCTGTCTTTAATTTGTTTTTGTTTATCCCAGGTGCTTTTTAAAACCCTTCTGTGCATCAGACTTTTTCGGTGTGGCTCCCAAACTGTCTTGTCCTATACCGGTGTAGGTATTGGAAATTATTTTCGGTAGCTGTTTCTCCTGATCCAAATATGAAATCTCTCAGAGACGTTGACGTATAGCCAACGCTGCTGCTTCACCTTAAATGTTGCTAAGTATGATTGAGGAGACTGCGTCCAAGTTACGCATTACTTTCATCCCCAAGTCTAGGGCTGGTGCAGCCCAGTGCTCATTCTGAATTTGTTTTAACAGTTCCGGTAAATTGGCAAGTGTTGGGGTGCCATGTATGGTAGTATAGATCACAACAAAGACTGTACCCCATGTGGTGCAGTCATCCACTGAGGGAGCCATCCCAAAGGGGAAGCACATTGTAAGAATTCTATGTTTTTCCTCTGGTCCCGCATGGGAAACAGAGCTTCCAGCTGATTTGTTTCTGGGCTATCTAGAACAAGACTTATCTTGTTCTGTGGGTACTTTACCCATGATCGAATGTACTGTTTGTGGATTAATCCCAGTAATAGCCAATTTGTATCCAGCAGGTGCTGGTGGTTTGGACACGCTGGAGTTGTGTTCAGAGTTCGCATTACGAACTGAACAAGTCGTCTATTTAGTGTTACTAGCTCAATGTATATAGATCACGCAGATCAGCTGCCTGCACATTTTGTACACCCAGATAAGATGTATATGTGGCAAACATAGGCCACGTTGGTCCTTCCTTACCTAAGGGACCTAATCTTGTGGGTTGTTTTACATGTGGTAGGGCGCCATTAAACCAGTTGTGATGTTCTTGATAAGTAATCGGAATTCCAAGATACTGGTATGTGTGGTACTGTTGTGGTATGTTTGCTATTCTGTATGTGTGGAATGTGTATGATCTTTGTTCTTCCTGAGCAAAGGTGACCCAGGAGTGGAATGTTTCTGTTTGATAAGCTTCATTAGCTTCTACGATGAACGTGACATCCCCGCCCTCTTCTGTTAAGCCAGGCGCTACTAGGTGTAGAGTTAATGCATGTCTGGCATTCTCAGGAATGTCTATGGCATTAGCCATGTTGTGTAATGGGTAAAGAGATGGAACACAAGGAGAGGAGAAAGTCATTTTAATAGTTCAAGCTCGAACAACATGCAGCCCAATTAGGTGCTCCCTGTTCAGCTGAGGAGCATCTTCCCCAAGACCACGGATGTCTCCATATAATGGTACTTAGGGTACCTGTTGTGTGTGAGACAGTGATAGTGAGGGTATCCATAAATTAGTGTCTAAACACCATCATTGGTGGCGCCATGTCATAGTTTGACTCCTGCTCTAGGCAAGTCTGCTGGCTTAAGAATGTCAGCACTTTTGTTTGTAGGTGACTAGGCCAACCTGCAATAAGTTGCAACTGTCATCCCAACCCTCCTGGCTCACAAGCAGTACCTCAACAAAACCCCAAGCAGTAAAAGATGATTTGTGGCAGCCTTTACGCATGTACTCAAAAGTGTGACATCTCAGGAAGGTCGCGGTTAAACAGAGATTACCCTTTTCTCACATGAGCAACAAGTCTCAGTCACACACAGGCACTACAATGACTCCTGTTATTTGTGGTGGCTAAGTAGGTCTCACTATCCCTTGTCAGTTCCCTGTTTGACATCCTCCAACTTATACATGTGGCACCGTGAGACAATGTTGCATCAGACTCCCTCCTGCCACGTGCTATATCTTCCCCCAGGTCCATATGACATGTAGGATGCAGTTCCCGATTGGGGTGTTCTCCTCCATCCTTACCCAGCTGTGACACAAGTGTGGCACAGTCAGACACAGCAGTGCATGTGTTTTGATGAGGTTATCTTGCAGTGCACATGTCCATTCACACCTCCCCAGTATGCACTGTCTCCCCATTCAGATCGAGTGCCAGTTTTACGTGCACAGCCAGCCCCTACAGTGCACAGCAGTAGCAGTGGCCCACCAGACCCACATATCATCATTAGTTTGGACACACATGGTCCTCTGGTGTGCACCTCTTGCATTCCCTCACCACACCCAGTCTGATTTAGTAGATGAGAGGAGTTCAGGTAGTCCCTTCCATGGCAGCTAACACCTTTGTGCTCTCACCCTGCACTCCAGGTCAGCTTGGTGCAATATAGTCTCATGCAGGGTACTATAGATGTGTATCTGCCCTGTCCCTATGTGTAGATACTTCCCATGGCCCACATCTGACCCCCTTCTCAAATGAGTGGTTTCGCCCCTGACACACCCATTCCATTCTGAGGATTTACAGTCTAGATTAGTGTGCATGGGCCCAAGTGAGACCAAGTAGCTTCATGGTGCAAGGTGGCCTGCATTGTCACCATCAGGTTGTGCAGAGTAGCAGTGTGCATGCATAAAGTATTGTTCCAATCCATGTTTTTGCTTTGTATGATGGGAGTTGTAGTTAGTGATGTTTTACATTGCACTGCAAGTGCCATTACACAAAGAAAGGTAAACAAGGACTAATGCTGCACTTCACACATTGAAGGAAGGAAGGTGACTGAGCTGGACTGAACTGTACAAATTGTAACTGGTAAGTGTGAATTATATGTATTTCATATTTAACCATAGATGAACCAGCATACTACCCTTTGGCCTGCAGACAGTGTGTTCAAGCACTGGGACATAGCTGCCTGCACCTTACAGCTTCACAGAGTTACCACATTGGCCCGTGTTGCAACTTATAATGTGGGTCTTGTTGTTCATCATAGGCAGCACTGTCATGTTCCGGGACTCCGGCCACCAAATCCTCTGGGATGACGTCTACCACCATCTCCTCCAACAAATCGAGCTGCTTCTGGGGTGCCGGACTTCCACCTCCGGTCTGCAATGCTGCCTTGAGGTTGCTGGTCAGTTTCTCATTTGTCCTGAGCTTGCAATCATGCCAGGGCTTCTGACAGTCAGTCACTGTTCTTTTGACTTCTGCCATACTGTTGACCTTGTCCACAATGGACTGCTATGTAGCTTCTTTCCTCCCTAATGGCAATTTTGAAATGATGAAGAGCTGGTGTTGGTGCTCCGTCACCTCAGTGATCAGGATGTCATTCTCCTCCTTACGAAACTTGAATTTCCTATTTCTTTTCCTTTTCCCCTGGGATTCTGTCTGGACAACCTGGCTGGTACTGGGGTTGCTGGAGTTGTCCTGGACTCTGCGGTCTGCTGGATCCTCCATGGCTGCTTCAGGAGATTGTTCCTTTTTTTCAGGACCAATGCGGTGTTGTCTTACTTCTTTTTTGATGCATGTGGTGCACAAAAGTGACACTAGGACGGCTTGCGTTTAATTATGTGATGCAAATCAGTCCATTATCACTTTTGCAACAGTAGCATCAGTTTACCAAATGACATGGTGCACTGGTTAGCTTCACATAACGAATCTGTCGTACAGTGGCATTACATTTTTTGACGCATTGCTGCTTTGCAGCAGCGATGCATCATTTCTTGTAAATGAGGCCCTTGGTAACTCTGATCTTACAGACTCAAGGGCATATTTACAAGCTTTTGGTTCAGGCCAGCGCCACAAGGCTTCTACAAGATTTGGCGCATTCCTGTCCTTTTCCCCTGTGCTGGCGTACAATGGGCTTTCATGCGCCCACGCCGTGGTGCAAGCGTGACTGCGTTGTGGGGATGATTGTTTTTGTGCAGGAAGGAATACCTTCCTGCACAAAAACAATCATGAGAAGCGGAATGCAGCACACATAGAGAAAGGAAAAAAGAAGAAGAAATAAAGGTATTTCTCCTCATTGCGCCCCCCTTATGCCTCCCCTCGGGAGGAATAGGCTTTTGAAGCATTCCCAGGTTTACACATTCTTGGAATGCCTCAAAATCCACCCACTACAATACCCATGGAATGCTTCCCTGTCACAGGTTGAGTCAGCGCAGCTTCTTGTGCTGTGTTGACACAGTCCATATTTACAAGACCATGAAAACCCAAGCAGGGTGGCTTTACGTGGCCTTGTAAATATGGCCCTGCAGTGTGCGCTGCCGGACTGCCACAAAAGTGAGGTTCTGGCTGCACAAATGGCTTTGTAAATACGGGCCTCAAACTTCAGAATAAATACATTGATAACAACATCATAGAGGTCTGTTACTATGAGTCATGAAATGCTGCCGCAAGTCATGAAATTCCCACCAAAGGTGAAAGAAAGTGTTGTATCCAACTAAGGAAGTGACACAATATTTCTTTCCAAATCAGCATGAATTATTACTTGGATATCCGCTAAAAATCAATTTGGCATTTTCAGTAGCAATACTCAATTTGCCTTTAGCACATACATTATTTTGTGAATTAAAAAAAATGTATTGCCACTCCCACATATCAGCTGTCATTCGAATGATTAACTTAATTTTGTTCTAAAACTTCTTTGTACCATTTTCTTAACATTCATCATATTTTTCCCAAACATTAGCTTTTTTATTTTCTGTAAATACCCTAACTTGTCCCCATATATCAGCATGTTATCATGTTATTTTCTGAAACTACAACTATGTTGTCCCCAAATATGAGCTCGTTATAGGAAGAAATTGCAAAACATGTGTCAACAAATTTTAGCATTTCATTTTTGGCCAATGCAAGTCTTACGATTAAGTTCCCAGCTATGACTGTCAAATGTCCTCATTATCATCATATGTTCACGTATCACCCATCAGCTAATGCGACATTGTCTACCAAAGCCCCACCAAATGCCAGTCCATATAATGAATGACCCCCAAAAGTAATTTCCAGGACATGCCTCATGTGCCCCCCCCTGTAATTCTTTGCCACTGTGAGATCCAGACACCTCCATGTGCCTGCCTCTGTCATAACTTTCCTTAGGGCATTTCCCATATGTGCTCAGGTGTGTCCCCAGTGGTGGTCAGTGCTAACACATGCTATGGAAAGAGAAAAGATGGAGGAGATTCTCTCTCGTCCTGTCTTTCTCCCTATGTCTCTTTCACTCTCACATGCAAACTTACACACATATACTGAAGGCATAAATATAAAGTGCCCCTAGTGTACATTTCTAGCAAAAAGCCAAGCGGTGCCTTTACTTTAGAACTTAGAAAGGGGCAAAGAGCGAAACATCTATTGATTTCCTGTAAGAAACCCTACTACAGTGGGGGAGATCACCAGACCTTTCACCCCAAGGTATTGTGAGGTGAAAGTAGGAGTTAGTACCATGTATTTCAAAAGAACCAGGTTATACAGAGATCACTCAAAGTAAGTAGTGTGCTTTTGTCATACTTCTTCTCCAGACATCAGAACTCAAGGCAACAGGGCAATCTTTGTCACAAGTAATGCCTGCTGTCCCTCTAAGCACAAGAGCCAAGTAGAACTACTAGCTCTCTGAATGCCAAGAACCTTTTTTTACGGTTTGATTGCCAGAGGGTAGCAACAGTGAGCCGTCTTGGCTCACTCTGAAGGATTAGGGGAATAACATTCAGATACATTAAGGGGCAGCTTTACAAAACTGTCACCCAGAGCAGTGCAGCAATGAAAAATGCTTCAGTAAGTGCATGACAGGGAGGGAGCAGGAGAGTGCCATATACCTACATAGATATGGCACTCACCTCCCCTCTCTCTAGCGCCGGTGCTGATTTCACCTGCCGTGGGCCACGCACACACCTCTGTGCCATAGTGCAAGGGTGTGTGCGGGAGTCTAGCACAGGTTTTGTACTGGAAGGATACCCTTCCAGTACAAAATACTATACTTAGACACACTTTAAAACTGTTCCTACTTTGTATGTGTGCTGCACAGTGCAGCACGCATGAAGGGTCGGAAAAGAAAGGAGAAATGAAAACATTTCTCCTTTTAATACCTGCTTTCAAATGACGTTAACTTTTGGCACAAAACCAATCTACTGTTGTTTGTAGATACACTTTTGCATCAAAAAGCATGGGTGTTTGCATGGGAACGTTCATGTACCACCCATGTAACACGCCTTTGGTGCTAAGTAATGCAAAGCAGTGCTTTGTGTTACTTTTAGGGTATTTTCCAGCCAATAATTTTTGTGATGCTAACCCAGCGCAGAATGTTTGTAAATCCCTGCCTAAGACTTAAATGTTGTGCAATAAATAAAATGCTAAGGCATTGTTATAACTATGGACATCAATTCACCAAAATGCCAGGGGTAGCGGAAATGACATCACACACCATTTCATCTTTACTTTTAATCACACACACATGCTTACACACACACACACATTCACCCATACACACACGCTCTTTTACATAAGCACACTCTCACCCGCAAGCATGCACACAGCATACATTTAAATGTGTTTTTTTACTTACGTCAGCTACTAAGGAGGGTTATATTCCAGCTAACAGTACTCCATTTTGAATAGTGAATAATATTTTATAGTTCACTATTAATGTAATATAGAAAATGATTGAAAACAAGGAAGTGGAGCCCCAAGCAACGACCATAAGGACGAGCTGCCCCTTTGTTTCTAGCACTGATCCTGCCACCTCTGAGGCCAGGGGTCACAAAGGCAGGGCCAGGGGTCACAAGGGGCAATCTGGGAGCTGCAGCAGCAAACCCTGGCGACCCCTAAATGACGTCCATAGTTATAACTTTGATAAAAGGTATAAGGCTAAAATTCATAATTAAAGGCTCAATAATTTAGTACAAATGACCTTGTTTAGCCTCCCAGGAAGTTACATTCAAAACACATAATGTGACAAGCTGACTCTAACAGGTGGCTATGGGTCCCTGTGCTTGTTAACACAATCACTGAGCACAATCCTGAGGGTATTAGCAGTGTCAACTCAAGGAGATGTCTAATCAGCAAGGACATGTTTCAAATTTCTATGTTATCAGGCACCATCGGTCTTACTAACTCTGTTAAAGGACACGCATCTTTGTGTTGGCTATGGGGACTCAGACACGCATGATGAGAGCCCTCGTGTTTGGCAGTCGTGGTGGCAGCAAGATGCCAGTTGAAAAGCCAGTGTCCGGGAAGATTTGTCTCTCCCTAGCACACAGTCCTCAACTACATGGGCACACAGGCAGTTGATGTCGGAAAAAAGGGTACGTGTGTTTGGTCTTGAGGATGAGATCTCATCACTGGCTTCATCTGAGTCATCGTATTTAAAAAAGACACTACAGAGATGCAATGTTCATACACAAGTGGGTCAAACTCAGGGAGCCAAGCCTTTGGCATCGTAAGGTCTGCAATGTTGCGTTGGCTAACGAAGCAGAATACCAATCTCAGGATGCGTCAGAGCACCTTAGACATGCCACACCCGACAGCAGGCATTTTAGGGGTATCTTAAGCTCTATGTTCTAACTCCTGGCACCAAGCAAAATGTGTATTTGCATCTCTAGCAGGTGGCAGTGAGAGCCAAAAGAATGTACCCTCTACAGCACTCCATACTTCGGACATCCATCCATAGGATAACATTAACGCAGCTGAGATTTGCACTGATAAGGCAGGTTCTAAGAATGCAATAAAATCCACTACCTTCTTTCCTTCAGTTCAGAATAACACACAACCTTTTCATTCCCCTTCAAGTCTGGTTCTGACTCATGGTGAGATAACCTCCTTTTACTGGTACAATCCTTTACCAGGTTGGGTATAGTGCTTCTGCTGAAAGGTTTAGTTGAATGCATTTTTTGGCTCCTAGAGAGGCAATTGTTTGTACCCAAGAAGCCGCTCAACCCATTATTTTTCGCAGACATCTGGTCTCATGATGAAAGCAGGCATTGATATAATATCACCAGAACATACAGGTTCTACTCAGGCACACTTTTAGATAATAAGGTATTTACTGGTGGTCTTCTGTCCTCTTCTGCTAGAGTTGGCTAAATGGGTTGGGATGGGCATTCCTCACATTTTCTTTGTTAGGGCATTAAAAGTTGCCCATCGCCTGGCCAAAGCCTTTGTCTATGTGCTGCTTCTTCTCAGGGTACAGAGTGACCTGCCCAAAGTGCATCAGAACTAGTGAGGTTCCTTACCTGTTCCACTCTCAGTTTGTACATATAACCTAGTCAAACATCAGGCTAGTTACAATGGCTTATTCAGGAAGCGGTAAAGATATAAAAGCACTTGCAGGCGGGCAGGGAAGTCAGTTTTATCGTTTTGTGCCTACTACATTACTCCAGCTTCTTTGGGCTAGCCATTCAATGGGGACCTCTGACCTATGGTACCCCTAACCCTCATGTACCCCATACTCATCGGACAGACACTAGTACTCATTTTGAAAATGAAGTGCACACCCACACAGCCGAAATTCCCCAAGAAACGGACGCACAGTCAATGACTCATGTTAATCTTGAATTAAAAAAGGATTAGAATCAGTAGCAGCAGCAGCTACAAACTGTAGAGGGAAACAAAGGAACTTGGAATTTGCCCTTTGTAGTAAGAAATATGAAAAATGTAGGTTCCAATAAAAAAGCAGGGCTTTCGTTGGTTCCTCAGTTGGCTACTGTTTCTTCCTGACGTTTGTTTCAGTTAGAAACTCCTTCAAAGATCCTGTCCTAATCTTGTGGGCACAGTTATAGCAATCATTGCCCTTGGGGGCTCTAACGTAGACAAAGGCAACCCTATTCGGGTATGCTTAAGACCAGTGGCCTAAGCTACTGATCATTCAGGATGCTGTGGGTTGAGTTTTAGCAAGTTCCAGAAAGTTCAACTATGTCACCTCCTTACGTCTGATCATTTCATTGGGTTCCTGTGCCCGCTAACCCACCAGTTGTTGTTGAATCCAGCAGCATAGGTGCCATTCTGTTTGGGAAAGGGATTGTGTTTCAGAAAATGCTCCCTATATACCAATCGAGTCTTTGCTTTCGGGTGGGCTAGCCTAAATCAAATTTCCACTGTACCAAAGACAATAGAAGGGAGTTTTTGCCTTTTCGGCCTTTGCACCGACTTCCTGGAACACGCTTCATGATCACCCTCTTAAGAAAACAGCTTATGACTTGGCGTTTTGCTTCCAGATAGGTTGGGTGCCACCCTATCTTGCAGGGTGTTCGCCACATTTTTTTTCCTGCCAGTTAAATCAACACCATGCAATCTTTGAGGCAAGCTTTCACTTTATCAAATATCGCAAAACAATCCACTAACTTCTGCAAATATTTGCAGTGATATATTTGAGCTACCAGTTGCAGTTCACCTCATTTGACAACATATTGTTTGAGCTGAAACTGCTGCTGAATCTACACCTGCTTCTAGGGTCAAAGGATCAGATTTAAGAGCCCCTAGCGCCATAATATCACCACATTAGCTTCATTTTTTTAATGCTAATGTGGCGATATTATGGCAAAAAGGCTGCACTGCTTTGTAACCCCTTGCACCACATTATGCCTTGCGCCATTTTTTCGGCATTTGAAACGTCTGCTCAGAGCAGTCATTGAAAAGAGGCCCACCATTATTTATAATGGGCCCCATGTACTGTTCACGGTTAGCGCCAACATTTTGGCAGTAACCCTGAACAGTAGATAAAAAGCATCAACAATTTTGACACTATTGCCCCCTAGCCTGTGTCATTGTGTGCCGTATTTTAAATATGGCGTACACATGGTGGTGGTAGAGGGGTGCTAAGGAGTGCAAGAAAAGTGGTGCTGCACTTGGTGCATCACTTTTCTTAAATCTGCCCCTAAGTTTCTACTTGGGATGGTTCTGCACATGGATGTTTCTTCATCTGAGAGATTATTGTCTGAAAAATCCAAGTTGTGTGGGTTTCCTCAAGCATTGTATGTATGTATGTAGTATTTGCATAGCGCAAAGCTAGCTAAAAAGTAGCTGAACACCAAGCAGGGACATAGGCAAGGAAACAGTCAACAAGTGAATGAGCGATAGCTGGGTACCTGAAAAAGTCTGGTACTTTGTTGTGATGTAATATTCATTGAGGAGGAGTTTCTACAAGCCCCAACTGTCTCTGCTTCCAGACTCCTCCTCAGGCACGTTTAGGGAGCAGTGGCCCAGGAGGACTACGATGTTGCACGCTTGGCTAACTGGGAGAAGACAGGCTTCAAAGCTGCAGCATTTGGCATTGGCAGCTGACTGGAGTCTCGCAGTGTGGATGCTGCGAGAGGAGAATTAAGTGATGGTAACTTAATAGTTGAGGTAGCTGGATAAGAAAGGCAGTTACTGTGAGTTATGGTGGTTGGGTAGTTGTGGCTTGGTGGCATGGATGGTGGAAGCTGAGTTAGACCTGTTGAGCTCTTTGACTGGGCGGTTGGGCTATTTGTTGGGGTGACTGGGATTGGACTGTGGAGATTGCTTGCTCTGTAGAGACTTGAAGATGGTAGGCAGGTGGCTGAAGAGTTGACAGTAAATATGTATTGGCAGCTCTCAGTTTTCTGAGAATTGCAATTTCCACTACAGGAACAACAAAAAACTGAAAATGCAAGTGGAAAGGACCCATGGAAAAATCATACTTTTCTGCACGCTTTTCCAATTTTAGAATGTTTGCGATAGTCAAAAGGTTTGTATATAAAATAGTATTTGCCAGGTAGAATGTGTGCCTTAATACATGTGCAATTGCGTTTATGTACAAAATAGTGAAAAACAATAATGCTTACTGAAGAATTCTCATACTGCAGGGATCCACTTGTATCCCGCCACAAGAAATGTGAAATGCGAGCAGCATTCAAGTACAACCAGTGCCCGGACAACAAACACAAATGATAGCAAATTGGCCCAAGGCTTTGATGCAACCCCGCATTGAAGCAGCGGCTTGGCAACACGCTGGCTCAATACACAAGAGATATGGAAATTGGGTAAATTGCCACGGATTCCGAGGGACAGGATAAAAGAGGAAAGGGTAGCAGACCGGGATATCAAAATATGTTTTTTTCTGATCATTAATCCCTATATTTGCACGGCGTTGACCCATAAATGTAACACGGTTATTCATTGGATATCTCTGATCAGTAGTTGTGTGTGTCTTCAGGCGGCTTTGCTTAGCCACCTGGACGAGGGATTAAAGGCTTTCCCGCTCCGGGGACGCTGCACTTTAAAGACTATCGCATGTACATACATTAGACAAACAAAAGTCTGAAGGGTATCATGTCATCCATGGGGTACGTTTGGTGCCTCTGGTGTCTACATCTGGGTCACAATCTTAAAATGTCATGAGGTGAAGCAGTAAAACTGTTGTTTTTTTTTAAATTAGGAGAACAGACTAGGCCTTAGTATTAGTCGTTCTGTACTGAAAGAAGCAAAAAAAAAAAAAAACTTCCAATAACAAGAAAAACGTTTAACCAGGATTATTAAACCACATGATCTAACCGGTCAGGCTTGATATTTTTTCTAGAACGTCACACTTTTAGACGTAGGTCTTTCGCCCTCAAGGCCCAAATTACATACATTTTCTACAATATATCCACTAAGTCTGTTAAGGCAGGCAATATTGATCTTTCTAAATGCATTGTAGTTTGTTTATGAAAGATTAAATTAATTGTTTACACTGCTTCAAATGTTGAAGCATCAATAGGCGTGGCATGGCTTTGTGTCAGGCAATGGTGCCAAAAATAGATTGCTCATTTGCTCTATGAGCCCTGTCATAGGTTTGTGGAAGAAAGTACTACTTAATGACAATAACAGAGGAGACTACAATTCGGCGAAGAAAACAAGCTGCACATAACATACAGTAATTACTATGAAAAAAAAAAGGATCAACTTCCAGGGGAAGTGCAGGTTAGTGCTAGTAGCTTGAAGCTTCATTAAGCACACTGGTAGAAAGCCCTGTCATCTGCACGAGAATCAGTTGCCACCTGCTTCGAGTCTTGGCATAGACACGTGTGAGTGGTCTCAAATCAGACCAAAAAAAAGTTATGGGTGTTGGTACACTTTTGGGGCACCCCCTGGCCAGCAGTGCCTCCAGCTCTGCTGGGGAACGTGCCAAAACCATGGAACCAGAAGGTAAGGTGCCATTAGTGCAAGGTGCAATTGCACCAGGGCTCAGAATCCTGAGATGCCCATCGAACCCTGATAATTGCTATATTTTATTACCCCAGCAGCAGTTAAATTGGTCATTTTCCTTTCTTTCATCAGGTCTCATGCATCCTTGCTGCTCTACTGCACAGAGCACCTTTAGTGAACACACTCTGGTAGAAAAATCACATGGAACAACTGAAAAGGTCAAGCATGTGCAGGGCTGTAGTGTCCCTTACCACTGGAGCAGCTTAATTCTGGCTGCACTCCCATACATTGCAAAAGTAACTGAACAATGTATCTGACCTTTTGCACATTGTGGGCCTTAGCCTTATTAATGTAAAACAGAAGCATCACACTATATTATCAAAAGTTCATTCACTGTAGAAATTAGAGGTTTCATTTATACCTGGGAGTTCTAATGTTAACCTTTAAAAATACAAATTTGTAGTTCCCGTTCATATATACCTTTGCATAATAAAATGTGGCCGTTACTGAACCCCAAGTTGCATTTGTACCATGTATTGAGTGTCTGTGTTTTGCATCTAATCTGATATTATGTTTACAATTATAATTGAGTGTTTAATGATAATGTTTAATGGTGACTTGCCAAGTTAGCCTGAGCAGGCCTTCATTTTAACATCTAAGATGCTCTTTTCTGTGCTTACGTGTTTTTCCTTTGCAGGTGCACATTCTTGGTTGCTTAGCTAGTCAAAGAAGTATTGTGTATTAGAGATAGAAAAGCCGAGCAAGAAGACCTTGGCATGGACTGGATGATTTGGTGTGCCTTCCATTGATTGTATATCTAGGAAGAAGAAACTCAAGGCCAACCTGTTTGTTAGTCTTGCATGGGATGGGAGAATCTTTCCATGTTGCAAGTGCACCCGTGAGAAGGAGAAATTATTGAGTTTCTGATGACGTGTGCAGAAGATATGGATGAGAACTTTCCATATTAATGTAGTGCTTGTTAGAATTGTGGCAGATCTCTCTGAAATTCTGAGAGGTGCATGTCTCTAGATTCCTTGTCCCCACGGTGCATAGCTTTATGCTAACATTGGGTTCTTTATTGCTGAAGGCTTCTACTGCATTCTTTATGATGCTGACACCTACCTTGCATTATCCTGAGACCTTTGGAAAGTAGCCTTATTTAGTCTAGAAACTAACTAGAAGTCCTCACATTTGTGCTGAGCAGATGAAACTTCAATTATTTTATAAAATGTCAGTTCTTGCTTCTTAGTTATTGCATTGTTGTGACTGTAATCTATATAAGTCTTAAACCGAAAAGACTAAACTTGTTTTGCCATTTCAGCTTTCTGATTTTGATATTGTATTACTATAATCTAATTTTGAGATGCTCACATATTGGAATGATTTTTTATTTTAAATAAATCTACTAAATTTTAACACTGATTCCTGGTCCTTCTTGTGTTGCCAAATGGGCTTCACAGAATTGTACATTTGGATTTGATGTTGACTCCTGTGTTCCACAACAGGCCATCACATCCATGCACACTCCAGCACTGTTGACAACAGCCATCCTCTCTACTTCACTGCTCCATGGAACATCACAACTACAAACTAACATCTGTTCAAACCAAAGGTTCGGATGAACCACGAATAATGGGTGGAAATGAGACACAATTAGTTGCAGGTCACATGAAATTTGTAATTTTGTAAAACACTGCTCATCCAATGACAATGTTCAAGTCTGGGAGGAAAAGGTGAGAGTTTATTTACTAAGGGTTTGTGCAGGCCCTCACATGGCTTAAAGCGTAGAAAAACACAGAGTTTATTTACTTAGCTTAGAAAAGTCTGTGGGTGCAGCACAAAGTTGTGTACCACCACTTAAGCTCCAGGGCAACCCTTAATAAATAACCTCTATTGTGTGATTTAGCCAGGCATCAGAACAGTGGTGAACCTGGATCTTCACTTTGTACAGCATCTCTGTAAGAAATCAGATGATTGGTTGAAGGGGGTGAGAACCTACTTCAAATGATAATCAGAATCTTTGTCGGGTGGCTTGGCACAAAAGCAGTCAGGCTTAACTTACAGGCAATGTGTACATTATTTATGCAGCACTTAAACAGTAATAAAGTGGTAACACAAAACAAGAGAAATCCCAAACAAATTCGGAAATATATAGTACATTCTAATAAATATAGGATGAGGGTCAGCATGCTGGACGTTTTACCTTCTGACTTTGATGTAAGGACCTTGCGGTATAGTCTTCAGTTAGGTGCTGTATGGCTCTGTGTGACTCTGCATCACTCTGCATCAGATCTGGTGAAACCTTCAGTTAGGTAGGGAGAAGTGCACTCTGACTCCAGCCAAGGATCCAAGACCTCTTGGGGTTAGGATTCACTCAAGAAGAGGTCAGCAGAGGGACCAAGTCAGGTCTGATTGGGTCTGGTCGACTGGGAGCAGAAGGGTCCTCTGAAAGCTTGCTGTGTCCATGTAGCTCAAACAATAGGTTAGCCAACTGACCTGTGCAATCACTTCTTGGGTCCTGGGTTCAAGGCAAGCAGGTCCAGTCTTCCTTCAGGCTTCAGACAGCAGAGCCGTCCTTCATCAGACTCTTCATAGGTCCAGAAGTGTTTTGATTTTAGGTTCTGGGAATGTATTTTTATGCCCCTTTGTCTAACTCTAACATTGAGTTTGGTCAGTTCTTTACTTTCCCCTATGTTTGGCTCCAGCTTGGCTAGTGAAACAAAGGGTAGGCAGGCCCAGATGTGAGTTGCATCAGCCAGTGACAGGGCAGGCTTCTTCAGAAGTCAGGAAGGGCTGGGTTTAGCCTCCATGCTACCATTTGAAATGCAATCAAGGTAGTAACACAGCTCCTTCCTAGCCATCCTGGCAGGAGGACCCTCATCTCTCTACACTTAGGCCCATTGCCCGCTGTCTGTGAGGCATATACATCACACCACAGGAGAACCATTAACAGTCAGGTGAAACTGGTAAAAAGGCACATTTGGATTAGGCAAGAAAATGCCAACTTTTTAAAAGTAAATAAACACAAATGAAAGCAAAAATGATAGACAGAAAGCAGAACCAATAAGACATTCACCCCCAGTCACAGGCCTGGGTTTAAGCCATCACTTCTTTTGCTCACCATTCCCCCCAGTTTGGACCCAGCCATATGCAAATCAGTCTTGACCCTGTTCCCCATGGGAACAGTCCAGCCTGAACTGCTGACCAAGTCCTCCCTGGACCGCAAACAAGCATCCTGGGACCAGTTTTAGGGTATCACCCTTCATTAGCCAGGCTAGCTTGAATCCAGTGGCATAGTGAGCCCTGGACCCACGTCTGAGCATACCAGGTGTACTTATGGCAACAAAAGCAAACAAACACAAATCATGGACGGAATACGGAACCAATCAGAAATTCACGCCCAGTCACAGATCTGGGTTTAATCCATCAATTCTTTTGCTCACCATGCCACCCAATTTGGACCCAGCCATATGCAAATCAGTCTTGACCCTGTTCCCCAGGGGAACAGTCCAGCCCGAACTGCAGACCAAGCCCTCCTTGGACCAGAAACAAGCAACGAGAAACAATGAGAACTTGAGCAACACAGGACTCGCCCAACTAGTCAACATACCCACACACAAGGCCAGAGACACTCTTAACCCACTTTTCACCTCCAACAACACAGTCAGATTCAGCCACATCACAGAACTCTCCTGGTCTGACCAGAGCATCGTCCACTTCACCATTGCCAACCCCCAAAAGATGGAAACATGTGGAAATCAAACCCCTCCTGGAACCCCCGCAACAAACTCAAGAATTACCAACCTATCTTTCTATTCCCCTACCTGACCAAAGTACTTGAGAAAGCCATCAGTCAGCAGCTCACCAGCTACCTGGAAGAAAATAACCTACTGGACAACTCCCAATAAGGTTTCTGTTCCAACTGCAGCACTGAGACCACACTCATCGCTACCACTGATGACATCAGAGCAATCTTTGACTGTGGGAAAATCTTGGCCCTGATCCTCCTCGACCTATCAGCCACGTTCTACACCATCTCCCACCACACCCTCATCAACAGACTTCACAGCATCGGAATACAAAACAACACCCTCAAATGGGTCGCCTCTTTCCTGACAGGGCGCACTCAGAGCATCCAACTACACCTTTTCTCCTCCCCACTCAAGAGCATCATTTGCGGCATACTCCAAGGTTCACCCCTCGGTACCACTCTGTTCAATACCTACATAACCTCCATGGCCGACATCATTAGATCCCACGGATTCAACATCAACTCCTATGCAGATGATACACAACTGATCCTCTCACTTACTGAAGACCCCTCCACTACCAGAACCAACTTTCACAACATCATGACCACCGTAGCCAACTGAATCAATCAACCAATCAATCAAAGACTGTAAAGTGTGACTACTCACCCATTAGAGTCTCAAGGCACGGGGGGAGGACATATAGCATTCA
The DNA here is from genome assembly GCF_031143425.1 of Pleurodeles waltl. Lineage (NCBI taxonomy): Eukaryota > Metazoa > Chordata > Amphibia > Caudata > Salamandridae > Pleurodeles > Pleurodeles waltl. The sequence goes on along the minus strand of NC_090438.1, from coordinate 821,980,730 downwards.
CCGGTGGTTCTTAAAAAAGCTATGTCTTCAGTTCCTTTGTGAAGCTGAGGAGGGAGGGGGTTTGTCTGATGTGGAGAGGAAGGGCGTTCCAGGCGGTGGCTGTGAGGTAGGATAAGGAGCATCCTCCTTTTCTGGTCTTCCTGATGCTGGGTACATCTGCGAGAAAGAGCTGGGCTGAGCGAATGGTCCTGTGGGGTACGTGGAGGTTGAGTCAATGGTTGAAGTATTCTGGTCCGGTGTTGTGGAGGGCTTTGTGTGCGTGGGTGAGGATCTTGAAGATGATTCTTTTCTCTATGGGAAGCCAGTGCAGGGTACGCAGGTGTTGCGAGATGTGGCAGTGTCGCGGTAGGTCGAGGACCAGTCTGGCGGCAGCGTTCTGGATGTTTCATAGTTTGTGGATGAGTTTCTTGTTAATTCCGGTGTAGCGTGTGTTGCCATAGTCCAGTCTGCTGGTGATGAGGACATGTGTGACGGTCTTTCTATGTTCGAGGGGGATCCATTTGAAGGTCTTGCGTAGGAGGCGTGTGGAAGCAGGTCGAGGTGACTGAGTTGATTTGATGGTTCATGCTGAGATTGGAGTCCAGGGTGATCCAGAGGTTAAGGGCTTGGCAGGTGGGGGTGGGCAGGTTTCCGAGGGTGGGTGGCCATCAGAAGTTGTTCCACCGTTGGGTTGAGGGCCCATGATGAGTACTTCTGTCTTGTTTGCGTTGAGTTGAAGGCAGCTGTTTCTCATCCAGTTGGCGACTGCTTCCATGCCTTTGTGGAAGTTGTATCTGGCTTTGTTGGGTTCGTTGGAGAGGTAGCGGATGAGTTGGGTGTCGTTTGCATAGGATATGATGCTGATTCCGTAGCTTCTGACGATGGTGGCTAGCGGGGCCATGTAGATGTTAAACAGCATGGGGCTGAGGGAGGATCCCTGGGGAACTCAGCAGGTGGTGGGTGTGGGGTTTGCGAGGAAGGGGGCGAACCTCCCTCATTGAGTTCTACCGGAGAGGAAGGATTGGATCCAGTTGAGGGCCTTCTTGCTGATGCCGGCTTCGTGGAGTCTTCGTATCAGGGTGTGATGGGAGACTGAGTTGAAGGCCGCCAAGAGGTCTAGCAGGATGAGTGCTGCCGTCTCTCCCTTGGCCAGCACGGAGCGGATGTCATATGTTGCGGGCAGGAGGGCGGTTTCAGTGCTATATTTTTTCTTGAATCCGGATTGGGAGATGTCGAGGATGTTGTGGTCTTCTAAAAACGTGGCGAGTTGGCTGTTGACCGCTTTTTCGATGACCGCTTTTTAGATGAAAACCAACTGCCTGAAGCTCAGCTCTGACAAGAAGGAGGTCCTGATCTTCTGGAAAAACATCTCCATTTGGGACCATAGCTGGTGGTCAGCTAAACTCAGACCCACTCTCAAGCCTACAGACCACACTTGCAACCCTCAACAGTGAGGTGATCATGAAATGGCAGATCTAGGCAGTTGCCTCTTCCTGCTTCCACACCCTCCACATGCTCTGCAGAATCACCCAGGCCCTCGTCACTGACCGCCTCAACTACGGCAGCGCTCTCTACACCGGAATGTCCTTCCAGCTCCTATAGAGATGCCAGAAAATACCACTGCCAGACTCATCCTGGACCTCTCCAGGCAACCCACATCACTCCCAACCTCAGAAAACTTCACTGGCTCCCCATCCGAAAGACATGTCATTTAAGATCCTCACACATGCCTACAAAGCCCTACTCGAACAAGGACCGGACTGCATCAACCATGTCTACACTTCCACTACCCCACCAGACACAAGTGCTCTACCTCTATGGCCCTTGAACACACACCCAGAATCTGGTGCAGCCGCAGTGGCAGCTGTTCTTTTTCCCACATTGCCCCCAAGGCCTCGAACAACCTCCCCCTATGAACTTCAGAAAGAGACTCAAGACCTGGCTCTTTGACATCCCACCCACCTGAGCGCTCAGATACCCCCAGGGATGACAAATGCACTCTACAAATGACTGATTGATTGAATCTGCCCCACTCAACCCAAAACAATCTGCTCCACTCCAATCCATAACAATCTGTCCAACTCCAATCTGCTCCACTCCAATCTGACCCACACAAATCCAAAACATTCTACCCACTCCAATCTGACCCACTACAATCTAAAACAATCTGCCCCACTACAATCTGCACCACTCTAATCTGCCTTGATTCTTCCCCACTCCAATCCAATCCACCTCACCCCAATCCACACCACTCCATCCCATTTTACCCCACTCTACTACACCCCAGACCAATCCAATATAGCCCACCCAATCTACCCCACTCCAATAAATTCTCCTCGCACCAATTCAATCCACCCAGCCCACTCCACCCCAATCCACCCCACTCCAACCCACCACAATCCACCCAACTCCAATCCACTCCAGTACATCCCACTCCAGTCCAATCCACACTACTCCAGTACAATCAGCCCCACTGCAGTCCAGTGCACCCATCCCCATACCAATCCAATCCAACCCACTCCAATCCAGTCCAACCCACCCACTCAAATCCATTCCCCCATTCCAATATAATCCACCCACTTCAACCCAATCCATCCCACTACAATCCACCTCCCCACTCCAATCCATCCCACTCCAATCCAGTTCACTGTAATCCACCCAACTGCAATCCAATCCACCCCAATCCAAACTAGCTTAATCCATCCCACTCCATTACAATCCACCCACATCAATCCAATTCACCTCACTCCAACCCACCCGACTCCAATCCATCCCACTGTAAAAATACACCCACTCCAAAAAGTCCACCAAACTCTCATCCAGTCCACCCCGCCAATCAAATTCACCCCACTCCAATCCACCCACTCTACTCAAGGTCAATCCACCACAATCCATCCCACTCAAATCCACCCCACCCAATCCAATCCACCACACCCCAGTCTAATCTATGCTAATTAAATCCACTTACTCAGTCCAACCCACCGCAATTAATCCAATCCACCTACTCCAATTCAATATACCCACCCAACTCAATCCACCCCACACCGATCCAATGGAGTGGTCAGTACACCCTATTCTAGTCCACCCCATCCTATCAAATCTACCCACTCCAATCCACCTCACTCTAATCCAATCCACCTCACCTCAGTGCAATCCACCCCTTTCTAGTCCACCCCATTCAGTCCACCCCAGGCCATTCCACCCCACTCCAATCCAATCCAATCCAATCCACCACAATTGAATCCATCCCAACCAAATAAACCCCACTCCCCTACCCCCATTTCATTCCACCCCTCCAACCTAATCTACCCCATCTAGTCCACCCCACTCCAATGCATCCCACTCTACTCTGATCTAACCCACTCAACTTCAATCCACTCCAGACCAGTCCAATCCAAATCTACTCCAATCCACCCAGTCTACCCCACTCCAAGCCAATTCATCCACCTCACCCCACTCCAATACACTCCGCTACACTCAAGTCCACCATACTCTAATCCACCCTACTCTAGTCCAATCCACAACACTCCAACCCAATGAATCCAATACACCCTACTCCAATCCACCCCACTCCAATCCAAAAACCGCACCCCACACCAGTCCAGCCCAATCCACTCAATTCCAGTTCAAAATAATCCACCCCACTCTAGTACACTCTAATCCACCCACTCCAAACCACCCCATTCCAATCCAGTCCACCCCACCCCACCCCACCCCACCCCAAAACAATTCACCCCACCCCAACACAATCCATCACGCCCCAGTCCTATCACTCCAATTCAACACTATATTCCAAGAAATCCACTCTACACTACTCCCTCACTCTACTGTGACACTCCATGCCACTAACGTTTAGCCATGCTGAACATCAGCCATACTGGTGTACAACGTAGCAAAAACACATTGTGTCACTGGAGTGAGGCATACCGGCTCACTCAGTTAAAGTTCTGCTGTTTTGTGCTTAACTCATCTTTGGCCTACATCGTGTTGGTGTATAGTGCTGCGCAGGGCATGTGTGGTGTTTTTGCACTGGGTTTATGTGTGTCTGGAAAGGGTACAATACAGGAATAATGCATAACTGAGCTGTGCATGCATAGTGAATGCATGTACTGGATGTATTTATGCCCATGGAGAATGTAGTGCTGTGCAGTATTTGCATGGTTAATGCACATCCTGGATGTGTGCGCCTATGAAAAGTTCAGGTCAAGAAGGATACAGTGCTGTGCATTGTATGAGGCTGCATGGTGAAACATGGACAGGAGGTAGTGCAACTCCCCCAGACAGATTTGTGCATTGCTGTATTCCTGTAGGATGAGTGGGACATACACTAGAGAGAGGAGAGCCAGGCTTCACTAGCACACTTCAAGGGGTGCTCTTTGAATCAGTGAGAGGTCACAATGAAGGGACCAGGGCATTTCTCAGGAAGGAGATGGGGCTGATAAGAGTATCATAAAGAGTAGGGCTGGGGCTCCTGGGATAACATTTTGGTAAATATATCACTGTGGCTAACATCCAGGTAACAACTCTAGCAACTTCCATGGGCACTGAAGGAGATGTCTGGATGATAAGTATATTTCAAAAATGTTTTGGCAAAGGATGGTGATGTACAATAATCATTCATATATTACTGTAGGCCAAGAGTTTACATTTAAACAGATAGAGTTTTTGTTGTTGTCTCTTTACATAACATCCCACAACTCTAGAGGGTTATTTGGGTAACCCTCTAAGGATAAGCTGCATTGCAGTCATCTGGTCATGCTAGACTAGGGGAAAGTCACAAGTTCAGGCCAACTGCTTTGAAGTACAGGGCGGATACAGGGACCAGTGGAGTCATGCTGAAAAAGATACCTTCTCAAAGTTAGGTGCAAAGAGTTCTGTTTGTGGTAGACGAAGCCATGAGGAGCAGGTATGGTCGCTGCTGTTCCACGAAGAGCAGGCCTTGCCTCACAAATGGTCATCGCTGTAGCACGAAAATCTGGTCGAGCATCATAGACGTTCATTGCAGGAGCTTCACATTGGCAGGCCCATGGGCTGTATTAATTGTAGCATGAAGTGCAGGCATTGCACTGCTGATCAACCGTGGAGGTTGACGTAGAGTTGTGTTCATTGGAGCTTCGATTGGCAGTCATCGTGGGCAGCAGAGTCTCTTTGCAAACAGGCTACAGCAGTCATGGATGTAAGGAGCTCAAAACTTCATGATTTCTCCTTTCCTTGAAGATGATTGCACTCTGATGCCAGCCAAGGGTCCAAGACCTAGAGATGGTCCTATTAGGGTTCGGAGAATCATTCTAGTAAAGGCCAGCAGGGCTCATGCAGGTCTAGTTGCAGATCCAGGTAAGCAGGTCAGCTGGGCAGTTGCATGGATGCCTCTGGAGCTTGTTGTGTATATCAGAAGAGAAGATAAGCTAAATGACTCTTTGAGTCGCTCAAGTAGCCTGGGATGAAATTTGAATAGAAGACATCCTGCCCAATGACCCTTCAGGGCCTACCTTAGGGGTCACTTACCTGCAGGGCCACTTGATTTTGCGATTGTGCAGCTGTGGCGTTTTTGCATGATTATAGATTTATTGCATTTGCCATATAATTCATCATCTGCTGCATAGTCAGCTTAAATGGTTCTAAAGACACTAAGGGGGTTATTCTAACTTTGGAGGAGGTGTTAATCCATCCCAAAAGTGACGGAAAAGTGACGGATTTACCACCAGCCGTATTACGAGTCCATTATATCCTATGGAACTCGTAATACGGCTGGTGGTATATCCGTCACTTTACCGTCACTTTTGGGACGGATTAACACTCCTCCAAAGTTAGAATAACCCCCTAAATACTCAGTGACACATGATACCGTGCAGTGGAACATACTTTGCAAAGGTTGCTGATCAATTTTCTGTTGCTTATTGCTATAGTTGTATGATAAATAGGCCTGGGCATAATTCCATGTGGAAAGGCTGGGCTGTGATGCAGCTCACTAAGTTGGAATACCCATTCTCATCCACTGGCTGGATCTGCCTTAAGTTTTGCCCACACAAAGCTGGCATGCTAACTGGTGGACATCTTGAAACTTGCAAACCTTTACGGGTGGGGCTTCTCCCTGCCCTAGACAGGGATGGAGGCTCTAGCTGCTGGCTGGCACCACCAGCCTGCGACGACCGGGCCACCAACAGGAGCTGTTCAGGCCACAGGATCCCCTTATTCCTCCCTAGTCTGACACCATCCTGGCCCTGCCCGGTGCTGTAGCCCTGGCTTCCCAGGCAAAAGCCACACCTTTGTCTGCCTCTCACAGGGGATTATGGGAGCTGTTCATCTCACAGGAGGCCAGACGTATCAAGTTGGCTTCCATTTCGACTCCACACCCCAGAGGGGCATGAGGGGCTGCCCCCAGCTGCAGCCACAATGCCCTGGGAAGAGACTGTAACCCCCAGTCTATTGGCTAAGGATGTTGAGGCATCTTCCACCTTCCTGGTGACTGCACTTATAGAAATAATGAGAGTTAAGCCACCAGCCAAACCCCCCTTTTCCTTTGGACCTGCCTGGAAAGCCATTTGTTCTCAACTGTTAAGCTGCCACAAAGTGGGGGCTTACAGAACTAAAGGGGAGGCACAAGTCGGGGATAGTTGTCCCAGCTGGCCCACTAGCAATATGGTCAGCCAGCCACCAACCGGTCATCTGGTCACCCAGTCTGGTGACCAGGCAGCTTGGCCCGACCTAGTGACCTGAGTGCACAAGCAGCAGCTGACAACGAGGCCAGCATTCAGGAGGCTCCTTCCTCGAGCCATTGACCGGCTTCTTGCCTCCAGGCTGCTTCACTGGGGCCAACTTCATTCAATTGGTCACCTAGCTGACCTGCAAGAAGATTCACCCCAATGGCTCCTCAGCCAAGCATATACACCAAATGTCTGAACCTATGGTTCCTCTCATACTGTGCATGATTTCTATTACAACAACACATCATCAGTAGGGTAAAACTAACGTGTCTCACGATGGTCTAAACTCAGCTCATATTCCATATTAGTGGATCAACAATCCAACACTTGGTTCATTTTGCTTCATAGTGATAGGAAGAGCTGACATCAAAGGATCAAGAAGCAACGCCATTACAAGCCAGTTATCCCAGTGGTAACTTTTCTGACAACACCTCCTTGAAACCCAAAAAGCCAACAGGATCATGAGGCCCCACTTTCACGATCTGGATTCATATTTAAAATTGAGATCAAGCAAGCTTTTGCTCTTCTGTTCTGCTGGAGGTTTCTGTGCTCTCTGAGCTCGCTTTAGGACACAAGCATTATTGTTTGACAGCTCTGCCGCCGCTGTCAAACTCCCCACTTACCCCTGAGTGTGTCACTCCTGCAGGCACAGGCACTTTGAGACAGAAGTGAGAGCCCCATTGGGCTCACCCCTCTGCTTCACCGTATAAGTGAGAAAAAAAACAATCAGTAGTGGTATTTCACCAGCGGCCTGAAAGCCAACCGCTTATCCTACACCTCTCATGTCTCTTCACAATGCCAGCCTAGAGTCAAGCTCTACAGGATCTTCTTTCCCTGCTGATTCTGCGAAGCCCATTCCCTTTGTTGTGGTTTTGCTAGGTAGTAGGTAGGGACAGTGGGAATCTCGTTCATCCATTCATATGTGTCACTAATTAGATGAAAAGGCATTTGGCTGTTCTTGTGACACCTCATGGTGGCTCATTCTGGGTTATTTTTGCTGGCCATCAGCGTCAAATCAGTTTTGCTTTCAACAACACAGTAATTGTTCCAGAGAACAACTATACTTGAACTTGTTCTCACATGAACATCAATCACATACCAGATATGAGCAGTACACCCTCCAGTACCTCTCTAGCAATATAAATCGTTTATGTCCTATTGGACTGCTGGGTCATCAGAATACAAATGTCCTGTGTAAAGTATGGTATGATTAGCATATGATTAGCAACCATTAATGTGATGTGTCCTAATTATTTGTATGTAATTATGTGAAATCTAGCTTAAATTCACACAAACTCCTCTAAGTAACAACATATATACATACGTATATATATATATTATCTACTTCTTCTAAATGCACACATAAAACTATTGTAGTAATAAGTCTAAGAAATAAACATTTAACTATTTATAATACTAGGATTCAACTCCAACTTCACACTACAACTATTGTAATAAAGAAATAAACATTTGGCAATTTCTAATACTATGATTCAAATGCATATGTTGTAACTGTAACAGAATTTAAGTGTTGCTCAAACAAATACTCTTAAACCAGAGTGCTAACAATTAGTTGTCCATGAATACTTGGTATATTTCTAAAGTGTCCATTAGAGTATTCAGTCAAACATTTTTCTTGAACGAGAAAGTAATTTGTTATCAAAGATCAGCTAGAGCAACTTCATTACATTGAGGACAAATACCCCGACATCCAACCATGAAACCATTACATTTTACAGTGGAAACGTTTGTGAGATTTTTGATTTCTTGTGATAAATCCTGGTAGTCGCTTACTTTACTTTCAAAGGCTTGTTCAAGGGAATTTTGTGAATTTTCATATTGATTGAGACATCAATCACCACAGCAGTATCATCTTTGGTGAACATCACATCAATGTATATCTATAGAATTTTGCTGTGCCTTTTAATTCTTATGTCTTTTATTTTAGGACATGTACGTGATACAAGAGCTATTGTTTTGCATACACCTTTGCAGTATCTTCAACTAGTGAATGTCCAGTTTCTATTCTGGAGATGGTTTCTCTGATGTATACGACATTATACAGTTATGTACTGGTTTTTCTTTAGTTTCATGCCTTACTAATCCAGAAATTTGAGGTTGGAACATTTTCTAGCTATTTAATACCATCTCCTTGAACAGGGAGATTTTCCCATTTTTCAGATTCTTCTTTCCTCCAGTCAGATGATGCTAACAATTGCAAATCATAGCTTAGTAATCTGGGACCCAATTTACAAAGGTAAACATAGACTTTTGATCTAAACTTCCAACAAAAGTCAAAGGGCCAGATTTATGACAAGTGGTGCTGCACCTACTGCAGCACCACTTTTCTAGTGCCCTTTTGGCATCCCCCTAAAGCCACCATGTGTGCACCATATTTAACAGATGGCGCACCATGGTGGTAGTTAGGGAACTAGCGTCATAACTTTTTACTCTAGTTCGGCACGTTGCAGGATTAGTGTAACAAATGTTGACTGCAAAGCCCATTGAGGCCCATTGTAAACAATGGTGTGCCTTTTTTTAACACCTGCTCTGAGCAGGCATTAAAAGTGCTGAAAAAATGACGCGAAGAAATCTTTTAGATTTCTTTGTGCCATTTGTTCGCCCCCCAATAATGGGGGAATGCCCTCTTTACACACATTATGCCTGGCGCAGGCATATTGTGGCGCAAAGGGTTACAAAATGGTGCAATGCATGCATTGGGCAACTTTGTAAATTTGGCGTAGTGATTTTGGCGTAGTTGGGCCACATTAGTGTAAAAAAATGACGCTAATGTGGTGCAAGGAGGCGCTAGGGGCTCTTAAATCTGTCCCTAAGTTTACAACTTTGGGAATTCACAAAGGACATTTATGAGTAGTATCTTTATGTCTGCACTTGGGGTGGGGTCAACTCTCAGGGCAGAGAATCCACGCTCGGGGTAGAGATTCTGCACTTGGGGTGGAGAATCCACACTCGGACGGATTGATTGTAATTTCACACCCGTAGAATATCAATACCACTTGCAACCCTGCACCCAAACTACAAAACGGCAGCACACATCCTAGGCTCTGGTCTTCCCACACCAATACTGCTTTTGTCTGCTCTGTGCTTGGAAAACCTGAAGACATGCTAGCCCTGAGGAAGAAGAAAAATTATACTAAGGAGAAGACCACCATTTTTTTAAACAAATTGTATTGGTTTTCTTAATGTCTAACAGTACAATAACCCCTTTTGGGGCTCTTCCCTTCCATCTTTACAGTTATCATAGCCACTGTTTTCATATTTTCAATGTCAATTACATAAATCTTAGGCAAAAATGTGCAGATTATATAGGTAGCATTACATCTTTCTCTTGATTATGGTTGGTGACCCCGAGTCACGGATCTCCTGCCTTTTCCTGACATGTTATGGTATCGACCTAGTGTCTCTCAACTGTAGAGCCCCAGTTGAGTAACCAATTGTCCTCCCTCCTCCCATCCCTTCCCTTGTGTGCCTAGCTGATCCAAAGTGCCTCCATGTTCTAGCATTGGTTGCTATGGTATGTGCCCCCCAGTTGGTCTACTTCCCTTCCCTCCTCGTTGGCTGGTTCTGTATGCCCATGGGGTGTGGAGGAGTTAGTCACACAGTCCCCATTACGTGTGTCTTTTTGTGCACTTCAGGGGGGTGGAGGTTCACCCTGGGGTGTCTCTCCCAATTGTTCCCACTCACATATCAAAGTGCCCGTGCTTGCACTCTCGCCAACAAAACTTCTCCCCTCCTCCCGGTGTCTCACTGTCTCTTCATCTCGCGCCAATTTCAGAACCTCCCTTCTCCATGTTCTTTCCTGAAGTCTTCAAGTGGCCTTCCAAGTCATTGCTATTTCTCTTTTAGCCAGCACCAGGGCCAGATCTCTAAACTGATCGGTTACCTATATCGGGCCCGGCGTTGATATCCCTGAGTAGGCAGTGTTTAGGATCATCAGGAACTTCGCTTTTTATCACTTCCGTTAAAGAGTCAGTGACCGACCCCCAAAACTCCCGCACATTCGGACAAGTCCAAAACATGTAAAGGAATTCTGCTTCCAGCGTGCCACATCTTGGACATTTGGCCTCTGTCAGTCAAAAATGTCTCCGAAGACTGCCTGGCCTCAGATTGGCCCTGTGTAAGACATATATATTTATAAGGTTGAACCGTGCATTTCGTGAGACCTTTGGGGTCTGAGCTAATATGTCCTCCCAATCTTCAGTCATGATTGGGGTGCCCAGCTCTGTTTCCCATTTTTTGTTTGAGAGTTTTGAGCGGTTTGTATAGAGTCAATTGTATTTTCTTATATAGGCAGGTCACTGCTTTGTGGGTACCCGTGGCACTCACCATACTGAGCTACCCCCGAAATGGGTGGCTCTGCTCGTCCGACCTGCCAATGTTTGACAATTGCCTCGGTGACCACCTTGTGTAGAAGGAAATGGCCTGGAGGGATAGCGTATCAACGGCAAAAAATTTCAAATGGTAAAAGGGAGGCTGCTTCATATAAGGTGCCTATTGAAGTTACCCCGGTCCTCTCCCACTGGGAGTGTCTCCTCCAGTCTCCCCCATGCTGCAATGCCTGTAAACATTGTAACGGGATTTCTGGTGCATAAGGCACTATGCACTGTGATCTGGTGAGATAGTGCAACTAACATTTGTGTAACACCTTCAGTTCATTGGGACTGGATGGAAGTGGGGGGCCTAGTCGGAGGATCACCCTAGCCAATGAGTGGAGGTCTGGGGCAGAAGGGCTAATCTCCCTATCGGTCATTGTATGGCCAGCGATCCAACGGGTCAACTGTCAACATCAGGACAGTGCACTCTCTACGGGTGACAAAAATGCAAAAATCCAGCCTTTATGCAAGAGCATAACTCATGCATTGTGTTTATATGCAGTATGTTAACCTTTTGCATTGCAGACTTTAACCTTGAAAAACACTATGAATTATGTTTGCAATAACTGTTCATTTGCAAGGTATTGCTGCAGACTTACTGAGTGTGTTAGGGTGTGGTCCCTTTCTAGGACCGTCTAGAAGCTTTCTCTGCAGCACACCTTGGTGTGGTTTGTGGGTTGGGCCAGACTCTATATAAGGGAGCCAGCCCAGCTCCACGTGCTCACTATTCAGAGGTCCCGGTGCAGAGCAGCAGCAACCTCCTGAGCCCCTGTTCCGGAGGTCTACCTTGATGTTCCAGGCCTGCCCTGTATTATATTGGTGAGCCTTGAGCAGGGTGGTAAGGCAGAGGCCGGGCTGGGCCCCCAACCCCGTTCTCAAAGACTCTTGACTTTTGGGCCTATTTGTGAAACTTTCAGAGTGCGCAATTCATTGCTTTCATGTAAACCTTGGCATTCAGATCGGCAACAGCTTGTGCGATCATTTCATGGCATTTGCATATTCTTGTTCGAATCGGCAGTGTGCGCGATTCATTTCCCGCATGTAAAACTTGGTGTTCAGATCGGCAACAGCTTGCGCGATCATTTCATGGCATTTGCATATTCTTGTTAGAATCGACAGTCTGTGCGATTCAGTTCCTGCATGTAAAACTTGATGTTGAGATCGGCAATAGTGTGCGCAATCATTTCATGGCAATTAAAACTTTGATGTGTAGTGTTTTTGAAGTGCACACATTTATCCTGGGCTTTTGGATTTTCTGTGAAGATGTTAAATTCAAAATGTGTCATTCTTTGTGCATAATAAGTCCCTAGTACAATTCCTATTGTTTTCCGGGGAATGTTTCAGATTGCCTTTTGTCCTCATGTAAAAATGCAATGTTTGCTCTGAAACATGTTTCTAGAAGGTTCTTGTATTCCTAGACAGTATGTGACATTTCATAAAAAGCTCATATGAAACATTGTATTAACCATTCTTGATTTTTTCCAGGTACCCAGAGTTCTTGAGGTCTAGTTATAGTCACTTCTTAGGCTATCCATGGTTACAGTACAAAAATGCTTAGAACCATAGTCTAGTGAAAGTCAATGTGATTATGGCGGTCATAACAACATTGGCGGTAAAAGCCGCTTACCGCCGTGCAGAAGACCGCCAACACACCGCCGCGGCTCAGAATCCGCCAAAATTGAGACACCCACACAAGTCCGCCGCACCAAAGGTCAGTGATAAACTGGTGAAAAGAAATCCTCCACCGTCACGCCAACAGAAATACGCCCACACTATCACGACACACGAATCCACGCAGCGGTCTTTCAACCGTGGTATTCCATTGGCGGTACACACTGCCTCGCTCAAAATACACACACATATACAAAACACAGCCACATTGGACAATTCAAAATACACACACCTGATACACATACACACACCACTCCCACACACCCATTACAATAGAAAACACCCACCCACAGCACCCACAAACCCCTACGACAAAATTACATAGAGAAGGCCAGAGAGAGACACCACAAACAACTACCAAGCATCCACAGGCACTCAATACCATCACCCACATAACTTCCACGCACCTCACACAACACACCACTAAATTTCACCCCACTTATCACTAGACACACCTCCCCACACATCACCCACACCACCCCATGGCACGGCAAAGACACCCCAGGTTCTCTGAGGAGAAGCTCACGGTCATGGTGGAGGAAATCGTCCGGGTAGAGCCACAGCTATTCGGATCACAGGTGCAGCACACCTCCATAGCTAGGAAGATGGAGCTATGGGGAAGAATAGTGGACAGGGTCAACGAAGTGGGACAGCACCCATGAAATAGGGATGACATCAGGAAGAGGTGGAACAACCTACGGGGGAAGATGCGTTCTGTGGTCTTAAGACACCACCTTGCGGTTCAGCGGACTGGCGGCGGACCCCCATCTCCTCCCCCACAACTAACAACATGGGAGGAGCAAGTCTTGGCGATTCTGCATCCTGAGGGCCTCGCAGGAGTAGATGGAGGAATGGACTCTGGTAAGTCAAATCTTAACTATTACATCCCCCACCCTACTTGCATGCTATCACATACCACCACCTTCACCCTCACCCCCATCACTCCAACTCCTCACAAATGTCCCAACATCACAAACCACACATCCTAACACCAAGCCCTGCATTCAACAACAAAGCATGGACACCCATCACCAAAGCATGGCCACTGCACATACCCATACACCCCCCAAACCACCATCACACAAGGTCCCACACAGGAATGCAAGCACAGGGGTACACGGTCACCCACCTATTGCACACCATGGCACACACAGATGTAATCCTTTTATACCCCTGCAGGACCCGTATCCATGTCGCCGGACAGGAGAGTCCACACATGTCCATACCACCAACAGAAGAGGGCCACCGTGATGACAGCAGCTCTGTCCAACTGGATCTAGATGACCAGCCCGACCCATCGGGGACCTCGGGACAGTCGGTTCCCCTAACACAGTCACAGGCCACCACAGAGCTTCCCCCCTCTGGAAACACCAGCACAGCACCCTCCCAGCGGGCCCATACCTCTGTCCCCAGGACACTTTAATCAGCAGTGTGTCCACCACTACAGGGAACCCAGGCTAACCCACCACCCCAACAACAACAGGGACCTGGGGGCAGTAGTAGTGGGCACACGGTCCAGGGGACGGAGGCCCAGGAACACAGGGGAACTGGGAGGGCTGCTGTGTGACAGGGGGAGGAGAGGCCAAGGGAACCCACTCTCCACGAGGCCCTCTCCAACATCATGGGAGCCTACCACCACTCCCAGGAGACGATGGCAACGGTACTGGCCAGGTTTCAGGAGACCCACCGCCTGCAGGAGGAACAGTATTTGGGCTTCAGGGAGGAACTCAGATCCATCAATTCCACCCTGGGCACCATCGTAGGGGTGCTGAAGGAAGTCCTCAACACCAGGAGGGACACTGTGGCACAACAAGGGGCCCCTGACACTAGCCTGGACGGTGAACTGCCCACCACCTCTGCCGGCGCTAGTGGACAGGACGCCCCGCCACAGGACCACGACACCAGCACCCCACCCCCTGTAGAGGGAGAACCACCCCACAAACAGTCCCTGAGATCCAGGACAAAGACAGAGAACGATGCCAATACCCCCGCCAAGAAATGAGACCACCCTGAATGTCATCTTTCTGTCCCACTTTGTCATCCTGTCCATCCTCAAATTGCCCCAGCTCCACTTCCTATGCCTATTTGGGCAATGCACCTGTGAGACTAATAGACTGGACTCTGCCATGGACATTCCTCCACCATCACCCCTCACCATTTTACAACCCCTCCAATATTGAGCACTTCAATAAACACCCTTGAAGCACAAAACAACCTGGAGTCAGTCTGTGATTTCGAAATAGTGTATAAGCAATTACAATGTCAAAATGCTCTTTCAAATGTAATGTCAACATACCTATGTCACACAGCTCTAGTCCATGAGGAAACAAAGCAGAAGTCACACAGTGGGACCCACATCTGTGAAATCGTAAGGGAAAGTGACAACTCAGTGACCATACACTGGGTGAAAACGACAGACAGTAGAGAGGTAGTAGTGTTAAAGTACATGTAGTAGGCAGGTTTGTATTCTTACCTGTGTCTCACTGGAAATATTGCAGGATCACCGAGTTCCTGTTGTCGATGTCCTCTTCTTCTGCTTCCTCATCTTCACTGTCCACAGGCTCCACAGCTGCAACAACACCGCCATCTGGACCATCCTCCTGCAGAAAAGGCACCTGTCGTCGCAAAGCTAAGTTGTGAAGCATACAGCAGACCACGATGATCTGGCACACCTTCTTTGGTGAGTAGAATAGGGATCCACCTGTCATGTGGAGGCACCTGAACCCGGCCTTCAGGAGGCCGAAGGTCCGCTCTATTACTCGCCGAGTTCACCCATGTGCCTCATTGTAGCATTCCTCTGCCCTTGTCCTGGGATTCCTCACTGGGGTCAGTAGCCATGACAGGTTGGAGTAACCAGTCACCTGCAAATGGCGAGGGACAACTGTTAGACACACACTAACCTGTAGGGATATCCCCAGACCCAGACAACCATTCCCACTGACTTGCTTCCAGGTGCTCACCTAATAGCCACACACGGTGCCTCTGGAGTTGCCCCATCACATAAGGGATGCTGCTATTCCGCAGGATGTAAGTGTCATGCACTGAGCCAGGGAATTTGGCATTAACATGGGAGATGTACTGGTCTGCCAAACACACCATCTGCACATTCATGGAATAATAACTCTTCCGGTTTCTGTACACCTGTTTACTCCTGCGGGGAGGTTCCAAAGCCATATGTATCCCATCAATGGCACCTATGATGTTGGGGATATGTCCCAGGGCATAGAAGTCACCTTTCACTGTAGGGAAATCCTCTACCTGAGGGAAAACGATGTAGCTCCGCATGTGTTTCAGCAGGGCAGACAAAACTCTGGACAACACGTTGGAAAACATAGGCGGGGACATCCCTGATGCTATGGCCACTGTTGTTTGAAATGACCCACTTGCAAGGAAATGGAGTACTGACAGCACCTGCACTTGAGGGGGGATTCCTGTGGGATGGCGGATAGCTGACATCAGGTCTGGCTCCAGCTGGGCACACAATTCCAGGATTGTGGCACGATCAAGCCTGTAGGTGATGATCACATGTCTTTCCTCCATCATCGACAGGTGGTGATGATCACATGTCTTTCCTCCATCATCGAAAGGTCCACCAGCGGTCTGTACAGCGGAGGATGCCGTCATCTCCTCACATGTCCCAGTGGACGGTGCCTTTGAAGGACAACAGCGAGCACAGAGTCAACCAACTCAGAGGTATGTACCCACAGCTTACACAGAACACAAATCATAATCTGAAATTTGGCCTGTATGAGTGTTGAGGCAAAGCCTAGGTATGTGTGACACAGTTAAAAATGAAGCCATGTGGGCCCTTGAAATGGCGGCTGCCTGACCTGTAAAGTGGAACAATGGGATGTGAGGTAACTGCACTGGCGTTGTACACTGTCGCGGTAGGCAGTCGAAGACCGCGGCGCAATTCTGCATTGGTTAACATTGGACCCCATGGGTCCCAGGAGCCAATGACGATGTACGCCGGCGGTGACGGTACGCACCGCTGCGGACGTGACCACCATTTTCTATCTGTTCAATCACTCGATACCTGATCTTCGACAGGAGGGGACCTACACTGCAAGTGCTGCTGTGACCTCGGTCTGGAAGAGACAATGGCTCGTGCATCTGGGGAAAGGGCCCCTGCCCTCACATCGGAGGAATTGGAGAAACTTGTGGATGGGGTCCTCCCTAGTACACGCTACTCTACGGTCCTCCAGACAAACAGGTAAGTACACTGGGAGCATGCTGTATGGGCTATGCCTGTGTGGAGTGGGGTGGATGAAAGATGGGGGGGAGATTGAGGTGTGCATGAAACGACGGTGAGTGCATGTGCCACATGGCAAGGGTAGGGATGGGGGCCAATGACTGTGACGGTGCGGTTGATAATAACTTTTCTTTTCCCCCTGTACAATTCATGTAGGTCAGCGCCCACCAGAAAAAGGATATTTGGCGTGCCATCGCCAAGGACATCCGGACCCTGGGGATCTACCACAGACAGAGCACCCACTGCGTAAGAGATGTGAGGACATTCGCCGCTGGAGCAAGAAGACGGCGGAGGCCCAGCTGGGGATGGCCGCCCAACGTGGGAGGGGTGCCCGTCACACCATGACCCCCCTGATGTTCAGGATCCTGGCAGTGGCGTACCGAGAGTTGGATGGGCGCTTGAGGGCATCACAGCAGCCACAAAGGGGTGAGTACACTCTCATTCTGCTGATTTTTCACGCAGTGGAGGTGCCTGGGTGGGGAAGGTGGGCTGTGGGTTTCCCTAGGCCAGGGCGAGTGTGCTAGTTAGGTCCCCTTGTTCTGGCAGACCCTTTGGCACCCCACCCCACCTGTGTACAGTGCCAAGTACACCTAGTCAGGCTCCTGTGTCATCCATGTGTGCAGATGTCGGCCATAGCCATGTTGGCCATGTCCCAGGGATTGAACAGTGGAGCCCAAGTGCGTGGCGTAGTGCAGGGGGCTTTTGTGTCTGTCGTGTCCGCCAACTGTAGCGGTAATGCATGCACTCAACATGTCTTTCTTCTGTCGTCCCCCCCCTTTTTGTGGTCTCCCTGTTCTGGTGTGCATTAGCATCATCAGGCAGAGGAGCAGTGGCACCGGAGCAGGAGGGAGCTGCATCCCACATGGCCCTGGAGGGCGAGACAACAGACACGCACTTCACCAGTGGGATGGAGGGCGAGGGGAGCTCCACGGCGGGGACAGGAGCTGACACCAGTGACATGGACTCGTCCTCTGATGGGAGCTCCTTTGTGGTGACGGCAACATCTGGCCCCACACATTTACAGGTACAGCCGCTAACCCCCCCCACCAGCACAGCCCTCCCAGCAGCCCCTCAGCCTTTGCCCCGTGTCCACTCACCCAGGAGGGTGGGCATCACCTTTGCCCCAGGCACCTCAGCCCTTGCCCCAGTCACCCCTGCTGCCCTCAGTGAGGAGGCTATTGACCTCCTCAGGTCCCTCACTGTTGGGCAGTCTACCATTTTGAATGCCATCCAGGGTGTAGAAAGGCAGTTGCAACAAACAAATGGAGGGCATTCATTCTGGACAGGTGGCCCTTCAGCGAGCTTTTCAGACTCTGGTCTTAGCACTGATGGCAGCCATTGTCCCTGTCTCTATCCTCCCCCCTCCAACTTCCTCCACCCAGACTCAATCCCCTCTACCTCAGCCTATCCCAAGCACACCTTCAGACCAGCATACACACACATCAACACACAAGGGAATCTCAGGCAAACATAAGCACCACACATCCCACAGGCACTCACGCAAGCATCACACACATGCAGACACACCAACATCCACTGCCTCCACTGTGTACCCCTCCTCCTCGTCTCCCTCCTCCCTCCCAGTCTCGTCTTTACTCACACCTGAATGGACTACATCTACAGCCACTACTTCCATCACCAGCACACACACCACCACACCCCGCTCACGTGCAGTCACCACCCCCACTGCCATTCACACGTCCCTGTGTCCTCTCCCAGTGTATCTGTGACGCCACCTCCCAAGATACACAAACGCAGGCACACACCCACCCAACAGCCATCCACCTCACGACAGCCTCCAGCGGATGCACCTTCACCCAAAGTCACCAAACAAACACCTCCTACAACCACAACCTCTTCCTCCACTCCCAAACCCCCTCCAGCTACCCGTCCCAGTGTTCCCAAGAAACTTTTCCTGTCCAACCTTGACCTCTTTCCCTCACCTCCCCCACCCCGTCAGTCTCCTAGGGCCCGACTCTCCAAGTCCCAACCTAGCACCTCAGCCACAACATCTCCGGGACAAGTGGTGCCTGTAGTCACTAGAATCTGGAGTGCACCGGCCACCAGGGCAGCCAGTGTGGCACGGAGCCACAGCACGGACAGTCCCCCACCTGTCAAGCATCAAAAGTTGGCCAGTGCCCAGCGGGAGAGGGGGAAGACTCCAGCCACTAAAGCCGCTCCCAGGGGTACAGTTGGGAGTGTGGAGCCAGCTGCGACACCTTCCAAGGTGGGGAAGGGCCACAGGAAAGTCAGCAAGTCTGGGAAGAGCAGCACGGCGGAGAAGACCGCCATCATCCCCGCTGCCCAGGAGGCCACCGCCAGCACCAGCCCAGTTGCCCAGGGGGCCACCGCCATCATCCCCGCTGCCCAGGAGGCCAGCACCAGCCCAGCTACCCAGGAGGCCACCGCCACCAGCCCAGCTGCCCAGGTGGCCACCGCCAGAACCAGCCCAGCTGCCCAGGACAGGACCGCCAGCACCAGCCCCGCTGGGCCAGACAGGACCGCCAGCACCAGCCCTGCTGGGCCAGACAGGACCGCCAGCACCAGCCCCGCTGTGCCAGACAGGATCGCCAGCACCAACCTCGCTGGGCCAGACAGGACCGCCAGCACCAGCCCCTCTGGGCCAGACAGGACTGCCAGCAGCTGAATCACTGCAAAGGACCCCTCCGCCACAAGCACCGCTGAACAGGGCCCCGCCGCCACAAGCACCGCTGAACAGGGCACCACCGCAACAAGCACAGCTGCCAATGACACCGCCGCCACAAGCACCGCTGAACAGGACACCGCCGCCACAAGCACCGTTGAACAGGGCAACGCCGCAACAAGCACCGCTGTCAATGAGCGCCAAGGGCACTGACGCTACTGAGTCCGTCACGAGCAGGATGAAGCACTCTGGGCACAAAGTCACCTCCAGAACCAGTGGGATATCACATCCACTACCTCAGTCCTTGGCAGGAAGAAGCACTTTGGGCACAATGCCCCCTCCAAAACCAGTGGAGTATCACATCCACTACCTCTATCCTTGGCAGGATGAAGCACTCTGGGCACAAAGCCCCCTCCAGAACCAGTGGAGTATCTCATCCACTATCTCTGTCCTTGGCAGGATGAAGTACGCTGGGCACAAAGCCCCCTCCAGAGCCAGTGGAGACTGTTATCCACTTGAGAGACTGTGGCTTTGCACTCCCCAGGATTGAACAGTGGGCAAACCACCCACTGTAGAGACTTGAGAGACTGTGGCTTTGCACTCCCCAGGATTGAACAGTGGGCAAACCACCCACTGTAGAGACTCGATAGACTGTGGCTTTGCACTCCCCAGGATGGAATAGTGGGCAAACCACCCACTGTAGAGACTTGAGAGACTGTGGCTTTGCACTCCCCAGGATGGAACAGTGGGCATGTGGCCCCCTCGTGGATTTGGCATCGTGCACTCAACCGGCTGAGGTGCCCCCCTTTCTCTCCCCCCTGAGGTGCCTGCTTTTTTGCTATCTGAAGCCCCCTCCAGAGCCAGTGGAGACTGTTATCCACTTGAGAGACTGTGGCTTTGCACTTCCCAGGATGGAACAGTGGGCACACCACCCACTGTAGAGACTTGAGAGACTGTGGCTTTGCACTCCCCAGGATATAGCAGTGGGCAAACCACCCCCTGTAGAGACTTGAGAGACTGTGGCTTTGCACTCCCCAGGATGGAACAGTGGGCAAACCACCCCCTGTAGAGACTTGAGAGACTGTGGCTTTGCACTCCCCAGGATGGAACAGTGGGCAAACCGCCCACTGTAGAGAATTGAGAGACTGTGGCTTTGCACTCCCCAGGATTGAACAGTGGGCAACACACCCACTGTAGAGACTTGAGAGACTGTGGCTTTGCACTCCCCAGGATTGAACAGTGGGCAACCCACCCACTGTAGAGACTTGAGAGACTGTGGCTTTGCACTCCACAGGATTGAACAGTGGGCAGCCCACCCACTGTAGAGACTTGAGAGACTGTGGCTTTGCACTCCCCAGGACTGAACAGTGGGCAACCCACCCACTGTAGAGACTTGAGAGACTGTGGCTTTGCACTCCCCAGGATGGAACAGTGGGCATGTGGCCCCCTCGTGGATTTGGCATCGTGCACTCAACCGGCTGAGGTGCCCCCCTTTCTCTCCCCCCTGAGGTGCCTGCTTTTTTGCTATCTGATGCCCCTGCAGTGTTCTCTCCGTCATGTTCGGAGATTGAGTGTAGGCCTCGCCCATACCATGTGGGCCCAGTGTTCCACTGACTTCAATGGAGCACTACCTGGACTACTATTCTTGGTGTATATTTTGTTTATAGTGTATATATATATTTTTGCGTACTGGATTTTAATATATTACAATGGTTACACTATTTCCTTTTTTCCTTGCATTCTTCCAGGGGGGTTGGGGGTGTAACTGTAATGTATCATGCTGTATTAGTGTGTGTGTTGTCGTGGGTGAGGGTGGGGGTGTTGCGTGTGTGTGTCCCTGTTTTTTTCCTCCCCCGTGTTGTAGGTGCAGTACTCACTGTGGTCTTCGCCGCCGGCGTTCGTGCTCCTGGTAGAGGAGCAAGAAGATAAAGGCTGGCAGGATCTGGAGTTCGGGTTCCATGGCGTCCGGATTCCTTGTGGGGTGTGTAGAGGTGAGCGTTTTCCCTTCGAAGTCCTGTTTCTGCCGTGTTTTTGTTCGCGGTGAATCCACCCCGGAAAAGGTGGCGGATTGGTAGGTTGTGATACTGTGGGCAGTACATTGTCCTCCGCCTGTCTGTTGGCGGTGACCACCAAGCTGTTTGTTTGTACCGCCGTAGCGGTCGGAGTGTTAAAGTGGCTGTCTTTGTTGGCAGTTTCCGCCATGGTCGTGATTAAAAAAAATTTCCGCCGGCCTGTTGGCGGTCTTACCGCCGCTTTAACACCGACCGCCAGGGTTGTAATGACCACCTATATCTTGATATTGTGTTGTTTAACCTTTTGCTTCCTACAGGTCTCCTTCCCAGCTGTTCCCTACCTAATCCCCTTTTCCCCCACTCGGACTCTCTCAGGCTCTGTGATATTTCTATCAGAGTTTTGGAGCTGTCTAGTGGTGGACATGTTGGGAGCGTGCGCAGGCCTGAGGATCTGGTCTCCCTGACATCAACCATTGCAACTGCGCTGCTAAATAGCAGGCTTCGAAGTCGGGGACATCCAGACCTCCTTCCGTGAGTGGTCTTTGTAGCACTTTGTGGTCTTTGTGGAAGTGGGGGGCCTAGTCTGAGGAGCACCCTAGCCAATGAGTGGAGGTCTGGGGCAGAAGGGCTAATCTCCCTATCGGTCATTGTATGGCCAGCGATCCAATGGGTCAACCATTGCAAATGCCCCACTAAATAGCAGGCTTCGAAGTCAGGGACATCCAGACCTCCTTCCGTGAGTGGTCTTTGTAGCACTGTACGTGCCAGTCGTCACCTGCCATTTCCCCACAAGAAGCCACAACCCCAGAATTCAATTCTTTGAAAAAGGCTCTTGAGATCCATAACAGGAGAGTGGTAAAAAACATACAGTAGGGGGGGTTAGGCTCTCATTTTCAGGAGCTCGACTCTTCCTGCCACAGATAGCGGCAAGGTCACTCAGAAGTTCATAGAGCTGTGAAGCCCTTGCAGGGTCCGTTCCACGTTCCCCTCTAACAGGTCAAGACAATTATGGTAGACATGAACACCTAGATAGGCCAAACATCGCGGTTCCCATTGTAATTCACCAAGGTCCGGTGGAGCTGCACAGCCCGCGACTACCGGGAATAGACTATACTTTTGCCAGTTCACTGAGCCCGGATATAGCGCCAAATCTCTCCAAGAGCCACAAAGCCCCACCTAAAGCTTCTCCTGCATCTCCCAAAAACACGAGAAGGTCGTCTGTGTAAAGAGCCATATGGTGTGTCTGCTCTGCCATTGTTATACCCTTAGAGGCACTTCCCGCCCTGGCCATGCAGGCTAGCAGTTCAATGGCAAGAACGAAGAGCAAGGAGGAAAGTGGGCAAACTTGCCTGGTTCCCCTTTTCACTCAATAGCTCTCCAAAATGGTGGTACCCATGCGGACCCTGGCCCTCGGCTCCGCATAGAGCAATCGAGTACAAGCAATGAACTGGTCACCAAGTCCAAATTTACGAAGCACCTCATGTAGGTATTGCCATTCCAGGCTATCAAAAGCCTTTTCAAAATCAATCGGGAAGATCTGTTTGGCGCCTGGGGATAAACCCAGCCTGGTCTATATGGACTAAGTGTGGCATATGTCTCAAGAGGCATGTTGACAAAATGTTACTCAATATTTTATAGTCTACCGACAACATCAATAGGGGGCGGTAAGAAGCTAGAGTTGTGGGAGGTTTCCTTGCTTTCAGCAGGGGGATAATCAGGGCTTCCCAAGCTGACTTGGGGAGTATGCTCCATTTCATGGCCTCTTCAAATAGTTCGACTAGTCTAGGGCCCAGCTCAGTGATGTATGTTGAATAAAATTAAACTGGGAGCCTGTCCGGGCCCAGAGTTTTGTTTCGTGCCATGTCAGCGATAGCGGCTTTCACCTCAGCAAGTGTGACAGCTGCTCCCAAGTCTGCTGACTCTTGTTCTGAAATTGTTGGGAGTACTAAGAGTGATAAAAAGTTTTGGACGTCTGTCTCAATTGACTGGACTTTGATCTTGTAGAGATCAGTATAATCGTTATAGAATTCGCGATTAATGGTGGTCTGTGTGTATACACTTTGACCCGTGGAGTTAGTCAGCTCAACTACAACCGAACCTCTATGCACTGGGTTCACCAGCCAAGCCAATAGGGAGCTTGCGCGATCCCCCTCTGAATGTGCACATGCTATGTAGGCTTTATAGTCGTAACAAAGGAGTTTCTCCATTGTTATCGCTGTATTTTAACAGGCAGCAAGAAGTGCCACCTGAAGGTCTGAGTCCTCTGGGCGCCTTTGTTCCAGCGTACGCAACTCCCATTCAGCCTGTGCTATATCCTGAAGCAGTGTCTTGTGGACACCTGTGGCTGCTGAGATACATTGCCTCCTGATCACTGCCTTAAATGCAACCCATTCTATCAGTTTCGAGCTTGTCAAGCCCTCATTAACTGCAAAGTAATCATCCATAGCGGTGCTAATGGTATTTGCGAAAGCCTGGTCTTCCAACAGAGCTGGTTGGAGCTGCCTTGTGGGTATCGTTGCCCGAGTCTGGGAGCACTCCAGTCGTAGCAGCGGTGGATTAAGTCCTGATATAGTTCAAGACAGATATTCATTCAGGTGTGCTAACTCGTGGATGTCCAGGGAACACAAAAATGTGTCCAACCATACATGTAGGTCATACATTGGCGAGTAAAAGGAGTAATCCCTAGTCTGCGGATGATGAGTACGCCAGGAGTTGATGAGGCTCCACTCCCCTTGCCAGGTTTGGTACCAATGAGACATTTGTACAGTCAGCAAAGATGGTAACTGGGGATGAGACCTATCTAGTATGGTGTCTGCTACACAGTTAAGGCCTCCCCCTAACAACACAGACCCTGTGAGCTGCGTGGCTAGTCGCTCAGAGAGGAGGGTCAGAAACCCTGATTGGTCAGTGTTAGGGCCGTGTACGCTGCCCAGAAGTATCTCCCTCCCATCCAGCTTCCCAATGGCTACGGTATGGCAACCCAGTGGGTCTATAATGGTCGCTGTATGTTGGTATGGGATTCTGGGTTTAATCCATATTAAGGCTCCTCTGGCATAGGTCGAGTAAGTAGTGTAGTATACCTCTACCCTCCACCACCATTGAAGAGCACGAACCTCAATGGTGTCCAAATGTGTCTCCTGCAGCGGAACGATATGGATTCCCCACCTAGTGAGATGTGAAAATACTTTATGTCGTTTGCCCATGCAACACAGCCCTCTAACATTCCATGTTAGAATTTTGATATTCAGTGTGGTGTCCATTGAAGGTATTGTATAGGACATAGTGCCCAACGTGGGGGTCTAGGACCCGTCTGGAGGGGAGCTCTACTCACAGCGATTTTCATATATGGCAGTGCTAGGCAACACAAAACATTTTTTATGTTAACCGGATAACATTTTCCCCAATTCCCTGTACCCAGGCCAAGAGGTGTGACATGCTTGCCCAAACTGTCAAACAACCAAGAAACAAACTTGTTCATGCCATCTATCGTTCAGGCTATGGTCTGTGAAGGGGTATCTCTTCCATCGTTATGCAGCACTGGGCTCCAGGCGCACCCTCAGCCCTCATCTCGTCCCCATCATATATCTGCAATATAGGATCAGTACAGGTTATCGTTACTTGTGTGCTATTGCAGTTAGTGTAGGGGCCAGGCATGACTGTCTTCTTATTGCCTAACAATACCTAATGTTGGCGCTGAAAGAGCATCAGTGGTCGCCAACTGAGTGCAGCTGGAGTGTTTGGTCGGTCTTCTAGAAAAGTTGATCTGCTGTTCCCAGGGTAACCACTGATAAAACCTCACTTGAGCGGGATGAGGCTGAAGAGTCATTGTCCAAATCTTTCTGCTCTCCACTCACCCCTCGGGTTGGGGACATAGTGCTCAGCGATGAGTCACCCAATGAGGCGACCGCTGCCACCACCCGCTGCCATTCCTCTGGTGCTTCTTCTGTGGTGGGAGGGTCAATCCTGGTTGATGACTTTCTCCGTGGGGATCGAGGTTGACGCTTCCTCTTCCGATGCTGAGAGGGGCTGCTCGGGTCCAGGTTAGGCTGCAGTTCAAGCTAGGACCACGCCTCCTGTGGAGTGTTGAAAAATTCCACTCCTGTCAGGGCCACCACTCGGAACCGTGCTGGAAACTGCATGGAGTGTGAGCTCTTTAATTACCTGAGTTTCCATTTTACAGTGATAAAAGCCTCTCTCTGACATTGGACCTCCCTAGAGAAGTCAGGGAATATTGACACTCTGCTATTTTCCACTATCAGCCTCTCATGTATTCGAGCTTGCTGTAGTATGTAGTCCTGATCTTTGAAGTGTAGTAGCCGTGCTACCACCGGCCTTGGTGAAGCACCTGGAGGTGGAAAGTTAGCAGGCACTCAATGGGTCTCTCCAGTGCAAAGAAGGGGGAGAGTCCCTCAGGGGCCACCTCAGTCCTGAGCCAGTTCCCCAAATAGCTCACCATGTCTGGGTCTTCAACTTTTTCGGGAAGTCCTACCAGTCTAATATTGCATCTTTCTCTATTCTCTGCATCTTCCACTCTCCTTTCTAGTACTTTTAACCGAGCTTCAATTGACGTCAGGTGACCATTTGCTAGGGCCAATGCAGGAGTTACAGCTGAGATTTCCCGCCCTGTCGTGGAGACCCATTCCGCTAAGCGATGAATGTCATCCGGGAGGAGACCCAGATCTATGCTCAGGGTATCGATTTTGACCTCTAATGCTGTTCGTGAAGCTGCTATTACCCAAAGGATGTCCTGTAGTGTAGAGGTGAGGGCCACCACACTCTCTGTAGCTGTAGCTGGCAATATCTGCTCTGCCTCATGACTGGTCAGTTTTATTTGCTGGGGTCCTCCTCCTTCCCCATCTCTTTTCTTCTTTTCTTTCCCATGATGTGTTAAGTTGATGTTTGGCTCCAGTTTCTAAGTGGTCCCTCCAACAGGCAATATGACTCCCCGTTTTATTGCACAAGACCTCTCAATATGGGCAGTAGCCACACCACAGGGTGTTTTTTGTAGGGGGTGTCAATCTTGGTCCCAATGGCCTATACGTTTTTGCAAATATCACTGCTTGTTGACTATTCAGAGGTTAAAGGTGCTTACTAATGAGCTGGGGTGCGTTTTGTATACCGTGTCAATCTGGTTCCCAAAGGTCTCTGCAAATATCCTTGCTTGTTGACTATTCAGAGGTTAAAGGTGCTTACTAATAAGCTAGGGGCAGCAATGAAGAGAGATATTCAGACCAAAGTCCTTGGTTGTACATCCTCTTTTCGGTGAACCCTCTGGCACCTCAGAGGGTGTCCAGCAATGTGAAAAGTGCTTCTTCTTAACACTATCCAGTTCCCCCCAGTACTTCTCACCACCAGAAGCGCTTTCTACTGGGTGTTGGCAGTCAGCGTTCTTGTTTTCCCTTGGCGGCAACTACGCATCTTTGGGATCCCATGGCATTAGTTTCATCCCTCGCGTTGCTTGGTCCCATAAAGCGGCTCCCCACCGTTATTCCAGGTACATGCTTCAATAGTGTTCTTAATGCTCTGGCAGAGTCAAAGGTTCATAAAAACGCTTTGCTTCTATGGCTGTGTTCTTCTTTGCACTCCTCCACCAGAATTCGCTGGGCTATCATCTGGAACAACAGTTCTAGTTTGCGTCCAGGGCCCTCGTAGCATTGGGCACTTCGTTGCCGTTCTCTGTGCTCTTCTGCTGGGCCTGCTGTCGGACACTGAGCCGGGCCCACAGTGGGACTTCAGTGTCCGCACACCGCTGTTCCTGCTGTCCCAGCAGCACGCGATCCGCTGGACACCCCTGCTGGCCATCTCCGCTTGCTGCCCTCGGCATGGCCTCTCCCTGTCTCCACGTCTTCTCTTCTCATTAATGGTGGGCACCCCGTGGATATAGGGCCCGGGTGCGCTGCGCTCACCTGCTGTTCTTCTCCACGAGGGGCAATATCCTCTGGCCGCCACTCTCTGGCATCTCTTAATCTTCTCGCCCTCCTAGCAGTGCCTGTTAGGCCTCAGCTCACGGCAGTACAATGGATCCTGGTATGTGCTACAGCCAGTACAGTCCAGTTCCCAGGTGTCTCCGCTCCGTGGTGTCCCAGGCTCCACACGGTCATGGTCGATAACCGTTCTCTGGCTCCAGTCTGCAGCGGGCTCCACTCAGCACACCGGAGAGGTGCGCTTCACCACTCACTCTGATGGGGCCTCTCCGGGGGATGAACGGGTGCCATTTTAGGTCATCCGCATCTCGAGGACTTCTTTGTCGTTCCCTGCTACTCCCCCACTACTAACGCTCAGCCAGGCGGGTTCTTTGTTGGCACAGACGTTTAACGTGCAATCCCCGACAATCACCCCTTTGAAGGATGGGCTGCGGGGGGGCGATTAGGCCAGGGGTCCTGGAGCTCTGGCACCCTGCTGGCTACGACATTCACTGATTGGCCACGCAAAACCACCATGATACTTAAGTTGATAGTGAGGCATCACAGAAGACTACATGGTCTCCCCCACTACAGCAGCAGTCACACAGAAGGCAGCCCTATGTCAGCATTTGGCCACAGCAGTCACTGCACTAGGGAAGGATGTCTGTACAGTCACAGACCTAAAGAAGAAGTGGCAGGATGAGATGAGGAGGGTGAAAGAGAAGTACAACAGGATAGACGTGGCCAGAACTCTCACTGCTGGCCCAACTGGAGCCCGCCTCCACCTCCCCCCACTTGAGAGGGACATCCTTTCCACCATAGACTTGAGGAAATTCGATTTTTAATACGATCGTATCGACCCGCCATTTTGTGGCCCGCCGCCATTTTATGTTGCCTTCACTCAGGCAGCACAGCGAACGAAGTCCATTCTGCCTTTTCTGCTTATTCTGCAACATGGTTTTCAAAACAGCCTTCTGCCTCTATCTTTCCAAGGCTGGTATTAAGGTCTGACCGAGTACGCTAATCCCTGTCTGGTTTTCTAATCCTTGTTTCAACTATCTGTAGGCTCACACTATTCTCCGCCGATCTTATCTTATCGTCTGGCCTTCGCTGTCCTTTGCTAGTATTCTCTCATTTCACAACTGTCCTCCAAACGCACACAAACTTATCGCACCACATGCAACTTCGTTGTGGATCGGTTAATGAATTAGTTCAAGGGAGGGGTGACAAACACAGCTGGAGGGGAGGCAACCTTAAGTCACTTGATACTTTGTTTTCCAATTCCTTCTATTGGTGCTGTCTTGTTTTCCGACATTTCTATTGGCTCTGTTCTATCTTTACATTATTCTTACTGGCTCCTTTCTATGTGTTCTGGGAGTGTATGTAGTTAATAAATGGTTTTTATACGGTATATAAGATTGTGCGCCACAAAGTAAAGTGGCAGTCTCCTGAGAACATACCTTGTGTACTTCTTGGACAACTGTACTAGCTGCAGCAAATAAAATCTGATCTTTTACGCCTGACAGAGTGTCCCGTGTCTCTGTTAGTTGAGGCAGGTGAATCCAAGGAGATTTCAGGCGTACCCTGCGCCGCCAGGCCCATAAGGTTCTGGTTCTTCAACTGGCGCCCAACGTGGGGCGGCTTCAGCGGTACCGGTTCTGCCTGAAGGTCGTGAGGAACCCCGCAAGAAAATTCTGGAGGAATCGCGAGCCACGTCAAGCGACCCCTGTATGTCGAAGTGGTCCGAAGGCCTTTATCAGCGCGGTTACTCCTTCCTGACGGCTACTGACGACTGCTGCCCTGACTGCCGCCCTGCCTTGGCCCTTTCTTTGATGATGTATGGTAAAGCGAGACGATAGACGGGCCTCTGTTGGTGTAAGAAGACATCCTTAGTTAAGTATTTGGTGGGTCGCGCCCACAAATTTTGGTCTTTGTTTTGTCCTTAGGTCCTTAGATTTGGCCATTGCAGTGGCCAAAGCCGAGGGGTAAGTGCATTTGTGCTGTGTAAACTGAAAGTTTTACCCCCTTGATGTTTGTGAACAGCCAGTAAAAATCGTGAGATGTCTGGTCTGACTAAGTTTGGAAAACTTTGTTGCTTTGGTTGTAATAGGGACTCCCAGCTTGAGGACTCCTGTCCGATTCCTTCGGTTGGAACTCCCACATATGAGCTCTATTCTAAACATGGTGTTGGTCCTATTGCCTTTAATAAGACATGGACCCGATATACAAAGAAAGATGGTGTTTTAAAATGGCCAGAAAATGGTAGTTTCGAAACTGATGTGCTAGATAATTTAGAAGCAACGTTATTTAAAAGAAAAGCCCGGCCGGCAATGTTTGACTCTTTTCGCCTTTGGCGTAAGGAAGCCAAACAGAGAGAAATTAAACAAGCGAAACGAGATAGGAAAACACAGGGAATGACGATTATACAGGCTGCTCAGCAATTCAAAGATGATGAAATAGATAATGCAATGGAAATTTCAGACAGACAGCATCGAATGGCAATAGATAAATGCTATCCGACGTTGCCTATCTCTTCCCTTGATAAGAGAAAAGATTTTGAGGAAGATTCCTTAATGTCCCACTTATTGAAATTGCCTCCGCCCTATGTACAAGGTGCTAATGCACCCCCGATGTTACAGCCTGTTCAGCCGCCAGTTGTGCTTCCGTCTGCTCCAGCTTTTCCACATTTGCCTCCTCAAGTATTGCCTATGCCAGCTTTGCCTTTAACTCCTTTGCCTTCTGCTCCTTTGGCAATTCCTAATGCTCCTTTAGTTAATTCACCTAATACCTTGTCCCCTATCCTTATGTCAAATTCTCCATCTATGCGTAAGCGATTTGCAGATACTGTCTCTGGTCTCTTATCACCTTTCTTTGAAGCTTTAAATGTGTCTCCAGCTTTTTCTCGAAGACAGTCTCGTAGTCAATTCCCAGACTCCGAAGAGCGAGAAAAATTGGACTCACTTGCTTGTAGATGGATCAAGAAGGGTCCTCAATATAGTACGTCTGATATTATGTCCACCTTTCTGCAATGGAATGCACCTACGCAGAGATATGTTTTTAAAGTTATGTGCGATACTCTCGCTAAAGAATGGGAGGATATGAATTTGGGTTCGGTCCCACAGGATCTGTTAGATGTTCAGGCTGACTTTGACAAAGGACTTATTGTGGGTCCTAAGGTTGAAAACGCTGTCAGAACACTTATTTCTTTCAGATCCCTATTGTTCTCACAGACTTTTCCTGATTCTGATCCTTCAGTTAGGACAGCACTGAAAAACTATCCCATGAGAGAGGTTTCTCCAATATGGAAGGAAGAAGTTGCAGCAGCAGGTGCTAATCCAGCTATTCCTGCGCATTTTCAGTGCATATGGATACATGTCCCCTGGAAAAGGTCTGAAGTTTTAGCACTTAAACAGTCACTACCAGATTCATGCAAAAATCCTGCTGGTTACTATAAAGAGTTGTCGCAAACAGTTGATGCATGTACTATGAATCTAGCAGATATTGACATGTTGATGGGAAATGTAGTTCCACAGACAATATGGGCTAAAATTCGTAGAGAGGATCACGCTCAAGAATTAGGCGGCGATTGGAACGCTATTATTGCTGCAGATAGAGGTCAAGTAGGTGGTGCAAAGCCCGACGCTTTGATCTCAGAACTCCCTGGTAGGATTATTACATTAATGAAAACAATGATGCCTGCTTTGAGAGTTAATTGGGATAAGCTAGCAGCATGTAAACAAAAGAAAGATGAAAGTGTTTCCGATTTCTTTACCCGATTCGAGGAGACATTCATTGATCACAGTGGTCAAGATATGGCTACAGAAGGGGGACAGCGATTATTTGTGGATAAGTTCGTATATAACTTGCTTCCTGAACTATCACACAAGCTAAAAGACTCCGAGAGTTCATGGGCAGTTTCTTCTTCCGCCCAGATATTGGCTACTGCACAATATTATGAAAATAGAGACAAAGAAGAAAGGGAAAAACAAGAGAAAAAGACGAAAGAATTAAAAACTAAAGTTCTCTTGCAACAGGCTTATCCTCCTCGTTATGTTCAGCCTCAGTTTCAACAGCCTCCGCAGTTTCAGAGGTTGTATCAAAAGCCTGAACCATTCATTCCAAGACCTTTGCTAGGTCCCAATCAATGTGCTTATTGTAGGGAGGAAGGTCATTTTAAGAACAGTTGTCCGGCATTGTTGCAGCGTAATGGAGCAACATCTGCTTCACGAGGTCGTGGTGGTCCTCAGTCAGCAAATAAAGGTAGAGGTCGAGGTGTGTTAACCCAAGAGCAGCGTTCTTTTGTTCCTCCAAATTCCGGAAATTACTTTGACCAGCAAAATGTTAGGTCTACACAGTATTACAGTGAGGATCAGTATATTGAAGGAGGGAATGAAAGTCTTCATTTTGAATAGGACAGCCATGGACAAAGTAAGGGGGTTACGTCAATTCCAGTGGATCAGAATGGACCTTATGTTAATGTCACTACAATGGGTGTTTCAGAGCCATTTCTTTTAGATACTGGTGCCATGAGAAGCTCTATCATTCATTCTAAACTCCCTGGCGCACCTTTGTCTGGCTTAACGAATGTATCTGTAGGATTTTCTGGCGCCCCTGTTCGCAATCCAGTTTCTTGCCCTTTGCCTGTTTCAATAGGCCCTTATGATTTAGAAGCTCCGCTTCTTCTGACGAATGGTTGTGGTGAAAATCTGTTGGGTTTAGATCTATTAAAAAGAATGCATGCTACGATATATTGTTCACCTTCTGGTGTATACCTCACTCTAGGACAGAAAATGACTAGTCCAATGTACTTATCAAAAGATCAATTCCCACCTGAATTGCTTTCTCTTCCCGAAACGCTTTGGGCTACGGGTCCGAATGACGTTGGTTGTCTTGAGATCCCACCTTATGTTGTTACTCTTAAGCCCAATGCTAAAATGCCACGTATTCCGCAATACAGAATCTCTACTGAAGGTGAGAAAGCACTTCTGGAAATTGTCCATGATTTGATTCAGAAGGGTGTGGTTGAGGAAACGAGAGGAAATACATGTAACAGTCCTGTTCTTCCGGTTCTTAAACGCACTGATCCTTCTCAGCCTCCTGTTTATCGTTTTGTAATTGATCTTCGGGAGGTAAACAAGATTGTCGTACCGCAGTTTCCTGTAGTCCCAGATATCACTGCTCTGTTGACGATGATACCTTCTACAGCGACTTGGTTTTCAGTTATTGATTTAAAGAATGCTTTCTTTAGTATTCCCATCGCCGAAGAGAGTAGAGATATTTTTGGTTTTTCCCTCGGAGGCCGAAGCTTCCGGTTTAAACGCGCACCTCAAGGTTATTGTGAAAGTCCCTCTATTTACAGTCAAGCTCTAAAATGTCATCTTGATGCCTTTTCCTTACCGTCCGGTGCCGCTCTCATTCAGTACATGGATGACTTATTAGTTGCAGCTGATTCAGAGGAGATTTGCAAAAACGTGACCGTTGCACTGTTGCGTCATTTGTTTGATTTGAATCACAAGGTTTCTCCTTCTAAATTACAATATGTCTGTCGCGAGGTGACTTATTTGGGTCATCTCTTGTCAAAGGAGGGACGACGATTGACCCCCGAACGAATTCAGGCAATTGCACAAATGTCAGTGCCATCCACACAAAGAGAGGTACGTGCCTTTTTGGGCATTACTTCTTATTGTAGACAGTGGATTCCGAGTTTCTCTTTATTGGCTAAACCGCTGTTGGCGCTAACTTTAAAAGATACGCCTCAGCCTCTTCCGTGGACTGACGAGTGTCAGAAGAGTTTTACTGATTTGCGTATTGCTTTGTGTTCTGCTCCTGTATTGGGTACTCCTGATTACAGTAAGCCCTTTACGCTCTATGTCCACGAAAGAGAGGGTTGTGCATTGTCAGTCTTAACGCAGCGTTTTGGAGATCAACAGCGACCAAGCGCATATTTCTCAGCTACGTTAGATCCAGTAGCTAAAGCATTGCCTAGTTGTCTTAAGGCGACAGCGGCAGCAGCAATTTCTATTCGACAGTCTGCTGGAGTAGTGCTAGATAATACTCTCATTGTTATGGTGCCACATGCAGTGGATACTTTACTAAATAGGACAAAAACGCAGCATCTTACGAGTGCTCGGTTGTCCGGATATGAGCTGACGCTTTTGGCTAGTCACATACACATCAAACGATGTAATACCCTGAATTCAGCTACTTTGTTGCCTCTTCCAGAAGAGAGAGATGTCTCTGAACAGCATGATTGTTTTCTCCGTACTGAAGAAGAGACTAAGGGTAGAATTGACCTAAAAGACACGCCATTAGTGAATCCAGATGGAACACTATGGGTAGATGGTTCTTGTTTCAAGCTCCCGAATGGAGATACAGTTTCAGCCTACGCTATTACTACTTTGCATACGATTGTGGAGACAGCACGCATTAGACATAATTCAGCTCAGGCAGCTGAATTGATAGCCTTAACTAGAGCGTGTGTGTTATCTAAAGGAAAAAGAGTAAACGTGTACACTGATAGCCAATACGCTTTTGGTGTAGCGTTTAACTTTGGGCGCTTATGGAAGGAAAGAGGATTCTTTACTTCCCATGGTACTAAGATACAACATGGTCAATTAGTGACTGAACTTCTTGAGTCACTTACAATGCCTACTCAGATAGCAATCGTGAAGTGTAGTGCACACAAAAAGATTGTGGACGATGTTGGTCGAGGAAATGCATTTGCAGATGAGGTAGCGAAAAAGACAGCCAGAGACAACACAAGTCGAATGTATGTTGCAGGTCCCGCAAACTGCGTAAGAGAAAAGGGAATGTGTGAAGATACAGTAGAGAGTGTGAAATCAATTCAAGGAGAGACTACGGAGAATGAGTTGAGAAAGTGGAAGGAAAGTACAGGAATGTTAGATGAGATGGGATGTTGGGTTGAATTATCAGAACATCAACGTTGGCTGTTACCAGATGCTTATGTACTACCTGTAGTTACTATGGCACATGGTCCAGCTCACCTAAGTGCAAAAGGAATATGTAAACTTCTGGCTCCAGTGTGGCAAAATGAGGGGATCCCAAAGTGTGCAAATAATGTAGTAAAACATTGTATTGTTTGCTTGATGTACAATCCGGGAAAGGGAACCCCAACTCCAGCAGGTCATTTTGCTCCTCCAACATATCCATTTGAGGTGTTGCAGATCGATTATATTCACATGGAACGATGCAACAACCTCAAATATGTTCTGGTGGTAGTATGTGCTTTTTCTAGATGGGTAGAAGCCTACCCTCTGAAGGACAATACTGCTTTATCAACTGCCAAAATACTTTTGAAAGAATTCTTCCCTAGGTTTGGTTTGCCGCGCATTGTCTGGAGTGACAATGGGAGCGAATTTGTGGGTCAAGTCATGCAAAAAGTTTGTGCAGGTCTTGGCATAAAACAGAAGTTCCACGCGGCGAATCACCCACAGTCGGCTGGTTTAGTAGAATGCTACAATGGAACCTTGAAGCTTAAAATTGCTAAGGTGCAAGCTAGCACAGGACTTAATTGGCCTGATGCTTTACCATTGGCTCTTCTGTCCACCAGAACAGCAGTACACTCTCGTTTGGGGCTTAGCCCTTACGAAGTGATATTTGGTCGCCCAGCTAATGTATGGGGAGTTCCTCGCCCTAAGAAATACTCAGACTTGCCATACCCAATGTTGATTGACTACTTGCATGACCTTACAACTAAATTGCGTGTTCTTCATCAACAGGTTCAGAGTGCTCTACCAGAGGCTTCCACAGACCCAGGTCATTCCATCCGACCAGGTGACTGGGTCTGCACGAAAAATTTCCAACGACAGAGAAATTTGGAGCCCAGATGGAGAGAGCCACGCCTGGTTCTTTTGACCACAAGAACAGCAGTTAAAGTCGAAGGAAAGAAAAACTGGGTGCATGCCGTGCACTGCAAGAAAGTGCCTTTGCCCTTGCCTTTCGATCAGTGGGTCCGTAGAGGCATCAGTGACTCTGAAAGTGAGAAAGTTCCGCAATTTGTACCATTCAGTGATGCGCGTCTAATTGGAACACTTTCTGAGAAAGAGGACGACGACATCCTTCAAGAAGCAATACCATCGCATCGTCGCTTGAACACGACAAATCCAGGAACATTGTTTCAAAACCAGACTGCCTCTGGACAGGAACGCTATAATTTGAGACCAAGACCAAAGAACTTGTAAATTTCTCTCCTATGTAGTACTCTATCCCGGTTGCAGGGTCACGGTAGGAGTCTTAGTTACGACCTGAGTAAGTGGCAATAGGCCTGCAGGACCTCACAGTGTCATAGGACGGTAGATAATCGTGACTACAGTGATTGAGGAAGATTGCCGTGAGCATCCACTTAGAAAGATGGAGGCTACATTAGATAAAAGAGAAAGTAAAAATGTAAAGAATAATTGTAAAGAAATATGTAGTCGTTGTAGTATTGCTCTATGCGTCATTATATTGTCGTGTATTCTTTTGGCATCTGTAAACTGGATCATTATTACTCTGCAGCAAAAAGTTGTCTCTTCTCCTACCTCTACATCTTCTTCTACTATCTCTCCGCACCTATTTCACACTCTTCCCCAGCATGAACTCATCAGAAGAACTGAATACTTTAACAATTCCTTCGTCCAGTTGTTACATCAACATCAGTTAGTGATCAATACAACTGACTGTTGGGTGTGTGGACTCATACCACATACGGTAGAAAAAGGAATGCCATATTTAGTTCTTCCATTCTCCTATGAAGGTTCCGCTTGGGCTTATTTTGTCATTTTCAATAATGCATATCAAAGTAAAATTAAACAACCTGTCAGTTCACATAGTGTTGGTTCAGATTTCAGTCATAGTTTATTGATAAAGGGAATGGTAGCTATGGCTAAAATCATGGAAAAAAGTGAAGCTTCCATAGATGAAAGAAAAGCATATACCAATTGGAACATAACTAATTACATTTCCAGCCTCAATG
Organism: Pleurodeles waltl; assembly: GCF_031143425.1. NCBI lineage: Eukaryota > Metazoa > Chordata > Amphibia > Caudata > Salamandridae > Pleurodeles > Pleurodeles waltl. The sequence goes on along the minus strand of NC_090438.1, from coordinate 821,944,197 downwards.
ATAAGGTTAAGCAAGGAAAATCTCCTCCGATACGGGTCATACCCCAACAAGGAAATTTCTGTCTGCAAATAAATGGTACAACTCCAAACACCGGACAAAGAGAAAGTTTATGTTCCCATACATATGTTTATTCAGCCCTGAATTCACTGCCGTTAGTACCATCTCAAGGTACATACTTCGTTTGCCACGATAGGGCTTATACATGGTTGCCAGCTGATTTCTCTGGTACTTGTTATATAGCCTTTCTTCTTCCCCCTACATACACCGCTCCTGCGAACCATCATAAAAATAGATATGGCAGAGGGATTGTGGATTCGAAAGACACAGCAGGACAAGAGGGAGGAGATTTCCTCAAAGGATTTCTTCCCTTCTGGGGTCCAATGGCCAACAGCAGAAATATAAGGCAATTGGTTCGTGTCGTAGAAACCACCATAGACATCACTGTAGGAGCTTTAAGTAACATTACAGCTGAACTACAGGCTGATTGTCTTATGACCTTGCAGAACCGTGTTGCCTTAGACTTTGTTCTTGCGGACCGTGGTGGAGTATGCAAATTGATCGGATCAAGTTGCTGTATTTTCATACCTAATGACGCTCCGACAGTATACCAAGCTATCTCTAAGTTACACATAATCTCCGAGTCGATTCATCAGGACGAAGGAGATTGGTCCTTTTCAGAGTGGTTTTGGGGATTACTGTCCAAATGGGGTTGGAAGGTATTGACATTCTTTGGAGTAATTTTAGCTTTTATATTCTCTTGTTGTCTTTGTATGCACTGCGGTCCTGCCATCTGCAACCTATGTGCTACTGCATGTATTCCCAAACCCAAGTCACAAAGAGCAGAGAATATCAAAATGATGGTACAGCAACAGCTTGATGACCTCATGGCCATAGACATCGACTCAGATTAACATGAGTTTGTGTATCTTGCCTGAGTTCTGGCAAAAGGAGGGTCTGAGGAAATTCGATTTTTAATACGATCGTATCGACCCGCCATTTTGTGGCCCGCCGCCATTTTATGTTGCCTTCACTCAGGCAGCACAGCGAACGAAGTCCATTCTGCCTTTTCTGCTTATTCTGCAACATGGTGTTCAAAACAGCCTTCTGCCTCTATCTTTACAAGGCTGGTATTAAGGTCTGACCGAGTACGCTAATCCCTGTCTGGTTTTCTAATCCTTGTTTCAACTATCTGTAGGCTCACACTATTCTCCGCCGATCTTATCTTATCGTCTGGCCTTCGCTGTCCTTTGCTAGTATTCTCTCATTTCACAACTGTCCTCCAAACGCACACAAACTTATCGCACCACATGCAACTTCGTTGTGGATCGGTTAATGAATTAGTTCAAGGGAGGGGTGACAAACACAGCTGGAGGGGAGGCAACCTTAAGTCACTTGATACTTTGTTTTCCAATTCCTTCTATTGGTGCTGTCTTGTTTTCCGACATTTCTATTGGCTCTGTTCTATCTTTACATTATTCTTACTGGCTCCTTTCTATGTGTTCTGGGAGTGTATGTAGTTAATAAATGGTTTTTATACGGTATATAAGATTGTGCGCCACAAAGTAAAGTGGCAGTCTCCTGAGAACATACCTTGTGTACTTCTTGGACAACTGTACTAGCTGCAGCAAATAAAATCTGATCTTTTACGCCTGACAGAGTGTCCCGTGTCTCTGTTAGTTGAGGCAGGTGAATCCAAGGAGATTTCAGGCGTACCCTGCGCCGCCAGGCCCATAAGGTTCTGGTTCTTCAGACTCCCACCTGCTCTATGGACTACCTATGAGTGATGACCTCAATGTGGTGCCAGGTAATATGTGATGAATCTAACAATGCCACCAAAGGATAAATAACAGTGATACACTATATATGTGACTATCAATTTTGTACCAAAAATGTATACATTTCATGGTGAGTCAGACTCCCAAGTGTCTCATTTATACCCTTGCAAGTCCCAGGATCCTTTTCGATAGAATTGGCATTTTGAGATTCCTCAGTCCAAAACAGTGGCCAGGCGGGTTCTTTGTTGGCACTGTTGGGGTATTACATTGGGAAATGGCAACAGATGATGTGCCTTCTTCACTCACCATTAATTTTAACATGTAGATGCAAGTGTGTAAATATGTGACAAGTTGCACATATATAACATGTTTGGTTTATGTCTGCTTACGTTTCTCTTTTATTGCCACATACAGCCAGAGTACAGTCACCCACTGCAGCAGAGGTCCCCATATAACATCAGGGAGGCAAAGTCATAGGGCACATCAACCCGTACCACCAGCACAAACTGGTACGCAAATATGGCCAGGAGAGGGCACAAAGTCCTACACTGTGATCAGACAACCCATGGATATAGTGCATAGAATCCATCAACATTCCCAAACCTTTGAAATAAACTAAGTTACGTTGTGCATCACGTGTCAACTACAATGTAAACTGAAACTGTGAATATCATTGTAGACCCTGTGACGTTATCCAGAATACCACAGCCCACAGCGATCTCTGCTACACATACGGATGTAACATATAGTCAGACACCACACCTTCTTTATACATCTCAATATTATCACCAGTTAACACACATGCTTAACTATACTTTACGTATGATTAGGATATTTGTTTCTCTCTTTCACCATTTTCCGCCTTTTTTTCTTTATTCATGGAGCTCCTTTATGACTCACCGATACGGTCGATATTTTAATTTATATCTGAACGCTAGCACGCTCATCCACATGTAGTACAGGGGCATGCTAATTATTTGACATAAATCAATAATTACCTTCTTTCCTTTGTTTGTTCATTTCTTTTTAATTTACTTTTCAATTTACTTCCACTGCACTCCACAATGGCTGCAATTCTGCTCCCCCCACCTTTTATGTCCATGCCCACAGAGCCCTTTAAAATGCGTCATCAATATGGCTGACGTTCTCTTACTTGTCTCCATACCAGCACTTTCCTCGGCATGTTCTCCAAGGTAAGCTAACTTATTAAAATATTATTTGTGTTTTCTCCGTGGACTTAAGACAGACCGTTTTGTCTTCCTCGACATGTACTCCGAGGGTAGCTAACTTAAACACATTTTCTGTTTGGTTTCTCTGTGAACTTTTTCGTTCTAAGACAGACCGTTTTTGCTTTTTTACTGCCACTCTTAATACACCTCAATATTATCACCAGTTAACACACATGCTTAACTATACTTTATATTGGATTAGGATTTTTGTTTCTGTCTTTCACCATTTTCTGCATTTTTTTCTTTATTCATGGAGTTCCTTTGTGACTCACCGATATGGCTGAAATTCTAATATATATCTTAACGCTAGCACGCTCATCCACATGTAGTACAGGGGCATGATAATTATTTGACATAAATAAATAATTACCTTCTTTCCTTTGTTCGTTTCTTTTCAATTTGCTTCCACTATATTCCAAAATGGCTGCCATTCCTGACTTCCCTCATTCTGCTTCCTCCTCCCCCCTTCTATGTCCACGCCCAAGGAGCCCTTTAAAATGGCTCGTCAACATGGCCGATGTTCTCTTACTCGTCTCCATGCTGGCACTTTCTTTGGCATGTACTCTGAGGTAAGCTAACTTATTAACATATTATTTGTGTTTTCTCCATGGACTTTCACTTTAAGACAGACCGTTTTATCTTCCTCATCATGCACTCCGAGGTTAACTAACTTAAACACATTTTCTGTTTGGTTTCTCTCATACCAGCATTACTTCAGTTTTGAGTCACAGATTTCTGGCTTCCAGGCTTTCAGTTATTTTTAATGGAAAGCCCCATATCTGTTTACTCCATAATGCGCCTACTTTTGCCCTCAGTTTGTTTTCTACAATATTGGATTGCACCAATAGCCCTCACTTCATTTGTTGATCGGTTACTAGGTTCACTATTATTTTTTGCACTCCTAGATACTTGTGCTAATCATTTTTGAAACATTTTCCATGTACATTTAACCCTATTTCTTGCACTTTAAGATACTTGTGCTTACTAGTTATATAACCCTTGCCATCTATATATTAATTAGTTCACATTTAGTCCAAGGCACTCCCTCATATCTTTTATAATCTTTGTATACTTTATAGATATTTTACGGTCTCAAATCTTACCTGGAATTTTGTTCCCTCACAGATTTGAGACTCATCATGGTATCACATAACTGACACTTTTCTTCCTTGCGACACCATGAAAGAGTTACTCATAACCATATTTCTGAAGCATATTTTATCTTCTTTCTACATACATTTGGTACTTTCCGGACTGCGCCTTTGCTTTGAGGTATGCTTTTCTTCATTCCTCAGCTATGATACACTATCACCATTTCAAGGTAACTCCCTGATGTTAGTGATGGGGTTTTAATACAATATTTTATGTGTAACACTTTTCCTACGCTATCACTACCATGTTAAGTCACTCAGTGTATGCTGACAGTGGGTTCTTTGACTTTCTTACCTATATAATAGGTGTGTTTTTACGATCTTCTCTCTCACTACTTCCCTTTCTTCTTGGCATATGGGCAACTTACCACCTCTTCTCTTCAGTTGATGCATGATTCACCATTTGTACTCTCACATTCCATTTTAACATACTATCATCCTTGAACGTTCTTTGATAGGGTATTTATTACCATAACTGTTTGTATATACCTTGCAGCCTTGAAAAAGTCACTTGTGATGAAACACGTGGCAAAGATGTTCATCCAACTGAGTACGATGGCTGTGGTTAAGGAACGTTGATTACTCGATGGACCTATGCTGATGCCTTGTAATGAAGGATCATTTCACAACTGTTTTCAACTGAAAGGCTGATTTATATATGGACTTTCTGAGTGTGGCGGTGTCTGCTAATAAATTTGTTGAAGTGTTTGTTCTGAACACCAAAATACGCTCTAGGGTAGTGGAGTGTACTCAACCGCGTTGCACCTACAGTTTTCTATCTAAAATGCCACATTCATACTGTCACCACATTCGGGAAGTGCATCTTACTTGCCACCACTACCTGGCTTGCTTTGTATAGACACCACACACTGGGCGGATGCAGGACTCTGGTAAGTATGAATAGTAAAATAAAATGTTCATGCTCCTAAAAAGTGGCCAAAATGTCAGCTTTATGTGGTGTGTGGCTAATCTCACAGCTGCCTCACATTTCCATATGCTCACATATGGCTCGCAGTAGTATACCACCTCATAACATTTTGCCTCATAGAAAGACTCAAAATGGAAAGTACGTGTGTAAAGTGCGTACCCATTTGCTCATATTGTCTCTTATGAAGAGGAGTTGAAACAACTAATTTGAAAGGCCTTTCAGTGGATACTTGCTAACAAAATCAAAGTGCCCAAAATGTATGCTAATTGTTGTGTATGAGTGCTGCACAGATGCCAGCAGAGTTGCATTTGAGGAGAAGGGCTGTGGCTGGTTAGGTGGGTGTAGAGGAAGTGAAACATATTATTCTGGTGATAGAACTGCACAATGTGAAACCAGGAAATGTGTGGATCAATCCAGCTTCTCCACTTGACCAAAATGTGTGATCCAAGACAAATGTTGATTCTCACTTTGCCCCCTCTACCTTCATATCCACCTACAGGTGAAGTTTGAAATACATGACTTCTGGCTGTGTGCTGTCCAAATTCTTAACCAGTATCATGCATTTATTGATGCCTCCTGGGGGTGAATGATCGTTCCAAAAATATGGCTGACAATTATACCTATGATTTGTAGGCTGAAAAGCACTGACAAGATGTGATGTGTAAAGGTGAAACAGATCTGCATGTTGAGGTAAACTCACTTTGAACTTTGAAGAGAGCTCATCCTAAAATTAGGGGGTATCCAAAGGTAGGTATGTGGAATTACATTAGTAGATCTAGTCACCTATGCATGGCATGTGAAGTTCGTGTGTGAAATGTCAAAATTGGTGATGTGTGTGTCAAGTGTGAATGCTAACATATGAGTCATGCAGAACAATACAATGCTGTCAATCCCTTGTCAAGGTGCTGGAACAAGGAAAACATCTTCTGCTACACACTCGAGGAGCCAGGTTCATCAGCTGACATTAAAGGGGATCTCATACAGAGCTTTGGTTGGAGCAGGTGAGTTTGGTTTTGCATTGCACATCTGCATGAAACACCTCAATGCTACAGTGTAAGATGTCACGCGTAGGAGTAGACAAACCTGATCACATGTTGGTCATCCGGTAATGCACAGATCATTTTACTCAACCCTTGTGTTGCACCACATGTTATTCTAAGGTAAATACTTATTCTGTTGCAACCTCTGTCTTCCATTTGCTGAGGTTGATGAGTCATTTGTGGGAGAGCTAACATCCACCAGTGGCAGGTGACGTGCGATCCAAGAGGAGAACCCACTCCTCTTCCAAGCAGCCTTGTCTGCTGCCAGTAACATACAGCAGGATGATAAAGAAGGAGCAGAGTAAGAGGAGGAGGAAGCAGAGGAAGACAAAGAATATCCCTCACTGTTTGCAGAGGATGAAGAGGCTGATCACCTGTCAACCATTGTTGACCCACTGGGCAAACGATTTAAGCCCACACCTGCACCAGCCAGCATAGTGCATCCAACTCCACCCGAGGGTTGCCCATTCCCAGCAGTCAGCCAACCAGCCACAACATTCACCTACCCCAACCCAGACATCAACCCCTCACAGCCCTCACATCGAGGTCAAAATGTTGATTCCCCTACACATTTCTCCTGTGAGTGCATCCCAGGCCTTCTATCTATCTATCTGAGGGACCTTCTACCCCTGCTAAGGCGTGGGTATCACCTAGGCACCAATCTCCAGCCCACAGCCTCCCACCTGCCACCCTCCCCTGCTGCTGTACCCGAAGGTGGTATCAGAGGCCGTCCTGGAGGGGGCTGGGGAATGGTCTTGGTGGCCGATAGGAGGAGGCTTTTTCTCCAACAGCAGGCTGATGTGAGGCAGGACATTTGTGCCATAGAGGCTACTCTGTCTGAAATTTCAGACTCACTACAGTACATGTGCACTTTCCCTCAGATGGTCAACCGACTCACTCAGGTCTTGGACAGGATGGATGAGTCTTGTCAAGTCATGGGAAAGTAGATAAATGACATCATGGCCAAACATAGGGAGGAGAGTGCAAGACACCATGCCTTGGCTATGAAGATGTTGGAAGGTATACTAAAACTAATCTTCAAAGGCACCACTCCCCTTGCAAAAGCCCTCCCACTGCACAGTTCTACTATCACCATCATTCCCTGTACAGGCATGTCCCCCACCTGTACAGACACCATCACCCCCTGTACAGGCACATCCCCACCTGAACAGCCACCATTCACCCCTGTATAGGTGCATCCCCTACCTGCACAGCCACCCTCACTCCTTGTACAGGCACATGCACCACACCCACCCACACATCAGCACAAACATGTTAAACACACTAACTCATAGAGGTCCTCACCACCATAACTGCGAAGCCGCAAGAGGGATACCCCTTAATCGATATCAAATATGTATTCACCATGCTTTGTAAATACAAATTAGCTTCCACAATTGAAATTAGTTGAGTAATAGTTGACAATGATCAACTATCCCCAGGGCAGACTTAGGTGGCAATAGGGCCTGCCCTGGGGACACCATATCAAACTCCTGGTCTTCTGGGCCAGGTGGAGACTCATACTCTTCCTCCCGGCTGGTGGTATCCCCCTAAACGTCCCCACCTTCAATGTCAGCAGCCTCCACCCGGGCTGATAATGTTGCGGGTGTAGCTTTAGTCTGAGTGGGTGCACTTTCCCTGCTCTGGTCTTCCTCTTTCTCCTCCTCCTCGCTGGTGGTATCACGAGGTTGTACCCATCTTTTCAGCTGAGGTTCCACTTCCCTGCCTCTGGTCCTGGGTTGATGTCCCTTGGCCAGCCAGGTCCACTGAAATAGAAGGCAAACAATTATATAGTTGGTGTGCAAATAAACAAAAAGCTCACAACAACATTAAGCAAGTGCTGACTTTGTAATCATTTTTCCTCACTGAGTGATGTAACGTTTTGGCAGGCCAAAAGTATGTGTATATTCACTCTAAAGTCCTGATATTAGACACACAATAACATCTGTCTCAAGGTTACTCTGTATCCCCTTCAATCTACTATCTACTAACCCTCACCTTCAGCACTGGTATGATGCGAGTTTCTGGACATTGAAACACTTAGGGGCATATTTGAAAGCCCCTAGTGCCATTCTAAAGTCACATTAGCATAATTTTTTACACTAATGTGGCACAAAAAGGCCAAAAATGCTGTGCCATATTAACAAAGTTGTGCAATGCATGCATTGTGCCACTTTGTAACCCTTTGCGCTATATTATACCTGCATCAGCCATAATGGATGCAAAAGGGGTGTACCCCTGTTAGGGAGGGCAAAAAAATAGCACAAGGAAATCTAGCAGATTTCCTTGCATCATTTTTATCTACACTTTTAACGCCTACTCAGAGCAGGCGTTATAAAGGGGCATGCCATTGAATACAATGGGCCCCTATGTACTCTGTGAGAGTAGCACCCACATTTTGGTGCCACTCCTGCAGAGTACATGAACCGTTTAAAAAAAACATTATGCTATTGCCCCCTATCCTGTGCCGTGGTGCGCCGTATTTTAAATACGGAGCACACATGGTGGCGGTAGGTAGCCCTAAAGGGCGAAAGAAAAGTGGCCACTTTTCTTAAATATGCCCCTAAATGTCCTATGTTAAAGTTCACAGGTGGGGATAGGACACAGTCATGATGTATTTAGTCAAACGTAAAAGTGGATTTATGAATATCTGGGAATGGGCAGTGTCAACAGTCATACACTTACTAGCAAATGTCATGTGTTGTGTAGCATACGGAAGGACTATATACCTGGAAAATAGGGTGTTCAAATACAACCAAGGCCTTGAACATCACCTTGTCAAAGAAGTGAGTCAAAATATTTGAATATCCTTAGAGAACATTGGACAGTGTACATGCCAAAAGCCTCATTTAGCATGTAAAGACACCTCCATCTATGTTGTATACTGTGCATAGTTAGGACTTTGACCAGGAAAATAGAAATGACATGTGTGCCACTGCATTGAAGATGTGTGTATGTCCTCTTTTAAATCTTTTGTAGTTTTTTGATTGAGATAAGTATCACAAAGTCAGGCCTTACTTAATTGACATTAAATATGCCATTCAACATATGAACAAATTGACAGAAAAAGGTTGCATGAGGTAGCATCCAAGCCCCAAATCACAAGACCTGTCCCCCATTGGATACAACACTTATGGGGTCCTTTGAAGCCTAGTTCTGTTTTTGTAAGTGCATTTTTCTTGAAAATGCAGCTCAATGTTAATATTAATTAAACTTGTGTTTACCTCACTACAAGTTCCAGAATGTCCTCATAAAGCATCTTTTAATATGCTCCACGGAGACCTTGACCACCAAATACTGCAGGCATTTGCCACATAGGCTGAAAGCAGACCAAACACACCAAAAAGCATTAATGAGATAGCATCCAAGCCCCAAAGCACAAGCTCTTCCTTCCCCAGTGGATACAACACTTATGAGGTCCTTTGGAGCCTAGTTATGTTTTCGTAAGTGCATTTTCCTTGAAAATGCAGCTAGATGCTAATTATTATAAAGACGAAACGTAGGCGAAGATGAGTGCAGAAGTCTTTAGTCAGAGTCTCCACTTTCCACCTCCTTCATCTCCCTGTCAATATCTCTCAGCACTCTCACTCAACATTCTAAGGAAGGCTGCATTCCTCAAAAGAAGGAATGTACCACATGTAGGGGAAAATACAAGGGAACAAACCATTATACATGAAGAGTAACAACAACCTATTACTTTTGATGTGAAGATAAAATAATAATAAGAAGAAATGCTCCACTGGATACTATAAGTGGTTAGCACATTACAACACTAAGATTACCCTAGTTGTTTCTACTACACTACAAGTCCCAGAATGCCCTCATAAAGCATCACTTAACTTGCTCCAAAGAGACCTTGACCTCATAAATACGGTAAGCATTTGGTACATATGCTAAAAGCATAAAAATAAATACTCAAAAAACGTGCATGAGATAGAATCCAAGCCCCAAAGCACAAGCCCTTCCTTCCCCAATGGATGCAATGCTTATGCGGTCCTTTGGAGCCTAGTTCTGTTTTTGAAAGTGCATTTTTCTTGAAAATGGAGCTAGGTGCTAATATTACCCCAGTTGTGTTTACTACACCTCAAGTCCCAGAGTGCCCTTATAAGGCATCCTTTAAATTTCTCCAAGGAGACCTTGCCCTCATAAATATTATAACCAATACAAACATAGGGTTTATGCAGACAAATAAACATGAAGTAACATCACTGTCACCCCTCACATCATACTACCAGACACATAAAGCAGTTCATGCACTTAATATTTTCTGCTGCTCAAACTCCTCTGGCTGAACATGAAGGGTAGGCCAGGCTGTTCACAGGGCCCTCCGCTATAGAGGGCTGAGGTGGGGCCTCTGGACATGTGGCTGGGAGGACAGGCCCAAGAGTTCCTGGGCCTTGTGCATGCTCAGTGTCACAGGTCCTCCCAGTGCTTTGGACCAGCTGAAGGAAAACATCCACTGCACTGCAGCGCACAGTGATATCTTCCCAAAAGCGTGTGTACGCTGCAATACTCAGCTGTTCCTCCAGGACCCCATTTAGCTCAGGGTATTTATCAAGCCCCCCAGCTAGGATGCCATGTTGGGGACAAGTCAGGTACACAGAGCAGCAGGATGGCAGAGGATCTTGTCTGCAGGTGAAGATGGCTCAAAATGACTGTTCAATGGCTGCCAGGAGCTTCTTGTTATAACTTCCTGCTGTTTTCTTCCTGTGTGTCATTTCCTGTATAAATTTGTTGGGTTTTGTCCCTAGTACGAAGTCTCTACCTGGAGTGCAGAGTCTCCACTCTGTGTGTGGGGTGTACGCACTCAGGGCGGAGACTCCGTACTCGGGGTGGAGAGTCCGCGTTTTGGCAGTAAAGCTTTGTTATAATCTAGAAAACGATACACAGGCAACTAAAAGACACTAAAAAAAAGCACCTCCCATTCGACACAGCCAATTTAATGTTTTTTTGAACCATTCTCAACACATACATTAGAGCAAAACACTCCTAAAGATGACCCAAACAGTACCAGGAATATGTATGATTGCATTGCATCACATATGCACCACACAAAGTGATACATGCATGATGCAATGCTCTTTGTCAGATATACGAAGCAAAGCCAAGCAATTTTGATTGGCTTAAACCGCCCTCATAAATCAGAAGTAGCGAAACACTACATACATTGCTGCATTACACTACTGTACCCTGGCTTGCAGTGGTTATTTACACGCAAAACAAAAAGATTTGGACACATCCACAAATTTATAAGGCTATGTGACTTTGCAAAAATGTAAAAGTCATACGCCTCCCTAGGTGAGGTACAACGATGTGCCAAATCACTCTGGCCCTCATTACAACCCTGGTGGTTGGTGTTAAAGTGGCAGTAATACCGCCAACAGGCCAGCAGTAATTACTACCAAATTATGACCATGGCGGAAAGATCTCCGATAGACAGCCAATGTACCACACTGACCACCAGGGTGGAAACAACAGGCACCACGGCGGTAGCCACCTACTGCCAGGCAGAAGTCAATGTTCTGCCCACTGTATTAAGACACAATGAAACTGCCACCTTTTCCGTGGAGGTACGAACGGCATCAAAAGCCTGGAGGAAACAGACCTCAGAAGGGAAAGGACTCACCATTGGAGATACAAAGAACAACCACGCCACCATGGAGCCCAAGCTGCATGTCTTCCCCATGATCTTCTACATGCTGCACCACAATGAACATTAACACCGGCGAAGACAACGACAGTGAGTACAGCTGCCTAGCACACAAGGGAGGGAGGGAGGAAAAAGAGAGTGACCACACAGACGCGCAACACCCCTCACTCCCTAACACCATAAACACAATCAGCTGCATCACAAAAACATTTTTACCCCATAACTCGGATGAATAATGCAAGGACAAATAGATTTTGAAAAAGGGAATGCAATGAGAGCAACACATCAAGATAAATAACTTAGGCAAGATAATAGATATATACATATGTACACAAAAAGGGACACAGCCCAGTCCACAATGTTCGTAGGCCAAATGGCCCCAGGTCAAAGTCCAAGGCCACACATGTCACCTGCATCAACACGTACAGAACACTGCAGGGGCATCAGATGGTAAATAGACAGGCACCTCAGGGGGACGGGAGACGGGGGGCACCTCAGCCGGGAGATGGAACAAGACCACTGGTTCTGGAGGGAGCAACATGCCCTGTGCTTGGATTCCTGGGGAGTGCAAGGCCACAGTCTCTCAGGTGGGTGACTTGCCCACTTGCTCTGGAGGGGGCAACATGCCCCGTGCTTGGTCCTGGGGAGTGCAAGGCCACAGTCTCTCAGGTGGGTAACTTGCCTACTTGCTCTGGGGCCAACATGCCCTGTGCTTGGATTCCTGAGGAGTGCAAGGCCCCAGTCTCTCAGGTGGGTGACTTGCCCAATTGCTCTGGAGGGGCCAACATGCCCTGTGCTTGGTCCTGGAGAGTGCAAGGCCACAGTCTCTGGAGTGGGTGTTTTTCCCAATGGTTCTGGAGGGGGCCTCGTGCCCTGTGCTCTTGATCCTGGGTAGTCTTGTCGATGTGGGTGTCGTACCCACTGGTTCTGGAGGGGGCCTCGTGCCCTGTGCTCTTAATCCTGGGTAGTCTTGGCGATGTGAGTGTCATACCCACTGGTTTTGGAGGGGGCCTCGTGCCCTGTGCTCTTGATCCTGGGTAGTCTTGGAGATGTGGGTGTCATACCCACTGGTTCTGGAGGGGGCCTCATGCTCTGTGCTCTTGAACCTGGGGAGTGCAAGGCCACAGTCTCTCAGGTGGGTGTAATACCCACTGGATTTGCAGGGTACAGGCCGTACAGCAGGCCACGGAGGCAGGATTACATACCATCCGCCGACGGTGACAGCTGCTAAGTGGTGGTACTACTGCTGGTGGGGGAAGGCTCCTGCCCATCCCCTGCAACCTTGGACGGCTGCCCACTGGAGGGGGTGGTGCTGCTGGTGGGGGGAGGCACCTGCCCATCACCTGCAACCTCAGACGGCTGCTCACTGGACGTGTTGGTGCTGCTGGAGGGGGAGGCTGCTGCCCATCCCCTGCAACCTCGGACGGCTGCCCAAGCATGGTTGGTAATGGGGGCTCCGTCACAGTTTCTGCCCCAGGTCCCTTGCTCTTCCTGCCTCCTCCCCCAGGCCCCTTGCTCTTCTCGCCTGCTGGTGTAGGCTCCTTGCTCTCCCTGGCAGCTGGAGCAGGCTCCTTTACCTTATCGACAGCTGCTGGGGCAGGCTTCGTGCTCTTTCTGGCAGCTGGAGCAGGCTCCTTTACCTTCTTAGCAGCTGTTTGAGCAGGCTCCTTGGTCTTTCTGGCAGCTGGGGCAGGCTCCTTTGTTTTGAGGCTGGCTGGTGCAGGCTCCTTCACCTTCAGGACATGTGGCATGGATCCTTTTCCACCACAAGTGGGTGTGGTGACAACTGGCCCCGTGGACTGGGTGGCTGGGGTGCTTGGCTGGGTTCTCCCTACCCTGGCCATATGTGAAGGACGGGGGGGGGGAGTGAAGTGGTCAATGGTGGATAGGAACAGTTTTTTAGGGACATTGGGGTGGGAAGAGGGAGAAGGAATGGGAGTGGAGGAAGAGGGAGTGGTTGTCAGAGATGTCTGTCTGCTGTGTTTGGGTGCAGGTGCATAGGCTGGATGCTGTTGTGAGGTTGATGGCTGTTGGGTGTCTGAGCGCTTGCGTTTGTGTACCTTAGGAGGGGGGGACAGACACAGTGGGAGGGGACACAGGGGACGTGTGCATGGCTGTTGTGGAGGTCTCTGCCAGTGAGGTGTGTGTTCTGCTTGGTGTGGTGATGATGCTGGTAGAGGATGATGATGTAGTGCATGCAGGTGTGAGTGTAGATGGAACTGGGAGGGAGGTGGAGGAGGAGGCAGAGGGGGAGACAGTGGAAATAGTGGATGGTGGTGTGTCTGCATCTGGATGGTGTTTGTGTGAGTGCCTGTGGCATGAAGTGTGGTGCTTGCGTTTGCCTGAACAACTCTTGTGTGTTGTCTTGTGTGCATGCTCGTCTGGCTGTGTGCTTGGGATGGGTTGGGGTTGAGGAGAATGGGACTGGGAAGAGGAAGTTGGAGGAAGGAGGGTAGAAACAGGGACAATGGCTGCCATCAGAGAGGAGGCCAGGGCCTGGCTCGATCTCTGTTGGGCCGCTATGCCAGTGTGAATGCCCTCCAGGAAAGCATTAGTCTGTTGCATCTGGGCTGCCAACCCCTGGATGGCATTCACAATGGTTGACTGCCCTACAGAGATGGATCTCAGCAGGTCAATAGCCTCCTCACTCAGGGCAGCATGGCTAACTGGGGCAGGGCCTGAGGTGCCTGGGATGAAGGAGTTGCCCCCCCCTCCTGGGTGAGCGGGCACGGGCAACACAATGAGGGGCTGCTGGGCGAGCGGTGCTGGTACAGGGGTGGCGGTGGTACCTGTAGCTGGGGTGGTCACAGAGGTGTCCGCCACCAACAGGGAGCTTCCATCGGAGGAGGTATCTGTGTCAGAACTGTCCCCCACTCCCCGCTGTAGTGCTCCCCTCGCCCTCCGTCCCACTGGTGCCCTCGGCGTCGGTGGACTCTGCCTCCTGGGTCCTGTGGGATGCAGCTCCCTCCATCGGCAGTGCCTCTGCTCCCCCGCCAGATGATGCTAATGCACAAAAGGACAGGATGACAAAACAAGAAAGGGAGGGAGAGAGACAAAGGATACACTGGGTCAATGGCTGCACCAACACCACAGTTAGTGTACACAGCACCCTCACACACAGGGAACAGCCCTACGCAATATGCCATAGCAATACCAGATAAATAGTGAGCAGGGGAGGGGCACACACCGCCAAATGCAGCACACCTGGAACCTATCCAGCCCTGGCCAGTTGTGGATGCCTACTAGCTAGGTAGCAAGATTCTGCCTGCTGAACCCTAGCCACAAGGGGACCTATGCTGCAATGTCAGGATTGCCCTAGGGGCACCCACTAATACACATCCCCACCCAGATACCACTCTACCATGCGTAAGTTGTAATGATGGTGTCTGTACTCACCCCCTTGTGGCTGCTGTGATGCCCTCAAGCGCCCATTCAGCTCAGGATAGGCCACTGCCAGTATGCGGGCCATCAGGGGGGTCAGGGTTCGACGGGCACCCCTTCCTCGTTGGGAGGCCATCCCCAGGTGGGTCTCCGCCGTCTTCTGTGCCCAGCGTCTCAGGTCCTCCCACCGTTTCCGACACTGGGTGCTCCGCCTGCCATAGACCCCCATGGTCCGCACCTCCTTGGTGATGGCATGCCATATGCTCTTCTTTTTATGGGCGCTAACCTGCAGAGACAATTCACACAGGAAAATGGAATTAGTCAAACAGTCCTGCATGTTACACTTAGGACCCACCATACCCCTTCACATCACCATTTACACAAACATGGCCCAGCACACAACCAATAAGCCACCCAGAGGACATACACCCACCCCCTTACACGAGGCCTTCACACACACTACTCCATGCATTCATGCCACATGCATTGTGCCCACAGTGTACTCACCTATTGGTCTGGAGGCCCATACAGCAGTCCGTACTGGGGTAGGACCCCATCCACCAGTCTCTCCAACTCCTCCGAAGTGAAGAATGGGGCCCTTTCCCCAGTCACACAGGCCATGGTAGGTTCCAGACACAGGTCACAGTAGCACATGCAGTGTAGGTCCTCTCCTGTTGAAGATCAGGTAGCAAGTAATGGAACAGATAGAAAATGTCAGTCACGTCTGCGGTGGTGCACACCGTCACCGCTGGTGTAGATCACCATTGGGCACTGTACCCCATAGGGCCCAATGTTAACCAATGAGGAGTTGCACGGCGGTTCCCGACGCCTCCCGCAATGGCGCACAACGTCAGCGGAATTGCCTCCACACAGGACAGGTGGACGCCATTTCAGGGGGGGGCAGGCCCTGGATAATTGCTGCGTCACTGGCAAAATTAGGACATGCTGGACAAATCACACTGACCCATTACATGTTAACAGCATGCAAAGTTCTGTTGTAGCTCAATTTTTCAGTTTTTGACCGGCTCCTCACTCTTTTGCCCCATAGACTGCTACTGCTGTGGATGAATAGGAGATGGAGACATACCCTGTGTGCAGACCTCTGGTGAACTTGGCAACAATGGAGGACAGGCACATTATCCTCACCTAAAGACTGGACAGGGCCACAATCACAGAGCAGTGTGCCCAATTGGAGCCTGACCTGATATCTGAAATCCGTCACCCCACTGGGATCCCCCTCTTGTGCAAGTTCTATCAGTGCTCCATTTCCTGGCAACTGGTTCTTTCCAAGTGACAGTGGGCTTGGCAGCAGGAATGTCACAGCCAATATTCTTAACAGTGCTAACAAGAATATTGTCTGCCATGATTAAACACATGTGCAGCTATATTTTATTTCCCCAGGTTGAAGATTTGGCCACAGTGAAGGCCGAGTTCTATGCAATGGGACATATCTTCAACATAATTGGGGCAGTTGATGGAACACATATTGCATTTGTTCCCCCTGTCAGAACAAACAGGTGTTCAGAAATCGAAAGAGTTTCCACTCTATGAATGTACAGATGGTGTGCTTGGCGGACCAGTATATCTCCCAAGTCAATGCTAGGTGTCCTGGGTCGGTGCGTGATGCCTTTGTCCTGAGGAATAGCAGCATCCCAAATGTGATGGGCAAACTACAGAGGCACAGGGTGTGGCTAATAGGTGAGCCTTGGTTCCCACTCAGTAGATGTTGGGGTATGGGTATTGTGTACAGAGGCACAGGGTGTGGATAATAGGTTAGCCCTGGTTCCCACCCAGTAGATGTTGGGGTATGATTATCGTGTGGGCCAAATGGGATAGTGTGTGGTTAAATGTTGTCCCTCAATATTTGCAGGTGACTCTGGTTACCCCAATCTATCATGGCTGCTGACCGCTGTGAGGAATGACAGGACAAGGGCAGAAGAACGTTATAATGAGGCACATGGGCGAACCAGAAGGATAATTGAAGGAACCTTCAGCCTCCTGAAGGCCACGTTCAGATGCCTGCATCTGACAGGTGATCCCTGTGCTACTCACCCAAGAAGGTCTGCCAGATAGTAGTGGCATGCTGCATGTTGCACAACCTTGCCCTGAGACCCCATGTGCCTTTTCTGCAGGAGGAGGAAGCTGGAGATGCCTGTGTGGCAGCAGTGGACCCTGTGGACAGTGAGGATGAGGAGGCAGAGGATGAGGATGAGGACAACAGAACATCAGTGATCAGACAATACTTCCAATGCCACACAGGGAAGACAGTGTTACTTTACTTTCTTTGACATTTGTTTGAATATCTGTGGCACTGGCATGCTGTTTTTTCACACTTCTATGCCCACTTACTGTACCCTTTGCAAATTCATTTTGCAGATGTTGGTGACCTCACATATGCTCCTGGTGTGATCACTGCACATTTTCTGTACAGTTGAATTGCAATGTTTGTACCTGTTTCAATGAATACATACTTGAACATTTTGACATACTCTATACTTCTTTTTTTCCCAAGGGTGTTTATTGAAGTGCTAAAATATAGAGGGGCAAGTGCAATGGGATGGGGTGATGATGGAGGAAAGTACAGGTTATTGTTCCAGTCTGTTTGTAGCACAGGTGCATTGTCCAAGGGGACATAGGAAGGGGAGCAATGGCAGTTCAAGGTGGACAGGGTGACAGAGAGGGACACAAGGGTGACAATCAGGAGAGTCTCATTTCCTGGTGGGGGTCTTGGCAAGTGTCTCTGGCTTCTGTGTGGATTGCAGGGAACGTTTGTGGGGTAGTTCTCCTTTTGCAGGGGGAGAGGTGCTGGTGGCCTGTGAATCCCGTGGCGGGGCCTCCTGGCCACTAGTGGCAGCGGAGGTAGAAGGCTCTTCAGGTGTCTGGCTAGTGGCAGGGGCCCACTGTTTTGTGACTGCCTCCCTCATAATATTGGCTAGGTCTGCCAGCAACCCTGCTATGGAGAGCAGGGTATTGTTGATGGCCTACAAGTACTTCCTTATCCCCTGGCACTGTCCTCCTGCAGCCGCCTGTTCTCTTGCAGATTGTCCAGGATCTGGCCCATTGTGTCCTGGGAATGTTGATATACTCCCAGGTTCTCTGCAAGTGCCTCCTGGAGAGTCAGTTTTCTGGGTCTGTCCTCCCCCTGGCGCACAGCAGTTCTTCCAGTTTCCCTGTTGCTCTGTGTCTTTGTCCCCTGAACCGTGTGCCCACTGCCACTGACCCCAGGTCCCTGATTGTCTTGGGTATGAGGTGTGGCCTGGGGTCCCTGTAGAAGTGGACACACTGCTGATTGACGTATCCCGGGGACAGAGGTATGGGTACGCTGGGCGGCTGCTGTGGTGTTTCCTGATGGGGAGGCTCTGTGGTGGTGTGTGACTGGGCCTGGGTAACCGGCTGTCTAGAGGTCCCTGTTGGCCAGGTTGGTCATCCAGATCCAGAAGACCAGAGCTGCTGTCATCACTGTGGGCCTCTTCTGTTGGGGTACTGGATATTGCTGGCACTGCCTCTCCGGTGACATTGGCTGGGGTACCTGTGGGGATATAAATGATGTGTTATGGTTTCTGTGACTGACATATTGTGCATCCGTGACTTACCCTCTTTGGTTGTTTTTGCCCTGGCATATTTCACTAGTGTACATTGGTGTATAATGTGATGATTAGTTCTCCATAGTGTGCATGCTTATGTGCTGAGTGTCCGTGCAGAGCTGCGAGTGGTATCCGTGCATTGGTAGAGCATGCAGGGCTTGGCATTGGGATAAGTGAGATGTGATGGTGAGATGTGTGGGAAGTGGTGGAGCGATGGGAGAGAGGGTGAGGGTGTGGGTATGTGATGGCATGCAGGTAGGGTGGGTGATAATAGTGGAGAGTTGACTTAGCAGAGTCCAGTCCTCCTCCTACTCCAGCCAGGCCCTCAGGAATCAGGATTGCCAAGACTTGCTCCTCCCATGTCGTTAGTTGTGGGGGAGGACCTTGTGTCTTGCTACAATGGAATGTACCTTCCCCCGTAGGTCGTTCCACCTCTTCCTGATGCCATCCCTAGTTTTTTGGGGCTGTCCCAAGGCATTGACCCTGTCCACGATTCTCCGCCATAGCTCCATCTTCCTAGCTATCGATATCTGCTGCACCTGTGCTCCAAATAGCTGTGGCTCTACCCTGATGACTTCCTCCACCATGACCCTTAGCTCCTCCTCTGTGAAGCGGGGGTGTCTTTGTGGTGCCATGGGTGTTGTGTGCGGTGTGTAGGTGAGGGTGTATTGGGTAAAGTGTTGGGGTGTGTGATGTGGGGTGCATGAGTAGTGAATAGGTGTGAGTAGTGTATGGCTCTGGTTGTGTCAGTGGTCTTGCTGTCTCTCTGGTGTTGTTTGTAATGGTAAAGGGTTGTGGGTACTCTGGGTGTGTGTTTTATAGTGGTGTGGGTGTAGTGTGTGTATGGGTGTCAGGTGTGTGTTGTTTGAATTGTCCAATGTGTTGTTTTTTTGTATGTGTGTGTCGATTTTGAGCATGGCGGTATGTACCGCCAATGGTTTACCGTTGTTGAATGTCCGCCGTGGTGAGTCATAATGTGGTGGGTGTAGATCTGTTGGCGTAATGGTGTGACTTTTGATACCGCCAGTTTATCACTGACCTTTGGTCTGGAGTATTTGTGTCTGTGGCTGAATAGTGACGGATTGGTGTATGTGTGTCATAAAATGGTGAACGGATATCCACTGTGGCGGTAAGTGGGATTTACCTCCAATGTCATAATGAGGGGCTATGTCTTCCATGCAGCACACAGATAAAGGGGCTAAAGCATCCCAGGCTAGTCTATGTGTAGGAAGGTGCCTCTTCCTGCACAAATACACTCATGCATGCAACACAGGCACCCTTGCACTATATTGCAAGGGTGCCTGATTTGGCACTATGCATACCATTTAGCCCCAGCTTGGGGGTAGAAGGCATTAATGCATTATATGCCTCAGATATGGCCCTTGCCTGATCATTCAAAATTACACAGTACAGGGTAGCAAGTTAATTCTTATTATATTTGCCCCCAAGATCATTACACGGACTGACACCTCTATCTCACATGTTTATTAGGGCCTTTCTCTACTGTACCGTCTGACACACAGCCAATCTCCTCTAAAAATGGATAATGTGTGCTTGTTTGAAGTGTAGTTTTTTCAAAAATCTCAACAGCTTACATTTAATTGTACCCTGTTCAGTCACAATTCTAACCTTTCCATCTTAGACATAGTGCAAAACGTAAATAGCCCCATGCATTGGCATCATTTATTGTGACACTTAGGTGCAGATTGTTGTGATTGAGGCATGCTTCTACACAGCTAGCCAGCTTGCAGAGCTGGGCTGCATCCGGTGAAATGGTAGAAAAGTAACATATCTACAGCATACTGTACATTTCTGACCTTCAACCAGCACTGGCCTTGTGCCAAACAAGTTACCCATGCATCAGGGTGTAAAGGTGTCTGTGTTACATGCAGGATTGTTTTTGCGTAGTAAGGTGCACCTTCCAGTGCAGAAGCAGATTCCACTTTCTATGTGCACGGCACAATGCAGCGTAATCCCATTGATGACAAAAGGGTCTGAAAAAAATAGATTAATCCTTGTTTCACCTCCCCTGGGGAGGCATAAGGTTTTAAAGCATCCCCGGGTATGCAATGTTGGAGACAGCACATTCTGGCTGGCTGAGGCAAGTACCTAGCCAGGCAGAACCTCCCACTACGGTCAGGGGTGGATGATTACACTCACTGTATAACCTGCACTCACCCTTGGGTAGCTTGGAACTGAGCAGTTAGACTTATCACAGGAGCAATGTGTAAAGCATTGGCATAGCACTCTTACACAATAAAGACACCGAGCATCTCAAAAGAGACTTCACACACTGTGTATGTAAAGAAGATTTGTATTCAACACACACATTAACTCATTCAGAAATATCACTAGCAGTACTAGGCTCAACCGTATTAAAATGACATTGGCAATATATGCACTTGGGAAAACTCCCACTTTTCCTCCCAACACTCTCATGCGGTGCAAAACATTGTCAGCACGAGACCCACCCTAGAAACTATTACACTTCAACACCACAGAGTTATAGGGTGCACCAAGGTTCACAATGATAGAAGCAATGTGTACACACTAATAATTAGAGCACTTTGAAATAGCCTTGTTGGCCTACGCCACAAGGATAAAAACCAAAGTCAACTGTGGCATTTTTTTCAAGGAAACAATGAGTACAATAACACAACCATGCGGTGCAGTTGATCACAGGCAGTCACTCCCACACACTCACTCCTCACTGCTATGCGATGCAACGGATATCAGGAAGGCTCGTATAGCACGCACTTGCACACACCTTCTCTCAACACCCTAATGCAGTGCACTGATATCCGGCCGGTCAGTTGTTAATGTACTCCCAGACCCTGTAGGTCCAAACACTCCTTTACTCTTCAACCAACTCCTTCTACCCTCCCCCACGGACTGGAGATGAAAAAAATCTTTCCCTGGGTACTAGGCCGATCGCGGCCGGAGTCACACTTATTCAGGGTCCCCGGGGAAAGGTTGGGAAAAAGAATAGAGAACTAGCTGATCAGGCAGCTGTCGACAAATGGAGGTTCGGCCCCGAATTTAGAAGTTCACTCAAAGGTCTCTGGACTGTGCATTTTGGCACAGGCCTGGTGTGCCACGCAAGGGGAGAGGGTCACCATGAGATACACAACATTCAATAGTGGCCAGCCAGGCCAGACACTCCAGTACATGAATTCGCTCCACCGCACCCTCCTGGAAATAGGGCACAAAGGGGGTCATTCTGACCTCGGCGGTAAAAGCCGCTTACCGCCGGTCAGAAGGCCGCCACAATACCGCCGCGGCCGCGGTCAGCCGCCACGGACATTCTGACCCACAACTGCAAAACCTCCAAAAATCCGCCCTCCACTGCAGTCCGCCACATCTGCGGCCAGCGGTAAACTGGAGAAGACCAAACCTCCACCGCCACGCCAACAGAAATACGCCCATCCCATTATGATCCGCAAATCCACGCGGCGGTCATTCAACCGCGGTATTCCATTGGCGGTACACACCGCCGCGGTCAAAATACACACACCTTTACAAACCCCTACCACATTGGACAATTTGAAAGGCACACACCTGAAACACATACACACACCACTCCCACACATCCAATACCATATAAAACACACACCCACATCACCCACAAACCCCTACCAACAAAAACCAGAGACGAAGGAGAGAGAGACACATCAGAGAATAGATAGCCAGACACACAGAGGCACACCACAACATCACACACACCACATAGAAGCACAAAGCACCACACACCAACACACACATCATCACATACACCACCCCACACCTCATACACACCACCCCATGGCACCACAAAGGCACCCACGCTTTTCGGACCAAGAACTCCGGGTCATGGTGGAGGAAATCATAAGAGTGGAACCCCAGCTCTTCGGCTCACAGGTTCAGCACACCACCATAGCAAGGAAGGCGGAGCTCTGGCAGCGGATCGTGGACAGGGTCAACGCGGTGGGACAGCATCCCAGAAATAGGGACGACATCCGCAAACGATGGAACGACCTACGGGGGAAGGTGCGCTCGATGGTCTCGCGACACAACATCGCAGTGCAGAAGACTTGCGGGGGACTCCCACCCACTCCACCCGAATTCACAACATGGGAGCAAGAGGTACTAAACATCCTGCATCCTGATGGCCTCGCTGGAGTACACGGAGGAATGGACTCTGGTAAGTACAAGGCCAACCACTTCACCCCCCCCCAGCATGCTAACCCCCACCCTCACCCCCAACCCCCCAGCACACATCCTCCCTGAGAATGTCTCTCCAGCACAACCCACCCAACACCAACCCCTGCATGCCATCCCCAAACTATGGACACCCATCACCTAAGCATGACCACTGCACATACCCATCCCCCCCCCCCACAAAACACCCTCACAACACCTCCCCAAGGGAATGCCAGCACTGGGGGACAAGGGCACCCATAAAACGCAAGCTAATGCACACACAGAAACAATAACCATACCCTCTTACCCCATGCAGGACCCGAACGACAACACACCGGTCAGGAGGGACCAGAAATGTCCATCCCACCCCCGGAACAGGCCCCTAGTGATGACAGCAGCTCTGTCGACCTGGACCCTGATGACCAGCCCGGACCATCGGGGACCTCTGGGCAGTCGGTTCCCCTCACCCAGACACAGGCCACTGCAGACCCAACCCCCTCTGGGAACAACAGCACAGCTCCCACCCAGCGGGCCCATGCCTCTGTCTCTAGGACAGGTCAAGCAGCGGTGTGTCTACCACTACAGGGCACCCAGGGTAACCCACCAACCCAACAACAACAGGGACCTGGGGGCAGTGGGAGTGGGCACACCGTCCAGGGGACAGAGGCCCAGGGAAACAGGGCAACTCGGAGGGCTGCTGTGCGACAGGGGGGGGAGGAGAGGCCCAGGGAACCCACTCTCCAAGAGGCCCTCACCACCATCATGGCAGCCTACCACCACTCACAAGAGACGATGGCGACGGTACTGGCCAGGTTCCAGGAGATCCAGGCACAGCAGGAGCAACGCTACATGGGGTTCAGCGACCAACTCACCAACATCTCAACCGCTATGGGGAGCATAGTCCAGGCCCTGAACCGTATAGAGGACACGTTTCGGGACCATGTGGCATCACACAGGGCCCCTGTCACTAGCCAGGAACAGGAACAGCCTACCACCTCCGCCAGCGCTAGTGGACAGGAGGCCCCACCACAACGACAGCCCACCAGAACCCCACCTCCTGCTGAACAACAACCACCCCGCAAAAGGAGCCTGAGATAAAAAAAAACGACAGAGTAGGATGTCAAGACCCCCGCCAGCATCACATACCCCCTGAAGTCCTCCCACTGTTCCACATTGCCACCCTGTCAAACCTTGAACTGCCCCTGCTCCATCCTGCCACAGGCATATGGACAATGCACCTGTGAGACTGAGAACTGGACTCTGCCATGGACATTACTCCACCCCCACCCATCACTGTTTCACTATCATGTACCAATATCTATGCACTAATAATAAATCACACATTGCACTGAAATCAATCAGGACTCAGCCTGTCTTATTTACAAATGTATGACACATTACATATCAATTACGTATTTTTAACATTGTGAATTACACATACCGAGGTAACTTAGCATTAGTCCATGGGCCAACCAAGCCGAGGTCACGCAGTGGCTCATACAGCACAGAAAAGGGAAGGGAAAATCAAACATCATGTTTATAGTTCTGGGGGGAAATCGACAAAGTTGAGATGCAGGAGGCTTTCAGGAAATGTAAAATGGCATGGGTGATCATTACCTGTGTGCTACTGGAAATACTGTTCTATTACTCTGTCCCTGTTGTCTGTGTCGTCCTCTGAGTCTTCCTCCTCTTCACTCTCCGCAGGCTCCACAGCTGCTTCAACACCACCATCTGCACCATCCTCCTGCAGGAAAGGAACCTGACGTCGCAATGCCAGATTGTGAAGCATACAGCAGGCCACGATGATATGGCACACTTTCTTTGGTGAGTACATCAGGGATCCCCCTGTCATATGCAGGCACCTAAACCTGGCCTTCAGGAGGCCAAAGGTCCTTTCGATGATCCTCCTAGTTCGCCCATGGGCCTCATTGTACCGTTCCTCTGCCCTGGTCCGGGGATTCCTCACTGGGGTCAGTAGCCAAGGCAGGTTGGGGTAACCAGAGTCACCTATTAGCCACACACGTTGTCTCTGTAGCTGCTCCATCACATAGGGGCTGCTGCTATTTCGCATAACATACGCGTCATGCACTGACCCTGGGAACTTGGCATTTACATGGGAGATGTACTGGTCAGCCAAACAGACCACCTGGACATTCATCGAATGTTCTGTACACCTGCTCATCGTCTTTTGGGGGTACCAAAGCCACATGGGTCCCATCAATGGCACCAATGATGTTGGGGATATGTCCAAGGGCATAGAAATCACCCTTCACTGTAGGCAAGTCACCCTCCTCTGGGAAAATGATGTAGCTCCGCATGAGTTTCATCAGGGCAGACAACACTCTGCTCAAAATCTTTGAAAACATAGGCTGAGACATTCCAGATGACATGGCCACTGTTGTCTGGAATGACCCACTTGCCAAAAAATGGAGGACTGACAAAACCTGCACCAGAGGGGGAATCCCTGTGGGTTGGCGGATGGGGGACATCAGGGCTGGCTCCAGCTGGGCACACAGTTCATGGATAGTGGCACGGTCAAGTCTGTATCGCAGTATTATATGGCGCTCTTCCATTGTCGACAGGTCCACCAGCGGTCGGTACACGCGAGGATTCGTCCTTCTCCTCGCAAGTCCCAGCGGACGGTGCCTAGGAAGGACAACATGGAGCACATAGTCAGGCAAACCACAGGTACGTACAGACAGCTTGCACAGTTAAAGAATGGCAATGGGTTGAAAGGCGTGTATGTGTGGCAATGCAAGGCCTAGGCCTGTGTGTCGCAGTCAAAATTAAGCCATGTAGGCCCTTGAAATGGCGGCTGCCTGACCTGTGAAGTGGGACAATGGGATGTGAGGTCAATGCGCTGGCGGGGCACACCGTGGCGGTAGGCGGTCGAAGACCGCGGCGCAAAGCCGCATTGGTT
The DNA here is from genome assembly GCF_031143425.1 of Pleurodeles waltl. Taxonomy (NCBI): domain Eukaryota; kingdom Metazoa; phylum Chordata; class Amphibia; order Caudata; family Salamandridae; genus Pleurodeles; species Pleurodeles waltl. The sequence continues at coordinate 821,918,360 of NC_090438.1, read as the reverse complement.
AACATTGAACCCTATGGGTTTCAGGAGCCAATGACGATGTGCGCCGGCGGTTGCGGTACGCACCGTCGCGGTATGCACCGCCGCGGGCGTGACCGCCATTTCCTAGCTGATTGATCACTCGAGACCTGATCATCCACAGGAGAGGACCTATACTGCAAGTGCTGCTGTGACCTCGGTCTGGAAGTGACAATGGCTGCTGCGACTGGGGAAAGGGCCCCTGCCTTCACGTCTGAAGAGTTGGAGAAGCTCGTGGATGGGGTCCTCCCCCAGTATGCGCTACTCTACGGTCCTCCAGACCAACAAGTGAGTACACCGGGTGCACATGGAATGGGCTATGCCTGTGTGGATTGGGGTGGATGTAAGTTGGTGGGGTGGGGGGCGAATGAGGAGTGCAACGCACGACAGATGAGAGCATGTGCCATATGGCAAAGTTGGTGGGGGGGGGCCAATCACATCTAACGTGCAGGTCATTGATGATTTCCTCCTTTCCACCCTGTACATGTCAAATAGGTCAGCGCCCATCAGAAGATCGAGATTTGGCGTGCCATCGCCAAGGAAGTCCGGAACTTGGGGGTCCACAACAGACGGGGCACCCACTGCCGCAAGAGGTGGGAGGACATCCGCAGCGGAACAAGGAAGACCGCAGAAACACTGCTGGGGATGGCCTCCCAACCTAGGAGGGGTGACAGTCGCACCATGACCCCCCTGATGTCCCGGATCCTGGCGGTGGCCTACCCTGAATTGGATGGGCGCTTTAAGACATCACAGCAGACACAAGGGGGTGAGTATCAGCACATTCTCCTATCTTTCTGCGCAGTGGAGGCGTCTGGGTGGGGGAGGAGGGCTGTGGGTGACATTAGGCCAGGGCGCTTTCTGTAGTGTAGTCCTCTCCCTTAGGCATGGCCCTGTGCCCCCAGCCCCCACCTCTGTAGGGTGACAAGTACAGCCATTGATGGTCCAGCATCACCCATGTGCGCGTTTGACATCTCTTGGCCTGTTGTCCTAGTCAGTAGTACTGAGTAGTGTACCCCGAATGCGCGGCTTAGTGCATGAGGCTCATGTGTCTGTCCTCTCCGCCAACGGTGTTGACATTGCAGGCACTCAACCTGGTCTTCTTTTTTCTCCCCCCACCCTTTCTCTTCATCTTCTTGTGCATGTGTGCATTAGCATCATCAGGCGGAGGAGATTTGGCATCGGAGCACGAGGGAGCTGCAGGACACAAGGCCCTGGTGGGCCCAGGAACAGACACCGAGGGCACCAGTGATCCGGAGGGCGAGGGGAGCACCACAACTGGGACCGGTGGTGACACCAGCGACTCAGACACGTCCTCGGATGGGAGCTCCCTAGCGGTGGCGGCAACATCCGGGCCCCCCGCCTCTACAGGTACAGCCGCTACCCAGCGCACCAGCACCGCCCTCCCAGCAGCCCCTCAGCCTACGCTCCGTGCCCGCTCGCCCAGGAAGGCGCGCGTCTCCTTCGCCCCAGGCACCTCAGCCCCTGCCCCTGTTGCCCCTGCTGCCCTCAGTGCGGAGCTCATTGACCTGGTGAGGACGCTCATTGTTGGGCAGACGACCCTTTTGAATGCCATCCAGGGTGTGCAAAGGGAGGTGCAACAGAGCAATGCGTACCTGGAGGGCATTCATTCGGGTCAGGCTGCCCATCAACGAGCGTTCACTGCTCTGGCCTCAGCACTGACGGCAGCCATTGTCCCTGTTTCCAGCCTCCCTCTTCTTACTGCCTCCAGCCTGTCTCTGTCTCCTGTTCCTCAGCCTATCCCATCCACACCATCAGACCAGCCTGCACACACCTCAACACCCAAGAGCAGCTCATCCAGACACAAGCACCACAGATCCCACAAACACTCACCCAAGCAACACCCAGATGCAGACATTCCAGCAGTCACAACCACCTCTGTGTCCCCCTCCTCCTCGTCTCCCTCCTCCCTCCCTGTGACGTCTACACTCACACCTGCATGCACCCCAACATCAGCCAGTGCTTCCATCACCACCTCACCCTCCAGTACAGTCCACACTCGTGCAGTCACCACCCCCACTGCCATTTACACGTCCCCTGTGTCCTCTCCCACTGTGTCTGTCACCCCCTCTTCCAAGACACACAAACGCAGGCAGACACCCACCCAACAGCCATCCACCTCATGTCAGCCTACAGCACCAGCACCTTCACCCAATGACAGCACACCTGACTCTCCTACAACCACATCCTCTTCCTCCACTCCCATCACCACTTCTCCTACCCTTTACCTTGGACCTAAAAAGCTTTTCCTGGCTAATCTTGACCTCTTTCCCTCCGATGAGCTCCCCCCTCCATCTGCAAAGAGTCCCAAGAGCACCGCAGCCACCACCAGCCCAGCTTCGAGTGTCACTGTTGTGCATGGGTTCTGGAGTCCACCCTTTGCCAGCAGTGACACATCGATCAGCAGCAAGGACACGTCCAGCCCCCCCCCGGCAAGAGGACCCGCAAAAACAAGGGCCGCCGTGCGAGGACTGACAGGGCTGCCCCCAAGGAGCAATGTGCGGCCACTTCACCAGCCACACCATCTAGGGGAGGCAAGGGCCCGAGAGCCCCATCAAAGGAGCGGAAGGGCAGCAGGAGCGCGGAGAAGGTGGACCCCACATGTCACATCCCAGCTGGGAAGGCGGACACTAAAGAGGCCAGGAGTCCGTCCCCGAAGGGTCCAGAAACGTCACGGTCCGAGGGCGACTGAGCAGGGAGTCCAGGCCAGGTCTGGCTCCCTTGACCTGCTGGATGAGCACCGCTGAACAGGGCCCGCGGTGCAGAAGAGCACCGCTGAACAGGGCCCGCCGTGGAGAAGAGCACCGCTGAACAGGGCCCGCCGTGGAGAAGAGCACCGCTGAACAGGGCCCGCCGTGGAGAAGAGCACCGCTGAACAGGGCCCGCGGTGCAGAAGAGCACCGCTGAACAGGGCCCACCGTGCAGAAGAGCACCGCTGAACAGGGCCCGCCGTGCAGAAGAGCACCGCTGAACAGGGCCCGCCGTGCAGAAGAGCACCGCTGAACAGGGCCCCGCCGTGGAGAAGAGCACCGCTGAACTGGGCCTGCGGTGCAGAAGAGCACCGCTGAACAGGGCCCCGCCGTGAAGATAGGCACCACTGAACAGGGCCCGCCGTGCAGAAGAGCACCGCTGAAGAGGGCCCCGCCGTGAAGATAGGCACCGCTGAAGAGGGCCCCGCCGTGGAGAAGAGCACCGCTGAACAGGGCCCGCGGTGCAGAAGAGCACCGCTGAACAGGGCCCCGCCGTGAAGATAGGCACCGCTGAACAGGGCCCCGCCGTGAAGATAGGCACTGCTGAACAGGGCCCCGCCGTGAAGATAGGCACCGCTGAAGAGGGCCCCGCCGTGGAGAAGAGCACCGCTGAAGAGAGCCCCGCCGTGGAGAAGAGCACCACTGAACAGGGCCCGCGGTGCAGAAGAGCACCGCTGAACAGGGCCCCACCGTGAAGATAGGCACCGCTGAACAGGGCCCGCCGTGCAGAAGAGCACCGCTGAAGAGGGCCCGCCGTGCAGAAGAGCACCGCTGAAGAGGGCCCCGCCGTGAAGATAGGCACCGCTGAAGAGGGCCCCGCCGTGAAGATAGGCACCGCTGAAGAGGGCCCCGCCATCTCAAGGACCGCTCCGCTGGGCCCTTCTTCTCAAGCACCGCTCCGCTGGGCCCTTCATCTCAAGCACCGCTCCGCTGGGCACCGCCGTCTCAAGCACCGCTCCGCTGGGCCCTTCTTCTCAAGCACCGCTCCGCTGGGCCCTTCTTCTCAAGCACCGCTCCGCTGGGCCCTTCATCTCAAGCACCGCTCCGCTGGGCACCGCCGTCTCAAGCACCGCTCCGCTGGGCCCTTCTTCTCAAGCACCGCTCCGCTGGGCCCTTCATCTCAAGCACCGCTCCGCTGGGCACCGCCGTCTCAAGCACCGCTCCGCTGGGCCCTTCATCTCAAGCACCGCTCCGCTGGGCCCTTCATCTCAAGCACCGCTCCGCTGGGCACCGCCGTCTCAAGCACCGCTCCGCTGGGCCCTTCATCTCAAGCACCGCTCCGCTGGGCACCGCCGTCTCAAGCACCGCTCCGCTGGGCCCTTCATCTCAAGCACCGCTCCGCTGGGCACCGCCGTCTCAAGCACCGCTCCGCTGGGCCCTTCATCTCAAGCACCGCTCCGCTGGGCACCGCCGTCTCAAGCACCGCTCCGCTGGGCCCTTCTTCTCAAGCACCGCACCGCTGGGCCCTTCTTCTCAAGCACCGCTCCGCTGGGCCCTTCATCTCAAGCACCGCTCCGCTGGGCACCGCCGTCTCAAGCACCGCTCCGCTGGGCCCTTCTTCTCAAGCACCGCTCCGCTGGGCCCTTCATCTCAAGCACCGCTCCGCTGGGCCCTTCATCTCAAGCACCGCTCCGCTGGGCCCTTCATCTCAAGCACCGCTCCGCTGGGCACCGCCGTCTCAAGCACTGTTTATGGTTCACTGTGCCCACCATGCCTCCTCCTTGACCAGTGGAGACTGTCATCCCCCTGATGGACTGTGGCTTGGCACTCCCCAGGATGGTACAGTGAGCAGCCCACCCACTGTAGAGACATTGAGAGACTGTGGCTTTGCACTCCCCAGGATGGTACAGTGGGCAGCCCACCCACTGTAGAGACATTGAGAGACTGTGGCTTTGCACTCCCCAGGATGGTACAGTGGGCAGCCCACCCACTGTAGAGACATTGAGAGACTGTGGCTTTGCACTCCCCAGGATGGTACAGTGGGCAGCCCACCCACTGTAGAGACATTGAGAGACTGTGGCTTGGCACTCCCCAGGATGGTACAGTGGGCAGCCCACCCACTGTAGAGACATTGAGAGACTGTGGCTTTGCACTCCCCAGGATGGAACAGTGGGCATGGTGGCTCCTCGTGGATCTGGCGTCGTGGACTCATGTGGCTGTGGTGCCCCCCCCTTCCCTTCCCCCTGAGGTGCCTGTAGTTTTTACATCTGATGCCCCTGCAGTGTTCTCTCCAAAGGACTCAGGTCTCCTGTGTGGGCTTTGCCCTTGTTTCTCAAAACTTTGGCCCACGGACATGATGAATTCGTAGGATGTGCAGGACTTGTTACTTCAGTTATACACTGATGTGTATATCATTTGTTTTCTTGTAAATATCTTTCATGGTTGTACGATAATTTTCAGGAGCTTTTTGGTACATAAATATTTATTCCAAATTTGATTATGTCATAGCATTTTTCAGGGGTGTTTGGGTGGTGTCACTGTGACTTGTTGCTCTGCATTGGTGTGTACATAGTTGGGGGGGGGGGTCGCATATGTGTGTGGCCGTAACCTTTCGTCCTCCCCCTCCCGTGTGTCATAGGTGCAGTACTCACCGTTGTCGTCTGCGCCGGACTTCGTACTCGTGGTAGATGAGAAGGTAGACGAGAGCAGGTAGGATGTTTAATTCGGGTTCCATGCTGTCCTCCTTCCTCCTGTAGTGCCTAGTGGTGCGCGTTTTCCCGTTCGTAGTCTGTTTCCGCCGTGTTTTTATCGGCGGTGCTCCCGCACCGGAAAAGGTGGCGGATTGGTGAGTTGTGATAGTGTGGGCGGTACATTGTCTGCCGCCTGGCTGTTGGCGGTGACCGCCGCGCTGTTTGTTTGTACCGCCGTGGCGGTCGGAGTGTTAAAGTGGCTGTCTGTGTTGGCGGTTCCCGCCAGGGTCAGAATTCCATTTTTTTGACCGCCAGCATGTTGGCGGGTTGGCCGCCGCTTTAACACCGACCGCCAGGGTTAGAATCACCCCCAAAGTCTGGAGCACAATGACTTGAGTCACACCAGACAATTTCAGGTCACACACAGAGTTACCAATTCTCTATCTCCCTGGAATGAGGCAAAATGTCTGGCGTATAATGACTTGAGTCGCACCAAACAGTTCTGGTAATACACAAAGAGATACCAATTCTGTGTCTCCCTGGAATAAGGCACAACATCTGGTGCACGGTGACGTGAGTCACACCAGACACTTCAAGTCACACACAGAGATGCAAGTTCAGCTGTGCCACACAAGGTAGAATGTGGCCCTGCTACAGGTATGCCCATACTTCTGAGTGTTTCAGTGTATGAATCGGACACCTCATGCAATGAGCATGCAGTTGACATGCCGCAGGAGAGAAACACAGCACGATCAATGAAGCGGGCCATGTGTTGTCCCACAAACGATGAATCTGCTCACCACCAACAAAACTCTTAAGTGTGTTGTGGCCCCACAATGGAGGGCCACACTCCTTGAATGCGGGTAGTAATTTGAGGGCTCTGCACCAAGCAATCCGGTCTCCAGGAACAATACTTAGGGGGTTATTCTAACTTTGGAGGAGTGTTAATCCGTCCCAAAAGTGACGGTAAAGTGACGGATATACCACCAGCCGTATTACGAGTTCCATAGGATATAATGGACTCGTAATACGGCTGGTGGTAAATCCGTCACTTTTCCGTCACTTTTGGGACGGATTAACACCTCCTCCAAAGTTAGAATAACCCCCTAAGTTCCAAGCTCACACCACTTCTATCTGGTAGAATCCAATAGATGATTTTGGCACTTAGGAGGGCACTGCTTTCCAGATGTCACAGGTAGAAGGTGTAGGTCACTTGTGGGAGGTCTTTGATGCCCCTGAGACCTCCACCGGAGAAGAGGGGCAAGCCAATAAGCCCTTCGAGAGCAGATGTTTAGGTGCCACACAGCAGAAGGTAATCAGCTCAGGCCAGCCACAAGTCAGGAAGGGTGGGCCGTCCCTTCCAAGGGCATTAACTACTCCTTGTGCACAACAGATTCCTCTGGCAGTGTGCACCACACAGTCCAGTATCTCTAGACCTGGGTTCCCCTCCGAAGCGCTTCTCTAGTTTGCTACAGTGTGGCATCAGTAGTTATACTGTAGTGTGCCTTTGTTGTCAGGGGATGTTCAAAGTGTTCCCCTTTGAACCACAGATGTCTCCTTTAAATGTCAGTCCTGTCTACCATAGGGGTGTGCTATGAAGACCTTAATCTTCAGTGGGACCATGATCTGGCCCTGAGAGGCCAAGTGTCAAAACCTCTCCCTCCAATCTATCCAGCTAGGCCCTGAAATGGCAGATGTCTGTCATTCCAGTTGTGTGCCCACGGTTTATAACTGCCGCTGGGGAATACTAAGATGTGCTTACCCAGCCTCCAGTGTGGATTAGAGTTGAATTTAAAAGGCACACAAAAGTATTTTAGAGCATAGAAATGCCCCACTTTCTAGAAGGGGCATTTCTAAGATATTATTGAGAAAACTACATTTACCATAGGAAGGGGTTTGTCAGGATGAATCCAATGATAGGAAACATCAGGAAGCTGCTCCACTGCAATCCATTTTTGCAGCTAGGAGTATTTGTAAGCTTCTCCCATGGTAACCTATTGGGCAGAGCAGCTCTCGTAGGTAATAAAAACATAGATGGGTATTCTTCACTCTTTGGGCGTATGTGCCCTGGCGTACACACAAGCTTGCATTGGCATGCTGGACACATGTTTAAGAACACCCTAGGTGCAAGTGTGCACACCCAGGCCTGCTATGACAGGCTTAACACATGTTTGGAACACCTGTGGGTACACTTGCACACACTGGCCAGCACCACTTCCTAGCATATGTCGGAAATTCGCATGCACTTTCACACTGTTCTTACAGCGGGAAAGTGCCCAGGGCCCTAAGGCCACTGGAAAGAGGATCAGCAGAACCCTATAGGAAGAGGCAATCCCCTAGATAGGGAAACCCCATGTGGGGATTCTTCACTACCAGGGCATTGGTCACTCATGTGTACCTGTCCAGCCTTCTGTCAACGACCTGTTCAGGGGGTGCTCTAGAAGTAGCAGAGGGCCCACTCAGAATTGGCTACGATGTTAGAAGTGCCTACGTGAGCTCTAGCGCAACTGTGCCTCCACAGGCCTGCATTGTCAGGACAGATACATGCTTAACAGGCTATTCTGATGGGTGGCACACTAAGTGCAATGTCCAACTAATAGCTAGGGCTATACCTGCCCAGGGTATGTGGTGTACCTTTTTACAGGGCACTCCAGGGAACAGCTCCTATACCAATCATGTAAGAGTCCCCTCCTGGCATGTGTAGGAAAGGGTTGGCGCACTTTCCCACTGCAATACAGTGGGAAAGTGCCCAGAGTCCCAAGGTCAAGCAAAGTGAGTCAGCAAAAAACCAGGAGGGAAAAGAAAGGTCATGTCCAACATGAACCCCTCCGAGCCTAAAACCAGGGTAGTTTAACCACCCCCTTGATCAACTACCCAGCTTGGGCAATAGAGCCTAGATGATGGCCAGCTGCTGCGGCGGTACCCCCTCCAGCCCTAGGCACCATGATCCTAATATGATCCATTCTGATACTCTCAGGCCCCACTCTAGGGTGTGGCCTCTCCCATCCCGGGGGTGGCACTTCTGGCCCTCCCCCAGGGCCACCTTATTTCAATGGAACAGCACCAGGCCAAGGGAGCCAACAGCTACCAGTGTCCAGAACCCAGCCATCCAAGGACCTCTGGCTTCAGTGGCTTCCACAAGGGGGTAGGCAATGACCTCTTATGTCTTGCACCTTTCTTTCACTTTCCTCTTAACCAGGTCAGGAATGGCTTCATGCACCTGGTCCTCCAGCCTAGGGGCTGTACACTGGGTAGGGGTCAGGGGTGAGATCTTTTTTGCCCTGCTCCTACTTTGGCAGGGGCACCACTCGAATCTAGAACTGGCAGGCTACCAGTTCTGGGCATCCCCTCATGTCCCTCTGCTACTAGGGGATCCTCCTCAGTGGATTTTCTCCTGGCACAGGCCAACTTCCCCACATGACGCTCCCTTTGGAGATCCATCAGACCAAGGGCTGGGCACAGGGTATTCATGGCTTTTGCCCACCCGATGCCTTCCTGACTCTGAGAAGGAACATGAGGCCTCTTTAGATTTTGCCTGCCTCCAACCCCCCCTCACCTTGAGAGAGAACATGAGACTTCCTGGGTGCTGGCCCATCCCCGACTTCCCTCTCCCTGTGAGAAGGAATATAGGACCTCCTGGGCTTTGGCCTGTCCCGACTCCCCTCTCACTCTGAAAAGGTGCATGAGACCCATTTGTCAACCAGCTCCACTGGGAACTGCCTACTCTGACCCAAATCTCTCCCACCTATGGCGGGGAGCTAGCCAGCTCATCCAACAAAGGAACACCCCACAATGTCTTCTCAGCGTAGAGTAAGGAGTCCCTCCTGTCCGGGACGGACGGCTAGGGTCCTTCCCAAAACATGCTGGTCAAAATGTTTTTCTTGACTGGTGTAAGGAGGGCATCTCTCAACACCTTAGGTAAGAACCAACATAGGTTACCTCCCCAGATTTCCTCTGGGACCCCCTGCGCTGCTAATGTAGCCTCATCGGTTGCCAGCCATTTCTTGATCTCCCCAACAAGATCTTTGTTAATATATTTTGTGGGATGCAACCTCTACTCCCACTGTTAAATGCAGCAGGTGCGCTGCACCACTGCTGGAATTAGATCCTGTTTGTAAGGTTCTAACATCCAATTATTTGAGGCTAAGCTCATGGGCCATCTTTTTGTCTTCCATGACTAGTCCCTTCTCAGCCAGGGCTTGCTTGACTTCCAGCCTGGCAAGGGCCTGCTCTTTTCCAATTTAGCATGGATTAGGGCCTGCTCCTTCTCTTCTCTGCCAAATTCAAATTTCCGCATCCTTTCTCTTCTTCTGTCTTTTAGTTCTTCGGAGGATGTGTCCATGGAGAACACTGCTACGTGCGGTCAAAAAGATCCCTCTCCCTAAAGACAGGGGCTCCCCCCATCCACAGCTAGCCCATCGGAGAACCCCTGTGTCAGTTCTAATCCCTCACGACACTCAGGAGCTCTCCCCACATTCACTGACCCTTCTAGGTGGGCTCTGCTCATGCTCACAGGGCCTATTGAAGGTCTGCCTTTGTGGCTCTTCAATAGGCAAGCATCCCCTCTCCCGGCTGAACCCCTCAAACTGCATCATGTATACAGGTCCAGATCAGCCAACTCAAATGAGTCCCCCTTAGGTAGGACCCCAAATATGGTGGCACACTAGCAGTAGCTGAAATAGAGATGTATAGGGAGCAAAAATCAATGACACCAAGGTCACTCGTTCCTTCACACACACCTTAGGAAACAAAGGAACACTTTTGCCTATGTGAAGTCCTGGCACTCAGCTGGTTATCGTGTGATGCTGTGCAAATGCAAGTCCTATACCAACGCTTGACCGCCAAATGTTGGGAGCCGCACGGTCTGGTTAGTTCAGGCAAGGCCAGGTGGAAGCACCCCCTCCCATCAGGGGTGTGTGATTACAATCACTGTATAACCTGAGCTCACCCTTGTGTAGCTTGGCACAAAGAAGTCAGGCTTATCTCAGGGGCAACGTGTAAAGCATTGACACAGCATTCTTAGACAATAAAAATACTGAGTATCTCAAAAGAGACTTCACATTTTGTATATGTAAAGAAGATTTGTATCCAATACATATATTAATTAACACAACATGAAATCATATACTTCTGGGCATAAATCACATTCTGAACTATCAATAGCAGAACTAGACCCAACCATGTTAAAATGACATCAGCAATATGTACACTTGGGAAAAATCCTACTTTCCCTCCCAAAACTCCCATGAGGTGCAAAACGTTGTCAGCACAAGACCCACCCTAGCAACTATTCCAATTCCATAGCACAGTTATTGGGTGCACCACGGTTCACAAGAATAGGTGCAATGTGTACACAACTGTTAGAAATAGGGTCTCTAGTTGGCAGTCAGTTTGTACCCTGTCCAAGTAGGGACCCTCACTCTAGTCAGGATAAAGGAGATACCTGCTCAGATAACCCCTGTTCACCCTCTTGGTAGCTTTGCATGAGCAGTCAGGCTTATCTCAGAAGCAATGTGTAAAGCATTTGCACATAACACACAGTTATATAGTGAAAACACTACAAAAGGACACCACACTAGTTTTAGAAAAATAACCAATATTTATGTGTGTAAAACAAGACCAAAATGATAAAAATCCAACACACAGTAATAAAAATATGAATTCGGCCACATTTACTCAAAAATACAGTTCCTTGAAGTAGATAGCTCCACCTGGGGCTATTGCGGCGTCGTCATCAACAAAACCAATAGTTCAGGCCGGCGTGGCAGGCCAGCTACGGTGTCGGTAAGACCCGCAAACAGTACCTCTGGAGAGCGGCCTCGCTGGTGTTGGTTCCGGAGTCGGTTCCGGAGTCGGTGCCGGAGTCGTTGGGCCCTTGAAGTTCACACGAGTTGGGGATCGAACTCCAGGTTGATGAAGTCAGGTGCGTTGGCATCGGGGCTGCGGTGCAAAGTGAGACTATGCAATGTGCGGTGCCCACAGATCACGGTGCAGGCGGCGGCGGCTTGGTGATGACATCCAGCGGCGGTGGTGAGACCAAGGCTGCAGTGTGAAGCAGGGCGGTGTAATGTGCAGTGTCCACAGATCACAGTGCAGGTAGCAGCGTTGTCATTGCTCAAACATTGTCATCGGTAGGCCCAAGCCAGCGGTGCGGTATGGTGCTTCATGACCCTCATGAGCATTGTTCACAGGCCACGGTGCAGGCAGGATGCCTGGTGATGACCTGGTAGTCAATGGTGCTGGCGTTGGTGGACCGGGGCTGAGGTGCGGGATGGGACGATGCTTCATGTAGCTCACGAGTGGTGTCCACAGGCCACAGTGCAGGCAGCGGCACCGGTGTCAGCAGGAGCGGTGTTGTCGGGGTTGCCCAAGCTGCGGTGTGAGCAGGCGATGCCGGAGTGCGGGGCCATCAAGTCACAGTGCGAGCAGCGGCTCAGTGAAGTCATCGGATGACGGCGTCTGTGAGACCAGGGTCGCGGTGCGAAGCGGGGCAATGCAACTCTGTGTGGCATCGGCAGGTCACGGTGCAGGCCAACGGCGTCGTTGGTGGTGTCCCAGTGGTGTCTCCTCTTGAACAGCACAAAACACACAGTTTCCAGTGCTGTAGGTCAAGTAAACTGAAGTCTTGGGTGTCCCTGAGACTTCCAACAGGAGGCAAGCTCTACGCCAAGCCCTTGGAGAACTTTCTCAAGCAGGACACACAGCAAAGTTCACCCTTTGCACTCTTCTCAGGCAGAAGCAGAAACTGCAGGCCAGTCCAGCAAAGAAACACAGAAAAGGGCAGTACTCCTCCTCCAGCTCCTCAGCTCTTCTCTTTGTCTGAGGTACCTCTTGATTTGAGAAAGATTCTACAAGTCTGGGGTTTTGGGTCTTCTCCTTATACCCTGTTCTGCCTTTGAAGTTGGCAAACTTCAAAGCAAAGTCTCAAGTGTTTGCAAGATCCTTCTTTGTCCAGGCCAGGCCCCAGACGCACACCAGGGGGTCGGAGACTGCATCATTTGAGGGCTGGCACAGTCCTCTCAGGTGTGAACGACCACTCCTCCCTCTCCTCTAGCTCAGATGGCTCATCAGGATATGAAGGCTACACCCTGCCCCTTTTGTGTCACTGTCTAGAGAAGAGGTGTGAACAGCCCAACTGTCAAACTGACCCAGGCAGGGAATCAACAAACAGGCAGAGTCACAGAATGGTTTAAGCAAGAAAATGCCTACTTTCTAAAAGCCGCATTTTCAAACAGGCAATTTAAAAACCAACTTCAATAAAAGATGTATTTTTACATTGTGAGTTCAGAGACCCTAAACTCCACATTTTAATCTGCTCTCAAGGGGAATGTGCACTTTAAGGATATCTAAAGGAAGCCCCCATGTTAACCTATGAGAAAGATAGGCCTTGCACAGTGAAAACAGAATTTGGCAGTATTTCACTGTTAAGACATATAAAACTCACTAGTATATGTCCTACTCTAAACATACACTGCACCCTGCCCCTGGGGCTACCTCGGGCCTACCTTAGGGGTGCCTGACATGTAGTAAAAGGGAAGGTATAGTCCTGGCAAGTGGGTACACTTGCCAAGTTGAATTGGCAGTTTAAAACTGCACACAGAGACACTGCAGTGGCACGTCTGAGCCATGGTTACAGGGCTACTAATGTGGGTGGCACAACCAGTGCTGCAGGCCCACTAGTAGCATTTGATTTACTGGCCCTGGGCACCTCTAGTGCACTTTACTAGGGACTTACCAGTAAATCAAATATGCCAACATGGATAAACCAATCAACACTACAATTTCTATAGGGAGCACTTGCTCTTTAGCACTGATTAGCAGTGGTAAGGTGCGCAGAGACAATAAACCAGCAAAAACAGATCGGAAAAAATAGGAGGAAGAAGGCAAAAAGTTTGATGATAACCCTGCAAAACGGGCCATTTCCAACAACACCGATAATGACAGCACTTATAAATAGACTTGTGGTTCTATGTCGCACGGGTAAAAACCAATGTCAACTGTGATGATCTTTTTGCAAGGAAATGAAGAGTACAACAACACTACAGTGAGGTGCAGTTGATCACAGGCAGTTTCTCCTACACACTCACTCCTCACCGCTTTGCAGTGCCACGGATATCATGCAGGTTTATATAGCACTCACACGCACACACTCGCACCCAACACCCTAATGCAGTGCACTGATATCCGGCAAGTTAGTAGTCAAAGCACTCGTGGACCCCATGGGCCCAAACCCTCCTCCATCCTTCAATCAACCCCTTCTATCCTGCTCCATGGACTGGAGATGAAAGAAGCCTTTCCCCAGGTACTAGGCCAATCACAGTTGGAGTCAAGCTTATTCAGAGTCCTGGGGGATAAGTGGGGGAAAAGAGTAGATAACTGGCTGATCAGGCAGCTGTCGACAAATTGAGGTTTGGACCCCACTCTAGAATCACTCAATGGTATCCGCATTGTGCATTCCTCCACAGGCCCTGTTCTGCCAAGCACGGGAGAGTGTCACAGTAGGACCCACGCCATTCACAATAGATCCCAGCCATGCCCTCCAGTACACGAATTTGCTCCTCCGCACCCTCCTGGAATGAGGAAAAACATCTGGTGTGCAATGCCTTGAGCAGCACCAGACAACTACGATCACACATGAAGAGTTACCAATTCCTTGCCTCCCTGGAATGAGGCACAACGTCTGGTTTGCAATGACTTGAGTCGCACCAGACAATTCTGGTCACATATGAAGAGTTACCAATTCCGTACCTCCCTGGTATGAGGCACAACATCTGGTGCGCAGTGACTTGAGTCACAGCAGACAATTTCAGGTCACACACGAAGAGTTACCAATTCCCTAGCTCCCTAAAGTGAGCCACAATGTCTGGTGTACGATGACTTAAGTCACACCAGACAGTTCTGATCACATACAAAGAGTTACCAATTCTGTGCCTCCTCCGAATGTGGCACAACATCTCGTGCGCAAGTGCTTGAGTTGTACCAGGCAATTCCGGTCACACAAGAAAAGTTACCAATTCCGTACCTCCCTGGAATGAGGCACAAAGGCCATCATTATGACCCTGGCGGTGAGTGATAAAGTGGCGGTAATACTGCCAACAGGCTGGTGGTAACCACCGCCAAATTATGGCCATGGTGATGGTATCTCCGATAGACAGCCAATGTACCACACCAACTGCCAGGGCAGAAACAATACTCACCACAGCAGTAGCCGTCAACAACCAGGTGGAAGAAAAAGTGCCGCCCACCATATTAAGGCACATCAATCGGCCACGTTTCGGGGGCAGTACTAACGCCATCAAAAGCCTGGCGGAAACGCATCACAGAAGAGAAAGGACTCACCATCGGAGACATAGGGAAGAACAACGCCGCCAGGGAACCCAAACTGCAAGACTTTCCAATGTTCTTCTACGTTATGCTCCACCTGGACCACCAATGCCGACGAAGATGACGACGTTGAGTACAGCCACCTAGCACACAAGGGAGGGAGGGAGGAAAATGATAGTGACACACACATGCATGACACACACCCGACACACACACACACCATACACACAACCAGCTGCACACGAAATACAATTTGCACCCGATACACGGCAGAATAATGCAGGGACAACAAGAATGCAATAAGGTGAATGTATTGATGTCAACAGCTAATAAATAATCGAATAGTCCGTGAAACAGAGATGTACAATTGTACACAAAGGGACACTGCCCAGTCCAATGTACTAATGGCCCACATGGCCACAGTGCACAGTCCAAAGGCCCAACTCAAATCCTGACCTCATCCGGATAGAACTCTACAGGGGCATCAGTCTGCAAGTGGGCAGGCACCTCAGGGGGATGAGGGGTGGAGGGCGCCTCAGCCGAATACGGGAACAAGCCCACTGCTTCTGGAGGGGGCTCCATGCCTATTTCTCTGTACTGGGGAGTGCAAGGCCACAGTCTCTCAGGTGGTGGACTTCCCCACTTCTTCTGTAGGGGCTCCATGCCCATATCTCTCTCCTGGGGAATGGAAGGCCACAGTCTCTCAGGTGGGTGATTTGCCACTGCTTCTGGAGGGGGCTCCATGCCCATTTCTCTGTCCTGGAGAGTGCAAGGCCACAGTTTCTCAGGTGGGTGACTTGTCCACTGCTTCCTTGAGGGGGATCCATGTCCATTCATTTCTCTGTCCTGGGGAGTGGAAGGCCACAATCTCTCAGGTGGGTGACTTGTCCATTGGTTCTGGAGGGGGCTCCATGCCCTATTCTCTGTCCTGGGGAGTGCAAGGCCACCGTCTCTCAGGTGGGTGACTTGCCCACTGCTTCTGGAGGGGGGCCCTCGTACAGCAGCCCCTGGAGGGTGGCCTACATGGCTTCCGCTGGTGGTGATGGCTGCTCTGTGGTGGCAGATAGAGGTGCTTCCTGGGCAGCCTCTACTGGTGGCATTGGCTATACTTTGGTGGCAGATGGATGTGCCTCCTGGGCAGCCTCTGCTGATGGCGATGGATGCACATTTGTGGCAGATGGAGGTGCCTCCTGGGCAGCCTTTGCTGGTGGTGATTGCTGCACTTCCTCAGCTGGCGTCAGGCCCTGTGACCACTGGTGGTGGTAGAGGTGTCACCCTGACAGCCTCTGCGGGTGTCGAGGGCTTCTTCCCCTTCCTGGCATGAGGCGTGGAATCCTTACCCTTCCTGGCAGGGGTTTAGGGCTTCTTCCCCTTCATGGCAGGTTGTAAATGTTCCTTAGCCTTCCGGGCAGGAGTCGAGGGCTTCTTCCCCTTCAAAGCAGGTGGTGCAGGCTCCTTCCCCTTCATGGCAGGAGGTGTGGGATGCTTCCCCTTCCTAACTGGTGGATTGGGATCTTTCACTGACTTGCCACCACGACTACGTGGTGCCACCACTGTCCGCCTGGACTGTTTGGCTGAGGTCCTGGGCTGAGTCATTGGGACCCTGCTCTTACGGGCACGTCGGGGGAGGGAAGAGGTCAAGTTGGGCAAGGAAAAGCTTCTTAGGGACGGTGGGGTGAGGAGGAAGAGGGATGGGAGTGGAGGTTGAGGGAGTGGTTGTAGGAGGTGTATGTCTGCTGGATTTGGGTGTGGGTGCATGGGCAGTGTGCTGATGTGAGGTGGATGGCTGTTGGGTGTGTGAGTGCTTGCATTTGTGTCCTTTAGGAGGGGGGACAGACAGGGTGTGAGGGGACACAGGGGAAGCATGTATGGATGTTGTGGAGGTGTCTGCCAGACAGGTGCGTGTGCTGCTTGGTGTGGTGATGCTGGTGGTGGATGTTGGTGCGGTGCATGCCGGTGTGAGTGTGGACGTGACTGGGAGGGAGGTGGAGGAGGAGGAGGAGGGGAGACAGTGGAGGCAGTGGATGTGGCTGTGTCTGCAACTGTCTGGTGTTTGGGTGAGTGCTTGTGGGATGAAGTGCGGTGCCTGTGTTTGCCTGTGCCACTTTTGGGTGTTGTATTGTGTGGAAGCTCGTCAGTATGTGTGCTTGGGATGGGCTGGGGTTGAGGAGACTGGGCTTGGGAAGTGGTAGTTGGAGGGGGACGGTAGGGACATGGACAATGGCTGCCATCGGAGAGGAGGCCAGAGCCTGAATCGATCCCTTGTGGGCCGCCAATCCACCGTGGATGCCCTCCAGGAATGCATTGCATTGCTGCATCTGGGATGCCAGCCTCTGGATGGCATTCACAATGGTTGACTGCCCTACAGAGATGGATCTCAGAAGGTCAATAGCCTCCTCACTTAGGGCAGCAGGGCTCACTGGGGCAGGGCCTGAGGTGCCTGGGACAAAGGAGATGCCCACCCTCCTGGGTGAGCAGGCACAGGCAACTCGCTGAGGGGCTGCTGAGAGGGCGGTGCAGGTATGGGGGGTGGTGGCTGCATCTGCAGCTGGGGTGGTCACAGAGGTGCCCGCCACCAGGGAGATTCCATTGGAGGAGATATCTGAGTCTGTGTTGTCACCTCCTGCCCCCGCCATGGTGCTCCCATTGCCCTCTGTCCCACTGATTCCCTTGGCGACGGTGGACTCTGCCCCCAGGGTCCTGTGGTATGCAGCTCCCTCTGTCACAGGTACCCCTGCTCCTCCGCCAGATGATGCTAATGCATACATGGACAGGATGACAGAAGAAAAGAGGGGGGAGAGAGAAAAAGGAAACACTGGGTCAATTACGCTACAAACACCAAATTTGGCATACACAGCACCGTCACATACAGGGATCAGGCTTGAGCACTATGCATTGCGCTGCCAGTGATTTGGCTAGATGCTACGGCAAGATGAGGGCCACACACCACCAACTGCACCCCTCCTGGTACCCACAAAGCCCTGACTGACATGGAATGCTAACAAACTAGGTTACCTGCATTTGCCATACACCCATTACCCTAGAGATGACTCACGCTGCACTGTCCGGCCTTAGGGGCACCCACTAACTCACATTCACCACCCGGATCCCATGCCAACTGCCACATTTTTCAATAATCCCCACTGTACTCACCTCCTTGTGGCAGCTGTGATTCCCCTAAGCGCCCATCCAGCTCTGGGTAGGCCACCGGCAGTATGAAAGCCAACAGGGGGGTCAGGTTCTGACGGGCACCCCTTCTTCGTTGGGAGACCATCCCCAGCTGCGCCTCCGCGTTCTTCCTTGCCCAGCGTCTCAGGTCCTCCCACCGTTTCCGACAGTGGGTGCTCTGCCTGGCATAGGCCCTGCACGTTCTTGCCGATGGCATGCCATAATCCCTTCTTTTGATGGGTGTTGACCTGCAGAGGTAATATAGACAGGAGAACACCATTAACCAAACAATCCAGCCTGTCACACATATGGCCCACCAATCCCGTTTCCATCACCATTGCCACACGCATCTCCCGGCGCACACCATGTACACCACAAGACATCCCCCCGATGACACGATGCTTGCACACACATCTCCATGCATTGTGCCCAATGTGTGCTCCTCTGTTGGTCACAGTAGGTTCCAGACACAGGTCACAGCAGCACACACAGTGTAGGTGTTATCTTGTTGAAGGTCAGGAAACAAGTGAGGAATCAGATAGAAAGTGGCAGTCACGACCACGGCGGTGTACACTGTCACAACAGGCGCAGATCCCCATTGGCCACTGTACTCCATAGAGACCCATATCATCAAATGAAGTATTGCACAGTGGTGCAAGACCGCTTTCCGCCACAACGCCCAACGTCAGTGGAATTACCTCACTTCCACCTGTCTCTACATACAGGACAGGTGGTCGCCATTTCATGGGGGGGACAGCGGTCATATAGACATTAACTGTGTCACAGACTAGATTAGCACATACCTCGCCATTCCCACTGTCCCATAAATTAAATGCACTATGTACACTGAAGTTGTGGTTCCTTTGTTCAAATTGTGACAGCCTACTCACTCTTGTGTCCCTCAGATACCTACAGCTGTGGATGAATAGGAGGTGGAGACATACCCCCGTGTACAGACCCCTTGTGGACTTGGCTACACTGGAGGACAGGCACATTATCCTCACCTATAGACTAGACAGGGCCACAATAACTGAGCTGTGTTCCCAATTAGAGCCAGACCTCATATCTGCTATCCATCATCCCACTGGGATCCCGCTATCAGTCCTCCATTTCTTGGCAACTGGTTCTTTCCAAGTGACAGTGGGCTTGGCAGGAGGAATGTCACAGCCAATGTTCTCAATCGTGCTAGCAAGAGTGTTGTCTGCCCTGGTAAAATACATGTGCAGCTACATGTCCTTCCCCCAGGTGGAAGATTTGGCCACTGTGAAGGTCGGTTTCTATGCAATGGGACATTTCCCCAGTATTATTGGGGTGATCGACGGGACACATATTGCGTTGTTCCCCACCGCCAGAATGAACAGGTGTTCAGGAATCGTGAGAGTTTCCACTCACTGAATGTGCAAATGGTGTGCCTCGCGGACCAGTACATCTCCCACGTCAATGCTAACTATCCTGGATCAGTGCATGATGCCTCTGTTCTGAGGAATAGCAGCATCCAAAATGTGATGGCCCAACTACAGAGGTACAGGGTGTGGCTAATAGGTGAGCGTTGGTCCCCACCCACTGTATGTTAGTGTATGCCTTCAGGTGTCATCCCCAAATCACTGTGTGAGGCTAAGTGTGATCCCTCAATATTTGCAGGTGACTCTGGCTACCCAAACCTATCGTGGCTGCTGACCCCTGTGAGGAATGCCAGTACAGGGACAGAGGAACGTTATAATTAGGCACATGGCTGAACTAGACGGATCATCGAGAGGACCTTCAGCCTCCTGAAGACCAGGTTCAGGTGTCTCCATCTGACAGGTGGATCCCTGCGCTACTCACTCGAGAAGGTCTGCCAGATAGTAGTGGCATGCTGCATGTTGCACAATCTGGCCCTCAGACAGCATGTACCCTTTTGGCAGAAGGAAGAGACTGGAGATGCCCCTGTGGCAGCAGTAGACCCTGAGGACAGTGAGGATGAAGAGGCTGAGGATGAGGATGAGGACAACAGAACACCAGTTATCCATCAATACTTCAAAGGGTACACAGGTGAGACAGTGCAACTGACCATTCCTATGACTATTGGTGTATTCTGTGTGGCTATAGCATGATGGCATTAACCTCTATTGCATCTCAACTTACTGTCACCTATGGCTTGTCATTTTGCAGATGTTGGTGAGATGGCAACTGTGTACTGATGTGCTGACTACAGACAGCTATAGGTCCTTATTTCTATGCTCGCACAGTGTTCAGATCATTTGCACAAGATGTGACTTTTTCCATAAATGCACATTTTCAAAACATGAAATACTGGTAGTCAAGTTGTGTTCAAGGGTGTTTATTGTAGTGCTATGAAATGGAGAGAAAAGTGGAATGTAATGGGGTGATGATGGAGGAAGGTCCAGGGTGTTGTTCCAGTCTGTTTGTAGCACAGGTCCAGTGTCCAAGGGGATCAAATGCAGTTCAAAGTGGACAAGGTAACAGGGTGAGACACAAGGGGGACAAGCAGGAGAGTCTCATTTCCTGGTGGTGGTCTTGGCAAGAGTTTCTGGGTTCTGTCTGAGTCGCAGGGAACGTTTGCGGGGTGGTTCACCTTCTGCAGGGGGAGGGGTGCTGGTGGCCTGTAGGTCCTGTGGTGGGCCTCGTGCCCACTAGCTGCAGCGGAAATGGAGTGCTGGTCAATGGACTGGCTAGTGGTAGGGGCCTGCTGGTGTGCTGTTGCCTCCCTCATGACGTTGGCTATGACTGCCAGCACCCCTGATATGGAGATCAGGCCTGCAAGTCCTCCCTGATCCCCTGGTACTGTCCTTCCTGCAGCCGCCTGTTCTCCTGCACGTTGTCAAAGATCTGGCCCATCGTGTCCTGGGAATGTTGGTAGGCTTTCTGGATCTCAGAGAGTTCCTCTGAGAGAGTCGGTTCCCTGGTCCTGTCCTACCCCTGGTGCACAGCGGTCCTCCCAGTGTACCTGTTCACCTGTGCCTCTGTCTCCTGAACGGTGTGCCCACAGCCACTGACCCCAGGTCCCTGTTTGTCTTAGGGGCGAGGTGTGGACTGGGGTCCATGGACAGCTGGGCACACTGCTGATTGACGTGTCCTGGGAACAGAGGTGTGGGTATGCTGGGTGGGTGCTGTGGTGTTGGTTACTGATGGGGGAGGCTCTGTGGTGGACTGTAAGTGGGCTTGGGTGACCGGCTGTCCAGTGGTCCCTGAGGGGCCAGGTTGTTGATCCCGATCCTGAAGTCCAGGGCTACTGTCATCACTGTGGGCACCTTCTGTTGGGGTGCTGGGGGTGATGTAAGTGATGTATTATTCTTCATGTCTGTGACATATTGTACATCCCTATCATCCTCTCTATCGTTGGTGTTGCTCTGCCACCTTTTGCTTGTGTATGGTGATGTATTATGGGATTGTTAGTTTCCTATGCTGTGCATGCTTTTGTGATGGGTGTCCATGCAGGGCTGGGAGGGCTGTCCATGCATTGGTATAGCATGCAGGGCTTGGCATTGGGGTTAGCCATATGTGCAGGTGCAGTGTGTGGGATGTAGTGGAGTGATGGTAGTGAGGGTGAGGGGGTATGATGGCATACAGGTATTGGGAGCGATAAGTAGTAAATATTGACTTACCAGTGTCCAGTCCTCCGGCTACTCCAGCAAGTCCCTCAGGATGCAGTATTGCCAAGACTTGCTCCTCCCATGCTGTGACCTGTGGGGGGAGGAGGTGGGGATCCACCGCCAGTCCTCTGTATGGCGAGCTGGTGCCTTATTGCAATGGAACATACCTTCCCCCGTAGGCTGTTCCACCTCTTCCTGATGCCGTCCCTTGTTCTCGGATGCAGTCCCATGGCGTTCACCCTGTCCACGATTCTCTGCTTTAGCTCCATCTTCCTTGCAATGGATATTTGCTATACCTGTGCTCCAAACAACTGTGGCTCTACCCTCACAATTTCCTCCCCCATGACCCTTAACTCCTCATCAGTGAAATGGGGGTGCCTTTGTGGGGACATGGTTGTTGTGTGGTGTGTGTTGGTGAGAGTGTGTTGAGTAATGTGGTGGGGGGTTGTTGTGGGGTGCGTGAGGGATGTATGGGTGTAAGTGGTGTGTGTGTCTAGTTGTCTCTGTGCTGTTTCTGTCAATCTCCTGGCAGTAATTGTTGTTTGTAAAGGGTTGTGGGTAATGTGGGTGTGTGTTTTATAGTGCTGTGGGTGGGAGGGTTGGTGTGCTGTGTGTATGAGTGTCGGGTGTGTGTTTTTGGTATTGGCCAATGTAGTGTTGTTTTGTATGTGGGTGTCCATTCTGAGCGCAGCGGTATGTACCGCCAATGGTTTACCGCCGTGGAATGTCCGCTGTGGTGATTAGTAGGTCATGATGTGATGGGCGTTGTTTTCTTGGCGTAACAGTATGGGTGTTGGTACCGCCACTTTAGCACTGACCTTTGGGCTGGCGGATTTGTGTATATGGCAGTATTCTGTCAGATTGGTGTGTGTGTTTCATATTATGGCAAATTGATATTCGCCACAGCAGCGGTATGTTGGCGGGCGTCACTGCGGCGGTAAGCGGGATTTACCACCAATGTTGAAGTGAGGGCCAAAGTCTGGTATGCAATGGCGTGAGATGCACCAGAAAATTCCGGTCACATACAGAAACAAAAGTTCAGCTGTGCCACACAAAGTAGAATGTGGAGCTGCTATGGGTTCACCCCTACCTCTGAGTGACACAGCGTGTGAATTGGACACCGCAGACAATAACCATGCAGTTGGCGTGTCGCACAAGAGAAATACAGCACAATCGACAAAGCGGGGCATGCGGGGTCCCGCAAACGGTGAATCCACTCACCACCAACAAGATGCTAATGCGTGTTGTGGCGCCACAAAGAAGGGCCACACTTCTTGAATGCAGGCAGTACTTTGATGGCTCCACACCAGTCAATCCGGACTCCAGACACAGTACTTAATTCCAAGCTCACACTGCTGCTACCATGTGGGAACCAGCAGATGATGTGGGAACTTAGAAGGGCACCGTTCTCCAGATGTCACAGGTAGAAGGTGTAGGTCACTCGGGGAGGTCTTCGATGTCCCTGAGACCTCCACCAGAGAACAGGGGGCAAGCCTACAAGCCCTTGGAGAGCACACTTTGGGGTGCCACACAGCAGCAGGCAACCAGCAGAGGCCAGTCACGATTCAAGGGCACATACTTTAGGTCCACACTTAGGGCATATGTGCCCTTGAGTACACACAAGCCTGAACACCCTAGGTGCAAGCGTGCACACACAGGCCTGCTATGTCAGACAGGACGCATGTTTAAGAACCATAGGCACAAGAGTGCACACACAGACCTGCTGTGACAGGCTGGACACATTTTTAAGATCACCACAGATGCCAGTATGCAGATCCAGGCCTGCTATGACAGGCTGGACTCATGTTTAAGAACACAATAGGTGCAAGTTCGCAAAACCCAGGCCTGCTATGACAGTCTGCATACATGTTTAAGAACACCATTGGTGCAAGTGTGCACACACAGGCCTGCTATGACAGGCTCAACACGTTTGGAACACCAGTGGGCATGTGTGCACACACTGGCCAGTGCCACTTTCTAGCATATGTAGGAAATGCATGTGCGCTTTCACTTTGTTCTTACAGTGGGAAAGAGCCCAGGGCCCTAAGGCCACTTGATCGAGGATCAGCAAAACCCTATGGGGACAGCCAATCCCCTAGGTAGGGAAAACCCATGTGGGGTTTCTTCACTACTGAGGGATGGGCACCCATTTGTACATGCTCAGCCTTCCGTCTACCACCTGCACAACCCTTTGGAGGGTGCCCTAGGGGTAGCAGAGGGGCCACTCAGGATTGGCTACAGAGTTAGAAGTGCCAATCTGAGCACCAGTGCAACTGCGCCTCCACAGACCTATATTGTCAGCCCAGATACATACTTGACAAGCTATTCTGGTGGGTGGCACACTCAGTGGAACGTCCTACTAGTAGCTAAGGCTGTACCAGCCTCACATATGATGTACCTTTTTACAGGGCACGCCTGGGTACAGTCTCTGAACCAGTCACATAAGCTCCCCCTCCTGGCATGTGTAGGAAGGATGAGCACCCGTTCCCACTG
The DNA here is from genome assembly GCF_031143425.1 of Pleurodeles waltl. Lineage (NCBI taxonomy): Eukaryota > Metazoa > Chordata > Amphibia > Caudata > Salamandridae > Pleurodeles > Pleurodeles waltl. The sequence goes on along the minus strand of NC_090438.1, from coordinate 821,894,369 downwards.
CAGTACAGTGGGACAGTGCCCAGAGTCCCAAGGCCACATGAAGAGAGTCAGCAAAAAATGTGAGGAAAAAGCAAAAAGTCAGGGAAATCACCTAAGAAGGCCATGTCCAACATACAAGTTCTTGTGAATCTGTGTAGGTATCTAAATCCACGGATTTTAGGTGGGAAGATAGGAAGTATCTTTTGTGAAGAGTGAGACAATGCAGCAATTTGCTCAGCCTTGCCTCACTCCATATCTATGGTGCCATTCCAAGCCATGCAAAGTGATATGTTTGCAAGGTCTGCACTGCCATTGCATCATAGAAAGAGATGCTACAGTGGCACAAGGGACTCATGGATATGGACCTTGGTAGGTGGAAGGATAAGAGGTCCATTGTCCAGAATGATGACAAAACTAAATTGACATGTACTCCCCTTAGGCAACGGGGTAATTAGCAAATTTGTCAGCACTTTACACTGACATGTTCACAAAATCTGTAGCAAGTCCTGACTCTTGACTCAAGAATACATCTGTTTTTGACAAACTATGTGTATGGTCTACAGAGAAGTGTCAGAATGGAATTTATGGACATGGAGTGTTGAATGTCCACCAATTATCGCTGACAACAGACTGTGCAACCACCTAAAGTGCGTACACAACTAGTTGCTCATGAGAAAAAAGTATCAACTAGCTGGTCACACTCCTGCTTAACCTGCCCATATTGGGTCCAACGGCTCGGTTCCCTGGATTCAGACCTTGGTGAGGGCTCAGAGGTATGTGTATGCCATGATTCACTGCAATGTTGTGTAAGACACAACAGGCTGCTATAACCTTTCACACAACTTCAGGGGAGTACAGCAGCATGCCCCCTGTATGCGCAAGACATCTGAAATGAGACTTTAAAAGTCCAAAAGTATGCTGGATTATGTCTCTTTGTCCGTATGTGTGCTCTATTGTACCTCTGCTGAGATACAGTGATTGCACATCTGTATTTTGTGAGTAGATGAGGGGAGAGTGCATATGCAGCATCACCTGTGGAAGGAAAAGTACAGATTTTGGTGCATGTCCCTATACCATTTATTAAGTTACTGAGAGATGAAATGGTACATGCAATGTCTGTTGGCATAATGTATGTGTAGCAAAAAATAATTTACACTGTGAAGGATGTGTATGAAAACTTCTCTGCAGTTTATGTACTTACCCAGAAGCCACATGTTGCCTAATTCTCCAGCTGAGAGCCACCAGGCCAGAGATGACCTGCATAGCATATAGCCTTAAGGTGTACTACCGGGGAACATTGCAGGCACATCCATGAAGCTACCACCGGCATCACACACACCCTGCATATTAATGGGGTGCCAGCGGTGTCTGTTGCAGAAGGATTGGGCATTGTGGAGAGGTGTCTGAAGTGCCACAAGTGCAATTAATTGCACCAACCACACATGGGAAGCTAGAAAAGATGTATAAATCCCTGGCAACCCTTTGCCTTCCTGCCAATGAGTGGGCATAAATATATACTGATGCAGTCTCCTATTAATGCAGCGCTGTTCTTGACGCAAGCATCAGGACTGGCTTGCCTGTGACATGGGCACAATGCCACTGGATACCCTCTGGAATGCTCCAGTAGCACAAAAAGGAGAGCTGCTCAGAACTTGACGTAGGCGGCGATGGCGTAGGAGCGGCAGGTTACAGAATCAAGATCCTGCTGCCAGTCAGATACCATCTTCAAGATGACATAAGGGGGAAACCTGAATCTGGCTCTGACATCTTGGCTGGACATCCCAAGGAGGTTAATCCTTTGCATGAAGATCATCACTGCTCTCCTCTTTTTCCTCATATCATTCTGTCGCATGACCGATGGCAAACCATCAAACACACTGAGTGACATGTTGAATGGTCCGAAAGGTTTTGTGTGTGGCAGCTCAGCTTTTATGTCTGCAGCCAAGCTGTGATTGGCATAACTTCGATCTTGAGCTGGGTGAGAGGATGTTAAGCCTGACACAGGTGTGTGTGGGGTGTGTTTGCGAGGAACTTTCGATTCTGATGTTTATTCATAGATTTAAAGTGGCCTATTACGTTCCCAATTTGAGTTTGAGGAAGATGTTACGTGTCCCATGATTGTCGGTTACATGTGATACTGTCAAGAAGATGTCTATGTGATATTGTGCAGTATTTAAACAATCTTATAGTGTTGTAGTGTTTTATAATTTTTACAGGACATTTTCCACTGTAATACACATCCTACTGGTCCACATATGTAACTGCCCAGTGCCTACATGTAGTTATTTCATGTTATGAGTGATGTATTATATTCCATTTTGTGTGTACATTGTGAGATTTTTTTGTTTTCTTACTCGAGTGTGGAAATTTTGCCCTGAGTGCGGACATTCTGCCTTGAGTGCCGAGTCTCTGTCTTGAGTGTGGAAAATCCTCCACAAGTGTGGACGTAAAGATACTATTCATAAATGCCCTTTGTGAATTACCAAAGTCATAAACTTAGACTTTTGGTCTAGGTTTAGACCAAAAGTCTAAGTTTACCTTAAGCCCCTACTGTCCAATATGCTTAGTTTGTGCGTTTTTCTGATATTACCAATTTTATAATTTATTACAACCCCTGCGTACATGTACGAGTGAGCAATGTACAAATATGAAGTTCTTTGAGATATAATAGATTGTTGATGTTGATGCCTATTGTTGTACACAGATTTGGTATACTTGGCCACCTTTTGATATTTTTGACTAGAGGAGACCATCGCAGGTGTATGAAGGTAGGAGGAAGAAGTGTTTGACATATTTCTTTATTGTCTGATCTAGCTCGATGAAAGTCTTTGCTTCTGTACCTGACATTTCTGTTGAAATGACAGCATAGGAACAAGGTATTGACATTATATTTCAACCTTTTGTTTGGGCTTCGGTGGTAAATTGTCAAGTTTTGAGCCCATTCTGTTAGTACCTTATTTATTTTGCTGTTTCGTGTATGACCTGTGTGACGATCAAAGTTCAATCCAAGGTATCTCTCACTATCACCTGGATGTATGTTTTCAAAGTTTTATTTTTTAAATTGCCATGGTTGGCAAATATTCACCAGGAATTTGTCTTTAAGATGACATAAAAACCTTTATTTCTTTTTCACATTCAGTTTTAGGCCGGTTGTTTTACTGAATGTTTGAACCATCTTCAAATTAGTACTCTTTCCTTCCCATGTGTTACTGAGTACTTCTATGTCATCAGCACAGGCTAGAGAAGTGATTTGCTCAACAAGTCCCTCTGAGCCAAGTGTAAAGCCCTTGCCATTTTTCTGAAGATCATATTTTAGAGGATTCATGGCATTAATAAACAGCCGTGGGGATAGCGAGTCGCCTTATTTTACTCCAGATTTAATTGTTATTTCTGGTGTAGAATAATTATTTTGACCCTTGAAGAAGGTTGATGAATCTGTGTATAAGTCTTTTATCGTATCTTGGATGTATGGCAGAACTCTTTGTCTCTTGAGACTCCATATAATGTGACCGTGGCTGACAGAACCGAATACTTTTGAAATGTCTATGAACATCACTTCAAAAGGGTGTTTATTCTTTCCTGTCCTTTTTATGATGTTCTGTAGAAGTGTCAGTATTTTTGTAAATAGCTTAATTCATCAACTGCAATCAGTCTCCAATTGCTTATGTTGTTTAGATCATTAATTGGAACATTCTTTGTAATGGGAATCAAAAGTTTCTTTTTTATACATTGAAGGACTCTTCTCAGTATTAACTAAGTTGATAATATTTTGGGCAGCATCCTTTGAGAACATTGTGTAAATCATCTAAGCCAATATCATCAGACCAGCTCCTTTGTTTAAGTTAAGGTCTTCAAATGCTTCTGTTATTTCAAGGTGTAATTTCTTTATGCAGATGTTCAAAATCTCATTCTTCCAGAATTCTGTCAATAGGGATGAATTTCAGATTTTTCTTTTTTTTCTTTTTCAGTAATGTCTGTGTGATATTGAAAGATATATTATCTGCACCAATTTCGCAAGTGGCACAGCCAGTGATTATTCTGTTAATTTTCTTTTTGTCTTTCTTGAATATTGCCTGATATTCCTTATAAACTCCCTTTGCTGTTGAATATCTTTTCTTATGCATTTATTGAGCCTTTCATTTTTCTTTACTTTTTTTGGTATGTTACGTTGGACTGAGATACTCTGATTCTCATCTTGAGCAGTACTCATAGGTTCAATACCATTTTCATTTGGATGTTCATTGTGATTGACTTGCTTTGAATTGATATCACTGGTATTTGGATATAAATCACAATTTCGTAGTGTAGTGGCATAACAAACGTCCCCTTGCAGCCCCTGCGGTTCGAGGGACCCGAGCTCCAGAGGGCCCCCTCAGCACAGAACACTGTGCATGGGACGCAGGGGGGAGGGGGCCTGCCACCCTTCCAGGTACTTTGCAGTTGGGCTCCCTCAAATTTCATTATGCCACTGCCATAGCAGCTTCGTGATGTTTTGGCTTTTTGGAATATTTTTGAACTTCTGATATTCTGTCAGTTAGATCATGAAAGTTAGGGGCTGATATAAGAAAAATGGAGCTGCACCCCCTTACCGCCACCATGTGTGCGCCATATTTAAAATACAGCGCACCATGGTGCCGGTAGAGGGCAATAGTGTCCAAATTCCCGATGTTATTTATGTACTCTGCAGGAGTAGTGCCAACATTTTGGCACTAGTCCTGCAGAGTACATAGGGGCCCATTGTATTCAATAGCATGCCCCCTTTCAACGCCTGCTTTAAGCAGGCGTTAAAAGTGCTGAAAAAGATGGCGCAAGGAAATCTCTTAGATTTCTATGCGCCATTTTTTCAGCCCTGCTACTGGGGGAATGCCTCCCCCTTGCATACATCATGCCTGGCTCAGGCATAATGTGGTGCAAGAGTTTACAAAGTGGCGTAGTGCCTGCGTTGCCCCACTTTGAAAATATGGCACGTGTAAAAAGCCACTTTAATGCTGCATTAGCGTAAAAGAAAAATGTCACTAAGACAGCGCTATGGTGGCGTTAGGGCCTTTTAAATCAGGCCCTTTGTGTTATAGGCGCTTGCTTCTGTTGATAAAATTTTTACTACTTTCTTTTGTTACTGACACTGATTTGCCAGGTTTATCATTAGAGTCACATTCATTATTGGTGGACTCTTCCTGCACATCCTTTTCAAGTGTTTTGCTTTTTTCTCTTCTATACCTTCTTTCCTCTGAATTCTGTTTTCTGTTTTTATTGTCAAAATGCAGAGCCATGAGCACATTTGTATTTCTTTTGTTTTCATGCACTCTTTCCAATTCATCTAGCAGTAATATTTTTTCTTTTGGCCATAGTGTTGATGGTTTTCTGCTTGCTAGTGCGTGAGTCTCACATCATTTTGTGCATTTGGGTGTGCATGTCTTGCATGTTGTAACATTCCAATATTTGTTCAGAATCTGAGGTTATACAAGCTACAAAGGAACTGTAGCTCTCCTTTCTTCATTCTCCTTTGCATTTTGCATAGCGGCATGTAATGTTGTGGAATTCGGCCTCCGTGTCACACTTCGAGCAATATATTTTTAGGTAGAATCACCTGTGGTTATTGGAGACATGTTTTCTAAGTTCTTTGAAGGTTCTCAGTATATCTCCACGCAGCTGTATTTTTCATTGCAATATTTCCAGCATGTGACTTGTTTGGTGAAATTATTTGCATGTCATTAGGTTTATCCTTGACCTCATACATACATGACAGTTTTTCAAATCTTAATGCAATTGTGTCACCCTTGGCCAAAGAGGCTACAAATTAAATGTTTTCACTGAGGTCTAAGGTTTCTTCATTGTCTATTTATATTGAGTGTGAACAGGTGATAAGATTCATTATTAGTCATTGTATTGTTAGATCTAGGTGTAGAGTTGACAGAAACAGTAAGGAGGTTAATGATTTGTGGAAAAGACAACACCTCCTTTCACCATCTTAGTGGGCTTTAAATTATCCAGGAACTACCCCACCTGGAATTGGGAACATTAGGTTTCCCATCTGTCGCTATCATGCGTATGGCAATGAAAGAACCTTGTTTGGTCCCTCTTTGTAGAATTCTCCTCAAAGTGTATAGTGATATAGAGATAGTTACCAGCAGGACACTTGGAGGTAAAGGTCACTATGACTAAGAAGAGGTTAAGAGAGTCATAGTTACTCCAGCCATTTTCCCACTCTTCATTGAATTTCTTCACTTTGACATTCAGAGCACTGAGCAGAAATAACATCAAGCCAACACCTATCTCGGGTAGTCAGGATGCTTTATTTTAAACAGTTGGATTCCCCTAACCCACACCAGTTCTAAGTCAGCTGCTAGGCACCACCCAAGGCAGAAAGCCTGCTCCATGCCACAGGGAGGTGCAAAGGAAAAGGCAATCACTGCAGCTGGGGCAATCCACAGGAAGGGCCTGGCTTGCATCCAGAGTCACTGTCACCCCAGATGGCAACATCTCATCTAGCCATGGCATGCATTCAGCCCCGCTTCACACCCTAGCCGACCAAACCAGCCCTTAAAGAGAATTCTTATCCCAAAGTTACAGATCTGACTTGCTGACTTTCCTTACCTACATTGTTCCAACATGCTAGTGGCTTTTCACCTTGCAGACCTGCAGATGTGGGTATAGCCTGGCAAGAGATTGACCCTATCACCCATGGATTTTCAAGGACCAGCAAGAGCTCACTGGCCACCACAGGTACCTTAATGTTTTCCAAGATTTGGGCCCTTCTTTCAGGGTGAACTTATTCCAGGGAACCCAGCCCTTCACAAAGAAATGAGAACTATTTCCCAGAACTCCTGCCAGCTTCTTCATGATCATTTGTGTTACCATACTGTACACCACAAAGGTGCCCATTTCTGCCACACCAGCTTTGCAGGTCTTAACCTGACTCCCTATTGATCAGCCGAGGCCATCGCCCATTCCATTTGAACAGCGCTCGCCCATCTCTTAGGACTGACTGACCCATGTTCAGCTGCGGTTCAACTGGAACCCTCCTCACTTTGGCCTTCAAAGTTCTTGTATGAATATGTGCTATACCTGCCAAGATCTGCACCTGATATGGCTCCACTGAAGTCCTTGCCCAAGCTTTTATGCACACTGCAGCAGTCTTGCTACTCATTGCGACTTAGCCCCCACAGCTCTCAATGCTGGTGATGGCCAGGTATGGGCTTGACTCTCCAGCCCCATCCGTTTTCAGGACTAGATGATTTGGCAGGTAAGCTGATACACATGACTTAACGTATTTCAACTTCCATGACCACTGACCTGCTGGCCATGTCAACCAAAATCTTTTCTGGAGTTTCATGAGCATTGGCATTGGGTGTCTTAACCGGGTGTTTGGTTCACCACGCAGCACAAGATCTGCTCACCAAAAGTAGCCCACTAGCCACTCACATTCAATGCTGTGATCCACGCCAGTGATCTTGGATTTATATCTATTTAAAGTTTGAGAATAGGTTGAGATTGTTTCGGCCCCAAGACCTCAAATCATTCGCTTTACCAGATAAAACTTGGGGTTCCGAGTGTCAGCTATCCTGAAGGAAACTTTGGAGGGAACCAGCTACTATATGGTTTGATAAGTCCTCTGTCCCTATACCTATGTCAGATGATCGATTTCCACAGCAGGACCACTATGGCTCTCCACCAGAGTTTTCTCTTGCTTTGCCCTCCCCAGGCACAGTTCACCATCTCCTACCACACACACTCATGCACTACCTCAACAAAGCAGATGAGATGGTCTAGTGGTGCACCCGCTTTGAGAACGCAGCAGGATTCCACCGCAGCCAGCGCACACTGTCCCTCACCTTTATTGCGCCACAGGGTTACAATCGGCCCTCTAACTCACGTACATGTTAGACTCTTTGGTCTGGGTGGGTAACCAACCTGACCAATTTTAACCAATATCGCGGTTAACCCCAGCATGGGCCTCTAAATCTGGCAGTGAAACACAGTCAGGGCACACTGTGCACAGTCAGCCTCAGTCAACAGTCATACCGGGAGCCAGGCCCCGTCTTCCTTCCCTGCCCTTGCACAACCCAAGAGGGGTTGAGGCGTGTACCGGGGAGGGCACCGAGGCAGTCAATCTCCCTCAGCCCAATGGATATTGTGAAGCTGCTGTCATGGGGGCTGTATCTCTCTCCAATAGAGATGAGAGATAGCTGACACCCTGAAGCCTTCCCAGCTGACCCGGAGCTGGCTGTGATGCACCACAGCAAAGGAAATGCATCCTTTAGGGGCCAGTTACACACATGTGGTGATCCCACTGACAAGATCCTTCCTTCTGAATGACCAACCTTCATACCGAGTTGAATCCTCTGGGTAGACAGCACAGACCTGACCTATTTGCCTATCGGCCATTTCACGCATTCTTGAACTTTCTCTGCCAAGTTCTTTTCAGCTTTACAGTACCTGCTTGCTGTTGGTCTTGTGCCCATATTTGGTCTTAGATGGAGTTTGCCACCCACTTTGTGTGACATTCCCAATCAACCAGACTCTGAAAAGACCCTATCCTGGTGTGCCAGGGGCCAGTACTGGCCTAACACCATCCATATGGTGAGCTTTGTTCAAAAGGACCTGAGCCTCCTGAGCAACACCGGGGAACTAATGAGGGAATCCTGGTTAGTTTATTTTCCTCTGCTTAGTGATATGCTTATATTCAGTGGGTCACCACATCTGATCTCAGGTCACAGTTGAATGCAGAAACATGGGTAGGTGGAAAAATTCCATGTTTGCCAAAAGGGGTGGGTGACTCTCTTTCGCAGAGGGGGATTCACAGCAGCATGCCTTTACCCAGATCGGAGACCAAAGCCTGCAGGAGTCAGCATGGAGACCAGCACCCACAGGCAGACAATGGACCTTCCCAGCCTCAGCCACAGAAGTGGGCACCCAAGGTGCACACAGGCAGCTGTGGGACAGCACAAACAGCCACACTCAGCACACTGCTAGGCATCCGGGGGTTTTCAAGCCCAGTGCACCGGGCAGCCATCCCATTAAGGCAGGGAAGACTAGGCACACTGGCGGTATACTTCTGCAGCAGAATGGGGGAGGGCCCCTGTATGGACTGTCAAGGGTCTCACTTTAGGAGGATGAAGGGAGCAGAGTTCCCTGAAACAACCTCACTCATACCCTGGGAGAACCCCAGGGTGATCATCATTCAAGCAGATCTCTCCAATATGTGTAGCTGTAGAAGGAACCCAGGGTGGCAAGGCAAGTTCAAAGAGTAGATGATCAATGTACCTTCACACTAATTCTGGCAGCTAGTTGCATTCTTCATTGATGTGTGAGCCAAGCTATCCACCAACAAGTGTCACAGATAACTTTTGCAACATTCGCCCACCTGAAGGTGCAGGAGAGGCAGGAGGAAGTAAGCGTCAGCCATCCACTGCCCGCTCAGTGAGACAGCCCAGCACTCCATACCGCTTATCTTCCGGAAGTCAGCCTCCACGATTTTTTTTTTTTTTTTCCAGGAACGTGGCCCAGGAAGCCCACATCACTGCCACAGCAGGCAGGATACACCTGGGTGGAGCCAGGTGGCAGGTCCTTCAGAGGGTCCCAGCCCTGGGAGGCACTGCTATTCAGTTACCCCGCAGGTGCATGGTGAGTGAGCATTGGTTTACTCTTGGGAGGGCTGTCTCTTGTATTGTGCCCCTCCCAGAGGGTTAGGGGCATCACCCAGAACAGTTCCTCACATGTCAGTTTGGTCCTCCCAAGTGGAGGAGCCTGCCCCATGCCCAGTCCTCACCTAAGTGCCCAGCAACAACCAGACTGCTCCACTGGCACAAGGGGAGGGCTGGGTTCTGTGCACTGGGTTCCATCTGGGAGATGTCTGAGGGTTCAGGCTGCCACTGTCAGTCGATCGGGCTGTTCCACCATTAATGATCCTTCCACAGGTTCACCTACAGAAACCTCATTAACATTTTTACTTCTTTTAGATAGTAAAGTTTGATCATCTTCTCAAAACTCCACAAGAGCAATTGCCAATCCCGAATGTCCCTAAACCATCCAATCAATAGTACCGATGGGCAGAGTGTACAAAAAAAAGGAATTTAATAAATGCAAGCTAATGAACCGCACTTCCTGGCAAATCCTCGTTCATGGGAAATAATTACAATATCCAATACCTATCATGAATGGGCTTCAGCAGGTTACCTGCACCTGTTGGCGAAGGAGAGACACATGTTAATCCATCCAGTGTAGCACACATGTAGCCTTGGACATCAAAGACCTGTTACTGCTCAGTCTTGTGTGGCTGAACACCACTTGTCCCTCTAAGAAGTTTAACCTCAACAAATAGGGATCATGTAACTAGTTAGCATGTATGAGTCTTGATTCTTATCAAAGTTAACCTGACAAACTGCTCCACCAACTAAGAACAGCCATGTACCACCACTCACAGAATTTAGAAAGAGCTATAAATCTGTCAGTCCTTTCCGTGTGTGGCAGGTTGATTTTTATATGTATTGAGTCAAATTAAGACACAGGCTCCACCCATGGTGTGCCCTTCTGTCCATCCCTTCATGTTTCAGCTTTGCAACTATAGCCACCCTAGCCCTCCCCGCTCCGGAACCCAAAGACTTTGGTTTCCCAGAATCTGCTCAGCAGATCATGGGAATAATGCTGCTGGACCACTATTCAGCATTGTTTATGGTCAGAACAACAACTGATCATCAACTGATCATCTTCGAACCCCTGACTTTCATTCTTGATTAATGAAAACATCATTGCCAAATGCTTTTACTTTGGTCAAATTGTGCCAATCACAGAATTTCACCTCTAGCGACACAGTATGAATGCCCCCGGACATCCCTGTTCATCATAACCCCAGTTCTGAAAACCTACTATATATAACCAGAGTCCCATTCATTATTCCTAGCTGAAGTATTCTAATGACCATCCTGTTTTGGGCACTCTAATTTTTTAAAAGTAAATGCTTTGGACCCCTAAGACACTCGGTCAAGAGCATCAACTGCGCACGAGAACCAGGGGCTAAAAGAGGCGGTAGCTCACCTCGTGGCAGAATGCCGGCTCGAACCTAAGATCAAACTGCATGCTTTTAAACTGTAGCAACTTTAATATATGGTATTGAAGCTGGAATTACCACATCTGCTGGCACCAGACTTGCCCTGCAATGGATCCTTGTTAATAGATTTAAGGAGTACTCATTCCAATTACAGGGCCTCAAAAGAGAAAAAGAAAGCTATTTTTTTTCACTACCTCCTTGAGTCGAAATTGGGTAATTTGCTCTCCTGCTTTCTTCCTTGGATGTGGTAGCAATTTGTCAGGCTCCCTCTCCACAAGTAAACCCTGATTCTCTGTTACTTGTGGCACAGAAAGTACCAGTGAAAGATGATAAGGCGGATATCCACACGTATTGTCATTGTCACTGGGAAGTGTGATCAACCTGAGGTTCTATAGAGTCACCAAAGCAGCCACACGAGCCTGTATTGGTCTTGGTCTAATAAATGGATGCATCCTGGAAGGTCAGCGCTCTTCAGCATGTATTAGCTCTATAATAGCCACATTTACCCAAGTAACAGATGGAGCGATCAAAGGAACCATAAGTGATTTAATGAGCCATTTGCTGGTTCATTATACCGGCTGTGTGTACTTACACTGCATTGACTTAATCTTTGAGACAAGCATAAGCTACTGGAAGCATCAAACAGGTACCCACACCTGCTGGACAGGGGAAGGAGTCAAGTGCCCATCCTGGAACAACCTTCACACTCCTCAGGAGTCTGCTTTTGGAGCCTCTGCTTGCCTGCATGGGGTTGGGGGACACAGAGCAGTCACATAGGCACCAGCAGGCCTGGCCTACTCTGTGACAACAAAAGGTAGAGGCGGGCCAAGGTGCAACCTGAGCAAGACACAGGGGTGTTGTGTCCCAGCCTGAGCAACTGAGGCCGCTATATGGAACAGTCGTTCTGAGCTGCTCCTGAAATATATTGGGTGGAAAAGGGTAACCGACAGGCAGGCTGGGCCCAGACCACCAGGCAGCATCTGGGACTAGCACCACCCGACCCCGTCCACTCTGGTTGGATCACTTTACAAGCTGTAAAGCTGCTTGGCCTTCACTCTGAGGAGTGACCTCCACAAAAGGCAGACAACTTGAGCCAGATGGTTCAGGCAGGATGGAAGCTCTTTGCTTGAAACAATAGTCACATCTGGCCAAGCAGTCCATCCCCAAGTGGACCAAGTGTGCCCAAATCAGAGTACAGTGTTGGCTAAACCAGCCCCATGTAGGCCACCCTGCATGGGAATGTCAGATGTGCACTCCTCCTGCTCTCTGGGAAGCAAGGATCTGAGGAAAGAGCCATTAGCAGGGCTGCAAGGGAGCCACCGACTCAGTCCCCTGGAGCCCTTGGGCAGACCATCCCTAGCCCTCACAGCACCTGGGGGGAAACACTGGAGGACAACTGAAGTTCTTCATACTTTGCCCCTAATAATCCAGTAACGCCACCTTCCTTTCTTGACATCGATGCACACCAATTGAAAGGGGCACACTGGAGCAAACATAATCAACCTCATGGAGTCCTTGCTGGGCTTATGCCTTCATTGGGACTTACAGATCAGCTTCCAGACCAGCCCAGCTGTCATGATCTTAGTACAGTGCTGACTAAATCACCCCGAGCAGGCCGCCCTGCACAGGGATGTCAGCTTTGTATGTCTTTCTGCTCTCCAGGAATCAAGGCTTAGAGGAATGGTGCATTGGACTGGGTTGGTAGGCAGCCGCAGACACAGGCAGCACTAGGGTGAGAACCACCAGGGCACAAGGGGGCCTCAAGTAAAGTGCCCTTACTAATCCAGAGCAAGACTACCCCTTTCTTGTAATCTGTGTGCAGAGAGGGACAGAGGGGGCCCTCAGAGAAAACTCACCCAACCTTCTGGAGCCATGGCTGGGATCAAAGAGTCAAATGAGCCCTGATTGGGACTTGCAGAAAGCCCCAGCATCTGGTAGCCCTATAGGAACGCATGGCGCACAACTGGATGTCAGGACTCAAAGGGCGGCTGTTAGAAATGGGGTCTTTGGTTGGCAGTCAGGTTATCCCTTGTCCAAGCAAGGACCCTCACTCTAGTCAGGGTAAGTCACACATAATCCAAATTATCCTGTGCCCACCCTCTGATAGCTTGGCACTGAGCATTCAGGCTTAACTTAGAAGGCAATGTGTAAAGTATTTGTGCAATAAATCATGCAATAACACAATATAACACCACAAAAATACACCACACAGTGTTTAGAAAAATATATAATATTTATCTGGTTAAATGCAGGTCAAAACGATCAAGATTTGAAAAGTACGCGTTGAAATATCACTTTAGAGAATGATAAAAAAAGAGTCTTTAGTCTTTAAAAAGCAACAAGCACTTGCAAGCACAAAGTACCTGGCTTGCGTCAAAATTATCAGCAAGGGGCCACAGAGGAGGAGATGCGTGGAAAATCGGAAGGTGTGCGTCGGTTTCTCCGGGCACGCACAGACGATGCATCGATATTTTTTCATGCAGTCAGGGGCTTGCATCGATTTCAAGCGCAAAGACTTGGATCCTCTTCATTTGGACGCCTCAGGGACCATGCAGAGAAATCCTGGGCATGCAGACCGAAGTCACAGGAGCTGCATTGATCCGGTGGGCGATGCAGGGAAATTTCTCTTGCACAGCAGCCTCTGTGTCAATTTTTCTGGCAGGAAGTCATGCTGCATCGTTCTGGCCCGGCTATGCGTCAATCCAGTGGGCCGTGCGATCAAGTTCCGGTCGCAACGCTGGCGCTGCATCAATCTCCTCTCAGGTAGCCGGGCTGCATCGTTCCGGTTCGGCGTGCAGTGATTTACTGACCGCAATGCAGGCTGTGCATCGTTTCTGGCAGGCTGTGTGTCGAATGTTCGCCGCACATGGAATTCTTTGCAGGATGAAGTCTTTTTTGGCCCTGAGACTTCAAGGAACAGGAGGCAAGCTCTAACCAAGCCCTTAGGGAGCACTTCTCAGCAGAGCCAGAGGGCAGCCAGGCAGCAGGGCAACAGCAGGGCAGCAGTCCTTTGCAGAAAAGCAGTCCGGTGAGTCCTTTGGGCAGCCAGGCAGTTCCTCTTGGCAGGTTGCATGTTGCATGTTCTGGTTCAGAGTTTCTTCACCAGTGGTATCTTGACCAGAAGTGTCTGAGTTGGTAGGGTCAGAGGCCCTGTTTGAATACCCAAATGTGCCTTTGAAGTAGGGGAGACTTCAAAAAGTGGCTTAGAAGTGCACCAGGTCCCCTTTCAGTTCCATCCTGTCTGCCAGGGTCCCAGTAGGGGGATTGGCATTCCATTGTGTGAGGGCAGGCCACTGTCCTTTCAAATGTAAGTGTCAGGCGCTCCATCCTCCCAGCCTAGGAAGACCCATTCAGTATGCAGATGTGTGCAGGTGTGACTGAGCATCCTGTGTTTGGGGTTGTCTGAGTGGAATGAACAAAGGAGCTGTCAACTAACCTAGCCAGACGTGGATTGTAAGGCACAGAAGGATTTAAATGCAAAGAAATTCTCACTTTCTAAAAGTGGCATTCCTAAAATAGTAATATTAAATCCAACTTCACCAATCATCAGGATTTTGTATTACCATTCTGGCCATACTAAATATGACCGTGTTACTCCTTTCAGATCAGAATCTATCACTCAAACAGTATATGAGGGTAGCCCTAATGTTAACCTATGAAAGGAGTAGGCACCACAGCAGTGTAAAATGAATTTAGGAGTTATACACTACCATGACATATAAACTACACAGGTATATGTCCTGCCTTTTATCTACATAGCACCCTGCCCTGTGGGTTACCTAGGGCCTACCTTAGAGGTGACTTATATGTAGAAAAAGGGGAGTTTAAGGCTTGGCAAGTACTTTTAAGTGCCATGTCGAATTGGCAGTAAATCTGCACCCACAGGCCTTGCCATGGCAGGTCTGAGGCATGGTTAAAGGCTACTTATGGGGGTGGCACAATCAATGCTGCAGGCCTACTAGTAGCATTTAATCTACAGGCCCTGGGCGCATGTAGTGCACTTTACTGGGAACTTACAAGTAGATTAAATAAGCCAATTGGGTAGGAACCAATGTCACCATGTTTTAAGGGAGAGAGCATATGTACTTTAGCACTGGTTAGCAGTGGTAAAGTGCACAGAGTTCTAAAACCAGCAAAAACAGTGTCCAAAAAGTGGAGGGAGGCAGACAAAAAGTTAGGGGTGACCACCCTAAGGCTGCCGGGTCTAACAGCGGCCATCTTGTCTTGCTGTGTCTTATTTTTAAAAGGGAGTCTATTTTCCCTTGCAGTGGACAGGAATGAGGCCTCATTTCTTGCAACCTGAGCTGGGAATCAGACAAGGGGTTACTGGGGTGGGAGGTGAAGCTCATTGAGCTCTGACCCAGGGCCTGGTGACAGCTTCTGAACCCAGACAAGCAAGGGAGATCTCTCTGAGCCTTTGGGACCCTGTCCCGGGCACTTTGCGCCACAGCCAGCTGGAGAAGGAAGCCAAGGACAACTGGCGTTCATCATACCTTGTCCCTAATGATCCAGAAATGTCACTGTCCAGTAGAAATGGGGTCTCTAAGTGGTAATGGTTTGCATCTTGTCAAAGTAGGGACCCTTACTCTACCCAGGGTAAGGGAGTCACACAGCTAAGATAACCCCTGCTCACCCCCTTGGTAGCAATGTGTAAGGTATATGTACGCATACACATGATAACACAGTGAAAACATTTCAAAAGGATTTCACACAAGTATAGAAACTTAGCTAATATTTATCTGAATAAAACCAGACTGCAATGACAAAAATCCAACATCCACATACAAGTCAAGATATCACTATCAAAGGTTTAAGTGAGTTTAGTCCTTAAAAATCAATGGATACATTAATTTTAGGGCAAAGCACCTTAGATGCATCAAAAATCAAAGAGAAGAACAGACACAGGTGAGGTGAGGCCCTTGAAAAACAAGCGATGCGTCGGTTCCTTACTGCCAGGGAAGGTGATGCGTCAATTCCTTATAGTCACAATGAGGTTATGCATTGGTTCCTTACTGTCAAGGGAGGTGATACCTTGGTTCCTGGACATGCATCTTCGATTCCTTACTGTGGTGCGGTGTTGATGAAGAAATTGTTGCCCTGGGGTGATGCATTGAAAATCCAGGCATGCTGTGTTGGTCTACAGCTGCGAAGCCCTGATTTTGCAGAGGAGGTGGAGGTGCTGTGCCGATTCTGCATTGGCAGTCCAGGTGCTGCATCAGATCTGTACAGCAATGCAATGATTCCCAGCAGCGAAGCTGACGCTGCATCGTTTTACAGCGCCGCTGGGAGTCGATGCATGGATTTTCTCCTTAAGATCATCAGAACTCACTTCCAAGGGCTCAGGGACTGGATTTGGCACCACTTGGCAAGTCAGGATTCTCTGCAAGTGAGTCCAGGTGTTGGCAGGTGAAGCCTTTGATGGCCCTTAGACTTCTGAACAGGTGGCACGTTCAACTCAAGCCCTCCAAGAACTTTAGAAACAGGATGTAGAAAGCAAAGTCCAGTCTTTCACTCCCAGTACAGAAGCAGCAAGCCGCTGGCCAGCACCACAAAGTAACAGGAAGAGTGGCAGTCCCTCCTACAGCATACAGCTCTTCTTCCTGGCAGAATGTCCTCAGTCCAGAAGTGTTCTATGTGGTGTCAGAGGTCCAGTATTTATACCCATTTGTGTCCTTGAAGTAAGCAAACTTCAAGGGGAAGTCTTTGTAGTTCACAAGACCCTGGCTTTCCCTGCCCTGGCCCCAGACACACTCCACGGGTTGAAGATTGCTTTGTGTTTGGACGGACACAGACTGATTCAGGTGCAAGTGTCAGCTCCTCCCACCACCCTAGCTCAGTAAGACCAATCAGCCTGGTGATGGGCCATCAGGATATGCAGGGCACACCTCAGCTCCCTTTGTGTGACTGTCTAAAGTGAATGCACAAACAGCCCAACTGTCATTCAGACCCAGACATGTATTCAGCAGACAGGTAGAGGCACAGACTGGTTAAGCAAGAAAATACCCACTTTCTAAAAGTGGAATTTTTCAACTTAACATTCAAAAACCAACTTCACCAAAGATGTGTTTTAAATTGTGAGTTCAGAGACCCCAAACCCCAGTTCTCTATCTGCTCCCAATGGGAAATAACACTTAAAAGATTTTCAAGGCAACCGCCATGTTAACCAATGGGAAGACTAAGACTTGCAATAGTGAAAACTAAATTAGCAGTATTTCACCATAGGGACTGAAAAACACACCAGTACATGTCCTACCTTTGAAATACTCTGAACTCTGCCCATGGGCTGTCTTTGCCTCCCTTAGGGGGTTGTATGTCAGAACGCCGCCTGCCGAAACAACGAGTGCCTGAACAACGAGGTCGGAACACTGACCTCGTTGTTACCACTAATGCCTTTACCACGAATGCCTTAACAACGATATTTTGTTGTAAAGGCATTCCTGGTAAAGGCATTAGTAATAGGCACCCATTGATCCTGCATGCGTCACCCCGACCCCCACCCCTGCCCCAAAACCTAAAACGCCCCGCCCCCCATCCCCACCCCAAAACCTAAAAACCCCTGATCCCCCACCCCGCCCCAAAACCTAAAATGCCCCACCCCCAACCCCACCCCAAAACCTAAAACTTCCCGACCCCCCACCCCTGCCCCAAAACCTAAAACGCCCCGCCCCCCCCAACCCCACAACAAAAAAAACCCCGACCCCTCACACCCGCCCCAAAACCTAAAACGCCCCCCAACCCCACCCCAAAACCTAAAACCCCCGACCCCTGCCCCAAAACCTAAAACGCCCCGCCCCCCAACCCCACCCCAAAACCTAAAACCCCCTGATCCCCACCCCAAAACCTAAAACGCCCCCCCAACCCCACCCCAAAACCTAAAACCCCAACCCGCCCCAAAACCTAAAACGCCCCGCCCCCCCAACCCCACCCCAAAACCTAAAACCCACAACCATCCACCCCACCCCAAAACCTAAAACCCCCCGACCCCTCACCCCCATCCCAAAACCTAAACCCCCCACTTACCTGAGTCATCGCCTCGTCATCCGCGTCGTCCTCCTCAGCCGACTTCCTTGTTTGTGCCTTAACCACACATGTTCGTTGTTCAGGACATGCGTGGTTTAGGCACAAAATAACGAAGTCGTGGTTAAAGAAAGCGTTGTTCCGCTTTTGTTAACCAGGACTTCGTTATTAAAGAGTCGGCATAGAGGACGTTTCCCCCCTTAGGGGGCTCACAGGTAATAAAAGGGAAGGTTTGGGCCTGGCAAGTGGGTGCACTTGCCAGGTCAAAATGGTTGTTTACAACTGCACTCACAGACGCTGCAATGGCAGGCCTGAACCATATTTACAGGACAACTCATGTGGATGGCACCATCAGTGCTGCAGGCCCACTAGTAGTATTTGATTTACATGCCTTGGGCACACACAGCGCACTGTACTAGGGACTTATGAGCAAATCAAATATGCCAATCATGGAGAAAGCAATCACCAATACATTTTAGACAGAGAGCATATGCACTTCAGCACTGGTTAGCAGTGGTAAAGTGCCCAGAGTCCTAAAGCCAACAAAACAAGTAAGAACCAATAGGAGGAAGAAGGCAAAAGGATTAAGGATGAACCTGCAAAAAGGGCCAGGTTCAACAGGATCTCTCATACCTTGTCTCTAATAATCTGTAGGAAAGCTACCTGACTTTCCTGTAATGAATGCACACCGAGTGGAAGGGGGACATTGGAGCGAACACATTCGGTCTCCTGGAGCCCTTGCTGGACTTGGAGAGTCAAATCAGCTGTCATTGGGACTTCAAGATCAGCTAAACAAACCTCCTTCCCCACAAGAAGGCCAGCAGGGAATGTCAGCTTTGCATCCCTACCTCCTCTCCGGAAAGCAAGGCTTTGAGGAAACGCCCATCGGACAGGGCTGAAAGGCAGCAGCACAGTCAGGCCACCCTACCCACCGTGGTAACACCCAGGTGAGAATAACTGGAAAACAAAGGCGTCCCAGGGACCCTCTCTTTTCTAGTCCTGAAGAAGATTATTCACTTTTCTTGTAATATGTGCTCGCAGAGTGACAGAGGGGGCCATGGGAGAAAACGTACTCGATTTCATGGAGTCCTGTCTCTCTGGGCTGCCCAGCCATCCGGACGCACTATTGGAAACACTGCCCGCACCCAAATGCCTGGGGTTTAGAGCAACCAGATGAATGACTGGACTTGAAGGACACCCATCCTATTGCAGCGAGTCTTCTGAAAAAAGGATGTCAATCACCCTTGATGGGGACAGGGAGTATAAGTTCTGAGATCTTGGAGCCTGAGCTGGTTATCAGGAAAGGGGTTATGGGGAGGCCTCAAAGAGCTCTGATCCAGCACCGGGTCAGAGCTACAGAACCCAGGCAAACAAGGGCGACCTCTCAAGTCCCCTGGGACCCCGACCTGTGCACTGTGTGACACAGTGAGCTGAAGAAGGGAGCCCCAAGGCTGGGGGCTTCCAACCCAGGACTGCTGGAGTTCGGTCAATGCTTCTAAACACAGACAAGCAGGTGAGACCTTTCAGGGCCTGCAGGCCCCCGTCCCCAGAGCTTCTTATCCTGAGCAAGCATGGGAAGCCTCCCCAGGCATGTAGGACCCAGTCACAGGCATTTTTTGACAAGGTGAGCTGAGGGCTCGGTCAGAGCTTCTGAACACAGACAAGCACAGGGATACCCTCCCTGGCCTGCTGGTCCTTGGCCTGTGCACTTTTGACACAGAAGGCTAGAGAAGGAAGCCTAGGGCAGGGGGCTTCCATCCCAGGTGCCACTGAAGCTCTGACCTGGGGCCCGGTCAAACTTCTTATCCCAGGCAAGCAGGGGAACCTCTTGGGCCTGTGGGACTTTTCAACACAGTGGGCTGGAGAAGGGAGCCCAGGGCATAGGGCTTCCACCCCAGGGCCCACCAGATCTCTGACCTGGGTCCCAGTCAGTGCTCCTAAACACAGGCAAGCATGGGAGAACTTCCAGGGCCTGCCGGGACCCTGCCTGCAGTACTTTGAGGCATGGCTGGCTAGGGAATAGGGCACAAGGCTGGGGTCTTCCACCACCAGGCCTGCCCAAGCCCTGTCCTGGGGCATGGTCAGAGCATCTTAGCCAGGACAAACAACAAAGGCCTTGCCAGTCCTATGGACCCCATTCATTGGCACTCTGAGACACAGTGGGCAAGGGAATGTAGCTCAGGGCAAGGGACTTTCACTCCAGGCTCCTCTGGGGCACTTACCTGGATCCTGCTCAGAACTTATGAACCCAGACACGAAGAGGCGACCTCCCAGGTCCTCCAGGAACTCATCCTGTGTACTGTGTGACACAGCAGTCCAGAGAAGGGAGCCCAGAGCCTTCAAACCCAGGACCCACTGAAGTTCTGACCTGGGACCTGGTCAGAACTTCTTATCCCAGGCAAGGAGGGGAGGTCTCCACGGGCCTGTAAGACTCCATCCTGTGGCTCTTTGTGACAAGGCAGGCTGTCAAAGGGAGCACATGGCCTGTGCCACCTCTGGGCCTCATGGGGCTCTGTCCCGGGGTCCTGTCAGTTCTTCCAAATGTTTACAAAGAGGAGAGACCTCATTGGGAATGCGGGACCCTGTCCCGGGCACTTTGCATCATTGCAGAACAGAGAAGGGAGGGCAGGTACTGAAGCATTTACCCCTGGGTCTAGTGGGGCTCTGGGTCAGAGCTTCTAAACCTGGATAAGCAGGGGAAGCCTCCCCAGGCCTGCAGGTCACCGTTGGTGGCACTCTGAGACACAGCGGGCAGGGGTATGGAGCCTAGGACCAGGGTCTTCTGACCCTGGGCCCACCAGGGACCAGTCAGAGCTTTTGAACCCAGACAAGCAGGGGAGACCTCCTTGGGCCTGCGGGACCCTGTCCTGAGGACTTTATGACATGGTGAGCTGAGGGAGGGAGCCCAGGGCTGGAGGCTTCCACCCCTGGCCAGCTCAGACTCTGACCCGAGGCCCGCTCAGAGCTTTGTATCCCAGAAAAGCAGGGGAGGCCTACCGGGACCTGCAGGCCCCCATCCTAAGCACTTTGTGACATGGCACACTGGAGCCAGGTCCTCGTGTCCTCAACCTTCTGCTGCCTGAGCACTACTCATTCTTGTAACCCATGCACACCAAGTAACAGAGAGGGACATTGAAGAGAATATATCTAGCTGCCTGGAGCCCTGACTGGAATTCAATCTTCAAATAAGCCCTTACTCCAACTTTCAAGGCAGCTTGGGAATCTCAACACTGATTCACATAAAGGAAATTGTGTGTTTTGTG
Organism: Pleurodeles waltl; assembly: GCF_031143425.1. Classification (NCBI taxonomy): domain Eukaryota; kingdom Metazoa; phylum Chordata; class Amphibia; order Caudata; family Salamandridae; genus Pleurodeles; species Pleurodeles waltl. The sequence continues at coordinate 821,873,063 of NC_090438.1, read as the reverse complement.
TATTCATTTTAAGCACAAAATATCACCAGTGAGATTGGCATTGCACATTTTGCAGCAACCAAGTAGGCATAGTAATGGACCCCTAAGTCATTTAGCACTGGTTAGCAGTGGTAAAGTGTGCAGAGTCCGAAAGCTAACAAAATAAATCTGCAAAACAGGCGGAGAGCAAAGGTTGTCAGATCTAACAATGAGCTTAGTTTGTGGAATCAGAAACTATTAGATATTATTCCAGGAGGAGTGTAGTGATGTTGCATTCTGTGATCCCCTTCAAAATGTAGCTGGATTATTTTTAAGAATTATGTACATTATAGTTATGTGCCCCTTGGTAATTATCCATGGTGTCACCTGCTTAGCACAAACAAAAGCAACATTTTCACTGTTGCACCTACCATATTCACCATGGGAATGACTCTTTAAACCAAGCATCAACAAGAACAGAGTAGGACCATGTCTAAGTTGGCCTGCTTCTATGGAAGATGGTAGAAAGCTCTCAAGAGCACCCTTTTATAGACGGATAGTTTGGTTTTAACAGCCTTCTTAGGTCAGGCACTTGGCCTCATTGCCAGGCCTTCATGGCTTGTACATGAGACAAGCACCAATATACATGCATTCCTGTGCTCACCTCATCAGGCTGACATGAGTAGTGTAACACTTGCTTTTATTAATACTCAATGGAAGAAGGTCTGTCTTGACCCCAATTTTCTACCAGTGGCCAAGATTGTGTGGACACATGAAACTGTATACTTACCCAGTGATGACATTTACCCCATGGCATCCTCCAGATGTAAGGTCAGAGAAAATAACTGGCAAACAAGAGCAGATCCACAATAGCCTGTAACAACCAGATACTGTGAAAACTAAGACGTGACCTACAGCAGCAGCAGGGTCTTAAGGTTCTATTGCAATGCATATAAATCCCACAACAGCAAGATACTGCTAAAAATTAGTGTGCAGCTAGCCAATACAACATATTGTCACTCATTCCGACCCTGGCGGTCGGTGATAAAGTGGTGGTAATACTACCAACAGGCTGGCGGTAACTACCGCCAAATTATGACCACAGCGGAAAGATCTCCGAAAGACAGCCAATGTACCACATCAACTGCCAGGGCGGAAACAACAGGCACCACGGCTGTAGCCGCCTACAGACAGGCGGAAGTCAAAGTTCCGCCCACCATATTATGACAAGACAATCCGCCACCTTTTCCGGGGCGGTACCAACGCCATCAAAAGCCTGGCGGAAACAATTTACAGAAGTGAAAGGACTCACAATTGGAGACATGGGGAAGAATCACGCCCCCCTGGAACCAGAACTCCAAGCTTTCCCGATTATATTCTACGTCATGCTCCACCACAAACACCAACGCCGGCGAAGATGACGATGGTGAGTACAGCCGCCTAGCACACAAGGGAGGGGGGAGGAAAACTAGAGTGACACACACAATCACCATACATACCTCAGACACACACACCATACACACAACCAGCTGCCCAAGATAACAAGTTAATCCCTGTAAGTCATCTGAATAATGCAAGGACAACAGGAATTGACTAAAGTAATTGCAATACGATCAACACAATATTAATAATAATTTTGCCAATGCAACAGATATGTACAAATGTACAAAAAAGGGACGCTGCCCAGTCCTCAGTTCGCGTGGGCCACATGGCCACAGGGCAAAGTCCAAGGCCCCACTCGTTACCTGCATCAATACGGAGAAAACAACGCAGGGGCATCAGTTGGCAAAAAGGCAGGCACCTCAGGGGGAGAGGGGCGGGCACCTCAGCTGGATGTGGAAACAAGACCATTGGTTCTGGACGGGGCAACATGCCCTGTGCGTGGTCCTGGGGAGTGCAAGGCCACAGTCACTCAGGTGGGTGTCTTCCCCACTGGTTCAGGAGGGGGCAACATGCCCTGTGCTTGGTCCTGGGGAATGCAAGGCCACAGTCTCTCAGTGGGTGTCTTACCCACTGGTTCTGGAAGGGGCTATATGCCCTGTGCTTGGTCCTGGTGAGTGCAAGGCCAAAGTCTCTCGGGTGGGTGTCTTCCCCACTGTTCTTGAGGGGGCAACATGCCCTGTGCTTGGTCCTTAGAAGTGCAAGGCCACAGTCTCTCAGGTGGATGTCTTCCCCACTGGTTCTGGAGGGGACAGGCCGCACAGCCAGCCATGGAGGCTGGATCACATTGCGTCCTCCTGGTGGGAGGCTCTTGCTCAGCCCCTGCACACTGCGATGGCTGCACTGTGGTGGTGGTGGTAGTGGGAGGCTCCTGCTCAGCCCCTGTGTCCTGCAATGGCCGCACTGTTGTGGTGCTGGAGATAGTGGAAGGCTCCTGCTCAGCCCCTGCACCCTGCGATGGCTGCACTGTGCTGGTGGTGGTGGCAGTGGGAGGCTTCTGCTCAGCCCCTGCACTCACTGATGGCTGCACAACCACAGTAGGTGGTGGGGGCTCTGTGACAGCTGCTGGTGCAGGCCCCTTTCCCTTTCTGCTGGATGGTGCATGCTCCTTCCCCTTTCTGCTGGCTGGTGCAGGCTCCATCCCCTTTCTGCTGTCTGGTGCAGGCTCCTTCCCCTTTCTGCTGGCTGGTGCAGGCTCCTTCCCCTTTCTGCTGGCTGGGCAGACTCCTTTGCCTTCAGTATTTGGGGCCTGGAATCCTTTCCACCACGAGTAGGTGCGGATGGAAGTGGGCCGTGGACTGTGTGGTTGAGGTGCTTGGCTGGGTTCTTGATACCCTGGCCATACGTTCAGGACAGGGGTCAGGGGTAGGGAACATGTCAATGGGGGAAAGGAAAAGCTTTTTATGGACATTGGGGCGGGAAGAGGGAGAAATAATGGGAGTGGAGGATGAGGGAGTGGTTGTTGGAGGTGAATGTCTGCTGGATTTGGGTGCAGGTGCATGGGCTGTATGCTGTTGTGAGGTGTGTCTGCAACTGGATGGTGTTTGTGTGAGTGCCTGTGGAATGAAGTGTGGTGCTTCTGTTTGCCTGTGACATTCTTGGGTGTTGTCTTGCGTGCATGCTCGTTAGGCTGTGTGTTTGGGATGGGTTAGGGTTGAGGAGAATGGGCCTGGGAAGTGGAAGTTGGAAGGGGGATGGTTGAAACAGGGACAATGGCTCCCATCAGAGAGGAGGCCAGAGCCTGAATCGATCTCTGTTGAGCCGCCAATCAAGTGTGAATGCCCTCCAGGAATGCATTAGATTGTTGCATCTGAGCTGCTAGCCCCTGGATGGCATTCACAATGATTGACTGCCCTACAGAGATGGATCTCAGGAGGTCAATTGTCTCCTCACTCAGGGCAGCAGGGCTCACTGGGGCAGGGCCTTAGGTGCCTGGGGCGAAGGAAATGCCCACTCTCCTGGGTGAGCGGGCACAGGCAACTTGCTAAGGGGCTGTTGGGAGGGCGGTGCTAGTACGGGGGTGGCGGCTGCACCTGTGGCTGAGTTGGTCACAGAAGGGTCCGCCACCAACAGGGATCTCCCATTGTAGGAGGTATCTGAGTCTGTATTGTCCCCTCCAGTCTCCTGCGTGGTGCTCCCCTCGCCCTCTGTCCCACTGGTGCCCTCAGCGGCGGTGGACTCTGCCTCCTGGGTCCTGTGGGATGCAGCTCCATCCATCGCCGGTGCCTCTGCTCCTCCGCCAGATGATGCTAATGCACATAAGGACAGGATGAAAAAACAAGAAAGGGGGGAGAGAGACAAAGGATACACTGGGTCAGTGACTACACCATCACCACTGTTGGCGTACACAGCACCCTCACAAACAGGGAACAGGCCTACACCTATGCATTGCTCTACCAGTGATATTACTAACCACTAAGGTATGAGGAGGGGCACACACCGCCAACTGCAGCACACCTGGGACCCACACAGCCCTGACCAGTAGTGGATGCTAACAAGCTATTTAGCCATTATTTTCCCTTCAGACCCCTAGCCACCTATGCTACTATATCTGGCCTGGCCTAGGGGCACCCACTGACACACAACCATCACCCAGATACCACCCCACCAGGCGTAAGCAGTAATGATAGTCACTGTACTCACCACCTTGTGGCTGCTGTGTTGCCCTCAAGCGCCCATCCACCTCAGGATAGGCTACCGCCAGTATGTGGGCCATCAGGGGGGTCAGGGTTCGACGGGCACCCCTTCCTCGTTGTGAGGCCATCCCCAGCTGGGCCTCCGCCGTCTTCCGTGCCCAGTGTCTCAGGTCATCCCACCGTTTGCAACAGTGGGTGCTCCGCCTGCCATAGACCCCGAGGGTCCGCACCTCCTTGGCGATGTCACGCCGTATACCCTTCTTTTGATGGGCGCTTACCTGCAAAGGCAATACAGACAGGAGAACACCATTAGACAAGCAGTCCAGCCTGTCACACACATAGCCCTGCATACCCCTTTCCATCACCAATGGCACAAACATAACCCAGCTCACAACATGTACACCGCCAACAGATAATCCCCCCTTACATGATGCCTTCACACACATCTCCATGCATCCATGCCACATGCATCGTGCCCAATGTGTACTCACCTATTGGTCTGGAGGCCCATACAGCAGTCCGTATTGGGGTAGGACCCTATCCACCAGTCACTCCAACTCCTCCGAAGTAAAGTCTGGGGCCCTTTCCCCAGTCACACGGGCCATGGTAGGTTCCAGACACAGTCCACAGCAGCACATGGAGTGTAGGTCTTCTCCTATGGAAGGTCAGGTAACAAGTAAGGAATATGATAGAAAATGGCAGTCATGTCTGCGGCGGTGCATACCGTCACCAAACCGTAGATCACCATTGGCCACTGTAACCCATAGAACCGAATATTAACCAATGAGGAGTTGCACTGCGGTTCTCGACCGCCTCCTGCCGTATTGGGGTAGGACCCCATCCACCAGTCACTCCAACTCCTCCGAAGTGAAGTCTGGGGCCCTTTCACCGGTCACATGGGCCATGGTACTTTTCAGACACAGGTCACAGCAGCACAAGGAGTGTAGGTCCTCTCCTATGGAAGGACAGGTAACAAATGAGGAATATGATAGAAAATGGCAGTCATGTCCGCAGCGGTGCATACCATCACCACCGGCCTAGATCACCATTGGCCACTGTAACCCATAGAACCGAATATTAACCAATGAAGAGTTGCATGGCGGTTCCCGACCGCCTCCCGCCAAGGTGCACAACGTCCGCAGAATTACCTCACTTCCACCTGTTCCTCCACACAGAACAGGCAAACGCCATTTCGGGGGGCAGCCCTATGGAATAATGCTGCGTCACAGGAGAAATAGGCACATACTTGACAAATCACACTGACTCATTACATGTTTACAGAATGCAACTACTGTCGTGGCTCCATTGTTCAGTTTGTGACAGGCTCCTCACCCTTTTGTCCCATAGATTCCTACCGCTGCGGATGAATAGAAGATGGAGACGTAGCCTAGTGTACAGACCCCTGGTGGACTTGGCTACACTGGAGGACAGGCACATAATACTTACCTATAGACTGGACAGGGCCACAATCACAGAGCTGTGTGCCCAACTGGAGCCTGACCTGATATCCGCTATCCGTCACCACACTGTGATCCCCCCTCTTGTGCAAGTGCTATCAGTACTCCATTTCCTGGCAACTGGTTCTATCCAAGTGACAGTGGGCTTGGCAGCAGGAATGTCACAGCCAATGTTCTCAATAGTGCTTACAAGAGTATTGTCTGCCCTGATAAAACACGTGCAGCTACATTGCATTCCCCCAGATTGAAGATTTGGCCACTGTGAAGGCCGAGTTTTATGCAATGGGACATATCCACAATTTAATTGGGGCGATTGATGGAACACATATTGCATATGTCCCCCCACCCCCGCCGCCAGAATAAAAAGGTGTTCTGGAATCATAATGGTTTCCCCTCCATGAATGTGCAGATGGTGAGCTTGGTGAACCAGTACATCTCCCACGTCAATGCTAAGTATCCTGGGTAGGTGCATGATGCCTTTGTCCTAAGGAATAGCAGCATCCCAAATGTGATGGCCCAACTACAGAGGCAAAGGGTGTGGCTTATATGTGAGCCCTGGTTCTCACCCAGTATATGTTGGTGTATGGGTATGGTGTGGGCCATTTAGGATAGTGTGTCTAAATGTTGTTCCTCAATAATTGCAGGTGACTCTGGTTACCCAAACCTATCATGGCTGCTGACCCCTGTGAGGAATGCCAGGACAAGGCTAGAATAAAGTTATAATGAGGAACATGGGCGAACCAGAAGTATAATTGAGAGAACCTTTGGCCTCCTGAAGGCTAGGTTTCGGTGTCTCCATCTGGTGGATCCCTATGCTACTCACCCAAGAAGGTCTTCCAGATAGTAGTGGCATGCTGCTTGTTGCACAACCTGGGCCTCAGACGCCATGTACCTTTTCTGCAGGAGGAGGAGACTGGATATGCCTATGTGACAGCAGTGGACCCTGTGGACAGTGAGGATGAGGAGGCAGAGGATGAAGATGAGGACAACTGAACATCTGTGATCCGTCAGTACTTCCAATGACACACAGGTAAGACAGTGTAACTTTACATTTCAATGACTTTGGTTGTATTCTGTGTGGCATTGGCGTGCTGGTAATTCCCAATTCAATGTCTACTTACTGTTCCCTCTGGATATTCATTTTGCAGGTGTTGGTGATATGACAAATACTCCTGGTGCGATCACTACATCCAGCTACAGGTCATTAATCTATGCTCATTGTATGTACAATTAATTTGCGATGGTTGTACCTATTTCAAACAATACATATTTGATATACATGACATGCTCGAAATCCAGTCTGTTTGTAGCATAGGTGCATTGTCCAAGGGGAAATAGGAAGGAGAGCAATGGCAGTTCAAGGTGGACAGGGTGACTGAGTGGGACCAAGGGGGACAATCAGGGGAGTCTCATTTCCTGGCGGGGGTCTTGGCAAGTGTCTCTGGCTTCTGTTTGGATCGCAGGGAACGTTTGCGGGGTAGGTCACTTTCTGCAGGGGGAGGGATGCTGGAGGCCTGTGAGTCCTGTGGCGGGGCCTACTGGTCACTAGCGGCATTGGAAGTGAATGGCTGTTCAGATGACTGGCTAGTGGCAAGGGCTCACTGGTGTGAGACTGACTCCCTCATAATGTTGGCCATGTCTGCCAGCACCCCTGCTATGGAGATCAGGGTGTTGTTGATGGCCTGCAAGTCCTCCCTGATCCCCTGATACTGTCCCTCCTGCAGCCACCTATTCTCCCACACGTTGTCCAGGATCTGGCCCATCGTGTCCTGGGAATGTTGGTAGGCTCCCAGGATCTCGGAGAGTGCCTCCCGGAGAGTCGTTCCCTGTCCTTCCCCTGGTGCACAGCACTCCTCCCAGTTTCCCTGTTGGCCTGTGCCTCTGTCCCCTGAACCGTGTGCCCACTGCCACTGACCCCAGGTCCCTGATTGTCTTGAGTATGAGGTGTGGCCTGGGGTCCTTGTACAGGTGGACACACTGCCAATTGACGTGTCCTGGGGACAGAGGATTGGGTACGCTGGGTGGGTGCTGTGTTGGTGTTTCCTGAAGGGGGAGGCTCTGTGGTGGTCTGTGACTGGGCTTGGGTAACCGGCTGTCCAGTGGTCCCTGAAGGGCCAGGTAGATCATCCAGATCCTGAAGTCCAGAGTTACTGTCATCACTGTGGGCCTCTTCATTTGGGGACTGGATAGTGGTGGCACTTCCTCTCCAGTGAAATTGGCTGGGGTATCTGTGGGGATGTAAATGATGTGTTATGGTTGATGTGTATGACATATTGTACATCCCTGGCTTCCCCTCTATGGTTGGTTTTGCCCTGCCAGCTTTCACTTTTGTATGTTAGTGTATGGTGGAATTGTTAGTTCTCTATGCTGTGCATGCTTTAGTGATGAGTGTCCATGCAGGGCTGTGAAGGGTGTCCATGCATTGGAACAGCATGCAGGGCTTGGCACTGGGATTAATGAGATGTGATGGTGGAGTGTGTGGGATGGAGTGGAGTGATGGGAGTGAGTGTGAGCGTATGTGTTGGCATGCAGGTAAGGGGGTGATAATAGTAGAGAGTTGACTTACCAGAGTCCAGTCCTCTTCTGGCTCCGGCCAGGCCCTCAGGATGCAGTATTGCCAACACTTGCTCCTCCCATGCTGTGAGTTGTGGGGGAGGAGGTGGTGGTCCAACGCCAGTCATCTGTATAGCGAGCTGGTGTCTTGCTGCTATGGAACGTACCTTTCCCCATAGGTCGTTCCACCTCTTCCTGATGTCGTCCCTTGTTCTGGAGTGCTGTCCCACAGCATTCAGCCTGTCCACAATCCTCCGCCATAGCTCCATCTTCTTAGCTATAGATATTTGCTGCACCTGTGCTTCAAATAGCTGTGGCTCTTCCCTGACAATTTCCTCCACCATGACCCTCAGCTCCTCTTCTGTGAAACGGGGGTGTCGTTGTGGTGTCATGGGTGTTATGTGAGGTGTGTTTGTGAGGGTGTGTTGGGTAATTTTTTTGGGTGTGTGATGTGAAGTGCATGAGTGGTGTATGGGTGTGAGTGGTGTGTGGCTCTAGTTGTCTCAATGTTCTTGGTATCTCTCTGATGGCAATGATTTGTATTTGTAAAGGGTTGTGGGTACTGTGTGTGTGTGTGTGTGGTGTGTGTATGGGTGTCAGGTGTGTGTTGTTTGAATTGTCCAATGTGGTGTTGTTTTGTCTGTGGGTGTCCATTGTGAGCGCAGCGGTATGTACCGCCAATGGTTTACCGCCGTTAAATGTCCGCTCTGGTGATTCGTGGGTCATAATGTGGTGGGCGTTGTTCCGTTGGCATAACGGTGTGGGTTTTGATACCACCACTTTAGCACTGACCTTTGGTGTGCGGATTTGTGTATGTAGCTGAATTCTGTTGGATTGGTGTTTGTGTCATAATATGGTGAACAGATATCGGCCACCGTCGCGGTAAGTGGGCGGCCATCAGCGAGGCGGTAAGCGGCATTTACCGCCAATGTCATAATGAGGGCCATTGTGCCATAGAGTATGTTTTTATTTGGTATATGTATAGCGAAAAGCCTAACCGCTGGCCAGCAGAGTGCTGTATAGAGTTAACAACAAAGATACAACCAAAGAGAGTTTCTTGGGCGGGGACGAGTACCTGGATTTTGAGGGGGGGGGTGGAATGTTTCTGAATTCTGATGTAGTAACTTTAACTCTTTATTAAACTGAAGAATGGCTGGGGTTGACCTCATTGTTACAGGGATGCCGCCCACCACATCATGGCACGTCTAGATGGAGAAGGCCTATTTTTCCTCCTTTTTCCCCCTTTTTTGTACTTCTTTCTCTCCTGCCTGAAAGCTTCTTGGCTGCAGGTGTGCCGAGAACCACCAGATATGGTGAGCTTGTCAGCCAGAATTGCAGCTGTGAGAGTTTGGATGCCATGCAGACAGTACAGTAGGTTTTGATGAAAGTGGGAATTCTATCCATGTGTGCATGATGTGGTGTTATTTCTTCGTGCCCTTGATAAGGGGTGCTGCAGAGTGTGAACAATGTGATTGCAAAGGCCGGGTCCTCTTAGTGCCGGGGAAGGGAACAAAACCAAACATGGACCTCCGTAACTAAAAGACAAGTGAGGTTGGCTGCTGGAAGAAGAACCATGGCAAACAAAAGCAGGACAAAGTGGTATTTTTCAAAATGCTTGAAGTAAGGAGGAAATACTCAATTGGAAATTGCCACCAGTGTTTCTAAATATCATGGCTATTCTCGTGGAGGGGCTTTTAGGAAGCCATTGATGTAATTTTCTGGCCTACAATATGTTAATTATTGGACAATAGATGGGCTTAAATAGTGTGACAGAGCAAAATACAAATGCGGCCATCTTCTAATGTCGCTCTGCACACAGACATCATTTGCCTGGGTTTTTTGAGGCCGAACTGCAAAGCCTTGCTTAGTCCAGACAACAGTATTCGATGACCTTAGTTATAACGCACTGACTCATCATTCCATTAATTCTGCTAATGGAACCCTGAAGCGCTCAACTACGTCATCAGCGTTCATTCCCTGAACATCGACGACCCTGGCCTTCCAAGAGGCCGTGTCCCGATGCGTATAGACTGGAGAGTACAGTAAAAGCAAGGATGTGGCTCTCCAGACCTATCTCTCTCCCCCCTCTACTCAGGCATCTGTTTTGACCAATTTCCATATTCATGAGTCCGATCGCTGGGAGGGGGCTGGGAAAAGGAGAAAATGCAAGGAAGCACGCGCTGTCAAGAATATTCATCAGCGCGTGGCGAATTTGACCTCATGCTATATTTGCTCTTGAAATACACATGCATGTAAATCTAGCCAGGCGTCTGAAAAATGACGATAATTTGGATAAGATAATATTAATATCATGGCGATCTACTGCACTGCTACCCCCCAAGTGTACATACATCAAAAATCCCCAGTGTCTTCTCATCCCTACTTCCGAAGCCCCTGTGTGCACACCGAACACCATTTTGATCAAGTAACCAGATGAACATTACAATATGGGAGGCTGATTTTTTAATTTTCTGCATGACCTGGAAAGTGCTTAATGTCGCCTTTGTTTCTGCAGTTCAAAGGACCATATCTGGGGTGCAGGCTAGCGGGGGGTAGCGTCACCTCCCGCGTGCCGTGCACACCGCACATACAGGCCCGTGACACGAGCAACCCTCATTATTTCAGACACTAATTCATTCCTTTGTGACATTACTCAATGAACCTAAAATGTGCAGATTTGAATTGCTCTTTCAAAGAACATGGCTTATGAAGAAGTCTTGAGGGAGTCTTCATATTTTTTTTTAATTAATATTATTCCTCGTTAGAAAAAAAAAATGCACCTTCCTTGGTTAAGCGATTAAAAACTGTCGTTTGTTCAAATTACGGTTGAACAATTATGATAATATTGGAAACAGATTTTTTTTTATGTTACATTGCCTTTTGTTAGTCTGCAAAGAAGAATAGTGTATATAAAGAGGTATTGCCTCTCAAAAGACGCGTTGTTGTGTTAAGTAAACTCATGTATCCGAGTCAACCTGAAAGCAATTTGAAACCACCACACTCATACTTGGGAAATACCTCTCCGAAATGCAATTGTGCTTATGAATTGTGACCTGTAAAAATCTCCTCGTTCGCGCTATAAATATGAGTAAATATTTAAAAATATAAAACAGAGCAGTTACTTGTTTATTGAAGACCAATCAATAAATCATTCTAAAACATCCCCAAAAAATAACTGTGTTAATTGCTTAGCATAATACATGGTAAACCGACATTATTGAATACTGTTGCGCACTCCCTCTAGCAAAGCCAATTCACTCCTTCATCCTGTGTGGTCAGAAAAAGTGCATCTTTAGTCTGACGAAAAGTAACGCCTTTTATATATACGCAGCCACAAAATATGAAAACTGCAACAGCACTTGCTATGCAAATTAGTGATGATTATCAGTCATATTGCTATCGTTGTTTATGGCTTCAAGACACTAGTGTGAACAATGGATTCGATATCTGGTCATTTACTGTTACTGCGTCACAGCAATAGACGTAAAAAATGTTTTCACTGCTGCGACAACGCGAAGGAAAGCTTCCTCCGGCTCCACTCTGCCTCTAAAGACTCAAACTGTAGGTGGAGTGGTTGAGACGGTGCAGCCTTTTCCTCGCCCATTTCAGACCTCTGCAGACCCGACGGAAGTGGTGGTAGAATTAGGATTGGGCTCTTGCACCCCCAGAAGCTGTTTCTAATGTCAGGGCAAGTTTGCACAGACCCACGGCTGACAAAACACTTACGTTTGTGCTCAGGTTGCCCAATGCAAGCCTTTGTCAGCTCAGAAGCCAGATGTCTGTGTTCACTCTGGAAGTGGAGAGCTTGACCTTTGGAGCTGAGGAGGGAAGGTTCAGAAGGTGGTGGGGGATGGTGGCAGGATGCCTTTTAAGGGTCTGGCCTGATAGTCCAACTGTCTCCAGACAATTAAGTGAGCATCACCAGAAAGGGGCTTTGGCTCTTCACCCATGTTGGGAGCCAGGAGTATATATTTTGAATGGGAAGAATTTGGCCCTCAATACAACCCTGGCGGTCGGTGATAAAGTGGCGGTAATACCGCCAACAGGCCGGAGGCAAAAAAAATAGAATTATGACCTCGGCGGAAACCGCCCACACAGACAGCCACTTTAACACACTGACTGCCACAGCGGTAGCAACAAGCATCGCAGCGGTAACCGCCAACTGCCAGGTGGAAGACAATGTGCCGCCCACAGTATTACAGCAGGCCTATCCGCCACCTTTTCTGGGGCGGTATCAACGATATCAAAAGCACGGCGGATACAGTACACAGAAAGCAAAGGACACACCTCTGGGGACTCAAGGAAGAACCACGAAGCACATCTTCCCCATGATTGTATACCTCTTCATACATTACGAACAGCAACGCCGGCAAAGACGACCACAGTGAATACTGCCGCCTAGCACACAAGGGGGGGGGAGGGAGAGAGTGACACACACACATGCAAGATGCAACACCCCCAACACCATACACACAAACAGATGCAATAACATCACATATCTACCCCATAGCCCACAGGAATAATGCAAGGACAAAAGGACAAAAGGAATTGATTAAAGTGAGTGTAATAAGAGAAAATAGTAGAAATGTGTGCTTCAAAATCAAAACAGTATAAACATATATACAAATGGAGGGACACTGCCCAGTCCTCAATGTCAGTGGTCCACAGGGCCACATCACATAGGCCAAGGGCCCACTTGACTCCTGCAACAACACGGAGAGAACACTGCAGGGACCACTGGACCTAGAGGGGGCAACATGCCCTGTGCGCTGTCCTGGGGAGTGCAAAGCCACAGTCTCTCAAGTGGGTGGTTTGCCCACTGCTTGGTCCTGGGGAGTGCAATGCAGTTTGTCAAGTGTGATTGATCTTTTGTGGTGCAAGGTGACTAGTAGGATCGCAAAATTAGGACAAGGTGGACGGCTTTAGGTTTGCACCTGAGGCTTTGTAGAGCAATGTGTCCTAAGGAAGAAAGCTCTACCTTAGTCTATTGCCTACGCTCAGGTGAAGTGATCCTCTGTAATGCTGTAGTAGCGCAGGAAAACATTTCAAGAGAACTTTTTGACTAATACTTGAAAAGAAAATATCAGTTTTATTCATTTACTTTCTGTCAATCATAACTGCTCACACAGGTGGTGCTTCTGTACCTGTTCTTATGACTGCAATACAATTGTTTGGGAATCAAGATTTATTGATGTATTTTTGTACGTGCATTTTCGGGATGATTCCAGTGGGAGGCACCCTCATGTATAGTTAAATGCACATGCAGTCTTTTTTCGTCCATTGTGCGCTCATGCTAAGTAGACAATTCCACTTCAGCGCACAATGATTTCCCGTCACATTTAATAAAGCTCACCTAAACTAAAAGTTGTGGTTTTAGTTCGATTTTCAGCTCCACACATATACGAGTTGATCACTACAACCTGTGCTGTTAGAAGTCAGTATGCATGTGTGCATGTGTTTCTGCAGATGGCACCAAAGGGCAGGGTGCCAGCCATTGAGCCATCCAGGCGGTTGTAGGATTAGGCAAACACTCGACCGGCGCGTCATGCCAACCATTCAGAAAACAGCACAGAAGTGGCAGAGAACCTCAATCCGTCATGCAGACATGTCTGCTACCCCACTTCCACTGGGCCCAGCATACAGATATGCCAAGGGACTCCAACCCTGTCTGCAGCATCCTCTTTTTTCCAGTGCTAAAACCATCTAAAGATCTTCCAATGCACTTCAGATCTGATTTGCATAAGCTATTCCACCTAACCAAATACGGATATCGACACTGATCTGTGTGCAAATCTCAATTCCTCCATGTATCATCATGATATTCAAGTACTTAGATCAAACAGGAGCTCTGTGATGGCTCCACCGTATTGCACTGCAACTCCTTGATATTCTACTACTCATGCTAACACATAACTCACCAGTGCATATCAGTCCTACAACATAGAGCTTATTTGAAATTCTAATAACCATACCTGCATCTAATCTGCCAGCACTCTTCAATCCTGCCTGTGACAACACCAGCCATGTCAATGCTGAGATTAATCAACACCTCACCTCCACTAATAAACCTCAGTCCTGACTTTCGACACCCAATATTCCTTCACTGAATGCACTAACACATCTATCTAAGCACATTCATTCTTAATCACTACCTATGTTAAACTACAGGGACACACACAGCTCTACTAGTACAGCCTGGCCCAACACAGAACAGGCAAGACAGCAGCTGTGGGGTGGAAGTGGGGTCTAGCACCTGCATGAATGAAGGTAATCCCCGGTTTCCAATATACTTTGGGAAAAGTGTGATGTATTCTGCAAATGTGTGCACCTTTTTTTCTGCACAATATCTGCAACTTGAAGCACCTGGAACCAAGAAATATAATTTTGCATTACTTCCAACCTTAAAACTGCCAGCTAAAAGCAGGTGGATTAAAAATGCGCTGTCTGTTCTTCATGAAAGAATTGTTTCCTCCATATATAGACGGGAAGAGATTAATCGGAGGGAAAACTGCGAAGACGACATCCGTCGTTTGTCTGCACATTCACCACACTTTTTACTCTAAATACTTCAACTTTTGGAGCAAAAAATTCACCTTTAGCGCAACTGTGCAGAGAGCGAGAATATTAAGACAATTGCAATTCTAAACTGCATTTTACCTCTTTCTTTGTGTGTTATAGCTCAAATAAGCAAAGTATAAATTATCATTAGAAAAACAAGGCAATAGTGGCAGATTGGGAAAGATTTTTATGTATAGTAGTATTATTACAACAATAATTAACATGTATGAAAAGCCTCGGTTTCAAAATGGGTGGTGCTGCTTTCAGCCATCTTATCCGTATGTGGTAGTCTTTTTTTATTATTATTTCACCACACATATAGACTATTCATGATTAAGCAACTTTGTAACACTGCTTTGAGATGTAATGGCATTTTCCACAGTACAGAATGATGTTTCCAATGGTCTACTGAGAGTGAATTGTTTCAAGGCCTTAGCTATTGGGACCACTGAGGCTTCTCATGAGAAATAAACTCTCCTTGTATGACAAGTAGCAACATTTGTACCAACCGTTTTGGTGACCAGAGGACACAAGGGATGTGAACTGCATTAAGTGAGTCTGTGGGATAATGCTGACTAATGTTATTTCAGAAACAGTATCATTCTTTTTAACTTGATCCAACATTGGGGGACCTTTATGCACTTGCATTCATGCATAGCTTTTAATGTATGTTGTATTAGAAAAGAAGTCCATTCCTGGGGGCTGTGGTCCACTCTCCCTGATCCCTCTACTTCCTTGTAACAGACCCCTTTTTATCACCACCTAACATACATTCAGCCTTCCATCATAACATCCACCAAAACTTTCCTCCTCTTTTCACCAAAAACACACAACCAAACAATCCTTCCACCCCACATATTACCTCTTCCAGTGATCAAATCTACACAAACACTCATAACTCTTGACCATCTCCTCTTAGACATCACATGCACTCTTTTCCAAAACACATCACCACCCCTTCACCACTCAAACTCCATTCTAAATATTACTTTACATACAAATCCTTCTCATAAAACCACTACATCAATATGCCATCTCACTAGCCCACAAAAACTAAATATAACACACACACCAACACATCAAAATCTCTCACACGCACTCTCATAATACTTTCTGTCACAAATTAGAAACATACACCCACTCCCCCCTTATTACTACACAAATAACACACATCCTAACCCATCTTTACTCCCAAATGTTCTATCCTCCCAACAGCAGCCTTTTAATTCTCAAGCCTGTCACAGTACACCAACCAAGATATCCTCTTTTCCTCTTCTATCGACTCAACTCCCAAACTTCCTCCAAGAACCCTCAGACTTCCACATCCCATCCCACCTCGCAATACCCCTTCATCTGCACATCCATCTCCTTCTACAATCCATTCATTTCATTCACAACACCACACATCCTCCCTCTTTGTGTGCACAGTATACAATACAATAAGGAACAACACCACTACTTAAAAAATACATAAACATAACATAAAATATAAATAGGTTGCCTTCTTGCCTCAACTCTTTTCAGTTATAAACACTTAACAAATAGCAAAGAACTACACATTAATCTGTTTCAGAAAAAACTCTTCTGGCAGGTGTGGATATATACAATTCGTGAGGACCGTTACTTCAACATAAAATTCTTATGTTTGACAGGTGTGTGAATTATTTTACCCAACCTTCCAGTTCTTTCTACATGTAGACCTTCCTCATTGTGTGGAATCCCTTCCATTTCAACAACAGGATCCTCTTGTTGTCTTTGCTCATTCACCTCAGTTCCCCATAACAAATCATCATCCAACCAATCTTCTTCCTCACTTTTTTTCCAATTCCAAACTACCCTTACATCTAGCTATACGACGTATATGCCATAATTTGTTATCACTTAATCTCACTGCATTTTTCAAACACTCAATAGCCCTAAGGGGTTCTGAATACACACTTTTCCCTTTAGACACTTTATTTGGTTTCCTGACTTTTACCCACTCTCCTACTTCCAATTTCTCCACTTTAGTTCCCTTCATGTCATCAAAATATTCCTTGTACACTTTCTGAGCTTTGAAAATTTTTCTTCGGCTGTCACTGGAGACCACTCTATTTTCTGTGCCTCTTCCATCCACACCAAGTTATCTTCAGTATACGGTTCTCTTTCCCGCATCAACACAAAAGGACTATATCCAGTAGGTCATGGTGTCAACCTATAAGCCCACAGCACATTTTTAACTTCAACCACCTATTTCTTTCCACTTCTCATAGCCATCTGAAAAGTACCTCATATCACACTATTGAATCTTTCAACAGCTCCATTGCCAGCAGGATGATATAAAGATGTGTGAATATGTTTCACACCATTCCTCTTCAAAAAATCTTCTACCAATACTGACGAAAACTGTAGTCCATTATCACTCAGTAGTTTTTTGGTAAACCTTCCCTCATAAATATCACATCTAAAAACATCACCACTCTCTCTACGTCTGCTTTTTGCACAACTTCCACTTCCACCCATTTGCTAAAGTAGTCTATCTGCACTATAATGTTTCTACTGTCACTCAGGTCACAATGAACAGGACAACCACATTGATTGCCAACATTTCCCAAACCATTTTAGGACATTCTACGGGACACAAAGCGGGTCTCGATGTCTTAAGACTCTTATCAGCATTGGCACAATGTGTACACTCCCTTACCATTCTCTCTATTTCAATATCCATTCCTGGCCACCAGTTTTCGGGTTTCACTCTTCTCTTAGTCCTGACTATTCTAAAATGGCCTTCATGACACAAATCAAACACTTTTTTCCTCAAACTATGTGGGGACAACATCTTACCCAACCTCATTACAAATTCTGATTCCACTGCCAAATCATCTGACCTCCAAAATACCCTTAGTTCCTCAGGATATTTCTTCTTGTCCCCTCATCCATTCTGAATGCACTGCTTCACTTCACACAAAAATTAATCCTTTCTATATGCCTCTTTCCATTCATCTTTACAAATAGAATCATCTTCCCCTTCCTCTGTGAAAGCAATTTGGAAGTCATCCCACTCACTACATGGAAGCTCCGTGATGGGCAAGGGTATGCGACTCAAACAGTCTGACACCTTATTTTGTACACCTGGGGCATAATGTATCTGGTAAATGAAATTATGCAACCTCATAGAAAATTGTGCAGTCCTTGCTGTGCTTTAAAAAATCCGTCAGTATTTAACAATTTTACCAACGGTTTGTGGTCTGTCCTTATGAGAAACTCTGTACCCCACACAAAAGGTCTAAAAGGTTCCATTTTCCACACACATTCCAGTGTTTCTCTATCTAGGAATGAATATGCTTCTTCAGCTGCCGTTAGTCTTCAGGAGGCAAAACCAATCACCCGTTCTTTTACTTGTTCATCCTTTTGGGTCAGCACCGTACCCAAACCATTTTTGTTTGCATCCACAGCTATTACTTTATTCAGATTTAGATCAAATCCATGTATGAATGTTGCTGTACACTATTTTCTTTTTATGTTCTGGAACTGCTTCTCACATTCCTCACCCCACACAAACTTCTTCATGCACTTCAATAATTGTCTCAACCTGTATGTTTTTTCAGAAAAAATCCTTAAAATTTTGAGTAATACTCCTCCACCCCAAATAATGATCGTAATTAATTCTTGTTGCATGGTGGTGGAACTTTTTTATTGCTTTTGCCAATTCCTTTCTAAGTGAAATATTCTCTTCACTAATCACATGCCCCAGATAGGTCACCTTGTCTCTTGCAAATTTACATTTCGCATACTGACCAGTTAACCCTTTAGATTGCAGTCTACTTAATACACACCTCAACCTCTCATCATGCTCTTGCCTGTTCTCTCTCATTATTAGGACATCATCCTGGAAATACAATACCCCCTCAATTCCTCTCAAAACTTCTGCCATTAATCTCTGAAACACCGAAGCAGCGGATGCCAGGCCGAATGGAATTCTGATAAACTGGAAACTCCCATATGGGGTTACAAACACTGTAATCTTCCTCCTTTTCTCATGTAATTGTATTTGGTAATATGCAAAAGCCAGGTCCACTGTTGAAAACCACTTCATGCTTTCTACTTTTGGTAGCAATTCATTTATGTTTGACAAAGGATATCTGTCAATCTGTATTTGTTTATTCTCACCCCTAAGGTCTATGTATATAAAAATGTTGCCATTAGTCTTCAGAGCAACAACAACTGTAGGCATCCAGTCTGAAGATTCAATGGGTTCGATAACCCCTGAACTCTCCAATTTAAATCTCAGTTTCTTTCCTGACCACGATCGAAACATTTCTCACCTTGTAGTTTACTGCACTGCATTTTCCTTGAGCACTGTATGATGTTTAAATCCTCTTGCTATTCCAATTTTTCCAGAGAACACATCTGGAAATTCTTTGCACATCTTTAATCCTACTTTATCAATCTCTTCTATTCATAACACTTGCTCCTTACAGTTTGGGTTTAGAATGATGTCTAGGCTTCTTTGGTTTCTCCACCCTAGTATACAGGGGCAGTATTCTGCTTCATATATTCTTCAGTTAGCTTTCCTTCC
Source organism: Pleurodeles waltl (assembly GCF_031143425.1). Lineage (NCBI taxonomy): Eukaryota > Metazoa > Chordata > Amphibia > Caudata > Salamandridae > Pleurodeles > Pleurodeles waltl. Next base: position 821,853,903 of record NC_090438.1, on the reverse strand, counting down.
TTCAATCTTTAATGACACCTCTTTATAACCTACCAAGGGTATAGCTTCCCCTGTGAAGCCTTTTAGTTGTATGTCTGAGTTCTTTAATTCTTTTCCAATAACACCTTCAAAAATTTTTGTCCACATTTATAATTGTGAACGGCGAGCCTAAATCTGCTACCAACATAACTGTAATGCCTGCAACCACCACTTCACATTTGGGTTTGCACCTACTGTATAGTCAACTTCTAACTCTTCCCCATTCACAACCAGAATGCAGTCATCCCCTCCTAACTGTTCTTCCTCAGAAGTAGTCTCATTTTGTGCTTCTCATATACATTTGACTTTATCTTTTCTGTCCCTTCTTCTCCACGCTGTGGCAAAATATCCAATGAACCCGCATACAGAGCACTTTTGATCCTGTGCTTTACATTTTTTACTATTTGCCAGATGCTCTCTGCTACCACATCTGTAACACGTTAGGGTGCTCTACTTACTTGTATCTCTTGTAGCGGTATCGGTTACCTTAGAATCGTTATTCCCTGAGGTTTTTTTCCTGTCTGACTAGTTTCTGACTGATTTATTATTTATCTTTCCACACACAACACAAACTTCCTTATTTTCTTTGTTATCCTCCAATGCTGCCTTAGCACACTTGTTAGCTATTTCTGCTTTCCTGACAACCACCACTACTTCTTTCAATGTAGCATCCTCACTGGCTCATAGTCTTTCCTGAACCTTTTTATTATTTGTGTGCGTAATTATTTGGTCCCTGAGTAACTCTTCTTGTAAGTGTCCAAATTGGCACGAAATGGTCAATTTTTTAAATGCAGATAAATAATAATCTATTGCCTCTTTTTGCTCTTGTTTGCGATTGAAGAACCAATATCTATAAATGGCTATACACACAGTAGAGGCATAATATCTTTCCAAGTCATCTAGAGCATTTTCATAAACATTGGTTTCCACAGCACTTCTTTGTTTCTATTCCATTTGGTTATATTGTCTAATACCTTCCAGCCCCAGTGATGTCATAAAATACCCTTTTTTGTTTCAGGTGTGAGAGATTTGTTATCTAGAGTGGACATATGGGGGCAGATTTATGGAAAGAGGTGCTGCACCGAGTGCAGCAGCTCTTTCCCTGCGCCCCTTAGCACCCCCCCATTGCCACCATGTGTGTGCTGTATTTAAAATAAGGCACACCATGGCGCAGGGTAGGGGTCAAAAGTGTCATTTTTTATGGTGCTATTGATGTACTCTGCAGGAGTAGCGCCATAGATTTCCTTACTCCATTCTTCCAGCTCCCCTGATGAGGGAATGCACCCTTTGCATACATTATGCCTGGCGTAGGCATAATGTAGCGCAAAGGGTTACAAAGTGGCGCAGTGCATGCATTGCGCCACTCTGTAAATACCGCATGGGGATTTTGGGCTCGTTGGGCCACATTAACATAAAAATAAATTACATTAATATGCCGCAAGGTGGCGCTAGGGGCCCATAAATATGCCTCATAATTTGTAAAAATAATCCTTCCACTCCTGCCACTTCATGCATGGTTCCCCGGTACTGGCCAAAAAGGTATTGGTGGTGTTAATGTGAATGTATGTGCTGCACACTTTTTCTCCTTTTCTTTTACTATTGACCCGTAAAAGCTTCTAAGAATCTTGAAGAATTAAAAAAACAAACACCAACCCTTAAACAATAATTATAAAAATTAATTCAATGGTGTGCGTATCACCGCTGTCTGATACATTTCTTCACTTTGCCAAATGAATGCTACAATGGTGTGCATATCACCGTTGTGAATGCACTAATAAAATGTAATGGCTTGTGTATCGCCAATCATCTTGCACACTGTAACCTTTTTGTTCCTGGTTCTTGTGGTATACTCATTATATTCATACACGTAAATCAATTTGGCTTGGGTATCTCTTAACCATGTGCACGCATGCTCACCCACTGTTCCTATTGCAAGTGCTGTTGCCTTTAGATCCTCTAGTCCGTGCTCTTCTCTATTAACAAAATGTCTGCCAACGTAACACAAGAGTGATTGCCGTAACAGTTAGGCAATCTTTAAGTGCATGCTCTAATCCTTCTAAAATGGCTGCCAGCTTAATGTAATGTGATGTCTAATGCTGATGCGCAACCTATCTTCTCCCTTCTGTGTCTTCCTCCACTAATTACCACTGCTCCTCAAATGTACCCGGTTAAAGTTCACCATTGAAAAGTAGAGGACATGCAGTTGATTGTGCCTACTCCTACTCCTTTGATACATTAATTTTGCTATTCACATTATGAGAAGAGGGCAGTATGTAAGGTATAGTCAGTGATGCCAGTCACCATTTGATGCAAATTTGCGCAATTATTCTGCACTCAGTATTGTATTTGTGGCACTCACCTTAAATTCATCAATGAGTACTTTTCTCATGTATACTCACTCAAGGCGAGACATATGACCGGTGCAATTACATTTCTTTTTCCTTGAAGTCTTCTCTCTGTGCATAATTTTCCGCTCCCCAACTGCACACGTTGCTGGCTGTGACAGAGTCATTCCTCGCCGCCACGCCTTCACAGTACACCAACCAGGATATCCTCTCTCCAATTTCTACCGACTCAACTTCCAACTGTCTTCTTTAAACCCTCATACCTCCAGATGTTATACCACCTCAAAATACCCCTTCATCTGCACGTCCTTACCCTTCTACATTCCATTAATTTTGTTCATAACACCACAAAAGTCACACCACCACCAAATCACACTCTCTGAACTGCCCACTAATAAATGCTCGATCATTCTCTAAAAACAAGCACCACATCTATGACCTACTCTGTGACACAACCTGACTTACTCTTTATAACTGAAGCATAGCTGGGAGATGACATGGCTCCAGTGATGTATGAAGGCTTTCCTCTAGACTATCACACAAAATCGTAGGCCAAAGAAGAGGTGGACTATTTGTCATTTTCAAGCACACAATAAATCTGAGATGAGATTTCCATACAAGGTTGTGAGGCCCTTATCACCAGATGCACCCATACACCAGTTTCCCGCTGTAACGTCCTCCTTCACTATAGAGCACCACCTAACAATGCAACATTCCCAGATACATTTCTAGAAACAGTTTCAAACCTCATAACACTACACTCCAGCCTATGCATTCTTGGAGACCTAAACTTTTCGTCTGACAAACCCTATGTGCTCCATAAAAAACTATCATCACTCGCATGGTCACACTAAACCTACATTAGATAGTACACAAGTCCACAAACATTGCTGGACACATCCTATATGTAATTTTTGCAAATCCAGAACTAGTTACCTTGCAAAGGATTACTCCAGTTACATGGTCAGGCCACCATTTGGTAGCTTTCCAATATAAAACACCACAAATCAATAGACCCAAGACCACCTTACATGCATCCACCCATCGACCATGAAACAAACTCAATTTGGAATACTTAGATACACAACTAACAGCCAACACAGATCTAGACAGAATGAATCCTGTTCAAAAACGTTATGAGTGGCTACAGGAGGCTTACAAAATCCTAATACCAATAAGAACAACAAAACATGACAAAAGAAAGCAAGCACATTGGAGAAATACAGAACTAAAAAATGATAAAACAACAAATCAGAAGGCTGCAAAGAACCTGGCTCAAAACAAAAAGAAATCAAGACACATTTCACCCGTGTAAACTTAACATTATATAAAAATCAACAATCAAAAAAGCTAAAAAAAGGTACTATTCAGACAGAATTCAAAATGCTAAATGTGCAAATTAAAATTTTTAGAAAATTCTCACTGAATTTCATAATCCTAAATGCACAGAAGGAACTCATCCCATTACTCAAGAATTCACAGACAAACTGGCAAATCATCACACAACCAAAGCAGATACGTTGGACTCTTATTTAAAACAAAGGAAAACCACTAGCACCAACCCAGTTCCAAATATCCCCATCCAAAAGTAAGCTAACTCATCCTCTGCATTCCTTCAAGGAAATATCACAAAGTTAATTTAGTGATCTGGTCAAAACAAGCAGGCCTTCCGGTTGCCCTTCTGATTCTTGTCCACCACAAATTTTCAAGAATACTCTTTTACCTCCCCCTCTGCAACACGAGTAATAAGAATCATCAATAATTCTTTAACTAAGGGAATCTTTCTTGAAGACCTAAAAAAGGCATACATGTGCTCATTATTAAGGAAAACACTCCCGGACCCACATGACCTCATCATCTACAGGCCAAATACAAATGGACCTTTCCTTGGCAAGCTGATAGAAAGAGCAGCATTTGCCCAGATGTCACAATTCACTGATGACAAGTCCATACTTTCAGACTATAAACTGGATTCCACCCAGAAAGAGGCACAAAATCTGACCTCATCGCCATCTACGATGTCCTTAAAAACACAGTAGAACACAATGGGGTTGCCACGCTACTCCTCTTGGACCTCTCAGATGTCTTTGACACAGTTGATCATGACACCCTAATACGAAGACTCTACGAAGGCAGAATAGAAGGGACTGCTCTCGACTGGATCACATCCTACCTTCAAAACAGAACAAATATCCATACTCCCCCTTTCTCATCCAAACCATACTTCACAAAAGCAAGGGTCCGTCAAGGCTCAATCATCTCACTGATGCTTTTCAACATCTAGACAAAGTCATTTCTGGCAATGGTCAATGAATTTCAGCTCACATGCTACAACTATGCAGATGACACAGAAATACTCCTTAAACTGGAAAGCCCCAAAGACATTGGAAGTTCAAAAATCTTCAGTTGCCTCAGAGCCGTTGATCAGTGGATGAAATGGAGCCACTTCAAACTGAATGCTTCCAAAACAGAAATACTCACATGTGACGAGTGGAAAAATGATTACCCACTATGCACCTGGGCTGACGATTTGGGACCACCTCCTAAAGTATCTAAATAAGTAAGAAACCTTGGAATTACCATGGACTCCATGTTAACAATGAATGCCCAAGTGGACAAATTAGCAGGATCAAGCTTCATCACCATGAAAACTCTGTGACAAATCTTACCCCACCTGGGCTTTCCACACAAGGTCAAGACTACTATCTCTCTTGTACTGTCCAAACTGGATTACGCAAATGGCCTCTACCATGGATCATCTCTATCAACTATGAAAGGGCTACAACGGATTCAGAACTCTGCTGCCAGACTACTTGTATGTGTAAAGCCACAAGCCCACATCTTCCTTGCCTTGAGGGCCCTACATTGGTTACCAGTTGCCAGAAGAGCCACTTTCAAGCTGCTTTGTATCATCCACAAATTAATACATGAAACAGAACTACTTTTCATCAGGAATAAAATCACCAAATGTATTCAACAAAGGAACCTCGGCTCAAGATTGGCACCTTGCCTCAAAACCCCACTATACAAGAAAAAGAAAATAGATGGTACGTCTTTCTCTTTTCAAGCAGCCAAACTATGGAATCCATTACCACCAAATACAAGATCCACAGATAACTATCTTATCTTCAGAAGAGGACTCCAGAGTTGGCTCTTTCCTACATAACCACCTTACTCAAACACTAACATATAGCATATCACTGTGTATGTAAACATTTATAATTAGATTATATGTATATATCTATATATGCATATTTCTTTGTATAAATATGTATACTAACTATGTTTTTTTAAATGTATAGATTCTCTTTAGGTCTGCTTAACAAAGGTATATATCACTTATGGTTAAATATATATATTATTCTATGCTTAACATGGTCATAAATCATTCCATAGCGTTTTATATAAGTTGTCTGATTATATGTGTATGGGTCTCTGTTTTATTTATCTATCACAATAGGTAAATAGTATCATAATTGTTAGACCTGACAGCCTTAGGATGGTCATCCCCCAACTTTTTGCTGTCCTGCCTCCATTTCTCTGACACTGTTTTTGTTGGGTTTAGGACTCTGCGCACTTTACCACTGCTGACCAGTGCTAAAGAACATGTGATCTGTCCCCTACACATGGTAACATTGGTTCCTACCCAATTTACATATTTAATTTACCTGTAAGTTCCTAGTAAAGTGCACTACATGAGCCCAGGGCCTGTAAATGAAAGTATACTAGTAGGCCTGTAGCACTGATAGTACCATCCACATAAGTAGCCTATTAACCATGTCTCATACCTCCCATTGCAAGGCCTGTATGTGCAGTTTCACTGCCACTTCGACTTGGCATTTAAAACTATGTGCCAAGCCTTAAACTCCCCTTTTTCATCATATAAGTCACCCCTACGGTAGACCCTTGGTAACCCATAGAGCAAGGTGCTATGTAAGTAAAAGGCGGGACATGTACGTATATGTTTGACATGTCATAGTAGTTTTTTTTCCAACTACTGTGAGGCCTGCTCCTCTCATAGACTAGCATTAGAAGTGCCCTCATATACTCTTAAGTGGTAGAATCCGATCTGGTAGGAGTAACCCTGTCATGTTTAGTATGGCCAGGATTGTAACAGAAAATCCTGCTTACTGGTGAAATTGGATTTAATATTACTATTTTAGAAATATCACTTTTAGAAAGTGGGCATTTCTCTGAACGTACTGGCATTTGTGCCTTACAGCATGTCTCCAATCCACATCTGGTCTGTGCTGGATGACACCTCCCCTTCTGCATAATGAAAGGGTCTCCATGGGCAGGTTGGGTGGAGGGGCTCTCTCCTACACTTCAAAGTCCGGTGGCCTACCCTCACACAAAGGACTGATAACCCCCACATAGGGATCCTGGCAGAAAGGATTGGGTTCTAAGGGGAACTTGTGCACTTCAAAACCACTCTTCAAAGGCACTTTTGGACATATATACTGGGCCTCTCACCCCACCAAATCAAACACTTCTGGACCTACAATGAGACTCTGTCAGAGAGACTGCCTGCCTGCCTGCCCAAAGGACTCATCTGGACTGCTTTGCTGAGGGACTGCTTTCCTGCTTGTTGCCCTGCTGCCTGGTGCTCCTGAATTTGCTGGAAGAACTCTGCCTTCCTCCAAAAGTGCTCTCCAAGGGCTTGGATTGAGCTTGCCTCATGTTTCTGAAGTCTCAGGGCCAACAAAGACTTCACTCCTTCAGGAAAACCTTGTGCGCTGGAAAATTGACACAACACCTGCAGAAATTGCAATAACACCTGCATTGCGACGGGAAAAATCACTGCACTGCCGACTGGAATGACGCAGCGCTAGACTCGCAAATGGAAATCTGATGGAGTGCTTGTCTCGCGGCTAAAAAATCACCACAGCACCTACCGGATCGACACAGCACTGGCTCCTTTCTACCAGGGCATCAAGGATTTTCAACGCATTACCCCTGGGTGTGAAAATAGTGCTGCATTGCAGTGAGAAACCACGGCTGCACTCCTGGAAATCACAGCATCACCTTGCAGCGTGGAAAGAAATTATGCACTGTTTATGCCAAGCTGGAAAATCCGACGCAGCGCCTTATTTTTCAGTGCATCTCCTCCTCTGTGGCCACGTGCGTAATTATTTTTAACGCATATCAGGTACTGTGTGTTACAAGGATACAACCACTGATTCTTAAGGATTGAGACTCTTTTAAACTTTTAAAAAGTGATATCTCATTCTGTGCATATCGGATTTTTGTCTTTTCATTCAGGTAAATAGTATCTATTTTTCTAAACCTATGTGGTATGATTTTTGGTGTTTTCACTGTGTTACTGTATGAGTTATCGCACAAATGCTTTACCCATTGCCTTCCAAGTTAAGCCTTGTGCTTTGTGCCAAGCTACCAGAGGGTGAGCACAGGATAGTTCGGATTGTGTTGTGACTTACCCTGACTAGGATTGTGGTCCCTACTTGGTCAAGGGTGTATACCTCTGCCAACTAGAGACCCAATTTCTAACATTAATTATTTATCTATAAGCCCTTCACTATTGAAATATGGTGGAAAAAATATATTTAAAAAAAAAAGGTTATAAATAATACACAAATAAATTACCTTCAAGTACTGCAACACTTGAATGTCTGCATTTATGCGATATTACTTTCAATTTCAATATATTATCTTCCTTATACAAATATACCCTTTCTACCTAGTCATGTTTCTATATATTTATTGCTGTACTCCTGTAGCAGAAAAAATAAACAAAAAAACAAAAACAGTTTTACACTTTCCAATGCACTACTTGGTCTCACCCCATACCTCTCTCAATATTTCCTCTATCTCCAATCTCTGACTCATCTCTTGCCTTATTCTGCTACTATGATCTCCAAAATAATCCCTTCTAGATTCTTCCCTCCTCTAGCCTTCCTGGCTCACCCCAAACCTCATTTTACTATTATGATCTCCCAAACAACCCTTCTAAGTTCTGCCCTCATGTATCTCTTCTTTGACAAGTCCCAGACCTCATTTTACTACTAGGATCTCCTAATCCCTTTCTACAGACTCTTTCCTCCTCCATCTCTCCTTTTACTTATCCCAATTCTCATATTATTACTATGATCTCCCAATGAACACTTTTTAGATTCTATCCCTCTGCTATCAATCCATTATTCTATTCAATCCAACTAACAGAACTCACATGTCCACTGATCAAATCAACTCATATTTCCCTGTACTAATCCACCACTAATCCTTTTGGGTTCCGAGGTATCTTGCTGCTCGCCAAAAAGCACTTTGAGGTCTATTCAGGAGTAGTAAGCGCTATCTAAATACAATTACAATATGATAATTGATTAACTAACCAGTGACTCCTAACCATTTTAAATTGCGCTTTGTAACGGTCTGAATCCTTTTTAGAAACCTTCGTGGTTGTTCATTTTCAATCTGTGTTTCGTTTTTATTGGGAAAATAAATGTGCTTTATTGTTTACATTGTAGTTTGCATCATAGTTTTATTGACCAGGTCCGTCTCGGGGAGCAAAAAAAAACTTTTGAGGTTAAGACAGTTCGTAGGCTATTAAATGCACTTTATATTTTCGCTTTAATAGAAAAGTGCTATCAGTATCGGTTTCTAAGATTGTTGAATCTCAGTAAAAATCTTTTTTATTTTAAGAAGGTGCCGTAATTGACGTCTTTTGTCTCCACCTGCATTGTTCCATGAATGCTTTTGTCATCTGTGGGCTTGACTGCAGCACAACCGTGTTTCAGTGGAAATTATCAGGAGGGGGGTGCGCACTATTCCAGCCGTCAGCATACTGCTCCAGTGGCGAAGTACATTAATATTTAAAAAACCGAAAGGCTGACTGACTTCATCAAAAATGGCACGCCTCACGGCAGCTGACATGAATTCGGAATTATTTTTAAATCCAATTAATTGACTCGGAAGCTCGCAAATAGTCTCTGCGGCCCAGCTCGCACACAGTAAGCGCCATCTTGAACTCCATTGTCTGCTGGAGCTTTGACTGCAAAAAGGCCATGGATATTTCATTGCATGTTCTTGTTTAATTAATGCAAACTGAAACTTAAAGCAACGGTAGTGAAATTGTGCCACATACATGATAACGGAACACGATAATATAGCCACAGCATAAAACGTCACGTTTGTCAGATGTTATCCTGATGACAACCATGCCAATTATGTTTTCTTCTTTAAACTACTGTTACATTTTGTTGAAACAAGGTAAAAGTGGAATCTTTAAAACTGTGTTTTTTCAGATACATAAAGGCTAGCTCAAAAGCAGCTCATTGTTTTTCACACGTGCGGTAACAGTCCTCGGTTGGAGCATTAGGGGTCATATATGGTTTAGGCAAAACTGTCAGACAAATAGCTCTGCAGAAGCTGCCCATTCACATCGTGCAGAAACGGTCAAATGTGCATGCACAAATACAAATATGGCTATGCACATTGGCCTGCGTAAAAAGGGCTATTGAAGTAAAGAATGGGAAATGACACGTGGCTATGAAAAGCACTAATCAACATCTCATTACATACACAAATGAGCCTCATTACACGAGCACATGCCAAATTGGAAAGCATAATGGGATTTGCTAATTGGGGGCAAACAATTGCAACACAAAACTGCACCTGTGCAAAGGGCTCCTAAACCCACATGGACTGAAAATCACAACAGACCACACCATAGCAGATGCTGCAGTCACATCCACGAGAAACAGAACAGCTTGACAAGCAACTCACCACGATGGAAATAGCCAGGTTGCAGTTGGTCTCATAAGAAAATAAATTATCAAAATTAAATAGATTGTCATCACCCTGAGGCAAAAAGAAGACCACTGTTTATGGAAATCATTGTTCTTAAAATTTGCATTTGAAGAAGGCCACTTTCATTGTTCCACAAATGTTAACTGACTAGAACAACAGTTAAGGCTTCACAGAAAGATTATTCGCAATTCAAGACCTGTCTGTATTAAAGTGGCTGACAAAATGACGTGCCTGTCAGAGTGTTTTTTGTGGCAGGGTCAGACAGGCCTATAGGGCAATCTGGACGTTCCCTAAGGGCTGGTCTCGCAGATCACTGTGTGGGCTGTTTGTTTTGGCTGTTTGTCGGTAAGTCTTCTTTATTTTTTGACCAAGGCTAGAATACCAAATGGCCCCTGCTGGGGGAGCCAGCCGCAGTCCATGTGCTTCCTTCATCATTTCCTGTCCTAGGTTTTATTACCATCCTTTGAATTTGTCCCCCTTCCAGACCTGCCTTTGGAAGGAAGTGTTGTCCAATTCTCAGGAAGACTGACCTTGGAAAGAGGGGCCACAGAGTCCTTACCCCCTGCAAGCTACATGACAATACCTTCCATTGGACATGCGCTTTTGCACGCAGTGCAACAATTTTTTGCCGACTCATGCAACTCAAGATTTTTCCCTATATTCTGTCACTATCTTTCCACCCAAATGAATGCTGATGGAGCACTCTGCTCGCACCTTAAAGTAGTGCCTTTGGCAACGGCCTAGTCTTTGATTGCCCTGTAACAGACCACGAGTGTGCCCAGACGCAGTACCTGTTCCGCCTGATGAAGTGAGAATCATGTGAAACATTATAACCTAAATTTTACTTATGAAAATACATCTCATCCATTTCCTTAAAAACAGCAACCGTAGTTATGAGTAATCATCCCATTCAAGGCAAAATGTAGGGCACACAACCACACGAAAACACAAAAGCATAAAGTACACCAAGTAAGAATTATGAAAAACAAGTTATTTATTTCTCTAGTGATGGCTTCACAACAACAGATCCAGTTGCATTATTAAATAAAAACAGAAGAACACATTTGGACAACTATACGATTCGTGGAAGTCGACAAAAACACAAGGCATTCTCCTCTTGGCATTAAATTACAAACCCAGCTGCCAGCAATGGAGGAAAATAGTTTGGTGCTGTTAGCTTAATTCTTGCAGCCACTACTGCAGGTTGTCACTTGTTCATGTGTTCCTTAGGTGCCTTGTGATCACACAGTCTTTCTGGATGATTGAGCCTTCCTGCAAACTTTGGTAAACTGCTTGACTTGAGTGTCTTTCTGCATGAGCTCAGCTTAAGCACTCATTTGAAGGAAGCTCGTACCAACGCATGGCTGGGACTATTGAGAACTTTAGTTGTCATTGATCACTTTATTCGGAAGCATGAAGTTCCTTCACCCAACTGGGCCCAAGAAGTTGAACCTTTGAGGTAGTTAAGAGATACATCAAGAAGTGCAGGTCAATAATACTCATCAGTTAAAATAATTTACATTTGGATAGGAGTTAATAATGAGAGCTGGATAACATTTCAAAGACAAATCTTTTAATAATTAAGTTATTTTATTAACATTTCATCATCATTCAATAAAATTACAAACAAAGCATGAAGTGTGTTCCATAGATCTAATCCCTATTATAAACTAATTTAAAGTTAAAGGAAATACCAACAGAACCTATAAAGAGCTCTTGCCCTGAGAAGTGAAAGCATAAAAGCTACAATAGAAGTTCCCATGTAGATAAGTTCAAGAAACTCAGTAAAGTCTCAACAGCATAAAATCAGAACAGAATTAAGGAGAACTCAGATCAAATACATAGGCAAAGAGTAAATGAAGAAAAAAGTATTTGAGTAAAGTGCTCTCAAGGGTGTCCCAGCAGCTAAGCGTCTAAGAGAGTCTCTCGTCTAGCCTGGGAACATGCATTTATGCAAGGCTACAAAAAAAACAAGTTGTGAGTCTTGTGAAGATAATTTCTGGTTTCAGCCAATGAATTGCTGTCTTCAGGAGAACAGGAAAGCTTTCATTGATTTGCAAGTTTAACAAAGAATGTCCTAAGCACAAGATATATTTATATATTTTCTGCAACATTATCAATATTATATTCTTTTCTCTCAGTTTCTTACTCTATAAGATAAAAACAAGTAAAGGTAAGTACAATACATTCCACAATGCCATCACTCCCATTCCCATTTCCCTCCTGTGACAGAGCCTGCTCATAACAAATAACTTTTAAACTTAATCTAACGTTGCAGCACTTTTTACATGGGTCAAATGGGTAAACAGCTAATATCTAATACTCTCTCTTCTTTTGCAATAAGACATTTGTGTCATTAAAAGATATACACTTATGACATGACACAGGTCAGAACTAAAAGAGAGGAAAGGAAGAGGAACAAAAAAGTGAAAAGTATGTGCCTGTCAGCATTTTTTACTAAATGCAGATCTCTATGCAAGCTTCAAATACAAAGCCACATTTACATGCAGTAACTGATTTAGGTCTACAAAGCATATTGTATTATTCATATTAACTGGTGAAAAACGTTCTCACACTCCAACACAAGCAAGCATGATTGTAAAACTGCATTGTGGCATCACGCGTCTCTGGTGTCAACCTTCGTAGATCAAAGTGGCCATGAGGTGAACACTGACACCAGACACTTATGAAGGGGAAATCAGGATTTGCACATTTATAGAAGTCAAATTGGGATTTGCCAGCAGCACTTTTATTATTATTTTCTGACAAAGCTTTAAACTTTGTGATGTGATGGGGTATTGGGGACCTGAGAGGAGAGGAGGGGACAGACCTCATCCTATACACACGTTCATACAGTTATGAAAGAACTTTAATAAAGACATCACAGACTTAACCAGAGTTGATGAAGGCCTCTTCCTTGGCTGCAGCCCTTTGTCATGTGACAAAGCATCTTTTGTGCTTCTGCTACAGCTCCGTAATCATTGAAATGTTGCCATGTATGGCAAAGCTATGAAAGTATGGGACAGATGAGTAACAAAGGAAAACGAATTCACGTTTGCCAGCTTGCCTAACTCAAGGAGTCACTAGGTGGAGGACAACTTGGACAGAAGATGCTCCTTGGCGATCTTGTAATGATGGTGACCAGAGCACTGCCCCTCTACAACACTTATCTGGCTAGCTGTTTGACCCCTTTTTTTAAAAACTCCTAATGGCTTTCATTCCAGAACTCCTAGTAAACACGTGGATGCCTAAGATAAGGGTTACATTTGTGGCAACCATATAGGCACTCTCCAGTATAATAGTAACATTTTACTGTTCGGGCTCAGCAAACATTTTGGAACCCTTCTTCGTATCGTTACATGTTACCTAGAATGTATAGAAAGTCTTATGAAGGCTGATTTGGAGTTTTACAGGTGTTGTTTCCTTCCAATATTGTGTCAGAACGAGGTCATTTGCCAACTTGGTGGAAGAAAATCTGCTGCATGTATAGGTCTCTTCCAGGGTGGTGGATATTTTTCCACTAGCATTGCTTTCTGAGCCTAGGCAAGAGTCGCACTGGGGATGTATGCAAGAAAAGTGAACCACTTTCCATACTGTTTGGTGGAATTTCCACCGCATATTAAGGACATTGGAAATGTGTCCTCAAAATGAGAGTGACTTGTCAGTGACCAAATATTTAATCTCCCTAGCTAGCTGGTTGATTTTCCCATTATGGTAGAGACACAATACTTACCTTTACACCAAGGTAAATTTCAATATTTAAATTAGTCAGCAGGACTTGGCATTCCCACTAAATCAATTAATAAGCTGCTTTGTGTCTTTTTACAACAGCTAGTCAAGGAGCCCGTAACAAGGCTAAGAACTTTTTAGATCTTGTGATGTGTGAAGAGGAGACACCAGTAAATCAGACCAACAGTATTGCCTTTTTTTAGCCTGTTCTTGTCATGTGTGGCAAAGACGGGAACACCTGACCAATGGATATTTAAAAAGGTGGTAACTGTTAATATCATTCTAAATCATTTCAAAATAGTCACCTTGTACATCCTAATGTCACAACACATGCACATTCATGCATTCCCACGCACCAGTGGCCATTTTGGCTGGTTTACTTTAATTCCCTATCGTGCCTGACACACATTTTAGAACACTCCATTTGAAATAAAAACACTTGTGACTCAGTAGCACGATCAGCCGCCGGGAGCCGTGAAAAAAACTGTGAGAAAAGGAGAGTGGGATAGGGACATATGGGGAGGACTGGGGAGCAGCAGACGTGCGGTCGGAGTGGAAGAGGGAATCACTTGAGTAACTAGAGAGGGCCCAGTGGAAGGAATTTGCGAGGAAGAGAGAGTGAAACTACTTTCAGAGTGTTTCCATCTACAAAATGCTCTGAGTTGATATCAAAGTTAATGGGCAACACTTTTAGCCGGTGAATAAAGCCAGTTGAAGCTCAATAGCTACCGGCTGAAAGGGCTGTCCGAAAGCTGTATATGTATGGTATATGTATGTATTAACAAGTGTGTGCTTGTGGGGTGTGGTGTATGGTAACAAATTATTTTGCCAGACAGCGGTAAAATGTAAAGGCAATTCCATTAGATATGGCTGACTATGTACCTATACCTGTCCTGTCTAGCCAAATGAATGGATAATTTAGTAAACTCTAAACTTTAAGTCGACATTAAGGGTAATTACACCATTGATGAGGCTCAAGCAGTATTTCATGTGAAATGTGCAATGAGGCCGTGGTTACTGTGGTAACAGCAGTTTAGTGGGTCTAATTTTCCTGGATTTATCTATTGTTCTTGAAAATATTATGCTGGAAATGGACAAGGACAACACCATCCAAGTTAAGGAACGGGCATGGAGTATATCCTTTCTGCACTGAATATCAAAGATGCTGTCTTCCTAGCCCCTTACACATGGGCACATCCCAAACATTTTTCAATAGCTATATGACGCCAATAATGAAAATGTCGGGTGTCTGAGGAGTGCACTTCATCTATCGTCACTAAAAGACTCAAGCACTTTGCATCATGCCTGTCTTCATTAATCAGGGTACGGAGCCCATTACATGAATATTAAGCGTAATAAATCTCAGATAATGACAATGAGCAGTTCTGTATTGTGTTTGGCATGTTGAAATCTGACCCAAAGGAACTCAATACCTTATCTAGGGCCTGAGCTACAAAGATTACATTCACAGAAAATGGTCACTAATTTCACACTAAATTTTTCGAATACTCTCTTATTTTGTAAACTAACCTATGTATAAATAGATTAATTCCCAAAATGACGAGTCGCTGTGAGCCGTGGAACGACATGTCTAATTGATATTCCTTAGGCAAGTGGCAATTTGTGAACCCTGCGATTAGCCACAATCACAAGGATGGTTGTCTGCAAAGGTCAGCAGACTAGCATGTCTGCGACTGTGTTGAAATAAGGAAAACTTTTTTTAACGCAGGCCATTCACTTTAATGTAAACAGGACTGTGTTTGAAATGTTTTCTTTTTTTAATATGTTTCATTGAAAGCTGGCAGTTGACAACTGCCTATGCTCCCTTATACGTTTACCAACATTCTCAGCGAGGAAGGGGTCATCTTTGCAAATCAGTTACCTTCACAATTTGGGAGTCGATAACTCATGGAATTATGATTGCAAACGCTTGATACATCAGGGAACGAATCACAATTTGGAAAGAACGACCATACCACACCCACTTCAAATAGCAATTTATAATCCATTTCTAATGCCATTTACAATTTAAAAACACTTTTCCAAATCCACGTGTGTTTGAAAAATACAAAAACTATTTTTAACCGTCACAAACTCTCTGATTGAACTGAAGGCTTTATGACAGGTAAATGTTTTGCACATTAGACTCTCAGGGCCTTATCTACAAAGATTTAGTGTAGGGCAGCACCGCAAGTCATTTTGCTGCGCTGCCCTATCCAATTCAAAAGGGCAGGAATGCACCCTAGCTACAAAATACAGTGCAATCCTGTCCTTTCAGCCGGTGCACAAATTGCATCCGAGAGCCAACACAGGCTCCCCTGCGCCATGATGCAAGGGTGTCTGTGTTGTTGGCATGACTGTTATTGTGCCAGAAGGGGCACCTTCCTGCACAAAAAAAATCATGAGAGGCAAAAAACGAGAAGAAATGTAAACATTTCTCCTCGCTGTGCGTGCTCTGGGGAGGCATAAGTTTTGGCGCTGCCCCAGATTTACGATTTGGTGTAAATCTGGGGCAGTGTCAAAAACCATGGGTGTTGAGTAGAAACACCCACAGCAACGCTCATGGTACATCTCCCCAATGCAGTGTGAGACAACGCAGTGACTTGCGCTGCGTTGCCTTACACCATATCTGCAAGGCCATGTAAAGTCATGCAGGGTGGCTTTGCGTGGCCTTGTAGGTATGGGTCTGCACTGTGCACCACAGGATCGTCAAAAAAGTGACACTGTGGTGGCGCATGGGGGCTTGTAATTAAGCTCCCTAGTCTTGCAGCGTATTTGAAGAATCTGGGAATAGCAATTTCTCTGAAATATGGCCAATCAGGTCTCTAAAATGGAAAATAATGCCCCACATCACAAATATTTTGCTTTGACATATTATTGTGGTATCCCTGATTTATATTTGAATTTCAGCACTAAGCCTGGAGTAAGCCAAGAGTAGTCAGGGATCATGTCTGTGACTCAGGGGTACCCCAACTATAAGGTAAGTCACACATACCTCTAGCGAAATCTCTGTGACTTGAACCCAATGTTGTTTCTATTTGGAAGTCATCAGAAAGGTTTCAAAATACCTAACCAAAATTTTACACAGCAGATTTTAGGAGTCTTTGACTGTGTACCTGGCCAAACCATATTCCTACTGTAGTCTATGTTTTGGCTTGTCTACATTTTGTTCACACACCTGCAGAGATTGCAGAACGCAGAGTCTTTGTATTAATGCATCCAATTGATGTCATCACACAAGTACAGCTCTTCAATCCTTACACTAGCCGCATAAGACCTAGAGAGTGTAATTTAAGTTGGTATGCATCATCCACAAGACCTTTCATGCAAGAGGCCTCAAGCTCATGAAAAAGATCTAACTTTAGAAACCTCCACTATATTATTTTATGATTGGCTTGACTGCTAACAGTAACCAGATTTCACATAATAAACAAGTGACTGTCAAGCATTCAATGCCTTGGCTGCACAATTGAAGGATGCATAACGTCTCTGCACTAGACTGATGGATGACCATAAAGATCTTATGCACTCTCTAAAAACTCAATTGATCCCACTTACAAGTTAGTTCACTATATCGTTGGTTGTTGTTCTGAGGTTTTCCCTCGTGTCCGGGCCACCGTGGTGATGAACTTTGTGCTCTGCAAATTATAAAAACAGAACATAACATGATGTAACTAAACAAAATAGTCTAAGACTCTTTCCATGGTGGTATTCCACAATGCCCACTCCGCCAGTCATCATGTTTATTCTGCCATTGTATTTTAGAGAAATTAGCTGTTCTGTCTGGCATATCTGAGGCAGAGGGACTACGAGCAGAACATCTGCTTTAGGCACCTTAGGTACTAGATGATTTGTCATTTTAGGCAGAACCTTTCTTACCCTCCTTCTTTAGGTCAGGCTATCACATTTTCTTTGGTCTGGCACTGCTGGAGCTTTTACCATTGATCAACAAAAATATACATAGATAGGGGCTCTGGCTCAGCTCCTTCAGGCATTGTTTGTTTTGGTTATCGATTTTCAACCATTACTTGAATAAAATGTCATTCACATTTTGAACCAGCTCACAAGTGTATTTCGTTCTCACTGTCAAGTGTATTTCTTTCTCACTGCCCAAGCCCACCTAAAGAGGGCTCCATTGCAGTGCAAAGGCTGTGAAGTGTCCAGGCACTACAATAAAGGCGTACTGTTTATTTGCATACTTGTGCTTGTATTTGTTATTTGTTTATCTGTCAACCCTGTGACAAAAGCCTTCTGCATATCTAGCCAACCCCCCTACTTCTGCCAGAACACAGCCATAGTGTTTTGTCCTCCCACCATCTTTGCAAGGGGCACCCTCAATACTAGGTACCAGGAGATGCTGCCTTTGCTCATAAGCTGCTCCTCCTGTAGTTAGGGTGCGTCACATGGGGCAGCGTCAGGTGCAGCAGCCAGACTGGTAACATTTGTCATAGCTTGTTTCTTCTAGATACCAGACTGTAAACAATGCTAGCTTTGTTTTGAGGGCTGCATACGTTACAAACACCAAGTGCCATGTTTGTTTTTTGGTTGCACTATGTTTGAACGAAAATATAATCACTGGAAAATGACAAAAATGCAAACAGCACACAATATTTCATTGTCTGAATACATTAGTAAGTAATGTCGAATTAGTGGTTAAGAAGAACTAAGCACGCTTAATTTATCCTGATTAGTGAGTTGGTGAAGCAGATGGACACATTTTTTTAAAATAGTGCATTGTTGGACTTGGCCCTGTCTGTAGGGTCATCCCCAAACTTTTTGCCTTCACCCTCCTATTTTCAGAACCTATTTTTGTTGGCTTTTAGGACTCTTTGTTCTTTTACCACTGCTAACCAGTCCTAAAGTGGATTTGCCCTCTCCCTTACCCATGCTTTGAATGGTACATCCACAATTGGAATATTTAATTTACTTATAAGTCCTTAGTACAGTGCACTACATGTGCCCAGGGCCTGGAAAATGTTAATGCTACTAGTGAGACTGCAGCATTGTGTGTGCCACCCATTCAAGTAACCCCCAAACTTGTCTCATGCCCGCCATAGTTGAGCCTGTATGTGCAGTTACACTGCCATGTCTACTTGGCATTGAAAACCGCTTCCCAAGCCTTATACTCCCCTTTTATTACACATACGTCATCCCTAGGGTCGCACTAGCTAGCCCATAGGGCAGGGTGCTATGCAATTAAAAGGCAGGACATATACATTTAGGTTTTACATGTCCTGGTAGTGTAAAACTCCCAAATTCGTTATTCACTATTGTGAGGCCTACCCCTCTCATAGGTTAACGTTTGGGATTTCTTATTACATCTAATAAGCTGTAATTGCTAATTGAGAAGGAGTAGATATGTAATGTTTAGTACCTATGAAATTGTAATAAGAAATCCTGTTTAATGGTAAAGTCATATTTATTGTTACAAATGTTTTGAAAGTTGGCATTTTCCTGCTCTTAGCCTGGTGTGCCTGTCTCCAACACGTCTCACGCTTAGGTGAAACTGATACAGGGCAGGATTGGAGGGAGGAGCTGCCACTTACACCTGAATAGGCAGGGTCCTGCTTCAACGCAAAGGGCTGCATATACCCCTGTAAAGAGTCTGGAGCCAGGACAGGATGAAAGGACCTCTGAGCACTTCAAACACCCTTCTTTAAAGTCACCCCCACTTCAAAGGCACAACTGGGTATATGTACTGGACCTCTGACCCTACCAACTCAGTACACTTCTAGACCTGTAGATAGGACTGCTATCATGCTTCAAGGACTGCTACTCTGCTGAACTGCTGCTCTGGAAGAACTGCTGAACTGCTGTGCTGACTTGCTGCCCTCCTGACCTAGAGAAGAAGAACTGGACCTGCAACATCATTGTGAATACAGGCCCCCAAAGTGACTCCAAGGACTTGCAGGCTTGCCTTCTGTACTTCTGTTGCCTCAGGGACACAAAAGACTTCCAACTTGCTACAACAGCTCCTGGACTCGCCTTCAGACACCTCTCACTTCCAAGAGGCGCCTATCAGTCCTGGAGTCTTGGTCCCATTTAGCAGCGAAATGGCCAGCGCGCTCTGGAACCTCGCCTCTCACTCGAAGAATCAGCAGAAGCTACCACAGGTTTATCTCTTCGCACAGCAAGAATTGCTGCTCGTGATCGCGAGGCTCCAGTTCTTCTGTCCACAACGCCCAGCTGACTCTTCATGCTTGCGGCCCACAGCCAGCAATGCTCTCCTTGCTCCCGGTGAACTTCTTCCCTGCGAACAGGACTCTTGGCTCAATTCTTGAGAAGGTAAAACTTCAGCGGGACTTGTCTGGGACTGTTAACGACCTGCGGTCCACTTTAGGATTTAGCCTGGTCTAGCATGACCAGATGGCCATGGTTGGTGCTTTATGCTTTTAAGCACTATATTTCAGTTTAGTCTTTAAAAATTAATTTCTTGACTTTTGGGAATTTTGATGCTTAGGTCTTGTTTTGTTCATAAAATTAAGCTCTCTACTTCTAAACTGGCGTGGAGTCTTTTTGTGGTAGTTGGACTGTGTTACTGCTAGAAGTGTGGCACAAAAACTTTACACATTGCTTCTTAAGTTAAGCCTTACTGCGCTGTGCCAAGCTGCCAGAGGGTGAGCACAGGTTGATTTATGGTGTGGATCTGACTTACCCTGACTAGGATTGTGGATCCTGCTTGGACAGGGTGCATTGCTCTGCAAACCAGAAACCCAATTTCTAATAACAGGTTAATTTGGGGTTTGCTTGTGTTTCATCCTGGGAAACATTGGGGTGGCTGCTTGAGTAAGCTTTCAAACCCCTCAACCAGTAACCCAAATTCCTATAGGTGCTGTTCTATTTTACTTTCACAGTTCAGTATTCTGAACGATTCTGTCCTTTTTCCAAGTAGTGAATGAATTTATTCAGCACAACAGGTCTTTTGAAAGTTTTCACCGTGTTAAACAGCACTCGTGTTTGAAATAGATTCAGTACTTGGCACAAATACAGATGTAAACAAGCATTGGCAATGACAATAGGCCACTAATCTCTGTTAAACTAGATCTAAAAATCCATGGACGTTAATGAGTGCCTCCTCCCACCTGTGCTGCTGTCAGAGGAAAACTACATATATTTTCTAGGTATCTGAAACACTTTAATTGAATTACAATATCATGTGTGTGCCCTTGATAGTTCAAGGTCAGGCAGCCAGATAAATAAACAAAATTATTACAGCTGTGTGGCAGGCAAGCACTTTTTTGTGGAAGTTCACATTGTCTGCACAATCAAAACATGTACTTCTGGTTCCCAACATATGGGCGGAGTCAGAGCCCATCTCTTGGTGGGTCTGACATAATTGCCTGGTGACAGCTGTGCTGTCAAGCCAGACCATAAAAACGTCCTCTATTTAGGGTGTCATTATTTACTGCTAATCTTACGCCAATCTACTCCTACTCTTACTCCTACATACACCTACATTTCTAGTTAATCTTTCGATTTCCTCCTGTTGCTTCTTACTCCTTCTTACTCCTGTGTACTACTACTCCTGCTTACTCCCACCATTACTATTAATTACGATTACTCTTACCCCTGTTTATACTTACTATAATTTCTACTCTTTCTTTACCCTACCTTTACTTTATGAACTCCAGCCTACTTCACACCAGAAATGCCTGGACACCTTGGCACCCCTCACTGAATGTTCCCCAAAGCTGGACACATTTACACAATCCTCTTGCATGACCCAGCAGAACAATCAAACTAGGGTAAGGGATTGAAACAGGACCAAAGGGCTTTCTGGTTGAACTCAGCAATTGATGAACACCTTCCTGAAGCATTTCACCAATATGAGATTTATATGACTTTATACAGTAACACTGATCCTCGTGGATATAGTCATAATGGTTAAAGTCATAAATATGCAGTGAATCATAAGCAAAACTAGGGACAATACATGTGCTTAGCCTGTATGCTAAAAAACCCACAAATAATATGCAAGTGTATAGAAGAATTTTTTCACAAAGTGCTGATAACACAGTGTAACGTCAAATACAGTCTGAACAGGTCTAAAAGAAAGAAGTAAGGCAGTCACTGTCCAATAAAAAGGTTGTTATCTAATTAATTGGACATTCATTCCAGCTGGGTAAGGGTTGATATCCAACTTGTGATGCACGTTTCTAACTTTACACAACCCTATCTCTTCAACAAAGCACTTTTATAGTGGACTGTTAGTGTAAGACTGACGTAGCTTGTAAACCATAATATGACCCACAGACTTTGGCCAATAGAGTCGAAACGCTGAATATTATGACAAGACCGGAGGCTCCTATTATGCTTTCTTTTCCTGCTTTATTTGAACAGCAGCCAAGAAAAACACCAATCCCAAAAGGTTTGCATAACAGGCAACCAATGGGAGAACAAAGAATAATCTAACCAATCACTACACTATACACAATAAGATATACCAATCCTGACTGCAGGCAGCCCTCTTTTCTTGCTGCTCGCAGTCAAGATAAGTATATCCTTTGGTGCTCTTTATAATTCATGATATTTGTTTATTATTTATTGTGTGTTTAACTATAGGTTTAAATATTTAGCTGTGCGTAATGTAGAGCGCGCGTTTGTGCTTTCATTCTCTAAAGATTAACAGTTCTTTACAATTTCTTATTCGCGCGCGTGGCACGAAGCGTTCTTTCAAGCATTTCCTTGCCTCTCAGGCTAGTGCAGGCAAATCTTACAGGACCATCAACTTATATAGGTCAGCCATCTCCCTCCATCATCCTCTTATAAACGGGAAACCCGTAGGGGAACATCCTATCATCTATCACCTTTTGAAAGGAGTAAAATTCTCCAACCCTCCCCTTCCCAAATATACTGCTCTATGGGATGTCAATCTTGTTTTACAAATGTTTCTATCCTGGCAGGATAATAACTTATTGTCTTTGAAAATGCTTTCCGCTAAACTAACAATGTTACTTTGTTTAGTATCCATCAAACGATTGTCCGATGTCAAAGCCTTGGATATCTCGGCTCGTCACTTTACTCCTACAGGTGTACTGTTCAATGTGTCTTGTCGTACTAAAACCAATATTACTTCTGTTTTCTATCCATTCTTTCCTAATTATCCGAAACTATGTGTGGGAAACTGTTTAAAGGTTTATGAACAAAAGACTGCCGATCTTAGAACATCTTCAGCCTCCCAACTTCTAATTTCCTTCAGGAAACCCTATAAACCGGTCTCTTCTCCTACTTTGGCTCGTTGGGTTAAATTGGTAATGTCTTTAGCTGGCATCGACACCTCAAAATTTGGAGCCTATTCTGCTAGAGGAGCTATGGCGTCAAAAGCCTTTTGGGCTGGATCCCGTTTGGAAGATATCCTAAGATCGGCAGATTGGTCAAATGATTTTATTTTTCACACATTTTATTGTAAACCCGTTAATACAGCAACTTCTGTAGTAATTAACATGTTTTAAACAAGCATAATAGGAACCTCTGGTCTTGTCATAAAATGTAGATTTTCCTAGTAGTTTATGATGGAAAGTCTCAATTTTATTAAAGACACGGAGGCGATTATTATCCTACTGCCTACTGTACTAATGTTGTTCTATTTTTCCCACCCTCTTAGTTGCTTCCAACGCTCCAGCGTCTACTTCAGGCTAAATCATCAGATGCCGTTTCTACTCTAAGTATTCCTTCATTCCAATCAGCACCGAATCTGGATTCCTCTGTTAACCATCCTGTCAAGTGTTACTCCTCGCGTACCCTGGACAGAATTCAAGACTTGCTTACATTTATTCTAGCCATATGTTTAACTTGTTGTATTTTGCCTTTATTTAAATCATTTTCTTGACTATCTCGCAGTTGAAAAGAGGGCTGCCTGCAGTCAGGATTGGTATATCTTATTGTGTATAGTGTCATGATTGGTTAGATTATTCTTTGTTCTCCCATTGGTTGCCTGTTATGCAAACCTTTTGGGATTTGTGTTTTTCTTGGCTGCTGTTAAAATAAAGCAGGAAAAGAAAGCATAATACTCGCCTCCATGTCTTTAATAAAATTAAGACTTTCCATCATAAATTACTTGGAAGATCTATATTTTACCTCACCGGACTGATCATGGAACTTTGGTAAGTTGCAGTGTGTCACTTTCATAAAACTTCACCTACAGAAGAAGATCCAGCAAAATAGGAATTTTCAGAGGAATGCTGCAACAAAACCGTTTTTTTGCTCGAAACTTCACAGCCTGATAGGGTATTTATTAGTTATATATTTGTGAAGCGCACTGTCAACCAAGGTTCCCGGTGCAAAAGGGCGAGTGGTGGATAGAAGTTTGGAGAACCTAGACGCACAGAAAGCGACACAAAAAGCAAAGTTGGATGGAGGGTGTTAGAAAAATAGCTTTAGGTGTGTTCTAAACTGGTGATGTCAGGTAGTTCGATAAAAAGTGGGCTTTGGAAAGCGTTTTTCATAAATAAATACTTCTACAGGACATTTTTCTAGCAATTTCCTTTGCAAATGTTTGAGCCCTTTGCTTTATCGAAAAAGTTTCAATAGGTTTGGTAAAGAACACCTTTGCGATGCCACACACCTCTAGCGATAATGAGGAGTTTATTCAACTGGTCACATAACTGAAATACAGAGGGCGACATCAAAGAAAAAAGATAAATCACAATTTTTTAAACTGGTAAAAAAAGAAATGCCTGTTACTGACAGCGAGTTGAACTGCAGTATTAATACTGCCAAAAGCATACTTTTTTATATCGTAATCTAGTAACACGTCTATTAACATATTTGTGTTACATATTCAGGGTGTGACGCATACTTAGTAGCATGCATATTATTATAATGCCAAAAATTATTGTAATCATACTTATAGAAAATTATTGTTAGATTTAGAGATTTTAAAAAACACAGTTGAGTTTCAAACTATTATCGTTGAGACATGTATTCCTAATGTATGATAAAATATGTTGCCAATTTCCACTTCAATATCTTTTCTTCCTACTCAGTCATGAGACGACTGGAGACGTCTGTGAGCAGGAGATAATGGTTGCTCAAACACAGACAATGTTATTCTCAGAACGAAAGTCATTTCACTGCAAACAGGCGCTCGTGCAGATGTCTAGCTATCTAGAACAGATCCAGCCCACCAAACCCAATCAGTCTGCACATTCGCATGACTCTTGGGCTGCAGCTGCATTGTCTTTACTCTTAGAATAGCCTCGCATGTTCAGCTAAAATAACCTCACACGTTCAACTAAAATAGCCTCATGTTCAGCTAAAATGGCCTCACATGTTGAGCATACAGGGATCAAATGGTAGCTAATAGCTCCTGTTTTACTATTCTAGAATAGGTTATCTTTTCAACTTCCTTTTTTTTTTACGTTTCCCCCTCCTCATTAGGAATGTACACTGTACTTGTAAATTAGGAAGTATCCCACTTTGAAATGCAGCCTCTATGCCTTTAACACATTGATCACCTATCAGTAATCTTCTTTCTGTAGAGCCCTACTCTTCGTTGTCAAGTATTTGACTGGCACCAATTAGACAAATGCGAAAAGTAAGGCACCAAATAGGCCTGCCAGATGTTTTTTTGCGGGGCCTAGGTCAAAAACGTGATGCAGGGCCCCAAAGGAAGCTTTTTTAGGAAACGTTCTGGCTTCTGCCGCCATCATGGTATCGCCATGAAAGTGGATCCATTATTAATAAAGAGAGCAAGCCTGGTTGATCAATCTCTAATGAATTTTTGCTGCAGGAATGTGGGACCTGGAAAACTGTGGAGCTGGGGACACTGTACTCCCAACCCCTTGTGACAGCCCTGGCTCACGAACCATGAAGGAACACTTGTTCCAAAACATTGCTAAGGAAATCTAATGACTTATAGGAAATCCAGCAGTGTTAGCCACAGAAGAAATGCTGCCATGGGTGTACAAAATGGGATTATTACACCTCCACCCACAGGGAACCAAAATGATGAAAAAATCTAATAGACTAGAACGAACAATCCAACAAATGTAGGAAGATGAAGTGTACCAGGAGACAGATAGTCATCCAACCTCAATGAATAATGTGAGCTGGAAAGGTGCTTTATGGCCAAAAGAAAGCACCCAATCAAGGAAAAACCCATTTCGATTGTGCAGTAACTGAGGAGCCATCCTCTAAGATACCCACAATGTACAGAATGAAACTAAGCCTCATCTCAGAGATGAAAAACAAATCATAGACACATAGGTGGTCATTACAACTTCAGCAGTCTTTTTTCTGAAGACGGCCATATTACGAAGTAGTGCCGATTTCTGACCGATTACGGGTTGAAATCCGACACTGTCGGCCTGGCCAAAGTCCTAATAGAGGCGGTTTCCACCGCCGGCACCGCTACACCAACCGGACTCCGCCTGCTGCATTATGGTCCGTAATACGGAGTGGCGGTTTCCTGCACAGCGGTGCAAGGCCCACGGTGGAAAGCACAGTGGTCCGAAAGAGGGGAGATGG
This sequence comes from Pleurodeles waltl, assembly GCF_031143425.1. Taxonomy (NCBI): domain Eukaryota; kingdom Metazoa; phylum Chordata; class Amphibia; order Caudata; family Salamandridae; genus Pleurodeles; species Pleurodeles waltl. The sequence continues at coordinate 821,827,576 of NC_090438.1, read as the reverse complement.
GACGGTAAGGGGTGTTGTGTGAATGTGAGTGGTGTCTGCATGTCTGTATGAACGCAGGGGCAGAGAGGGTGTCTGTGTGTGAGTGTGAGTGCCTGTATGTTTGTGTGATTGCGGGAGCGCAAGGAGGTGTATGTCTGAGTTCGTGCATGCGAGTGAATGTGTATGTCTGAGTGCGTGCATGCGAGTGAATGTGGATGTCTGAGTGCGTACACGCATGTCAATGTGTATGTCTGCGTGCGTGCATGCGAGTGAATGGGTGTATCTGACTGAGTGTTTGGGTGCAAGTATGTGGGGTTGTATGTAAGTGAATGCGTTGGTGAGTGGGGTTGCGTGTACGTAGGTGTGTGGTCGTGTAGAGGGTGTCTGCCAGCGACAGGAATGGGGATTTCTGTCGCCGGGTGCATGGCCACCAGCATTTTCGTGGTGGTGCGACTGCCACAAAAATGCTGGCGGTCCACAGAGTCATAATACCGATGGCGGTACTGCGGCTACGGTCTGGCCAGAGGTGCTGACCTCCGGCCCAGCGGTCAGACCGCCCTGGCAGTACGGGCGGCGTTTCGACGGTTCGGCTGTTTGGCTGCAGCCAAACCGCAGAACACGTAATATGGCCAAAAGCATAATGACCACCATCGACACTGTGACCTGCTGTGAGGAAGGGTTAATGGGAAGTAAAATGAGAGCCAACGGGATGAAATGGACTATCAGGCATGTGTGGCATGTGTTTGTTAGTGTGCCTTCTTGAACCCTACAGTTGAATCCATGTGAAATTGCTTTGCAGGTTGTCACCATCCAACTTCTTTTGTTATATATTTCTTGTATTCCACAGTAAATGGATGTTCTGTCCCTATGCATAGCCGCCTTGCACAACATGCTGGCAGTCAAATCGGAAGGCGCCTGTTCATTTTCATACAGGAGTATTGTGGCTATTGCCACACTGGCAGGGGCGGCTCCTCCATGAGGGTGGAGGAGTGTCGCCCCCCGCCAGCAGCGGTAGCTGCAAAACCTTTACAAGGAAATGATAATAAACAGTGTTTATTATCGGTTCCTTGTAAAGGGGCGGGCCACAGGGGTGACAAGTGTGTGGGGGAGTGCTGAGCACTCCCCTTCAGAGCACATGTGTGTTTGGTCAGCCGTCTCGGGCCGGCCAAACATACATGCACATAGGGCTTTCTCCAGCCCAGCAACCCAGCCTGCACGGGCTCCCAGTCTGCCTGGCTGGGCGCTCCCAACCAATCCTGATGCTGCTCTGAGCAGCATCAAGATTGGCCGCAGGGCAGTCTGGGAGCCTGTGCCTGCCTGCAGCCAGCATAGGAGCGGGATGCAGCGCAGCTTTCAGGTAAGTTTATTTCTTTTTAATAAAATGTATTAATATTTTCTCCTCCCCCGCCCCTCCTTCTTCCCCCCTGCATGCGCCGAACCGCCCCACCCCCCCTTTAACGACGCAAGCCACGACTGCACACTAGAACTGTCTTAAGAGAACACCATACAGATAAATGGTGTGGATATGTGATGGTTGTGAGGCACATTTACAAAAGGTAAGTTTCACCAATTCAGACAGGTTCCATGTCACACGGTGATGGGAAGGGCAGTACCTGTGTGTACTGTGATTGGCTTTTTCCACCTTCATAGCTGGTAGACTTCAGCTACCTGTGTACCGTTAGTACTCTGCATCATATTTAGATTATCCCTTTAAGTGATGACCAGCATCTAATTTTGTGTCAGCTTTTTTTTATTCTTGGTGACATCAGATTACTGCGCAAGTTTGTGTAGTTGAATACTACAGCTATGACCCAACCTCCTGGTCCGTTTCTTCACCAACCCGGTAACCCATGAGCTGAGTAAGTGATGTATTTTGGTGCTACTCCTGCAGAGTACATCAATAGCATCATGAAAAATTACACTATTGCTCCCTACCCTGCACCATGGTGCTCCATATGTTAAATACGCGCTCACATGGTGGCGGGAGGGGGGCAATAAAGGGAGCAAGAAAAGTGGTGCTCAATAGGCCCCAGAATATTTCAACACCACCACCTAATCATCACTAGAACCCGAAGATCGCAACTAAATCATTACTGGAATCTGGAGACACCCACTGAGTTATTACTGGAAGACAGGGATCCTGGTTTACGAGTTTTCAATGATTTGAACCACAAAACTATACACAAACAACAGAGAAACAAACATCCATTGAACAAGTACACAAGTGGTGGAATATTTTAATTCACAATCAAATAAAACATAAATAGTTTATTTTTAATGGGAAGGTTGGAACTTTGCTAAATTCAATTTGGGCCACTTATTGTCCATAATTCATTTTGTTTGATGCAGTTGCACTGCTCCCATATATAAATCTGAGGATTCTAGTCTAATTTCTAGTCTCCAATTTCAATATTCATCTCATTTAAAAACTGTGTTATTATATTGTTTCTATTTACATGCACTTTAATCATCTGTAAATATTATTTCATTTTCTAAGCAGTTGTGGAGTGGGTTTTGCTGACCCCCTCAGGGATCCATGGACCACAGATTAGGAACCACTAGTGTAGAGCATGAACCGGGATTTATAAAATGGAATGACAGTCCTAATTTTGTTCACTTATTGCAGTCTTCTTTGTAGGAAATGCTTTCAATTATGCAGTAATGATTTCAGTAATATAGCCTTCAATTGTGCCTTACATATCTTTGGAATACAGAATGTTAGCTCTCTAGTTGTTCATTAGTGCTCTGTTGAACCTAAGTAGAAACTACAAAATTATTTGAGAGACTTCTGCTGATGTTAGAAGAACATGATGTACTGAGCAGTTCAGACTTTTTTCCAGTGTGGGTGATGAAGATATTTGTGAATTTATAGAAAATTAGTCTTCATTTTAGCTTCTATGACACCTTCCATAATTTATTTGAGAAAATCAAGAAAGAAAATAGTTTTCACTGAAACATGGCTCATCAAATTACAAGAGAGGATCAGGAATTTTGTTGTCGAGTTTCACTGAGCTTGCTTGTTCAGCTCCATGCGTTCATAGTCCACATTTGTCTGGATTGGGATGGGGGCTTCATGAGGACATTAGGGCTGGTACCACCTTGTCACAGTCTTCGTCTCTACCATTAGTGTCTGGGAGTGTGTGAAACATTTTGTGATTGCTATCCTCCACAAAATGGCTGACCGTGACGCTCACTGGGTGAACTTTAATTTCTGTGATTGATCAAAACAGTTGATTAACCTGGCCATTCACAATCTCCATGGAGATATGTAATTTATTTGATTTATCTAAGACTATTTAGCACCACACTAACACATGGAGTGTCATTATGGTCTATAATCAACAAGAACCTGTAGTCACAGAATTACGTGAAATACGATAATATACTGAAGTAACAAATGACATTTTTCACTATATAGAACGACAAGAAGGAGAAAGAGAGTGTGAAGTTGATGGACAGGTTGCAATTTGCTTGGAAGGAGGAATTGCAAAGAGGAAGGAAAGGTGGACGAAGGGTGGGAGTCTGTCAAAAAGTCATGGCATTGGACTTTATTCTTTTAATGTGTGAGAAAAAGGATATAAAAATAATTTGGCATATCAGGTCTTCAGGGATTGAGTTCGACAATGACTAAGCAGCCCCAGAACAAATCCTTGACACAGTTCAATGGCTTTTTGATTTTTTGGTTTCCTGATGAAGAGTTTCTTTGCTTTATAGGTTTTGGCCCCTGCAAAAATACTTATGGAAGAATGGAGGTATGTTGTGAAAGACAAGCCCAGGTGAACTTGATTCTAGCATCCAGTGGTAGCCAATGAAGATCCCTTCGGATTAGAGTTTTGTAATAACATTTTTAGGAATCAGCTATCAGTTAAGAATCTGAGTGCAATAGAGATTTCATGAAAGTGAGTCATTTTTAGACTCGCAAATAAGAATGGCATTTCCACAATCAATTTTGAAGATAATGGTATGAATTGCAGTAGAGAAGTCAGCGGGGCTGATCCACATAGCCATGTTTGAGTGCATGAAGTAGTACTCCTGTAGTACTATAGCACATTCTCTTAAAAACCTTTGTGAATTGGCAATACAATATGTATAAAGGGAAAAAATGGGAGTAGTCTAGGAGCATTCATGCACAATTAGTATAAAGAGGAACATTGCCCTCTTTGCATTTTTACCAATGGGTTATTGGACCATTAGGGGCCAATTCATATAGTTTTTTATGAGTACGTGAAGTTGTACTATTGTAGTACTAATTTGCATACTCATAAATCTCTTATTGAATCAGTCCGGATTGTTTAAATAAAGGTTCATTTTGTGCTGTGGCTGATTGAACCATTTGCTTAATGTGCACTTTAATGTGTTCAATGTGGGATTCAGATTTGTCCAAAAATAAGATTTGACTTCTTGGGACATGTATCTATAGCTACTCAATCTACATAAGTTTGAATTTTGGCTATTGTTTTAGGGGAATGCAAGAATAAATATAATATTTTCTGAGTTTCTTTTGAGGATGCTTGATAACATTAATATTAATATGTTTTATTGCAGTTGTTGAAAATGATGATGTTGGAAAATGGGGCTATTTTCATGTGTAGTTTAATATTATCCGCTTATTGGTGGATACACACAGCTGACTCCTCCATCATGATATGAAGCTGCACCATGTATAAAGTGAGCAACATGCTGCATGTGGGGCCAAACAAGAGTTCTTTGGAATTGTGCATGTGACTGTGTCACGGCCTTAGTTGGCATTTCCCAGTCTCATCATGCGTTTGTGGTTGCTTATCTAGAAGGGGTTATTTTACTCAGAACTATACCTGTAGATGCCATGCAGTCAACAGTAGCTTGACAATCCTCCCATGCTTGTTTGTGCCAAAGATCATCAAGAGCTCATGAAAAGCAAGAAGACAGGCTTCTCCACTGACCAACATGTTATCAAGAATTTTGATTGTGCCTGTTTTAGTACTACAGACTTTGCAAAAATGAATTGATAAGTAGTCAATAATATTTAATTTCCTTTGAATACTGATAGTTGAATGCTACAAATTTTCTAGGTGCATTTGTGCAATGCCGTGGTTTTGTGTAATAATGGTTTGACTTGGCCAGTTTTTTGAGATTCTTGGAACGTGGGTTCCTGAGGGTGGAGTAATTAATGAGGCACCACATTTTAGAGAAGAAAAGACAAGCTGGTCAAAGACTGTCAAAGTATAAAGTAACATGAATCGATAATATGCAATAAGAGTTCTTCCATTATTGGAGAGTAATTATCCACATATGTTTCCCAATGGAGTGAGGACTGATTTCCAGTTATGAGTTTCTATGAGCATTAATGTGCTCCCAAATTAATTAATTAGATTTTGGCAGAAAATAATTTGAGATGTTCAGTGTATTTTTGAGTTTGCAAAGGCTTATTGTGTTGGAGCTTTGGTATTTATTTTATAATTTGGTAATCTTTTTGTTTACAAATTTCTAACTATTGTGTTTATAGAAAAACTCCTTTACTATGTTTTAATGTTTTTTTTAACTGTGATTTGTGTAACATGTTGGCTCTCGAATTTCATTCAAGCCATCTGAGAGTTTCATTTTGTGATGAGCAGTCCTGGAGCTTTGTGTAAGAATTGAGATTGGTTAGGCGATGAAGGGAAGGAGATCTGCAATTCCTCCAGCAGCGTTGTATGATGTTGGGAACTCAGTCTATATATCTTTAGTCACAAAAGGAGCTTTGAAAGAGTGCAAAGGAAGGCTGGAGCAGTGCAACAAAGAAAGTCAAGCAAACATGGTGTCTTGATCCTGTGTGCCCACTAAAGCACTAGAAAACTCCTATTTTGGTCCCAATTTCCAAGCTTTTCATCATCCATCACAGATGCATGATATGAATCTGTGATTGTGAGTCGTATAATCTTTAAGGGCCCAGAGGAATATGTGTCAGAGAGACAGAATTACCAAGAATCTTTTTAGTGGGTTCAGCATTGTGTGTTTAAAAGTACAAGAGCCATCAAGAGCCAAATGGCAGTCGGATCATAAAACTGCTCTGACCACCTACCCAAGATCCTGTAAGGCCTGCAGCCATCCCCTGCCCCAATCTGAGCTGGATGTGTGAATTTGAGGACCTGACAGGGGGCCATGGGGCCGAGTGGTCAGTGGCCCCGGGACAGGAGAGCACCGTACCGGCCCCGGCTGACGAAGTCTGGGAGGCTGATGCCCACGCGCACAGGGCCGCAGAGGAGTGGCTGAGGTGCGTCCAGGGATGGTTTCGGAGGCTAATGCTGTGACCCCTGCGGTGGAGACGCTGGGCCTCTGGTTGCAGGAAAAAGGTGGTAAGGAGCCGCGGGAGGCCTGAACTATAAAGCGGCAGGAAATCCTTACAGGAGTGGGGGTTGGGCACGGAGCTAAATAGGGTGCTTTTCTCCCTGCTCCTGTATGATCAACTTGGCGATCAATTTGGCCCCCTCCTCCCTCCCAAGCACCCTGCCCACCCTGGCTGCGGCACCTGGACTTGTCGTGGCCCTGGAAGTTGGTGCCCCTCCCACTTCCCTGTAATAACTATTGGAGTGCCTCCTGGAGGAGGACCTTTGCAGTGTGACTTCTCTCTTCCTCCGCACCTCCTGTGTTACAATGCCGGAGGCCTAAGCATCATGCTGACCCTGTGGGGGCCCAACGCTGGCCGCACTGTGAATGGTGAAGAGACTGCTAACGGGGCCTAGTGGTGGGGACACGGCAGGACCTGTGTCACTTTCACCCTACTACTAAATATAGCGCTGTGTGAGGTACGCAACTCACGGACACAGCACTACAGCTCTCTGTATACTATATGTCACTGGTGTTGGGTAGCTACCTACTGAGAAGAAGCACTGTCTTCCAACTGGAACACTGAGAATGGGCTACTTGGGAGGACTGGGGCCTAAAGCCCTGGGGATACGGGATTCCTCTGCACCAGAGATGGCGGCCACACAGAGGCCCAACTGGACCAGATACTTGGGGCTATAGCAGCTACTAAGCAGGACCTAAGCACCAAGGTAGATGTTGTAGCCATAGAACTTGGACTCCTACTAGCTGACCAGCAGAAACTGGCGGGCAGAGTCACCCACGCCGAACACAACATCACAGAACTCAGCCCAGTCAAAGGACTGGCAGAGCAGGTGCGCCCACTAACAGCCAAAGTGCGTGAGCTGGAGACTAGATGAGGACTCCGAAGGGATATCCCGCAGGAACAACGTACGCATCGTGGGATTTCCGGAAGGCACCGAAAATACTACTGCTACATCCTTTTTTGAACAATGGCTGTGGCAGAAGGTGGTATCGGCCTAAGCATCCACAAACCTTCTAGTGGAACTGGCCCACAGGGTTCCTGCGTGGCGTCCGCCGCTGCCCTCAAGACCTGTGGTTGCACGCATACTGAACTATGGAGACAAAGAAATCCTACTGTGGGTCGATCGAATGGCGGCCCCACTCCACCACGACAATAGCAGAGTGTACTTCTTTCCAGATTATACGCTGTCCGTACAGTGTGGCAGAGCCTCTTTTTTGGAGTGAAACACAAACTGCAACAGACAGGCCTCTACTATTCACTTCTCTTTCCAGCAAAGTTGAAGGTAATGACTGGCACTAAAACCTTTTTCTTTACAGAGCCAACAGATGCCTGGGATTGGGTGGAACAACATCGATAAAAGGCTTCTTCACCTCCCTCACCGGTGCACCAACTCCGTACCACCAAAGACTTGAACACAGGAAGGCTGGTGTCACGCTCACGTCTGAGAGCCCTGGTCCCGAGTACGCCAGAGCAAGCCATGATAGAAGAATCCCAGGCGCTGAACACTGCTGACGCTCTGTGGGTAGTTAGAAAGTCGCCGCCAGAGACTTCCCTGGAAAATGATGTTACTGAATCTGTTTTCATGAACTCAGAAGACAGTATGACTTTGCAATTACTGCCAAATGTGACACCCCAAATGGCAGATGAGATCCTATGATACTTAGTCTAGAGAGTCTGTTGTGCTTATGCTGTATTACACTGGGGCGGGGGCAAGGTGTGGCACCATGCACACACAGAATTGATGGTAATTTTGTTAACATGGGTCTCTAAGTCCATGGTCCATAGGTTGGCTGTAGCCTGTAGCGGTTGCAGTCCTACGTGCCCTTGTAAGGGCTGATCACCCCCTCCCATTCCAATCTTACTGGTTTGGGTGACTGCCTGTTCCAGAGTTGCCCTGGGTTGGGAGTTCAGGTTATTCAAGCAGTTAAAAGATGTGATGTGATGAGGACCCTTCTTCTCTTTGACCTCCCACGGGCTTTACATTGGAGGTGGGGACCACAAACTTGCAGCAATAGCCCTAGATGGGCTTTTCTTACACCTGCGCTGGATAGATGGCTCTACTTAAGCTAACAACATGGAACGTCTGGGGGATGGGTACTACAAAAACGAGACACTCTTTGCAACAATACTTAAGGAGAAAGGGGGTACAACTAGCCTTTCTGCAGGAGACGAATGTGTCAGGAGGGGAGCAAGTATGCTTACAGAAGGTGGGGCCAGTGCTATAGCACCACATATTCCAGCTTCACACAAGGAGCTTTAGTCTGGATTTGTCTGGGGGCCCCCTTCCACCTACTCTCAGCAGACATCGACCCGGAGGGTAGATATGTGTTGGTGGAGGGTCTCCTGGATGGCAAGGCAGTGCTATTAGGTAGCATATATGCCCCTGATGTGGCACAGCTGTCCTTCTTCTCCAAATCTTCAGCCGTTTTAACACACAAGACCCACATCCCTTGGATACTAGGGGGCGACTTTAACTGTATACTTGTTACACAATTGGCCAGCTCAACCCCCCCCCACTCCCTAGCTCCCCGGTTGTGTCAACAGCTAAGTTATTTTCCCAGTGGCTTCAACATTGGCCACAAGAGGTCCCTGAATCTGAACAGCATTGATTATTTGTACTACTTGGTCGTGCATGACCTGCATGTCAGATTAGACAGAATCCTAAGTGACCCAGCTACCCGGCTACTAGTAAAGGGGCGAAATATTTAGGTGAGACCTTCTCTTACCACAATCCAATGCAGTTGCAATTGGAATGGATAGCAGCCTGACCGATAGTTCCCACCTGGAGGTTTCAACCAGCCTTGTTAGAAGATCAGGGACTTCGAGATGAAACAAATGATACACTAACACATTACTTTGAGGACAAGTGGGGTACATCCAGTTCTAAACTAATATACTGGGAAGCAATGAAGGTGGTGTTGTGAGGCCATTTATTTGCATGGTGGTTGGAGTGAGTACACCAATACATAGGGACCTGATACAGACTGAGGCATCCCTAAAAGCCTTGCAAAATAGAGCTAGAACCGACCCTGTAGCACAAACTAATTTAGATGCAGCATTGGCCAAGCACACACTCTTAGTGGAACAGCTACTTGGGGTTGACTTTCAGTCATACCGAGCTAAAATGCATACTGAAGGTGACAAGGCCGGTTGACTCCTGGCCTGGTTGCTCCGGAATGTGGATCCTCACACACCAGTAGTGCAGATCAGCACTTCTCCAACAACGTTCACCCTGCAACAGACACAGATTCATGAGGCATTTACAACATATCAAAACACACTATGGGGCTCATTTTGAGCCCAGGGGCCCCACGACACCCCATACCGCCATCCTGTTCCTGGCGGGCGACCCGCCAGGAACAGGATGGCGGTATGGGGTGTCGGAATCCCCAGATTCCTCAGGGCATCGGAAAACCGGCAGGAGACCGCCGGTTTTCCTGTTCTGACCGTGGCCAAACCGCCGCGGTCAGAATGCCCTGCGGGGCACCGCCAGCCTGTTGGCGGTGCTCCCGCATCCCCGGCCCCGGCGGTCCTTGACTGCCGGGGTCGGAATGAGCCCCTATATGATCCTCCACGAATTTCCAGGCAGGGCAAGATATGCATATTTTTGGGGGAGATCATTGTCCCCAGCGTAACCCTATTGGAGAAGGAGGACCTCAACACTCCTATTACATTGCAGATTAGAGGGTCAATCCGAGGAGCAGCCATTAACAAAACACCAGGCTCATATGGACTCCCTACCGAAGTTTACAAAACGTATGAACACCACCTTGCCCCTAGATTACTTGAATTATACACAACTGCCCTAGATGAGGGTCACCTACCGCGGAGTATGCGAGAATCATTAGTGGGCTCCCTTCCCAAACCAGGTAAAGACCTGGAAGAACTGGCTTCCTATCGCCCATACCAATGTTAGGATTTGACTACAAGATACTGAGCAAAATATTGGCAGGGCACATACAGGGACTAATAGTGAGCCTGGTGCAGAGAGACCAAAATGGGTTCATCCCTGCGAGATCCACTGTGCTGAATATTCGTAGACTATACGGAGTAATGGAACATGCCCCCCGCTGGCTCTTTGACGCATATCTGGTCCTAGACCAGGAGAAGGTATTTGATACTGTGGATTGAGGCTACTTCTTCTCTACTCTGAAAAAATTTAGAATCATGGGGAGGATCCAAGCGTTGATATAACTGCTATATAAAGACCATATGGCAAGAGTCCGAATAGGACAATGTATCTACCCCCATTGCAGATTAGACGTGGGACACAACAAGGCTTGCCGCTGTCCCCCTGCTGTCTCTCCGCTGTACCCCTTACTATTCGTACTAGCCATGGAGCACTTAGCACAGAAATTATGCCAATTAGGGGGGTGTGGGGAATTCAGCTATCTGGGGAAATTCATACAGTCTTATTATATGTGAATGATGTCCTGATTTATATCCGAGACATTCGTAACTGCATTCCCACAATCCTGACTCAGCTGCAGGACTTCTAGATGGCTTCTGGGTTGAGAGTGCATTGGGCAAAGTCTTGCCTACTCCCTTTACATCCGCATTGCCCTTTCCAGGATTTTGAAATGTAGTGACACCAACTACATTGGGAACCCCACACATTTAAAATATTTGGGCATTAATATCTACCATGACAAACAGGATTTACTAGACAGTAATTTCCCGAAAGCAGTGGTAGCAGTGAGGCCTCAGATGACCTTCTGAAGTACGCTGCCCTTTACCATTCAGGTAGGGTGTTGTTGGCAAAAATGGTGATGTTACCCCGGCTGTTATATTTGTTTCAGAATCTACCACTCAATATTTCCCGATCTACCTTTCACACTTTATATTCCTCATTAGGGTCCTTTATTTGGAACAAGGGCTGATGCAAAGTGGCGCTTCGAAAACTACAGCTTCCCATAACAAAAGGCAGCTTGGGTGCCCTGAACTTTGAGCATTATTATCTGGCAGCGCAGTTGCGGGGCAATACACGGATGAGGTATGCCTCCTCTCCCCTGCACCAGTGCGAGAAGAGATGCAATGCCTCTTTATGCCTCAGGTGCACCTCGCGCCAATGGCGAATATCTTATTGAAGATCGCATAAGAAAGCTTTTGCCATAGCCTGAAACTTATACCTTGGATACTGCTTTATATGCCAGATATACCACTTCAGTCAATATCTATCTTCTGCGAGATGCTAGGAGAACCGGGGCTGACCACATGGGAAGAGGCGGTGTTGATGCAATGGATGCTCTATTTCAGGAGAGCACACTCTTGACATATGAGCAGCTGCGAGGGGGGAGGGACTGGGTTGCCTAGAGGACACTTCTTGGCATACGCACATCTGCTAGTGAGGGGCTTCGTCTGTGGGGCATTACTGATACAGAATCAGACCTACACCCACTAGTGTAATTGTTGGGTAACAGGTGTAAATTGTTTACATGAAATTGTTGGTTGAACTTTGTGCTCTCCCCTTGACACTTAATGCCACCCCGGATGACACCTAAAGATACTCCTTTTAACCAGTCAAGCCACCTGCAGTTCCTGATGATGATAGTAAAGGTCCCCCCACCCTACACACTACCATAGATTGGGGTAAAAAAGAGATATTGGTATAGCCTGAGATTAGATTGAGGAGGTTGTATAATTAGGACTCTGCAACGAAAGTAAAAATCTCATCACACGTGGATTCACTTGTACTGTTTATGTTGAAGAAGAAATTAACTGTTTACTTCTGCAATTCTTCCAACACATCCTGTTTTGTACATTGTTGAGATTTACACGTCACAATGACTAAATCTCCTGCATTGTATTCTGTAATGTGTTGCAAAACTGAAATATCAATAAAAATGTTTAAAAAATAGTTCAAGAGCCATCATTGCAATCTGATCAGAATTTGGATTTGAAGAGAATCGTGCACAAGCTGTCCACCCCTTGCATCATTTGCCAGTGCTATTCATTCATGCAAGCACTTAGAGGGATTTGAGAAGTGTTTTGGCAGGAAGAGGTATGGGGTGACACTCAAGATATTACATAGGTGTGGACTGACTGCACATCACTTTATGCTTTTTAAAGCTTTTGGAATGGTTCCAGTCCGGCCACCGCGTGTGGCCAGGTTCACTCAATACCTGCTTTTATAGGGGAGGACCATCAAGTTGGAGAACAGGCTGTAGCAAAAAGGTAGCATTGTTTATTTTTGTCATACTGCACCTTTCATTCTTCATCCTGACCTTGTGTGTTACATATAAGAGGCTTTCTGAGCATTTCTCTGATTATTTCTGTCTTTATTTCTTGTATTTCACCTTGCATTGCTTCGCTCCAGTATATCTACATTCTCTGCTCTTTCATCATTCATTTATCAAAGTGTATATGCTGCTAATGTCTTATAGCTAAGGTTGCCATATATCTGCTACACAAGTGGTATCTTATAGGCTCTTATATTCCAGGTCAATATATTGTATTTTCCAAGTCAAATAGACTGATGATTAAAAGTGAGCTTTGAAGTGCTCATTTAAGGCACTGTCTCTGCCACAGTTTTGGCCTCGCTGGGGTCTCAAATATTTGAAGAGCTGGTAAAAAAGTATTTTACCACCGAAGAGTGATGCACGATTGCTTGCCCCTTAATCTTCAAAGGAAAGGGGTTCAAGCATTTGTCCATGCCTAAAAAGTAACTACTGAGCACAACACATCCCAACGTAATAAATACCCCAAAACACAACAGCAACACAAGAAAAACATAGCAGGACACAAATCAACAATAAAAAACGGTTTGCAAAACATCAATCGCTCTACATTGAGCAATATATCAATGCATAAGCGCAATAACAAAAAACACAACAGCACAAAAATCATCAGAGCACATCACAACCACAATACAACGTGTCAACCTAAAAACAGAACACAAAACAGAACACAAAAGCAGCAGAGTGATACAACACAAAATAGCACATTACCACATTGAAACAACAGAATAAAGACACGCTAACTCAATTCCAAAATTTTAGCACTCAAGAAAATGTCTCAAAGCACCATCAGAACTAAAGCATAATCACAGCAATTTAAGACTCCAATACCTGCCAAAAACACATCTACGATGTGCTATTTTGTAGTGGTTTGCTCAATGCTGTGTTTTATGTTTGTGTTGTATTGGTGAGCTGTGTTTTGTGCTATCACTGTGCATTGTGTTTTTCCGCGTGTTGTTCTGTGATTTTGAATTCTTGTTCCATTGTTGCTGTACCTCACCTGCAATCTGTTTATACGTGCACAAGTATTCTTGTCGAATAGTATCACCTCCAGAAATCATAAGTTAGTAAGATGAGTAAGATGAGTTTGCACCATACTCTGCCTTATGTACCCACAAGGACATGCAATAGCGCCAGCCAAAATGTTTTGTGTTAGAGCCCAAACCATTTCCAAAGACGTGCAGTTGATACTATACCTGCAAAACGGCATAGTTGCTAGTAGGTCAAATGTACTGAATGACCAGAAGCCCTTATATGTAATGTTATGCTAAGCTAAATGGATTTTTATAGCCCTCAGTCATCATTGACATGGTGACGGGGCCATACAAAAAGTACAAAGCTTGGCTGAAAAGGAGAAACCAGTTAGAACAATCAAGTTGTATGCTTCGTTTGAAAATAGGAAGATTGCTAATCAGTCATAGTGAGAGAGGGACGTGATTCCAACTTTTGCCTGTGAGATATGGAAAGAAGCAGCCTCCAAATCTGGAGTGAAAGATGAGAGGAATGACCACTAGATGTTGGGTAGAGGATTGAAGCAGTTGGGTAGTCTGCAGAACGCAGATCCTCTCCTTTATCATGGGATGATATTGTATAGGGCTTTATGCGTATAGCATAGGAGACTTAATGATGACCTTTTTGGCATAGGTAGCAAGTGAAGTACTTTAAGGTATGGAAATACGTATGTACTGACATGAAGATTTATGCATGCTGGATGGCTGTGTTTAGCACAATTTGCAATATTTTCATTTGGTAGTCAGGATGCCCACAAAATGGCATTACCGTAATTTAATCAGCTGGTAATCAGGGCTTGGATTATCATTTTATATGTCACAATAGGGAGCTAGGTGAACACCTTCCCATGCATCTTTAAGATGCTAATACAAGATGCTGAGACCAAGGTGACTTAAGGCATGATTTAGATCTTGGCGGTAATGGTCCCTCCCTCGACTTTTCGACTGTAAACTGTAAACCCGCCCAATGCTGCAACAGTCAGCCTGATTCTCGCCAATTCCACCAAGGAATTCCATCCACTGCCATGGAACCATAGGAGAGACTGGTTGATGGCGGGACTTTAACCACTCTTAGCGCCAAGCAGATTTGGATGTGCCATACTGCCAAGCAAAAAGTGGCGATCTGACCTCCACTTCTTATTTGGCAGACTGAGGGGGAAAAAGGGGAAAACTCCCCTTTTCTCCCTATTCAACTTCTGTTTCCGGCTGGACAATACTAGACAGGACTTCTGACGCTGCTGTCATGGGACACAACCCGGTCGCTTGGCATGAACTTAGGCAACCCGCATTGGCTGTATACGTTGGGGGGTCACCACACATGGGCACAAGACCACTGCAGACATGTACATGTCACAGTATTTTTTTTAAATTTCTGTGACATGCAAATATCAGGGACATGGGTGGGGACACATTGATACACAATACTTATCGAACACATACACAATTTTCATCATAGGATCAGTATTCATTGCCAAATGAATGCTGGCACCACAATGACGGTACATTCACACTTATCAACTGTGCTGATGTGTGCAAATTGCAAGGGGGCATGTACCTGTCATGTTGTGCTTGAGTTGTGTGTGTGAGTCAGTACGTGTATATGTGTGTGTGATGCGATTGGGTGGATGAGGTGGAGGGAGATGTAGTGGGTGATGCGGCTGGGTCAGTATGTGTGCCACTCGCATATGGCATGGATGTTGTTGTGTATGTTGTGATGTGTGTTGTGTCGATGTGTGCAGAACTCAGGTGCATGTTTTGTGCAGCAGCTGCTGTCATGATGTGTGTAGTTGTGCTTGTGTGTGCGTGTGTTTGTGTAGCTGAGTGTGTTGGTTGTTGTGTTTGTGTCATGAGTGGATGCAGTGTCACTACTGTGTGTATGTTGTGTGATGGATGTACGTGTATGTGTGGTTGCAGCATGTAGGTGTTGTGTTGTGGTGTTATGACAATTGATAATCATGTGTATGTGGTATATTGTGTTGTGTAGTGTGTGACACAGGGGGAGTCATATGTGAGGAGTAGAGTGTGTCTGACTTACATTTTTCCACGGTCACTGCAATTATCCGATTTCCTTTGGGTCCACCGAAGTCCTCCCTCCGCCAGAAAACTGTAGCCAGTACACTGCCTGTCCAATTGTAACATCTAAATATGGCTGGCGGCAACACACCTGCCTGACCGCTAGGGAGAGCACTCCATCGTGGCAGCTGCAATACATCCAAATACAGTTGGGGTAGACCATCGTAGTGATGGTATTTTTGGCCCCACTGCCGATGCGTCTTGGCAGTAATACCACCAATGCCTAAATCAGGCCCTTAGTCAGCCCTCTTGAAGTGTTTATCAATACTTGTATGTTGTCATTACTCCCTCTTCACCACCCATCGCAACTTCAATGCTTTATCAACAGTATAATATTTACAATTATTTCAAACCTTTTCCTGATTTCAATTAATGCTCCTAATTTGTTTTCATTTAAGAGAATTGTAGTTGAATGATAATGCTGTGGCTTATTTCTGATTAGCAAGATGAAATATTTTGGATGGGTACACACATCACTAAATTTCTGAAAAATCTCTTTTAACAATTGCCTATGACTCTGCTACCACTGATAGAGAGGCCAAGAACATTTAAAATTCACCAGTTACACCAGTTATCATTCTAGGAAGTTCTCTTTATGAATATTAATTTGAGTAGCACAACATGTTTTGACTTGAAATGTTAGCTGTATCTTTGGTTTCTTTTAGTACCTACTAACAACATCAGAATAACAGACCAGGACCATATTACCAAGCAACCACTAATTTATGTGTAAAAAAAATCTGACAGTGCTATAAATTCTGAAAAGCATAAGAGCATCACGTTCAGCACAATGTCAACCATGTTTTATTTCACAATAACAGAACAGAGACATCCATTATCCGTATTCAACAGAAGAGTACTCTAGTTTGTTTCTGAACCATCTGGATTTCCTCCGTGTTGCTGACACATTCATCCTTTCAATGTCTTTGATTTGGTCAGTCTTTGTCAATTCTTTTTGACTCATGCCCCTTCAGTCTAGTATAACCATTAAACATATAGCGGTATCTATGTAAGATCCCATTCTATTCTTTACAAGACTTTCATAGTGAAATAGGTGTAATTCCTCAGAAACATACAGAATCTACATTAGTATTAGCCTTTCTTTAGATGTTGTTGCTGTTCTGCTAACCCATTTTCAGAATATTTGACCAGAGTGACGTGGATAATGCAGGAAGCTGGTCTTATATGAGGTATGTCTATACCATGTAAAGGGTCCAGGGGTTCCCCAATAAGTGGACAGGGCTTGCTATCCAATCCCAGAGTGCTCTATTTGGAGGTAGCCCGTTTGAGCAGCCTTAGGCTTAACACAGAGTAGTGCAAGACATCTACACCTACACACCATAGTCAATAGCTGAGACACACGACTCAAAATAGAGATCCACATCAATTTATAAAAATAGCAAGTATGTTTATATGTGCTTAGGCATCAGAGAAAAATCATTCAGGTAAGTACGTTTTTAAACAGGAATTATTTTCACTTTAAAAAGTGGACACAGTGCCATTTCTGAGTTCTGCAATGTTATCCTATGGAAGGAAAAGCAAATTCTGCAAACAGGTAGAGTACAGTGACTGACAAAGCCAATCTCTAGGAATTAAGGGGAGCAGTGGGCAAGGTCCAAGGCAGCACCAGTAGTACACCACCAGCGGCACGGGGGCAGCCGGGTGCAGGGTGCAAATCAGTGCTGGGTGCCCAATGCGTTTCAAAGGAGATCGGTCACTGCAAAAGAGGCTGCAGGCTCTAGCCACGGGCCAGTCAGTCTAAACTAACAGCGGGGTTCAGGCCTCACGAGAGAGATCACATTTTATTAATAAATTAGTGGCATACATGTAGCATATGGCAGCTAAAAAATCTGTAGTTTTAAGGCCTAAATGAGAAAGTAACATACAAATGAAAATGTTCAAGTTTAAATTGTCTGGGGACATTTGTGTTTACCTTTCATATTTATAAAACTACGTTTATCATGGGTACATTTTGCATTCATAAATGTGTGAATTAATCATGAATATCAACATGAGAGTATTATTTTTATGCAGAAACAGTAGAAATAAAATGTACTTTAATTAAATAAATTGATTTCATTATGCACTTGTGATGTTCAGAAAAATACATACACATGTAGAAATTGCTTTGACACAACATGAATACTGTTTAATGAAATGGTTTGTTTGCATATTTGATTTGAATTAAAGGATGCACAAAGAAGTTTAATAATGTAGAAATTGTATTAATGTGCATTAGGCTTTCTTAACATGACTAGGCCGGAAGTTAATTTTGCAAGCAGCAGTGGAAAAATGATATGCTTATTTCCCCCTTTAACCTGAATTCTTTTCCCTATGCAGTAAATGTAATATTGAATGTTCTATTGTATTCCAGGAGAAGAGGATATTTCAAGTTAAGTTAATATAACAGTATAGCCTTAGAGCTCGCCGTAGTGGGCTCTGATGGCTATTAAAGGCCTGCTCCAGCGTTAAAGGCCCGAGATAAAGGCAAGGGCCTTTAACAAAGGAGCAGGACTTTAATGGTTGGTATAGCCCAGCTACGGAGGGCTATAGGGCTAATAGAACATTCTGTCACTAGAGGGAAGAATGTTCTAATAAATAAAACAAAGTCCTCACTGAGCCCGAGGGAACTGATATCCCCTCAGGCTCCCTGAGGCCTTTGTTCACAGCTCCTGCTCAGAACAAAGAACATTGGAATGTTGATGCTCGGCCAGTAAAAGCCCAGAGCACTCTATTGTCTCCAATGGCGCTGGCAAAATTCCAGTGTTCTAATATTTGTTCTGAATGCTGAATTGCACAGGAAGCTTCATGAAGCTCATGTGAAAGAATATTAGCTTAATTTATTATGTGTCATGGGAAAGGAACTGTTGGTTGCAAAATATTAGAAAATGTAATATTTTGGCAGAACCCTGTAACCGAAGGAAGATGACAGCATACTTTTCCTGAGAAGATTTCTGTATGTATCAGAACTTGGTGGTGCCATCTACAAAGATTGGATGCTGATATTCATCGGGCATAGTGTGCCCACCGGATCGACCAATGAAATGGATTTTGGTTATTTTAATTAGTGAAGAACTTTGAAACTAAAGCCAGTCCATCGCCAGCTTTTCAAAAAGCCAGTTCTATATTTGCTTATGCCTGCTATCCCATTCTCCTCTCTGAGTTCCTTGATGAGTTTTCTCATCATAGTTTTAACTGCCCTATTCTGTTATGTGGTTCGGTTCTAATAAGGCCAACCAATTCTGAACTGATGATCAGTCCTATGTGCAGCTTGTGTTGTGCACTGTCCTGAAGCTGCTGCCAACTGACGTCAGAAGATTGTGCTTGCTCTGTCCTGATGAATCAACACTGTATGCTGTTCCATGAGAAGAGGTATATCAAAATGTGGTTTCTTGTTTCCTTTTTAGCTTAGTAACTTACATTAGCATATTTTAGTGAGTTATTCTAGTTAGAAGTTTTCTAAATTATTTTTACCTTCTTTATTTTCGCTTTGTCCGCATGCGTTAGCCTGTACCCACACATGCATCTCTCAATTCTGGTTAGTATTAGGAATGGTCCAGCTCTGAAAAAGTATTTTGATAATTTTACTGATGTCCCCATCATCTGCTTTGAAATCTAATGTCAATGTTCATATTCTGTTGTTGCTAAATCTACGTAATTCTTTTGGAGTGTTTAACAATGTTGATGTTTAGTAGGTTGAATCTTTTCAGACGTTTTGGTCAGCCTAGGGTTTTCATGCATGTTTATAACTTGGTTTTGTGCGCTATTTTTGTGACATTGATTTTGGGATTGTAATAAAGCTTTGAAACTTTATTCAGTTTGGAGTTTTGTTTTAGTATTTAATTATTCATGATGTTTAACATTGTTCATGGTTTCATGTTATTGTTTTCTGCTTGAATGTTTCTGACTACTACCTCCTTCATCAAGTCCAAGACCTCCAGAGGGTGAGAGATTGATGTTAGCTTTGTTGGTATCTCACCCACGTGCCTGTGGTTTCTGAACCCGAGGTGGGAAGAAGACTTCCACTGTTGCACTACATCAATGCTCAGGCACAGGTAGGCACCTGTAGTCCTCTTCTCCATGCCTCAAGGGCAACGCGTGCAGAGGTGTCTTGAAGTGTTGGGTTTTTCTTACCAGAGCAGTTGTTGTAGAGGGGGACTGTGTGCAGAGGCTGTAGGCATCATCAGTGAGTCAAGGAGGGGCGAAACCACCTTTGGAGAGCTGGGGAACCTTGAGGCACCAATGTTATGGGTTATGTGTGTGTGCGTGTTGCATGGAAGGACTTCAATATCATGCAGGATTTTCTGTTTTTCTTCCATTTTCTTTCCCGTCTGTGGACAGATCATTTGTTATCACCTGCACTTCAACCTACCACCTTCCAGGAACCTCCACTCCACACAACATGCCCTCACACAGATACCCTGCATATTGCGCTGCTGCTCTTGAGGACGCTCCTTCTCCCACCTCACCACCCTCGCCAACCCACTTCAGGAAAGGGCTAAATGCCTGCTTCTTTGGCTAATTCCAGCAGCAAATGCCTGATACCCTTACAGGTGACAAGCCACACTTTACAAATATGACCTGATTGATTGATTGATGGCTAGCTTGAACCTTATACAGACTTTATGTAAATCATTTCCAGCTTCATCCAGGTCAAGAGATATATGGTCTTCACTAAGATTATTCCTCCTTAACTATGCACCTTAAGATCAATGGTTGTGAATTATCATAGCCTACATGCTGGCATGTGTTCCACACCTATACCTATGAACATGTATACATATTTGTCTCTGCCATACCATTTGCACTGATATTCATATTGCCTGTCATAACAAGTCTGGATGTGTACAAATACGGTGTCATGGGAGTTGGGATAGTATGTGTTTAAAAGTATGGTTTACATACTAGTTTCCTAACTTTCCTATCAGTCAATCTCCATAAGGAATTAACAATCTGTAATGCAATATTATTATGCTATTGCTTCCATTCTCTTCTCTTTTCTCCCTCCCATTTGCTCAGCCATGTTGGGTATATCTTTTGGAAAATTCAATATGCAATTTTAAAAAACAAGAAACCTAGGGCCAGATGTAGCAAAAAACATTTTGCGACTTGCAAATTGCGAGTCATACCGACTCGCAAATTGCAACTTGTAAAATTGTATGCAGAAAGGTGTCTCAGACACCTTCTGCGACTCGCTATGGGGTCGCAAACACCCACCTCATGAATATTAATGAGGTGGGTCGCAAATTGCGACCTCATAGCGAGTCCCTGCACTCACAGGGATGGTGGCCTGCTGGAGACAGCAGACCTCCATGTCTGTGACTGCTTTTTTTAATAAAGCTGTTTTTTTTTTAATTGCAGCACGTTTTTTATAAGGGAAACGAGTTGCAATTCAAAAAAATAATGAAACCATTTGGTTTCATTTTTTCAGAGTAGGCAGTGGTTCATTGGACCACTGCCTGCTCTGAAAAAATATTTTCAGCGACATTCACAAAGGGGAAGGGGTCCCATGGGGACCCCTTTGCGTTTGTGAATGCGTTACCACCCACTTCAAGTGGGTGGTAACTGCAAGTTGGTTTGCGACCGCTTTCGCGGTCACAAAGCAACTCAGCATGGTGATGCGGTCGCAAATAGGAAGGGAACACCCCTTCCTATTTGCGAGTCGGATTCACATTTTGCGAGTCGGTACCGACTCGCAAAATGTGAATCTGCATCGCGATGGCCGTTTTGCATGTCTCAAACTGCGTTTTTCGCAGTTTGCAACATGCAAACCGGTTGCTACATCTGGCCCTTAGTCTAGACTATGAAACCTTGCCAACTAGCAGCCCATCACTTACCTACTATTAATCAGCAAGATCACTGAAAAAGCAGCCCAAGTTCAGCTACAAAATCATATTATTGATAATCATCTGCAAGACTACAGACTGGGTGGCTTCAGGCCATGCAGCAGCTCAGAGACCACTACATTGCACATCAAAGACAATGCCCTCCTAACCACAAATGAAGATGAACCTTGTCTTCTGATATTGCCGGACCTTTGAGCTACCATCCCACCCACATTGGCACCATGGAGTCTCGAATGAGACTCACTGGCAATATCCTTCACTGGTTTTCCTCAAAATCTTTCCAATCAGCACCATTTTGATCATATGGGTACCTACAGGCTCCAAAAGATTGTTATAACCTATAGAGCCCCAGGTATTCCTCATTGTCCAGCCGTCTTTAACTTCTGCATGCAGGCACGAGGTGTTGTACACCCAGATAACATTGTCAAGATTCACCATCATTCTGATGATACACAACTGTATTTGAAGGCCTCCTCTGCTTTGGGCTTCCAATGCCTCAAACACTTCCTGCATATCATCCAGATCTGGATGTTGAGGGCGTTCCCGAAGATCAACCCAACCAAACCAGAACCCCTGATTTTTTTCAACAACAACAAACATGAAGCAATACAAACCAGGCTCAATGACATGAACCTTGAAAACTACAAACCCAACTTTCAATAAATGCCAAATAACTTGGATTCACCCTCAACATCATCCTCACTATCAAGGAGCAGAAGGTCTCTAAAATGGTGTCAGTTGAAGCAATTAAAACCTCCAGTTGTACTTGGTCCAGTCAAGTGGGCCTGGTACCAAAAGCCATCCCACAAAGGAGAACCAGTGACTGAGGTTCTGTTTGGATTACAGAAGGCTCAACTCAGCTCCCAAGACTGACGCGTAGTGAGATTTTAAGCTCATTGACATGTTAGGGACCGCTGAGTTTGTAGGTACTTTTGATTTAACATCCAGGTACTGGTAGATTGCTGTAACGGAGGGTGCTATGGAGAGGTTGGCATCTTCCATACTATTTTTATATCACAATTTTTATTGCCTTCTTAAGACAAATTGCATCCACAGATTCCCTAGTGAATACAATATTCATGATGTATATTAGCCTTTCAGCATGTCATATATCAATATCAGAGATAAATATACACCAAGTAGGTTTCCTTGGGCATCCTCTTGACCTACACATAAAGTGCTCTGCTTTAAAACATTAGTCTATTTCCCCTGTCTATTTGGTCATGGAGGGAGCCATTTCTGGCACATTTGAGGGCCACTTTCACTTCAAAGTGATGCTTTTTAGGTTGAAACTGTGCCTACAGTTTTTTAGAGCCTATAAGGACCAATTGACCAAACCTTGCAACAGTCAGGCCCAACAATCATTGCCAATAATTAGCAGATAGGCTAGTAATCTGTGATGTCTCTGGGCCATCATGTTGGTGGAGGTCACCTTCAGACTCCACAGGTCAAGATACTTTAATGACATGAGTGCCTTCCAAGATCCAGACCTATGCAAGAGTTTCTGGCCTCACTGGGTATTATTGAAGGTTTGTAAATCGACACAGGATCATTGTGACACCCTTAACAGAAATCACCTCTGCAATGTATCCAAAGATGTTTCCCTGGGCCGAGGAAAGTCAGACTGCCTTTGATACCCCGAAGAAGGCACTGTGTGCTACATGAGTGCTGAGGGCAGATGACTACAGCAAGGAGTGGGTTGGTAATGCTTCAGAACATGGCAAAGGGGTTGAGTGATGAGTAACAGGATCAGGCTGTAGTGTTCACAAAGAAAGCTATTGAACTAGTAACTTCATTGGAGCACCAATGAGACATTAGCCTTTAAGGCCGCTTGGTCTTTTTAGAAACCAAGACTACAGCTATTCTGGACTAATTTTCCAGTTTCAGACAGACCAAAGGCCACCTAGATGGCTAATGCAGACGGGGCAGAGAATTCTAAATTGTTGAAGTGGTCCATCTCTCTACATGGAATTAGTTTTGTGGTGGAACACTAGCTTGGTTGCGATATACCCAATACTGATGGATGTTTCAGGTTTTTCTGCCTTGGCGATTAGAACTTCTAGAGATGTTAAGTTCTCCCTGGAGGTTCAGACAGAGGGGTTCATTTAGGTAAAGTCTATTCTTGGGTGGCTCCCCCTTTTTTTACTGCATCGATGTTCTTCCAGTTTTGCCTGAGGGGTGTAGGTGACATCTAACAAGCTCTGAAAGCCTCTGTTCCGACAGCGAAACAAGGTTGCAGATTTGCTAACATAAGCTGGCATATTTAACTTTTACTTAAGGCCACAGTAAAATGGCGTGGGAAGTGCCCCAATGGCATAAAGATTAAGGCCCTCATTATGACTCTAGCGGTAAATGCTGCTTTCCGTCACACTGATGGCCGTCAACTTACCGCCACGGTGGCAGATATCCTTTCACCATATTAAAACACACGCACACAAGTCAGACAGAATACAGCCACATACACAAATCAGCCATACCAAAGGTCAGTGATAAACTGGCGGTACCAAAACTCACACTGTTACGCCAACAGAACACCGCCCAACACATTATGACCCACGAATCACCACGGCAGACATTCAACGGCAGGAAACCATTGGCGGTACATGCTGCTGCGCAAACAATGGACACCCACAGACATAACAAAACCACATTGGGCAATTCAAACAACACACCCCTGACACCCATACACACACCACACCCACACACCCACACCACTATAAAACACACACACACATTACCCACAACCCTTTACAAATACAAATCATTGGCACAGAACTGACACCAAGACCACTGCTACAACTAGACACACACACCACTCACATCCATACACCCATCATGCACTCCACATCACACACCCCAACACATTACCCAACACACCCTCACCAATACACATCACCCAACACCCATGGAACCACAAAGGC
Organism: Pleurodeles waltl; assembly: GCF_031143425.1. Taxonomy (NCBI): domain Eukaryota; kingdom Metazoa; phylum Chordata; class Amphibia; order Caudata; family Salamandridae; genus Pleurodeles; species Pleurodeles waltl. The sequence continues at coordinate 821,803,204 of NC_090438.1, read as the reverse complement.
ACCCCCGTTTCACAGAGGAGGAGTTAAGGGTCATGGTGGAGGAAATCGTCAGGGTAGAGCCACTGCTGTTTGGAGCACAGGTGCAGCAAATATCAATAGCCAGGAAGATGGAGCTATGGCAGAGAATCGTGGACAGGGTCAACGCCGTGGGACAGCACCCAAGAACAAGGGATGACATCAGGAAGAGGTGGAACGACCTACAGGGGAAGGTACGTTCCACAGCAGCAACACACCAGGTCGCTATACAGAGGACTGATGGTCGACCACCACCTGCTCCCCCACAACTCACAGCATGGGAGGAGCAAGTCTTGGCAACACTGCATCCTGAGGGCCTGATCGGAGTCGGAGGAGGACTGGACTCTGGCAAGTCAACTTTCAACAATTACCATCCCCATACCTGCATGCCATCACCCTTACCCCATCACTCAACTCCATCCCACACACACCACCATCACATCTCACTAATCCCAATGTCAAGCCCTGCATGCTGTACCAATGCATGGACACCTCTCACAGCCCTGCATGGACACTCATCACTAAAGCATGCACAGCATAGGGAAACTAACAATCCCACCATAGACAAACATACACAAGTAAAAACTGGCATGGCAACACCAACCATAGAGAGAAAGCCAGGGATGTAAAATATGTCATACACATGAAGCATAATACATCATTTACATCCTCACAGGTACCCTACCCAATGTCACTGGAGAGGAGGTGCCAGCAGTATCCAGTCCCCCGACAGAAGAGGCCCACAGTGATGACAGGAACTCTGGTCTTCAGGATCTGTATGATCTACCGGGCCCATCAAGGACCACTGGACAGCCGGTTACCCAAGCCCAGTCACAGACCACCACAGAGCCTCCCCCATGAGGAAGCAACACCACAGCACCCACCCAGCGTACCCACACCTCTGCCCCAGGACACATCAGTCAGCAGTGTACCCACCTCTACAAGGACCCCAGGCCACACCTCACCCCCAAGACAATCAGGGACCTGGGGTCAGTGGCAGTGGGAAAACCGTTCCGTGGACAGAGGCACAGGCCAACAGGGAAACTGGGAGGATTACTGTGCGCCAGGGGGAGGACAGGAGCAGAGAACCGACCCTCCAGGAGACACTCTCTGAGATCCTGGAAGCCTATAAACATTCCCAGGACACGATGGACCAGATCCTAGACAACGTGTAGGAGAACAGGCAGCTGCAGGAGGGACAGTATCTGGGCATCAGGGAGGTCTTGCAGGCCATCAACAACACCCTGATCTCCATAGCTGGGGTGCTGGCAGACTCGGCCAACATTATGAGGGAGACAGTGTCACACCAGCAGGCCCCTGTCACTAGCCAGTCATCTGAACAGCTTTTTACGGCCGCTGCCGCTAGGCGCCAGGAGGCTCAGCCACAGGACCCACAGGCCACCAGCACCCCTCCCTCTGCAGAAGGTGAACCACCCCGCAAACGTTCCCTGCGATCCAGACAGAGGCTAGAGACACTTGCCAAGACCCCCGCTAGGAAATGAGACTCTCCTGATTGTCCCCCTTGTGTCCCACTCAGTCACCCTCCCCACCTTGAACTGCCATTGCTCCCCTTCCTATGTCCCCTTGGACAATGCACCTGTGCTACAAACAGACTGGAACAATATCCTGGACTTTCCTCCACCATCACCCCATCCCATTGCTCTTTCCCCTCTATATATTAGTACTACAATAAACATCCTTTGATAGAAATAGATTTTGAGTATGTGATATATTTCAAATAAGTATTGATTGAAACAGGTTCAACCATTGCAAATGAACTGTACATAGAATTAGCATAGAATGAATGACCTGTAGCTGCTGTTGTGATCACACCAGGGGTATTTGTCAAATCACCAACATCTGCAAAATGAATAGCCAGAGGTAACAGTAAGTGGGCATAGAAGTGGTAAATACCAGCATGCCAATGCCACACAGAATACAACCAAAGTCATTGAAAAGTAAAGTTGCACTGTCTCTCCTGTGTGTCATATGAAGTAATGACAGGTCACAGATGTTCTGTTTTCCACATCCTCCTCCTCTGCCTCCTCATCCTCACTTTCCACAGGGTGCTGCAGGGGCATCTCCAGTCTCCTCTTCCTGCAGAAAAGGTACATGGCGTCTGAGGGCCAGGTTGTGCAACATGCAGCATGCCACGACTATCTGGCAGACCTTCTTGGGTGAGTAGCACAGGGATCCACTTATCAGATGGAGGCACCGGAACCTGGCCTTCAGGAGGCCAAAGGTCCTTTCAATGATCCTCCTGGTTCGCCCTTGTCCCTCATTATAACGTTCTTCTGCCCTTGTTCTGGCATTCCTCAAAGGGGTCAGCAGCCATGATAGGTTTGGGTAACCAGAGTCACCTGCAAAGATTGAGGGACAACATTTAGCCACACACACTATCCTATATGGCCAACACCATAGGCATACACCAACATATACTAGGTGGGAACCAGGGCTAACCTATTAGCCACAGCCTGTGCCTCTGTATTTGGGACATCACATTTGGGATGCTGATATTCCTCAGGACAAAGGCATCATGCACCAACCCAGGATACTTAGCATTGACGTGGGAGATGTACTGGTCTGCAAAGCACACCATTTGCACATTCATGGAGTGGAAACTCTTACGATTCCTGAACACTTGTTCATTCTGGTGGGGGTGGGGTACAAATGCAATAAGTGTTCCGGCAGTCGCCCCAATTATATTGGGGATATGTCCCATTGCATAAAACCCGGCCTTCACAGTGGCCAAATCCTCAACCTAAGTGAATGCAATGTAGCTGCACATGTGTTTTATCAGGGCAGACAACACTCTTGTCAGCACTATTGAGAACTTTGGCTGTGACATTCCTGCTGCCAGGCCCACTGTCACTTGGAAAGAACCAGTTGCCAGGAAATGGAGAACTGATAGCACTTGCACAAGAGGGGGTATTCCAGTGGGGTGACGGATAGCAGATATCAGGTCAAGCTCCAATTGGGCACGCAGCTCTGTGATTGTGTCCCTGTCCAGTCTATAGGTGAGGATATTGTGCCTGTCCTCCAGTGCAGCCAATTCCACAATAGGTCTGTACACAGGGGTATGTCTCCATCTACTATTCATCTGCAGCAGTAGGTATCTAAGGAATAAAAGAGTGAGGAGGGTGTCACAACCCGAACAATGGAGCCACAACAGTAGTCTGCAATCTGCAAACATGTTATGGGACAGTGTAATTTGTCAAGTATGTGCTTATTTATCCTGTGATGCAGCATTAATCCATAGGCCTGTTCCCCCTCCCGAAATGGCGTCGGCCTGTCCTGTGTGGAGGGACAGGTGGAAGTGGGGTAATGCCGCTGATGTTGTGCACCATGGTGGTAGGTGGTTGAGAACCGCCGTGCAACTCCTCATTGGTTAACATTGGGCCCAATGGGGACAGTGGCCAATGGTGATCTACGCCAGTGGTGACGGTCTGAACCGCTGCAGACGTGACCGCTATTTTCTATCATATTCCTCACTTGTTTCCTGACCTTCCATAGAGGAGGACCTACACTGCATGTGCTGCTGTGACCTCTGTCTGGAACCTACCATGGCCTGTGTGACCGGAGAAAGGGCCCCAGCCTTCACTTCTGAGGAGTTGAGGAGACTGGTGGATGGGATCCTACCCAGTACCAACAGTACCAAAAGGTGAGTACCTGTGGGCACGATGCATGTGGCATGAATGCATGTAGTTGTGTGTGAAGGCATCGTGTAAGGGGGGGTGGGTGGATGTCCTCTCAGCGGTGTACCCGTTGTGTGCTAGACTATGTGTGTGCCAATTGTGATGGAAACTGGTATGGTGGTCCATTTGTGTTACTGGCTGGATTGTTTGTCTAATGGTGTTCTCCTGTCTGTATTGCCTCTGCAGGTCAGTGCCCATCAAAAAAAGGGTATATGGCATGCAATCACCAAGGAGGTTTGGACCCTGGGGGTCTATGGCAGGCGGAGAACCCACTTTCAGAAACGGTGGGAGGACCTGAAAAGCTGAGCACGGAAGACCACAGAGGCCCAACTGGGGATGGCCTCCCAACAAGGAAGGGGTGCCCGTCAGAGCCTGACCCCCCTGATGGCCCGCATACTGTTGGTGGCCTATCCTGAGCTGGATGGGCGCTTGAGGGCATCACAGCAGCCACAAGGGGGTGAGTACAGTGGCCATCATTGAAGCTCACGGCTGGATGGGTGGTATCCGGGTGGTGGTTGTGTGCCAGTGGGTGCCCCTAGGCCAGGCCAGACATAGCAGCGTAGGTCCTCTGGTGCCTAAGAGTTTTAAGGGGAAATAGTGCCTACCTAGCTTGTTAGCATCCACTACTGGTCAGGGCTGCGTGGGTCCCGGGTGTGCTGCAGTTTACGGTGTGTGCTCCTCCTCATGCCTTGGTGGCTAGCAATATCACTGGTAGTGCAATGCATAGTGCATAGGCCTGTACCCTGTTTGTGAGGGTGCTGTGTACGCCAACGGTGGTGTTGGTGCAGTCATTGTCCCAGTGTATCCTTTGTCTCTCTCCCCCCTTTCTTGTTTTGTCATCCTGTCCTTATGTGCATTAGCATTATCTGGTGGAGGCATTGATGCTAGCACACGTCTGGCCTTGCCCTGCATGCACACCTATTACATACCACATAAGTGTCACGTAAATTGAGTGCAACTTATGGGGCTAGATGCTAGGGGACAGTTACCCAAACAGTCCTACATGTATATTACAATACAGGGATGCACAATTTTGTGTGGAAAACTGATGCATCACTATGTTGTGAGAATGAGGGTATGACCCTGTGCCAATATACCGACACTGGAGCACTTCCAAGTCACATGTGGGCCTACATGTGGCTAGTAATCACCTTGTAAACACACTGCTGCTATTGCACAGCACAAGACTCCCAAAATATGACTCTCTGCCTGTGAATGTGTAACCCTTGCACGGAACACTGCGTCAAGATCCAGCCGAGTAAGATATCAGATCACATGCCAGCTCATCATATCTTGCAATGAGTGTAACACACAAGAGTCACTCACACAACAGCTGCAATCACTACACGGGACAGACATTATCACACTTACTGGATACGTCTGGATCCTGAATTTGAGCCACTTCCCCAATGGTATAGGGGGCAGGCCCACCTGTAAGACATGGAAAGGAAATATATGCTCAATGTCAGATCACTGTATACACGTGTGGACAACATATCACAATGTGTAACATTTTACATGAGTGAGCTGGTGATCCTGCATGTGGACAGAACCACAGACATCCCACTGCAAACTCACATTGAGACTGACACTCCAGTGAGTGATAGCCACACATCTGCACACATGCACTGGGCCTAGCATTCATGTGGTGCTAAACCCTACTACAACCATTTGTGGCTAATCCATTTCAGATGGTACTCCATGGCATGATTTGTATTTTGGTGACAATTTCAATGGCGCTTCCCTGGTGCACTGCAATACAAGTGACTCAGGTATTGTGGCTTGTGCATTAAGGGACACTGAGTTACTGTGTGATGGACATGTGGCTCAATTTTCAGTATGTAATTATCATACATTCAATGGTCCATGACAGATATGGTGCAGTTGTATGTAGGTAACAAATGCCCCATTGGCTGTGTCCCCTGAGCCGAGTGTGCCCCCTTTGCCAACATAATGGGAGAGATCATGTGTGTGTAATGATGACAATGTAGCACTAAGCATGGATTGCCCACTTTGCTGTCCTGATACAGTAAGGTGTGGTATACTGACAGTGTCTTACCTGATTATCATTGACAGAATGCATGGGCACAGGTGTTGCTAATGCACATGAAATGTGTGACTAAGGGCCACATGTACGAAGATCAGGTTTTGTGAGTCGCACATTGCGAGACTTAGCAACTCGCAATTTGCGAGTAGGATAATCTGATGAACAATACTGTCAATGACACTGTTTGCAAATCACAAATGGGGTAACAAATGACCTACCTCATGAATATTAATGAAGTCCTTGGGAATGGTGGCACTCACAGGGATGCTGACCTGCTGGACTTAGCAGACCACCATGTCTGTGACTGCTTTCAAATAAAGATGTATTTTCTTTTTTTTTTAAAGCTTCCTTATTTCATTAAGGGTAAACAGAAAGCATGTCACAAACAAATATTCTGATGTTATTATTATTTTTTTTAAAGCAGACAGTGGTCCGTGGGACAACTGCCTGCTCGGAATTTTTTTTTTGGCATGCATTCACAAAGGGGAAGGGATCCCATGGGGACATCTCCCCTTTTGCGAATGGGTTAGCACCAACTTGAAACTGTTGGTAACTGCAATTGTTTTGTGCCGGCATTAGCGATCACCAAACAATCAACCAGCAGACTACGACTCGCAAATAGGAAGGGATGCCCCTTCATAAATACCACTAGCAAACCCTGTTTTGTGATTAGTCAATGTGATTGCAAAATGGCAAAACTGGGTATGTGCATTGGAATAAACATTTTTCTTGACGTAAACACATAAATTCTTAAAACTAGGCAGTTTGTGACAGTTAAAAATAGCTTCGTACATGTGGCCCTAAGTGATTGTCATGCATGACTCAACAAACCTCAGGCCTGCATTGTTCACATGTATAGACATGTGGACTCCATCTCAGTACTGGGACACCAACACTTTGTTCTGCTTGCATTTAACATGGCCATAAACATTGCATGCAACATGTAAAGACATCTGCTACTGTCACTCAGGAGCATTCTATTGTACACATTTATCAATGTGATACTCACCAACAGGGCCACCAATCACCACACCCAGGTGGTCCAGCAGATCCTGCTCTCTGGCCACCAGGTCAGCCCAGCGATGCTTCAGCTGGTGCTTATTCCTGCTCGTATGGTAGACTCTTTTGAGGTGGTAGAGCACCTTAGCCCACACTGCCGCCTCACCTCTGTGTGATACCCCTGTATCACCCGCCTAACCCAACCCAACTAATCTAATCCCAGACAGACACCCAACAGTACAAATGCAATCTGAAAGACACTAAACTACACAAAATCACATTCACAGGTACAATAAACAAACAGAATTCACAAAAGACACAAGAGACACACCACAAGATACAATAAACACAATCGAGACACCAGCAACACTGAGACACAGCCACACAGTCAAGAAATAGCACAGACTCTAAAGTGAAAGTGAAAGTACACCCACTGTACCATGCGTGTAAACAGGATTTCCTATTACATCACTTCCTGTCCCCTTTGCAGCCCGTTTTCCATTATGCGTGTATTTTTTTGACACATACAATGTTTGTGTTAATATATTCGGCGCATAACCTAAATGTGTAGCAAAATACCACGCATTACCTGTAGACTTCAATTTCAATGGATATCCGTATGCGTGTGGTGCGTAGGTGCAATTCACGCTAAGGGCCCATGTATGGTTAGTTTGCGTGATTTTTCGATGCATTTGCGCCAACATTTTTTCCTCTATCTGTGATTGCGTGATTTTCTAATATTTAACATGCATGCACCCTGTATTAACATGAAGTTAGGATGGTATGGCCTGAAGTGTGTGGTATAGTGGTTGGCCACATGTGGTAGAGCATGCAACTGTGTGTTTTGGGTGTGAATGATCTGTAACAACAATATGTGTGTTTCTGAAGGAACGGCATGCAATACATTGGACATCATGCAAATGTATGAATGTGTTCCAAATGGGTATCAACATCAGATGGCAATCAGTGATCTACAACAGTCATGATATGTGTTTGTAATTTTTGTTGACTCGTGATGTGTGTATTTGTTTGACTTTGGGGACATTACATTTCACACAACAAACAAAACTCAGGTAGGATTGAGGATAGGTGATGAGTACTATGTAGGATATGTTACCCCTCATATGTCATTAATTGTTGGTTACGACTTCATGGTGACTTGTGTGTGGACTACCCAAATGTCTGACATGTGTACATGTTTGGTACGTACTGTGTTTGAGACACTGTGACTTAATTCCACCCATAAAATGTTTGGTACACGTCAGTTTGACTCATTACAAATACCTATGTTACTTGTGTTGCTGTGGTGTACCTGCTGCCCTGGCTGCATGTGTTCACATATTTTCAGATGTGCATTCCACAGAAGTGTCCAGTTCAAGTGTGTGGGCATGTGTACCATGTGTCAGGATTGGGCTCCATGGTGTCACGGTTTCGGGCGGGTCTAGTCATGACTCTGTTAGGGGCACCCCAGGAGTTCACAGAGTATCTCGCAAGGAGGTAGTGAACCAAAGCAGGAGAGTAGCTAAAGGCATACATGGGGAAATGTCAGCTATGGTAAGGCAGAGAAAACAGAAATGTGAAGGCAGAGCAACCTTAGTGTGAACAAATATGGAACGGGCCAGTAATGGACAAATACGCTGGGGTTATCACTAAGGGAGTACACAGGGTAGGGCTCAGAACTTTCCACAGCAACGGGGAACGTCAGTGCCTCTGTGCAGATTAATCTTACAGATAGTCACCATGCAAGCCCCATAGAAAGGAGGCAGCAGAAGTGATTCTGGGAGTCATTATGACCCTGGCGGAAGGCGGAGAGCCAGCGGTAAGACCGCCAACAGGCTGGCGGTCTTACTTTGTGGAATTATGACCATGGCGGTTACCGCCATGGTCATCCGCCGGTTCTCCGTTGCGCCTGCTGGGCTGGACACCTGGGTCTCCAGCCCGGCGGCCGTCACTATACCGCCGGCGATATTTTGACCCGGCTTACCGCCGTGGATTTCCAGCGGTTTGAACTGCCATGAAATCCATGGCAGTAAGCACTATCAGTGCCAGGGAATTCCTTCCCTGGCACTGATAGGGGTCTCCCCCACCCCCCACCCCCACCCCAACTCCCTCCCCTATCCCCCACCACCCCTGCCACCCCCCAAAGGTGGCAGGGCACCACTCCCCACCCCGACCCCCAACATCACATCACCCATACCCACACGACACGCACGCAGGCACCACCTACACACTTGCAAGCACACACGCCGACATACATGCCTACATCCACACACACAGTCAGACACGCACACCCACATTCAAACATACACGCACACATCCATACACACATACCCACATACATACATGCACTCATTCCCATACACACAACACCCCTGCAAGCATACACGCAATCACACACCCCTCTACATACATAGACGCACACCCCCATGCACCCACACAACACACAACACCCCCCTCCCCTAACGGACGAAGATCGACTTACCTGTTCCGTCGATCCTCCGGTAGGGGGCGGGAGCCATGGGGGCTGCTCCGCTGACATCACACCGCCAACAGAACACCACCACAGCGAATCACAGGACGTGATTCGCTGGGCGGTGTTCTGTTGGCGTGGCGGTGGAGGTGGAGCAACCTCCACTTCCCCGCCTCCCATCAGTATGGCTGTTGGCGGCTCTCCATCCTAAAAAGGACGGAGAGCTGCCAACTGTCATAATAGGCCGAGCGGCAAACCGCCACCACTTGCGGTCTTCCGCACGGCGGTCCCTCGGCGGTCTTGGAAAAAGACCGCCGAGGTCAAAATTACCCTCTCTGTGTCTGGACCCTTATGGCACAAACAAGGATTGTACTTAAATACACAAGACTAGCCATTGTGGGGCCGGCTGGAGACACAGTGGGAATTCCTGGAATACAGCCATAGCACACTGTCAATGTTAGGCACTAAAGACTACATGCAACACTAGACAAAGGATGGGGGCTGGATTTGCCTCCTGGAAACCAGGTGCCAACCCAAGTACAAAGGAAAAGTCTTCTACACAGGTGAGGAGTGATAGGACACTTAACAGACACGATAACCCAAGAGGAAACACAAAGCGAAGGAACCAACTAGAAGGCAAAGCCAGGAGCAGGGAACAGGCTTAGGCTGACGCAAAGGCTGGAACAGATCTGGGAAGAAGAAAGCAGGCTCTGGCAGAAACAAACAGGAACAAGGCTGAGAAACAGGGAGCAAACTCTGACTGGAACAAGCAGGAACAGGACTGGGTAAACAGAGAGCATGTCCAGGCTGAATCAGGGCTGTAACACAATTCAACAAGGGGTTTGAAACACAAAGGAATCTGTCAACACAAGAGCAGTACGTGCTCTATTGGCGACAAAAATGCAAAAACCCAGCACTCTCAAAACAAAGTAATTTATGCATTGTGCTGATATGTTGTGGTTTAACCTTTTGCATTGCAGAGTTCAATCCTGAAAACGTATTTTTAATATGCTTACAAATACTGTTCCTTTGCAAGGTATTGCTGCAGGTTTTCAGAGTGTGTTAGGGTGTGGCCCCTTTCCAGGGCCTTCCAGAGACTTTCCCTGCAACATGCCTGGGGGTGGTTCTGGGCTCGGCCAAGACTCTATAAAAGAGCACCAGCCCAACTCCCATTGCTCACTATTCAGAGGTCCCGGTGCAGAGAAGCAGCTTCTTCCTGAGCACCTGTCCCGGCGGCCTATTTGGATCTTCCAGTCTTCTGCCCTTCATCCTTCATTGGTGATCATTGTTCCAGGCGGTAAGACGGTGGTTGGACTGTCCCAACACCGTTATTGAGAATTTTCATATTCTTGATTTAATTCTTAAATGAGTGACAGATTATTTGCGCGCTACCATTAACTGACATTTATATGGTAGTTTACAAATAGGAACGATGCGCGATTTGTTTCATAAATGTTTGAATTTGTTATTCATTGCGTGTTACCATTTCTTGACATTGGCATGGTGGCTTAAGAATCGGCAAGATGCCCGATTCGCTTTATGGTGTTTAAACATTGTTGTCCATTGCGCGCTATTATTTCTTGACATTTAGATGATGTTTTACGAATTGGTAAGACGCATAACTCGTTTCATGAGGATTTAACTTTGTTGTTCATTGCGCGCTACCATTTCTTGACATTTACATGGTGGCTTAAGAATCGGCAAAAGAAGCGCGATTCGTTTCATTGTACTTTGATCTTCTTATTTATTGTGAGCTGTTATTTCTTGACATTTACATCATGTTTACGAATCGGCAAGACGCGCAATTCAATTAATGATGATTTGACTTTGATATTCATTGCATGCTACCATTTCTTGGTATTTTACATGGTAACACTTGAATCGGCAAGACGTACGATTCTCTCCTCAAGTTTATTTCATGTTGTTTATTGTATGCCACTATTCTAAGATATTTATTATGTAATATTCGAGTTGACAAGTTATGTGATTTGTTTCCTGAATCCATATTGTGTTATTCATGGTGCACAATAATTTTATGGTGTTTACTATATGTATATATATATATATATGTATATATATATATATATACATATATATATATATATCTGCAATATGCGCAATTTGTGTTGAAACATTTTAAGAGTACACAGAAGGCAGAGTTTCTAGATGCAATATTATATGGTCCTAGTATACATTCTCAAAACAGGATTTATATGACTGGTTTAAAATTTAGTCAGAATGTTTTTCTGATTCTCATGTAAAGGAAAGTACTTGAATAAGAAAGTTTTCATTTAATTCATCTTGATTCCCCTACAGGTATCCGGCCATCTTAAAACTTAGGGGGTCATTCTGACTTTGGCGGGCGGTGGACGCCGCCCGCCAAAGTAACCCCGTCGAAAGACCGCTCCGCGGTTAAAAGACCGCGGGGTCATTTCAACTTTCCCGTTTGAGGGATAATTTCTCCTTCTTTACTATAAGCACACGAGCACTTTATATCTTTTACACTGGTTTCTCTTTCTTTTTTCTCTGATAGGATGGGGGGTCATGAATTGTATTTAAATGAAGATATTTATGTGATAATTTGCAATAAATTGTTTTTTGAGATAATTGAAGGGTAATGGTATGTATGTATGTTGAAAGGGTTTTTTAGTTTTTTTGCCTAGGGGTGTTGTTTTTTTGTAATATGGAAAAGGGAAGCAAACAGTAGTCAGAAAGGGACTCTGGGTGAGTGTTAATGATGATTCCCAGGGTACAGATAGTCCATTTACAGGGCCACCTAGAGATGGCAGGGCAGAGACGTAACACATGGCAGTGGCAGGACTTATTTCCAGGGATAGACTGCACAGGCCATGTGTTGTGAACATTGTTTGTCATACCTGGGACACTCATGCTATCCATTTTCACAAATGATGCCCCCCTTGTCACACAAGCTCCTTGCAGAGATTGCAAAGGTCACACTTACTAATGTCAGTGGTCTGTTCATACATTCCTGTTTCCACTGATATTTCCCAACCACTGTCTCATGTATGGGGTGCTCATTTATCTTATGATTGGAGATGTCATAGTTGTGTGCCATGTGCTATAGTAGACCATGTTGGCAATGTAGATGTGAGTCATATGCTGTGGTCCATTGATTTTGACCTTCATATGTGAAATTCAAGAGATCAGTATTTTTTATATGTGTGTGATGTTTGCTGTACAATCACACGCATCACATGTGATGTTGTATCAGAAGTAGTCAGATTTGTCTTTGTAACATGCTCCCTGAGGTAATACTCACATTCCTAAGGAACATGTGATGGAGAATGAAGAAACCAGAGCAGGATTGTGTGATCAAGTAAGGTGTTTATTTACATATCTTAACAAGGTGTGTAGAGTGACCATTGAGTGAAAAGGTTTTGTACAATTTGCTGTCTGCGCGCATTCCTGCAGCTGTGTTCTGCTGCCCCCCTCATTTTCCCTGCCACCATCCTCCTCCTCCTCAGGCAGTTCTTGCTCTGGCTCATGTAGAGGGATGTTCCCTCTAAGTATAATTTTACACATAATGTGTGGGGCATATAGGAGGCTGCCTCCTGTGATGCCTAGGCACCTGAATCTGGACTTCAGAATGCCAAAGGTCCTTTCCACAATGGTACGTGTCCTCCGATGTGTCTCATTATAGGCACGCTGTGCTGCTGTGCTTGGGTTGGGGAATGGGGTCATGACCCATGGCTGGATCCCATAACCCTGATCAGCTGCAAAAGATAATAGGAGTGAGTATTTTGTTAGTGCTTGCAGCAGGAATGTCATGTAGCATGGCAGTTGATATATTGTGTCGTCTGTGACTCATATGTGTTTGTGGTATTGTGTGAGATCCTGGGCTTCTGTGAGGTTGTTTTTTGCAGTGGGTTGTTTGACTTGACAACTTGTGTTTGGCTCATTGAACTGGGCTCTAGGATTTTTTTCCAAACTGTTGGTCAGTATGTATGTACTATGCGTTTGGAAGTGTCGAACATGTTTTAGTATGCCTTCACTGGAGGGGACATGATATTTCCACACACATAATAGGTTCAGATGTGGTGGTAACATGGTTGCACTACATGGCCTGGACATCCCATCCATTTAGACATATGACATTGCAGATGAAATGCAACAGTGAGGCCCTTTGATTTGGCTAGGTGACAATGCACAATGCATCTCCATAAGTTGGCAGCACTGAGGTGTTCAGTATTGACAATGCACAATTGTCCCATGTGTGATTTGGTTCTAGGCAAATCTTTGTTGTTCCCTCTGCCAGTAGCTCATGTGCAACTGTGCACCTACACTACCGACCTTGCTCCAGGGAACCTGGCTAACTGGCTTGTGGAGGTGGATGTAGCTGTGCAGGAACGGCCATCTCCCTGTAAATATGCTATTTTGATGGGCAATTGGCTCTTTCAGTGTGTGTAGCAGTGTGCAGTTTGCGTTCGTGCCACGTCAATATGTGTTCATAGCACAGTCCACTTCCTTATTGCAACCTGGCAACAGCACCCCAGGAGGGATGTTTGATGTTGGCACTGCCTCAGTATTTTCGTGTCACCTACATGTGAGTCAGCATCATCATGCTATGTGTCTCATGGTGTTAGACCTGCTGGAACGCACATTGCACACCCCTTCCACGCTACATACTGGTTGGAAGGGTGTCGGATTGACTATGTGGCCTAATGTAACTGTAAATGGATCATCTTCCAAGTTGTACTTCCAGGGCAGGCCATGTCATTGTCACTGTGGACTTTGACATTGGTCCCTTGTTGCTCTAGAGTGGCAGCTAATGTTTGTGGCACCCGTCATTTGTCCAGAGGTGTGTATTCCATTGTGTCAGGGTGTACAACATAACTACCAGTGTCACACCTCAGTGTCATCCTGCCCACGTGTCAATGTTGTGGTGAATGTTTTGTGTGTCCTACAGGTTCGTTGTGCTGTGTGGATATTGCTAGGTTTATTGACTTACCAACAAGTAGGCCATTGCCATATTGTCCGTCCTGGAAGTGCTGATTGATCCTGCTGTGGCGGAATATGAATGAATCATGGACACTCCCAGGATACTTGGCCAAGATGTTAGTGAACAATCCCTGGTGGTTAACTATGGCCTGCATATTGATGGAATGCCTGTGCTTTCTGTTCCGGAATAGGTGCTCTGTTGCTGCAGGTAGGATGATCCGAGCACATGCGGGAAGCCATGGATTTGGTAGACCTGTTTTATCTCTTGATGCTTCTGCTGGGTGTTGGGGAAGCTGATGTGGCGGGGTGTGAGGAGATTATGGCATAAAACACCTTGGCAGGAAGGCCGAGAATGAGGGCTGTGATACCCCAGCAACCACAGCACCCGTTATCTGGAAGGAGCCACTTGCCAACATATGCAGGACAGCTAGCAGCTTGGTCACAGGTGGTATGTTGTGTGGTGTCTGCAGGTTAGTTGTTAGTTGTGGCTCAATATGGCGCAGAAGCTGCTGTATGGCTTGCCAGTTCAGTCGATACCTTCGGATGATGTACTGTTCCCTGAGGCCATGGAGGGTTGTCCTGTTCCTGAAGACCCTCTCCTGCCTTCTGCGTTGCCTTTGTGGGCCACGTTGGGGTGGTGGTGGCTGCTGCCGTTCGTCCTGTGCTCGGCGTTGTCTTGCAAGCTGCATCAGTAGCACCTCCACATTGTCCTGTTGGTCTGTGATGTTGCTTGTGTGTGTTTTTCTTAAGTAGTGGTGTGTTTGCCTCATTTTAACGCCTGCCCTGACCCAGGCATTAAATTTTGACGCAAATTGGGCTTAGCGTCATTTTTCTGGACTGCCTCCCATCCGTGCATAATTTTTGCCCGGTTGGATAAATATGGCGCTCGGGCGTTTGAGTCATTTTATGGACGGGAATCCCTACCTTGCTTCTCATTGATGCAAGGCGGTTTCACGCATCCTTAAAATGACATTAACTCCCTATTTTTGACGCTCGAATGGTCTAGCGTCAAAATATAAATATGGAGTTAAGTTTGCGCTCCATTTGCGTAAAAAAAAAAAATTACTCAAATCTGGCACAGAGTATAAATATGTGCCTAAGTCCACACTATTCTCCACACTGCAAACTCTGCTCCCAAGTTTTCAAGATCTGGACTGTTATTTCATATTAAATGAGGAGGTGCACGTCATTGTCTTCCCATGCTGGGAAAGCAAAGTGATTAGATCCACCTGAGTTAAAGAAATACGATTGCTCGGATAAGTTGTTGCAGAGTAAGACATGTTCTTAATGTAAAGTCCCCTACTCTGTGCATTATTCAGGTTGTTCTGCCTCTGACATACTGGGCACGGCCCAGCCCTGGTTGAAATCATTCGGCTCAATCATTTGTGATGACTTATCCATCTCAATGCGGCTTTGATAAAAGGCAGTTTCAAGGATGACTTACGGATGTGATGTAAAATGAAAGGAGCAGGACACATGGACACATGATGACAGGCACCTTGAAGGCTTTAAAAAGAACATTTATCACATAGCATCGCAGTAAGAACTCTAAGTGGCCTGTAGAATTGTTTTATAGTTAATGTTTTAAACTTCAAACAGCTGTTTTAACTTTGTTTCCATTCTACAGGTGGTAAGACAGCCGCTACGGACAGCTGTGTCAGTGTTTTCATCCTATCCCTGTTTGTATATACACTGCTCGTCGTAACAGTACCACCCCCACCATTTGGCAGCAAAAAGTCTCACTGGGGCTATGGAAGGGGATCACTTCTTCCACTGTGGAAACAGATCAAGGTACAGTTCTATCATAAATACAGAGCAACTTAATAATCACTCCTATTTGAATAATATGCCCAATGAAATAGAATTTTCTGAAACTATAAAATTAGGCCTTTGTAAAGGCCAATACAATCAGAATGTATGTGTATTACACCATGTACTTTTTTCATGCATTTATCATTTACAAGAAATAATGATAAAAATTAAAGAAAATCAACAGCCTTCCTTGCGCCGTGTGCATATGAACAACAACCATACCCACAATATCAGCATAATTGATTGCATGCCCAACTAGACCACACTCCATTGTGCCTAAGTCAGAATTTCATAGTATTTGCCAACAACATTCTTGCAAAGTTTTCAATTTTAGGTACTCATTATCTTTAAAGAGAAAAATAGATTTGGTATATGAAAGTTGCTGTCCTGGTACTCATTCTGCTGTAAAATGGCACTACGTGCAGCAGCAGGTGAAATGGTTTGTTATTGATTAGAATTTTAAAATAACAATAACAAAAGTAAAGGAGTTTCGAATTTGTGATTTGTGGCCAGTTACTACACCATTTTTGGGTACTCAACTAACTCCAGAGCTAAAAAGCTATCCTGTGTGCATGAGTTCTCACATGACTGACAATTGCTTCCACAAGCTATCTGTCTTCCATTAACTACCCCAGAATAGGGAAAAACAAAAATACACCTCACAATATGTGGGGGCCAATGGAGAGATCAGCAAATGAGCTTCTCACAGTCCAGAGCAGTTTACTGTGAGGGCTGCCCCTAATCACAGACTGACGTGTGCACTGGCCTGAACTATGAACTGTACTCATCCCTATTGCTAAAGCAGGTGTTCTAATAAAAGTATTAATTAATATTCACGTATTCTGAGTAATGGATGCGCGTAGAAAATGTGTTAATATAGAGAAAAATGATGCACACATTTGAAAATGTGTCCACGCGGGTGGCCGCAAATGTTCACAAAGTGTACTTTTTAATGGCTTATCAATATGAAACATGGAGCTTATGTTTGATTAATGTAGTAATATGTCATATTGAGGGATATGCATTATGTATTAGCTTTATTAATTGTAGGCCTTAACTTAGTGGAGGTCTTGGCCTAGTTGCCCGGCCTCATGTCAAGCTGTATTTCTAAACTAATTATTAAAATGTTTGCTTAGAGAATTAAATTGTGATATTCCACTGTGCTGACCAAATGTGCTCATAGCTAAAAGTCTTTCTCAGGAGAACCGCTTGCTAGAAGATGCTGTTGTTGTAAAATTCAACATAAGTTTAGTATGTGGAAGACTGACTTTTTCAGGAGAACAATAACCGCACCGACTGGGGTACAAACTGCAATAATATTGTTACCTGACGAGCTGGATAATGAGGGCATTACAAG
Organism: Pleurodeles waltl; assembly: GCF_031143425.1. Classification (NCBI taxonomy): domain Eukaryota; kingdom Metazoa; phylum Chordata; class Amphibia; order Caudata; family Salamandridae; genus Pleurodeles; species Pleurodeles waltl. The sequence goes on along the minus strand of NC_090438.1, from coordinate 821,785,850 downwards.
AGAAGCCAATCGGCGACATGTCAACCGAGTACTAGTAGAAACCATAGATTTGCTATTTTCGTTTTATTGGACAAAGTGTGAACATGCGATCCCTTGACCAGTAGGGACTTGGGAAGTAGTTGTAGGAAATCTAACTTAGCCGGACTGCACTGATGGAAGACAACGCATTTGCCAATTTCCTTTCTTGCTGAAAGGTCATTACGTTACTCTGAGCGTATAGAGACATGCTTAACTTTAATGCTTAAAGACGTTACGTTTTCTGAACTTTGATGCTGAATCCTGATGCCTACTGACCGAACTGATGTCCTGATGATGAAGAATATCTTAGCCTGCCGATCCATTTGAGGAGAGGTATATTATTATCGATGTGTTTCTTAAGAATATTTGGTTTTTTTCTTCCTATGTACCAACCGCACTATTTTGTCAGAGCCATAGTTAGATGTTCTCTAACTTTGTGTTGACTAAAATGTTTTGCATGAAGCCCAACATGTTAATTCTAATCTGGTGTTAGATTAGGATCCTCACTAATGAAAGTCTGTTATGGGGAGTAATAGTCGATGTCTTTCCTTTGCTGAATAAATGTATGTGATGTTGTTTGCATAATTGTTCTTGTTATTACTTTGCACCGTAACCTTAGAATGTGTAATTGTTCAAGCTTTGATTAGATTATGTTTCTTTCACCACTTCGGGCAGCCAGTGGTGTTTCTGTATGTTTATCATTTGATTTTGAGATTATTTTATGTGACATTAGCATTGTTAATATAGGGAAATAAATATTCGAACTTTTACTAAAAGGTGTGGTTATTCATGACTGAAGGGTCATGGTTTGTGATAATTACTGACTCCAATTGATTACTAAAATGATTGATTATTATTGATTATTAATGTTATTGATTGGTTACTGATTATTGATATGCATGTACTAAATCTATGGTGGGAACATCTTAAATGCGAGTTAAAAGGTTCATCAACCTATTAGCGTCCCCTTGTAAGTTTACTTATTAAGGTCTGATGCGCTATCACTATCCTAGAGTACACAAACCCCAGTAGACTGAGGATCCTCAATTCCTGCTCACCCTTTTTGATGCTATCCTTTCCATATTGACCTCAAATCAACCTTGAAATTAAAGGTATTTATATGCACCTCTCTTGATGCTCCTGGAAACACTTTTGTGTCTTTCTAGCTGAGGGACAACTAAACTACTGTAATGTGCAAAATACAAGTCTCTCAAAGAATATTGTTAGAAATACAATAATTTCAAAATCAGACTGCCAGGATGTCATTGAATCTGTAAGAACATGAAACATCAAACAAGACGAGAAAGTGATCAATGATACTCCTGGAGCCAAGAATTAAATCGAGAACATGTTTGATGTTCACAAGAAACTACTGGAAAAAATATGCACACTTCCAAGACACCACTCCTCATAATGTTCACACCAAGGATGCTCCACAAAAGGTGTTTGTTCAGCTATCCAGCACCTGATTTCTCTATGCACCCTCAAAATTGTACAAAGGCAGGAGCCAATTATTGGGGCTGCAAATTATGGATTACATAGAGGCCTTACTTCTGGTTGATGGAACGCCTCAAAAATGAACTATTCAGATATTCATTCAACTGAAGAACTGCTCTATTTATTTGCAGTCAGTGAGGAGTGATCCCACAATGTTGAATATCACATCTCCAGATACCTGACATGGTTGCCAATGCCATGCTAGTAGGGAAGTAGTGGCAACTACCAGGCTCTGTAGAAATCTTTTTATCTGACCCAGGAGATGCAAGAAAGATTTTCAGACTTTCTATTTGATGGAAAGCAAGCTGTTTTGTTTAAAAATCTTTTTATTTAACAGGTGCTCAGCATACAAAATGTGGCACAATTGTTTATAATTTATTAAGCATTAAAAAGGAAAGGCACAATGGGGGTCATTACGGCCCTGGCGGTCAAAGACCGCCAGGGCCGCGAATGACGGAAGCACCGCCAACAGGCTGGCGGTGCTTCCTTGCCCATTCTGACCGTGGTGGTAAAGCCGCGGTCAGAAAACCGGGGCCGGCGGTTTCCCGCCGGTTTACCCCTGGCTGGGCGAATCCGCCATGGCGGCGCTGCAAGCAGCGCCGCCATGGGGATTCTAATCCCCTTACCGCCAGCCTGTTTCTGGCGGTTGTCACCGCCAGGAAGAGGCTGGCGGTAACGGGTGTCTAGGGGCCCCTGGGGCCCCTGCACTGCCCATGCCACTGCCACTGGCATGGGCAGTGCAGGGGCCCCCTAACAGGGCCCCATTAAGCTTTTCACTGTCTGCTTAGCAGACAGTGAAAAGCGCGACGGGTGCAACTGCACCTGTCGCACCCCCGCAACACCGCTTGCTCCATTCGGAGCCGGCTTCTGTGTTGCAGGGCTCCTTCCCGCCGGCCCAGCGGGAAGGTCAGAATGGCACCAGCGGTCTTTTGACCGCGGTGCGGCCAAATGGCGGTTCCCGCCAGGCGGGCGGCAACCGCCGCCCGCCGGGGTCAGAATGACCCCCAATATCTTCACAAGTGTCATCAGTATCAGACAACAATATGAAATGTATACTCGCATTTCCGATTCAGAACCAAAACAATCTGCATTAGACACACCCGGAGTCTATAAATAAACTCCTAGCCTCCTCAAAGTGACCAATTATGTGTCCTTTTAAGTGCTCCATTGATTCCATATTTTGTCATATTTTTTTCAGGCAGCCCCGACTTCCATATAACACCTGTTCCATTCGCTAGCACCAATCCAAATCATTCTCCCAGTCTTGAACCCTTGGGGGTCTGCTTGCTCTTCATGCCCTTGCAAAATTCCTCTTAGCTACTCCGGCTGCCAGCATCAACCACATCTTCCGATATCTGGGCAATACTTCCTCTTCTGTTATATGTAGAACAAGCCATCTGGCCTCTAATGGTATAGTGAGGCCAATGACTGGGGACATAATTTGCACTACCCCTTTTCCAGTACTGTTGGATTATAGGACAGTCCCAGAGGCTATGGAAGAAGGACCACACCATGCCACAGCCTCTAGTGCACAGTTCTGAATCATATTACCCCAGACAGTGTAAAAGTGATCTAGAATTGTACAAAATAGTGTAGTATTCTTAGCTGTATCAAGTGGAAGCCGGACCGTATTGCAACCTCTCTAGGACTCTGGCCCACTTCCACCCAATCATTGTCTTCAATAAGACCAAGGTTGCCTTCCCAGGCCTCTTGCAGTGACGGCAGGAGGTCAAGGGAATTGTTCATTAATTTTTTATATGTCAGGAGATGGCTTTCTCCGGCATGGGGTTTAAAAGTAGCCGATCCCCCAACAGGGACGACTCCGGTAATTGCTCCCCCTTCCGCACATTGCATCTAAACACATGTCCTTATTGCAAATGCTTAAACCGCTCTGATCCCCCCATCTCGTAGCCCCTCTTAAGGTCCTCAAAGGTCAGCAGCATTTCTCCTCTCCAAATGTCCCCAAGGTGCTCGAAACCTATCAACCCCCATTGGCGAAAATACTATACGTTTCTAACTTCCCTTAGCTGGTCACTTTCTAAGAGTAGGGTCATATTTGGGAAATTGTCCTCCCTTCCCACAAACTTGGTGGCCTCTCTCCATACTCTCATTACTGACTAAGGGGGTTATTCTAACTTTGGAGGAGTGTTAATCCGTCCCAAAAGTGACGGTAAAGTGACGGATATACCACCAGCCGTATTACGAGTTCCATAGGATATAATGGACTCGTAATACGGCTGGTGGTAAATCCGTCACTTTTCCGTCACTTTTGGGACGGATTAACACCTCCTCCAAAGTTAGAATAACCCCCTAAGTGTGTTTCGGAAGCTGACCATTCTATTTCCTAATATACAGGATTGATGGGTAGCCATGGCCTCCATAGCTTCTATATCATCTCGGTAAGCTGGCTCTCTCATATCCGGGAAAAAACAGACATTAACCGTAATCAATTGAGCGACCCAGTAATAGCTACAAATGTCGGAAACTGCCAGTACACCTTCAAACAGCCCTCGTTGGAGCTTACTGAGAAAATACCCAAACTACCCCCATCCCACAGGAGTTTACACAGCTCACTGTTCATCTTGCAAAATAATTGGAGAGGCACCATATAGGTGGTATTTTGGAGGACATACAATAGGCGGGAGAGGGCCATCATCTTGAAAAGTAAGGTCTTCCCCATCAGGGACACCGGAAGTGCCTGCCAGTGCACAACATCAGTGCGGAGGCGCTCGAGCTGAGGATGCGAGTTCCTCCCTAAGAATCCTTCAGCACTTTGTGTTACATGTATGCCAAAATACTGTAACCGTTTGTCACTACCAGGGCCACGGACCTTGGTGGTAATGCAGGGCTGCATCCCACGAGAAGGAAGATAAGGGACTTGTCCCAGTTAATCTGATATCCAGAATAACTTCCAAAGATCTGAAAAATGTGTAGTATTCTGTCCACTGTGATGTGAGGCCACGTAGCATGTATTAGGATGTCGTCAGCATAAAGGGAGATTTGTTCCTCCAGTTCCCTTCCTCTTTGCTTCCCCATATAAAGTGGTTCTAAGGAATCCAGACAGACAGTGGTGGTAACGCCTGAACAAAAATCATCATTGGGGACAAGGGACAGACCTGCCTTGTGCCCTAGTGAAGGGCAAAGGAATGGGGCAAGACACCAGATCTGGGGGCCAAAGCCTAGTCTATCAAGGGCTGCAAACAGATATTGCAATTCAATGCTGTCAAAGGACATTCTCTTGTCTACGGATTGCAGAACAGCTTCCTCATTACTAAAAGTCCTGGTCATATGCAAGACCTCAGAGAGGCACCTCAATTTCAGTCCAGTACCCCTTTGCAGCATAAACCCAGACTGGTCCAGGAGGACCATCGTGGTTATCAGTTTCTTCAATCTAATGGCCAGAGCCTTCGCTAAGCCCTTGGTCTCTATATTTAAGAGAGCTATAGGCCAGTAGGAACTACAAGTTGCCGGCAGCTTCCAAGTTTTTGGGAATTACTACAGTGGTAGCCAATCTCTGATCTATCCAGAGAGTACCCTGCTTTCTAGCCTCCTCAAACATATCTAGCATGTGTTTTGCAGTTTTGGCACCCACACATTTATATAATTATATGGTTAGGCCATTGGGTCCAGCGGCCTTTCAAGATTGCAACTCTCGGATTGCACTTTCCCACTTCTTTTGCTGTAAAATGCTGTTGTGTATCCCTATCTTCACTGGAGAGGGACCTGGGAGAGATATTTCTCAGGAGGTCAGCACAGTCAGCACCTGATCGGTAAGTCATGGAGGATTATGTTTTTTCATAGTACGTGATAAAGACCTCCACTATTGCTTCCCCAGTAGTAAGTGTTGTTCCCTCAGAGTCCCGGAGTGCTACTACCCAGTTCCTTCCCTTGTCCTTTTTTCCAAGCCAGGCTATGAGCTTATTGGCCTTATCACCAATGTCATATAGGTGTAGCTGTGTGGCTAATACATGAGCTCAACCTTTGTTCTCTGCTAGATCACTCAGCTCCTGTTGCCAGAGCCTGGGACACTGGCCAGGATCTGGTGTCCCTCCCCTCAGTACGTCCAACTTCAGTGCGGTGATTTCTTGTTCCAGTGTCTCGCACTGGATAAGTCATTCCTTTCCTGGGTATGACTGTGCAATACTGCCTTAAAGGCATCCCATAAAATGCAAGATGAGGTGACTGTTCCTTCATTTTCCTAAAAAAAATATTGAAGTGCTCGTTCTTGTATGTTGTCTTGAACATTTGTGTCTTTAAGGTGCCAGGGATCTATCCTAGCGGGCTGCGTCAAGTCCCTGTAGGGACCAGAGAGTGACACCTCCACCGGGGACTGATCTGAAATGCTGCGTACCAGATGTGGTACCTTATGAAACTGACCAGCATGTATATGGTGGGTTAGTATGTAGTACAAATGGGAAAAACTATTATGCATCACCAAAAAGTATGCAAACTGCCTCGTATTCGTGTTATGCTCGCTCCACAGGTCCACTAGCCCCATCACATATGCAAAGGTCCCAAGTGGACTAGCATCATTACCCCCTAGGTAATTGGACATCCTATCTCTCTCGGGGCCCATGGTGGCATTTGTGCCCCTATATAAAGTATGAGGTTGCCAGTTAACATTTCAAGAAGTACCTTACTGAGTGCCGGAAAAGTTCTTCATGTGACCTCAGTGGCACATAAACTGAGCAAAGATTAAGTGTGCGGCCCTCTGAGGTATAGGTCTGCACCACGAACCTGACAAGTGGGTCAGTCCATGCTCGGCTTGGTGCGTATGGTACGGACAATTACATTAGAATGCCTGTGGAAGTAGAGGTGAAGCCTACATGTGCTGGTAGGGAATATCCAATATGATCCAGTGCCCTACAGTGATATCCTTTCAAATGAGTTTCCTGCAAGAGAACAAAGTCTGGGGCATATCTACGGATATATTGAAAAACAATGGTTGCGTTTAATTTTGCAACCTAGACCACTGATGTTCCATGTCATGACCTTCAAAGCAGAGGTATTAGAGGGCCCCATGAGGTGTCATGTAGTGTGGCAATCATGCCTAATGTGTGGAAATGCAAGAGTGTCATCCCCCCGCTAAGCGATCTGAGTCACCTACCTTTGAGACATTGTCACTAAGCAAGAACACAATAAATCATGCAAAACCATCAAAGTATGGCAAAACTGTGTCCCTAAAAAACTCCCACCTACTCTGCTACCCTGCACAATAGGCTTTGAAATGCCCCGCCCCCAAATTGCAGAGCACCTGTCGCCCCAATGTTAACATATCAAGGGTTAGCCAGAGTCGCCAAGACAAACCAAGTTGCTGTATACAGTGTGCATAACCTCAGGTTTCAACAGCATTTTCTAATATATATGATGCATGAGGCGTGTGTGAGCATTACCACCTTTAAACCCTAGAAGCCCCCAGAGCACACATTGTGTTGTTTCCACATTTACCTGGGTGCCTGGGTTCGGACATTATAATCTATGCTTCCCTCAGCCAAATGTCCCATCCCACAGTTATACGTTCTAGCAATCGGGTTGGGGGTTGCGGGTTCATATCTTGTTCGGCCATCAAAGTCAGCAGGCAAACCTCAGCCGTGTGGTCTTCTGCAGAATGCTCCTGGGTTTGCATCAATAGATCGCCCCCCTATTTGCTGCAAAGTCCCTTTTCTCGCATTTCAGGGGGATCACTAACCAGGGGTGAGCCAACCCTCGACACAGTCTCATGCCTCCGCTGGTGTGGTGAAGTGCTGCATCTTATCTCTCTCTACCAGCCTCCGCCTGGCCAGATATAGCATCATCTATTTAAGTTCTTTCGTGGGGAGAACCTTCTTAACTTTGTCAAAGCTGCGTGCGCACTCTGATCCTGTAGTGTAAAATCCATGCAAAAATGTATTGTGGCATTTTCATAGTGCAGGTCTCCTTGTGAGCGAGATGCCTGAAGGATAGCATCTCAATCCTGGTGATTGAAAATCCAGGCCGTGATCGTCCTAGGAGGATCCCCCAGCTTCAGCAGTGGTATCAGCACCCTATGACCCCGCTCTATGGAAAATAATTTTGAGATGCGCTTGGGACGGAGGGTGTTGACAATTAGGTCTTCCAGGTTGAGGTCTACACTGGACCACTCAGCCCCCTTGGGGACCCCAACAACTCTAATATTATTTCTTTGTGCCCAATCTTCCTGGTCCTCCAGTTTGGCTGCCATAATCGTGTGTTGCTTTGTGAGATACTGGACTTGTTCCTCCAGCTTTTTGGACGTGGATTGTAATGAGTGGATATGCAATTTGGCTGCCATGACTTTCTCTGACACCTTTTTGAAATCAGCCCGTCCAGAGTCACAGCATCCAGTTTGGGTTCAATGGAACTCTTAAGGGCACAGATTGCTGTGATAATGGCACCAAGAGAGGGCTCTGCTGCCCCTGGCACCTCGGTACCCAGTTCATCAGCCTCCATAGGTTATTTGGTCACAGTGTATTTGTCCATCTTGTTTGACTGCATTTGTGTTTGTCCCCTAGGTTTCACCATTGTCACGGGGTGATAATGGCAGAGAAGAGGTGGGAAGGGCCTGTCTTCTCCAAAGTCGCAACTCAAGTGTTCAGTGGCACGCAGTAGAGCAGTGCTGGACAGCTAGAAACAGCCAGGTTTCTGAACTTAGCCAGATTATAGCAGGGTCCTAGCGCTGCATTGCACCCCGTGATCTCCCTCACCCCCCTAAGTCTCTGGTGAAGGTGACTCACACAGCCCTGTGTTGATCAAACAATTTGCAAGGAGTTCTACAACCCTGGCCCAGTTGATAAGTGGGCAGGTTCAATGAGGCCCCGCTGGTTTTAGCCTCCAGTAGGTGGGCCAATTTCCCATACTCGTGGGGGATGTAAGCCACTGTGCTCCCTGTGGAGGGCTATCCTCTAGTATCACATGGCCCCCACATTGGATTAATGCTGGTAAGTCCCCACCAACTTAGGGCCAGGCAGTGCAAGTCACAGTAAACTCCAGGTTGGAAACATGCCCTCAAATCCTTTATACATGCCCCATAGTCAGCAAGGAGGCTTCACCTGGGTCTCATCAGCCTCCAGGCACAGGAATTATAGCCACGCCCCCAAAAGCAAGCTGTTTTCAGTACATTTGCAGACAACACTGAAAGTCAGCGCAAAATAGTTGTAGTTACTAGAAAATCACTATCAACTATCACAGCTTAGTGATTCAGCTGATTGCTTTCTTTTTGATCTCATAATTTCTTCTTTGCAGGTAGAATCTTAACAGATTAGTCTTATTAGCATGAAGCAAGGAAGGGGACTAGATCCAACCCCTTTCCCAAAATGCAAATATTGTAGGCTAATAAACATCGGTCCAGTGGCGTCTTCCTATCCTCTGTGAATAGTTCCCATGCCAAGAAGCCAACCTTGGTTGTGCATAATTTATGATCCTTAAATCCTAGTTGTGCTGGGTCAAGGTTTTCTTTTACCACTGATGGCTATCTCACCATCTCTTTAACTACTCATTTCTGAATGAGATTTTTTGAAGACATTCTAATGACCTTCGCTGCTAGTTTCTTTTCATCGAACATCCTTCATCTTGTACGTGACCATAATATGTTATTGGATGTTTTAACATTCTTGCAAACAAACTCCAGTGCTGGGATTAAACAAATAGGAATGATTTCAATGCTGTAGTTTATAAAGTTGAGCAAGTGGAATTCCGATCTATGTTTCTTCAATAATCATTACAGAGTTTAGTACCAACCACTGCCAAAAATCTGCCTCCCTTATGTTTAGTTTAAATTTAGGAATAACTAGAAGGCCATCATCACAAGTCTCGAAATTCTACTAGGACGATGCAACAAGAATATATCTTTTAAGTAATAGGGAAGCAGCCAATGTAGCTTTATTGATGAAGGTTTCTATTGTAAACGTTACTGGTAGCCAGTTAAGTTTCATCAAGATAGTCTATATAATATGTAGGTCTTGTTCTCAGCTATGGTCGCTACATTCTATGCTGTATAAGTCTACATTCAAAGCATTACAATAATTCAACTTTTCCTCTATGGTGATTTGCACAGACTTGCAAACTTTTTTTAAACAAAGGATGAAGTCTACACATCAGTCTCAAGCAGTACGTGTGAGTGACTATTTGTGATGCTATGGGACTGTTGTTCCTCTAATAGATTACGTCTAACAAGGTGCCTTCAATTTGAACCTTCATTTGATTGTGTGCGAACTTCTCTATTATGGCAAAGTCTTTGTGTTATGGTTGGATGTTTTTCAGTCTCTGTTTCAGACCATCAGTCCTCAATTTTATTTTGTTACCATTTAGTGCAGGTTGATTATTACACGCTCGGTTCTCAAAAATGGAATGGTGTCCAGAGATTTTACATACCATACCTGAAAGGTAGAAAGAACAACTGTATGTCATGTTCAAATACATAAAGTCTGCCCTTTTCGTTGTTGCTAATCCATGCAATAATATTCATGTATAATATTAAACACGTGAATAGGCAATGGTAAACACTGCAGAACCTCATGAACGAACGGCTGTCTTATTAATATCAGTATGATCTCTGTATGCAGTCTTTCAAGAATGAGTTGAACCACCCTATTGTTTTATTAGACTGGCTATTGTTTCAGTCTTTCTAGGAGGACAAAACGATCAATGCTATCACGGCTGCCGACAGGGCATTCATCCCTATCATATAAGAACTACCTGACAGTCTCTGAGATAAAATGTTCTCCAACAATGATGTTTGGTTCCTCTGCATGGCTGAAATCCCATCTTGTGGTCGACCAATCAGCGCGCTTTCTTACTAATGCCTTCCTGCTAGTATATGCTTACTTTTCCAGAACGTTACCATTAAATAGAGCATTTGTGATTGGTCCATAATCGGCTAGATGGATAGATCACGTATAACCCCATTGTTTGTGTAGCTGTTACCAGCTAACAGAAAAGACAATTTCTGTCTTTATTAGCTGAGTTGTCTCACATTGTTTTTACAAGATACAATGTTGTTTTGCAACTTCATTAATCTGTGTTTGCCTAAGATTGTTTCCGTTTCATTTGAAAAGTGATATTTTTCTCCTGACTTCATTCTATTCCAGCATCTGATTAAAGGGACTCTTTGTATGCTGACTTTGTAGGGCAATAGTTTACAAACCCAGGATAAGCCGGCTTTATTAGTAATCAAGATTGTAACGTTTGGGGATCTCCATGATAGTCAACAAGTAAGGATTCTATAATACACTAAAGTGCCTTCTCTTTTATGGAGGCATCCCACTTTTCAAACGGATTCACTCATTGACATGTACACAGAAAAACACACACAGATAAACATAGACACACACACAGATATGCAAACATACACACAGACATAAACGTGCAATGTTAGAAATTGGGTTTCTGGTTGGCTAGGGTATACACCTAAGCCAGGCAGAACCCGCCCACTCTAGTCAGGGCAAGGGAGTTACACGTCCAAGATAACCCCTGCTCATCCCCTTGGTAGCTTGGCACAAGCAGTCAGGCGTATCCCAGAGGCAATGTGTAAAGCATTTGCACAACACACACAACACACATGACACACTATCCCCACCACAAAGGAAACACAACACCAAGTAATATGAAAATATACTGTATTGTACACAACGCAATTATTAGGCCAAACACGACATGTCAGTAATACCCTACTACCTTAGCAGTTGTCAGAACGTTACACGTTAGTTACTCTGCAGAACTAGCAGTAGTCACATTTAACACACAGGTTACTTAGTATTCTGCAACATAAGCAGTAGTCAGGAATCACATTCCTACACAAATGCACTTGTCATAGAAATATCATAAACGCCCATATCAGGAACATTATAAAACCGATGGCAAGTGAAAAGCACATACTAGCATGTTATGCCCATAACAGGAACATTTAGCAAACATATATGCAACACATCATCATTAAAACAGGCAGGGTACATATAAGTCATTATTGTCTATACCACAGGAACATAAGAAAAATGTAGGTCCTGTAGAAAGCACCTGTTTCCTTGATGAAAGGCACTCTTGGTGCCACGAGGGTCAAAATGGGGCCCCTGGTACTCCGTGCGCTCCCTCGGGGGCCACTTTGATGATTGGAGGAGGAGGAGGGTGACACCCCCTCCAGGTTTATAACAGGCCCCTCCTGGGGCCTGTGATCTATGGGGGCCCCCCGGGCCTCCACTAGCCCTTCAACAAAAGGGGGGACCACAACAATGTCCCAGAAAGAACAATAAGGGGCCCAATGGCGCGGGGAGCCTCCGATGAGGCTTCTACCCCACCTGTCGCCAAGCTATCTGGATTGGGCCCCTCCTGGGGCCTGCGATCACTGGTGGGGCCACAAAGGGGGACCAGCGGTACGGGGGGCCTCCGGCGAGGCTTCTGCCCCACCGGTGGTCTCTAGGCAGCACAAGACAGGCTCCGTTGGGGCTGGGGGGAGCCTCCGATGAGGCTTCTTTCCCCCCCGCCCCTCCACAAAGACAAAAGGGGGCCCGGTGGGGCGGGGAACCTCCGATGAAGCTTCCTTCCCTGCCCGGCTTCACACAGCACACTGCGGCATGGCCGGGCTGCAGCAGTGGGCAGGCACCAAAGTAGGTGGCTGCTTGTGCCCCGGGAGTTCTCCTTGGAGCGTGCTTCGCCCCAGGGGCACAATAGGGGTGCGCTCGCTCCTTTCCTTGCTTCTAGTGGTGCCCCGGGGGCACCGAGGACAGCACAACTCCGGCACGCTTTCCAAAATAAGCTGGGTTGCAGGGTGAATTCTTTCCACAACAACGCGCTTTCCAAAGCGCTAGGGCATCGTAATAAGCCTGGGTCGCGGTGGTGAATTCCGGCAACAAAACAAAGCGCTTTCAACATTCTGGCTTTTAACAAGAAGCAGGGCGCACTCCAGGCGCTAGATCAAGGAAGAAGAAGCGCTCTTCCTGCGCTTCAGATCGTTGCAGGGGTGAGGGGCTATGGCACCATGCCCCTGGGGGACTAAGTCAAAGAAAAAGGAGCACAGGTGGTAGGGCCAAACAGCTGGCCAGTGCAAGGGGGATGCAGGTAGATGGCAGTCTCTTCTAGTGACCTAGCAGGTCACAGGTCAGCATAGCAGCAGCAGTCAATCGTGGTTCCTAGTGAGTTCCTCCAGCACTCTGTGTCCAGTTTCAAGTAAGTTCAAAAGTGTCTCCAACTTGTGGGGAAAATTCCCCTGTACTTATACTAATTTTTACAGTGTGATACAAAGGAAGGGGAGAGGAGGTTCCAACCAGTTCCAACTGGTTATGGGAGTGCCCCCTCTCTCCTACAGCACAGGCTCCAAACATCAGTTGGGGGTAAATGACCCTATTGTGTGAGGCCAGGGCACAACCTTTACAAATGCAGGTGTGTCCGCCTCTCCCTTCTCTCAGCCCAGGAAGACTATTCAGTATGTAGATGCACCTCTGTGACACCTCCACCCTCCCTGTGTGCAGGCTATCTGAAAAGTATGCACAAAGCCCAACTGTCACTCTGCCCAGACGTGGATTGGAGTCAAGCTGCAAAACACCAGAATCATAAGCACAGAAAAATGCTCACTTTCTAGAAGTGGCATTTCTGTAATAATAATAAAAAATCCACATACACCAGTAAGCAGCATTTCTTACCAGCATTACAACCGTACCAAACATGCCTATTCTACCCCTCATGAATCAGACAATAGCCCTCACACATAAGGCAGGGCATTTCTAATGCAATCCTATGAGAAGGCAGCACTCACAGCAGTGAGACACAAAGTTAGGCTGTTTGTCACTACCAGGACAGGCCGCGCAACCTGGCACATGTCCTGTCTTCTACATACATAGTACCCTGCCCATAGGGCTGGCTAGGGCCTACCTTAGGGGTGACTTGCATGTAGTAAAAGGGGAGTTCTGGGCCTGGCATGTAAATTTAGATACCAGGTCCCTGTGGCAGAAAACTGCGCACACAGGCCCTGCGCTAGCAGGCCTGATACAGGTTTGAAAGGCTACTTCAGTGGGTGGCACAAGCAGCGCTGCAGGTCCACTATTGCATTTAATTTACAGATCCTGGGTATAGAGATACCACTGTAAAAGGGACTTATAGGTAAATTAAATATGCCAATTAGGTATAAGCCCAGCTTTAGATGGGAGAGCACCTGCACTTTAAAACAGATCAGCAGTAATAAAGTGCTCAGAGTCTTAGAGCCAACAACAAGAGGTCAGAAAAAAATAGGAGGAAGGAGGCAAAAAGTCAGGGGATGAACCTGTCACAAGGGCCAAGTCCAACATGCACACACACACACACATACACACACACACGCACAAACATGCATACACTTTGGAAGCTGATAATATTTCATAGTGGCTAGGGGTAAACACCTGTATCAAATTTTACTGAGACCACAAATAAACTCTCCCAGTAAAAGTTCACGGAAGTGCGGTCCCCTATGAAAATTTTAAAAAACAGAGGGCAAAAACTGAGTTTCTCAAATTTTCCCAAGGAAACTGGCTAAAACGACATTGTTTTGAAGTCAATTTTGAAGCAGTAGTCTTTAAAGTGCACCCCAGAACCCAAAAGCTTTTTATAAGGAAATGTACCAAGGAAAGCGGGAATTTTGTAGGACGCTCAACTGAAATAATATAATTCCATCCTAACATCACCGTCAAAAATATTACACATTCAAATAAGGTAAAGCAAGGCTAGGTAAGCACCTGGGTGGCAAACGGAAAAAGTGAACTGACTCCACCTTGTCCAAGTCACGTAATCATATTGCTACAGCACTAATACAGACTCAAGTTTCAGCAAACAATAATTAAGGACATTTTGCACAGCTCTGCTCTGGACGGCATGGGAAGACTTTAGGTTGAGATAACGTGTCCTCATTCTGGCATTTGCAAGAGCTTTTAAAGGTTGCTTCTGTGGTGGGAAGAGTGCACTATTTAACAAATGTATTAACGTATCAGAAAGGAGTTGTTACACATATAATGAATGTATATTTATTTGTCTTGCCAGAAAATTTAACTGCTGGGAATGTCCATTTCTGGACGAAGGTATATCTACCTGTGGTTAGCGTTTTGTTTGTCAGACAATTTGCTGCAGCTCCAGAAGTGCCCATGTGCTGTTCCTGGAATATATACACACCTCTAGGTTTGAGACAAAAGGCTTAATGCTAAGCTAGCGGAATGACTACCTTGAAGTAAAAGGATCTGCATGAATTTCTTTCAAAGGTGAGAGATTGAGACAGCTTGTGCTCCCTGTGATGGGTTACCTGAATGACCAGGTGCAAGCTTCTCGCCTCTATGAGTATATTTTCCACACATTAGGATGATTCACTTTTAAAAATGTTGAAGCAGTTACAAAATAAACAAAACTTGCTGTCCAAGCAGCTGACAAATTAAGATTGAGAAATGACAATTGTCTCACTGAAGGGCAAGTTGCAGAGTATAACTTCTGATGGATACTTCAAAACACAGATTCCTCACCTTGGACATCTTCCCAATCTTCAGGAATGGCTCCGGAAATTAATTGTTTTCATAGCGGTGCTCCTGTGTGCCACTGGGAGATGTCATGCAGTTCAACTCTTGACTCCCCACTCCCCCAAAAGTGACAAACAGAGTGACATATAAGTGCCACCACTGTACACTGATGTCAGTTACTTTCTTTACACACTTCTGAAGCAGATCTGCGGTTCTATCAGAACCTTGTCAGTTTCTGGACAACTTTTCAAATGTTTTTTATCAGTGTGCAGGGGAACGATGTCCCCACACAAAACAACAAGTTTCAAGCCATGCAATGGCTGCAGAAAGCAGATGCTTGTATGGCAAAATATCTGGAACGAAAATATTGCAATAAACAAATATCTCCACAGAAATATCAGAAACCTAAATATCGAGTTTACCTACTTTGTAGGTAAACTTCAAAAAATTTCAAGAAATATTGTAAATCAGAATATCATTAATAAATAGTTAAGTACATCTAAATATCTACGTTGACTACATTATCTACATTATAATCAATTTATTTTAAATATTATGGTTTAAAATCATAATGGAATTTTAACTAAATACTAAAAAATATTCCAAATAATTATTGCATAATAAAAAGATATATGTATATATTAGAACATGAAACAATAAGTAAATTATTTAAAACATTATTTTAAGGCTAATAATAATAAAAAAGATAAAAAACAAACATATATAGCAAAAACATATATCAAATTATATTAAAATAAAATAATTACAAAATCAAAAGAGAAGAGGAAGCCCTAAGGAAAAAATCAGTTAGGGAGTTTGTTATGATAAACATGGGTGTGGGCCCTGAGCCCTATCTCGTAGAGATAAGAATGTGAGGGAAAGGTGCCTCGTTACGCGTTTCTGCCAGGGAATGGTAAGGAGCAGCTTATGTTTTCCGCTGTGTCAGTATGACGAAAAATTAATTAGTCTTTGTCCCTGTGATGGTATGTCTGTGCAGTATTTAGTCCATTCTACTCTGTTTTGTGACCTTTATGCACCTATTAGGTGTTGTTTTTTACTCCCCCTGTTGAGGTCAAAGGGTTTTGTGCAATACCGCCCAGCTTTTATGTGGTTGCGTATGGCATCGGATGCATTGGTGTGGCGTGGGCTGGGGTCCTTTTTGACGGGTGCCATTACCTGGCGGAATAAGCTAGAGTATTTTTAAAAAGTAAGGGTAAGAAGGTAAGGGAAAAGAGAAGGAAAGAGAAAAGGAGAAGAGAAGGAAGGGAAAAGAAAAGGGAAAGGAAAAGAAGAGAAAAAAGAGAAAAAAATTAAAAAGGAGAAAGAAAAAAGATTGATTTTTTTTTCTTTATTTTTAAAATGGATGGTCTTATTCTCTTTTTAATGATTTTTTAAGGTTTTTAAATATTGGTGAATGGTTTTTAGGTGTTATTTATGTATTTGTATATTTATTATTCATTTATATGTATGGTTGATTATCTCATACCGAATAAAGATTATCGATGATGACAAAATCACCAAAATTCAAATATAAATTAAAAAATGACAAATTATATTTTTCTATAAATATTTTAAAAGTTATTGGATTTTTAAGAAGTCAAATTAACTATTGCTACTCCAAGTAAGTAACAGGACGGACATTCTTGGACTTTGGATATGTCAAATTTACTGTTCCCACTCCAACATAAGCAAAAGCAAGGAAAGTGTTGGACTTTGGAGGGGTTAGATTTACTATTCCCATTTCAATTTAAGCAACACAAGGGAAAGGGTTGTGCTTTGGACTGGTCAAGTTTATTATTCCCATTCCAAAGTAAGCAAAAGCAGGGTAAGAGTTGGACTTGAGGAGGGTTGTTTTACTATTCCCACTCCTGTCTAAGCAACAGTAGAGAAAACATTGGACTCCAAAGTGGATAGGCTTACTACTCTCAATCCAAGGAACAGAATGGAAAGTGTGTGGCTTTAGGGAGGTTTGATTCACTATTCCCACTCCAACATAAGCAAAAGCATAAGGAAATGTTTGATTTTGGGGTTGTAAGATTGACTATTCCCACTCCAATTTGAGCAACAGTAGGGGAAGTGTTGGACTTTGAAGTGGTCAAATTAACTGTTTCTCACTTTAACATAACCAGAAGAAGAGAAAGTGCTGGACTTTGGAGAGGTTTGATGTACAGTTCCCGCTTTTGTGTAGGTAATAGTAGGGTAAGTGTTGGATTCTTAAAGGGTTATATTTCTTATTCCCACTCCAATCCAAGCAACAGAAGGGAAAGTGTTGGACTTTGGAATATCTGAGAGACAAGATTGCACTACTCTTGACTCATCTTCCATCCACATGGTGTGTCTACTTTCTTCCTCCCATGTTACAAGCACAAACAGACTTATTAGAGTACATCTCCCCTTCGGACTCGACCGTAGTGGCACGCAGAGAAAAGTACATTTAAGCATTAGTTTTCTGAGTACCAGCAGTTATTTTATTTATTTATCTATTTGAACCAAGCCGTATGATAGTTCAACCAGAAATGCTATTCAAAAGCACAGAGCTAGTACACAGTGTGATACACGGGGTGGAGAACAATAACCACATAAGATGGCAGTGGCATTGTATACAAAGATACTAATTTGTGGTGACAAATCTTACTCTCTCGCTCTTTGACTCTTTTGTTCGCTCTCTTCCTCACTCTCTCTTTTCCACCAACCTCTGTCTCACTATAAACACTATAATACCTTACCAATGGTAACACCGAGTCTAGTGGTTCATGATGTATGCTAAGATGCACAGTTTTTGTTTTTATTCATGAATAATGGATAAAAGAAAGCCTTGTGCATATGCCAAGATGTGTGTAAAATGCTATTCAGTGTGACACAGCCAGTTAGGGCCCTCAAGAAGTATAAGTTTGTTTATGCATACCAATGCCAGCAGCATTATCTCAAGGTCACAAGCTTGATTCATTGCATGGCAGCCACAAACTTCCATTTTTCACTGAGTATCATCACATTGGATATTAGTAACACTAGCTACTGACAGTGCTTAGAAACAGATGAAGACGCTATGAAGTGCTAAATAAAAAAATATCTGAAAACAGGTTATTATTGTCTTTTACTTGAAATGTGCCTTAACTGCTACTCTCTGCAAACACAACTACTTCAAACACTGACTTGATTGCTAGCAGATATGCCTTTTAGCTAGTTTTATGTTTGCAATAACGAGCTACAATGCAATACTGAAAAGACCAAGCTCCAGGTCATAAGCACCATTCGAAATATTCAGACAAATGCTTGATGACCTGAAAAAATCGGACACGTTCCGGTTCTAATTGAGTCTGAAATCTTGGTATCATTTTTGATTCTAAGCTTTCCCTAAACGCTCAGGAAACTAAGATCATTGTTTATTGCTTTGTGGCACTGAAAAATTTGATGAAAATATTATTTATCCTGTCTAGCAACTGTCATAGTCTGATCATACATGCAGCCAAAACATCACGTAGGAATTATGGAAATTCATTGTGTGCTGGATTTCCTAAATATCTATTAGATAGAGTCACAGGGTACAAAATATAGCAGCAAGAATGGTTTTGTAGCTTAGCACTAAAGAGTCTGTATCTTGCCAGCAGCCTAAACAAGTGCCGTTGTATAGCTCACAAGGCCTGTTATAATCAAACGCCAATTTAACTACCAAAAAACTGATAAAATATCTTCCACCTCGTCCTCGTCTGTTTAGGTTGCAATGTTTCTTCTAAAGTCAACAGCCCGAAATACTAGGTATTCAACAGAGCCTTCTCCACACACCATCAGAGTCCTAGAGTTTACTTTCTCTTAGTATTAAAATAGAATCATCAGTAACGAGACCTCACCAAGACCTTGTGGGGTTACCATTCCGCCCCGCAAAACACATTACCATCCTACCTAGTAGAGTTTCCCAGTCGCACTACGCATAGCCAGAGACTAGGCGGTTGTCATTTCTGCGATTTGAGAATAAAATAGTTCTCCAGCTGTATTTATTAACACAAGATAAACAAGATTATGAATAAGCAATATGATATCAAAATGTAATTCAGCACTATTTACAATTATAGAAATGTTTTTATCATAGGAACCACATCCAGCACAATCTCTATTACATGAAACTCCTATTAAATTCTCCGATGCAGTCCTGGTTCACCACTCCTCAAGCCCTTGGCACTTACAAGGCAATGTCACCTGCTCTCTCTAGATAGAGAGAGCGCGGTTTGCATGAAACCTGCCCCCAACTACCGTACCTGAGCCAAATCAAACCTGGACTCTACTATGGCACCTAATGGCAGATGGGCCAGAGTAACCATGCCATACCTTGGGCCTGACACAGCCACCATTCCTTCACAAGCCCCGGGGCCATGTAATGGGAACTTTGAAAGACCATGGACTTTCGCTGCAGTGGGCATCTTTAGCTCAACACTAGATCATGTAGTACTCCTGTCCTAGAGTGAGATACAACTCCACAAACTAATTCCATACTGAATTCACCTGCACTTATTTTCCCTAATTGTTGCCAAACATGTCTCCTGCCCTCTCACAGGCCTAGGTGGTTCCCCAACTGACCTGGGCTTCCAGACCACTTTATCTACTATTGTTAAAAATGCAACCAGAGTCTCTACAAAAAACTTGTTGCCCTGCTCTGATAGGTGAACCCTCTCCCTATGAAACAGTGATGCCCCCGAAGGCAAACAATGGATGTTTTTTAGCAATGCCATGTTAAGTAACTGCTTAAGTGGCCAACCCAACCTCCATTCCATCCTATGGATGATGTGAGACCATGCGATGACAGCACCCAGGCACCTCCTACCTAACCAGACAATTTCCGTCATTAAGATGTCAAAAAGGTCTCATCTGCCCAGTGACACCAAATCATTGCATCCAGTGTTTAGGATGGTGAGGGCTGGAAGTGTTAGCAGCTTGCCTACAGCCTTTCAGCCTAGCTGGCGCAAACCTTCCAAATGCAGGCTGCTTCTGCCGGCCCGTGGAACCGTAAACCTGCTTCAGTTGCCCATTTGTTGAACTGGCTGAATGCTAATTTTGCCCATCAAACAAATAAAGGCTGATGACCCACACAATGGCGGGAGCCATGAGCCCCAGAGAGAAACTGACAGGACATATAATTAAAGCTGTTACTTTTGCTGCTCTGCTGCACCCTTCCTGCATCTACATCATGTCCAATCGCACAAAGCATTTATAACAATCAGATTTTCACCTGCCAATCTGTTTGATCATATCAGTGCTTAACCCTGCCACGCTGATGTTGCCAATCCTATCCTAAAGGAGGAAGAGCTGAAGCGTCTCTGGATGTCAGCTGTGTGCAGAGCCTTGCATAACATTTGACTGAACTGGTATTTCATAAGAGTCATGCCTGTATAAGGGATAAATATGGAGGACAAATCTGTACGAATTTGTGTGTTGCAACTACTACACACCCAGGGAAATGTCCTGCTCGCCTCAGTACCACTTGGCTCCCTTTCCCCAACTGATCCATCTTTGAGCGCGGTATGGTGACTGCCAAATTCTGCCCCACAGAGGACAGGTGTTTGGGTAAAATGCCCCCCTTCATGACCTGTTTGGAACTTCCGGCTAATTCAGATTCCCAAAATGCCCCATAGAAAGCGAGCAAAAAGGTTGCCTTGATCAGTGCTGCTTCATAATTTGTCACACACTGAGCAGGACAGCCTGATCTCCTCGAACTTGTCAATGTCATCGGGGCGCCTCTGGTCTGGAGCCACTCTATCTAGCCTCTCCCAATCCTTGAGGGTTTTACTAATAAGGAAGGATTATGAATGGCCTGGCCCCGTACCCAATTTAGCAAAAAAAGCCATGGCTGTGTTATGCTACCTAGCAACTGCTACTGATCTGCCCTGTAGCCGCAACTGTTCAAGAAAACCCAACCACAACTAGAGCAAACGTGCGCCTGAGTGTTGTCCTTGGTGTCAGAAATACAACTATGAGAAGTCTTCTAGAATGCTCTCTTTGCTTTTAGCACAAGGCTTGCTGCAATTAAAGATGAGAGAGTTAGACTCCAAGATCTCAAAGGTGTCCCCAGAAATGAGTGCGTCTGATCTCTATGCCCCTGGTGGAAGAGCCTGCAGTTTAAGATGAGACAATGCATCAGCAGCATTATTCAAAACACTTGGTACATGTTTAGCTTTATACAGAACGTTATGCTTTAAACAAATCAAAACCAGCTCTTTGAATAAAGACAGTACTTTCTTAATTTTTGCATGCTGGAAATTGATGTATTCAACCACTGCCATGTTATTCTATCAGAAGATCACAGGTTGGTCTGCCAATTATGTAGAGCCATAATTATGGGAAATAATTCCAGTAAGGTGATTTTCCTCATCAATCCTAAGGGCACCCAAAAATGGGACAAGGCCTGCACATACCACATGCTGCAAAGAATGGCACTAAAGTCAAGGCTGTCTGCCGTGTCCAATATACAACCAAATTCCTGACTGGCATGGAAATATGGAAATAGGGGATTAGGGTTGGGGAGGCCATACCCTAGACTCATTAAAATCTTTGAGAAATCATAGCCAAACTCTCAATTCTTGTTTCACATTTGAAGACAAATGTATTCTTTGTTCTATAATGTTTTTCTCCTAAGCCTGACATGGCCTCTGCTATGGAGCGTGAGAATGGGTGGCCCGTTGGAATTATTCACAAGGCAAAATTGAGTTTGCCTTCTAACAACCGCAGCTGATGTAATGTGATCTTCTGTGCCCCCAGGCATGAGTCCAGTGATTCTCTGAAAATCACCCCCTTCTCCAGGGGACGTTCTCATTCCTTTGTTACAGAATCATTTTCTATTCCTAGGAACACCAATGATGTAACTGGGCCCATAGGTTGCTCATGTGCCAAAGGGATCCCAAACTCAGACATTAGCCCTTTCAATGTAGTCAGAGACCTGTCACAGCTGCCTGAGCTACTGGGCCCCAAGAAGCGGAAGGCATCAAGGTAGTGGAAGAAACTGGCAGACCCTGACACCTGTGTGAAAACCTAATCCAGGAAGGTACAGAAATACATAACACAACATCCAATGGGCATACATCTAATGTAATTCAATTGCCAGGAAAGTGAAAACCCCGCAAATTATCCTTTTTTGGATGGACTGGCAAGAGCTTTGCCATTAGGGCATCTGGACCCAGACACTGCAGCATTGCCAGAGCGCCGGTCAAGGATGCATATTTCACGGAACAGAGAGTGGGGTCAATTGCATCATTGGCAGAGCCTCCACTTAGGCTGACAGGTTGTGAATTAATCTAAATTCCATGGGTCTTGGAAATCAACTCTAAGAGTGAGAAAACAAATCTGCTAATGGCAGGCTCTCAAATGGGCTTGTGATCCTGCACAACCTCCATTGGTTTTCAATCTTTCTCTGGGCTTCTCCCCAAGCTGGGCCCAGCTTTAATGATAGCTGTTTTTTGCTGAAACTAGGGCCATTTAAGTCTGAAGTGGGGATCCTGAAACCATAATGAAAAACACAATATAGCAGCTGCGTGCTTCTTAATATGGATAGCTATTAAACCAGGGGTTCACAGTCAATAGTGCCATGGGAAATGGATTACCAAACACTGAAATTGGGGCCCATTCACTTCTGATCTCCCTTTTCCTTGGACTTTTTAAAACATTTAAGCTCTGGGTGACCTACTGTTCCGCAGAAGGAACAGTTGTGGTTGAACTTGCAGGACACCTGTGGTCTAGTACAGGCCTCTTATTTAATGCCAAACATCCCCTTTTTGATTCGCTGCAAAAACTCCCACTGAACCCCACACATCAATTACCCACTTACATCAGGAAGGCATTCCATAGTTGGAGCATGGGAGCTCCTCTGCAGCCACCAAAGGGTTTTGAGTCAATACCAGATTTACTAAGGTGAGTAAAACTCGGATTGAGCCGAAAAGCTACGTCTTTCTGAAGCAGGTATAACAAGGAGAAATGTCTGCATTTTGCAGCACACATAGAAAGAGGAAATTGCTTCTAAGGATTCTTTGTGTGAAGGAAGGTATTTCTTACTGCACAAGAACAATACTGCCTGTAACGCGGACACCCTTGCACCAAATTCTGCGGCGTTTTCTGAGTGGTCATCTAGGGGCAGCAGAGTGTCTAGGTGGCAATAGGTAACTATACTGGCTGCCCCCATTGACCACTAGGTGCCAGCGAAGATGGCCATGTAAAGAGGAGCACTTCCTCACCTGCTCCACAACGTGAAATAAAGCATAGCCAGCAGTGCACAAGATACCCATTTGCGGTGACTCTTTTCTGCCACTTGCTTTGGGAACCCTATATGAAGCAATTTGGGCTGCTGCTATCTTGCACAGCTACTGGAACTGTAATTCATGGTTGGGGACAGCTCTGCCACCCTAGGTCCGACAACATATAGGCCACTTGAGGGAGGATGTGGTGCTGAGGATGCAGCCATGTTGCTCTTAGTAGTGGCTTGAGATAGAGGTCACGCTTCTCACCTCTTGCTCTGTCTGTGCCCCATGTAGATACCAGGGGCTCTGGGACCAATGGCACAGTCCGAATCCTGCTTGGCATGGCGAGGAGCACTGCTGAGGCGAGGTGTCCCCCACATTGAGAACCATGCTGATGCCAGCACTACACATGAACGGCCTAGCACACCTACTCAGATCTCTCTACAATACCTCATGGGCCTGCTCTGGAGTCTCTATGCTGCACACTGGCTCCTGAGGGACAAGGGAGCTCCCTGAGGACATGGGCTATGGAAAAGTCAAACAATTTACCAGATACTGAGAAGTTCCCCTCTGCAGCATGAAGATATTGATAAGCTGCCTGCATTCTACCCACTGAAGGCTTTTTCCCCACCCTGGTGCTCCCTGCAAGACCCCAATAACTTAATCAAATATCCTGCAAAGGTGGTCTGCCGTGGTCTCAGTGCTCTGGAACCTGACCGGGAGATGTAGGCAGAGGTAGGCCACTCAACGAGATACGAGGGGTGCCCCTAGATCCTGGGGAGGCAGAGGGGGATTGGTGCTGCCCCACACAAGGGTCGATCTTGCCCCCTGCATGGCAGGGCCTGAGTCCACATATGGTGAGTAGACAATGGACTTGGGCCCTCAATACGAGTTTGGTGGTCTTTTTGGAAGACCGCCGTGGGTGGAGGCTGCCGAAAGATCACCAGTGTTGGCGGTATCCAGACCGTATTACGAGCTACATACTGAAGACTGCCCAAAAACAGCGACAAATCCGACACCGCCCGGCCGACCAAAGGCGGGAGAGAGGCGGTCCCACCACCAGCACTGCCACGCCAACAACATTCCGCTCTCCATATTACAAACCACAAATCAGCACAGCGCTCATTGCATGGCGGATAACCAATGGCAGTGCGTACCGCTGTGGTCAAAATCACACCTCAGCCTGAACACCACATCACATTGGACAGTATGAATACCCCACACCCGAGACACATACACACATTAGAAACACCCACACACACCACTATAAACCCCCCCACACAACCCCCAATACTTTGCAACTACAACCATAGACAGACACAGCAAGGACCCACAAACCAATTACTTAGCACTGATACACTATAGGCACATAAACACTTCATACTCGGCACACACCATACAACTGCACCATCAACACTATACCCACACATCGCAACTGCACACAAACATCACAACATACCAGCACAGAAACCTAAGCATCCCACACACCCAATCAAGCACCAAACACTCCACCCTTGCAAACAAAACCGCCCCTAACCACTTCACTACCACCATGTCCCCTCAAAAGCACCCACAATTCACAGACAAAGAGTTGAGGGCCATGGTCGATGAAATCATCAGGTAGAGCCAAAACTGTTGGGAACACAGGTCCAGCAGACATCCATAGCCAGGAAAATGGAGTTATGGCAGAAGATCATCAACCGGATAAACTCAGTGGGCAACCACCCACGTACAAGTGAGGACATCAGGAAGAGGTGGAATGACCTATGGGGGAAGATGCGTTCCATGACATCACAACACCAGATTGCCATCAGTCCCCCAGAGTTCACATCGCGGGAGGAGAAGGTCTTGGCCATCCTGCATCAGGAGGGCCTGACTGGAATAACCAGAGGACTTTGGTAAGTCATTAATACTGCCCTGGAGACAACAACTCCTGTATACCATGCATCCCCACCACCCTATCACTCCCCAGTTCACCCCATCTTACACTTACTTCCCCCACCCGATCACCTAATGCCCCTCCTCTGAATGCCAAACTACCCCAAAGCCACTATCCCCACACAGTCCCTCCCTAGTGCACAGATAGCACGCACAATTGCAAGCACTCCAACTCCCACAATGCATTACTCCCTACACATGAAATGCTGCTATACCCACTTCACAGTGGAACACCTGCATGTAAAACCATTGCACCAGCTGGACAAACTGGATGCTTTGACTGCGTACTACTACATGGCAATGACAGCAATGCTATCCACAACCCTCAATGGAACATTAAACCAATGTCACAATCCTTCACCCACAAACAATGTCTGCAGTGCCACATCTGTCATTACCATCACTGGAAAGCAAGTCAAGCCACTGTATGCATCAGGCTATGATACGAACAAGTACACCTCCACAATGTAAGTCACTCCCTTTGCATCCACAGGTACCCTTGCCACTGCCACCCTGCAGAGGATGCCAGAGACAGACAGCCCTCCCCAGGATTAAGGCCCCGGCGACGACTACTACTTTGGATGTCTGGACTTTAACAACCTACCTGGCCCATCTGGGACAACCGGTCAGTCCACTACCATCAGCCTCACCCTGTCAACATCTGAGATCCCCACACCTGTGGCAACAACAGTACAGCCAACCCCTCGTCCCCAATCCTGCGTCCCAAGGACAGGTCCATCAGCAGTGTGCCCAACAGTACAGGTACCAGAGTCTACCCCTCACACCCACCCAAGAAAGTCCTGGAGTAGCTGGGATTGGGCACACTGTGCCAGGGGCACAGACACAGGGTGCCAGAGGCAATGGGAGGGCACCTGCGGGCCAAGGGATGGGGACCCCAAGGGAAACAACTGGTCAGGAGGCCATCTCCTAAGTCCTGGGATCATGCCAGCAATCCTAGAACAAGATGGGCCAGATACTCTCCACCTTGCATGAGAACCAGAGGCTGCAGAGGGAATACAACTAGGAGGCCATGCAGCAGTGGCAGGCTCACAATGCCGCCATGGCCTCCATTGCAGGGGTGCTCAAGGAACTAACAACCATCCTGTAAACGTCCCCCACCCACCAGCAGATCTCTTCCACTATTCACATACCAACTGAGCCATCCAATTCAGCCGCAGCTAGTGGAATGGAGGCCCAGCCAAAGGACCCAGAGGGCAGTAGCACACCTCCCTCTGTAGCTGAGGAATCCCCAAGCAAACAAGGTCGTTCATCCAGACATCCTGCAGGGCCTGATGTCAAGACTAAAACCACTGCCAGGAAGTGAGCCTCTCCTGAACATTCTCCCTTGTGTGCCACTAATACACCCTGTTGACTGGCCACTGTTATGTCTCCATTTTCCCATGGCCCTTGGATGCTGGACCTGTACTACCTGCAGCTGGGCCAACTGCTCTAATGATTTAATCCACCATAACACCACTCTTCATCCATTGCACTTGAGAATCACATTAAACACCATTCAGCACAGCTACTGCTTATGTGTCTTTATTGTAACAAGTAAGATTATCTCTAGTACAACATGTAATTTCAGTTAACTCATTGACCAGCAAAAGTCTGTAAGATGGACAGAAGGGGGGGCAATGTGCAGCATTAGATTGTAGAACATACATATTCTGAAATCCTGTGTCAAGGGAGCCACCAGTCTAGCCAGGAACCTGAGTAGCACCACCTAAGTGACCTGCATATATACCAAGATAGTTGCCCACTCAGCACACATGCAGTACATTGTCGTCCTCCCTAGTGCGAATTGGCAAGTGGAATGTTAACACAAATTGCCACATTTGCAAAACATGCATTCCCAATGATCGATCCCTCACAGCTGACACTAAACAACTAAAACCAAGTTCCACTTCCAATATAAGTAATGTTCTATATTCGTCCACTGTGCACAGTGGGGATAAGTAGCTATACTGATAACACTACTTTGGATGGCAGTCCTTTTGCAGTTGACATAGCATAGCTGGGAGATCCTTTAGGAATCTTTGCTGGTGATGGGTGCAATAATTTGGGATTGGTGAGACTAAATTGTTAAAAGGTTAATGACTATATTCCCCTACTTGTATATTGTATTGTATGTCATGTGCCCTACCATCTAGGGATTGACTCACAGAGGACAGTGTTGGTAGTCCCTACACTGCCTATCATGAATGATAACCTTATTTTTCCCTCACCTTGGTTGTTTTTAACCTTGACAGGGGTCCACATTTAAAATAAAGATTTACAATTTGGTTTCCCCTAGTCAGTTTTAACAGTTTAGTCTCACCGATCTCCTGGCAAAGAACCCCCTTGATGGGCCCATCAGGCATTGCAGTGCCGGCCTGACGAGGAGCAAAGACTGATGATGAAGCATGTCACTGAAAGGTGAGTGAGGGCTCTAGTTCCCTATTTTGAACATCTACAGGGACCAGCTAACTCCTCCCCAAATTGGTAGAGAGGCTCCACACTTACCATGGACTGTCCATCCATCTTTTGTTATTTGAACAGTAACACCTCCCCTGATGGCACACACCACAAGGCAGACAGGAGTACAGTTCACATACAATACAGTTTACACATACCTGAATGCCATTGGACGGATTGGTGTATCAACCCTGTTCTAGAGTCAGCTGCATCCTCATAATCTTCCTCCTCATCACTTTATATGTCACCATCATCAGCTACTGGTCCAGCTACCACCTCCTCACCATCCAGTACTGGTACATGATGTCTCAGGGCCAGATTGTATAGCATGCAGCAGGCAACAATGATCTGGCAGACCTTTAGTGGTCTGTAGAGCAGGACACCTCCTGAGACATGTAAACACAGGAATCTGGCCTTCAGTAGCCCAAAGGTCCTCTCAGTGACAGGCCTCGTCCTGCCGTGGGCCTCATTGAAACAGATTTCACTATATGTTGTCAGGTATCTAACTGGTGTCAGCAGCCATGGAAGGTTAGGATAGCCAGAGTCACCTGTGTGTACAAAGGTTGGACCTATCACAATACCGGTATGGACACAGGGTAGAATGTGAAGAGAGGTGATATTACAGTTGTACATATACTATTGGATACATACCAATGTGCCAGACCCTCTCTCTCTGTGGTTGGGCCATCATGTGTGGGACATCGCTGTTCCTCAGAATTTAGGAGTCATGCACAAATCCAGGAAACTTGGCAGTCACTTGGGAGGTATACTGGTCAGCGAGACACACCACCTGGACATTTATGGAGTAAACATTTTTCCTGTTCCTGTACACTTGTTCATTGACCCTGGGAGGAACCAACCAATGTGGGTGCCATCTATGGCCTCAATCACATGAGGGGCATGTCCCATATCATTGAAGTCAGCTTTAAAAGTGGGCAAATCCGCTCGTTCAGGGAACCTGATGTAGCTGTCCAGGTGTTTGAGTAAAGCACACAGTACATCCTTCAACACAAGACTGAACATCGGCTGTGACATCCCTACTGCCAAGCCAACTGTAATCTGGAACGAGCCTGAGGCAAGGAAGTGTAGCACTGATAAGACCTGTACTGTGGGAGGGATGGCATAGGGATTACATATGGCAGGCAAGAGATTTGGCTCCAACTGGGTACACAGTTCCATGATGGTCTGACGGTTCAGGCGATAGGTCTGGATGGTGTGTCTCTCTTCCAGGGTAGCAAGGTCGACTAGGGGCTGGTACACTGGTGCCTGTCTCATTCTCACCATTGCAAGGTATCTAGGAATAGGAGATCAGAAAAGCCACAGGTTGATGTCGACAGTTCACATGTGGCCTAATACTATACCTGTAGCACACAATAGTGATGTGGACATAATGCTGAAGTATACACAAACTATTTGGGCATGTAGACTGAATATATATGCCAACAGCCCCAGACAAACAGCTGGCCACACACAAAACATGTGACACTTCGATTTAGCAACCCACTATTCCCCCAGATAATAAGGTGAATGTAACTTTTTACAATACAAATATGGTTAGTCCATCTATAGACAGCAAGTGACTGCACATTTCCTGTCATTGTCATCAGTCCATCTAACTACACTGTCCATGAATATCACGTGTGTGAATCCAGCTTTGATATGTGAACATAGTCAATCTATACACTTATCACTACAATTTATCTATGCCACACTTCTTATTCACCTACAATATACTGACAACATGTAAAATGTCAGCCGCCTGTCCTGCATGCACAGGACAGATGGATGGAAGTGACCTCATTCCGCTGGTGTTACTCGTCATGGCAGTAGGCGGTCGCAACCACCGTACAACTCCTCATTGCGCTTTGGCGGTGGCCTACCCTGAGGTGGGTGGGCGTTTGAGGGCAGCACAGCAGCCACAAGGGGGTAAGTATACATTCACACCTCACTAATGTTCGGCTTGTATGGGTTTGGGTAGCCTACAAGTGGTAGGATGTAGTGTAGATCATTGGTAGATAAATAAGGACTATGAGTATCAGCCACCCTGGCACGATTTGTATTGATTAATTGTGCCAATACCATGCAGACAGTGACTTATATCTGGACTAATTCCATGTTTGGGTTTGTCTGGCCACCATTCACATATTTTGGGAGACCAACTCCTTCCATCAGCATTAGTACACCTGAGGTGTTAAAGCTTTGCCATCAGTATTACTCTGCCACAATGACAGAGGTAATTTGTGAGTTCTCAATCAGCTGCCACTTGCTGAACGTGTAGATGGCTTCCGGGGGCCAAGAACTTACTGACAACATTGTACATGGATTTGTGGGCATGCTACCTTACCATGCAGGATTCTGTTGGGTAAAAAGTACAGGATATGTCAATGTAATCGACCATAGGAATGTAGCAAGTGCTGTGCAACTGTGCACTGTTAGACCCTTCATCAAGTCAATGAGTGCCAATGTTCCCACATTAGTAGGTTTTTTCAGCATAGCTTTTGTTTACCCTATGATTTCCCACAGTTATGCATGTAAATGTTAAGGCATGCCCTTCCATGGCATTCCAGCAGTATAGTAAATTGTTACTCTATGTGAATGATGGGTAGGTATTGACACATTACACCTTTTCTTTCTCTCCCACCCTCCCCTTCCTCTCCTCCACTGTCTTTGTGTGCATCAGCATCATCAGGCGAAGGAGAAGGGGCACAGGCATTGGGGAAGCTGCAGTCCACAGGACTCAGGAGGCTGATACCAGCGGAGCCGAGGGGACCAGTGGGATGGAGAGCGAGGGGAGTGCCACGGGAGAGACTGGATATTCAACATCCACTTTGGATTCCTTGGATGCTCCCTGGCGGTGGCGGACCAATCTGGGACAAGCCCAGCACCATCCTTGTCTGCCACTCCTCTTACCAACACCACCCTCTCTGTAGCTCCCCACCCAGTTGCCCGTGCCCGCTCACCCAGGAGGGTGGGCGTCTCCTTCACCGCAAGCACCTCTGCCCCTGACCCAGTCAGCCCTGCTGTCCTCATTGAGGAGGTTATTGACCTCCTGAGGTCCATCTCAGTGGGACAGTCACCCATTGTGGATTCCATCCAGGGACTGGCATCACAGATGCAGCGGACCAATGCCTACCTAGAAGGCATTCACGATGCCCTGACCGCTCTGCAGAGATCCTTTCAGGCTTCGGCCTCCTCATTGACAGCAGCCAGTGTCCCTTCATCTTCTGTCCCCCCTCCAGCTACCTGGGCCCAGTCCCACACCTATCTAGAGCACACAGTCAGGCCACCATTAATCCACCTCAACTGACACAGTTTGCAAAGACAAACACAGGCACCACAAGACCCACCACCACCATGCACACAGACAACACACACATGCAGACACAACAATTTCATATCCCTACACAGACCCCCCACCACCTCCTCCTTCGCAGACACTACACCACTCATACCTGCTATCACCACATCAACACTCCCAGATACAGCCACAAGTCCCCTCATACCCACCATCACCACAATAGCAAACCTGCATACTTCTACCCCATTCACCACATGCACACTCACCATGACTACCAACACATGCAGCACATCCACGTTTCCTGCAGACACTGAGACATCCACCCTTGCATCTCCCTGCATCTCCTTCCCCTTCTCCCAGAACACCTAAATGCCTGCACTCACCCACCCACCCAACAGACACCCAACACACACATGGCTTCCACCCACACACCTGCACCAAAGACACCTACACGTACACACCTCACAAGCACTCCATCCACTCCCAAACGTTTTTCCCATGTCCACCCTTGTGTCCCTAAAAAAAGATTACTTTATGAGTTGTCCCTGTTCCCTACCACTGTCCCAGCCCGTGGTTGCCCCAAGCGCCCTGTTACCCTCCCCAAACTCAGTCCTTCCACTTCCCAGTCCTCCCATGCCCCCCCAGTAGTGTCCATGCCCCTCCCCCTACAAAAACTACAAACCCCACCAAACAGTAAGTCAGCCCTCTTAAACCCAAGGCCAAGGGCCCTCCCCCAAAGGACACAACTAAACCCAAAACCCTCAAACATAAACCCAGGCCAAAGGACACCCTCCTAAACCCAAGCCCCTACCTCCGCCCACCCACCCCTGAGGTGCCATCCTGCCCCACTGATGCCCCTACCATGTGAAGGCCACTTTGCAGTCAGGAGTCAAGCTGGGGCCAGACACATTGCCCAGTGTGCCAGGGGCACTGTAAACCTTTGGACTGGCCAGTAGGCCTATCTTGTATATAGTTGACTGTTTCCAAGGCATATTTATATCAATATCACTGCAGCACAGTACCATTGGTGTCGAGGGTAACAAACTTGCCCTGCCTTTCCTTCCACATGTATGTGTTGTATTTGTGAGATTTGGTGTATGAGTTGTATGATGTGTTTGTGTAGCTGAATGAGTTGTGTAGGTGACTTGTGTTATGGACTCGTTGTGATGTGTTGTGATGGTGTTGTGTGGCATTGTGTGGTAGTGGTGTGTGCATCCGTGTGTTTAGTGATGCATCTGTGATGTGCTTTGTGTGATGGGTGGACGTGGTGTGTGATCTGACATTTTGTTTGGCAGTGTTTAGTTTTGGATTGGTTGTGTGCTGTTTTCGATTGGTTGTGTGCTGTTCTTGCGTATTGCTGCCTGTATGTGTTGTCTTGTGGAGGTGTGCAGTATGCCTCTCTGCCAATGCGTTTCTGTGATTGCAATGGTGTTGTCGTTGTGTTACTCAGTGGTGTTGTGTATGAATGTGTTTGACCGTGGTGGTGGTGTATGTTCTCGGTGAGGTGTATGTATGGTATGTGTGTGTTGGCCGTGGTGTGTGTTTGTGTGTCTGTATGTGTGTTGGTATGGGTGTTTGTTTGTGTGTGTGTGTGTGTGGCTGTCGCTAGCTGTGACCGGTGTGTGTGTTGTGTGTGGGTGTGTACTAATGGCATTCCCTCCAGTGTGTGCTAGGCGGGTGTACTTAAGGTTGTTGTCTTTGTCGCCGGTTCTGGAGTTCTATGGCCAACAGGAGCAGTTGGAAGAATTCAAAGTCAGGTTCCATGGCGGCTGCGGACATGTCTATGTTCCTGAAGGTGAGTGTCTCCTTTTCTATTGTACGTTTTCGCCAGGCTTTTTGTGGTGGTGCGACTGTCCCGGATATCCTGGTGGTGTGCAACCTCATAATATGCTTGGTGGAAACATGGTGTCCACTGGCCTGGAGATGCCTACGGCCAGCCGTGGCAGTCCATCCACACAGCGGTACTGGCGGTGTATTGGCTGTGTTCCATTCAGATCACCACCATGGTCATGATATGGTGGTCTACTCTGCTGGCCTAGCGGCGGTGTAACTGCCACAGCCAGCCTGGCGGTCCGGGGACCGCCAAAATCATTATGACCACCTTGGTTTCCTCCCTACCACACATAGCACCTTCGGAACCCTACTCTCCTGTTGTGTATGGAGAAATCAGACCTTAAAAAGGGGAAAATACCCTTTGTCCAGACAGGCTTCCTCAGTGCTGCCAGACACCAGCACTAGCGAGGATGTGGATATTAAATCAGTCCTCTTGGATATAAAATCCAGCCTTAAGATAAATTATATGAAAATAGATAATCTCAATGCTGGAATTGACCTACTGAAAGACAGGCTGGATAAGCAAGGTGAACACATAAAAATGCTGAGTCTACGATCTCAAATTTAGAAGATGAGAACCCCACTGTTAAAGACATGGTACAACGGCTTGAGCGAGACCTCATGAAGGCAATGGCAAAAAATGAAGACTTAGACTCTAGACTGCATTGAAATAAGTTACATATAGTGAACCTCCCGGAAACTACTGCCATGGGTAAACCTGAGCCCTTTATTATCTGATCTCCTGGGCAGGGAAAATTTGCCTAACCTCCTAGTTGTGGAGAGGGCACTCAGGTGTCTGGGTGACGACTTTCCAGTGGGGACTCCTCCTAGGCCAGTCATCACCAGATTGCTGAAAGACTGTGTTTGTCATACAGCGCTGCACCTAGTGTGGCAGAAAGAATGCTACGATCTTCATCTTCCTGGATCTCACATGACAGCACCAGCCCGCAAAGCATTCACAGACACGAAAAATCTTCTTAGAATCAAACATATCAACTATCCCATGCCACACCCAATTTGCCTATGTATTCAACTGCCAGATGGGCCACATATTCACTAATCCTAAAAAGGCACTAAAGTGTGTCAAGAAATCCACTAACTCTTGATCGAATAAAACAGAAGATCCCCAAGGAGATGACAGGAGTGATCCCTTCACTGCAAGTCCTATACACTAGCAAAGTGCTCCCCCAGGACACTGCCATAAACCAATACTTGGAGAGGACTCCCCTGGCCTGGATAGAGCATGCTCCCTTGGAATTTCTGCTGGAACCTGTAATGGTACAAGAAATAACCATGGCCATAGAGGATCTGATGCAAGGTGAATCCCCGGCAGGGATGGCCTTACGGGCTAATTTTATAAATCGTTCAAACTTCTGCTAGCGCCACACCTGGCTACTTTTTATGAGGAGGCACTAGAAGGTGGAGAACTTCCTCTGCCACCAGGGAGGCAATCATCACGACCCTGCAAAAGCCGAGCAAAAATCGTCATTGATGACAGTCCTACAGAGCACTTTCCCTCCTCAACACAGACAACAAAATATTGAAGCGCATCGTTGCAAACAGGTTTGCCCCTCCGATGTCAGGGCTGATACTACCCAAACAGTCAGGGTTCATCCCAGGAAGGGCTACTTCTAATATTCTCTGCATTCTCTTTCCAGTCATGTAGCAAACATGACTGGAAATTAACGCAGTTGTGGTTCTCCTAGATGCAGAAAAGGCATTTGACTCTCCCAAAATTCCAGTCCTCTTCACAATTCTCCATAAAAGTGGCATCCTGTTTCAATTGTTGAACCTTATTAAGCTACTATACACTAACCCAACAGCCCAAATCCGCATCAACGCCTGTCTATCTGAACCAATTCATAGCAAGGATGTCCCCTTTCCCCTTTTTATTTACTTGGCAACTGAGCCTCAGACCACCCAACTCTGAGACCAACACATACAGAAAAGCCTGATGTTCCCCAACAAGCATGTTCTGCTATCATTCTATGCTGAAGGTATAATATTCTATGTTAAATATCCAGATGCGCAACTCATCCCACTTATAGCTCAAATTACTCAACATGGGACATATCTGGGATAAAATCACAAAAAGGGGAGTACGGGGTTCTTTTAATGTAACGAGGAATGAATCAATGGTGTACCAATTGCAGCACCAGAAACCTCGTAATCCTCTGTTAGAGGTAAAGTATCTATTAAAAAGGTGCTGTGGAAAGTCTGGAGGATACGATGGGGAATTTCCTTTACGGACTAGGTGGTCTCACACACTATATAGTGTCATGCTTCATCATATGACCACCTAGCCCCACCCAGGTAGGACAGTGCCACCTGGGCGGACTCGACCTCACTGTTAAAGGAACAGGAGGGAGTGCGTAAATTAGTTCTGATTCTGGAAATTGAGGGATCCAGCTAAACTAAGGAATAAAAACAACTAAACAGATACCTGTGTGATAATTTAATAAAAGGCTCTGTTTGATGTGGCTAAAAAAGTGAAGATTTGGACACTTCTGTGAGAACAAGGACTCACAGGGTCGCCTATCTAGGAGGAAGGAGCCGACATGTTTCTGCCCTCATTGGTGAGCTTTGGAAAGTCTCGGGGCATTCATCAGGGCGATGGATCCCTGCTAATCATGCTATGATTGTGAATAAGTGTGGTGAAAGTATTATGTAGGGCCTACCTTGCCAGGGTGGGGGCCTATTAGAAGTAAGACAAATCAACAATGAGAATAGCATAGTGGTACAACACTGCACAGCAAACCACAGCACACGTGAAGAAGAGCAACATGCAGAAATACTGGGTGCACACTGCGATCATCATAAAGTAAATGGACGAAATCGCAACCAAGAATTCTTGATGCGGTACGTAAGTTGATCTTACCCTATCCCTAGAGGCTATTAGCCTCTGATGTCCAGGAGAGGGAGTGTCCCCTTATAGTCAGACACTAAGGTTCGGAGAGAGGGGAAAAAAGCTACATGTAATAAGACACAGGGGGGAGAAAAATATAAGGGGAAAAAAACAACCACACAGGCCTCCTGAGGAGCGAAGGCGCGGCTACTAGTGTAGGACACCTATTAGGTTCCAAAACCCAAAAACTCACAACACAAGGAGGAAACGCATGATAGGAAAGAGACGGGGAGAAAAGAGCTAAAATGGTAAAGTAGAAGGGGAAGAAGAGGAAGGGAGAGGGAAAACAAGAGGAGCAAGCAAGAAAGAGAGGAAGAAAAGAACAAAAGGAGAGAAAAAATAAAAAAACAAGTCTGAGGAGCTTTGAAAAAGCGAGGTACAGAAGAGAAAACAAACAGGACAGAGGGAGAGGAAGCAAACAACAAAATGAAGGAAGGGCAGGGGACCGGGCAAAGAAGAGGAGAGGGAAGAACAAGCTGAACAAGAAGAAAGAGGGATGCAAACAAAAGAGATTCTTATCTGTGTGGGCAAAAGGGGCCCGGTCACTCACTGCATCAAAGGTGGGCGCTCGCTATGCGCCTAAACCATCCTCTCCATGGACCGCTTGAGTGAAGTGGCCATGGGGGGACGGGGTAATATAGTGGTGATCTCCAGGGTTAATTGTCTGCATGTGAGGGCAATCACCGCCGCGGTCCGTGGTGCCGGCGGGTGTGGAATGTAAGACCCGTACGGGGGACCTCCGATGGAGTCCATCGGGAGGTGCGCTCCGCGCTCCGGCGTCAGTAAAAAGTGGAGCCGAGCCGAGCTCCAGGTGAGGTCGGCCGGTTCTTTGTGCCAGCCCTCCCTGGGCCGACGCATCAAGAAATGACGAAGGGACCCGCGGGGATTCCGGGAAACTGAGTTCCTTGGCGGCCGTGGAAAGAGGGCGGTACCCGGGACACCGGGATGCTTGGCAGGGTCGGGGATTTTCAAAAAAATAAATAAAAATACACAGGAAAAGCAGGGGAGGGACGGAAAAAAGGGGAAAGGAACGCAAAGAAGGAGACAAAAAAGGGGGGAAGGAAGAGAGAAGGAGCAGAATAGAGTGGAAAGGAACAGTGGATTGCGAGGCAAAGGAGGGAAAAAGGAAGAGGGGTGAGAGGAGCGCAAAGCAGGAGACGGAGGGTGAAAGGGAAAGGACAGAAGGAGCAGAATAGAGTGGAGGAAAAAGAAGAGAAGAACAGTGGACTGCAAGGCAGAGGTGGAAACAAGAAAAGGAGGAAGAACAGGAGAACAGTGAAAGGAGGGATATGAAGAGGGGGAACAGGAAAACAAGGATGGAAGGGAGGGGGGAGAAATTAGAGAGGGACAAAAAGGATAGGAGAAAGAAAAGTACGGGGAGGGGGCAGGGAAGGCGGGGAGACTGATTAGGTATGGTGGACTACCAGTGGATGGTTTAAAATTGGAGGGAGAACTACGGTATCTCATCGTTTAGACCAGCAGTGTCAGTGTGCAACCTCCACACCCAGCGTTGTTCAGCTCGAAACAATTTTTTTGACATGTCCTGGGTTGACGGGGGAAGTTGCTCGAGGACTGTCCAGAACATATCGTCTGGGGAGTGATTTTTCAGCAGGAAGTGACTAGTTAGTTTAGTGGCGTCGCGCTTACATCGGATCGTGCTTCTATGTTCACAGATTCTTGTGCTGATTTTTCTGGTGGTCATACCCACGTATTTGAGTAGGCAGGGACACTTGATTAGATAAACCACATTCTTGCTATTGCAATTCGTGAGGGATTTTTGTACCCATGGGGTTTTCAGGTCAAGGTTGATGGTAGTAGATTTACGGGTTAGGCGGACCACACTGCAATTGCCACAGGGGTAGTGGCCTGCTGGAGTAGGAGTATGCCAGAGCGTAGTCTGTCTGGAACAGGGCATTTCTTTGGGTCTAGTGTGGACCACTATGTCACGTATGTTAGACGCTCTCTTGTAAGCATGTAGGGGTGGGTTGAACGGTAAGCCACCTGATGTGAGAATCTTCCAGTCATCTCTAATGATCCTCTGAAATTTGTTGGATAAGGGGCTAAAGGTGGTGACACACACAATCTTTTCAAGGTCTGGTTTCACTGCCCGGGGCTGCAATAGCTGGTCCCTGTCATTGTTATGTGCTCTTTTGCGAGCCCTATTGACCAGGGGTGTGGGATAGTCCTTTGTTTGTAGTTTGGAGGCTAATTTGTCAGCATGTTCATGGTAATCGGCTATAGACAAGCAATTCCGTCTCAGTCGGAGGAACTGTCCCACAGGGAGGTTATCCTTTAGAGCTTGTGGATGAAAGCTCTGGTATTGGAGCAGATTGTTGCGGTCCGTAGGTTTATAGTATACTTCTGTCGCTAAACCCTCTTCATGCTCATGGATGAGAAGGTCAAGAAAAGGTAGTTTGTTATCACCTATGGTCATAGTGAAAGTGAGAAAAGGATTGGACCCATTGAGCCAGATAGCGATACCAAGGGCCTCTTCCTTACTTCCTGTCCAAACCAGCAGGAAGTCATCAATGTACCGCTTCCAGAGTTTTATCTGGTCTCGGTAGGGATTGTCATCGTGAAGGACCATAAGTCTCTCGAAGTTGTCGACGTATAGGCATGCCAGACTAGGGGCAAAGGTGCTGCCCATAGAAGTCCCTTGCATTTGTAGGAAGAAACTATCTTCAAACTTGAAGTAGTTCCTCGTAAGTGCAAGATGCGCTAGGTCCATTATGAATTCAGGTGGGGTTATAGATTCACCCGTACTGGTTTCTAACAGGTTGCTGATTACTTCCAGTGTGGCCTCCTGGGGGATGTTAGTATATAGAGATTCCACATCTAGAGTAATCAGGAGTTCCTTAGTTTTGTCGAAAGATATTGATTCCAGTAGTAATAGGACAACAGTGGTGTCTTTGAGGTAGGTGGGGATTCTTCTCACTAGAGGTTGCAAGAAGAAATCAATGAACTTTGACAGTGGCTCTAAAGCTGAGCCTATCCCGGATACTATAGGTCTGCCAGGTGGGGGAATCTTTTCTTTATGTACCTTTGGCAAAATGTAGAAGTAAGGGATCTTGGGGTTGGTCTGTATTAGAAAAGCTCCCTCGTGTTCAGTGAGCCAATTGTTCTCCATACCTTTAGCTACCAAGAAGGAGATTTCTTCTTGGATATCAGGAGTGGGGTCCCGGGCAAGACGTTTGTAGTGTTTGGTGTTACCCAAAAGTCGCTCACACTCCTCTCTGTACATCGTTTGTGGGAGAATCACCGTTGCTACCCCTTAGTCAGCTGGTTTAATAATGATGCTGGGGTCGGAGGTCAGACATGTGAGGGCCTCGAGTTCATTCTTACTCAGATTGTGGAATACTCTATTAGATGTCTTTGTGAGACCATTAATCTTGAGGGATACTGATTTTTCGAACGCCAAGACCTCGGGAGGCATTTGCCCAGCTGTTGGGCAAAAGACAGACTTAGGACGCAGTCCTGTGTTCTGTACAGGAGTCTCATACTCTTTGCCAAGGAAGAAGGTTTTGAGGCGAATCTTGCAGAACAAACCCGCTAATTCTGTTCTGGTTTTGAACAGATCAATTTGAGGGGTAGGTACAAAATTGAGACCCTTACTTAATGCTCGGGTTTCCGATTCGCTCAGTGTCCGGTTGCTCAAGTTTATGATGTTAATCTTTTTGTCTGAGTCTTTTATTATTGTGTTTTGCTTGTTCCTGGAGTGGCTTCTCTGTGCGTCAGGTTCTCCATGGTGTCCTCTCTTGGGCGACATTGCACTTCTTTTCTTCTCCCTTTTCCCCTCCCGTGGCCTCTGTCTAAAAAAGGCGGCAGTGGGTCAGGGAAGGACCACTGGGTAAGGTGCTGTAGGAAAGGTGCTTGGTATTGCGTAGGAGGCCCATACTGGTTAGGCCAACCCCATTGCTGGTTGAAATATGGGGGGCAAGGGGGTGGCATTGGTGGGTAGTTCCATCTACCCCAGCGCTGCCCACGTCGCCCGCGGCATTGCCGTGTGCTACCTGAGGAGTCGCTCTCATTGTCTGAGCTGGTATTGCTGCCTGAGGATGTCTCAGACGTATTATTGGTGGTTTTCGCAACATAATCGGGTTTGGTGTAAGGATATACTCTTTCTAAGGAAAACCGGTTCAGATCTTTTTGGAATTTTGCTATTTTCTGTTGGGTCAGGTATTCTTTGTATTCGGTCACATTCCTGTTCACCTCCTCCAGTTTCTTTTTAAAGGAGAGGATGCTCAAACCTGATTTCAAATTATTTTCACCGGTTTTGATCTGAATTAAGAGAGCTTTGGATAACCTGGTGGCTGTTCTTATGATTAGTATAAGCCAGTTGCGTGTACATTTCCACGCTATGAGGCCCAATCTTTCCTAAACTCAAGGTCGTCTAGAAATATACGAGGTTCATTAGTGACTAGTAATCCGTTTGGTGCCGAGTTACTACGGAGATATTCCGTTAGGACAGCTCCATGTATGATGGTTTTGATCTGTGAGCATTTTAACTCTACTAGGGTGTCCCAATCACCCAATTAGGACAGACTCTTAGATAGAGCTGTGTCCCCAAGGAGAGAGGGGGCTGCGAGGATTGCTGACACTTCCTCATCATTAAAGGAAAGGCCTTCAGCCATCATGTTGCGGGAAACGTAAGTGGGGGAGGGGAGGAAAAAAGGGGGAGGGTTGAGTATAGGGTCGGTAGAACCTTAGTATTGTACTAGGGGCGAAGTGAGCCAGGAGTGCTCCAAAAGGGGGAGAGGAGACTCTCGCAGCCTAGGCTTATACTAATCATAAGAACAGCCACCAGGTTATCCGAAGCTCTCTTAATTCAGATCAAAACCGGTGAAAATAATTTGAAGTCAGGTTTGAGCATCCTCTCCTTTAAAAAGAAACTGGAGGAGGTGAACAGGAATCTGACCGAATACAAAGAATACCTGACCCAACAGAAAATAGCAAAATTCCAAAAAGATCTGAACCGGTTTACCTTAGAAAGAGTATATCCTTACACCAAACCCGATTATGTTGTGAAAACTGCCAATAATACGTCTGAGACATCCTCAGGCAGCAATACCAGCTCAGACAATGAGAGCGACTCCTCAGGTAGCACACGGCAACGCCGCGGGCGACATGGGCAGCGCCGGGGTTGATGGAAATACCCACCAATGCCACCCCCTTGCCCCCCAAATTTCAACCAGCAATGGGGTTGGCCTAACCAGTATGGGCCTCCTACGCAATACCAAGCACCTTTCCTACAGCACCCTACCCAGTGGTCCTTCCCTGACCCACCGCCGCCTTTTTTAGACAGAGGCTACGGGAGGGGAAAAGGGAGAAGAAAAGAAGTGCAATGGCGCCCAAGAGAGGACACCATGGAGAACCTGACGCACAGAGAAGCCACTCCAGGAACAAGCAAGACACAATAATAAAAGACTCCGACGAAAAGATTAACATCATAAACTTGAGCAACCGGACACTGAGCGAATCGGAAACCCGAGCATTAAGTAAGGGTCTCAATTTTGTACCTACCCCTCAAATTGATCTGTTCAAAACCAGAACAGAATTAGCGGGTTTGTTCCGCAAGATTCGCCTCAAAACCTTCTTCCTTGGCAAAGAGTATGAGACTCCTGTACAGAACACAGGACTGCGTCCTAAGTCTGTCTTTTGGCCAACAGCTGGGCAAATGCCTCCCGAGGTCTTGGCGTTCGAAAAATCAGTATCCCTCAAGATTAATGGTCTCACAAAGACATCTAATAGAGTATTCCACAATCTGAGTAAGAATGAACTCGAGGCCCTCACATGTCTGACCTCCGACCCCAGCATCATTATTAAACCAGCTGACAAAGGGGTAGCAACGGTGATTCTCCCACAAACGATGTACAGAGAGGAGTGTGAGCGACTTTTGGGTAACACCAAACACTACAAACGTCTTGCCCGGGACCCCACTCCTGATATCCAA
Organism: Pleurodeles waltl; assembly: GCF_031143425.1. Taxonomy (NCBI): domain Eukaryota; kingdom Metazoa; phylum Chordata; class Amphibia; order Caudata; family Salamandridae; genus Pleurodeles; species Pleurodeles waltl. The sequence continues at coordinate 821,744,281 of NC_090438.1, read as the reverse complement.
GAAGAAATCTCCTTCTTGGTAGCTAAAGGTATGGAGAACAATTGGCTCACTGAACACGAGGGAGCTTTTCTAATACAGACCAACCCCAAGATCCCTTACTTCTACATTTTGCCAAAGGTACATAAAGAAAAGATTCCCCCACCTGGCAGACCTATAGTATCCGGGATAGGCTCAGCATTAGAGCCACTGTCAAAGTTCATTGATTTCTTCTTGCAACCTCTAGTGAGAAGAATCCCCACCTACCTCAAAGACACCACTGTTGTCCTATTACTACTGGAATCAATATCCTTCGACAAAACTAAGGAACTCCTGATTACTCTAGATGTGGAATCTCTATATACTAACATCCCCCAGGAGGCCACACTGGAAGTAATCAGCAACCTGTTAGAAACCAGTATGGGTGAATCTATAACCCCACCTGAATTCATAATGGACCTAGCGCATCTTGCCCTTACGAGGAACTACTTCAAGTTTGAAGATAGTTTCTTCCTACAAACGCAAGGGACTTCTATGGGCAGCACCTTTGCCCCTAGTCTGGCATGTCTATACGTCGACAACTTCGAGAGACTTGTGGTCCTTCACGATGACAATCCCTACCGAGACCAGATAAAACTCTGGAAGCGGTACATTGATGACGTCCTGCTGGTGTGGACAGGAAGTAAGGAAGAGGCCCTTGGTTTCGCTATCTGGCTCAATGGGGCCAACCCTTTTCTCACTTTCACTATGACCATAGGTGATAACAAACTACCTTTTCTTGACCTTCTCATCCATGAGCATGAAGGGGGTTTAGCGACAGAAGTATACTATAAACCTACGGACCGCAACAATCTGCTCCAATACCAGAGCTTTCATCCACGAGCTCTAAAGGATAACCTCCCTGTGGGACAGTTCCTCCGACTGAGACGGAATTGCTCATCTATAGCCGATTACCATAAACATGCTGACAAATTAGCCTCCAAACTACAAACAAAGGACTATCCCACACCCCTGGTCAATAGGGCTCGCAAAAGAGCAAGTAACAATAACAGGGACCAGCTATTGCAGCCCCGGGCAGTGAAACCAGACCTTGAAAAGATCGTGTGTGTCACCACCTTTAGCCCCTTATCCAACAAAATTCAGAGGATCATTAGAGATGACTGGAAGATTCTCACATCAGGTGGCTTACCGTTCAACCCGCCCCTACATGCTTACAAGAGAGCGTCTAACATACGTGACATAGTGGTCCACACTAGAACCAAAGAAAAGCCCCGTTCCAGACAGACTACGCTCTGGCATACTCCTACTCCAGCAGGCCACTACCCCTGTGGCAATTGCAGTGTGTGCCGCCTAACCCGTAAATCTACTACCATCAACCTTGACCTGAAAACCCCATGGGTAAAAAAATCCCTCACAAATTGCAATAGCAAGAATGTGGTTTATCTAATCAAGTGTCCCTGCCTACTCAAATACGTGGGTATGACCACCAGAAAAATCAGCACAAGGATCTGTGAACATAGAAGCACAATCCGATGTAAGCGCGACGCCACTAAACAAACTAGTCACTTCCTGCTGAAAAATCACTACCCGGACGATATGTTCTGGACAGTCCTCGAGCAACTTCCCCCGTCAACCCAGGACATGTCAAAAAAATTGTTTCGAGCTGAACAACGCTGGGTGTGGAGGTTGCACACTGACACTGCTGGTCTAAACGATGAGATACCGTAGTTCTCCCTCCAATTTTAAACCATCCACTGGTAGTCCACCATACCTAATCAGCCTCCCCTGCCCCCTCCCCCTGCTCGTACTTTTCTTTCTCCTATCCCTTTTGTCCCTCTCTAATTTCTCCCCCCTCCCTTCCATCCTTGTTTTCCTGTTCCCCCTCTTCATATCCCTCCTTTCACTGTTCTCCTGTTCTTCCTCCTTTTTTTGTTTCCACCTCTGCCTCGCAGTCCACTGTTCTTCTCTTCTTTTTCCTCCACTCTATTCTGCTCCTTCTGTCCTTTCCCTTCCCCCCCTGTCTCCTGCTTTGCGCTCCTCTCACCCCTCTTCCTTTTTCCCTCCTTTGCCTCGCAGTCCACTGTTCCTTTCCACTCTATTATGCCCCTTCTCTCTTCCTTACCCCCTTTTTTTCTCCTTCTTTGCGTTCCTTTCCCCCCTTTTTCCATCCCTCCCCTGCTTTTCCTGTGTATTTTTATTTATTTTTTTGTAAATCCCCGCCCCTTCCAAGCTTCCCGGCGTCCTGGGTAACGCCCTCTTTCCACGGCCGCCGAGCAACTCAGTTTTACCGGCTCTCCCCGTGGGTCCCGCGTCATTTCTTGACGCGTCGGCCCAGGGAGGGCCGGCACAACAAACCGGCCGACCTCATCTGGAGCTCGGCTCGGCTCCACTTTTTACTGACGCCGGAGCGTGGAGCGCACCTCCCGATGGACTCCATCGGAGGTTCCCCGTCTGGGTCTTACATTCCACTCCCGCCGGCACCACGGACCGTGGCGGTGATTGCCCTCATCTGCAGACAATTAACCCTGGAGATCACCACTTCCGGGTCTTACGTTCCACACCCGCCGGCACCACGGACCGCGGCGGTGATTGCCCTCACCTGCAGACAATTAACCCTGGAGATCACCACTATATTACCCCGTCCCCCCACGGCCATGGAGAGGACGGTTTAAGCGCATAGCGAGTGCCCACCTTTGATGCAGTGAGTGACCGGGCCCCTTTTGCCCACACAGATAAGAATTTCTTTTGTTTGCATCCCTCTTTCTTCTTGTTCAGCTTGTTCTTCCCTCTCCTCTTCTTTGCCCTGTCCCCTGCCCTCCCTTCTTTTTGTTGTTTGCTTCCTCTCCCTCTGTCCTGTTTGTTTTCTCTTCTGTACCTCGCTTTTTCAAAGCTCGTCAGACTCGTTTTTTTTTTTCTCTCCTTTTGTTCTTTTCTTCCTCTCTTTCTTGCTCGCTCCTCTTGTTTTCCCTCTCCCTTCCTCTTCTTCCCCTTCTACTTTACCATTTTAGCTCTTTTCTCCCCCTTCTCTTTCCTATCATGTGTTTCCTCCTTGTGTTGTGAGTTTTGGGGTTTTGGAACCTAATAGGTGTCCTCCACTAGTGGCTGCGCCTCCGCTACTCAGGAGGCCTGTGTGGTTGTTTTTTTCCCCTTATATTTTTCTCCCCCCGGTGTCTTATTACATGTAGCTTTTTTCCCCTCTCTCCGAACCTTAGTGTCTGACTATAAGGGGACACTCCCTCTCCTGGACACCAGCGGCTAATAGCCTCTAGGGATAGGGTAAGATCAACTTACGTACCGCATCAAGAATTCTTGGTTGCGATTTCGTCCATTTATTTTATGATGATTGCAGTGTGCACCCAGTATTTCTGCTTATTGCATGTTGCTCTTCTTCACGTGTGCTGTGGTTTGCTGTGCAGTGTTGTACCAATATGCTATTCTCATTGTTGATCTGTCTTACTTCCAATAGGCCCCCACCCAGGTATTTCCTGGCAAGGTAGGCCCTATACAATACTTTCACCACACTTATTCACAATCATAGCATGATTAGCAGGGATCCATCGCCCTGATCAATGCCCTGAGACTTTCCAAAGCTCACCAATGAGGGCAGAAACATGTTGGCTCCTTCCTCCTAGATAGGCGACCCTGTGAGTCCTTGTTCTCACAGAGGTGTCCCAATCTTCACTTTTTTAGCCACATCAAACAGAACCTTTTATTAAATTATCACACAGGTATCTGTTTAGGTGTTTTTATTCCTTAGTTTAGCTGGATCCCTCAATTTCCAGAATCAGACCTAATTTACGCACTCCCTCCTGTTCCTTTAACAGTGAGGTCGAGTCCGCCCAGGTGGCACTGTCCTACCTGGGTGGGGCTAGGTGGTCATATGATGAAGCATGACACTATATAGTGTGTAAGACCACCTAGTCCGTAAAGTAAATTCCCGATCGTATCCTCCAGACTTTCCACAGCACCTTTTTAATAGATACTTTACCTCTAACAGAGGATTACGAGGTTTCTGGTGCTGCAATTGGTACACCATTGATTCATTCCTCGTTACATTAAAAGAACCCCGTACTCCCCTTTTTGTGATTTTGTAGTGATTTTGGGAGCAGAGTATGGTTGAGTTCTATTTTTGCCTTCTCCCTCGCTCCCTCATACTCTCTCGTTGTGATTTGACATATCTGGGATATGCATCACCTGGACTAAATCCAGAGATTACGTTTTCCCTGAGTTGCTGTGAGGCATCTGTGGGCAATTTAGGGATCAGACCGAATAGGAACAGGTCCTAAATCATACTAGATAACTATGGACCAGCACTAGCTAAACTATAGGACCAAGTAGAAAGATGGATTACTTGGCCCCTTTCTATGGCGGGCTGTATTATTATATTAAATGATAATTCTGGCAACATTTTTAAACCTTCCCCACAATATCCTGATACCTCCAAACCAGACTTTCTTCCATCACCTTTGATCCCTGCTTAACAGGCTAATTTGGGCAGGCCATAACCTGGGCTAAAATGGGAGACACTAATACTACCTTTTGACTGGGGGAACTTTGCAGTTCTGGACATGGAACAATACTTTCATGCCGCACAGTCAAGCTATATCGCCTTTTGTTATGCCCCTATGAGTGGTACACCTCATGTCCCCATAGAAAAATACCAAGTAACAACAGGGGATCTCCACTGAACTATAGCCATCAAGCCATCAAAACTGGTACATAATAAACAGATGGTCTGGTGCTCGCTCTGGGCGTTATGATGCAAGACTAACTGAGCAGGTCTCCAACAACCTTACTTACCACACCTCCCATTCATGAAATAATGCCTTATTACTCCCACAGTTTGGAGAAGAGTGTGACCCTTGGATTGCAGAATTCAGTCCTAACAAAGGTGGAATAATTGTTCATATAGAGTCACTTTTTCACCCTTTACAACTTCAGAGGGGATCAAACCTTTACCCACCTATATAAATTTGACTACCTGCGTTGACACAATGCAGCCAAGTCGTTATGGCCATAATTCCCTTAGAAAAACCCCAGAACACCCCCCCACCCAAAGTACCCAACTACTATAACAACAGATGTAGCAAGGATGGGTCTCTATATCATACAAATTATATTCTGAGACCTTCCCATATAAAGACCTGACAGTCCTTGATAAGTGCTGTCTAGACGTGCACACTGATATCACCCTAGATATATGGAAATACTGCTGCAGCCAGATTGAATTACCTCCATCAATTACAGACACAAATTACTTCAATTCAAATTCCTACACAGACTGTACTTCTCCCCGCAATACCTACACAAACTAGACCTGGAGAAACATGTACTGAGGGGAGGTCCTTAGCATCATCGAGGAGATAGTTGGGTCCCCTTAGAGCATACCCCTTTGCTCGCACTTCTGGGTACAATAAACTACTCCCACACTCGATAAGAAGGTTAACTGGTGTACTACTCTTATTGACAAAAAACACCTGTCATATTGCTGGTTGATTGGATGGCAGATGCCACACTTTCTTTTGAGCCACCTGGCACTGTTCTGAGCTGGAGAAAATCAATTCACGTCCGCAAGATATGTGGGAACTATTAAGGAGTTATTTATCATCATAGTTCAAAGTATATGTCATTGGGGCGCCATGTGTGCATCTGTGGAGGAGTGGTCTATCTGGCTCCCTGTATTTGCAGGAGGTAATGATAAGAGATGAGTAGCTCCTACATGTTATTGCTAACTTGCCTTCAAAGTTTACCATTGTAATATGATGTCTTGCCCTTGGTCTGTATTTTGTTAATTTTGTAGCCAGCCATGCATCACTATATAACCCTTTGTGATTGTTGTTGTCTTTGCCGGAAATTGATCATAAATAAATTTTAATAAAATAAAAGGCCAGATGATAAACAGAATGCAACATGATGTTAAGTAACTAGTAATTGACTGTTCTCGAATAACACTCCCACGCCGAATCATAGGGCAATGAAGGAAGTTGCAGAGGGCCACACTTTTGGCAACCGAGTCACCATGCTTCAATTCCGTCATTACACAGCACAGTATAATTTGCTTCTTGTTATGATATTTTTATATCACTATAAATGATGAACCACTGAGTTGATCATAATTTAGTTTAGAAACTTGGCGACTCTAAATGCCCTTTACAGTCAAATATGAGAGGAAAAATGAGGGCCATCTTGTCAGTCTGTAGCTTATACAGACAAGAGATTTAGAGGTTTCCCTAAAGAATGACTCATGGTACTAAAAACCATATTTTAATAATTTTCTGCAGCCTGAGCTTTAGAAAACGCTCTAGTTTAGAATCATGTGGTCAGTGCCTAAATCACTCTTGCTCTACCAACCATATCAGCAGGGGTGTAACTTGGTCAGTATGATTGGGGGGTGTGAGTTTCATATTTCCTAACAATCACTCTGGGACATTTAGCAGGGGTGGCTGCTATGCTATGGCAGAAGAGCATTGGCCCCCTCCCCCCCGAATCCCCAACAGCAGCAGCAGCAGCTGTAAACCTTTAAAAATTAAACGGTAATAAACTATGTTTATTAGCGTTTTATTTTTAAAGGGGAGAGGACATGGGGGTGACGATCACTGAGGGGATTGCACAGAGCACTCCCCTCAGTGCACATGTATGTCCGGCCAGCCGTCTCGGGCCAGCCAAACACACATGGGCACAGGGGTATCTCCCACCCGGCACTGTGTTGCCGGGTTAGAGAGAGCAAGCCCAGGCTCCCAGTCTGCCTTGGTGCGCTCAGCCAGGGCACTACAGCCAATCATAACACTGCTCTGAGCAGCGTCATGATTGGCCACACGGCAGGCTGAGAGCCTGTGGCTGCAGTGTGGCGGAGAGCACGCTGATGCGTGAAGATGTAGGCAAGTTTTTTTTTTTTTTTTTTTTTTTTTATTCCCCCGCCCCGCCACTTTGCCCAGCCGCAACTGGTTAAATGAGGGGGGGCTTAAGGGGCAGCGAAAATAGGGAGGAGTGCGGATTGTTGGGGGTACTTAATACACAATATTTTTCAAACTAATCAACATTTTTTAGAGCCTTCAAAACGTAAATAAGAGAGTGTGTGTGTGTTTTTTTGTCAGTATGGGCATGTAAAAATCCCTGGTGAAATCCGACAGACACATTATCTGACTGAAAACATGTGTACCCATCTATTTATCACAGAATACATTATTAGGGTGGTGTAACAATCCCTCCGCCACCCTCGCCCCGGAGCTACGCTCCTGCAGATCACTTATCTGAATGTTCAAATCACTGCCAAAGAATGACTCGAGGCTCAGTCCACTTACGTGAAGAGAACGTGTGGATCGAGCAGTGTGGCTTTGCATCTGATTTATCAAAGAATTTTGCATAAAGGAGCAGCCTGCATAAAAGAAAGTCTCTGACTGGCTCATCACGTGGATGAGGCCTATGCAGTATTTTTAAAATGTGGGTGCTTGCAGTTTTTACCATTACGAATTGAATACTACACGTACCAGAATGCATCAACAAAGGAGTATTAAGCGGCCACTCATTGAACAACTTAGAATTTACTACGATCTGCAGTGTGGAAATCTGCTCAATTGAAACAAATGGAAAAAGGAACTACATGTATTGGTATTTGGTGGGTGAGCATCTAAACACTATATATTAAATAATGGCGCGCAACTGTGTCAAAGGTAAAGACGAACTGACAGGTGTTGTCTCAGTGAGCACCTTTGCCATTCAGCGACCCCGTCTAGCACTTGGCAATGCCGGCAGAGGGTACAGGCACCTATTTATATGAGTGTTGTGTTGGGGCCCTAGGCCCTCATGCTACTAAAAATGAGACACACGGACTCGCTTTCTTAGTGGGTGAAACTGGCCCTGGGCACGTGCGCCCGGCCCCTTTTATTGCCAGGGTCACCTGACCGGTGACGCCTGTGCTGGGTGGGTGTGGGGTGTATGTGGGAGGCCAGCCCTCAGCAGAGAGGCTGGCCAAAACACTAGAACGTGTCCAGCAGGACACTACATTCCTCCAAAACTTTGAGGAACAAAAACAAAGTCCAACCTGCAAGAGAAAAACACAGTAACAAACACACCACCATCAGTCTCTCGGCCTCGAGAAGGCAGGCCGCAGGATTGCCGTGGGCAGGTGCAGCTGGGAGCACCCGGATCCTTCTGCACGAGTTCATGATTTAACCAGTCACAGCCGGGCACGAACACAGTGTGGAAAAAATCCGGACTCTGACAGTCAGATGGTTGGACAGATGTCCACTGATGCACCGTGCTTCAGTCCTGTGGGCACTCGTGGCGAGGCTGGTGGTGTTTACAGTTCAGTTTGTTCAAACAGGGCGTATCATTCGAATTGGGTGCATCACCCAAATTGGGTGCATCACGAGCGTTGGTGGAGTCCACTGTGAATCTGCTTGCCAAGACATCCTAGCTTCACGAAGGCCAATCCCTTGAAGACGGATGACATCTTGGATGTTGTGAGGTCCTCCTCTGAAGCCCTTGTATGTTCTGACCCTCTGATGGCAGAGTTGCTTCCAGGCCACCTCTCGGTTTTGGATTCTTCACTATGGAACTTCCTCAAGGCCTTTTCGATGGGTTTGCCACGGGATCGGCATGGACTGTACTGGGCTGCGTGTGGGCCATCTGCCGGCCGCTGCAGGCTCTCCGACAGGAGCCATGGTCAAATCATTCGTGCAACCACAAGGGTGGATGTTCCGTGGTCAGGGCGCTTGCCGACATGGATCAGGTGCATGCGGGCTCTCAGACGGACTCAGGGCAATTGTCTATCACGTTGCCAGGAGGGTGTCTAGTTGGTGTCATGTTAATTCACTGAAGACAGTCTTGGTGTGCTGTGACCTGTTGGGAGTCTCCTTTGCACAGCCCTTTTTGTCTCTTTGACTTCATCGGTGGGGCAATGTCCAGTCCACTCTCAAGCTTGAGAGGACCCTTGTCTGGGTTGTCACGGGACTGCTTGTGATCTGCGCTGGGGCTGCTTGTGTGCCACATAGGGCAGCTGCAAGACCTCCTAGGAGCCACTGCCTAGTCGCTCGTGCAATTACAGGGGTAGATGGATCTGGGTCACGACTTGCTCTTGTCACCGAGAGCAGGATATACCGATAGGGCGAGCAGTTGGTCATTGGTTGAATAGTTCTTCAGAGCATTAAAGCAGAGGTGTAGGACTCCATTCTGGTTGTTTAACTGCTCCTTTGATGGATACCGTGATGCACATGGCAATGATGACATTTGCCGTTGGGAGACCTGGACGACAAGTGATGTTGCTGGAGTAAGGGTGATTGGAGTAACTTCGTCACAGCGAGTGCAGTCTTTCTTTTGCTCAAGTGCAGATGCTAGCTAGCAGTGGTGCCATCTGCTTCAAACAGCCGATGACAGGTGGCTTGGATGCTCACCTTTGACGTGTGGGGTAAGTACGCGGTTCGCGCATGGCGTCTTACATTTGGCACTCCCGCGGAGCTGTCTCCAGTGACGTCATCGCACCCCGGTGGCTGTCTTGTCTGTGTGTGCACTCTTCCTTTGTTGTGGGAGTCCTCCATCTCTCCACCCTGTTGATCTTCCGTTCTTGTTCTTCTATGGTCGTCAGGTGTTGCAGTGTGACAGGTGATGTCACACAGTCTCCTTTCTTCCTCCTTCATAGCGTGGTGCTACGCCACGCTTTCTTCTCCTTTGTTGTGGCGTCTGGCCACTTGTCTTCCTTTCGTGTGGACCTTTCGAAGGTCCTGTCCTGCCGAAGGACTAGGGGCTCATCCCAGTGTTGCAGTGGTGGCGTCGTGCCACTCAGGGTGTGCAACTCTCCTCTTGCCTGTTGTGAGTCACTGCCGACTCAGTCTTGAGGCAGTGTGGGGGAGGACACTCCTTGTGCGACTCTCCTCTTGCCTGTTGCGAGTCTCTGCCGACTCCGTCTTGAGGCAGTGTGTGGGAGGACACTCCTTGCTGAGTCACTGGCCCGTTGCAGGGCAGTGACATAGGGTCACTTTCTTTTCCGCTTCCTCTTCACTTGAGGGCGCAGTGCTTGCGCCTCAAGGCAGTGCTTTCTTGGCACTGGGTCCTGCTTGAACCTGCGTGTGCTTTGCAGGGTTGGCCGCTTCTGATGACCTTCTGTGTGATGGGCCAACGGTGGCCGTCTTGTGTTGCTGAAAAGCCGGCTGGCACGGCCTCTTGTCCCGCGCGTTACGTCACGATCTCGGGTGCTCTCTCCAATTTCGCTGGCGTTGTCTTAGTCGTCACGTTCTCTGGCGCAGCTCTCTGCGCATGTGACATAGTCTCTTTTTCTGGGCGTTTTGTTAGCGCCTGGCATGTCCTTTTTCTTGTCCTGCGGTGATTTCCATCACTGCTGAGACGTGGCGTTCTTTCGGCGATGGGAGTGGATTGCCGCCAGTGGCTGCGCCGACCATGCGCGCTCTCTTCGATACCTCACGTGGCACTTACGTCCATTCCTCACTGTTGCAGGTGGGCGGGGACAGCTGCAGTCTTCGCCTTCCCTTTTGCAGCGTCGTTCGCGTTGCGTCCATCCTCGCCTTTTCCTTCTTCTGCGCCGTTTCCGTCAAGGGGCGCGATCTTGGTCTTGTGCAGTCACTCTCTGAAAGTGCTGCTGTAGACTTGCCTTCATCCAATCTTGTTTTCCTTTAAAATAGAAAATAGGGTGCAGTGCCACCTTTGGCCACTGGATGTCAGTAGTGCACTTCTTTCATGCTTGAAAGACACTCTTTCTTCCTCTTGTGCCTCGGTTGTTGGAGACAGACACCGGAGAGGATCCAGGCTGGAGGGGGCTCTGGAGGGGGCTGCAGAAGCTGCAGGTAAGTGTCTTTTCTTTTTCCACCACTTTTCTGTCTTCTTTTTTCCTTGTAAAAGTTTTTTTTTTCTTGCACAGCCTCGTTGAGAGAGGCAGGCAGCTCGAAGTTTCTGTGGGTGGTTTGGGGGCCCCGGGCACTGTTTTCTCTAGGTGCGTGTCAGCACCTCAATTCTTTGTTCCTTTCTATGAGGTGGGGGCGCGGCCCTGGGCAATTTTCCTTGCCCTTGGTGGGTGTCTGCACCTTGTATTTCAATCTGTTTTAGGTGCGTGTGTGCACCGATGTGCTCTTTGACCACGCGGCAGCAGGAGGGCGGCTCTGGGCACTTTGCTTCTTTCTTTGAGCAAACATTAGCCTCGTGGGCAGAGGCAGGCAAAATTGCCCGCTGCTCTGTGAAGGGGGAGGCGGCCCTGGGCACTTCTTTTTACTTTTAGCAGGCTGCATTACCTTCTTGGGGGTGGGGGCAGGGGCGGCCGGTCCCGGCTATTGTTTTATGGGTTTTCTGGGTGCGCGGCAGCACCTTTGCCTTCCGTGGCCTCAGCAGCCTCCCTTAACGCTGCGGGTCGTGTTACTGGGAAAGTATGGGGCGGGGGCCTTGGGCATTTTCCAGTGTGCTTTCGGTGCGCAACAGCACCATCCCGGCACTTGGTCCCGGCCGCGGCAGCCTTCCCTGATGCTGCGACCCGTGTTGCTGGGGGGCAGCTCTAGGTGCTTCACTTGGCTGGTGCATGTCAGCACCGTCGCGCTCCTCTTTTCACGGCCGCAGCCGTCTTGGCAGTGCTGCGGTCCACCATGCTGTGACTTTATGGTGGTAGCCTAAGAGCTACGTTCCTTTTCACACTGCTGCTCGGTCTCCCTTATCCCAGCGGGAGAGCGGGGACAGCGCGCAGCAGTCTTTACCCCCTTTTCAGATTTCTCCCGCCGTGGTGGTGCCACACTGGCATCCACAGGGCTCACCTCATGCCAGGCAGGGTGTCGGCGGTGTTCTCGGCTGCGTTCTGCCTTTCGGGATTTGTGGCAGGTGGGTGCTGCAGTGAGGTGCTTTACAGATGTAAAGTAAGGGAACACTTCATGCATTTCCCTCCTCGCAGCGCAACAGCTGCAGCCGGCTCACGCGTGGGGCAGACATCCTCGTCGCCAATGTTGTGTTGGGGCCCTAGGCCCTCATGCTACCAAAAATGAGACACACGGACTCGCTTTCTTAGTGGGTGAAACTGGCCCTGGGCACGTGCGCCCGGCCCCTTTTATTGCCAGGGTCACCTGACCGGTGACGCCTGTGCTGGGTGGGTGTGGGGTGTATGTGGGAGGCCAGCCCTCAGCAGAGAGGCTGGCCAAAACACTAGAACGTGTCCAGCAGGACACTACAATGAGCTCCACTCCTTCCTGTAGTCTAAAATCAACCACCCACAGATCCTGCATGTCTTTTCCACCCGGAATCGTTGTAGTAAAGTATAAGCATGTTGAAGGGATGGGTGTGTGGGTTGTGAAGGAGGAAGAAGAAACCTTTAGGCTCCCTCCTTAATCAGTGGCCTATTATTTCCGATGGATGAAATAACGGAATTATAAGTAATGTAGGAACACTGCGTGTCAGCTGTGTCTCCCAGAGACTTCAAATGCTGCAAGTGGCAGGTGTAGTCACCTGCGAACTATCTAGGAAAAAGTGTGAGGCAGTATGTTAAATCTGATACATTCATGTGATTCTTCAAAATCTCATAATACCTCTTATCCTCTCCCTCCTAAAATTACTTGCACCCCAGGTAAAGGTAATTCAGGGGTAGGGAATAATGGCTATTTTACACAGTGACTTGTAATGATGGCCTAAGCGTATCAGAATCAAAATGAGGCAAAGTTTTCCTTGCTTTTGCATTCTGTAGCTGGACACTTGGAAACAAACGAATCCGGAGTCTCAAAATAAGTCGGTGCGTTTATTTCATCGTAAAAAGGGACCCACGCACGTAGCTGCCTCTCTATCCACAGTCTGGAATAACGCCAGACTCGAGCCCACCGCACTCCAGAACCCAGAGGGACAGCCAATGAAACAAAAGTTCCATTGAAGCCACGCGCGTGAGTGAAAACATGCAAGAAGAAATTACATAGTAATTACATATACATATTACACATTCACTCCTCCCCAGCAAGTTGGAAAGTTGAGTATATAGCTCAAGGTGCTTGGAGGAGGGAAATCAGTGTTTGCCCAGCCACACTTCAAGAAAACAAATAGGACAGACTTTTCTGGTCAAATGCATACATCCCAACATTTCAGAGAAGGAAAGTGGGAGATTCTAAAAACAAATTAGGAGAAAGGATTTCCCTTATTGTCTTCTATTGAAGGAGAGCCAATTTCAGACAGGAGACAGCCAATATAAAGCCATTTTTGGCTTCACAAATCATGAATCTTCTGTCTGAAATGGGTCTATTAGCATGTGTTGGCCCCAGTCCTTTTTGGAGGTTTATCCCCAAACTTTTTGCCGCCCTCCTCCTATTTTTTTCTGACCTGCTTTTGTTGACTTTAGTACTCTGGGCACTTTACCACTGATGACCAGAGATAAAGTGCATATGCTCTCTTTCTAAAATGTATTGGTGATTGGTCGCTCCATAATTGACATATTTGAATTACTAGTATAGTTCACCATGTGTACCCAGGGCCTGTAAATCAAATGCTACTAGTGGGCCTGCAGCACTGATTGTGCCACCCACATGAGTTGCCCTGTACACATGTCTCAGACCTGCCACTGTAGTGTCTGTGTGGGCAGTTCTAAACAGCCATTTCAACCTTGCAAGTGCACCCACTTGCCAAGCCCAACCCTTACCTTTCACTACATGAAAGTCACCCCTAGAGTAGGCCCAGGGCGGCCCCAGGGGCATGGTGCAGCGTATTTAAACGATAGGACATGTACTGGTGTGTTTTACGTGTTCTAATAGTACTAATAGTGAAATACTGATAAGTTCGTTTTTCACTATTGCAAGACCTGTCTCACTTACAGGGTAACATGGGGATTGCGTTGAAATACCTTTTAAGCATAATTTCCCATCAGGAGCAGATAGAAATTTGAAGTTTGGGGTCTCTGAAATCACAATTTAAAATACATATTTTGATGAAGTTGTTTGTTGAATTGTAGGTTTGAAAATGCCACTTTAAGAAAGTGGGCATTTTCTTTCTGAACTATGTGTCTCTGCCTGTCTGTGGCATACAAGTGTGGGTCAGGATGACAGTTGGGCTGTTTGAGCATTCACTCTAGACAGTCACACAAAGAGAGCTTAGGTGTGTCCTGCATACCCTGATGGCTCATCACCAGGCTGATTGGTCTTCCTGAGCTAGAATGGTGGGAGGAGCTGACACTTGCACCTGAATAGGGCTATGCTTATCCTTACACAAAGCAGTCTCCAACACCCTGGACTGTGTCTAGGGCCACCGCAGGGAATGCAGGGTCTTGAACATTAGTAAGACTTCTCTTTGAAGTGTGCCTACTTCAAAGAGAAAAATGGGAATAAGTACTGGACCTCTGACCACACATAGTTGCAACACTTCTGGACTGAGGACATTCTGCCAGGAAAAAGAGCTGGATGCTGTAGGAGGGACTGCCACTCTGCCTCTTGCTCTGTTGTGCTGGCCTGCTGCTTGCTGCTTCTGGCCGGGAAGCGAACGGACTGGGCTTAGCTTTCAACATCTTGCTTTCCAAGGTTCTCCAAGGGCTAGAACTGGGATTGCTTCCTGTCAAGAAGTCTCAGGTCTATTAAACACTTCACCTGCAAGCGTCTGGGCTCTCTTGCTGAGAGAGTCCCTTTTTGCAAGTGGTGTCAAATCCAATTTCTGGGGCCCTGGAAGTGAGTTCTGGTGCAGTTAAGAAGAACATAAACACATTCGGAACCAACGCCGCTCTCTGACTCCGCATCGTTGCCTGCACCGGAGCAGTGGTCCTCACTAAGTGCAATGACCGTGACATGCAACAGACTGCCAATGCTGGCCCCATGGTGTGATCGCAACACCGGAAAGTCAGCGCCTCGAGTCTTGACCTGCTGGATTGATCAACCCCACAGGGTCGTAAGGAACCTACTCTTCCCAACCAACACTGCATCACCTCCCCTGCAACTGCAACGAACCAATGCCTCACCTCCCCTGCCCAGCAGAAGGAACCAACACCTTACCTCCCTGGTAGCAGTAAGTATCCAATGTCGCACCGGCTCCAGCGATGCCTTAACTCCCCAAATCAGTGCAACATCTTTGATTCCTTATTGTTTTCCAAGGTACTGCACCAGGGGTCCAAGCAACACCATGACCGGCTCACACTCCCTTGCGAGGGGCATCGGACTGTTGGAAACTACTCCATCAATGACACTGTGATAGCCCCAGTTGGATCTATTGTGTTTCTAAGTGCTAAACTATGATTTAATCTTTGATAATTTGTATCTTTACTTGTGCATGTTGGGGTTTGGTCTTGTTTTATTCATATAAATATTGGCTATTTTTCTAAACTGGTGTGGGGTATTTTTGTGATGTTTTCACTGTGTTACTGTGTGTGTGTGTGTGTGTGTGTGTATAAATACTTTACGCATTGCCTCTGAGATAAGCCAGACTGCTCTTGCAAAGCTACCAAGGGGATGAGCATGGTTTATCTTAGCTGTGTGACTCCCTTACGCTGACTAGAGGGAGGGTCCCTACTTGGGCAGGGTGCAAACTCAGCCAACTAGAGACCCCATTTTCTAACAGCAGGTATGCAAATGGTACCTTTTTGTAAAATACATTTAAAAAGTAATACTTGCAAACAACAGAGTAGCCTGAATTACTATTCTTCACCTCCCTGCAATAGGTAAATGTTTAGGGAAGATAACCAATCCCAATTTTGCTCTTGTGGAAAAAGCAGGAAGTTGGGGAGCAAGTCTCTTCTGATTTTGTTTAGTCCTTGTAGAAGATAATGTAAAACCTTCGGGGGAATTAATCTAAAGCTTACCAACTTTTCTGGCTGCAAAATAGCTGGCAAAAGGTTGTCTTCTAAAACAGCAAATGTATTATCAAAGGAGGCCTGAGCTCTCATTGAGAATGGAAACATTGATTCCAGTTGTGGGTCAGATGACATTAAAGAAATATCAATTGAAACTTTGAGAGGAGGACCAAGGATGGAGGCAGCCTTTAGACGCCAGAGCCTCTGATTCCACTATGTGGAAGTTCCAAGGGAGCCTGGAAAATGTTTCAGCGCCAGTTTCAATCTGGAGGTAACATTGCGATGCCTACAAAGGAGTCTGCACCGGTCCTATGAAATGATTCATCAGAAATAGCAGAAGATGAGAACTTTTAAGTTATTGGAAGGTTGCAAACAGTCTGAACCCTCTACAGACAAGCTATGTCACACTATGCTTTAATTTGCCTGTCATCCATGCACAGGCGGAATTTCGGGGGACGGTTCAAACGGTCCGCCGAACTCCTGAACAGGCCCTAAGACTTGCTTTTTTTCAGATCTGCATCCTTAGATGTATTTTTCCTTTGCTGTGTTTTAATCACAGTATCATGGTAGCCAATGCATTTGTACCATCACATACTGATTGTAGCAATGTGGCCTATCTGGGCCTCCCCAAGAATGCCATTGCTCATTTGCAAAAATTCCAAAACGTGCTTGCTATAGCTGTCTGTATTTTGAAAAACAAGATTCTGTCTCAGAACATTTAAAACATTTGCACTGGCTGCTAGTGGACAAACATATCAGGCCTGATTCACAAGGGTCTCCAGGGCCGGTATCAGCGCTGGTGGCACATGGTGCAAAAGTCTATATACACACATTTTACAGAGACAATAAATCATACAAGTGTGTGAATCCATGTATAGGAAATGTTGCATAAGACAATGTGGACTAAAAGGTGTAAAAGTCAAATGTCACACGTCATAAGAGTGCTTGGTCTGGAGAAGCGCAAACTCTAGATTTAAAATGTAACACAGTGGTTGTAGGTTGGCATCACTAACAAAATGATCGCTGTACCAAAAGCACTAATCCACTGAGCTCATTAAAATACAATTACGTGGTCTGCATGTTAGACACGCAGAAGGCACATTAACCCTCTGCACTACTTTATAATGAGTTAAAACTTGAACTAGAAAAAACTCGGATCTCTCCAGTAGGTACATTAATCACAAGGCATCTTCACATTTTTTATAATTGCCTGAAAATTGCTGGGCACACCTTGAACTCAGTAGCAGGTGTTTTTATTCTGATCAGATATTTCAAAATACATCCCCCCCTCAAGTTCAGCATCTGATGAGGCTGCATCGTCTGTAGTGCACTAAAGCCGGCCCTCAAGGTAAAGTTTGACTAATTTTCATTTTAAGTAAGTTTACTACTTTTTGCTTACTCACAAAAAAAAGTTACTACTTAAAAAAACAACAGCAGAAAATAAAGCACCACTAATGGGCAAGCATTCGTACTGCAACACACTCCCTGGAGAAAATAATGTTAAATTAAATTAAATTATTTGAAGTATTTGAAAATGAAAAAATAAATATAATTTAATGATTAAAATATACATAAAGAGTACATATTTATTATTTAATTATAAAATATGTATGACTCTATTTTGGATTTTTAAACAAGCGTGACACTAATGTTTTTAACATATAACTAAATTAATTTTAATACTGTTTTAAAACACTTTCATTAATTATTCATGCATACTAAGAATATATTTTAGGTAAAAATGTATTTTTAATTTAAACATCAGAAGAATGATTTTCATTAAATATATTTCAAATAATTAAAGATTTATTTCAAAATTATGTTACTAGTGATCAAGAATTTTTGTTCTCCATCCAAAATGAATATATACACTATTTACATTAATATTTAACATGGAAATATTTTGAAGGTTTATTTTCGAGAACATAAACTATTTTATTAATAACCATACTTTACCATGCAGGGACCGGCTCCTACACTGCAGAGTCTCTCTGTGGTAAATTATAGAGAGAATAAAAAAATATATATTTAACTCAAAAATAAATATTAAAAATAGTTTACATTAAATATTAATATAAATTAATTTAATATATATTTATTTCAAATGTAAAACAAGATAGCTGCACTATTAACTCAATTTTTAAATACATCTTTAATAAATGGATTGACAGAAAACTGAATCACAATGATTTTTCTGACTTTTAAATTTAAAAAAAAAACATTCCCAACTAAAGGAAAATATATTTGTTTTATGCATCAATAGTTATTAAAAGTGACGTAAATAGTCGATTGATATTAGCTTAGGTACGTTTTAAATAAAAATATTAATGCATTATCTTTTTACATTCAAAATAGGGTGTTAAAATATTTTATACTTAAATAATTAATGTGTACTATTTTTATATTAGTTAACATTATATTCTACTTATTTATATTTGTAGATATTTTTTTTTTTAAACATTTCATTTAGCATCATTTCCCATGGGGTTTTATTTGAATTACCTATCATGTTTTTTAGTAGTAACAAACTTGGATTCTGTAAAAAAGCAAAACATAGTTAACATACTAAAAAGTGTAAACCTACTCAAAAATGTAAGTTACCTTTGTGAATCAGCCCAATATTGTTTAAATCAGTCTGCATGATGTACAGAATATATCAGAACACAGCGCCTCAATTTCCTATGAAGAAGTTTAAAAAGTATAGACCAGTGTGTAAACCAACACTCTCCCTCTGTCTGCTGCTGCCCATCCTTTAGCTCCAGGTATTAACATTTCAGACTGAATGTTGCGCTTTATTAAATACCCATAAACGAATACAAAAGTAAATAAATAAACTACATAAGTGATCCAACAAAGGCAAAAGTAGACTCTGTTCAGAAGGCATATTTTGTTAAATAATTTCTTTAATGCCTGCATTATCCCTTTGGTAATTGTGAATGAATGGGATAAGGCTAGAGAAAATATATTTATCTGGGTGGAGAGTGTGGGTAAAGGAATAGCGTTGAAACATATTTGGTGCGGACTTTGGAAATAAAATATCCTATTTTGTATATTTCTTTACTTACATTTCATGACACTTTGGTTTGAGACAAGTCACAGAACCTGAAGAAGAGGCAAATGCCACCATATCTTGCCTCTCTATAATTTTCGTAGATTTTGCAGAGGAAGAAGAGATGGCGGTGAAGAGGAGGACCCTCATATGAACATCTTTTACCAGATACTCATGTACTAGAATGGCTGCCTACTATCAAAACACAAATTTAAAATATTCATTCAGCACAGGCGGGGGCTGAGTACAGTTACTTTTAAAATAAAGTAGAATTTTATTCAGAATCTTAGAGATTGTAGTTTAATTGAAATAGATGAAATAAGTGTCATTTGAGAAATAATAAGTAAGTAAATCTGTTTAGATTTCATCACAAGTCCAACTTAGCTGGAAAAAGAATGGTAATTTTACATCTAGTAAAACATGATTCTGGCATTTTAGTACAAAGAGCAGATAAGAGGGTGATCTTGTTAAATTTAAGATTCTCTAGAGGTAGTGAAAAAACAAAGCTACATCATAAAGAAACCTATCTTTGTGAGTTGAAAGGTTCAGCTGAACAGTTTTGAGGTGTACTGTACCTTCTTTTGAACAAAGATTTGAACAAAGATTTGTAAGGAAATGTTTACGGAGTGAAAAACTGAGAGTATCTATGTGTTATAAATTCTCAAAATATCATAAAAGAGCCAGACCTCCACTGGAAAGGCCAATAATTACATGTATCTGTAACTTAGTTGAAAATCTATATATTTCCATTGATTATGCCTCGCTGTCCATTGTAACACATCTCTTATCTTATCTAAAAGAACTCACTGATTTTTAAATGAAAATCAAATACTTTGGGCCTCATTACAAGTTTAGCGGTGTGGCAGACTGCCTCACCGCCATAGTAGTGGCCACCAAAAGACTGCCATGTTGGCAGTCATACGACCACCTTATAACGAGTCAGACAGCCAGGACCACCAAAAGCCAGCCACAAAACCCACACCACCAGGACTCGTGAGGGTGGGAAATAGGGGGTCTGACCAACAGCAAGGCCATCCCGTCAACCAATCACCGAACCTATTACATGTCAAAAGTAGCAATGGAGGTTCAGCCATGGCACTCTTCCAATGGCGGACTGAACCACGGTGGTTCGTGGTCAGCACAGTAATACACAAAACCACAAAGGATGGATTTGAAAACAACACAGCTGACACGCATTCCTGCACCCGACACACCTACAAAGCACACTATAAAACACACCCCTTCACACACCACAACACTTTGCATTTTCACAGCAAGATCCTACAAGACAGGGCAAAATTCTCAAAACTTAAAATCAACTAGAATAGGCACCCCTCCACCTTACACCAACCACACACCCCACACCCTCAACACACCGCTATCACATCCATCTGCACCTTCCTACTCCATTTACTGCCTGTCAACTGTTCATTTTCCCAGCACCCACCCATCTATTTTTAACACCACCATGTCACAAAAGAAAAATCCCTGTTTCCAGTGGCGGCTGGTGAAGTTTGAGAGTGGTGGGGCTGGGCAAGGGTCACGTGAGCAATATGCCACTGAAAAATGAAAAAGCAACCTTTGAGTAGTGCCCTCTGGTTATTTAGCAACTTTTGATCCGTTTGACCTTGAAACATTTTTTAGGTTAAAATCTGCAAATTACATAGCAGATGGTGGATTATGTGGCAGATGTGGCAAATCAATTACGCAAAAAGACATCACAGCCACAAAGTCACATACTGCCAGTGGCCCTGCATACTCATCTTACCACCCCTCCTAAAATAAGGCAAAGGAAAAGGAAGGGCTTCTGTCTGCCCCAGACGAAGCAGCCCCCGTGCACACGAGCCTGCAGTATTGTGGCGAGCCCTCCAACTCTCAAACAGTCAAAGTGGAAGTCACTGCCTGGCTCTCCAATACCAAAGCCCATTTGGGAAAACAACTCTCTCTCTCTCTCTCTCTCTCTCTATCTATCTTATATATATATATATATATATATATATATATATATATATATATATATATATATATATATCAAAAAACATCCACAACGCTCGGGACTGAAATAATCTGGGCCCGAATGTGAAAAGACGAGTCTCCGCCACTCCAGAGAGATGAAATGAAACTTTTATTAAGCGATGTGCCCTTTATATATATTTACATACACACCCAAATAAATAAGCTCAGTGGAGGTCTTGTGATTGATTATTACCCTCAGTGCTTTGCCCGCTTGCATTCCAGATGGCAGAGAGCTAGAGGAAGCCCAGTAGGGCCACTCTGTTGCCACCCCCATGTGCATGTGATATTGGCACTGCATACAAAGTGCCACCCTGGAAGGTGAGGCGGGGGCTGAAAAGTCAGGTATCTCACCTTGTACCAAGAAGGGCAACAGGTGTAATGTGTACCTTCCCCCTCCAAATTCAGACTGCTATCTTTTCACAAGGACGAGGAAGGAGGCTGTGGTTCGAGCCTGTTGTAACCAGTTAAATACCCCTTTGTAAAGAGAAACCATTCCCTGTCCCACACCCATGCCCCTATGAACCCACTGTTCACAGAACCATGTGGCCCAGTGGGGGCACACAGTATAGGAATTTTCACCATTGGAAGGTGTTTGTGCACCCAAACTCAGCACAGTTCTCTACAGCTGAGGTACACAAGGTGGTTGTGATTTGTGCACTCTCTCAAGAAGTGCCAGGGGCCACTAGGGTTAAAACTCAGGCATTTCTCAAGTGCTTATAAACTGCTGCACTCAGCATGGAGTTCTGCTCTCACTCTACCAGCTCTACAGGAAAGCATCAACTACTCACGGAGTGTCCAGTATAAATGTACCAAGGACCTTCACAATGGAGTGTTCAGTCATAATGTACTTATCACCAACCCCCTAACGTATGAAAAATGAGTTGTAGAGTTTGACATATGTCAGACTCATTCATGCCGTGCCACTTGTGACTGACTCGATCCCACCTCCACAAGCCTTTAGATTTCCTAGGTCTCTCATTGTGTGGCTATCTCATATTTGAGCTGTAAGAGGTGTATTAAAAAAAAAAAAAACTATGAACAAAACATTCCCAAAAATCCACAAACACTGCCCGATCCGAAATACTGCATGACAGGCGCCATACACCTGTCTCACTTCCCCACGTCCCCCAGTGACTGAAGACCATTGGAACACTGAGAAACTGACTGCCACTCACACAGACACATAGGTCCTCATTACAACTTTGGTGGTAAAAGCCGCTTACCGCCGTGCAGAAGACCGCCAACACACCGCTGCGGCCGCGGAAAACCGCCACAGCTATTATGACCCACATTTCGGAATCCAGGCAAAATTCAGACACCCACACAAGACCGCCACACCAAAGGTCAGTGATAAACTGGCGAAAACAAAACCTCCACCGTCGCGCCAACAGAAATACGCCCACACTATCACGACACACGAATCCACGCGGCGGTCTTTCAACCGCGGTATTCCATTGGCGGTACACACCGCTGCGCTCAAAATACACACACTCTTGCAAAACACTACCACATTGGACAATTCCAAATACACACACCCGATACACATACACACACACTCCCACACACCCATTCCAATATAAAACACAGACCCATATCACCCACAAACACCCACGACAAAAAATTCCGAAAAAAGGCCAGAGAGAGACACCACCAGCAAGAACAACGGCATCCACTGGCACACAACACCATCACCCACAGAACTTCCACGCACCTCACACAACACCCCACAACATATCAGCACACTTATCACAACACACTCCACCCTACACATCACCTAGACCACCCCATGGCACGGCAGAGACACCCCAGGTTCTCGGAGGAGGAACTCAGGGTCAGGGTGGAGGAAATAGTCCGGGTAGAGCCACAGCTATTCGGATCACAGGTGCAGCACACCTCAATTGCAAGAAAGATGGAGCTATGGCGAAGAATAGTGAACAGGGTCAACGCAGTGGGACAGCACCAAGAAATCAGGAGGACATCAGGAAGAGGTGGAACGACCTATGGGGGAAGGTGCGTTCCGTGGTTTCAAGACACCACCAGGCGGTTCAGCGGACTGGCGGCGGACCCCCACCTCCTCACCCACAACTAACAACATGGGAGGAGCAGGTCTTGGCGATTCTGCATCCTGAGAGCCTCGCAGGAGTAGGTTGAGGAATGGACTCTGGCAAGTCAAATCTTAACTATTACATCCCCCACCCTACCTGCATGCTATCACATTCCCCCACCCCCAGCACCCCAACTCCTCACATATGTCCCAACATCACAAACCACCTTTCCCAACACCAAGCCCTGCATGCAACAACAAAGCATGGACACCCATCACTAAAGCATGCCCACTGCACATACCCATACACCCCCCAAACCACCATCACACAAGGTCCCACACAGGAAGGCAAGCACTGGGGTACACGGTCACCCACCCATTGCACACTATGGCACATACAGATGTAATAACCATCCTTTTATACCCCTGCAGGACCCCTACCCAATGTCACCAGACATGAGGGTCCACACATGTCCACACCACCAACAGAAGAGGCCCACAGTGATGACAGCACCTCTGTCCAACTGGATCTAGATGACCAGCCCGGCCCGTCGGGGACCTCGGGACAGTCGGTTCCCCTCAGACTGGCACAGGCCATCACAGACCTTCCCCCCTCTGGAAACACCAGCACAGCACCCACCCAGCGGGCCCATACCTCCGTCCCCAGGACACGTCAATCAGCAGTGTGTCCACCACTACAGGAAACCCAGGATAACCCACCACCCCAACAACAGTGACCTGGGGGCAGTGGTAGTGGGCACACAGTCCAGGGGACGGAGGTCCAGGAACACAGGGGAACTGGGAGGGCTGCTGTGCAACAGGGGGCGGACAGGCCAAGGGAACCCACTCTCCACGAGGCCCTCTCCTCCATCCTGGGAGCCTACCACCGCTCCCAGGAGACAATGGCAACGTTACTGGCCAAGTTTCAGGAGACCCAGCGCCTGCAGGAGGAACAGCATATGGGCTTCAGGGAGGAACTCAGAACCATCAGCTCCACTCTCTGTCCCATCTTAGGGGTGCTGAAAGAACTACTCAACACCAGGAGGGACAGTGTGCACTACAAGGGGCCCCTGACACTAGCATGGACGATGAACTGCCCACCACCTCCGCCGGCGCTAGTGACCAGGACGCCCCACCACAGGACCACCACACCAGCACCCCACCCCCTGCAGAGGGAGAACCGCCCCGCAAACGGCCCCTGAGATCCAGGACAAAGACAGAGTACAATGCCAAGACTCCCGCCAAGAAATGAGACCACCCTGATTGTCATCCTACTGTCCCACTTTGTCACCCTGTCCATACTTAAACTGCCCCAGCTCCACTTCCTATGCCCATTTGGGCAATGCACCTGTGAGACTAATAGACTGGACTCTGCCATGGACATTCCTCCACCATCACCCCTCACCATTTCACTACCCCCTCGAATACTGAGCACTTAAATAAACACACTTAAAACACAAAACAATCTGGAGTCTGTCTGTGATTTCGAAATAGTGTATTAGCATTTACAGTGATAAAATGCTCTTTCAAATGTAATGTCAACATACCTATGTCACACAGCTCAAGTCCATGAGGAATCAAAGCAGATGTCACACAGTGGGACCCACATCTGTGAAATCGTAAGGGAAATTGACAACTCAGTGACCATACACTGGGTGAAAACGACAGACAGTAGAGAGGTAGTAGTGTTTAAGTACATGTAGTAGGCAGGTCTGTACTCTTACCTGTGTCTCACTGGAAATATTGCTGGATCACTGAGTCCCTGTTATTCATGTCTTCTTCCTCTGCTTCCTCGTCTTCACTATCCACAGGCTCCACAGCTGCAACAACACCGCCATCTGGACCATCCTCCTGCAGAAAAGGCACCTGTCGTCGCAATGCCAAGTTATGAAGCATACAGCAGGCCACGATGATCTGGCACACCTTCTTTGGTGAGTAGAATAGGGATCCACCTGTCACATGGAGGCACCAGAACCTGGCCTTCAGGAGGCCGAAGGTCCGCTCGATCAACCTCCTATTTCTCCCATGGGCCTCATTGTAGCGTTCCTCTGATTGTCCTGGGATTCCTCACTGGGGTCAGTAGCCATGACAGGTTGGGGTAACCAGAGTCACCTGCAAATGGCGAGGGACAAGTATTAGACACACACTAACCTGTAGGGTAACCCCAGACCCAGAAAACCATTCCCACTGACTTGCCTCCAGGTGCTCACCTAATAGCCACACACAGTGCCTCTGGAGTTGACCCATCACATAAGGGATGCTGCTATTCCGTAGGATGTAGGCATCATGCACTGAGCCAGGAAACTTGGCATTCACATGGGAGATGTACTGGTCTGCCAAACATACCATCTGTACATTCAAAGAATGATAACTCTTCCGGTTTCTGTACACCTGTTCACTCCTGTGGGTGGGGACCAAAGCCACATGGGTCCCATCAATGGCACCTATGATGTTGGGGATATGTCCCAGGGCATAGAAATCACCTTTCACTGTAGGCAAATCCTCCACCTGAGGGAAAACGATGTAGCTCCCCATGTGTTTCAGAAGGGCAGACAACACTCTGGACAATACGTTGGAAAACATAGGCTGGGACATCCCTGATGTTATGGCCACCGTTGTTTGAAATGACCCACTTGCAAGGAAATGGAGCACTGACAGCACCTGCACTTGAAGGGGGATTCCTGTGGGATGGCGGATTGCCGACATCAGGTCTGGCTCCAACTGGGTACACACTTCCTGGATTGTGGCACGGTCAAGCCTGTATGTGATTATGACATGTCGCTCCTCCATTGTCGATAGGTCCACCAACGGTCGGTACACCGGAGGATGCCGCCATCTCCTCACATGTCCCAGCGGACGGTGCCTATGAAGGGCAACAGCGAGCACAGAGTTAAACAACTCAGAGGTACGTACCCACAGTTTACCCAGAACACCAATCATACACAAAAGGTGGCCTGTATGTGTGTTGAGTCTAGGCCTAGGTATGTGTGACGCAGTTGGAAATGAAGCCATGTGGGCCCCTGAAATGGCGGCTGCCTGACCTCTAAAGTGGGACAATGGGATGTGAGGTAACTGCGCTGGCGTTGTACACCGTCGCGGTAGGCGGTCGAAGACAGCAGCGCAAAGCTGCATTGGTTAACATTGGACCCTATGGGTCCCAGGAGCCAATGACGATGTGCGCTGGTGGTGACGGTACGCACCGCCGCGGACGTGACCGTCATTTTCTATCTGTGCAATCACTTCATACCTGATCTTCGACAGGAGAGGACCTACACTTCAACTGCTGCTGTGACCTCGGTCTGGAAGAGACAATGGCTCGAGTGACTGTGGAAAGGGCCCCTGCCTTCACATCGGAGGAGTTGGAGAAGCTCGTGGATGGGGTCCTCCCCCAGTACACGCTACTCTACGGTCCTCCAAACAGGTATGTACACAGGGAGCATGTTGTATGGGCTATGCCTGTGTGGAGAGGGCTGGATGTATGAAGGAAGGGGGGAGAGTGCTGCGTGCATGAAAGACGGTGAATGCATGTGCCACATGGCAAGGGTAGGGATGGGAGCCAATCACTTTGACGGTGCAATTGGTAATAACTTCTCTTTTTCCCCTGTACATATCATGTAGGTCAGCGCCCACCAGAAAAAAGATATTTGGCGTGCCATCGCCAAGGACGTCCTGACCCTGGGGGTCTACCACAGACGGAGAACCCACTGCCGTAAAAGATCGGAGGACATTCGCCGCTGAAGGAAGAAGACGGCGGAGGCTCAGCTGGGGATGGCCTCCCAACGTGGGAGGGGTGCCCGTCGCACCAAGACCCCCCTGATGTTCCGGATCGTGGTGTGGCCTACCAGGAGTTGGATGGGCGCTTGAGGGCATCACAGCAGACACAAGGGGGTGAGTACACTCTCATTCTGCTGACTTTGCGCGCAGTGGAGGTGTCTGGGTGGGGGAGGTGGGCTGTGGGTTTCCCTAGGCCAGGGCGACTTCCGTAGGCAAGGCCCCTCCGTAAGGCGGGCCATGAGGCACCTCAGCCCACCTCTGTAGAGTGCCAAGTACACCTAGTCATGCTCCTGTGTCATCTATGTGTGCAGATGTCGTCCATGGCGTTGTAGGCCATTTCCCAGGAATTGAACATGGAGCCCAAGAGCGCCGCGTTGTGCAGGGGGCTTCTGTGTCTGTCGTGTCCGCCAACGGTAGCGGTAATGCATGCACTCAACATGTCTCTCTTCTGTCTTCCCCCCCTTTTTGTGGTCTCCCTGTTCTTGTGTGCATTAGCATCATCAGGCGGAGGGGCAGTGGCACCGGAGCACGAGGGAGCTGCATCCCACATGACCCTGGAGGGCGAGACTACGGAGTCTGAATTCACCAGTGGGACGGAGGGCGAGGGGAGCTCCACGGCGGGACAGGAGCTGAGACCAGCGACACGGACTCATCCTCTGATGGGAGCTCCCTTGTGGTGGCGGCAACATCTGTGCCCCCCGCATCTACAGGTACAGCCGCCACCACCCCTACCAGCACCGCCTTCCCAGCAGCCCCTCAGACTTTGCCCCGTGCCCTCTCACCCAGGAGGCACCTCAGGCCCTGCCCCAGTCACCCCTGCTGCCCTCAGTGACGAGGCCATTGACCTCCTCAGGTCCCTCACTGTTGGGCAGTCTACCATCTTGAATGCCATCCAGGGTGTAGAGAGCCAGTTGCAACAAACAAATACATTCCTAGAGGGCATTCATTCTGGTCAGGCGGCCCTCCAGCGAGCTTTTCAGACTCTGGCCTCAGCACTGATGACAGCTATTGTCCCCTTCTCTAGCCTCCCCCCTCCAACTTCCTCCACCCCGACCCAATCCCCTGTACCTCAGCCTATCCCAAGCACACCCACAGACCAACATGCCAACACCCAAGGGTAGCTCAGACAAACATAAGCACCACACATCCCACAGGCATTCACGCAAGCATCACACACATGCAGACACAGCAACATCCACTGCCTCCATTGTGTCCCCCTCCTCCTCGTCTCCCTCCTCCCTCCCAGTCTCGTCTACACTCACACCTGCATGCACTACATCTACAGCCACAACGTCTCTCTCCAGCAACCCACCACCACACCCTGCTCACGTGCAGTCACCACCCCCACTACCATTCACACATCCCCTGTGTCCTCTCCCAGTGTGTCTGTGACGCCCCCTCCCAAGATACACAAACGCAGGCACACACCCACCCAACAGCCATCCACCTCACAACAGCCTCCAGCGCATGCACCTTCACCCAAAGTCACCAAACGTACACCTCCTACAACCACCACCTCTTCCTCCACTCCCAAACCTCCTCCAGCTACCCGTCCCAGTGTGTCCCAAAAACTTTTCCTGTCCACCCTTGACCTCTTTCCCACACCTCCCCGACCCCGTCCATCTCATGGGTCCCGAACTAGCACCTCAGCCACAACATCTCCGGGACAGTGGTGCCTGTAGTTACCGGAATCTGGAGTGCACCGGCCACCAGGGCAGCCAGAGTGGCACGGAGCCACAGCGCAGACAGTCCCCCAGCTGTGAAGCATCAGAAGTTGGCCAGTGCCCGGCGGGAGAGGGGGAAGTCTCCAGCCACCAAAGCTGCTCCCAGGGGTACAGGTGGGAGTGTGGAGTCAGCTGTGACACCTTCCAAGGTGGGGAAGGGCCACAAGAAACCCGGCAAGTCTGGGAAGAGCAGCATGGCGGAGAAGACCACCATCATCCCCGCTGCCCAGGAGGCCACCGCCAGCACCAGCCCAGCTGCCCAGGAGGCCACCGCCAGCACCAGCCCAGCTGCCCAGGAGGCCACCGCCAGCACCAGCCCAGCTGCCCAGGAGGCCACCGCCAGCACCAGCCCAGCTGCCCAGGAGGCCACCGCCAGCACCAGCCCAGCTTCCCAGGAGGCCACCGCCAGCAAAAGCCCCGCTGGGCCATGAAGGACCGCCAGCAAAAACCCCGTTGGTCCATGAAGGACCGCCAGCAAAAGCCCCGTTGGGCCATGAAGGACCGCCAGCAAAAGCCCTGCTGGGCCATGAAGGACCGCCAGCAGCTGAGACCCTGCAATGGAGACCGCCATCTCAAGCACCGCTGCACAGGGCACCGCCATCTCAAGCACCGCTGCACAGGGCACCGCCATCTCAAGCACCGCTGAACAGGGCACCGCCATTTCAAGCACCGCTGAACAGGGCACTGCGATCTCAAGCACAGCTGAACAGGGTACCGCCATCTCAAGCACCGCTGGCCCATGAGCGGCAAGGGCACTGACGCAACTGAGTCTGTCACGGGGTGAATGATGCACTCTGGGCACCATGCCCCCTCCAGAACCAGTGGAGAGATACATCCACTACCTCTGTCCTTAGCAGGATGAAGCACTCTGGGCATAACGCCCCCTCCAGAACCAGTGGAGAGATACATCCACTACCTCTGTCCTTAGCAAGATGAAGCAACTCTGGGCACCATGCCCCCTCCAGAACCAATGGAGTGATACATCCACTACCTCTGTCCTTAGCAGGATGAAGCACTCTGGGCACCATGCCCCCTCCAGAACCAGTGGAGAGATACATCCACTACCTCTGTCCTTAGCAGGATGACACTCTCTGGGCACAAAGCCCCCTCCAGAACCAGTGGAGAAAGGCATCCACTCCCTCTGTCCTTGGCAGGATGAAGCACTCTGGGCACAAAGCCCGCTCCAGAACCAGTGGAGAAAGGCACCCACTCCCTCTGTCCTTAGCAGGATGAAGCACTTTGGGCACCATGCCCCCTCCAGAACCAGTGGAGAGAGACATCCACTAACTCTGTC
The DNA here is from genome assembly GCF_031143425.1 of Pleurodeles waltl. Taxonomy (NCBI): domain Eukaryota; kingdom Metazoa; phylum Chordata; class Amphibia; order Caudata; family Salamandridae; genus Pleurodeles; species Pleurodeles waltl. Next base: position 821,714,674 of record NC_090438.1, on the reverse strand, counting down.
CTTAGCAGGATGAAGCACTGTGGGCACAAAGCCCCCTCCAGAACCAGTGGAGAAAGGAATCCACTCCCTGTGTCCTTGGCAGGATAAAGCACTCTGGCATCCACTTGCAAGACTGTGGCTTTGCACTCCCCAGGATTGAACAGTGGGCAAGCCACCCACTGTAGAGACTGTAGAGACTGTGGCTTTGCACTCCCCAGGATGGAACAGTGGGCAAACCACCCACTGTAGAGACTTGAGAGACTGTGGCATTGCACTCCCCAGGAATGAACAGTGGGCAAACCACCCACTGTAGAGACTTGTGAGACTGTGGCTTTGCACTGCCCAGGATGTAACAGTGGGCATGTGGCCCCCTCGTGGATTTGGCGTCGTGCACTCAAGCGGCTGAGGTGCCCCCCCTTTCCCTCCCCCTGAGGTGCCTGTTTAGTTGCTCTCTGATGCCCCTGCAGTGTTCTCTCCGTCATGGTCGGGGATCTTGTGTGGGCCTCGCCCATACCGTGTGGTCCCAGTGTTCCACGGACTTTCTTAGAGCACTACCTGGACTACTATGCTTGGTATATATTATGTACATGGTGTATATATATATATTTCTGCCTACTTGCTTTTAATATATTACAATGGTTACACTCATTTTCTATTGTCTTTGCATTCTTCCAGGGGGTTTGGGGGGGTGTAACAGTGATGTATTGATAGCATTAGTGTGTGTGTTGTAGTGGGTGAGGGTGGGGGTGTTGCGTGTGTGTGTCCCTGTTTTTCCCCTCCCCTGTGTCGTAGGTGCAGTACTCACCGTGGTCTTCGTCTCCGGTGTTCGTGCTCCTGGTAGAGGAGCAGGAAGACTATTGCAGAGAGAATTTGGAGGTCCGGGTCCATGGCATCCTCATTCCTCGTGGAGTGTGTAGAGGTGAGCGTTTTCCCTTCGGGATTCCTGTTTCTGCCGTGTTTTTATCCACGGTGATTCCGCCCTGGAAAAGGTGGCGGATTGGCCTGTCATAATAGTGTGGGCGGTACATTGTCTCCCGCCTGTCTGTTGGCGGTGACCGCCAAGCTGTTTGTTTGTACCGCCGTGGTGGTCGGAGTGTTAAAGTGGCTGTCTTTGTTGGCGGTTTCCACCACGGTCGTGATTCCAAATTGTTTACCGCCGGCCTGTTGGCGGTCTTACCACCGCTTTAACACCGACTGCCAGGGTTGTAATGACCACCATAGTAATCACACACTTCAACGAACACACACAGGGGCGTTGAGGCACTCTGATATTATCACAACTTGATGACACATAGGTTTAGAGACATTCATATTCTTTTACAGATATATATGAATAACACATATTAATTCAGATATTCAAACATCTGTTTATAAATACTTATGTTTACACAAGGTGATTTTCCCTACCTCTGTCTTCATTTTAGTTTTTGAGATAGCTCAGTGGGCTTGGTTCCTCCTGCTGCAAAACACTTTGTGTAATGTACGTTATGGTGTCTATCCGTGGCCACGAGTCAAGAAGCAGAGTCTTCATTGGTTTCTTACCACAGGTTGAGGGAAGGATGAGGGACGCTGACTTTATCCAACACACCTCAGTTTGTGTATCCCGGTCCTCGAGCTTTCCTTGCATGTCGGTGGCTGGTGAAACAGCTCAAATATTGAATCTGCAGTAAAAAGCGAGTAGCATGAGTTCAGGGGTCAGCATCACAGTCAGGTTTTATGCTGGATTCTTACCCTTAGAGATTCGATTTGGTGCAGTGCAGCTGGCTGAGAGTGGAAGGAAGCCCAGCAAGGACACTCTGTGCTCATCTCATGTAAGCACTGCATGCAAAATGCAGTGACACCCGCAGTGCCAGGCATCAGAGCTAGGTTGTGGTAGAAGAGTTTGGTATGTCACCCTCACCAAGCAAGCCTGCAGGTATGACATGAGTAACATATAATATGTTCCTTTCTCTTCTAAGTCCCTCTGCGGTCTAAATCCAAATCTATACGCAAATGAGTAAAACAAAACACAGTACATGAACATCTATACCGACAACAAATTTCAATACCTCTTTTGAGGTTGAAAATTTTCTAGGCCTCCTGCTGTACACTGTGAGCATGGGTTTGGGCACTTATTGCAAATACATATACTGATATTATGAATAGCACAATGAAATAAAAGAATGGTAACCGTGTCCAGTAAATCCAGGGGCTCGAAAACTCTGGAGTTTAGACTAGCCTTCTAATAATTAAGAGGCAGCATCTATGCAGTTTGGTCTTTCACACGGATTAAAACATTTTTTTCATTAACTGCTCCATGAAAAAAGTCACCTTCAAACACACTTCGGCAATGGCAAACATTCTTTTTTTACTTTGTTTAGTTACTTACTTTGTCCACACATATGGAAACAGGGCTGGGAGCTGCAGGGCACGATCTAGATGGAATTTAGGCCCCTTCTGGAGCCGCACCCAGATGCAACCTGCAAAGCACACTTTGGCTCCACTAGAGCTGAAATGGTGCCCCTCAATCCTGTTCTAAACGCAGCACGGGAAGGAGACAACTCGAATCTGCGCAGAGTATCTTCAAAACTCCTGATGATAAACCACGCAGACTCCCACCTGCAGCCTTTACCCACCCTTTTCCAAATCATCACAGTCTGGGGACACACCCCACCCTGTGAAGAGTTGGGAAAGGGTGGGGACACTGCTCCCTGACTGACTGCAGCCTCAGTGCTAAAGGGCTTCAGCCTGAAACGCCCAGGGTTAAATGCATCTTCACATTGCCAGTGGGTGGGGATCACTCATTCAAGCTATACCTTTGACGAGATAACAACGTCACAGGCCTCAGGACTGTAAGGTTGTTCAGCCCAGCAAATAGACAATTTAGGCCAAGGGGAGGGGCAGGTGCCAGGAATGCAGAGGCAGGCTGCAAAAGACAACAAACGTGACTGGGGTGAGTGTAGCAACCCTGCCTCCTAGCCAGCAAGACTGACTGTGTGCACATCCATTTTACTTTTATGAAGCACTGTTGTAGTTTCAAAAATGATTTTATTTTGAGCTGCCCTAGATGGGGGTGGGAAAGGGACATAAAGGGGGCGGAGCCCAAACGCCCTTGAACAGAAACCGCCCCTGCCTGTTTCACTGAAGATGAGTTAAGAGTCATGGGGAATGAAATCTTTAGAGTACAGTCACATTTCTTTGGGGCTCAAGTCCAGCAAACTAATATTGCACTTAAATGGAAATGTGGCAAAGGATCGTCGACCGAGTAAATGCTGTAGGCACCACCCAATGCGCAAAGGACGACATCAGTAAAAGGTGGAATGACCTCAGGGGGAGGTCCGTTCCATGGCTTCCAGGCACCAGCTGCAGCTCCAGAAGATTGGTGGTGGTCACCCACCTCCTCGCTAACAACTCACATTATGGGAGGAGAAGGTCTTAGCCATCCTGCATCCTGAGGGATTGACAGGAATACCCAGGGGAGTCGAATTGGGTAAGTCACAATAATAAAATATTGCACCTAAATGTATTGGCATGCACGTTCACTGCTCATGTTTGGACACCTTTACTGGCACTCCAAATCACCAGCCCAGTCTCCACCTGTCCAGAGAACACTGTCTGCCGTCTCACATGTGAACTAGACTCACCTGGGGGAACCTCATCTATGTATACTGGGTGTAGGACAGGGGCTGAGAGCACTACAATTTCCAGCAGGCATTGTCCCACAATTCACAAAACCAGAACTGTGTATCATACACAACAATACAGTGTATTGCAAAGCTCCAAACTAGTGTACTCACCTAGAAAGGAGCTCAACTGTACAGTGTGTGTGTAGCGCAGGCACTGACAGAACTGCTAAAGTCAGGAGGCACTAGTAGTGTTACCCCACTCAGCCAACACAGTGTCCTCTGCTATAATGAGTCGACTACCTCTACTCAGCCATTGAAATTGTACTCAACTAGAAAGGATCACAACTGTATAGTGTGTGGGTGTAGGACAGGCACTGACAGGAATGCAAAGGCCAGGATGCACTAGTAGTGTTATCCACTCAGCCAACACAGTGTTCTCTGCCACAATGAGCCTTCTAACTTCACTCAGCTTTGAACTGTACTTGCCTAGAAAGGATCACACCTGCATGGTGTGTGTTAGTCAAATGGCTATAATACACAGGATGATTCCTAACTGCCACTCCAAGTAACAGTCCAGTGAACACCTGCCAAGATACCATTTTCCTGGGAATTCACACATGAAGTGGACTCTCATGGGGGGATGACACATAACAAATGCATGAGGAACAGGGAGTCACATGATTGCTAAGTCAGGAGGCTAGGTCTACCCAATTCGAAGCACCAGCCCACTCTGCATATGCTCAAATATTCAAATATCCTTGTAGGTTAACTTTCAATGGAAGTGTACTCACCTTAAAGAATGAATCATGTATACTGTGTGTAGTACTTGGAGAAACATCGCTATAAATCCCAGGAGGGCAAGTTCATGTAACTCCTATCACCAGACTAGTGGCCATGTGACATTTTGCATCAGTCTGTGAACTCACTAATGAACTTTACCCACCGGGGAAGGACCAAGATACACACCCAGAACCATCTTGAGCAGCTATGCCAAGATGAAATGTTGTGGACAGGAGGGACAGCTCAAAAAGTGGGCTATAAAACTTTATGACAGATCAAAGGCTCCAAGATGCATCATCTGAATTGTATTGGCAGCAGACATATCCAAAATGATGCATCTGGCCAGGACACCATCAGCCAAGTCTTGGGAGCCTACCAACAATCCCAATGGTGATAGGCCAGATACTCACCGAACTCAGGGAGATGAAGCAGCTGCAGAGGGATTCAATCTGGAAGCTATGGGAAAGTGGGAGGACTCCAACACCATCTTGGCCTCCCTAATAGGGGTGTTCAATGAGATCAGCAGTACCCTGATCAGTGACCGTGAACAACAACATATCCCTTCCTGGGTCCGGAAACACCAGCCCCTTTAATATCTGTGGCATCGACTGGAAGGAAGGCCCTGTCCGGGAAAGCAGCCACCTCGGACACCCCTGCCTCTATAGCTACTGAACCCCTGTCTACTCAAGACTCTAGGAGGTGCGGATGGCAAGACACCAAACACTTCCATTAAGTGACCTCTTCCTGATGGAACTTCATGGGTGCCACAGATTCACTCTGTTGAGTAGTCTTTTACCACTTTCTATTTGCCATGGTGGTAGGACACTGGACTTTGGACCTCAAATGTTGTGACATCTACTCTCTTGATTACTTCTACCATGACTGATCACTTCACCTTACTTTTTGTTTGAGTTTCACAATTATTTCATGTACATGTGTGAATAAACACATCTATCACAAAAACACTGCCCCTACCTCTTTTTTTTAACAGTTTTGAAATGTTGAATGTTAAATTCATGTAACGCACACGAGGAAGACACAAGATGGTAATGGAAGTAGGAAGATGTCTCAGGTAGTGTCATGCTGAGGATGTCTAGCAACACGTCACAAGGGTCTAGTCACACCAAACATTTTATTGGACTATACTGCACATAGGCTGTTAAAAGGTCTGGACTGCCATAGCCAAGAATGTCTGACCCACATTGAGTCACGTCAGATATCCCAAAGGGACTGTCTGCCAGACCACAGCAGAATGTGCTTTATCAGACCTTGTTCCGTAAAATAGGCCAACAGATTAGTGGATGTTGTTACCAGCTTGAGCCTTATCACATACCGAACCGAGTCTGCCAACTCTACATACACCAGGGCTCAGCCAGCGGGCAGTACAACATTTCCTGATCCTAGGTCCATCCTATTAGAATGACCAAGCATCTGGTGGTATGATCCTAACCTTTGTCAGTGTTATGGCACAGGCACTATGGCCTGCTATGTGGAAACACATTGACAGCTACAAAAAGGACATACAAGATCATTGTACATATGATGTGAAAGGAGAATGCATGGATTCCACTGGTCGACATGTAGCAAGGCTACATGGTCAAACACATGAAACAATTGGCCCATCACACCACAACTCACAAGTGTAGTGTGCACTTCAGATCGCCCCCCCCACCCACTGTCCATTCTCTTTTGACACAGGACACATACACTCAACATTTTTGACCAACATTACCTGGGTCAATCCATGTCCACTTCACATCATTCTTTTGCTCACCATGCCACCCCAGATTGGACCCAACCATATGGAAATCGGTCTGACCCTGTTCCTCATGGGAGCAGTCCAGCCCGATCTGCCAGGCCATGGTGAGCAAAAGAACAATGGATTAAACCCAGATCTGTGACTGGGGGTGAGTGTTTGCATTGTTCAGCACTCCGTCCATCATCCTTTTGTGTTGCTACAGTTGCTCCAAGTGGGAAGGTTATGCTCAGACATGGGTCCCATGCTCACTGTGACACTGGATTCAAGATATTCTGGCTGATGAGGGCTGATACCCTGAAACCAGTCCCAGGATGCTTGCTTTTGGTCCAGGGAGGACCTGGCCTGTCAGTTAGGCCTGGACTGTTCCCATGAGGAACAGGGTCAAGACTGATTTGCATATGGCTGGGTCCAAACTGGGGTGGCATGGTGAGCAAAAGAATGATGGATTAAACCCAGATCTGTGACTGGGGGTAAGTGTTTGCATTGTTCAGCACTCCATCCATCATCCTTTTGTGTTCCCAGAGCAATTAGCCGTATGTGTGTAGCATATACCCAAAAGGGTGTAGAAGTCGAAGGACCTACATGCCAGGACAAGACCAGCATGCACCACTCGCATTAACAATGTTTTTGTACTTGTGATGCATTTTGTTTGTCCACAAATCACATATTATGCCCCTAAAATGACGGCTCCCTGACCTACAACACTGGACAAATTGAACCGCCCTCAACTGCCGGCAGACGTCGTCATGGCAGTAGGCGGATGCTACCGTGGCAGACACTGCCATAGGCTAACATTGTTGCCTGTGGCGGTCTTGGGAAAATGGCTGTATGTTGGACCTGGCCATTTGTACAGGGTCATCCCCAAACGTTTTGCCTTCTTCCCTTTATTTTACAGACCCTTTTTATTGATGTTATGACTCTGGGCACTTTACCACTGCTGACCAGTGGTAATGTACATTGCTCTCCCCTCTAAACTTGGTATGATTAGCACATTTAATTTACCTGTAAGTCACTTGTACAGTGGTATCCCTATATCCAGGGCCTGTAAATTAAAAACTATTAGTGGGCCTGCAGCGCAGCTTGCGCCACCCACAGAAGTAGCCTTTCAAACCTGTTTCAAGCCTGCTACCGCAGGGCCTGCGGGCGCCGTTTACTGCCATAGGGACCTGGCATCTAAATGTACTTGCCAGGTCTGGAACTCCACTTTTACTACTGATAAGTCACCCCTAAGGGAGGCCCTACCTAGCCCTACGGGCAGGGTGCCATGTATGTAAAAGGTAGGACATATGTCTTTGTCTACTACATGTCCTGGTAGCGACAAACAACCTATTTGGGTCCTCACTACTGTGAGTGCTGCCTCTTTCATAGGATCGCATTGGAAATGCCCTAACCTATGTATAAGTGGTATTGTCTGATCTATGAGGGGTGGCGTAGGCATGTTTGGTATGGTTGTAATGGTAGTGAGAAATGCTGCTTACTGGTGTAGGTGGATTTTTTATTACCATTATAGTAATGCCACGTTTAGAAAGTGAGCATTTCTGTCTGCTTATGACTTCAGTGTGTTGTAGCTTCACTCCAATCTACGTCTGGGGCTGAGTGACAGCTGGTGCTTGTGCATACCTTTCAGACAGCCTGTTCACAGGCAGGGTGGAAGTGTCAGAAGAGTGCATCTGCATAATGAATGGTCTTCCTGGGCTGGTAGAAGTATAGGCGGGGCACACCTGCATATGTAAAGGCTGTGCCCTGGCCTCACACAAAGGGCTCGTTTACCATCCGCTGATGTATGGAGCCAGTGCTGGAGGAGACAGGAGACAACCCTGGAACAAGTTAGTGCTGGTTGGAGTCCCTGTCCCCCGATTGTGGAGGCTGTTTAAAATGAGTATAAGAACAGGGCGTTGTCGCCCACATTTTTAGAGCACTTTTGGAACTGGGACTGAACCTTTGTCAGAAGGACTGCTGGACGGCACCAAAAGACTCATCTGGACTGCTCTTCTGTTTATTGTCCTGCTGCCTGGTGTCTGCTGGGTGGCCCAAAGGACTCATATGGATTGCTTTTCTGCTTGTTGCCCTGCTGCCAGCCTGTTCCTAGCCTCTGGACTCCCAAGGTTCCGCAGGACTAGTAGGAGGAAATGCCATTATTGCCCTGATGTGCTGACCTGCCTGTTTTTCCCACACCCCTTGTGTTCTCCCACGGACCAGAGGGTGATCTCTGATGTTGGCTGCCTGCTCCTGCCGATATAGCACCTGGGGAGCTCTATACTGTTGTATTTCTGCCTGCTGGTAGTGTGTGGAGTGCGCCTTATGCTCACCTTCAGTCTGCCATCCTCTGGCCACAGGGACCCGGCATTGGCAACACAAGCACCATAATCCAACAGAAAGACATTTACTGCTGCTCCCACCCGTGACTGCTGCCTCAGGCTGCTGGAGTACTTGGGCTGACTCATGCTGTTCCCCTGGGTGCCCTGAGAGGCAAAGCGTGGCACCCCTTCTTCTGCCCTCCGCAATTATCATAAAAGGAGCAGAGGTGGTTCTGAATATGACACAGTGGATTTGGTACCATTACCCTATACCCTCCTAAGGAAGCACAGGCGCACAGAAACCGTTGTGTAGCAGAGGTTGTTGGTATTCCATGCAGATGATGCCTTTCCCCATCACATTTTGCACTCATTGGTGTTGCAGGTTGTTTTGTGACCTAAGTTATTTACTCTGTCATGCTGGTTATGTTGGGGTGACATCCATATTTCAGGGTCAGCCTTGTAGCCAGTAGGAGGGTAATGTTTTAGGATCTATGCCAGTTGGGAATGTTTCATGTTATGTACATCCATGAGGGTGTCTTGGCATCTCTAACAGTATGTTTATCCTGATGTGCATTTTTGGTGATAATGATAACCTGACCACTGCTTGTGTTTCAGAATACTAGTAACCTACGTGTTTACCTGACTACTACCTATTCGTGCAGACTACTAGTAACATGTGTGATGTTCTGGCAATTTCTTGTGTAGCAGGGTATTACTGATACATGTCGTGTTTCGTCTAATGATGTGTTATGCAATACAGTTCATTTTTATAAAACTTGTTGTTGTGTTTCCTTTGTGGTGTATTTATTGTGTCACATGTGTTGTGTGTGTTGTGCAAACACTTTACACACATTGGCTCTGGGAAAAGCCTGACTGCTCATGCCAAGCTACCAAGGGGGGGAACAGGGGTTATCTTGGGTGTGTAACTCCCTCGCCCTGACTAGAGTGGTGGGTTCTGCCTGGCTGAGGTACATACCCTAGCCAACCAGGAATCCAATTTTTACACTGTATCCGCTGGCGGTGATGGCCGCGTATGTGGTGGACGTGACTGCCATGTTCTACAACATCCCTTACTTGACTGCTAACACTGCTGCCAGCTAGACCGCCAAGACCTGAGCTATCTCTGGGAGCAATCACGCAACATCCAGAAGGTGATAGGGCCCCAGCCTTCTCCCCGGAGAAGCTTGAGAAGCCAGTGGAGGAGGTCCTACCCCTGTATGAACAGCTTTATGGTGCACCAGAGGAACAGGTAAGTGTCTCATGTACACTATTTTATCCTGAACTACACCATATTTCTACTCCTCACAGACTAGATTGAGGCCATAATGACCAGTATGTAAAGTCAGGGCCGTGTGGGTGCAGTTGGTATGGTGTCAATGTAAGACTAATTGTGCATGTAACTTGGATCAGCGCCAGATGTTGAGGCACCTGACTTTTGTGTGTGTGTTTTGAGTCTACCATGTTGCTGCTATGTGGGATGCACTAGGTGAGAGGACTTCTTAGCCATGTCCATAAAACACTTGATACATGGATGCCGACAATGAAAGAACACATGTATATCCATGACAGCATGGGCAGTGTGGCATATTGTATGTGTAAGGTGTGTGTAAACTGTGCCTTGTGTATGTTGCCACTGAGCTTCAGATCACGTCTGGCCGTGCTAATCTGTCATTTTGGAGGCATATGCCGACTCACTCTGCCCTTTTGGTTGCCACATACACATCACATGGTAAATTGCTGTTGGCTACATGATGTTCTGTCATTTATTTTATTGATGAGAATAGTCTTTCATGCATGTTCTGTCTGCTCAGCCTGCAGAGACCAGTGTCTGTCAAATGTGTCTCACTGTATGGGTCCAAGTCTAGGCTTGAGTTCAGTCATTTTGACCATGCAACTATGACACTGTGTCCACTACCTGTCTCACAGAACATCCTGTCATGTGAACCACTCTAGTATCTGTGCTAAAATGCAGCTTCCTGAGTTTCTTTTACTGAGGAGTATGTAGATGGTATAGGATGGAGAGTCAAAGCTCTGTGATCAATGTGAATTAGACATCACTGTCAATGTGTGTATCTGACCCCTGAATGGTCCCTTATTCCCACAGATCTGTTGTCATCATTACACAGGTCAAATGTGTGCTGTGTAGGCTTATAGCATACAAGTCAGTCTCACAGTGCAGATAGTGTGATGAATCGTGTGAACTCATGATATCCGGCCCAATTATTGTGTTACATGGCTGACAATGGATAAAACATTCCTTTGTTTGTTGGATGCCATCACTGTAGGATGGACACATATTTTCAGAAGCATTCTCTGTGTCACAGGTAGATGATACAGTACCCCACTCCCTAAGGTGGAATGAGTATGCATCTATGAGTCCACACATGGACAGGTTAGGAATCTCCTGTACCCATCATGCCAGTCCCTTCATTGTTACCCATGTGTGGGATTGGTTCTTGTGCCCTGGCACTAGGCTTGAGTAAATGTTGGTGGATAACCATTCTCACAGAGTGTGAGTGAATTGAAACCTTTGTGCCTATGGAATCCATCTTTCAGAAGCCACAGAGTTGTCATGTGTCCCATAGTGCTTCTGAGCTCACTCTGATTGCTTGGGCATGTCCCACAAGATGTCAGTTTGCCTACTTGGTCAGCAGAGGGCCTGAGCAGGTTGGTGGGTTGGTCTGCTAGGAAGTGTTCATTGTTATGTCCCTGTACTGAGTGACTGGTATGTGCCACACCAGGCCACTCTGGGCAATACATGATGTGCTTAGCTTAGTGTACAGACATGTATGTGACGCTACCATTTTGGATGAGACACTTTTGACATGATTTCCTGTCTTATCCTTTGCATCCATGCAGGTCAACGCCCATCAGAAGAAGGGGATTTGGAAAGCCATCGCCAAGAAGGGGTGAACCCCTGGGGTCCACAGCTGGCAGAGCGCACTCTGGCCCGGAAGATCCCGGAGGCCCAGCTGGGGTTGTGCTCCCTTTATGGGTGTGGTGCCAGTCGGGCCATGAGCCCCCTAATGGCCCGCATTCTGACGGTGGCCTACCTGGAGCTGGATGGGCATTTGAGAGCAGCCCACAGCCACAAGGGGGTTCATACACAGCAAATTCATGCCTATTCCATTGCCAGGTAAATGAGTGGGGTACTGACTGCTACCCCTGACAATGAGGACTGAGCTACTTGTCACACAGTGGATAGGAGATTGTTTGTGTTGACATGTGCTGTGTATCAAACTGGGGTACCTTGCCTTCTGAACCTGGAACCTAGTACACACCTGTTGCGAATCCTCACGCCACTTCCTCTGCAGGGACCACAAATCCCTGTGTGCAGTGAACAATCATGTACTATTTGTAGTTGGAATGTTGTGATTTCTGACCCACAGATCACTTCCCCTGAGTGTCATGTCACACACAATAGGTAAGTGTCCTTTGCTATGTGTCTGGGCATATGTATATGCAGACATCTGCCACCCAGAAGCAAGTGATCTTCAGTGTATGATTGATGCTGGTGCTTCACTGCAGTGTGGGATAAGTTTGTGCTCAGCATAGATGTGATATGGCTTACACGGCTAAAGGCCTGTAGATATAGCAAACAACTTTTTCTTGGTAAGTGGGGAATGTCTATTGACAATAATTATGTCCCATGACTGTAGCCAAACATACCATTGTGCCTACGTGTCGGCATGTGTTCTTTACTCTTAGGCATGCATTCCTTTCTGTAATGTCATGCATACTCTACCCGTGTTGATGGGATAACATATGTAGTCACACATATATATGTGCACGGAAAACAGTTAATGGATTGGTTCAATTACAAAGGTGGTCCATGTCATGTTGTGCCACAGACAGGGGTATGCCACCTTTGATTATCATCTAACTGATACCTTCTTTCGTCACAGTATGTCATTTGGCATGTAGGACTACAGTTACACTGACTAACATGGCAGGTAGACAAAGACTGTGGAACAACTCTGTGTTTCCCCTGCCCTTGATGTGGCCTCATGTTGATTATTGCACTGCTCCTGTGTAGTAACTGGGGATTGTGCTCTGACTGTAGGCATGCATCACTGAATGACTTGCAGTGATGTTGACATCACATGTGTTTTAGTTCAGGCATTCATCCACAGACAGATGGCAGGTTTGCCATTTCTGAGATGTGGGTAGTGATATGGCTTCACATTTGACAATGGGTTGAGGTCCTTCTATTGGTCATTGCAGGTTCTGTGACTCTCCAACATGCAAAGAACAAGTGTTTACTACAGACACACTCAGATGATGTCATTGAAATTGGCATCAGACATTAGTGGTGGCTATCCTTTGGCTTGCTGACCTGTGAGGCCTATCTTGGTGACATTACTACTACCTTCTTGACTCAGTTGGGATAGCTATAACTTATTGAGCTGCACATAGTTGGAATGTGTCCCTTGTGACATGTATTTTCATGTCACCTACTCCAGAATATTGCAGATGGGAATCTGAGTTAGCAGGTTTTCTTTGGCATCATCACTAACTGTTGGTACATCATGTAAATACAAGATAGATGTTTGCATTTGCTTGTGTGTGAAATACCATTGTTGGCTACAAGTTGACTGGGGTCTGCTACATGTGGAGGATGGAGAGGTCACCTAGTTGTAGTTATGCTTTTGTGGTTGCTAGACTTCATCCTTTCAGTTGTAAGTTGTCTGCGATCCTGATTTTCTGGTGGGTCACTTTGATAAGTCCAGATGGTATGCATGCATATGTGATGACACAGGAATGTGCCACTTAGTTGAAGGTTTTGCTGGGGGATAATTGACAGGATGTTATTGTCTGTCATTCAGAGTTGTGGTTAAAGAGTAGTAATGTACTTGTTATAACTCTATTTCTGTTTGATTTTTTGCAACATAAGCACAGAAGGGCGAAGGAGACGGGGCCGAGCTGAGTGGAGAAGCATCTGGCCACGGGACCTCGGGCCAAGATACAACTGACATAGAGGGACCCAGTGGCCTGGAGGGCAAGGGGAGTGCCACGGGGAGACCAGAACCACATCATCATCTTCGGATTCCTCTTCCAGTGGCCACTCCCTAGTTGTGGCAGTCCTATTGGGACACCATGTACCATCCTTGTCCACCACTCCCCATTCTATCACCGCCCAACCTGCTGCCCTCCACCCAGTTGGCTGTGCCCGCTCACCCAAGAGGGTGCATGTCTCCTTTGCCACAGGCACCTTTACCCCAGCCCCTGTTACCTCTGCTGCCCTCAATGAGGAGGCTATTGACCTCCTGAGTATGACCTCCGGGGGTCAGTCAGCCTTCGTGAAGGCCACCCAGGGACTGGAGACACAACTCCAACAGACAAACACATTCTTGCAGGGCATTCACAGTGCAATGGCTGGCCTACAGAGACCTTTTCAGGCTCTGGTTTCCACACTTATGGCTGCCAGTCACCTCCACCTTCCATCCTCCCTCCACCTCCCTCTTCCCAGTCCAAATCCCCCCTTCCCAGACATACCCAAAGCACACAAACAGACCCTCAAGCATCAACCTCAATAGGCAAAGGTAGGACACACAAACACAAGCAACACAAGACAAACCGGCACGTCCACACACAATATCCACCCACAGATAAAGCACCAGCCACAACTCCCACTGATGCCCCCACCACCTCCAGCATCACACACACAACATCAAGCATACCTACAGGCACCACATCAGCAGTCACTGATACAGCCACATCACCCATCCTACCCACAGGCACCACCCCAGCAGCCCCTCAGACATCCACCACAATCACCACACTCATAGACACCACATCTACTGATAAACCTACATCCAATACATCCACCATACCTGCAGTCACCACCCAAACACACAGACACCCACCCACCCACCACTGAACCCCCCAGCACCTCCACCCATCCTAAGCCCAAGACACATAAACACCCTCACTCACCCACCCACCAGACTCCCACCACACACAAGCATTCCTCCTCCAAGCAGGCACCCACAACATCCACATCTACACGTCATATGACCACTCCCTCAACCTCCATATCCCATCCCCCTTCTGATGACTGTAGGTGTGTTCAAGATGTTTTTCCTGTGTGAGCTTGACCTTACTCCTGTCCTCCCCTGTACCACACCCAAAAGGTCCTCTGTCTTGTCCAAGGCTGTCCATCATACCTCTAAGGCCTCCCCTGCCCACCTGCAAGCACCCATACTCCTTCCCCTGCCAAGAAGAAGTGCACCTCTCCAAAGAAGAAGTCTGCCCCTCCCAAGCCCAACCTCTCCCCCCAAGTCCTATCCCCCCACATCTTCACCCCCGGATAATCCCTGAGGTGCTTGCCTGCCCCCTTGATGTCCCTTCCTGTGGAGGTTACATGGAAGTCAGGACTCAAGTAAGGCACAACATTGTGCCATTTAGGCAAATCTGATGGACTGGCCGCTATCCTTGGACTTCCTGAAGTTTTCCACATAATAAACCCAAACAGTTGTCTTATTTTGGGTTCACCTTTGTCCTGGACTTCCTTTCCTAGTTTTATGTAGTTCCTGAGTGACTTTAGTAGTGTGCCTGCAGTTGTGTGTGTTTGAGCCTGCTTTCCACTCCATGTGGTGCTGTTTGCAGTATGTGAATTTATGTGCAGTGCTGGTGACCCCCAAGAGGAGGTTTTCTGTTGTGTGTGTAATTGCAATGTTGGTATTGTGACATTGTGTAGTATTTGTTGTGGTATGTATTTCTTTTTGTGTTGAGCAATGTGGGCATGTATGGTGTTTGACCTGTCCCCATGATATTACTTCTGTACTGATATGATGTTTATCATCTTGAGGTTTGTATGTGCAGACATGTGGGAGGGGGGCTGATTGGAGAGCTCCTAGCGGCTCCTTGTGCCACATAAGCATAATTATTTTTTAATTCTAATGTGGCCCAGGGAGCCAAAATCGCTGTGCCAAATGTACAAGTGGTGCAATGTATGCATTGCACCACTTTGTAAACCTTTGCGCTACATTATGCGTGCGCCAGGCATAATATGTGCAAGGGGGGGCATACCCCATTCAAAGGGCTGAAAACATGGCGCTAAGAAATCTAAAAGATTTCTTTGCATCATTTTTTTGGCACTTTTAACACCTGCCCAGAGCAGGCATTAAAAGGTGGCACACCATTGATTACAATGGGCCTCAATGGGCTTCGCAGGATCAGCGTCAATTTTTTTTTACACTAATCCTGCAAAGCTCCGAACTAGTGTCAAAAAAATTGATGCTAGATCCCTAACTGCCGCCATGGTGCGCCGTATCTCAGATACGGCGCACACATGGTGGTGTTAGGGGGGCACTAACGGTCACAAGAAAAGTGGTGCTGCACTGGGTGCAGCAACACGTTTCCTAAATCAGGACTGGGGTGTGTTCAGAGTTGGGCTAGCTGTGTTTGCATTTGCCTGTGCATGTGTCCATTCAGGTGTGTGTTCCTTGCAGCTGGTTCCAGTAGAGATCTGTCCCATTCAGTAGGAGTTGTGGCATTTTGTTGACTTGCCCTTCCCCATTGTTTAGATGTGCATGACAATTGTTTTTACTATTGTTTGTCCCTGTTTCCCATGTAGGGTGATTTCCTGTAGACATATTCATTAAGGGTCCTGTTGGGAATGTGATATGTCCTAGTGCAATCTCCTTCCCTGGGTGTCCCAGTTGGCTCAATCCCAAAAATGTAGGTACAGTTGTGAAGTTGGTGTATTTGTCTCTTTGTGTTTTGTGCGTGGCAATGTGCTTCCATTGTGGTGTCATGTGTGCGTTATGTGTTTCCATTGCAGGGTTGTTTACTGGTGGTGGTGTTTGTGTTCCATGCCACAGAGATTGAGATGTGTGTTGGATGTGGGGACAGTCCCTGGCCAGTGGTGGATGAGAGTGTGTGTGTTGTATTTGTATATGTACTGCAAGTGTGTTGTTGTTGCTGTATGTGGCAAAGTTGCATTGCCTTCAGTGTCCCTGTACCTGAGCTGTGTGGCCATGTGTACTTGTGTGGTGTTGCCATGCGGTGTGAGTGTGCTAGCCAAAGTGTGCGCATCGTGAGTGTGCTATGTGTCAGTGAGTGTGTATCGTATAAAATGTGTAGCTGCTGCTTATGGCGTCACCTCCCATGATGTGTTTGCTGGCACTACATGCAGTTTTTAAGGGTTAAGGATACTGGTAGGTGTGTGTGTGTACATACGGTTGGAGTCACCCACGTTGATGTTGATTTAGTTGCCTCTGGATGTGCACGAGCAGTGGCATGACATTTGTGAAGGGCTCTTGGCAGCTCTACATGTGTGAGGCTGCCTGTAGGAGAGTGTCTTCCTTTATACTGTCTGTTTTCCGCCAGCTTGTGCATGGTGGTTGGACCATCACTGTCACATTGACGGTGTGAAACCTCTTAGTGGGTCCAGCGAAAGTACAGGCTCCGCCAGCCTGTATGTGCTTGCTTGTGACCGTGGTGGTCTGTGCTACCTGGCGATGGACAGCTGGCGGTCTTCTGTGGGTACAACAGTAAAACTCGTAATATGGCAGTCCACTCCAGCAGACCTTTGGTGGTCAAACCACCACTACCAACATGGCGGATACAGGACCGACGAACTCGTAATGAGGCCCTTAAATTGTGAACCAGATATGTGGTTAATCATTATTGATGATACGTTTCCTTTATACCTGTATCCTACTCAATGACAGCCCGAAATCTGTTGAATAGTGCTTAAAACGTAAACCTGCCACCTACCTGGATTATTTCCACATGCTTGTGAAAATGCTAGAATTTGTCCTAACGCGTAATTAGTTCATATTTGATGGTGATTTTTTAAATATACCAATGTGAGGCTGTGAAGATACTGTATTTACATTTCCCACTATTGATTCCAATATTATGATGGGCTGCTAGGAATTGGAATATGTTTGGAATTCATGCAATTATGACTATGGGCCTGATTTAGAGTTTGGCGGACAGCTGAGTACTCTAGCACCAATGTGGCAGAGTATTCAGTCTGCCAAACTGACGGTCCTCCCGCTCCATTGAGAGTTGTGCAGACTGTCACATTTCTGACAACAATGCCCCTGCTGTCTCCATCCTCATAAAACCTACTCTGCCGGGGTTGCGGAGTTTGGGCTGTCGGTGTAGGAGCAGCAGACCATCCGCCCTATTTCGAGTGGATGGTCAGGTGTAATTCTTTTTTTAGTTCGAGACCATTAGTGAAACCTTGTTTGGCCCTGAACTGAAAATAAAATTAAAATTAATCCCACACCCTAGTATAAAACAACCAGGGTGTCAGAATGATGTATTTTATGTTTTTCAAAATCAAACTCCCAATTTTTGGAGATTGTATTGGGAAAACAAAAAAAGTTTGATGAGGTGCTGCCTGAAACATGGTATCCGTTCACCAAACGTACAGTGCCTTCACAGGAACTGCTTTGTCAGTGGCTGCTCCAAAACACAGAGATCTCCCTATGGCTGCCAGAGAGATCTCTAAATATGGTGGGCTGTAGCTTAGCCTGGGTGGTGGAGAAATCACCTTCGCCATCTTGATGGATGGTAGGCACCCACCATACTTTAAATCAGGCCGTATATGAAACATATCATGAGTTGACTGAAATTTATTGAAGGCAATTTTATAATCTGCAAAGGAGACAAATTAAAAATTGCGTAGATTTTTTAAGTAGTTAAATAATAACAGCAACAACATGAATTTATCAATGGATCTCAGTCAAGAGGATATTGTATTCCTATATGTGTTAGTGAGAGTCAATTAGTGAAGTTAGAAACCATCTAACCACTCACATACATAGAAAGGAAACAGCTGAAAACTCTACATGTCATGCCAAATCAGGTCATGCAAGCTCTGTAACTACGAGCATTCCATATGGTGACTATCTGGCAGCAGGACGTAATAGCAGCACTTTTGGAGATATTTAAAATAAAGTCAAACATATTGTAATTGTATTTATATAGCGCTTACTACCCCTAAAGAAGCATTGAAGCGATTTTCGGTGAGTAGCACGCTACTCCGGAACCGAAGAGGAATTAGTGGTGGATTAGTATATGGAAATATGAGTACACTATTAGTATGAGTTAATTTGAGCAGAGGATATGTGAGATTGTTAGTTGGATTGACTAGAGTAATGGAGGGATCGATAAGGGAAGAATCCATAGTGTTAATTGGGTGTTTATAGTAATAGGATGAGGCTTGGGATGAGTAAAGGAGAGCTGGAGGAGGGAAGAGTCTGTGGAAAGGGGTTAGGGCGATCATAGTAGAAGAAGGGGTTTTGGATGAGTCAAAGGTGAGAGAAATGAGGTATAATTTTGTAGGGTTGCTCGGGAGATCATAGTAGTAAACTGAGGTTTGGGGTGAGCTAGATGCGGTAGAGCAAGTAAGAGCTTAGGTAGGGATATTTTGGAGATCAAAGTAGTAGACTTGGTTTGGATGGAGGATAGATTGAGTGATGGAGAGACAGAGTAAAGCTATATATATATATATATATATATATATATATATATATATATATATTACATCATTCTTCATTAAAAGAAGTTATAAGTCCAAAACAAATCAAAACAAAGTAGAGATTCCTTTCTTTTTGATAAAAACAATTGAAACCACCAAAAATCTACAACCGAACCAAGTAAATAATTCTGGTACCCGTAAAATGAGGTTATATATATTTGAGACCATTGGTGAATTTGTCAAATCCTATGTAAAGATTCATATCTATTACAACAAGAGAACGAATTAAACAGTACACACTTTCCCCTGATCACCTTACGTGAGCTGCAGAATATTGGTAATAATTTAACCAAATCATATTTCTTTTTCCCCAGAAAGCGAAAACACCACCTGGTTACTATTGCCTCTAAAAGGTTTTTTGTAATATATGTATACATGATGTGAATTCCTTACAATTGATTGACAATTGTGCAGTGGTGTTCAATCTTGAGCATAGCCGCAAGTCCTGGCTCATAGACAGGCCCTGACCCCAACCCTCTGCTACAGGTACCCAGCCCAGTGGTGTAACGAAACTTGAGGCCCCCCGCAAAGTACATAGAGGGTCCCCCAAACTCATTCAGGAGCTCTAAGGCCTGGATACTGTGCTAAGGGTGCCCGCTGGAGATCAGCCTCCCCCCCACACCGCCAGAGGTTGTGGGAGCCTTTGTTTTGTCACTGAGTCAGCCCAGCACTGCGCACATACTTTAAAGTGGTGGCTGGTTGCAGGGCTTCAACCCTACTGCGTCTACCCCTCACAGGTGGACAACCTCATCTTGTGCAAAGCTGTAGGTCTTGCACAGCGGGGTTGGGCAGAAGTTCTGGCCATAGACCAGGCTCTATAGCCAAACCAGCACTGTGCAGGCAGCCATCTGTAGTCTTCCCCCTTGTGTGTAGGCAACCCTCTGCAGGCAGTCACCCTTACTGTGCACAAAATGGGGATGGCTGTGAAACCTGGCCTCCAGCCAGGCCTGCTGAATGTGGCCAACCCCCCTGCAGTTGGCCAAACCCCAGATGCGAATGACCTTTGACCGAATTCTGTAATAGCTGTTGCAACATTTTCTTCCAAGGTGGGGCCAGACAATCTGACCACCTGGTATCGCAGGAGCAGTCGTGTGGTGCCTAAATGGTCGACGGGAGAATCGTCTCCCTCTGCCAATCCTAGAACCCTATTTTTTTATTTCTCGTGCCGTGACACCAACTGTCCACATATACCTAACATTTTAACCTCTTCATAACCACCCTGAGCATACTTTTAAACAAATTTCCCAAAAACGGTTGAACAAGCATTCTTTCTGAGTAAGGTTCTAACTTTCGTCCAAATGTGGTGTAATTCCGTTCAGCAGTTTTTTATGTATTGCTTCTCAAACATTCCTATTGGAATTAACATGGGACATGAATGTTTTTGACCCCCCACACATACTTTTCTTGGCGCCCACTTGATGAATCACCCTGAAACTTCCAGTAGGGGGCTGAGGTGAATGACTTTTTTGGGGGAAACTTTTGTGACGATTTGTCAGACAGCATAAAAGTTATTTGTGAATCAAAAAACTCTCTTGCTAACGAAACTCTGACCTAACTGTGATAAATGTAT
Organism: Pleurodeles waltl; assembly: GCF_031143425.1. Taxonomy (NCBI): domain Eukaryota; kingdom Metazoa; phylum Chordata; class Amphibia; order Caudata; family Salamandridae; genus Pleurodeles; species Pleurodeles waltl. The sequence continues at coordinate 821,694,183 of NC_090438.1, read as the reverse complement.
ATATGTGTGTGGGTGTGTGTGTTTGTCTAATTTTGCAAACATTACCAAGTTCAACTCATTTTGTTCTAATTGGTGCTGAATCTGCACCAAGCACAGGGAAGCACAGTTAAGACAGGGGTCAAAAATTGTTAATTTATTAGTAACTGAACTGTGATACCATTTCTAGAATCCATATAAAATGTGCCTAGCTTCTAGTATGTTTAGTTTCTGTTGGTATGCCAAGTTGAAGGAAGAGCACATTTAAAGTGTTTCATAAAATCTATGATTTGCTAATAATTTTGCTGCCTTGTCACTAGAATGAAATACATTTTGCAAACCTTTATCTTGATATATTGGGTTCCATGCAAGTCCATCCAGGAGCAGGCAGTGGTGAGCAACAGGGGTGTTCAGTTGCTAATAACTATGGTATTGGTTAATGAATCAGTTTGATATTTAAGAAGCTGTTCGCAAGTTGTGCCTAGTTCAGGAATTCTTGGTTTTACATAGATTGGACATGGGGTGAAATTTAAGGTGGGGGTTCATAAAATCTATGATTTGCTAATAACTTTGGCACCATATCACTGATTTTCAATAAATTTGACATATCTTTAACATGTTTACCATACTCTTAATATATTCAGTTTAATGCAAATCCTTTAAGAGGGAGTACAGATTCGAGGGGATCCAAAAACATGTACTTGCTAATAATATATTTCCACTGGCTAATGAATCTGTTTGATATTTGAAAGGCTGTTTGCAGGTTAAGCTCAGGGATCTCATGTTGGCAAATGCAAAGGAAGAATTTGCTACACGGTTATGCCAAGTCCTGTGGGGTGTCTGTGGGGCTGAAGGCCATGAGCAGCAGGACATGGGAGCACAGCTGGTGTTCACCCTTCAGCTGCAGTCCAACCCCTGCTGCGCATGCCTGTGGCCTGGCATCCACTCTACCATCGGAGCTTGGAAATGCTAAAGGTGCTAGAATTGTTTCCACATGCAATAAATAGGAGACAATCGGGTTGTTTCATGGCATGCCATAGCCAGCTTCTAAAAGACTTTGAACCAGGTAATGGACAGTGTGGGTGGACAGCATATGTAATTGGTCATGAACCCCCAGGCTCAGTGCGACCAAGACAACATTTTATGCCATAGTGGTTTTTAGGGGCGAGCGCAAAGTGCTCCGTCCCTTGTAGTAATCTCTCTTTGGGCTTCCAAACACGCCCATGTCACGTCACTCACTTTCATTGGTTCGTGGACTTGGCTTTTAAAATCCGCTTGCTTTCATTTGTGAAAGGCATGAATATGTCATGTCTTTTCCGGTGTTTAGCCCACCTACACAGCACTAGTAAACTACTAAAAACATACAAGGCTCGATGTTTTCAGCATGGTTTCTGGACTACTTTATCTGTTTATTTTCCACGCAGCGCAATCGCGCTGCATTTTACATAGTGCAATCGGGCTGTGTTTTTTTTTCTTTTAATTTGTGTGGCAAGAAAAGTCCGGTTAGGAGTTTACAACGCTAATAGCTCTAACTCGAGCAAATGCGAGACCTGTTGCATTGAAAATGCTTGTTCCTATTGTCTTGAGGGCCATAGGCTTCAGACATGTAGACCTAGGGGGTCATTCCAACATTGGCGGTAAAAGCTGCTTACCGCCGTTCAGAATACCGCCAACACACCTCCGCGGCCGTGGAATTCCGCCACAGCCATTAAGACCCACAGCTTGGAATCCGACAAAATCTAGACACCCACACAAGTCCGCCACACCAAAGGTCAGTGATAAACTGGCGATAACAAAACCTCCACAGTCACGCCAACAGGAATACGCCCACACTATCACGACCCACGAATCCACGCGGCGGTCTTTCAACCACGGTATTCCATTGGCGGTACACAGCACCGCACTCAAAATACACACACATTTACAAAACACTACCACATTGGACAATTCAACATACACACACCTGATACACATACACACACCACTCCCACACACCCAATACACTATAAAACACACACCCACATCACCCACAAACCCCTACGACAACAATTGTGACAGAAGGCCAGAGAGAGACACCACCAGAAAGAACAATAGCATCCACAGGCACTCAACACCATCACTCACACAACATCCACGTACCTCACACAACACACCTCTAAATATCACCCCACACATCACAACACACACCACCCCACACATCACCCCCACCACCCCATGGCACCGCAAAGACACCCCAGGTTTTCTGAAGCGGAGCTCAGGGTCATGGTGGAGGAAATCATCCAGGTAGAGCCACAGCTATTCGGATCACAGGTGCAGCACACCACCATAGCTAGGAAGATGGTGCTATGGCGCAGAATCGTGGACAGGGTCAACACAGTGGGACAGCACCCAAGAACACGGGATGACATCAGGAAGAGGTGGAACGACTTATGGGGGAAGGTGCGTTCCGTGGTCTCAGGACACCAGATTGCGGTTCAGAGGACTGGCGGCGGACCCCCACTTCCTCCCCCAGAACTCACAACATGGGAGGAGCAGGTCTTGGCTATACTGCATCCTGAGAGCCTCGCAGGAGTAGCTCTGGTAAGTCAAACCTTTAACTACTTCATCTCCCACCCACCTGCATGCTATCACATACCCCCACCCTTGCCCTCACCCCCATCACTCCAAATCCTCACACATGTCCCACTATAACACACCACACATCCCAAACCCAGGCCCTGATTGTAACACCAAAGCATGGACACCCATCACCAAAGCATGTCCACTACACATACCCATACACCCCCCTAAACCATTATCACAGAAGGTCCCACACAAGAATGGAAGCACTGGGGTACAGGGTGACCCACCCATTGCACACCATGGCACACACAGATGCAATAATCATGCCTTTACACCCCTGCAGGACTCCTACCCAACGTCACCGGACAGGAGGTTCCAGACATGTCCACTCCACCCACAGAAGAGGCCCACAGTGATGACAGCAGCTCTGTCCAACTGAATCTAGATTACCAGCCCGGCCCATCTGGGACCTCGGGACAGTCGGTTCCCCTCACTCTGGCACAGGCTACTACAGAGCTTCCCCCATCTGGAAACACCAGCACAGCACCCGCCCCAGCGGGCCCATACCTCAGTTCCCAGGACACATCAAGCAACAGTGTGTCCACCACTACAGCGAACCCAGGCTAACCCACCACCCCAACAACACCAGGGACCTGGGGGCAGTGGTAGTGGGCACACGGTTCAGGGGACAGAGGCACAGGGAAACAGGGGAACTGGGAGGGCTGCTGTGCGACAGGGGGAGGACAGGCCTAGGGAACCCACTCTCCACGAGGCCCTCTCCAACATCATGGGAGCCCACCACCATTCCCAGGAGACGATGGCAACGGTACTGGCCAAGTCTCAGGAGACCCTGCGGCTGCAGGAGGAGCAGTATTTGGGGTTCATGGAGGAACTCAGATCCATCAATTCCACCCTGGGTACCATTGCAGGGGTGCTGAAGGAACTCGTGAACACCAGGAGGGACACTGTGGCACAACAAGGGGCCCCTGACACTAGCCTGGACGATGAACTGCCCACCACCTCCACCGGGGCTAGTGGACAGGAGGCACCGCCACGGGACCACGACACCAGCACCCCACCCCCTGCAGATGGAGAACCACCCGCTAGCGGTCCCTGAGATCCAGGACAAAGACAGAGAACAATGCCAAGACCCCCACCAAGAAATGAGACCACCCTGATTATCATCCTTCTGTCCCACTTTGTCACCCTGTCCATACTTAAACTGCCCTAGCTCCACTTCCTATGCCCCTTCGGACAATGCACATGTGAGACTAATGGACTGGGCTCTGCCATGGACATTCCTCCACCATCACCCCTGACCATTTTACAACCACCTCCACTATTTAGCACTTAAATAAACACCCTTAAAGCACAAAACAATCTGGAGTTAGTCTGTGCTTTCGAAAATGTGTATTAGCAATAACTGCGGCAAAATGGCATATCCAATGTAATGTAAACATACCTATGTCACACAGCTCTAGTCCATGTGGAAACAAAGCAGAGGCCACACAGTGGGACCCACATCTGTGAATTCGAAAGGGAAAGTGACAACTGAGTGTCCATTCGCTGGATGAAAATGAGAGACAGATGAGAGGTAGAAGAATTAAATCAGATGTAGCAGGCAGTGTTGTCTTCTTACCTGTGTCTCACTGGAAGTATTGCTGGATCACTGTGTTCCTGGTGTCTATGTTCTCTTCTTCTGCTTCCTCGTCTTCACTGTCCACAGGCTCCACAGCTGCCACAACACCTCCATATGGACCATCCTCCTGCAGAAAAGGCACCTTTCGTCGCAAAGCCAAGTTGTGAAGCATACAGCAGGCCACGATGATCTGGCAAACCTTCTTTGCTGAGTAGAATAGGGAACCACCTGTCATATGGAGGCACCGGAACCTGGCCTTCAGGAGGCCGAAGGTCTTCTCTATAATCCTCCTAGTCTGCCCATGGGCCTCATTGTAGCATTCCTCTGCCCTTGTCCTGGGATTCCTCACTGGGGTCAGTAGCCATGACAGGTTGGGGTAACCAGAGTCACCTGCAAATGGCGAGGGACAACTGTTAGACACACACTAACTCTTAGGGACATCCCCAGACCCAGACACCTAGTCACTCTGTATTGGGTCCATGTCCTCACCTGATAGCCACACACGGTGCCTCTGGAGTTACCCCATCACATAAGGGATGCTGGTATTCCGCAGAATGTAAGCGTTATGCACTGAGCCAGGAAATTTGCCATTTACATGGGAGATGTACTGGTCGGCCAAACACACCATCTGCACATTCATAGAATGGTAACTCTTCCGGTTTCTGTACACCTGTTCACTCCTGCGTGGGGGGACCAAGGCCACATGTGTCCCATCAATGGCACCTATGATGTTGGGGATATGTCCCAGGGCATAGAAGTCACCTTTCACTGTAGGCAAATCCTCCACCTGAGGGAAAATGAAGTAGCTGCGCATGTGTTTCGGCAGGGCAGACAACACTCTGGACAACACGTTGGAGAACATAGGCTGGGACATCCCTGATGCTATGGCCACTGTTGTTTGAAAAGACCCACTTGCTAGGAAATGGAGTACTGACAGCACCAGCACTAGAGGGGATTCCTGTGGGATGGCGGATAGCTGACATCAGGTCTGGCTCCAACTGGGCACACAGTTCAAGGATTGTGGTACGATCAAGTCTGTAGGTGATAATTACATGTCGCTCCTCCATTGTCGACAGGTCCGCCAGTGGTGTGTACACCGGAGGATGCCACCATCTCCTCACCTGCCCCAGCGGACGTGCTCTATGGAGGAGAACAGCGAGCAGAAAGTCTACCAAAACTGAGGTAGGTAAACACAACTTTATCGAAAATGTTTGAAAATCGACATATGGCTGTATTAGTGTTTAAGCAAGGCCTAGATATGTGTGATGCAGTCAAAGTTAATGCCATGTGGCCCCCTGAAATGGCGGCTGCCTGACCTGTAATGTGGGACATGGGGATATGAGGTAACTGCGCTGGCGCTGTACACCGCTGCGGTAGGCGGTCGAAGACCCCGGCGCAATCCTGCATTGGTTAACATTGGATCCTCTGGGTCCCAGGAGCTAAATGACGATATACGCCGGCGGTGACGGTCCGCACCGCCGCGGACGTCACCGCCATTTTCTCTCTGTTCAATCACTTGATACCGGATCTTCGACAGGAGTGGACTTACACTGCAAGTGCTGCTGTGACCTCAGTCTGGAAGAGACAATGGCTTGTGTGTCTGGGGAAAGGGCCCCTGCCTTCAGCACAGAGGAGTTGGAGAAACTAGTGGATGGGGTCCTCCCACAGTACACGCTACTCTTCGGTCCTCCAGACAAACAGGTGAGTACACTGTGAGCATGCTGTATGGGCAATGCCTGTTTGGAGTGGTGTTGATGAAAGATAGGGGGGGGAGCGGGAATGAGGCCTGCATGATACGACGGTGAGTGCATGTGCATCATGGCAAGGGTAGGGATGCGGGCCAATGACTTTTTCCCTGTACTATTCCTGTAGGTCAGCACCCACCAGAAGAAGGATATTTGGCGTGTCATCGCCAAGTAAGTCCGGACCCTGAGGGTCCACCACAGACGGAGCACCCACTGCCGTAAAAGATGGGAGGACATTCGCCGCTGGAGCAAGAAGATGGCGGAGGCCCAGCTGGGGATGGCCTCCCAACGTAAGAAGGGTGCCCTTCGCACCATGACCCCCCTGATGTTCCGGATCCTGGCGGTGGTGTATCCGGAGTTGGATGGGCGCTTGAGGGCATTACAGCAGCCACAAGGGGTGAGTACACTCTCATTCTGCTGATTCAGCACGCATTGTAGGAGTCTGGGTGGGGGAGGTGGGCTGTGGGTTCCCCTAGGCCAGGGCGAGTTTAGTAGGCTAGGTCCCTTCTTAAGGCAGGCCCTGTGGCACCCCGCCCCACCTATGTTCAGAACCAACTACACCTAGTCAGGCTCCTGTGACTTCCATGTGTGCAGCAATTGGGCATAGGCCTTGTAACCCATGTCCCTGTGATTAATTAGGGAACTTTAAGTGCATGGCGTAGTGCAGGGGGCTTTTGTGTCTGTAGTGTCCGCCAACGGTAGCGGTATTGGATGCACTCAACATGTCTTTTTTCTGTCTTTCCCCCCCTTTTTGTGGTCTCCATGTTCTTGTGTGCATTAGCATCATCAGGCGGAGGAGCAGTGCCACCGGAGCAGGAGGGAGCTGCATCCCACATGGCCCGGGAGGGCGACACAACGGAGTCAGAGGGCGAGGGGAGCTCCACGGCAGGGACAGGAGCTGAGACCAGCGACATCGACTCCTCCTCTGATGGGAGCTCCCTTGCGGTGGCCGGCCCCTCTGTGCCCCCTGCATCTACAGGTACAGCCGCCACCCCCCCACCAGCACCGCTCTCCCAGAAGCCCCTCAGCGTGTGCCCCGTGGCCGCTCACCCAGGAGGGCGGGCATCTCCTTTGCCACAGGCACCTCAGCCCCTGCCCCAGTCAGCCCTGCTGCCTTCAGTGAGGCCATTGACCTCCTCAGGTCCCTCACTGTTGGGCAGTCTACCATTTTGAATGCCATCCAGGGTGTAGAGAGGCAGTTGCAACAGACCAATGCATACCTGGAGGGCATTCATTCTTGTCAAGCAGCCCAACAGCGAGCTTTTCATACTTTGGCCTCAGCACTGATGGCAGCCATTGTCCCTGTCTCTAGCCTCCCCCCTCCAACTTCCTCCACCCAGACCCAAACCCCTCTACCTCAGGGAAGCTCAGGCAAACATAAGCACCACACATCCCACAGGCACTCACGCAAGCATCACACACATGCAGACACACCAGCAGCCACTGCTTCCACTGTGTCCCCCTCCTCCTCGTCTCCCTCCTCCCTCCCAGTCTCGTCTCCATTCACAACTGCATACACTACATCGTCAGCCACTACCTCCATCACCAGCACACCCACCACCACACCCCGCTCACATGCACTTACCACCCCCACTACCATTCACACATCCCCTGTGTCCTCTCCCAGTGTGTCTGTGAGCCGCCCCCCCGAAAACCAAGAATGCCAAGGCCGGTTTATAAACTTTAAACGAATGTTATTAGAAACATTACATATTGCCGAGGCCTGTGTAATCCGGTCCTTTCAACTTCGGATTTTCTGACACAAATGCAGCCACACACCCACCAAACAGCCATCCACCTCACGACAGCCTCCAGCCCATGCACCTTCACCCAAATTCACCAAACGTACACCTCCGACAACCACTACCTCTTCCTCCACTCCCAAACCCCCTCCATCTACCCGTCCAAGTGTGTCCAAAAAACCTTTCCTGTCCAACCTTGACCTCTTCCCCCCACCTCCCCCACCCCTTCAGTCTCCTAGGGCCTGCCTTTGCAGGTCCTGACCCAGCGCCTCAGCCACAACATCTGCGGGAACAGTGGTGCCAGTAGTAACCGGCTTCTGGAGTGCGCCAGGCAGCAGGGCAGCCAGTTTGCCAGGGAGCCAGACCACGGACAGTCCCCCACCTCAAAAGCATAAAAAGTTGGCCAGTGCCCGGCGGGAGAGAGGCAAAACATCTTCCACCAAAGCCTCTCCCAGGGATACAGTTGGGAGTGTGAAGACAGCTGCGCCACCATCCAAGGTGGGGAAGGGGCACAGTAAAACAGGCAAGTCTGCGAAAACCTGTACGGCGGACAAGACCGCCACCAGCACCACTGAACAGGACACCGCCGTCACCAGCACCGCTGAACAGGACACCGCCGCAACAAGCACCGCTGCCAAGGACCACCACCACCAGCACCGCTGAACAGGACACCGCCGCAACAAGCACTGCTGCCAAGGACACCGCCGCCACCAGCACCAATGAACAGGACACCGCCGCCACCAGCACCGCTGAACAGGACACCGCCGCAACAAGCACTGCAGGCCAGTGAGCGCCAAAGCTTCCGACGCTACTGAGAGCGCCACGAGCAGGATGAAGCACTCTGGGCACAAAGCCCCCTCTAGAACCAGTGGAGATTTACATCCACTACCTCTGCCCTTGGCAGGATGAAGTGCTCTGGGCACAAAACCCCCTCCGGAACCAGTGGAGATTTACATCCACTACCTCTGTCCTTGGCAGGATGAAGTGCTCTGGGCACAAAGCCCCCTCCAGAATCAGTGGAGAATCACATCCACTACCTCTGTCCTTGGCAGGATGAAGCGCTCTGGGCACAAAGCCCCCTCCAGAACCAGTGGAGATTTACATCCACTACCTCTGTCCTTGGCAGGATGAAGCGCTCTGGGCACAAAGCCCCCTCCAGAACCAGTGGAGTATCACATCCACTACCTCTGTCCTTGGCAGGATGAAGCGCTCTGGGCACAAAGCCCCCTCCAGAACCAGTGGAGATTTACATCCACTACCTCTGTCCTTGGCAGGATGAAGCACTCTGGGCACAAAGCCCCCTCCAGAACCAGTGGAGTATCACATCCACTGCCTCTGTCCTTGGCAGGATGAAGCGCTCTTGGCACAAAGCCCCATCCAGAACCAGTAGAGTATCACATCCACTACCTCTCTCCTTGGCAGGATGAAGCACTCTGGGCACAAAGCCCCCTCCAGAACCAGTGGAGTATCACGTCTACTACCTCTGTCCTTGGCAGGATGAAGCACTCTGGGCACAAAGCCCCCTCCAGAACCAGTGGAGATTTACATCCACTACCTCTGTCCTTGGCAGGATGAAGCACTCTGGGTACAAGGCCCCCTCCAGGACAAGTGGAGATTGACATCCACTTCAGAGACTATGGCTTTGCACTCCCCAGGATAAAGCAGTGGGCAAACCACCCACTGGAGAGACTTGAGTGACTGTGGCTTTGCACTCCCCAGCATAAAACAGTGGGCAAACCACCCACTGGGGAGACTTGAGAGACTGTGGCTTTGCACTCCCCAGGATAAAGCAGTGGGCAAACTGTGGTAGGTTAAGCAGTGAGGATAGAGCTGGGGAAGGAATTCTAAGTAGTAGCTCTGATATCATCTATGATGTCAGGTTGGAATGTGAAGCAGTGAGGATTCTGTTGGAGGAGAGCTGTTGATGAGAAGCTACTTTGCTGTGTTGTGGATAAGGTACTTCAAATAAAGAACCATCAATCTAATCTTTGGACTACATCTTGTATCTGCAGCAGCAGTATTTCAACGTATCATGCACAAATTGTTCGGATCTGAGCCAGGAGTTAAGTTCTTTCAGGATGACATTCTGATACATGGTCAATCAGAAGAAGAACATGAAATGAGAGTCTGGAGAGTTCTAACCATATTGAGAGAACATGGTCTAACTTTAAAACTTAACAAATGCTCTTTTGGCAGAACTGAGATTGACTATTTGGGCCACAATATTTCTTTGCATGGTGTATATCCTAAGAAAGATCCTGTGGAGAACGTTCTTAAACTGAGAGATCCGCAAAAGAAAGAACTTCTGTCCTTTCTTGGGATGTTTGAATTTCATGCAAAATTTCTTCCAAATTTAGCATCCAAAACTGTGCACATGCGTAACCTGCTTAAGAAGGGGTGTGACTATGTGTGGAGTGATGCTTGTAAAGCAGAATTTGAAAATATCAAGAGAGAGTTATCTAATGCAGAGGGTTTGAAATCTTTTGATCCTAGTAAAGATAGTGTGGTAATGACTGATGCCAGCATGAAAGGTCTTGGGGCGGTCTTGTTACAGGAAACTAAAGCGGGTGTACATGAGCCCATTGTTTATTGTTCCAGAACTTTAAGAGGTGCAGAGATCAACTATTCTACTATAGAGAAGGAAGCTTGGTGTATTTATTGGGCGATCAACAAACGTAACAATTTTCTATGGGGGAGGTCATTTCGGATTTTCACTGATCAAAAACCCCTCGCAGAAGTGTTTTCGAAAAAGGGTCTTGATACCATTTCCAGCAGAATTAGTAGGTGGGTAGTTGGTTTGCAGGAATTTGCTTTTGAAGTGCATTATGTTCCGCGTTCAACTAACAGGATAGCGGATTGTTTGTCAAGACTCAGTACAGAAACAGAAGGTTGTGAGGGTAAGATAAGGGATGATGTAGTAAGTGTTTGTAGTGTGACTGAAGGTACAATTGGACGTGATGAATGGATTAAGGCGGTAGGAGAAGATCCTACTCTGCAGAATGTGTGTGATTGTCTCAGTGAGGGTTGGAACAAAAATACTAAAAGTGAAAAAAAATTGGAAAGTTTTTGGAAAATAAAAGAGGAACTCTCTATGGAAGATAACGTTCTTTTGCGTGGGTCACGACTAGTGGTTCCTTAAAGTTTGAGGGAAAAAATTATGGAGTTGGGACATGAGGGGCATCGGGGAATGAGTAAAACAAAAGCGAGAATTCGTCTCAATTATTGGTGGCCAGGCATGGACATAATGATTGAGAGGAAAATCAGAGAGTGTATTGATTGTTGCAACAGTGATAAGTTATATAAAGTCAGAGTACCACCTATGGAAATTCGAGAAACTTCGCAGAGACCTTGGGATGTTATTGCAGTTGATATTGTTGGACCCATACATATGAAAGGTGGATGTAATTATATTCTAGTTGTGTTAGATCAATTCTCCAGGTGGGCTGAATTGTGTATCAGTAGTAGTTTAGAGACTCAGAGAATATTGGATTTTTTGAGTGAGATCTTTAGTCGTGAAGGATTTCCTAATGCTTTGGTGACGGATAATGGTCCCCAATTTGTGTCATGTGAGATGGAAAAGTATTTTAAAGAGAGGGGTATAAAACACAAGAGATGTTCCCTATATCATCCTCAAGGGAATGGAACAGTTGAAAGGTTTAACAAAAGTGTGAAAGAGTGTATACAGTTAGAGATAGCAGCGAATAGAAATTGGAAGGATGGTCTGAAAAGTTTTCTGCAAGCATACAGGGTTACCCCTCATACCACTACAGGTAAAGTTCCTTTCGAATTGTTTAGAGGAAGGAAAGCTAATACTTTATTAGCACCAGGATGGGTGTTTTGGGGTAAGAATGATGGAGTATCGTGGTATGACGAGAAGGAGAAAGAAGAACATGAAAGGAAGTGTGTTCAGAAAAGGAAAGAATATTTTGACGACAGAAAGAACACATGTGTGATTGATGTGAAAGTTGGTGATGAAATTTTAGTAAAACAACCCCTACTGCGTAAAAATGCAAGCAAATTCTTTGGGCCATTTAAAGTAAGAAAGCTTTTTAGGAATGCTGTTAAGGTCGATGATGGGAGAGTATGGAATCTTAATCGTATTGTTATTTCTAAGAAAAAGTGATGTTGTAATTTTCATTCTAGTATTTTCTCTTAGTTCTTTTGTTTATTTCTTTCGTTATTTTATTTTTATTTTCTTTGTTTTGTTGTGTTGATTGTTTTAATTGTTGAGAGGGAAGATGTGTGGTAGGTTAAGCAGTGAGGATAGAGCTGGGGAAGGAATTCTAAGTAGTAGCTCTGATGTCATCTATGATGTCAGGTTGGAATGTGAAGTGGTGAGGATTCTGTTGGAGGAGAGCTGTTGATGAGAAGCTACTTTGCTGTGTTGTGGATAAGGTACTTCAAATAAAGAACCATCAATCTAATCTTTGGACTACATCTTCATTACACAAACCACCTACTGGAGAGACTTGAGAAACTGTGGCTTTGCACTCCCCAGGTTAAAGCAGTGGGCAAACCACCCACTGGAGAGACTTGAGAAACTGTGGCATTGCACTCCCCACGATAAAGCAGTGGGCAACCCACCCCCTGGAGAGACTTGAGAGACTGTGGCTTTGCACTCCCCAGGATAAAGCAGTGGGCAAACCCCCCACTGGAGAGACTTGAGAAACTGTGGCTTTGCCCTCCCCAGGATAAAGCAGTGGGCAAACCACTCACTTGAGAGACTGTGGCTTTGCACTCCCCAGGATGCAGCAGTGGGCAAACCACCCACTGGAGAGACTTGAGAGACTGTGGATTTGAACTCCCCAGGATAAAGCAGTGGGCATGGAGCCCCCTCGTGGATCTGGCGTCATGCACTCATCCGGCTGAGGTGCCCCCCCTTCCCTTCCCCCTGAGGTGCCTGTTGTATTTCTATCTCATGCCCCTCTCCGTTCTCTCCGTTTTGATCGGGTATTGAGTGTGGGCCTCGCCCATGTATTTTGGGCCCAGTGGTCCACGGACTATGATGGTGGAATACCCTGGACTTGTATTATTGGTGTATATATTTGTTTATAGTGTAAATATATATATATATGTATATATTTTTGATTACTGTATTTGAATAGATTACAAACGTTCGACTCATTTCCTTTTGTCCTTGCATTCTTCAAGGGGGGGTTGAGGGTTGTTAATGTAATGTATCAACATGTACTTGTGTGTGTGTTGTTGTGGGTGAGGGTGGGGGTGGTTTGTGTTGCGTGTGTGTGTCCCTCTTTTTTCCCTCCCACCTCCCCTGTGTCGTAGGTGCAGTACTCACCATGGTCTTCGCCTCCGTCTTTGTTGTTCCTGGTAGAGAAGCAGGAAGATAAATGCTGGGAGTATCTGGAGCTCGGGTTCCATGGCGTCCTGATTCCTCGTGGGGTGTGTAGAGGTGAGCGTTTTCCCTTCCAAGTCCTGTTTCCGCCGTGTTTTTGTTCGCGGTGAATCCGCCCCGGAAAAGGTGGCGGATTGGACTGTTGTAATACAGTGGGTGGAACCTTGTCTTCCGCCAGTCTGTTGGCGGTTACCGCCACGGTGTTTGTTTGTACCACCTTGGCGGTCGGAGTGTTAAAGTGGCTGTCTATGTTGGCGGTTTCCGCCACGGTCGTGATTCCAATTTTTTTACCGCCATCCTGTTGCCGGTTTTACTGCCACTTTAACACTGACCGCCAGGGTTGTAATGACCACCTTAGTGACTATATTGATATGGAAATAAGTGTAAGGTAACGGCAAAATGCACCACATCATTAATGTTTAAACTGTTGTGTTGTACAGACTTCTGTTTCATGAACTGCTGTACCAGATATCCTGTGCCCAATCATGATGCCATGATCCTGTAAATAAGCAACACTGGACATACCATAGGCAAGCATCACCCTCAGTGAACATGGTTACTTAGTATCTGATCAAACCCTTCATTGCCTACAATGCAAGGCCTCACATGTAATAAGTAGTATTAGACACATGTTTACCCCTGTGAAAGGATACCAATGATTTCAATGTGAACATGTGTACAATAGGACTCATACTATATTGTGCAGTTTGTGATTGCCTAGCATTTCAACATTGCAATGAATGTACGTACATCAATGATAGTATGTCCTATGCATTATGTCTCGCAGAATGTTCACACTTACAAGAGTCATAACCATATGTTTGTCTCTTGTAGTAAGTCTGGAAAGCCCTAATTCTTTGGCTCATGACACCAGTACAGGAATCTGGAAATGTGCAAGAAGAAGCCTAAAACAAGCACGCAGCCAGACCATAATTACTACTGAATGTGATTTGGCCACCTAAAGGGGGGGTCATTTGTCTGAATCGCACTAGACATACTCTACTGTACGTAACTGATGAGATTTGCCACATTGTTGTGATTTGTGCCATGCTGCACAACTCAGGCGATGCATGCCTATGCCCAAGGACATTGAGGAAGGAGGAGTTAGCAAGATAAAAATGAATCTCAGTAACAGCAACTGGGATAATAGAATGGGAATGCCAATGTAATGAGAAACATTGTCATCATGCATCATGTAGGAAACTGGCTCTTTGTACAGCGGACCAAAATGAGGTACACTGTGCAAAGAATCCAAGCAATCCCCAGAGTTCCCACCAAGGCACAAGTGGCACCCCAAATGCTCTATTTTTGGGTAGTGAGGTAGTGAGGTCAAGCTGTTAGGTATATCAGAGGGTAATTCTAAGCATGTAAGGTACACACTCATACAGTAAGTGAGACACACACTCAATAAAGAAATCTGACAAAATTCATAAAAATAACACATATTTATACATAAACTTTGATACCAAGATCACCAGAATCAGGTGAGTATTTTTCAAGATATGGATTTTACAGTATTTAAAAGTTGACACAGTGTAATTTTTGGGTGCAGTAATGTTATTCTATGGGTGGAAAACATGTACTGCATTCGGACACTTCACAATGACTTACGGGACTGTTCTCCAGGACTTAAGGTGAGTATGGGGCAGGATCAAAGGCCATACCAATCCTCTGGAGGCTCTGGTGCATCAGGAGGCAGAGTTGCGTTATGGCATCAGGCGCATCATTCACTTAAGTGGGGAATGGTACGGTCACAAAAATGCTTTAGGGATGGACTGGAAGATCAGTCCAGGGGAACCCACAGGGGAGCTTGACCGCTGAGGACCTCGGGCATGTGGGGACACTGTCGGTCCACGTCTTTTTGTATTGGAAAGTGTGGATGCAGTGGTGCCTTCTAGCATCAGGTCCAAAGCTGGAGTTCCTTTTGGTTGCAGGGTGGCCTACAAAAACAGTCTGCAGGCGTGGACTAGGGGTTTAGTCCGACCAAGCCAACAAGTGGGCTCAGATCTCAAGAGGCTGGGAGATGTGGGGACACCTTTGGTTCTCTACTCCTCAGTCCGGGGCGGACGGGTGCACAGGTGTCCTGAGGCATCGTGTTTCTGACTACTGGTCATTCGCAGTTGTAGGGGGGTCTGCAGAAACAGACTTCAGGCACCGTTTCGAAGTCCACAGTGGAAGAACTCAGGGTGGTCTTCGTCTCTGGAGGCATGGGCACCAAGCTGACACTGTAGGCCCACTTCAGCTCGGGCTAGGCAGCTCGGGCAGTGGTAATGTCTAGCTTTGGGTTTTTGGCAGCCCTGGTCCTCACAGTTCTTTCTTGGGTGTCTGCAGATGCAGGGGGGTAGTTCCTCTACTCCACAGGAGTTCTTCTTGGTGATTTGAGAAGCACTAGCAGCTCTCCCAGTTTCTTGGATACTGCAGCGGCAGGACAGGTCAGTTGCTCCTCGAGAGTCAGGTGCAGCAGGCAGGCCGGCGGTTGGCGCCAAGACAGTCGTGCTCCTGAGTTTTCCTGTTCAGCAGACTTCTTCTCGACTCCTTCTTTTGTGTCCAGTGAAGAGCTGAGGATCTGGCATCTGGGGGCCGCCCAAATACTCTATTTAGGGGGCATTAAAAGGAGTGAAGGGCAATAGCCAATGGGCCACTTACCCTTGGGGCCACTACACCACCTAGACGACCAGTGGGCATGGGAGTGGGCATCACCCTGTCCAGAGTTCCTATGTTCCACCACACACAAAATGATGTAATTTCCTAAGTTGTGTTTTATTCAGGCTGGTCACCCTAGGGGTGTTTCCAGTCTGGAAATGTAACACGCCTCCTGCATAGATAATTTTCCTGCCTGTCCAGGTGCCAGATGGGCCCTGGGCAGGGGGGGTCGGCATCTCCCTGTGAGAAAGGACAGATCTGCATACCAAAGTCAGTGTGCTTCTGTGAAGCTCCCTGCCTTGGAATGCAGATTTGTCAGTTATTCGATTGGGAGGAGTGTATTAACACCCCTGCCAGTGCAGACTTTTGTTTCTGACCTACAGAGAGTGAAGGACCTCACCGTGGGGGGTCAGATTCTCATCTGTTGGTGGCAGACTAGCCAGAAGTGGTCAGTGAGCTCACCAGCAGTTGGTAGGTTTTCAGGGGCCACCTCTAAGGTGCCCTCTGGGCGCATGTATTAATAAATCTGTTGCTGGAATCAGTGAGGGTTTATTAATACAAGCAATCATGTAGATGGGGAACTCATATTGACCAGTGTCCAACACATATATTTAAAATGGCTTCCCTGCACATTTTCTATGTCTAAGAATCGACAAAGGCATAGTAGGGGGTTATTTGCTCATGCTTATATGTCCTCACTTGTAATATAATACGCCCTGCCTCAGAGCTGAAAGGCCTGCTGTAGGGGTGACTTACAAACATTACAAGCAGTGTTTTAGGGGACATCAACCACACAGTGTGTGCCATTTTGTGCTTTCCCTTTTTGGAGCACCTTGTCAGGCAGCCTGCATTGGCAGTCTGCATGAGATTGGTGAGGGGTCCCTTAGAGTGGCACAAGTTGTGCTGCTGTTCTTAGGGGCCCTCCCCAGTACTCATGCCCTAGGTTCCAGGGATACCATTTACTAGGGACCTACACAGGTACTATAGGGTCTGGCCACTTGGGGATCAAGTGATCAGGTGTCTTATTTTGGGGAAGGAACACTGGCACTAGGGAACTGGTTAGCAGGAACCCAGTGCTCTTCAGTCAAAGTCGCATCAAACTAACAATCAAAAAGGTGGGGGTATTGCAACCAGAACCCAGCTTCTTACACAACATACATAATGTATTACCTTAAATCTACTTAACACATGTTTTATATAAAGAGCACATCACACGAAAATGTTTTTGAAAATGTTTTTATTTTGAAATGAAACACCCAGCCAGAATACAATATTTTTGCAAGCGGTGAGGTCTGATTAAAACAATGCAAAATATGTATTATCTGCAATCTAGGAACTTGTCATAATAGTGGCACCAGTGGATGAGATCATAGTAGCAGAGGTAGTTGCAGATGTATCAGTGGGGATGGGTGTTGTCATACAAGATATTGTACTGCTCGGGTCTCCTGTGGTGCCTCTTGCTATTATGGTAGATGTGGAGGAGAGTTTGGCCATTGCTGGTGAAGTTGCTTTCTTGGGGGCAAATTGCTGGCCACTCTTGTCCGGTGTTGGTTGTAGAGCTTTTTTGGCTAGAATTTTGTGCCCATGCTTGGATTGTATTGTTTCTGGAGTCTATTTGTGTGGCACTGCAGGGCAATACAGGGCTAGTGCTGGTTCTGTGACCTTTTGGTGGCCATGTGTGGCAGCCTGGAGGGTTGGTTGAGAGTTGGCTGACGTGCTACTGGATTGTGGTGTCCTCTCATCTCTGTTCCTGTGACGTTCCTGTGACTTGCCGCAATGCAAAAGTGCTAGTCGTCTATGTATGCCATGCTCACTCATTCACTGTAGACAGCCTTGTGTGTTGTTCACCTCAACACATGCAAGTGGACTGATATTGCATTGTGCTGTAATTCCATGCCCTTTACATCTCATCATTGAGGGATTACAACTTCTGTGCCAAATGTGTGCCAAGCAAAATCATATTTCATTGTTGCATCCATCATATTTTGAAAGAAAGCCAATACTCACTACATTATCAACCTGTAATGCGTGGATAAAAGGGATAATCTGTAGGTTTATCATGTCAACCCATGTGCTGACAGCTGATATATTTTGGAACCTATGCGGCAGGTTAGGCAGCCAACATGGGCATGTAAAATTGCACACTCTGGTGCATTGTTTCATGGATACTGGTCACATTCAGACCCTATCGACCATGATGTGTGTTCCCTTGGTATACACTACAGGATGCCATTGTGTAGCATGACTTGGAAAGATGCTATGGCAAACATTTATCCTGTCCACAGTCATACCCATTGCATGTTGTCCACAGCAATAGAAAAGCATGTTGTGGGTGTTGGGTGTTAGATGTAACTCCATCATTTTGTGCAAATGTTGAATGTGAGAGATTTTCAGTATTCCCAATCATGCAATCGACAGGAGTTCAGCAAGTATTTTGCTACACAAGCATCACTATCATCATGTTTGTTCACAAGTTAACTCTTACCTTAGGTTCCTCCAACTATGACTCCTTCACTGATGCCCTCCACTCCCAACATGACACAGATGATAATACAACATTGATTTTAGGACATCATTACCCCACATTCAGTAACCATCATTCCCTATTCATCATTTATCATCCCTTCATTCCTCATCCATAATCCTTAAGACATAAGTGATAACGTATGATGGATGTGGGAAGATTTATGATGGATAAGGAATGATGAATGAGGAACGATGCAGTGAGGCTTATGGATGATGGATGATGGATGAGGATTGATGGTTGACGAATGAGGGATAAGGATGTCCTAAAATGGAGGTTGTAGTGAATGAGGAATGATAGATGAGTGTTGATGGTTGACGAATGAGGGATAAGAATGTACTAAAATGGAGGTTGTAGTGAATGAGGAATGATAGATGAGGGTTGATGGTTGACAAATGAAGGATGATGGGTAGGAAATGATTGAAGAGAATTAATGATAATTTATGAGGGATGATTTGTGATGGAAGAAGGATGACCAATGTGGGAGGACTAATGATGGATGAAGAATTATGGATGAGGAATGATAGAAAAAGGGATGATTAATGAGGAATGATGAATGTCATAAACTGGATGGTGTAGAGGGTATCTACACTAACTCATCCTATTGGGCACAAAGGCACTTCTCTCTAACTTATACAATTGAGCAAGGCAGTGTTTCCAGGGCAAAGCACATGAAAATATTGTGAAATGGGGTATACCATCAGAGAGAGCTTTCCACTCCTGGATGGCGCAAGTCACATTGGAATGAGGTGATGAACACTATACCTTTATCGGATCCCCACAACCCTTCTTCTCCCCTTAGTACACAAATACTATTGTCTTTAAAATGGAATTCTTTCCTTTTGATTACAGCAACAAGTTTACAGCAAGTAACAGAGAAACAACATAGAAAGCAGGCACACCAGTAAATGCAGCTATGCATTTCCATGATCAGTCGGTCAAGATGGAAGATGATGTAATTGGTGAACAGAGCTAATGGATCTCCAACTTATGTGTGTGTCCCTTCTAGTGCAAAAAACACTTCCTCATGTCAGTACAATGTGTCCTTTAATTTCAGCCAGTGGCAGCTCCTCCACTAAGGCGGAGGAGCATCACCCCACTGCTCTGAGCAGTGAAAAGCTAAAAAATAAATTAATAATAACACCATGGTGGTCATTATGATCTTGGCGATCTTTACCAAAGACTGCCATGCCTGCGGC
Organism: Pleurodeles waltl; assembly: GCF_031143425.1. Classification (NCBI taxonomy): domain Eukaryota; kingdom Metazoa; phylum Chordata; class Amphibia; order Caudata; family Salamandridae; genus Pleurodeles; species Pleurodeles waltl. Next base: position 821,674,800 of record NC_090438.1, on the reverse strand, counting down.
TGCCAAAAAACCACTGCTGAGACGGTAAATTGACCGCCATATAATGAGTCACAAACACAAAACCGCCAGAAAGCAGTCACAAATCTAACACCGCCAGGTCGAACTATAGTGGGAGAGAAGCTGTCCTACCACCCTCACCACCATGCCAAGAAGAGACCCCCCTCCAAACGACAATCCACAGTTCAGCACATCAGTCATTCAACGGCGGTAAGCCATTGGTAGTGTGGACCGCCACGGTCCCAATACTGAGTTCCCAACAAAACAACCCCACATTGGCCATTTCACATACACCACACCTGATACACATACAAACACCACACACCGACAATTACAAAACACACACCCACACATCCCACAATCCTCTGCAATGGAAAACAATTGCCACACAGCTCGTGGCCACTCATGACAAGGAACTGCACATACACAACGCAGTGTGGCAGACCATGGTGGGTTTCTAACTCTCTCCTTCCCTTCCTTGAGTGTTAGACGGCTGTACTCATGGTTGATGTCTTCGTCGCTATTCCTGTACGTGGATTGCCTGGTAGAGCATTGAGAAGACTTCCAGTTCTGCTTCCATGTTGGCCATAGACTTGTTTGCATCCCTAGAGGTGAGTGTCACCTTATATACTGGACGTTTCCACCAGGCTTTGCGTGGCGGTTGGTCCGCCCCAGAAATCGTGTCGGTCTGCTGACTCGTACTATGATGGGTTGGGATATGCCTGTCTCCGGCCTGAGGATGGCAACTGTTGGCGGTGGCGATTGAACAGCACTGGAGATACTGGGGGTGTTGGGGCTATTTTTGGGTCGGTTCACTGCTGCGGTTGTAATATGTTGGTCTTCACCGCTGGCCATGACGGTAAGGTGACCGCCAATATCATAATGACCACCCATGTTATTATCATTTTACTTTTCATTGTGAGCTAGGTTAGGGTGGCTGAGGGGGGCTAGACTGGAGTGGGCTGGAGGGGGGCTAAAGGCTGGAGGAGGGCTTGAGGAGCTGTGGTATGTGCACCGTAAGTTAAGCCAAGCATGCTCTGGGTGTTTTACTTCTGAAAGTTATGGTTTGTGTTATCTCGATTATAATTTAGTATTACTACTTTTTCCTATCGTTTTATATATGATGTACACATTTGTTGCAAACCCTTAAGTCGGAGGGCACAATTTAAAATGATTGACAACTGAGTGTGAACATTGTATGCATCAATGACAGCATTGTTAGACTAATTATAAATGTAGTGTTTTATGAGAGTATATAAACAAAATCCTACATCATTATGTTTGCTTTCGAGGTAAGAAACAGATTTTGATTTTCTTGTCAGTTTATGTGTGGTCGCATGGCAATATGAAATCTTGTAACATGCATGTAGTGCAAATACGTTTTCATAATTTTCAGTGGTTTCACAGAATGTAACTTTGTAAGCAATTATAATTATAATGTATGCTTGGGCCAGTAATGGTATAACAGAAAGGTAAATATAACACGTTGCTGATTTTCTCTACCTTTTCATGCCATTCTAAATGGGCATGCTATTTTATCTGTTGCTCTATTTTATGTCAACATATCAACCTTACTATAAGAAAAGTTTAACCATAAAAAAGGAACTTTTTCACAGTTCTGGGCAGTAGTGAAGCATATTTTCAGAACGTGTGATGCCTGCCTCATGTAATAGTCACATAGTATCCCATTGTTGTATCTTTGAACTGTGAATTTTTTTTTCATAAGTGAAATATAATTGAAAAGGCCATAATATGTTGTTCCAATTCCACTGCTCGATCAAGTGGGAGTTCATATCATTTGACCTTTGATCTCTGAATAAACCTTTTGTCTAAGTATTTCAAACACTTTATTCCATTAAAGTTGGATCAAGTTTTATAAATGGGCTATCACTGGAATTGTCATGATAAGTATTTGTATTTACTTTTCCATTTCCTTTCCTTTGGCCTTTGCTTGTAACAAATCCTCACACACCATCCCCATAGGAAAACTCATTCCTCTACCAGTACCGCCAGCTCCATGGCATACTATCAGTATGGATTTTGTAACCGATTTGCCAAAGGATAAGGGGAATACATGTATAGTAGTGGTAGTAGATATATTCTCAAAAATGTCCCATTTCATTCCTCTCACTTAAATCCCAACTACTAAAGAACTAGTTGAACCTTTTATAATGCATATTGTCCAGCTTCATGGCATGCCAACTGTAATTATCTCTGATTGAGGCACACAATTTGTGTCTACATTTTGGCAGGAACTATGTTCTTTTCTTCGTATTGACTATCGGTTATCCTCTGCACATCATCCACAAACTGATGGTCAAACAGAGAGAACTAACCAAACCATGGAACAGTTCCTACGTTGTTTAATTACCACCTTAACTAGCAGTTGGTTGCAAGCACTTCCTTTAGCTGAATTTGCATATAACAACAGCATTCATTCGGCTCATAACATGTCACCATTTTATTGTTATCTAGGCTATCATCCCAGGTGCATAGCGTTCCTACCATCCCAAAAGGTACCTGCAGTACATGCACATTTATCTGAATTACAAAACATCTGGAATAAGACCCAAAAAAACACCAATTGACACCAAGAAAAAGATGAAAGAACAAGCAAACGCTGTACATCTGTACCAACATAAGCAGAAGGTGATCAAGTATAGCTAAGCACCCATTATTTATCCATACCATTGGGGCGTAAACTACAGCCTCGGTTCATAGGTCCCTTCACCATCACCAAAGTTATCAACCCTGCAGCTATGAAACTGAACCTTCCCTGTGAACATAAAATGCATTCACAAACCATTTCTACCCACCACCTTCCATACTTAGGGATAATCATGAAGAATTTAAAGTCCATGGCATTGTTGATTCTTGTACACGACAAGGACGTATCTTTTATCTAATAGACTGGAAAGGTTACCCACCCGGAGAGCAGTTGTGGGAACCAGCCGCCCATGTCCACGCCCCACAGTTGGTACGTCCCTTTCATGCACAATACCCCACCAAACTACGGCCAGTGAAAAGGCCTTTGGGGGAGGTACTGTTAGGACTCGCACTCACACATGCACGCTTCTTGCTGCACCCTAACAAAATAAATCACTATGTATGAAGAACGATGAAACGTCATGAATGTGTTTACAGCACAGCACTTCCCTGTAACTTGTGAGGAAAACTACATTGCATGTTTGTTTATATTGATAAAAGCAAGTGTTGTTCCATTTGTGAACTGTCTCGCAAGTGGTTGTTGGAGACATCGAATTCCTTCATATGAACCATCAGAAGTGTTTGATGACTTATCATCAATATGTGTCTGATGACTATCACCAGAATTCCTTCATGTGAATCATCAGAAGAGATTGATGACTCATCACCAGCATGTGTCTGATGACTCATCACCAGTCTATAAATAGAACTGCCAAGGTGTTTACTGTGCTTGGCTTCGAGTCTTCCTTCGCTTGCAGGTGTTCCCGGTTCAGATGGAGTTTCCGTGATTCTTTCTGGAGTCGTCATTTCAATGTGAGGCTTCATCGGAGCTTCCCTCTGTGGAGTGGATTACTTTTGCAGCGGCTGGAGAATTTACTAACAGTATTCCATCTCCCTCAAATAATCGAAAACATTCCAGGAGAAGTCAGTTCAAGGTAATCCCCCTCTCGTTCCCCTGTTTTCAACCTTCTTGAGGTTAGTGATCTTTTGGTGCAGTATGAAAAACATTTGTCGATGCTGAGAAACCTGTGATACAAGACTATTTTTCAAAGACAGCTTGAGAACTATTTTTAAAGGCAGCATTGAAGCTAAGTGTTGTGAACTCCTGAAAGCATTGCTCGATATTTATGCAAAATTAGATGGTTATTCTTATTATTTTTGGAGTGAGTCTATTGTATGTAAACGAATAACAAAAGACAAATTCATAAGTTTGATTTTATAATGTTTTTGTTGTGAGTAAAGCTTGTTTAATAGTTGAACATTCAAGTGCTAATAATTATTATGATTTTGCTGAAAGGCTTTGTGATTGTGCAATCAAATGATAATAATTATTGTTATTTTGCTGAAAGACTATGTGATTTTTGTAGTTCTTTTGTTTTTGAATAGTTTTTGGTCTTAGAAATTCCAGCACCAAACCCTGAGGCAACTTTCTTAGAACAACAGTGACGCTCCTTTGTGAACCAGTGTTTTTGTTTCTCTTCCCGCCCCAAATCCCTGTTCCCTATCCCTTTCTTCCAGAGACTATTCGCTCGTTCCCTGTTCAGTTCAGTTCAGATGCAAGAGAATAGTGTTTAGGGATGAGGGTTTTATTCTCTTCGCTCCTGCGGAATCTGGAATTCAGGTGAGTGGACATGGTCTTGTCTCTCAATAGCTTGCATTGCTATAATTGTCTTTGGCCAGGAAAATCGGTAGGAGAAAGTTTGCGTCCTGTCCATGCCTCCTAAGGATCGCTCCATGGCAGCCTCAGTAATATGTTTTTTAACTACTGCAATGGTGCTATTAACTCAGAGGTCAAATGTATAGAGGCAAGATGGGGTGTCTTGGTAATCCAAAATGGCCCTATCTAAGGCCCTGGACAAGTAAACAGACTTAAAATCTATTTCTAATTGTGTAGGAAATGAGCACACTCATTGTATACAGGGAAGAGAGTCACGTAATCCCTGTATTATTTCTGGTGACCTTTTAATTACATCCGACAACACACTGTAGCAATGATCTTGTGGGATCCCTGTCGCCCAAAAATAAAAACAGTCAATCTGTGATGTGCAAACACTCATTCACGGAAAATACTCCTTGGTACCAAGTTACCAACTAAATCAGGGATAACACACTGTTTCAAAAAAGTAATCCAAACACAGGATCAGGTTGGCATCAGGCCTCAAAACGAGCTTGTATACAAGGAATCTCCATTAAAAATCATAGTAAGGCCATCAAAGGTACACTCTAGGCACTGCTTGACCCTGTACTTTCTTACTTAGGGGTACAGAGTCGGTACTGAAGGAGTTATTACAACAGGGGTTGCTTTTAACCTAACGGTGACACAGGGACAAATTGCCTAGGGTCAAATGAAGGTGCTCATAGTAGAGAGAGCGCTACTAGAGTAATATGTGGACAGGAGGGAACCATGAGGGCAACAGAACCTTCTTTACCTAAACCAGTAAATAATCCAAGACACGCCTGCCAAATGCAGAATGGAGGAGCTTTGCCTCCAACCCAAGACTGAGAAACAACCCCATCCCGGAATATTAATTCTTCCCATATTGGTGAGAGGCAGAACTATAGAGTTTTGCAACTACCCCTTGAAGCTACACCCCTTATGATTGTGACTAAAATTGTCCAAGCATCACATCCAAATATATAAAAAACTAAGGGGGTCATTCTGACCTCGGCGGTAAAAGCCGCTTACCGCCGGTCAGAAGACCGCCACAATACCGCCGCGGCCAGCCGCCACGGTCATTCTGACCCACAACTGCCAAACCTCCAAAAATCCGACCTCCATTGCAGTCCGCCACATCAGCGGCCAGCGATAAACTGGAGATAGACTAAACCTCCACCGCCACGCCAACAGAAATACGCCCATGCCATTAAGATCCACAAATCCACGCGGCGGTCTTTCAAACGCGGTAGTCTATTGGCGGTACACACCGCCGCGGTCAAAACACACACACCTTTACAAAACACTACCACATTGGACAATTTGAAATACACACACCTGATACACATACAAACAACACTCCCACACATCCAATCAACTATAAAACACACACCCACATCACCCACAAACCCCTACAACCAAAAATCAGAGACGAAGGAGAGAGAGACACATCAGAGAATAGAGAGCCAGACACACAGAGGCACACTACAACATCACACACACCACATAGTAGCACAAAGCACCACACACCAACACACTCATCACCACATACACCACCCCACACCTCATCCACACCACCCCATGGCACCACAAAGACACCCACGCTTTACGGACCAAGAACTCAGGGTGATGGTGGAGGAAATCATCAGAGTGGAACCCCAGCTCTTCGGCTCACAGGTTCAGCACACCACCATAGCAAGGAAGGCGGAGCTATGGCAGCGGATCGTGGACAGGGTCAACGCGGTGGGACAGCACCCCAGAAATAGGGACGACATCCGCAAACGATGGAACGACCTACGGGGGAAGGTGCGCTCGATGGTGTCGCGACACAACATCGCGGTGCAGAAGACTGGCGGAGGACCCCCACCCACCCCACCAGAATTCACAGCATGGGAGCAAGAAGTATTAAACATCCTGCATCCTGAGGGCCTCGCTGGAGTACCCGGAGGAATGGACTCAGGTAAGTCCTATCTCATATACTTCATCCCCCCCACCCCACCAGCATGCCAACCCACACCCCCACCCTCACCCCCAACCCACCATCACACATCATCCCTGAGAATGTTTCCCTAGCACAACCCACCCAACCCCTCACCAACCCTTGCATGCCACCACAAACATTGGACACCCATTACCTAAGCATGACCACTGCACATACCCATCCCCCCCCACAAACCACCCTCACAACACCACCCACAAGGGAATGCCTGCACTGGGGGACAAGGGCACCCATAAATCGCACGCTATTTCACACACAGAAACAATAACCATACTCTCTCACCCCATGCAGGACCCGAACGCCAACACACCGGTCAGGAGGGTCCTCAAATATCCATCCCACCCCCGGAACAGGCCCCCAGTGAGGACAGCAGCTCGGTCGACCTGGAACCTGATGACCAGCCCGGACCATCTGGGATCTCTGGGCAGTGGGTTCCCCAAACACAGACACAGGCCACAGCAGATCCGAACCCCCCTGGGAACAACAGCACAGCTCCCACCCAGCGGGCCCATGCCTCTGTCTCTAGGACAGGTCAAGCAGCGGTGTGTCTGCCACTACAGGGCACCCAGGCCAACCCAACACCCCAACAACAACAGGGACCTGGGGGCAGTGGGAGTGGGCACACCGTCCAGGGACAGAGGCCCAGGCAAACAGGGCAACTCGGAGGGCTGCCGTGCGACAGGGGGGGGAGGAGAGGCCCAGGGAACCCACTCTCCAAGAGGCCCTCACTACCATCATGGGAGCATACCACCACTCCCAAGAGACGATGGCGACGGTACTGGCCAGGTTCACTGAGATACAGGCACAGCAGGAAGAACGCTACATGGGGTTCAGCAACCAACTCACCACCATCGCTACCGCCATGGGGAGCATGGTCCAAGCCCTCAACAGGATAGAAGACACGTTGCGGGACCATGTGGCACCACACAGGGCCCCTGTCACTAGCCAGGAACAGCCGCTGGAGCAAAGCCGCATTGGTTAACATTGCACCCTATGGGATTCAGGAGCCAATGACGATGTGCGCCGGTGGTCGCGGTACGCACCGCCGCGGTACGCACCGCCGTGGGCGTGACCGCCATTTTCTATCTGCTTAATCACTCGAGACCTGATCATCCACAGGAGAGGACCTATACTGCAAGTGCTGCTGTGAACTCGGTCTGGAAGTGACAATGGCTGCTGCGACTGGGGAAAGGGCCCCTGCCTTCACGTCTGAAGAGTTGGAGAAACCACCTCCGTCGGCGCTAGTGGACAGGAGGCCCACACACAATGACAGGCCACAAGAACCCCACCTCCTGCTGAAGAACAACCACCCCGCAAGAGGAGCCTAAGACCCAAAAGAAAACCAGAGTAGCATGCCAAGACCACCGCCAGCATGAGATACCCCCAGAAGTCATCCCACTGTCCCACCTTGCCACCCTGTCCAAACTCAAACAGCCCCTGCTCCATCCTTCCATAGGCATATGGACAATAGACCTGTCAGACTGAGAACTGGACTCTGCCATGGACATCACTCCACCCCCACCCATCACCGTTTTACCATAATGTACCATTATCTAAGCACACAAAATAAAACAATTATTGCACCGAAAACCGTTTTGAGTCATGCTGTATTCTCAAAAAATCGTACAACCCATAACAGTTCACAATATGTGATGTCAGTTAGTGATGACAACATACCAATGTCAATACGCTGTAGTACATGGCCAAACCAAGCAGAAGTCGGGCTATGAGTCATTAAGCACTGAGAAGGGAAGGGAAAAAGAAATGTTATTTAAAAGAGCTGGGGGGAAATACATAAAGTTGAGATGCATGAGGCTCTAAGTAAATGGGAAATGGCGTGGCTGAACCTTACCTGTGTGCTACTGAAAATACTGTTGTATGACAGCTTCCCTGTTGTCTGTTTCCTCACCGTCGTCTTCCTCCTCTTCACTCTCCACAGGCTCCACGGCTTCTACGACACCACCATCTGGACCATCCTCCTGCAGGAAAGGCACCTGGCGTCGCAAAGCCAGGTTGTGAAGCATACAGTAGGCCACGATGATGTGGCACACCTTCTTTGGTGAGTACATTAGGGATCCACCTGTCATATGCAGGCACCTAAACCTGGCCGTCAGGAGGCCGAAGGTCCTTTCTATGACCCTCCTAGTACGCCCATGGGCCTCATTGTACCGTTCCTCTGCCCTGGTCCTGGGATTCCTCACTGGGGTCAATAGCCACGGCAGGTTGGGGTAACCAGAGTCACCTATTAGCCACACACGCCGTCTCTGTAGCTGTTCCATCACATAGGGGACGCTGCTATTACGCATAACATACGCGTCATGCACTGACCCAGGGAACATGGCATTCACATGGGAGATGTACTGGTCTGCCAAACAGACAACCTGCACATTCATAGAATGGTAATTTTTCCTATTTCTGTACACCTGTTCATCGTCATTTGGGGGTACTAATGCCACATGGGTCCCATCAATGGCACCAATGATGTTGGGGATATGTCCAAGGGCATAGAAATCACCCTTCACTGTGGCCAAATCAGCCTCTTCTGGGAATATGATGTAGCTCCTCATGAGTTTCATCAGGGCAGACAACACTCTGGACAGAATCTTTGAAAACATAGGCTGAGACATTCCAGATGACATGGCCACTGTTGTCTGGAATGAGCCACTTGCAAAAAAATGGAGGACTGATAGAACCTGCACTAGAGGGGGAATTCCTGTGGGTTGGCGGATGGGTGACATCAGGTCTGGCTCCAGCTGGGCACACAGTTCATGTATAGTGGCTCGGTCAAGTCGGTATCGGAGTATTATATGGCGTTCTTCCATTGTCGACAGGTCAACCAGCGGCCGGTACACGGGAGGATTCCTCCTTCTCCTCGCAAGTCCCTGCGGACGGTGCCTAGGAAGGACAACATGGAGCACTGAGTCAATCAACTCACAGGTACGTACAACACAGCTTGCACAGTACACGAAAATGTATTGACTGCTATGTTTGTATGTGTGCAAATGCAAGGCCTAGGCCTGTGTGACGCAGTAGAATTTAAGCCATGTGGGCCCTTGAAATGGCGGCTGCCTGACCTCTAAACTGGGACAATGGGATGTGAGGTCAATGCGCTGGCGTGGCACACCGTGGCGGTAGGCGGTCGAAGACCGCGGTGCAAAGCCGCATTGGTTAACATTGCACCCTATGGGATTCAGGAGCCAATGACGATGTGCGCCGGCGGTCGCGGTACGCACCGCCGCGGTACGCACCGCCGCGGGCGTGACCGCCATTTTCTATCTGCTTAATCACTCGAGACCTGATCATCCACAGGAGAGGACCTATACTGCAAGTGCTGCTGTGAACTCGGTCTGGAAGTGACAATGGCTGCTGCGACTGGGGAAAGGGCCCCTGCCTTCACGTCTGAAGAGTTGGAGAAACTTGTGGACGGGGTCCTCCCCCAGTATGCGCTACTCTACGGTCCTCCAGACCAACAGGTGAGTACACTGAGTGCACATTGAATGGGTAATGCCTGTGTGGAGTGGGGTGGCTGTCAGTTGGAGGGTGGGGAGAAAATGAGGAATGCAACGCACGACTGATGAGAGTATGGGCCACATGGCAAGGGTGGGGAGGGGGGGCATGTACTCCAAACATGCAGAAATTTGACGTTTTCTCTTTCCCACCCTGTACATGTCAAACAGGTGAGCGCCCATCAGAAAATCGATATTTGGCGTGCCATCGCCAAGGAAGTCCGGGCCCTGGGGGTCTACACCAGACGGGGCACCCACTGTCGGAAGAGGTGGGAGGACATCCGCCGCGGAACCCGAAAGACCGCCGAGTCACTGCTGGGGATGGCCTCCCGACCTAGGAGGGGTGCCAGTCGTACCCTGACCCCCCTGATGTCCCGGATCCTGGCGGTGGCCTACCCTGATTTGGATGGGCGCTTGAGGACATCACAGCAGACACAAGGGGGTGAGTATCAGCACATTCTCCTATCTATACGCGCAGTGGAGGCGTCTGGGTGGGGTAGGAGGGCTGTGGGTGTAAGTAGGCCAGGGCGCTTTCTGTAGTGTAGTCCCCTCCCTTAGACATGGCCCTGTGCCCCCGCCCACCACCTCTGTAGGGTGCCAAGTGCAGCTATCCATGGTCCAACATCACCCATGAGCGCGTCTGTTGTCCCTAGACCTGTTGGCCTAGTCAGAAGTACAGAGTAGTGTACCCCAAGTTCGCGGCTTAGTGCATGAGGCACCTGTGTCTGTCCTCTCTGCCAAGGCTATTGACAAGGCATGCACTCAACTTTGTTTTATTTCTCCCCCCACCCTTATTCTTTGTTTCTTGTGCATTAGCATCATCAGGCGGAGGAGAATTGGCGTCGGAGCACGAGGGAGCTGCAGGTCACCAGGCCCCGGTGGGCACTGACACAGACACTGAGGGCACCAGTGATCCGGAGGGCGAGGGGAGCACCACAACAGGGGCCGGTGGAGACACCAGCGACACGGACACGTCCTCGTTTGGGAGCTCCCTAGCGGGGGCGGCAACATCTGTGCCCCCCGCAACAACAGGTACAGCCGCCACCCAGCGCACCAGCACCGCCCTCCCAGCAGCCCCTCAGTCTTCGCTCCGTGCCCGTTCGCCCAGGAAGGCGCGCGTCTCCTTCGCCCCAGGCACCTCAGCCCCTGCCTCTGTTACCCCTGCTGCCCTCAGTGCGGAGCTCATTGACCTCGTGAGGACGCTCATTGTTGGGCAGACTACCCTTTTGAATGCCATCCAGGGGGTGCAAAGGGAGGTGCAACAGAGCAATGCCTACCTGGAGGGCATTCATTCGGGTCAGGCTGCCCATCAACGAGCGTTCACTTCTCTGGCCTCAGCACTGACGGCAGCCATTGTCCCTGTCTCCAGTCTCCCTCTTCTAACTGCCTCCAGTCTTTCTCTGTCTCCTGTTCCTCAGCCTATCCCATCCACACCATCTGACCAGCCTGCACACACCTCAACACCCAAGGCCAGCTCATCCAAACATAAGCACCACAGAACACACAAGCATTCACCCAAGCAACACCCAGTTGCAGACATACCAACAGTCACTACCACCTCTGTGTCCCCCTCCTCCTCGTCTCCCTCCTCCCTCCCTGTGACGTCTACACTCACACCTGCATGCACACCAACATCAGCCAGTTCTTCCATCACCAGCACACCCTCCACTACAGTCCTCACACGTGCAGTCACCACCCCCACTGCCATGTACACGTCCCCTGTGTCCTCTCCCACTGTGTCTGTCACCCCCTCTTCCAAGACACATAAACGCAGGCAGACACCCAAACAACAGCCAACCACCTCACGACAGCCTACGTCTCAGTCACCTGCACCCAAGGACAGCACACCTGACTCTCCTACAACCACATCCTCTTCCTCCACTTCTATCTCCACTACTCCTACCCTTTACCCTGGTCCAAAGAAATATTACCTCTCAAATGTTGACCTCTTTCCCTCCCCTGACCCACCCCCTCCATCAGGGAAAAGTCCCAAAGGCACCTCAGCCACCACCAGCCCAGCTTCCAAGGTACAAGTGGTGCATGGAATATGGAGTCCACCCTTTGGCGGCAGTGACACTTCGCTGAGCAGCAAGGGGACTGGCAGCCCCCCCCCAGGCAAGAGGACCCGGAAAGTGAAGGGCCGCCGTGAGCGGACTGAGACGGATGCCCCCAAGGAGGTGACTCCGTCCACTTCACCTGCCACAACAGCTAGGGGAGGCAAGGGCCCGAGAGCCCCATCTAAGGAGCGGAAGGGCAGCAGGGCGGAGAGGGCAGCCAGCAGGAGCGCGGAGCAGGAGGGCCCCACACGCCCCATCCCGGCTGCAAGGGATGACACCAGAGGGCCCAGGACTCCGTCTCCGAAGGGGCCTGACACTGCACGTTCGGAGGGCGAGTGAGCAGGTTGTCCAGGCCAGGTCTGACTCCCTACACTGACTGGAAGAGCACCGCTGAACAGGGCCCCGCCGTGAAGACAAGCACCGCTGAAGAGGGCCCCGCCGTGAAGACAAGCACCGCTGAATGGGGCCCGCCGTGCCGAAGTGCACCGCTGAAGAGGGCCCTGCCGTGCAGAAGAGCACCGCTGAAGAGGGCCCCGCCGTGCAGAAGAGCACCGCTGAAGAGGGCCCCGCCGTGCAGAAGAGCACCGCTGAACAGGGCCCCGCCGTGAAGACAAGCACCGCTGAAGGGGGCCCGCCGTGCAGAAGTGCACCGCTGAAGAGGGCCCCGCCGTGAAGACAAGCACCGCTGAACAGGGCCCCGCCGTGAAGACAAGCACCGCTGAACAGGGCCCCGCCGTGAAGACAAGCACCGCTGAAGTGGGCCCCGCCGTGAAGACAAGCACCGCTGAAGGGGGCCCCGCCGTGCCGAAGTGCACCGCTGAAGAGGGCCCCGCCGTGCAGAAGAGCACCGCTGAAGAGGGCCCCGCCGTGCAGAAGAGCACCGCTGAAGAGGGCCCCGCCGTGCAGAAGAGCACCGCTGAACAGGGCCCCGCCGTGAAGACAAGCACCGCTGAAGGGGGCCCCGCCGTGCCGAAGTGCACCGCTGAAGAGGGCCCCGCCGTGCAGAAGAGCACCGCTGAAGAGGGCCCCGCCGTGCAGAAGAGCACCGCTGAAGAGGGCCCCGCCGTGCAGAAGAGCACCGCTGAACAGGGCCCCGCCGTGAAGACAAGCACCGCTGAAGGGGGCCCCGCCGTGCAGAAGTGCACCGCTGAAGAGGGCCCCGCCGTGAAGACAAGCACCGCTGAACAGGGCCCCGCCGTGAAGACAAGCACCGCTGAACAGGGCCCCGCCGTGAAGACAAGCACCGCTGAAGAGGGCCCCGCCGTGCAGAAGAGCACCGCTGAACAGGGTCCCGCCGTGCAGAAGAGCACCGCTGAACAGAGCCCCGCCGTGAAGACAAGCACCGCTGAAGGGGGCCCCGCCGTGCAGAAGTGCACCGCTGAACAGGGCCCCGCCGTGCAGAAGAGCACCGCTGAACAGGGCCCCGCCGTCTCAAGCACCGCTCCGCTGGGCCCCGCCGTTTTAAGCACCGCTCCGCTGGGCCCTTCCTGTCAAGCACCGCTCCGCTGGGCACCGTCTCAAGCACCTTCCTGTCAAGCACTGCTCCGCTGGGCCCTTCCTGTCAAGCACCGCTCCGCTGGGCCCCGCCGTCTCGAGCACCGCTCCGCTGGCCACCGCCGTCTCAAGCACCGCTCCGCTGGGCCCTTCCTGTCAAGCACCGCTCCGCTGGGCACCGTCTCAAGCACCTTCCTGTCAAGCACCGCTCCGCTGGGCCCTTCCTGTCAAGCACCGCTCCGCTGGGCCCCGCCGTCTCGAGCACCGCTCCGCTGGCCACCGCCGTCTCAAGCACCGCTCCGCTGGCCACCGCCGTCTCAAGCACCGCTCCGCTGGGCCCTTCCTGTCAAGCACCGCTCCGCTGGGCCCCGCCGTCTCAAGCACCGCTCCGCTGGGCCCTTCCTGTCAAGCACCGCTCCGCTGGGCCCCGCCGTCTCAAGCACCGCTCCGCTGGGCCCTTCCTGTCAAGCACCGCTCCGCTGGGCACCGTCTCAAGCACCTTCCTGTCAAGCACCGCTCCGCTGGGCCCTTCCTGTCAAGCACCGCTCCGCTGGGCCCCGCCGTCTCAAGCACCGCTCCGCTGGGCCCTTCCTGTCAAGCACCGCTCCGCTGGGCCCCGCCGTCTCAAGCACCGCTCCGCTGGGCCCTTCCTGACAAGCACCGCTCCGCTGGGCACCGTCTCAAGCACCTTCCTGTCAAGCACCGCTCCGCTGGGCCCCGCCGTCTCAAGCACCGCTCCGCTGGGCCCTTCCTGTCAAGCACCGCTCTGCTGGGCCCCGCCGTCTCAAGCACCGCTCCGCTGGGCCCTCCCTGTCAAGCACCGCTCCGCTGGGCACCGTCTCAAGCACCTTCCTGTCAAGCACCGCTCCGCTGGGCCCTTCCTGTCAAGCACCGCTCCGCTGGGCCCCGCCGTCTCGAGCACCGCTCCGCTGGGCACCGCCGTCTCAAGCACCGCTCCGCTGGGCCCTTACTGTCACGCACCGCTCCGCTGGGCACCGCCGTCTCAAGCACCGCTCCGCTGGGCCCTTCCTGTCACGCACCGCTCCGCTGGGCACCGCTGTCTCAAGCACCGCTCCGCTGGGCCCTTTCTGTCAGGCACTGTTCAGGGTTCACTGTGCCCACCATGCATCCTCCTTGTCCAGTGGGGACATTTATCCACCAGATGGACTGTGGCTTTGCACACCCCAGGATGGCACAGTGGGCAATCCACCCACTGTAGAGACTTTGCGAGACTGTGGCTTTGCACTCCCCAGGATGGCACAGTGGGCAATCCACCCACTGTAGAGACTTGAGAGACTGTGGCTTTGCACTCCCCAGGATGGCACAGTGGGCAATCCACCCACTGTAGAGACTTGTGAGACTGTGGCTTTGCACTCCCCAGGATGGCACAGTGGGCAACCCACCCACTGGAGAGACTTGAGAGACTGTGGCTTTGCACTCCCCAGGATGGCATAGTGGGCATGGTGGGCCCTTCGTGGATCTGGCGTCGTGGACTCATGTGGCTGTGGTGCCCCCCCCCTTCCCTTCCCCCTGAGGTGCCTGTGGTTTTGTCACCAGATGCCCCTGCAGTGTTCTCTCCAAAGGACTCAGGTTTCCTGTGTGGGCTTTGCCCTTGTTTCGCTACACTTTGGCCCACGGACATGATGGATTCGTAAGATGTGCAGGACTACTTGCTTCAGTTATCCACTGCTGTGTAAATAATTTGTTTATCAGAAGAAAGTTTTGATGGTTGATAAATACTTTTCTGAGACTATTTTGTTCATAAATATTTATTCTCAATTTGGTTATGTGATTGTATTTTTTATGGGTGTTTGGGTGGTGTCACTGTGACTTGTTGCTCTGCATTGGTGTGTACATCTTGGGGAGGTGGTGGGGGTCGCATATGTGTGTGCCCGTAAACTTTCCTCCTCCCCCCTCCCGTGTGTCGTAGGTGCAGTACTCACCGTTGACGTCTGCGGCGGAGTTCGTACTCGTGGTAGATGAGCAGGTAGACGAGTGCAGGTATGATGTTCAATTCGGGTTCCATGCTGTCCTCCGTCCTCGTGGAGTGCGTAGAGGTGAGCGTTTTCCCGTTCGTAGTCTGTTTCCGCCGTGTTTTTATCGGCGGTGCTCCCGCCCCGGAAAAGGTGGCGGATTGGTGAGTTGTGATAGGGTGGGCGGTACATTGTCTGCCGCCTGCCTGTTGGCGGTGACCGCCGCGCTGTTTGTTTGTCCCGCCGTGGCGGTCGGAGTGTTAAAGTGGCGGTCTCTGTTGGCGGTTCCCGCCAGGGTCAGAATTCCATTTTTCGGACCGCCAGCCTGTTGGTGGGTTGGCCGCCGCTTTATCACCGACCGCCAGGGTCAGAATCACCCCCTAAGTTACTCATTGGATGGGCCAAATGCTCAGGAACCTTAGCTGTGATGCCTCCTATAACGACACAATTGCTGTCGAAAGAACTTCTTGGGTAGCGAATAACCCCAAAAGAGAGGACAGGGATTGTGTTGTCATCAGCTTCAGGGATCTGCAGCTGGTTGTTTTCTTACTCTATAGACTGACATGCCCTGGGCTGCAAAAAGCAGTATCAACACAGTTTCTCTTGGCTATTTGTATAGGCCCAGGACCTCTGTGCTCATTAAACCTGTCACATTGCCACCACCTATGCTCAGACCATATAATAATGTGACCCATAATCTATTTATCTCATTCGAGCAAGTTGACTGACTTATGTGTAATAAGGCCCCAACTGGATCCCAAAACACTGTTGCATGTTCAGGAGCAAAGGTTAAGTAGTGTCAACCAGGGGTTCAGGGTTCACAGACTCAAAGAGTTTAAAAACGTGCTCCATAACAAAGCATAGTGTGACCACAAGAGATATTTATTATTGTTTACATGTTTTATGAGATAGTACCTACATAGAAGATCATGCTGCAAAGTTGGCCAAAAATGTAATTTCTAATGACTCAATAGATGCTGTTGAACTGCACATGTAGGTGCAGTATCAAGCCCTAAATTTGCACCTTATCACCTGTGTCGTATTTTCATTTGCTTTTTTGGAATGTGGTCATCATTGCTAGTAAACTGAATGATGTTAATTGGACTAACCTGCTTTTGGGACATCATATTGTGTGCCTTCAGGAGACATGGTGCTGTAACAGTGTATGTATTAATGTATTTTGCTTCTTTATGACATCGGCCACTTCTTCAAGATCAGGATGTCATAGTGGTGGCCTGTTAATCATAGTTTCTGACTCCCTTGCTGGCAAAATAATTAAAACTTTGCTTAACTCACCCCATTTTCTAATTATTTGGTTGTCTTTTTTTCAAATCAATTTACTGTTCTAATTATTTTTTTTTATCATAACAATTTTAACTACAATAATACTTCAATAGACGATTCATTTGACTCGGCGTTAATCATGGTAGTGGATGGTCTGAAGAGGGACTTTGTTGTAATACTGCGAGGTGACTTCAATTGCTGACTGTGCACCAGTTCAAGGAATGCAGTGTGCGCATATTGGGGTTTGATAATGTTGATCACCTGCATTTCGAACATAGTCCTTGTGGTGATGTTCTTAACAGAATTGTGCATAGACAGGACTTAGGGCCTTATTATGAGTTTGACAGACGGGATAACCTGTCTGTAAAACTCACGACAGCGTGGCTGCCGCCATAGTGGTGAACACCCTGCCGGACCTATTAGGAGTTTTCTGCTAGGGTGATGGGTGGAAACCGAGGTTTCTGCTAGTCTGCCTAGCGGGAAACAGGCAGCAGCATTGTCTCTGGCTTGAAATCGAACCGGCGGCAGTGATGTCGCCTGCAGGGTGCACCAGCACTCTTGCAATGTTCACTGTCTGCACAGTGCATGGGCAGTGCAGGGTCCCCCTGTGAAACCATCATGAAAAGGCTGCCCTGGCAGATTGCAACCTTCACCGGCCGTCAGCCTGTTGGGATCACGAAATCCGGCGGAGACAGCGGAACCCTGGCGGTCTGACCACCAGGGTCTTAATGTGGCAGTCGGACCCCCAAAGCAGCGTCGGTCCTGACCTCGTAATGAGGCCCTTAGTCCTGACATTGGATTTGGTTCAGGCTGCAGCTCTGAATCATGTTAACTTTACTGGGAAGGGCACTGGTAGCTTGATTGATTTCATTGCCATTTCAAATCAGTGGTGTAAGAAAGTCTCTAACTTTACAATACTTCAATGTTGTCTTAGAGATCATAATCCTTTGCTGAACTTGTTTATTGGCCTTCCCCAACCACAGTAGAGATCACCATGAATAGAGGTATTCAGCGCAAATGGTCCGGTATCGATCCTGGACGGGAAACAGCCTAAACAGCAACTGCTGAACAATGAGGTGTGTTGTCCACGAATGCAGAACAACGCTTTCATGAACAATAACTCTGTTTTTCTCTGTTTTAACCACGCATGTCCTGAACAATGAACATGTGTGGTTAAGGCAGAGGAAAACAGACTCAGGATCTGGAGAAGACGCGGTCAGGTAAGTGGGGCTGGGCTAGGGCTAGGGAGTAGTTTTAGGGGCAGGGTTGGGGGTAGTTTTAGTTTTTATGGGCGGGGGCTGGGGGTCGGGGTAGTTTAGGTTTTTTAGGGATGGAGGGTCGGGGTCATTTCTGTTTTTAGGGGGGGGGCGTCGCGGTACTTTAAGTTTTATGAGATGGGTGGGGTCATTTCCGCAGTAGTTTTAGGGAAGGGGGTGGGAGGTCGCGGTAATTTCAGTTTTTAGGTGTGGGGTGAGGGTGTCATGGTAGTTTACGTTTTAGGGTCGGTGGTGGCAGTTTTAGTGTTGGGGTGGTAGGTTGCTGTAGTTTTTGGGGTGGGGGTCAAGGTAGTTTTCATTTTTAGGGGCGGGTGGGAGGTTGCAGTAGTTTTATGGGAGGGTTTGTGGTAGTTTTGTTTTTTGGGGGTAAGGGTTGGGGGTCGAGAAGTTTAAGTTTTAGGGGCCGGGTGGGTGATCACTGTAGTTTTAGGGGCGGGGAGAGGGTCCGGTAGTTTAAGTTTTAGGGGCGGAGTGGGGGGTTGGGGTAGTTTAAAGTTTTAGGGGTGGGTTGGGGTAGTTTTAGGGGTGAGGGTCGGGTAGTTTAAGTTTTAGGGGCGGGGTTGGGGGGGTTGTGGTAGTTTTAGGGGCGGGTGGGGGTTGGGATAGTTTTAGGAGTGGGGATAAGGGTAGTTTTAGTTTTTAGGGGCGGCGGTCGGGGTAGTTTTAGTTTTAGGGGCAGGGTGGGGGTAGGATGGTTTTAGGGGCAGGGGTGGGAGTTTAGGGGCATTGCATGCTGGAACCACGCATGCTGTTCCACACATGCCTTTACCAGGCATGCCTTTACAACAAAAAATCGTTGTTAAGGCATGCGTGGTAAAGGCATTCGTGGTAACAACGCAGTCTTTGTTCCAACCACGTTGTTCAGGCATGCGTGATTCCAGCATGCGTTGTTCCGTCGTATATTCATTCTGGACCTTTACCGTCAGAGCTGGTAGTTAGAAACTGGGGACATCTAATAGTTTGTCTGTTGAAAACCCACTAAACTTAAGTAGGACTTATAATGAGATTTGTAAGCCTGTAGCAGCACTCTTAGCTCCATCATGACCCTGCAGGGATTCCAAGAAAACAAAATGGTTTAATAGGACCAGGCCATAGTTGTCTAATAGGGCTTTAGAGAAGTCACCAAGGGAGGTGGAGGAAGTAAGGCTATGCAGATTGCGCTAGAAGAAAGTGATTAAAGAGAGAAAGGAACCTATATGGAAGGAAGCTGGGGAGCATCTACATGTGGCAAGAACAAACAATGTTTCTGTTTTTGGAAAATTGTAAAATCTCCTTTTTTTTAGAACACCTATAATACAAGTCTTGATGCAACTATCTCACCCCATCTCTGGGTGGCACATTTCACCAAGGTTTATGCAACCACTGCATTGGCAGATACATTAGACAATACAGTGACGAGTACCTCAAGAGCAGGAAATTGAGGTATCCCATTAATTACTTTAAATGTGGTAATATCAGCAGTAGAATAGAGAACGAGCAAGAAGGAACTGGGCCCAGATGGGATCATGTTTGACCCTTTTAAAAATAATTTAGATTTCTGGGCCCCATCATTAGTGAATGTGTTGTGGAGCTCAATTCATGTTGATCCACCAAAACCTTGGTCCAACTAATTTATTGTTACGATCTTTGAGGAGAGGGATAACCCGACCAATGCTGTTATTGTCTGATCTCCCTTATTGACTCCACAGCAAGAGTGTTGGGTAGAATTCTGCTATGCTGGTTAGCGACCTGGGCTGATGAGAAAGGCATTCTTTCAGATGTGCAGTATGGATTCAGACAGGGCCCAGGAACCGTAGACCAGTGCCCGAACCTTCATCTTTTGATTATAAAATATACCAAGGTTAAGGCAGGCTGCTTACATCTAGCCTTTTGGATTGTAATTCTGCTTTCGACTGTGTTGATAGAGAGAAGTTATGGGAGAGGATTCTGGAATTGGAAGTGGATCCCAAGATTGTGCATATACTGATCTAACTTTACAAGGCTGTAATTGGGTGTATTAGGTATGGTCCCAATGATGAGTGCCCATCCCTAATTAAGATCAGGCAGGGAGTTAGACAAGGATGCATATTTGGTGCCCTTTCTTTTATGCCTCTACATCAATGATCTTGAACCATTTAGGTTGAGTACAGAGATAGATGTACCAAAGGTGGGAATTAAGCGATTACCAGTACTTATACACACAGATGATTGTGTCCTATTATCTAGAACTAGGGTAGGAATGCAAAAATTGTTGGATAGCTTTGCCCTGTTCATGGATCAACTGGTAATGTCTATTAATAAATATAAACCTTATACAATGGTCTGTGGTCTGCCACTTAGCAAACTGAGGACATACCATGTTAACAAAACCAGATTGCTATGCGTACCAACCTTTACGTATTTGGAGATCTCTTTTGATAACAAAAGTAACTGGAGGCACCTGGTAAAAGCAAGGAGGACTCAATTTGAACAGTCAACAGCTGCAATTTTTAAGTTCGCTGCCAAACTGGGCTCCTCACCCTTGGATGTGATGATTAAAATAAACAAGGCAAGATGCATCTCAGTGGCTACATATGGTTCAGGCAGTGGTGGCTCCTCCATTATGGCGGTGGAGTGTTGCCCTCTGCCAGCCGCAGCAGCTGCAACACTTTGAAAATAAAACAATGATAAAAATGTTTATTATTGTTTTATTTTTATTGGGGCGGTGCCATGGGGAATGACAGGCAGGGAGGGGGAGTGGTGTGCACTCCCCTCAGTGCACATGTGTGTTTGGCCAGCCATCTCAGGACAGCCAAACATGCATGCGCACTAAGCTGTCTCCAACCTGAGCTGTGTTGCCAGGTTGGAGACAGAAGGCACAGGCTCCCTGTTAGACTTGGCATCTTTGGCGTGGTCCTCCCTAACTTTTTGCCTCTGTTTCCCAGGTTGTTGATGTGTGCTGGACTCCGTTTTTGCTGTTTTTGTTACTCTATGCTCCTATGTAAAATGTATGTGTAATTGGATTTCCGTGATTGGCATATATGATTTACTGGTACGTCCCTAGTACAGTGCACTAGAGGTGCCCAGGGCCTGTAAATCAAATGCTACTAGTGGGCCTGCAGCACTGGTTTTACCACCCACATTAGTAGCCCTGTAAACATGGCTCAGACCTACCATTGCAGTGTCTGTGTGTGCAGTTTTAGACTGCCAATTTGACTTGGCAAGTGTACACACTTGCCAGGCCGAAACCTTCCCTTTTCTTACATGTACGATACCCCTAAGGTAGGCCCTAGGTAGCCCCATGGGCAGGGTGCAGTGTATGTTTAAGGTAGGACATATACTATTGTGTTTTATATGCCCTGACAGTGAAATACTGCCAAATTCATTTTTCTGTTACAAGGCCAATCTTTCTCATAGGTTAACATGGGGGCTACCTTTAAATATGACTAAAGTGTATATTCCCTTTGGGAGCAGATGGACATATGGAGTTTGGGGTCTCTGAACTCACAATTTAAAAATACATCTTTTAGTAAAGTTGGTTTTGAGATTGTGTGTTTGAAAAGACTGGACTTTGTTGTACATTCCTGCTTGTGAAGAAATCTCCAAGGACTTGTCCTGAGCTTTCCTCCTGTTGTTGAAGTCTCAGGGCCATCAATGACTTCCCCTGCCAGTACCTGGACTCTCTGCTGAGACTCCTGCCCTGCCAAATGGTGCCCTTTCCAGATCCTGGGGCCTTGAAAGGTGAAGCTGGCAGACCAAGACTGAAAATCCACTCACAGACCGCCGTGATGAGAGAATTTTGATGCACCTTCCGAGACTCTGCTGAGAAACGACATGCTGCCAGCTTTGTGGCTGAAATCTACACTCCCCCTGATTCGCAACTGGAAGATCGATGCACACGGCTGGAGAAACGACATGCGACACCGCTGATTAAGGCTGATAACTTCGCAACCCACATAGCATGTTTTTTCTGATACCGTGCGGCAGGATTTTCAATGCAAACCTCACTAGGTACGGAAAAACAACGCAAAGCATGCCCGGACCTGAGGTGCCTGTCCGGATCGACGCATCGCTCTCCTGCAGAGAGGAAAAACGACGCACGCCGACCCGACCAGAGGAGGAACGACGCACTGTCTCGCATGCAAGTGAGAAATTGACGCACCGCTGGCCTTTTCCGACGCACACTCGCCCCTGCAGTGTTATTTTGACGCAACCCAGGTACTTTTTCATACTAACAGTGTTAGCACTGTTTTCTAAAGATGTAAGACTCCTTTTGCTTTTTAATTCATAACTTGACTTGTGTATGGTGGATTTTTGTTGTTTTGGTCTTGTTTTGTTTAGATAAATATTACCTATTTTTCTAAACCTGTGTCATTTTGTAGTGTTTTCACTTAGTTACTGTGTGTGTTGGTACAAATACTTTACACCTAGACTCTGAAGTTAAGCCTGCCTGCATGTGCCATGCTACCAAGGGGTTGAGGCGGGGTTAACTGAGGGTGATTCTCCTTTACCCTGACTAGAGTGAGGGTCCCTGCGTGGACAGGGGGCAACCTGACTGCCAACCAAAGACCCCATTTCTAACACTCCCAGTCTGCCTGGAGTGCACAGCCAGTACGCTCAGGCCAATCCTGGTGCTGCATTCATGCTGCCAGCAACATGGGAGCAGGGTTAGGATTGGAGCAGAGCAGGCTGGGAGCCAGTGCCTGCCTGCAGTAGAGACCTGAAAAGCAGTGGTGCGCCCGCCCCACCACTTTGCCCCGTCGCCAGTCCCAACTGGGTCAGGCATCTGGGGACCCTGAGATACTGCACAAATACAGATCAGTGAAAACATTTTTCTGCAAAGGTTGCTATCTGTCCCCACAAGTGCACCCACTTTTGTATGCCATGAGGAATTGGGTTTATTGTATGTAGAAATATTTATAAAAGCTGGTTCTTTAAAGTTGTGGCTGTCAATGTTGCGGCTGTCAATCTGAGACCAGAAGCTTTACTCTATCAAGCTGTGATTACTGATTGTAGGAAGCATGACAAAGCCTTTAAAATTCAATGGCTGACTTATGTGAAAGGCCAACTATGTTCCATAGGATGCCTGGAATCTTTGATAATCCACAGAGTATCAGTCCCTCAGTCAAAGCCAGTGTGAAAACTAAATCTCTGGCCCTGATGATGAGGAGAAGAGAAGCCCTAGAGTGTCGCACGAGAAGGTTGGTAGCTTATTATTCACTAATCAGCACTAACTAGATAGAGCCTTATTTATACTCTGTACCACATCAACATAGGTATAATTTGGTTAGGTTTCATCTTAATAGTGCCCACTTATTGGTTTCTTTTCCAAGAGACTTGTTTTGTGAAACGGACCTTGTGACATGTCCCTCTGACTCAGAATCCTCAAAATCCATGTTACATTTTCTCTTCTTTTGCAAATTGTATATGGAACCAAGAAAACTTTGTATAAATCCTTAATTTGGATCACTTATTACTAGAAGAGCTCGACAAGCCCTATTCTATTTGCAATTACTGCGGTTTGCCTTATGGTATATGGCAGTATGATTGTGCAATATGGTGGGCAAATAATCCGGTACTGATATAATATGTCTTTAAACCTATTCCCAAACGGAAGATTGTTGGACATGTTATGCTTAAATCTTTGTATAATCTGACCGTGGGTCCTGTAAAACTGTTACTATTCGCAACACATGCATAGCTGCATACAGATTACTGGAATTACTTTATACATACACTTGTGTAAATAGGACAATTGATTTATAAGTTATGCACAAATCACTCTATGGTGTCTTTGGTCACATAAAATTGCCATTCTTTGCTGTGTCATACCTAGCTGCACGCAGATTGCTGGAAGGACTTTAATCTGCAAATAAAGTTGTGATTTGGGCTTTATATTTTATGTGATTGTTATTTATTGTAGTACTATGTTTTAATGATTTTGTATTCTTTTATGTCTTTTAACCAAATAATGATTTACTAACTGACTGAAAAGGATCATTCTCCTCTTTTTAGCATGGAGTATATGGGTATCAAGATGGGTTTTGGTGTTGGCTGAGAGTAGGTGTCTATGTGTGGTTGTTTCAGAATGAATGTCGCTATATGAGTGCATTGGTTCGAGAATCATAGCAGTCCTTCTTGATGGGGAACATTGGTGTCTGGATCCTGAATACTGAACATCGAATATCACAGTAAACTATTCTTATGTGTCCAACAAAAAGAACAAGCTTGCTACCATGCTATTCAACTGTCACTCATGTAAATTACCTACCATCTCAGGACATCGATCTGGAGTTGCTTTCCTTCAAATTATTTCATCAAAGCTAACCTTTTTGCAGTGTACCTTAGTGACGTCTTTGCTATCTTATTTCTAAAATAGAAGGTGTTGTATTTAACCCAGAGAATGAGATTTTGATTACAACGGACTTGGAAGCATTCTATACAAATATTCCACAACAACAAGCCCTTGAGTGTGTGAGTCAAATTTTGATGGATTCTGATTTCATCCCCGTTAATGAATTCATCACTAACTGTTTGAAGACAGTCCTATATAACAACTAATTTGAATTTAATGGGACTATTTTTCAACAGATTAAAGGAGTCAGCATGGGAGCGGCTTGCGCTCCGAGTGTAGCCAACCTTTATGTTGGAGCTTTCAAAAAAAAGTTTATCTATGATGAGATTGCTCCTTTCTTTGAGAATATCGCCTGTTGGTCTAGATACATAGACAATATCTTTTTCATATGGAAAGGAGAAAAATAACTGTTGGAAGAATTATTTGCGTGGCTGAATTTATGTGATAAGAACCTTAGGTTGACTATGAACAGTGACCGAAACCAAGTTGAGTTTTTAGATGTTTGCATCAAGCATAAGAACAAAAGCCTTGCAGTATCGCCTTATGTTAAACCAACAGCTAGGAATACTCTTTTACATTTTGACAGCTTCCATCCTAGATGTCAAAGGCAAGGTATCCCCTTTAGCCAGTTTTTGCGGATTAGAAGAAACTGTACAGACATGAAGGACTTTTTGGAGCACTCTAAACTATTAGCAGAGAAATTCTTACAAAGAGGGTATCCACCAAAACTGATTAAGGATTCACTGAAAAGAGCAAAATATTACAATTGTTAATTAATGTTTAAAAAAAAATTGAAAAAGATGAATGATAGGCTGGTATGCGCTATTCGCCATTCAAACCTCAATGACAAAATCAGACAAATCATAAACTCCCGATGGCATATCCTGAACGTTAGATCAGACTTGGAACCATTGAGCAAACCTTTGTTTGCCTTTAAGAACAGCAATCTAAGAAACATTCTAGTCAAGTCAGCAGTGAATATCTGCAAAGTACCAGTACAAATGTCTATCACAGATAGATAATAACAGATCCATAGAATTGACAGCTATGTCAAACTGTTGATCAAAGAATGTTATTTATCTGATCCTGTGTCCATGCAATTTGGGATATGTTGGCGAAACATCTAGGGAGTTCAGAACAAGATATTATGAGCATAGATCATCAGTGAAAACCCAGAAACAAAATGCCCCATTAGTTAAGCATTGCTCCGAACATGAACACAAAGGAGAGGAAATTAGATGGATGATTTTGGAGAAGATCGTTCCTAAAAATGGGTATGATTCAGACAAGATTAGAAAAAAACACGTAGTCTTTTGGATCTTTTTTCTAGATACACACGATAAGGGATTGAACGAGGAAATGCCCTGGCATAATACACTATGGGTGCTCCTCAAGCGGTATTTTAGGCTGTGAGAAGTATGTTAAGTTACTCAAACCTATAGAATGAGTATCTGGTCAACTGTTTATTGTTACTAGACTGCTTTTTTGTCTTTTTCCCATCAATGAGTCTCCCCAAAAATATTTTTTTTTTAAAAGGACTTTGTGTTCTAGAAAGTTACATTTCGGAAAGGTTTGTATTATTTTTTGCCTTTCCAAGATGGCCGCCATATTTGAAAGCTTTTTTGTGAAGATTCTTACTATGAGTAGTCCGTTTTTTATGCTTAACTTGAAGCCACTGTTGAGTAGAAATAGGATTGCCGCCATGGCTGTGGACGTCTAGCATTTTTCAAACAAACTGAGTATGAAGATGCACAACCTTTGGTTGTAAACTAAGTGTGGACTCAGAGACCAGACGCAATTAATATCCCTTTGTTGTAGTAAGGAAATAGTTCGGTCAGTCAGTGTTTGTCATACTTACATACGCGTCAAGCAAAAAGGCACAAATTGCATGTAATACTTCTATGCGCTTGTACAGGGTGCCAGTAGTAAACCACTTGCATTATATGATAGTTTTTTAAGGCGCATTTTCACTCGAAGTCATGTTCTTGACATTGTATCCGCTTCAGCGCAGACATAGAACATGAGGCAGATATCTTCTAAGAATTACCTAAAAATAACACACATATTGTGAGCATAAAGTGAAGGCTTTTGCATACACTCTTTTTATATGTGTCATTCTATACTTGTTTGAGTCTCAACGAGTTTTAATTTGTTTTGCTGTAGGGTTTCTTGTAAGAAGATGTCTTTAATTAACCGGATGAGGAAGCCTTGTTAGGTATGAAACCATTTTGTGGATATTTTTGATTCCTTCTGGATAACGACGACTTCACTTTTTGGTGTATCTTTGGGGTGTATGTTTAACACGTTTTGGTGTTGCTATTAAATCTTTTCTTTAACTGAGGTTGTGCGCATGGTAAAGGGTTGAGAGCCGTTTTCTCTTTATTTTCTACATACTTTGGGTTCTTTTAGCCACTGGTGCTGCTAATATTCACATCCACCTCTAGGGGACATTGCCAACCGTTCGGACTGGGATTAAGGGAGTTAGTGTAATGTTCAACATAGAGACCTATTGAATTAAATAATATATTTTTTACATTTTTGACCTAGATGTATATTGTATTGCTTTGGTGCTCTAAACGCACTTGCCCTGAGGAAGGTGGTTTGAGAGATTGTATGTCAATTAAAAGACTGGATCCACCGAAACGCGCGTCGGCGATGGAGTATTGGCGATGGAGTACTAAATGTTGATTTTCTTATAAGAAGATAAATAAAAAGAAATATATGTAAATTCTGACACATATCCTGGATACTCATAAAATAGTGGCAGAATACAGAGGACCATAGGTGGACATTATATGTTAAACTGCCATTACTGTGAAAGGGAATGTACCTTCCCCTGTGAAATTAAAGGACAAAAATATGTGATAACTTGGACACATACCTCACAGATATATAAAAAATGGCATAATATAAATACATAGGCCCATATTTATACTTTTTTAGCGCCGCATTTGCGCCGCTTTTTGACACAAAAACAGTGCAAACTTACAAAATACAATTGTATTTTGTAAGTTTGTGCCGTTTCTGCGTCAAAAAATTACGCAAATGCGGTGCTAAAAAAGTCTAAATATGGGTCATAGTACTTTAGGTGAACAATAAGGGCCATATGTACGAACACTTTTTCCCATAGACACAGAATGGGTAAAAACCTTTGCTACATCTGGCCCTAAGTGCTATACTGCCATAAGATTTATCTTTCTTTGAGGACTACATCAAAGTTCTGGCTGTTTATTTGTCACTCTACTAGTGAAAGAGTTTTTGTTGAAATTGATGTTTTATAAAAAAATTATTTAGATACATATGTGATTAATTGATTTTGTGGTGGGTGGGTGTTTGTCTTTACATGGTTGTCTTATTTTTTTTGTTGATTGTGTTTTGTTGGGTCTATGTTGCTCGTTGTCCGAAGGTATTTTGGATTGATGTATGTTTTTTATTGTTTAGTATTAGGTTTAATAATAATTTTTTTCATTGTTTGAAATAAAAAGATTTTTCTTATGCTTCAAATATGTATTAGAATGTTTGATATTTTTGTTTGTTTATAAGAGAGGAGAGTCGTATTTTCTGTAGTGTCTTTGCTAAGAGTGCCAAGTTTTAAAAGATTTCACACCCACCTCATGCAGAGGTCGAACTCAGAACCCTCACAACGTCTGTCTTTCGTGCCTTAGACTCAAGCACAAATCTGGTGCCTCTGATAAGGGCATCCTCATGCACTCCAAGGCCATCAAGGAGTGGGAAATGACCAAGTTAATGTTGCTGGGTAGCAGACATTATTAATATCGTTGATCCAGAGCTCCTTCCAAAGGCCGTTATACAAAGCGAGGCACCTCAAAGTAGCGGTTCTAATACAAGAAAGACAAGAAATGCCACAAAGAAAATTCTTCTTGCACTCAATGATAGATTCAGAAGTTTTTGCTAATTTTCATTGTCCAGTCTCTGCAAGAACGTAACGGGGATCTAAGTACTTTGACCTATCCCTACAAATCGAAGATGCCAATGATATCAACCTGGTTACGCTTGGTGCCATCTCAGCACAAAGAAAGAGAAACTCCAATCTCTACCTTGAAAATCAGTGCCTGGGCCAACTCACCAACTCAAACTGTCATTCTCACCCACGAGGAGTCTCTGGCGGTATTGTGGACTTCAGATGGTTTCAATTTGTTTCTCTATGGGAACCTTTTTACCATGATGTTCATTAGGCTGTCTTTAACATTTTTGGGAAAACCCGGATGTTAATTAACAGGTTACTAAGGAAACAAATAGGAGACTATACATATAAAAGGCACCAGAGAATTGTTGGAACCAATAAACTGATTCACCAGAAAGTATGGTTTCTTTTTCAGGATTGGCTGGTACAAGAAATTCTAAGCAGTTGTATATGCCAGTGCCTGAGCAAAGACTGTGTTGCTGAACCTCTTCAGATGTTCCAGCGTCCTAACCATATTTGAAAATATATGACTGTCGATTTCTTTGACTCCTTCCCCATTGTCTTAAGTTACTTATGGCCTTGGCCGAATACTCCGGAATACCAGAGGCTGTCCTGACATAAAGATCTGCTGTTGAAGTTGTCTTCCCTTTTACGTTTTTGATACATGGCCTTTTAGTACTAGTAACATCCGACAACTTTCCTCATTCAACAGGACACACATTTCTGTGTTTGCTGAGTACATTGGCTTCCAACACCCCTTACAAGGGGACGCGTATAGGTCGATGGATCTTTTGTATCACATAGGGTATCCTAGTCAAGTATAGCGAGTAAAGACATTTCAACAATTCAATCCGATCAATTTAAAACGCCATGAACTAAATTAATCAGAAACCACCATCACTCATACAGAAGTTAGTTAATTTTATTCCCTATTAGTTACAACTCTAATCATAAACCTTTATTCATCAACTTTCATAACTTCCAGTGTTTACTAGCAACATAAGCAATGAATTCTCAGTACTTTATTAATATGCAACCATCGTTAAACAAAGCATAGCAATTCATGAGCAATCAGATAATTTAGCAATATATGTCAGTCAGTCTAAGTCACCCTAAGTCACCTTTGTCAGCCTGCCTATCCTCAAATTAGCATCCGCATGTGGGGCTTCATACGAAAACAATTTTATCAAAATCATTAATATGGAAAAATCTGTCTAAAAGAGAAAACATTCTAAAAACAGCACAGTTGGTACCTACAAAGAAAAGACATTCATTAGTCTGTCTGGTTATAGCTACCTATCCAAGATAGATCAGCAACGAGTCAGTCTTCGTCTCCAGGTCATCAGTCATCAGCAAGGCTCAGGCTCACAGAAAGCAAGCCCAGGTTTCAGCACTTTGGACATCGTCTCCTGACGTCATCAGCTTTTGCCTCTCTGTTCTGATTTCTCCCCTCATGTCATGACTTTTTATTAGGGTCTCTCAGTCCGTTCCACAATTTGCTTATTGGTCAACCTTATCAGAGGTTATGACTCTAACCTATAATTTTTGTTTACCACTTGTCTACGTTATTTTGAGTGCCAAGTTCCATTACCATGATTGGTCCTCTTGTCGATTAGCACATCATCCGGTTCTTCAGATAACAAAATTGTTTCTCCCAACTCTTAGTCTGTAGCTCTATTGTTCAAGTCCTGGGAAAGTACATTTAGCCTACTCTACACATAATTGTATCAATTTATTCTGATTGTCTCCTGTCCGCTGGTGAATTTGCAGTTTTCTCTAGAAGTGTTCATCGTTGAACTCTGTACAGTTCAAGGTCCTTTTCTCCAGTTCCAGTCTGCGGCAGCTCATCGCGTCTCCACGTTTAAGCAAGCAAGGCCCAATGCCGACTAGGCCTCTGGCTAAGCTAAGAGTGTATGGCATTACAAAACATAGATTATATAGTTAATTATGAGATATTAATACAAAACTTTTAAAATTTCACATTATTTAGTACTGTTAACACAGATGGTGACCACTCCTCGTGGGCACATTTTGCACATTACACGTTATTTTCAATTACTGTTAATCAAATGTCAAAATGTTCTCATTAGTTATTATGCGCAACTCATTAGCATATTCTTATACTAGCATATCTGCTGCAACAGTCCCTCCTCTGATGACTAAATATGTCATCACACCATTCCTTATCAAGCATTACAAATTACTTTCAGTTACATTCTGATTTCTTCCGTTTCCATTTTCCTTATAGATTCTTTTTCTAGGTGGTTCTTCCCTCCTCTGATTGTTCTTAGCTCTTTTTAATTGAATTTTGTGCCATAATTTGCATGCCCCCATAATCCTAATATAATAAAGATCACAATTAACATTCCTTGAACGTTTTTCCACAATATTTCACCCCAAATTTGACTAAACCAATTTCCTAGCATCGCAAATCCCTTTCCCACTTTTTCCCAAACTCCCGGTTCTTTCAACTCCTTTAAATCCTTACTTGCAATAGTTAAATTAGTAAGCAATTCTTTTACTTCTTTCTCATTTGCAGGGATATAAGAACAGCAGTGCTTTTCGTTAATCATTTTGCAGACTCCTCCGTCTTTTGCTAAAATGATGTCTAAAGCAAGCCTGTTTTGAAGCGTCATAGCTCTATCCGCAGCTAACTCAGTGTTTAGTAATAATATAGCTCCTGTAAAATTAGTTAACATATTATCTACTATAGTTGACAACTTTCGTATCTTGTTTGCGTTCAATATAACTTCTACTGAAGGAATTACTGCTCCAAAAATATCCCCTACTATTGCAAAGGCTGTTTTTCTTCTTTGTCTCATTCGGCGTAACTCAGTCCTTTTCGGTATCTTTTTCAAATCCTCTATTTGATAGATTTTAGGGAATACTATTCTTAAATAACATGTCCCATACCATCCCTTAGGGAGTCTGTAATAAGCATTAAGTCCACAAATGTAATAGATCACAGGAATCACAGGGTCAGCACCATTTAGCATAAACGTCCATTTACTCTGAAACAAAAACACATGCCTACATTCACTCGTTCCCACAAATAGAGTGTCAGTTCGTAATTTTGGCCTGTATATACAAAGCTTCCCTACGTGTAATGCGTCTAAAGCTAGCTTCCCTTGTGTTTTAATAGCAGCGTAAGCATAATCATTTTTGTAAGTCCTTTTCTCTAACCCTTTTTCTAATTTTTCTATTAATGCTTTTCTCCTATCATCAGTAT
The DNA here is from genome assembly GCF_031143425.1 of Pleurodeles waltl. Lineage (NCBI taxonomy): Eukaryota > Metazoa > Chordata > Amphibia > Caudata > Salamandridae > Pleurodeles > Pleurodeles waltl. Next base: position 821,643,386 of record NC_090438.1, on the reverse strand, counting down.
GCCCAATAAAGCTCTTTTCCATGGGAGTCAATAAGCAAGTCAAATTGGTACGATGCGCATAAGCCGTGCCAAATGTTAGTGTAGGCTCAAAGAATCCTCTAACTAGTACTATATCATGTTCTTTAGCTATCTTACTTAAATATCTAATTATAGGAACGAAAGAAAATACTAAATCGTAGTTGGAATAAAAGCACTGTATATACTCTTGATTATAAAAGCGTGTTAGTAACAGACTGCAAGTTATACCGTATGTTAGTGGTAGACTATGATAAGTAACCCCTTCTTCCACAGAGGAAGGTATTTGTGTACACACAAGGCAATCCTTTGCATCCATCGTTTCCACATATTCACTCAATAAACGATAAAAGACGTTAGAAGACAACTCTCCCTTTGCGTTAGCATAATCATGCAAATATTGCTCATCTAATTTAAACCTCTCTATAGCTGTTAGTGTATTAGTTTAATGCACAGATGTATCCTTCATTTCTATCATCTCACGAATTGACATTCCCACAATCATTATCACAAACAATATTCCACACACAATTGCCATTCCTACACTCAAATATCTACAATACCCAATGTGCCTCACGTTATTATCCATGATCTGTAAAGAATCAGAAAGCAGACTTTTCAACTCCTACTTAATATGCAACACAAAAAATCCAAAATAATAAAATATACTTCTTTCTTCACACTTTCAATTTCGTGCAACAACACCCCTTCTTCCTTTGCCAAAATCGGTCAGCAGCTGGTCAACTCCAGGTTTTAAGTGTCATATCAGGTTATCAATGTCCTTTCCGGTAAGTGATTTCAACTCTTTCTTTACTCAACAATCCAGTCCATCTTTTCCTTTTCTTCAGGTTGCGTCAAAATACTGATTTGGAACTTCTCTGTCAAAGCAAAAGGACATAAACTTGTTCTGCCAGTCACTTGTTGTAGCATATGCCCACTCTGGTCCTGCGTATTTTCGACTTGCCACTCTTTTATTTTCGACCTCCTTTCCCCTGTCAGTTATCCATCACTCAGTTCATCTTTCCTGGTGGTATCTTGTTCTTCCTCTATTGTTTCATTTATTACCAAGTCTTTTTTCTTGCTGATTTGGGATTCAGGCCAATTATCCCCTTTTCTTACACCTTCTGTCAGCAATCTCTTTAAGATAGGATTTTTCTCTTTGACCTTGTTTGAAGTGCCCTCTCTTGATGGGCCTGCAACGGGTTCAGGAGGAGTCAGATCATTTTTGCTTTGACCTGGCTCAACTCTTTCCCCCTCAGGCTCTGGCACTGAGTCTCCCTGTTTTTCAGTCTCTTTTGTTTGCGTCAGCACTTCTCCTGTGCATGGATCTCATAACGTCTTTTCTGCACTGTCTGCACGTTCTGCCTCTTGATTTTCCACACCCTCGTCTCTTACTGGGGTGATCGATCCTTCTTCTGACAGTTCTGGGTCCACTTCCGGCTCAACTTGCTCTGGCTCTGGTTCAGGTAGAATTATTTGCTTTGCTGCTGCTGGTGTTCTCAGCAACACTTCTTCATGATCCTGGGGGCTCACCACCTTTTTCGTATGGCTTGCATGTATCCAATTGGGCATTCCTGCACACTTTACAGCTGTGGTAGTCGTCAACACCACTTGGTATGGACCTCTCCAACACGGTTCTAGGCAGGTTTTTCGCACATGCTTTTTGATCACGACCCAGTCTCTGGCTCTCAAGTTGTGACCTGGATTATGGATAGGTGGCAGTGTAACAGCTAGTACCTGCTGAGAAAAAGATCGAACCACATCAGCTAGACCTTTGCAGTAGTCTAACACCATATCATCTGTGATATTGACAAGAGCATTGGCTGGCACTGCTGGTAGTCTCATTGCTCTCCCCATGAGAACCTTGTGTGGGGATAAACCTGTCTTCCTGTCAGGTACATTTCTCATTGACATCAACACTAGAGGCAATGCATCTGTCCATTTCAAGTTTGTGGCTGAGCCTATTTTGGCAATTCTTGATTTCAGGGCACCATTCATTTGTTCTACCAATCCTGATGCTTCTGGACAATAGCTGCAATGTAGCTTCTGTTCAATATTCAGTGCTGCACATAAGAGTTTGATCACTTTGTTATTGAAGAGGGTTCTCCTACCTGATTCTAAAGAGATCAGAAATCCGAACCTTCGTATCAACTCTCTAAGCAATAACTTTGCAACTGTGAGACTGTCATTTCTGTGTGTGGGATATGCTTCAATCCAATGACTAAACACACACACAATCACCAACACGTACTTCAGTCCACCACATGCATGCATCTCAATGAAATCCAATTGCATTCTGCTGAATGGTCCTCCTGCTCTTCCAATGTGGCTCAAATGTACCACTGTCCCTTTTCCCACATTCAACTGCAGGCAAATCACACACCTATGGCACACTGACTCAGCTGCTTGTCTAAATTTCAGATTAAACCAATCAACCTTGAACAACCTAATCATGGCATCCCTTCCAATGTGTGCCTGACCATGGTAATACAGAGCCATCTGAGACAACAGACAATTCGGTAGCACCACCTGGCCCTCCTCAGATACCCAGATTTTAACTGGTCTCTGCAAGCACTTCAACTTCACCCACAGCTTTTTCTCTTCCTTGTCCGCATTCTCTTGCAAAGTTTTCAATTCCTCTAAGGTCTCAATTACTTTTAAAGCGAAATTTGCACAACTGGTCTCTTCTTCTTGCATTAGTTCCCACTTATCCTTGTATGATATGCAGTTCAGGGCACAAAACCTTGCTGCCTGATCCGCATATCCATTTCCTAAGGAAATGTAGTCTGGTGTTTTCTGATGTGCACTCCATTTTACTACAGTAATTTCTTCAGGTAACTGTATTGCGTTCAACAACTCTTTTATTCTGTCACCATTTCGAACTGGGGTTCCACTGGAGGTCACAAACCCTCTTTGTGACCACAATTGACCAAAATCGTGAACAATTCCAAATCCGTATTGGCTATCTGTGTATATTGTCACTCTCAGCCTAGTTGAAACATAACATGCCCTAGTGAGAGCCACCAATTCTGCCACTTGTGCTGAATATATACCAGGGAGCCAAGATGCTTCTAGGGTCGCCGTAATTGTACACACAGCATATCCTGCTCTCAATGTACCTGTCTCATCTCTAAGGCATGAACCATCGACAAAAACAATTTGATCATTTTCTTCCAGTCGAGTGTCTCTAATATTAGGTCTATGCTTTGTACAGAGATCTGTAACTTTAAGACAATCATGCTCTACGTCTTCCTCTTTTTCAACTTCAACAGTATCACTTGGCAATAATGTTGCTGGATTCAACACTGTACATCTTTTCAAAGTAACATTTAGTGCTCCCAGTATACTCGTCTCATACCTTGTTAGTCGGGCCCCCGTCAAATGTTGTGTTTTTGTTCTTGTCAGCAAACTTTCAAGTGAATGTGGCACCATTACCGTCACCCGGTATCCCATGACTACCCCTTCACATTGGGAAAGACTTTGACCAACTGTGACTCCTGCTCGCAAACATCCTGGTAAAGCTGCTGCAACCGGGTCCAAGGTAGCTGAAAAATAGGCTACTGGGCAATAAGCACCTCCATGGGCCTGTGTCAAGACAGACAAAGAGCATGCATCACGTTCATGACAAAACAGTGTGAAAGGCTTTGTGTAATCAGGAATTCCCAACGCGGGAGCTCTGCATAAACCCTCTCTTAATTCAGTGAAGGCCCTCATTTGATCTTCATCGAGAGTGATTCGGTCTGTAACTCCCTTGTGTGTCAATTGTTGTAAAGGTTTAGCAACCTCAGCAAAATTCGGGATCCATTGTCTACAGTATCCTACCATTCCCGAAAACATGCGTACATCCGTCTGGGAAGTCAGCAGATTTCTAGGAAAAATCATTGTAATTCTCTCTCAAGAGATTCTTCTCAACCCTTTCTCAATCTGATGACCCAAGTATTTGACAGACTTCTGACAGTACTGCAGTTTTGCAAGTGAGACCTTGTGACCAAAGTCTCCCAAATGATTAAGTAAGACAATTGAATCATGTTTACACTCATCCCTTGTCCTGGACGCAATCAATAAGTCATCAATGTACTGTACAAGAGTTGACTGGCAAGGTAATTCCAATGACTCCAAATTCTTTTTCAAAATCTGGTTAAACAAGGACAGTGACTCCGTGTACCCTTGTGAAAGCCTACACTAGCTGTAGACTTTATCTAGGAATTTGAAACTGAAAAGAAACTGACTATGGTTGTGAAGTGATACTGAAAAGAAAGCTTGTGACAGACCGACTACTGTGAACCACTCTACCTCGTATGGAATCTGAAACAGTATCACTGCTGGATCCCCCTCTCTATCTCCCCTATCTAACCCGTTCACTATCTACCTCCCTCACTCCTCCTATCTACCTATCTCTCTATCTCTCTATCCCACTATCTAATCTCCCTCACTCTCCACCTCCTCCTATCTTCCTATCTCTCTATCTATTTCCCTATCTATCGATTTCTCTATCTATTTTCTCTATCTACTTCTCTATCTTTCCCCCCCTTCCCGCCACCCCCTCTATTACCTATCTTCCTATCCTCTCACTCTACCTCTCACCCTCACCCACCTCTACAAACCCCCCTCCCCTATCTTCACAACCCTACTCCTGTCTTTCTCCCTAATCTCCTAAACCTCCTAACACTCACCCCCCTCCACCCTTAAACCCCCTTCCCCCAGCTCTTCTCACTCTACCTGTCCCCCCCCCTCCCTCGCGCTCTCCTGCCGCGACCTCCTGCACGCCCCCGCCCCCCAGCTCCCATTCGCCCCCAGCTGACCCCTCCCCCCCCTCCTACCTCATATGGCGGCCGCTGCGCGACAGTGGTAGCGACCCTTGACCCAAGGGTAGGTCGCTCCCCCTGCCGCTGCAGCTCCTCCAGCTCCTCCAGGTTCCTGAGTTCCTGAGACCCACCTAACAGTAAGTACCCCCCACCTCCCAGCCCCTCGCTCTGCCCCGCGCTACTCACCCTCTCTCCTGCTCCTGCTTCTTTTCTTCTTCTCTGCTCTTCCTCCTCGCTCCTCGTCTGTAATCTTCTGCTGTACTCTTCTTTTCCCCGTCTTCTCTCTTCTTCTCTTCTTCCTCATCTTCTTCTGTGGTCTTCTGCCTTCTGTTCTTCGTTTTCTGTATCTTCTTCTGTGTTCTTCCGGTCTTCTGCTCCCTGTTCTTCCGGTCTTCTGTTCTTCTGTTCTTCTGCCTTCGGCTCTTCTGCCTCCTCCGTCTTCTTCTCCCCGCGCCTGCCCTCCTGCTCCTACCTCATCCCCCTCCCTCACTCGCATCCCCCTCTCTATCTCCCCTATCTAACCCGTTCACTATCTACCTCCCTCACTCCTCCTATCTACCTATCTCTCTATCTCTCTATCCCACTATCTAATCTCCCTCACTCTCCACCTCCTCCTATCTTCCTATCTCTCTATCTATTTCCCTATCTATCGATTTCTCTATCTATTTTCTCTATCTACTTCTCTATCTTCCCCCCTTCCCGCCACCCCCTCTATTACCTATCTTCCTATCCTCTCACTCTACCTCTCACCCTCACCCACCTCTACAACCCCCCCTCCCCTATCTTCACAACCCTACTCCTATCTTTCTCCCTAATCTCCTAAACCTCCTAACACTCACCCCCCTCCACCCTTAAACCCCCCTCCCCCAGCTCTTCTCACTCTACCTGTCCCCCCCTCCCTCGCGCTTTCCCGCCGCGACCTCCTGCACGCCCCGCCCCCAGCTCCCATTCGCCCCCAGCTGACCCCTCCCCCCCTACCTCATATGGCGGCCGCTGCGCCCAGCGCCATGACCCCTGGTCCCAAGCTCTCCCAAGCCCAGCTGATCCGCTACGACCCCACCACCCTCCACGACCTCAACCCAGGACGCTCCAACACCTGCTTCCAAGCTCACCCCAAACGCACCCATGGACCCTTCGCCTGCAACTCCTGCAAACAAATCTTCCACCACGCTACTACCACGACCACAAGCCCACGTGCCATCAACCACCTCAAGTGCATCCTAGTCAACGCTCGCTCCGTCCACAAACACGCCGTCGAACTCTGGGACCTCCTGGATTCCACAGCACCGGACGTAGCCTTCATCACGGAGACCTGGATGAACACCTCCTCTGCGCCAGACATCACCACCGCCATCCCCGAAGGCTACAAGATCTCCAGGAAAGACCGCACCAACCAAGCAGGAGGAGGTATCGCCATCGTCTTCAAAGACTCCATCAGAGTCACCACCTCCACCGAAGACACCCCTCTCGCCGCCGAACACCTGCATTTTCAGATTCGCACCGAGCCAAGGACCACCCTCAGAGGATCCCTCGTCTACCATCCTCCCGGACCACGCGCCCCTTTCAGCGACGCCATCGCCGACTTCATCTCCCCGCACGCCCTCGCCTCACCGGACTACATCCTCCTAGGTGACCTCAACTCCCATCTGGAACAAAACAACGACCCCAACACCACCACCCTGCTCGACAACCTCGGCCTCAAACAACTGGTGAACACCGCCACCCACATCGCCGGACACACGCTCGACCCTATCTTCTCCGCCAGCAAACACGTCTTCTTCAGCCACACCTCCACCCTACACTGGAGCGACCACAGCTGCGTCCATTTCACATTCCGACGCGAGACCCGCCACCTCCACACTCAACCCATCCTTCATCGACAGTGGAACAAGATCCCTGAAGAGCAACTCTTCTCCGCACTAGCCGCCAACCAACCCACCCTCCCCAACGACGCAGCCCTCAAACTCACAAACTGGATCTCCAACTGTGCAGACAACCTTGCTCCCCTCAAACGCACGCATCGACAGACGAACACCAAAAAACCTCTCTGGTTCTCTGACACCCTCAAAGAATCAAAGAAAACTTGTCGCGCCCTTGAGGAAGCCTGGCGCAAGGACCACACTGCTGACAACATGAACGCCCTCAAGAACGCTACCCGCGAACACCACCACCTGATCCGCGCTGCCAAAAGGAACTTCTTCACCGACAGACTGGACAAAAACAGCCACAACAGCAGAGAACTCTTCAGCATCGTCAAGGAGTTCTCCAACCCCAGCGCCAACGCCAACGCCGTCACGCCCTCACAGGATCTGTGCGAATCCCTCGCCACTTTCTTCCATCGCAAGATCAGCGACCTCCACGACAGCTTCGGACACCAGACCCAACCAAACACCACCGAACCCGCACCCCCGGCCATCACCCTCAACAACTGGACACACATCAACACGGAAGAAACCAAATCCATCATGAACTCTATCCACTCCGGCGCCCCTTCGGACCCTTGCCCGCACTTCATCTTTAACAAAGCCGACGACATCATCGCCCCGCACCTCCAGACCGTCATCAACTCTTCTTTTTCTTCTGCTACCTTCCCCGAATGCTGGAAACACGCCGAAGTCAACGCCCTACTAAAGAAACCTACGGCTGACCCGAGCGACCTGAAAAACTTCCGCCCCATCTCTCTTCTGCCTTTCCCAGCCAAAGTAATAGAGAAGACCGTCAACAAACAGCTGACCACCTTCCTGGAAGACAACAACCTGCTCGACCCCTCACAAACCGGATTCCGAACCAACCACAGCACTGAAACCGCCCTCATCTCAGTCACAGACGACATCAGAACCCTGATGGACAACGGTGAAACAGTCGCCCTCATCCTCCTCGACCTCTCGGCTGCCTTTGACACCGTCTGTCAATGCACCCTAATCACCCGCCTCCGCTCCACCGGGATCCAAGGCCAGGCCCTGGACTGGATCGCCTCCTTCCTCGCAAACCGTTCACAAAGAGTTTACCTCCCTCCGTTTCGCTCAGAACCCACCGAGATCATCTGCGGCGTACCTCAAGGCTCATCACTCAGCCCGACACTCTTCAATGTCTACATGAGCCCCCTCGCCAACATCGTACGCAAGCACGACATCATCATCACCTCCTACGCCGACGACACCCAACTTATACTCTCCCTCACCAAGGACCCCGCCAGCGCCAAGACCAACCTACAAGAGGGTATGAAGGACGTCGCAGATTGGATGAGGCTCAGCCGCCTAAAGCTGAACTCTGAAAAAACGGAAGTCCTCATCCTCGGCAACACCCCGTCCGCCTGGGACGACTCCTGGTGGCCCACGGCCCTCGGCACCGCACCGACCCCCACAGACCACGCCCGCAACCTCGGCTTCATCTTGGACCCTCTTCTCACCATGACTAAGCAAGTCAATGCCGTGTCCTCCGCCTGCTTCCTCACCCTCCGCATGCTCCGTAAGATCTTCCGCTGGATCCCCGCCGACACCAGAAAAACCGTGACCCACGCCCTCGTCACGAGCCGCCTGGACTACGGCAACACCCTCTACGCCGGGACCACAGCCAAACTCCAAAATCACCTGCAACGCATTCAAAACGCCTCGGCCCGCCTCATCCCAGATGTACCCCGCAACAGCCACATCTCCGCACACCTGAGACACCTGCATTGGCTCCCAGTTAGCAAAAGGATTACCTTCTGACTTCTCACCCACGCACACAAAGCCCTACACAACAAGGGACCGGAATACCTCAACAGACGCCTCCGCTTCTACGTCCCCACCCGCCACCTGCGCTCCTCTGGCCTCGCACTCGCTGCTGTCCCTCGCATCTGCCGCTCCACGGCGGGTGGGAGATCTTTCTCCTTCCTGGCGGCCAAGACCTGGAACTCCCTCCCCACCAGCCTCAGGACCACCCAGGACCACTCCGCTTTCCGGAGACTCCTAAAGACCTGGCTGTTCGAGCAGCGTTAACCCCCCCTTTCTTTTCCCCTAGCGCCTTGAGACCCGCACGGGTGAGTAGCGCGCTTTATAAATGTTAATGATTTGATTTGATTTGATCTGGATTGGGCACAATCAGGCAACACTTAACCACCATGTCATTCACTTTTCGCAAATCCTGCACCTTTCCCACTTTCCCACAGGGCTTCTTCAATCCCATTATTGGTGAATTACATGGACTGCTCAACACTTCCTTCAAAACACCCAGTTTCAAGAAATCCCCAATTATTTGTGGCACCTTCATCAACACATCCTGTGGCATATTGTAGTGTGGAAGTTTTGGAAACTCAACATTCGGCTTTAAAGTGATTTTAATTGGCTCCACATCTTTAATCAAGCCCACTTCTTTCACTGTCGTATCCCAAACCTTCTCCTTCACTGTTCCCTGTAAATCTGCATGCAACTCCTTCAAAGTGAATATTGGGAAAACCTCAATCAAGGGATATTCTTCAAATGCTTCATTAAGAACCATGGCTGATGCTTGCTCTTCCTCATCATCACTGATTGTCTGGACCTCTATTCCTGCATCAGTACAATTTATGGAACATTTGGTCTTGCATAGTAAGTCTCTGCCTAACAAAGATACTGGACTTGAGTCGCACACTACAAATCTATGCAGACCTGTATAGTTCCCAATTTCAATTGGTACTAGTTCTGTGATAGGATTCGTTAGTTGTCTGTTCGCCACTACCACAACCTGCACTGTTCTTCTGGAAAGGGGCAAATCTAGTACCTCGATACTCCTTACTGTGGAGCGCATGGCTCCAGTGTCGACCAAGAATGACACTTTATGTCCCATTACCTTTGCCTTCACAAAAGGCCCTCTCTGATCTACCTCTAGGGATGCAGCAAGTATACAGGCTCCTTCATCAGAACTGTCACTGATCCATTCATCGTTTATTTCATCCTCACTGTGAAATGGGAATTGGTGTACTGTATTGTTACTGTTATCTGATCTCTGACCATTGACCTGCTGAGTAAGCATAACTTGTTGCTGCTCCATCGGGGCTTGAGGTATGTGCATTTGCTGTCTGGGCACAATAGAAAACTGCTGCTGTACCGGTGCTAAAGGAGTAAATTTTGCTCGTGGCACCAGCATCTGTTAAACTGGTAAAAAGTTCTGACCTCGAGTTTGAACATTCAGGACTAGGCCCCTCACTCTGGGGACTCTCACTGTTTGTACTGTACTGACATCACCTTGCTGAATCATTCCTTCCTGCACCATCAACGGGAACTCCCGCTTCCAGTGTCCCACGTTTCCGCACAGGTCACATGGCAACATTCTTTTCATCCCCTGCATGTCATTCTGAACAACCACTGTATTCAGATCCGGACCACGCATCACATCCATACCAAGTCCTCTACCCGTCGCTTGAGGCTGAAACGCGATAGCTCTCTGTTGCGTGTGTTGCGGTGCCATCGGCGGCACTAAAGCTCCTTGCACTACTGATTGTGCTGCCTTAATCTGCATCACCAGTGCCTTTTCCTTCAACTTCTTTTGTTTTAGTTCAATCTCGTCACTACAATATTTTGCATATTGCAACACCTCATCAATCGGCTTTGCCTGCCAACAAATCAAATGATTCTTAATCATTTGCCCTATTTCAGGTATCAACCCTTCGACAAACCTAAACACGAAATGCAACATGTCCTGTGGTTCAACTGCTTCCTTTCCACTGTACTCCTTGAAAGCCTCTAACAATCTTTCATAATAAGTATGTATTGACTCTGGTTTCCTGAACCGTCCTGTCAATTCTCTGCCAATCAATGTTTTTCGGGGAAATCCTAGTTTTCAAAAACTCAATCACCTTGTAATAATTTTTCATTACATCAGGTGACGGTGCGCCTGTAAATTTGTGCCTCTCAGGTTCACTCGTTGGCCAATCTACTGCTCTTTTGCACTGAACCCATAAGTCAGCTGGCACAACTATCTCAAACAAAGTGTTCAAAGCTTCCCAGAAACATTTGGAGAGTTTCACAAACCTCTCAGTCTGTTGGTACCATTCAACTGGCTTTTCTCTCAATTTAGGATAATCATTGGTAAAAGACAGTATGTCACTTTGATGCCAAGGAACATGAACAAACTGTCCCCCTGGAATTTCCCTCATCGGTAACATCTTGACTGCTTCTCCCTTTTCTACTACCTCTGTTTCCCCTTCTGAATCTCGTTTCCGTTTATCTTTTCTTTTCACCCATCTACCTTCCCACTTCTCTAATGCTCCCCAAATCTGCGCACTCTGCAGCAAATCTCTCAAATGTGCCTTCATTCCGGCTGGTCTCATGTGTTCAAAATCCTTTGCTTCAAAATCTAATCTGTAGCTTCGTCTCAAATGTTTGGTTGACTTAAGATCAATGTCATGTTTTTCTGCTACTTCTGCTAATTTCTGGTGTATTTTTCCCACTTTCTTTGTAATCCTTGGACATAAATACCTCAGCTCTTCTTCAGTATTGGATTCTAACCTGTTCAATCCCATTGTTCCCTCAACCAATTCATTTGCCTCGATATTTAGTCCTACTCGATTCAGTTGCTCTTCCCCTTTTCAGGCACCTTGCGAAGAACTCAAACTGTGCAACCAACTGTTTAACTGCTGTGCTGTCAAACCTTGTAATGAAATGTTACTCGCACTAACCACTGGCAACTGTTGAACCCCTGTCCCCACAGCATGTGGTGTCAAAAGTCTAATACTCTGATTTACATCTGGTAATGGCACTAGAGGACTAAATCCCACAGGAGATTTAAGCTCACCCGGACTTGATGATGTTGTTCACTGTACTAAGTCTTCCGTTCCTCTTCTCACCAGACTCTGTGAGATCTCTGTCTGTCCTCCTGTTTCTATTTTCTTCTGAGCATATAAGGGTACCGCTGTACCAACAGTAATCGGTAGCGATATTGCATCTGGAGCTGTACTAGAGTCTGAACTTTGTGTAAGTGGTACTCCCATTGCCTGATTCATAACTGGTGCGAGATCCACTGATGTCCCAGTTAACTGATTAGGCCTTGGTATATTCTGTATCTGTGCTGGTGGCAGTAACATTGGTGTTGGGTCCGTCTGAGCTAGTATTGGCTGTGGATACACCTGCTCCCTCGGCACCACAATATTTGAAACAGTCTCAAGAGCTGGTACATTTGGGTAAATCACTGGTGCTGAAGGTGCAGGTACCTGTACTTGAGCTTCTGCTCTCGTTACTGCAATTGGCGTACTTTGCTCTACCCCTGGATGCTGTCCTCCTTCTGTTTGTACAGCACCCACGGCTCCCTGGGATGTCCCAGGTATAGCAGGAGGGGCTGTAGCAATATTCCCTGGACCCCCTGCATAAGGTGTCATAGGTGGAGGTCTATTCCTCAGCAACTGCGTAATGTAATCCTCTACATCAGAATCGTTATCATCTACATAAGACTTTTTCCCTTTTGTTTTCTCTTCATTCTCCCTTTCCTTGTTATCATCTCCCTTATCTGAATCATCACCTTCCGCGATTGCAGGGAACATCTTAATCTCTTTCATGGTTGCCATTCTCCATCTTTTTTGTTCCTAATCCCACCTAGCGTCACTAGTGATTTCTCTATCTTCTTTATCCTTCTATTGGTCTTTTGCTCGTGCTGCTGTCTGCCCACTAGCTCCCAAACTGCTAAAGCCTCGAACTGTGCTGGTCCCGGTAACGGTCTCATGTCATACAATGATAAACGCAACTGCTCTAGAAACCTTAGATTAAACGTTCCATGCTCTGGAAATGCTAAGGTTCCTTGATTCTTTGTCAATGCGCTCCATTGCTTTAACCAAAGACAAGAAGCCATGTCCTTTTCTGTAATTACCAGATGTGCTGGACTATCCTCCGAGGGGTTGGTTCCCCCACTGAAGCCTTAATGTAAGATTCACCCTTCGTCACACTCCTAAAAGCTTTGAAAAACTTAATTTTGCCTGTTTTATGTATTACAATTCAGTAAGTGAAATGACTTTTACTCCCAAGATTCCCTTCACCCGTTCGCTCAACCAATTGTCTCTCGCGGACGGCTGCCAATCCGGTCGCGGCTCTTCTCAATAACCGACCTATTCCACTGACGTCACACTAACACACAGCAGCTGACAAAGTCTTGCGGCTTCGCCTTCCTCAACTCAAATTCAATTGTCTAATGCAATTATATTGCAAGCGTCTTCACCAAATAACAACTAAAACAAATCCGCTGGTTTACTACAGGAAGGGACTCAATCGCTTCAGGGACCTTACAGATTTTCACTAAAATGCATACTCTGGGACCTTAGCTATTCCTCTTTCTCAGTCCCCACCTTTGCAAGTAAAATTAAACCCGCAAACTTTACTCTCAACTGATCTTTGGGTCTGTCCTGGTGCACATAGGAGTCACCAAATTTCAATCAAAGCTTCTTTTATTCAACGTACATTCATTCAGACTTGTTGACCACGCCCGATCAACCTACTAAACCAGACAGATTACAACATATACCCAAGTGTCTCCTACACTTGTCAATATACTCCGGAGTCTTAGACCACGCAGGGTCCGTACATTACCAACAACCACGTGGACAATTTTTTAGCACAAAGCGCTACACACATATGAAGTTCGACGACTTCGCTACTCGCACACCATTTAGGAGTACGCACACTCCTACTAACTCTAAACTGGAGTACGCAAACTCCCTACTTTTTACCTCACATACATCACAATTCACCTGCGGTCTGCTTAAGCTTAGGCAAGCGCAATTCTACCACTCTCATACTATCTCAAATATGCCAGGAACACACCCAACCTTACTCACGGGATCCAGGATCTGGGAAAGTAATTTCTGGGCTTAAGGGAACATCATCTTTGCTACCATTGTAATTTCAGAAAAACAAAATTTAAACATCATGAAATCCAAACAACTATATTCAAATTTATACTACCTCCATAACCTTTACTCGTTACTTAACCAGTTCCCTAAGGAAACTAACCATCAAGCTGCTACCAAAAACTGCTAGCGCGCCTTGTCCTTAGTAAGTAAACTTACAAGGGGACACGTATAGCTCGATTAAACTTTTGGATCACATAGGGTATCCTAGTCAAGTAGAGCGAGTAAAGACATTTCAACAATTCAATCCGATCAATTTTAAACACCATGAACTAAATTAATCAAAAAACACCATTACTCATATAGAAGTTAGTTTGTTTTATTCCCTATTAGTTGCAACTCTAATCATAAAACTTTATTCATCAAGTTTCATAACTTCCAATGTTTATTAGCAACCTAAGCAATGAATTCTCAGTACTTTATTAATATGCAACCATCATTAAACAAAGCATAGCAATGCATGAGCAATCGGATAATTCAGAAATATACGTTAGTCAGTCTAAACCAGTCTAAGTCACCTTTGTCAGCCTGCCTATTCTCAAATTAGCATCCACATGTGGGGCTTCATGTAAAAACACTTTTGTCAAAATCATTAATTTGGAAAAATCTGTCTGAAAGAGAAAACATTTGAAAAACAGCACAGTTGGTACCTAGAAAGAAAAGGCATTCATTAGTCTGTCAGGTTATAGCTACCTATCCAAGATAGATCAGCAACGAGTCAGTCTTCGTCTCCAGGTCATCAGTCATCACCAAGGCTCAGGCTCACAGAAAGCAAGCCCAAGTTTCAGCACTTCGGACAGCGTCTCCTGATGTCATCAACTTTCGCCTCTCCATTCTGATTTCTCCCCTCATGTCATTGCATTTTATTAGGGTCTCTCAGTCCGTCCCACAATTTGCCTATTGGTCAAGTTCCATTAACATGATTGGTCCTCTTGTCAATGAGCACATCATCCGGTTCTTCAGGTAACGAAATTGTTTCTCCCAACTCTTAATCTGTAGCTCCATTGTTCAAGTCCTGGGAAAGTACATTTAGCCTACTCTACACATAATTGTATCAATTTATTCTGATCGTCTCCTGTCCGCTGGTGAGTTTGCAGTTTTCTCTAGCAGTGTTCATCGTTGAACTCTGAACAGTTCAAAGTCCTTTTCTCCAGTTCCAGTCTACAGCGGCTCATCGCGGCTCCACGTGTAAGCAAGCAAGGCCCAGTGCCGACTTGGCCTCTGGCTAAGTTAAGAGCATATGGCATTACAAAACATAGATTATATTGTTAATTATGATATATTAATACAAAACTTTTAAACATTTCACATTATTTAGTACTGTTAACACAGATGGTGACCACTCCCCGTGGGCACATTTTGCACATTACATGTTATTTTCAATTACTGTTAATCAAATGTCAAAATTTTCTCATTAGTTATTATGCGCAGTTCATTAGCATATTCTCATATTAGCATATCTGCTGCAACACCACAAACACCTTATAGGGGCCACAGGGCAAGGCAAGTTGGAGAGCTTCATTGCAATTCTAAGGAAGGTTGCACAGATACTGAGTCTCAACAAGAAGCCCATCTCCAGTGTGCTGTGACTGTCAATGACAGACTTTTGGCTGAACCTCTCACAATGAACAATATATGGCTGATTTTCTATTCAGGAGAAAGATAAGGACATAGATTCCGCAGCACTTGTCCTCGTAACTTCAAATTACTCAGAAGTCTAGTAGAGGGACCTCAAAATGAAACACTACATGAAAGACTATATTGACAGACGGACAGCCAGGTTGTTTCACTTCTGTCAGGTTGACAAGGCTCTAGTTCACTGTAAAGGATCTCATAGGATGTTCCTTCTTTAGACCCAAATGCATGTTATATCAAAAATTTCGAGGGCTCGATCTCACCTTATGAAGTAATGGCAATACCATTGGAGTCATTTAGACCACAGTTGGTAGTATGCTGGCTAGCCAGGTAAGTGAAAACTATGGCTTCCACTCCCCCGGTGGACCATATTTGGAAGCCCCAATACCCAAGGTACCTGTGGACTTCAATGCCTTCAGTGCTTTTAGTCATTGTGGCAGATCTATTGAAGGCACTGATGCTTTAAGGAAAAGACCAATATTTTTTACCCCAGGCAGCTGAAGTTTTTTGCTCTTAGGAAGCAAACGCTCAAAGTAGAAGTTTGTTTCTTGAAAATGGCCCTGAGTACAGAGAGCTTTTTTTTTAGAACCCCTACTCCACTAGACTCTAAATGACCCCCTATGACTCAAAACTTATTATATCTATACACCTTGGATGGTGAACCTTGCAGTTTGTCACCTGATGAAAAGAGAACAGACAGTGAGACTCCACCAGCTGGGATTCAAACTTTGGAAGACTTGTCCCAAAACTCCCCACTTCATGATGAGGTGGTCTCCCCAACTGACTCTCCAGGCAGGCTGTCTGACCTGAATAACTACTTGTTTCCATTCCTCTTTAGCGTTCTTGTCTAGAGGCCTCCAAAAAATCATTCAGCAAATACTGGACTGAAAAGTGCCAGCTGCTATTTAAGTGGGAGGAGATATAGGGTGTTCACTGTGATGTGTCACTGACCAATGAAGAGTGACAGCACTTACCATGCAATGCTCAGCCAAGTGCAGAGCAGAATCAAGGGGACACAGCTTTCTGAGTCCTGGACAAAGGTGGGTTGCCAGTCTGATAGTACATCATAAGACCTGCTCTTGTCATGCTAAAGAAGCATCACCTAAGTCACCAGGATGTAGGTCATTATAAATAAAATACCTTCCTGTTCACTATGCCATAGCGTCTTAGACAGTACAACCACATCCCCAAGCATCATAAAAACAAATTCAGACACCCTCCCAACACTTGGTGCACTCACACTGAAACACTGACACGGGCAGTCCCTCAATGTGCTATTGCTCCCTCAAAAAGATTCCGAACACTCTTAGGGCTCTCCATTGATGACCCCACAACACACTCTCACAGCTCTATCAGGTATGAGTACCCTGCTGCTGGTTTGAGACCAATTTTCCGATGGTTTTAGACAATCTTGCACTATGCATTTTTACTTCTCTCATTGGCATGACAGGTGTCAGTGAAAACCTGTTCTAAAAATGCAAAATGGAGGATACATTCTGTGCTGCAGCCCCTTATTCCCAGGCACTTTGAAAACAAATGCAGGGCCGTGCTTTGCCCTCACGGGCATAGTTATTACAGGATCCTGTTATGGGCTCACTCAAGGCTTTGCAGTCTGCCCCTGTCAGTCATGAAGGGTGAGTTCATCACAAAGAATACAAAAGCAAAACCTAACAGCACCTCTAGAACATTTGTAAACATTCTGTAAATGTGAAGGAATTCGAAATTTAAGGTTAAAATGAAACTAATGTCCTCAGATTGTTTCATGGGAGCAGTGCAAGTCCATCAAACAGAACGTAGTATGTATGATTTGACACTCAACTGTCAGTCAATTGCACATTGAAAGGCCCCAACCTGCCCCTTAAAATTAAAAGTTTGATTTGTTTTATATTTTAGATTTGCTTGTGAAAGAAATGAAATATTTCATCATTTTTGTATTTCTTTGATGAATGTTTGTTTCTGTATTTTTGTGTATTGCTTTTTACTTCAAATCATCTAAAATGATTCGGTCAGAGTCACCTGCTTCCAATAATGCCTTGGTGGGGGTTCCTGATTCCACTAATGATTCAGTGCAGATCCCCAGGTTCCAATAATGATTAAGTGGGGGCCACAGAAGTCAAAAGGTTAAGAACTACTACTTCTCCACTTATGCAAAGCCTCAGACCAGAGAGCACCAACACTCTGTGAACCTTGACTTCCCTTCCCTGTTATTCACTAAAAGCAAGTAGGTTTAGAGTATTACACTACCCTCAAATGTCCCAGCCTGGCATGCCTCCTGATGCATTGTAAAAATGTTATAGTGCATTGTTAAGGTGTCTTAAAATGATATGAGGCTATCATGCTACAAGGTTGCTGCACCAAGGACCTTGCTACTTAGGTTCAGGATTTCAAAGATAATTTGCTTACTTGAGAACACAGAGCTTATGCTCAGAACACAGAGAAGTATTCTGTCAAGTCATGCTGAGAAACTAACTTTGAACTATTGGAATAATTGACTTGGATCATTGCTAAAATATGGAAATGGGAAGAATTCTCATGTCAACATAATTTTACACTTGATGAGTGTTAGAAATGCGGTCGCTAATTGGCAGTAGTTTACACTTTGTCCAAGTAGGGACTCTCACTCTTGTCAGGGTAAGGGAGTCACACAGCTAAGATAACCCTGCTTTCTCCCTTGGTAGCTTGGCTCAAGCGGTTAGGCTTCTCTCAGAGGCATTGTGTAAAGTATTTGTACACACATACTAACACAGTGAAAACATGCCAAAAGGACTCCACGTCAATTTAGAAAAATAGCCAATATTTAATATTTAATACAAGAGCAATATGACAAACATCCAACATACACAAGTCAAAATATCTCTTAAAAGTTTAATTAAGTCTTTATCCACATGAATCAATGCATGCATCTCTTTAGCACAAAGTACCTGAGATGCATCAAAAAACAAAGACGATTCAGGCCACAGTGGAGGTGAGGTACCGGAAAAGCAAATTAGTGCATTGGTTCCTTACTGCGCAGGAGATGTTATGCGTCAATTCTTTCCTGACAGGTAAGATGATGCATTGGTTCTTTACTGACAAAGGAGGTGATGTGTTGATTCTTTCCTCGCAGGAAAGGTGATGCGTTGATTTCCGGACACGCAGCCTCGATTCAATACTGCGGTGCATGGTTGATGAAAAATTGGCACCCAGAGATGATCCGTGGAAAATCCAGACACACTGTGTTGATGGGACTGCAGTGTAACAGGCGCTGGTTGATTCGGCAGCTGCAAGACAGGCGCTGTGTCAATTCTCCAGCCACGGGGCAGGTGCTGCATCAACTCTTCAGCTGCAATACAGGTGCTGCGTTGATTCTTCCAGCACAGCGCATTGATGCATGGATTTTCTCCTTCAGATCAGCAGGTTGCACTTCCAAGAACCTAGGGACTGGAGTAGGCAGCGGCATGGGGTCAGAGAGCAACGCTGGTACCGAAGTCGTTCAGGAAGTCGATGCACTAGTTTCTTCCTTGTTGCACCAGAAATCACTCCCAAGAGCTTGGAACTGGATTTGTCACCACAAGTCAGGACTTTCAGCAATAGAGCCCAGGTGCTGACAGGTAAAGTCTTTGATGTCCGTGAGACTTCTTAGCAGGAGGCAAGCTCAGTCCAAGCCCTTGGAGAACCTTTGGAAGAAAGCCAAGTCCGCTCCTTTCACTCTCAGGACAAAAGCAGCAGGCCAGCACAACAAAGCAACAGGCAGAGTGGCAGTCCCTCCTACAGCATCCAGCTATTTTTCCTGGCAGAATTTCCTCAGTTCAGAAGGATTCTAACTATGTGGTATCAGAGGTCCAGTACTTATAGCCATTTCTGTCTTTGAAGTAGGCAAACTTCAAAGAGCAGCCTTTGTAGTGACCAAGACCCTGCCTTTTCCTGCTCCGGCCCCAGACACTCTCCGGGAGGCTGGGGACTGCTTGTGTGAGGACAGACACAGCCCCATTCAGATGCGAGTGTCAGCTTCTCCCACCACTCTAGCTCAGGAAGACCCATCAGCCTGGAGATGGGCCATCAGGATATGCATGGCAGACCTCAGATCCCTTTGTGTGGCTGTCTAGAGTGAATGCACAAACAGCCCACCTGTCATCCTGACACAGACGTGAATTTAGCAGACAGACAGAGGCACATGATGATTAAGCAAGAAAATGCCCACTTTCTAAAAGTGGCATTTTCAAACATACAATTAAAAAAACAACTTCACCAAAAGATGTATTCTTAAATTGTGAGTTCATGAGTTCAAAGACCCCAAACTCCACATCTCTATCTACTCTCAGTGGGAAATTACACTTAAAAGGTATTTTAAAGCAATCCCCCTGTTACTCTATGAGAGAGACAGGTCTTGAAATAGTGAAAACCAAATTTAGCAGTATTTCACTATCACAACACGTTAAAAACACCAGTATAAGTCCTATCTTTTAAAGACACTGCACCCTGCCTATAGGGCCGCCTTGGGCCTACTTTAGGGGTGACTTGCATGTAGTAAAAGGGAAGGTTTGGGGCTGGCAAGTGGGTGCACTTGCTAGGTCGAAATGGCTGTTTAGAACTGCCCACACAGATACTATGGTGGTAGGTCTGAGACATGTTTACAGGGCTACTCGTGAGGGTGACACAGTCAGTGCTGCAGGCCCACTAGTAGCATTTGATTCACAGGCCCTGGGCACACATGTTGCAGTATACTAGGGACTAACTAGAAAATCAAATCAGACAATTATGGATAAACCTATCACCATTTCAATGTAGACAGGTGGGCACTTGTACTTTATCACTAGTCAGCAGTGGTAAAAGTGCCCAGAGTCCTAAAAAACAGCAAAAACTAAATGCAGCACAGAGTCAAAAACAGGAAGGCAGAGGCAAAAAGTTTGGTCATATGAGTATGATGATGATGAGTAAGGTACTAAGAGTTCTTAGCATGTAACGTATATACGTCTAATAATAAGAACCACAGAATATTAATGCCTTTTAATTAATTTTCCAGTGGCACAAGAGTCAACTAGAAACCAAGTTTGCTGTCATCAGATTGAGCAGTTACAAAGTTCGAGGTAGTTAGGTTACCAATGGGGAGAAGTGTTGAGCAATATACATAAAGGTACTCATCTCTTGCTTTTTTTTAAACCTATTTTTTATTGTATATCAACAACAACAATGGAGACATTATGAAGGCATACATTGTATAATCAAAAGTTCATTATGCACACACATGTTACATCATGTCATTATATCATGAGCAGCAACATCCAATCAGGAAAAGAAGAAAGACCATAAAGTACCAATAATGGAGCAGTGAGGGTAGTGAGAACAGCACAAAAAGCAGTTTGTGGAGTCCACGATGCGCAATAGAGGAGTGATGAATAGTCAGTGATTCAGACATTAGTACATGCGATCACTTCGACCCAAGCATTGTGTCTATCAGTAGTTAGCACTTATGTCAACTCTAAGCAGACACTTTCCATCCCATGAGTACTACCATGCAGTAAAGAAATGCAATATGTGATAAGCGTGTATTTATAGTACCAACACATGGTTAGACCCATGGTGACTCTGTGGCGTTCCCCTCATGGTGGGTGGGTGTCACTCTTTGCCTCAATATTTACAATGTAAGTTTCCTAGTTCCCCATCCCGACCCTGCCCACTCCTTAGCACGCAGCGAGTGTAGTGCACTAGCCTCTGGGCATGCTCACTGCAGCAGCATGAGAAGGCACCTCCTTGTGGCCGGCAACTGAGGACGCCTTCCACATCATTGCAATTTGTCATTTGAAGAGTACAAACACAAGGTCTATGAACCTTTGTAAGTGTTTGTCCACCTTAGATTTGAAGCGAAGGCTCAAAAGGCAGGACTCCGGAGTGGGCACCAGGTGTGCCCCACCAGTTCCACCATGGTAGCCGTTACCCCCACCCAGGTCAATTGTAGCGGCGAATACTCCTATACCATGTGACAAAAAACAGCTTCCACCATCTTGCACCCCGGACACTCAGGTGTGGACATAGTGAACGTGCACTTAATGCACTGGCTGAGAGATATGTGTGGTGTGTTTAGTTAAATTGTAGAAAGCCGAGTCTGAGATTCCTTTACACCTTCTTCACATGCTGAAGTGCTCGTGCCTAAGCCTTTTCCATCAATGGTTGCGGGAGGGCACTGTTTCACATAGACAGTGCCCTCCTCGTGTCCTTTACTGCACCAGACGTCAGTGATAAATGTAATGTGGGATTAGCTTGTCGCATGCCACCATGCGTTAGGAGGGCATGTCGTTTGGGAAACAGGGACGGTTCGGCCTCCCAAGTAGCCCGCACTATTTTCTGAATGGTGTGATATGCCAGAGAGTGGCCTGCAGCCACGTCACATGTGTCTATTATGTCCTGGAAGGTCATAAGGACTCCCTCATGGGAGAGATCTTGTAATTGGTCAATGACTGCCACCCCCCTCAGTGTCAAGTCATGTTTCCCAGCCAGTTCCCGAATACCCAGCAACTACCCCATTACTATTGATGGTGAGTAAGGAAAGTGGGGGTTCTTACTCTGCACAAACCTTCGCCAGCACACCCATACCATCGCCATCTGGCTCGATCCCTGTTGCGGCTGACAATCTCGATCCATCAACCAGACATAAACACTTGTCCAATCCAGTGTCTTTTGGACAACTGCTAATTCAGGACAAGGAGTCACATCTAGCCAGTGCAGAGGCCTTTGTAGCTGTGTTTGGCACATCTAGCCCTCCCTCAAGCAGGGGTCTTTGTGTGATAGGGAGAGCCAACTGACAGCATCCCAACCCCCCATATAAGTTACAGTAGGAGACCGTTCAGCTCCCAAAAAAACACATAGGAGGCACGAGCTGAAGTGCTGTAAAAAAAATACAGTATTATTCTGGGCAGCACAAGCATCTTAGCAGTCACTACTCGACCCAACAGGGAGAGTGGCAATGAGTGCCAAGAGGAGAGGTATCCCTGAATCGAAGCTATTGCTCAACCATGTTGCATTCTCTAACGGCTCTGTCAGTGTGGTATATTTGAATGCCCAGGTGTTCCAGTGAAGCACCTGTAGGAGGCACAGGAGTTGGAGTAAAAGGGAACAGGCATTGTTAGAAATTGTGGGGGTCATTCTGACTTCGGCGGGCGGCGGAGGCCGCCCGCCAAAGTTCCCCCGACAGAATACCGCAGCGCGGTCAAAAGACCGCCGCGGTAATTCTGAGTTGCCCGCTGGGCCGGCGGGCGACCGCCAGAAGGCCGCCCGCCCAGCGGGAAACCCCCTTCCACGAGGATGCCGGCTCCGAATGGAGCCGGCGGAGTGGAAAGGGTGCGACGGGTGCAGTTGCACCCGTCGCGATTTTCAGTGTCTGCTATGCAGACACTGAAAATCTTTGTGGGGCCCTGTTAGGGTGCCCCTGCAGTGCCCATGCCATTGGCATGGGCACTGCAGGGGCCCCACGACACCCGTTCCCGCCAGCAAGGTTCTGGCGTTCAAAACCGCCAGACCCAGGCTGGCGGGAAGGGGGTCAGAATCCCCATGGCGGCACTGCCTGCAGCGCCGCCATGGAGGATTCCTCAGGCCAGGGGAAATCCGGCGGGAAACCGCCGGTTTCCCTTTTCTGACCGCGGCTTTACCGCCGCGGTCAGAATTGGCCTGGATGCACCGCCAGCCTGTTGGCGGTGCATCCGCGGTCCCCGGCCCTGGCGGTCTATGACCGCCAGGGTCGGAATGACCCCCTGTGTCTCTAGTTGGCAGAGGTATGCACCCTGTCTAAGTAGGGACCACAATTTGTCAGGGTAAGTCAGATACACACCCTAAATTAATCTGTGCTCATCCTCTTGTAGCTTGGCACAGAGCAGTCAGATTTGACTTCAGAGGCAATGTGTAAAGTATTTGTGCAAAACTTAAGTTATAGTAACACAGTGAAAACACCACAAAAGACGCCACACCAGTTTAGAAAAATAAAGAATACTTTTATTAATAAAAAAAGACTAAAACAGCAAACATAAAATAAGTAGAACTTGAGATATGAATTTTTAAAGAATAAACTGCAATATAGTGCACAGAAATCCATAGCGCGTAAAGGTTACTTGAGGCCGCGCTTGACCGGGACAAATACAAAGTTCAGGACGGCCGTGATGGAAGGCAGGCTGGCTACAGGACCCATGCAGGGCACACTGAAAAATACCTTGGGCGGAAGGTCACATCGATGTTGAGGAGGTGATGCAAAGGTAATGAATCAGTTTTGATCTGTGCAGCCAGGGTATGCTTCAACGTGGAGCTGCACAGTTGTTGATGCGATGTCCTTGAGGTGCAGTGTCAAACCCTTTGCAATGAAGGTGATGTGTCGAAGTCAAGTTGCGCAGCCAGCGATGCAGAGGCAATGCAACGGGGCTGATAGTGATGCATCAATCCTGGGTCACGTTGTCAGCGATGCAACGTCCTCATCCTCAGCGGCGAAGAATCGGAGTCAAGGAGGGATGTGGCGGTTCTGATCAGCGCAACTTCGATGAGGCATCGATCTTTGTAGAGAAGCAGCTGCAAAGCCCCCCTTTCAAGGTAATGGACTGGATTGGCACTTCTTGGCAGGGCAGGACTCACAGTTGGTAGAGTTCTGCAGCAGAAAAAGGGTTGAAGGAAGTCTTTGATGGCCCTGAGGCTGCAGAACAGGAGGCAAGCCAGCATGCCCTTGGAATCAATTAGGTTCTTGAGCAATCCAGCAAGCTTTTGGAGTCACTTAGGCTCTTGGAGGATATAGAAAGGCAAGTCCAGTCCTTCTTCTTTCCAGCAAGAGGCAGAAGGCCAACATATCAAAGCAGTTCAGCAGTGTGTCAGTCCCGCCTGGCAGCACAGCAGTCCTTCTTCCTGGCAGAATATCCTCAGATCCAGAAGTGTACTGTTTTGGTGGGGTTTGGGGTCCAGCACATATACCCAGTTGTGTCTTTGAAGTTGGGGAGACTTCAGAGAGAGGCCCTTGAAGTGCACATAGTCCCTGCCCTTTCCTCCCTTGCTCCAGACACTCTACAAGGAGTTAATCAGCTCTTTGTGAGGGGACAGGCACAGGCCTATTCAGGTGCAAGTATCAGCTCCTCCTTCCAAATCTAGCTCAGGAAGGCCCATCAGGCCCATGGGCCATCTGGATATGAATGTCACACCTCAGCTCCCTTTGTGTGTGACTGTCTAGAGGGAATGCCCAAAGCCCAGTTGTCACCCATACAAGAGGTGTATTCAGAGACAGGCAGGGGCACAGTAGGTTAACGTAAATAAATGCCAACTGTCTAAAAGTGGTATTTTCAGATTTACAATTTAAAATCTGACTTCACCATAAATTGTGATTTTAAATTGTGAGTCCAGAGACACCAAACTCCAAATTTCTATCTTTGCACAATTGGAAATTACACTAAGAAACTGTGACAAGGTAATGTTAACCTATGGGAGAGATAGGCCTTGTAGTAGAGAAAAATGAATGTAATAAGTTTTGAATACCAGGGCACGTTAAACTTAAAAGAACATGTCCTACTTTTTAAATACACTGCACCCTACCCTTGGGGCATGTAGGGCCTCCATTAGGAGTGACAACTGGAATACAAAGAAAGGTTAGTGTCTGACACGTATGTAAACTTTACAGGTCGCACAACCAGTTTCAAACTGCACACACAGGCGCTGCAGTGGCAGGCCTGAGTCATGTTAAAGGGCTACTGTTGTGCATGGCACAATCAGTGCTGCAGGCCCACAAGTAGCACTTTACTAGGGACTCTGAAGTAAATTAGATAAGCCAATTGTGGACACGCCAATGTTACCATGTTTAGAGTACAGAGCACCTGCACTTTAGCACTGGTCAGCAGTGGTTAAGT
The DNA here is from genome assembly GCF_031143425.1 of Pleurodeles waltl. Classification (NCBI taxonomy): domain Eukaryota; kingdom Metazoa; phylum Chordata; class Amphibia; order Caudata; family Salamandridae; genus Pleurodeles; species Pleurodeles waltl. Next base: position 821,618,238 of record NC_090438.1, on the reverse strand, counting down.
GCTCAGAATCCTAAATGCAGCAAAAATGAAATCAGCAAATGGTGTCCAGCTCTAAGATCCCCCAGTCCTGCGCTTGCATGCGCATGCGGCAAGCTAGTGGTTCTACGACTATTGTGAAAATCAATTTTAACAACGGGCACTCCGGTCTGGTGCCCCTTTGAGCGGGAAAGCTGTCCAAGATCAACTGGCCCATTCTAACACTAGCCATTGGAGTAGAATACAGCATGTGGGGCCAGCCCAGAAGCTCCGGCCCAAATCCCATGTTCTCCAGGGTCATCAATAAGAATTCCCAGCTCAAGATATCAAAAGCTTTTTCTATGTCGAGAGACACCGTCACTCTGCAGCAGGATTCCGCCCGAGTACCGTGGATGAGCCACAAGAGCTGCTCAATTTTGAGGAAGGTGCTGCTCCTCGGTATAAATCTTAATTAATCAGCATGTACCAAACTGCAGACTATAGGAAGCAATCTGTTGGCTGGCACCTTCCCCAAGACTATACATTCAAGATTAAGAGGGATAAAGGTGGTACGAACGCACATCCACGGGGTCGCGTCCCAGTTGGGGAGGACCACTATCAATGTCTTGAGCAGCGAGTCTGGAAGTTGGGTGTTCACGTTGTACTCATTAAATACGTTCAGGAAGTGCTGGGTAATCAGGGCTGAAAATGTGGTATAGTACTCAACTGGTAACCCATCTGTGCCTGGTGTCTTGTTCGGGCAATTTGAGGTATGGCGATTCTTATCTCTTCCAACTGGATTGGCACATCTAGGTCAGCTCTCAGGAGTGGTGATAGGCCAGGCAGCGGCAGCCTACTCAAAAACCCACATGTTAGATCAGGAGAAGGGGCACCCCCCAACACTGTACAGAGTGTGATAATAGTCCCAAAACGCATTGTTAATACCAGCCTGAGTAATTATCAAAAAGCCATCTCTGTATCTAATGAGTTCAATTGGGACACACTGCTGGTCCTCCTTGACCAGCCACACCAATAACCTGCCCGACCGGTCACCCTCTGCATGCAATATGGTAGTGGGACGCTTATAATCGTGCCTTCCTAATCGTGCTTCTGCTCCCTATTCAGTTTACGGATTTGGCTCTCAACCTTTGTCACGCTAGTAGCCACTGCCCTCTCCAAGGGGCACAACTCACTCTCTATTGTCATCTATTCTTCCTGTAGTAGGTGGTGGACCCCCCACAAGGCAACCATGCAATGACCCCACACTTCTATCCCATTTCAGAGCTCTGGATGGGGTAGACCCCTTGTTGAGGTCAAAATATTGAGTGATGCACTTTGATAGATCTTCCCAGAATGAGGGATAAAGCAGCATTTCAGTCTGTAGCCGCCACATAGAAATCCTCGGGAGTGATCTTCCCCACTGCAGAACTATTTGCAACAGACAATGGTACTTTGAACGGATAACCTTCATCCTTGCCAGTCAGAATATAGCGTTAAAACTAGTCTGGTGTTGATGTCGTGAACCAGGGAAAAAAAACAAATGTTCACAATCTGCCAGATGCCCCAGGTGTCACACACCATAAAATCGCCTTTGGGCCAGCGAACTGTGGAAGTGCTGCGTTGGTATAATACATGTGGCATTGCACAAGGAAGGGAGAGAACAGTCCCAGGGGACACCTGGCACACAATTAAAGTCCCCACCCCAGAGGCCTGGGGCATGTTGATCTCAGAAAAGCGCTGGGATAAATGTGTCAAAGAAATCTGACTGATTGGAGCTAGGTGCATAGCCCCTTATCAATGTCAGATGGGTCCCGTCTAAATAGCCCTCCTTTATCACATATCCGCACTGTAGTTATCCACCATGTAGGAGACCCCTGGAGCAATCATTATATAACTACTCATTGTGCACATGCTGACTAAGATGTACCATAGACCTGACCCTGCAATTCTGTGCGGACCTTCTGGAGTTCTGTGATTATCATGTGCATTTCCTGCAACATGTCAATATGTGTATGATTGCGCTCGAAGTAGGCATAAATTTGGTATTGTTTAGCAGTAGTTGCCATACCACGCACACTCTGTGTTATAACATTGTACTGTGCAGGAAGACTGTCTGTGCATGTTCCCATGACGTATAATGGTAATGTGTGTTCCAGGCAATTACTTTTGCCCCAAGTTTTCATGCACCCCATGTCCCCCAGTGCTCACACCTGCTCACCATGGACATGTACATTAAATATGCCCGACGGCGTACAAAGGCTCCCTCAAAAATAAAAAATAAAACAAATAAAATACAATTGTTCCCCCTCGCAGATCAGGTGACATTCGAGTCCCTAGCCATACGCCCTTTAGAAGTAATGTATTTTGTATGTTTTATTCCAAGTTATTTTTGCATATTGCATGTTTCCAAAAAAACTTGCACACTTGCAAGGCTTGTTTATTTATGTGTTTCCCACTCTTCAACTTAGATTCTATGTCAGGACCGGGGGCTTCGGATTATGCTTTCTCTCTCTTTACTGCAAAAACTCAGCAGCCAACGAAATTTTAACAAAATAAAGAACTACATTTCCCATAAAACCCAGTAGTTCATGTCCACCAATCATAGGTGACCTGTCCATATAACTACCTCTCTCAGCATAGTCCTTCGTCTTTCTTTGCTGTAGCAGCCAAGAGATAAGTGTTTTCCCTTATCACTGTACTCTATTTGTTTATATTGCTTATTTGTGTAATTTCGGCACAGCGTGGAGTGGGAGCGGGCTCTACACGCGCCGCGGTGCATTCCCTGCGTGGCGCGCCCCTGTTTAAATATTTTTTTCTTTGCTCTTTTCATGAGCAAAGGGCTCGGCGTTTGCCGGTGGGCGTGTCCGCTCATTTGCTTAGGAGTCAGTCCGACTCCTAGACCGCGGTGCTCGCTAAGAGGACAAGTCCTCTTTTTATGCTTATGCTCGCGCATGCGCCCTCATCGTTCCTTCTTACGCGAAGAGAACGAGGTGTGTGCAGCACGTTAGGAGGCTCGAGAGAAGCTATTTTTAGCTCGTCTCTCCTCCGGAAGGCAAACTCGAGCCCTGGAACGCCCGATGGGGCGATTATAACGTGTAAGGCTTTGCCGAGGGGAAAAGCAGGAGCTCCCTCCACATTTGAACGTTTAGCTGTGACATTAAGACAAGTATATATACATACCTCAATATCAATTTAACCAGTTTCCTGCTGGGAATATTATTCCCCCGTGATCTCCTACATTCCCTCTGTTCCTATGGCGTACTACGCTGGAGAGGATGATTTCTATCAGGACCAACCCGATTCTATAGATGACCATAAGGAGGAAAGACTAGTGGAAGCTCTGGGCTACCATGTCCAGGATTCCGTGAATCAGGCTCTTATCATCGCTCTAAAACCTTTTGCTCAGCCCTTGAGAGGCTTTGAGCAGCGTGAATTGAGGGGTCGCCCTCTAATGGATGCTGGTTCGCAACCCGACCAGCTACCTGATCTGGCTATGTCCCAGGGAGCCTTAAAAAGACCGTTGTCTTCGGCTGATATCCTAGCAAATATGGCCGCATCGGTGATGCAAGATCACGGCTATGATGTTTATTCGTCACTTGACACATCGGAAGTTAGCAGAGAGGCCTCTGCTAGACCAGATGGCCTTTCTTCCTCTGTCCAATCCTCCGGCTCGGACCAGGCTCAAGAAGACCCCAAACCAATGGGGAAACACAAACGCAAATCCCATAATACGCAGGAACGTGGCTCTTCCTACCGCAACCTTTCCTTTGATCCTGAAAGTATAATTCACCCCAGATCCACAGAATGGCTCCCATGTGATGAGGTTGCTCAGTACGTCCAAGATCATATTCGCAAAGGGTTTGACCGTGAGGTTAGGAACGCCCTGCGTTCAGAATGTCCCCGTCCTTCACTGCAGGGCAAGGTAACAGAGACTACGGATTTAGACCCAAATATGGCGACTTTCATGCAAAAAAATTCCAAGGATCCTAAAAAAGGTCTGGATCGCGCTTCGAAGAACTGTCAAGACAGACTTCTTGATATCTCTGGTCCCCTCACGAAGATCCTTGAGTTAGCCATCCAGGCTAAGGAGTCTGAGTCTTCCTTGGATCCTCAGACAATTTTGGAGTGGGCTCAACGAGCAATCTGTCTACTAGGCCTTTTTGCCAGGGCCGGACGCTTTAGAAGCCGAGCGCCAGGCCGTGGCTTCAATCAGGCCTCAAGCAATTACAATCAGCAAGGACAAGGATACCATTCCAGGTCTGGATTCTATCCCTCCCGAGCCCGCAGAGGTAGAGGCCGCGGTTACCATAATAGAGGCGGCGCAAACTCCGCCGAAGGGCCCTCCACAGGTGAGAATTATTCCTTTTTCAGAAGTTTTTCTGGGAGGGAGATTGAAAGATCATTTAAGTGCATGGGAACGGATATCTCAAGATCCGTGGATCCTTCAGACGGTCCAAGGATACAGGATAGAGTTTTATGCCCCTCCTCATCAAACGAACTTTCCTCGTCCTCTCGTTTTTTCCCAAACAGACGGTTATTTCATAGACGACGAGATGGCTCGATTACTCCAGAAACATGCCATTTGCCGTTCTAATCCGCATCCAAAGGGGTTTGTAGGTTCGATCTTTCTAGTTCAGAAGAAAGGAGGTGGCTCACGGTTAGTTCTCAATCTGAAAGAATTCAACTCCTGGGTGGTCTACCGTCATTTCAAGATGGAAGGCATCCATCTATTAAGAGGTTACGGTTAGACCTAAAGGATGCTTAACTTTCGGTTCCCATCTTCGAGCCTCATCAACGGTGCCTCCAATTCTGTTGGCGGGAGACTTGATACGAATTCTCCGTCCTTCCTTTCGGTCTGTCATCTACTCCTTGGTGTTTTACCAAACTTTTAAGACCAGTAGTCCAACTACTCATACAAAGGGGCGTTCGTCTCATTATTTATTTAGACGACATCCTGATTATGGCTCAATCGGAAGAGTCAGTCCTCCTTCACCTTTCATGGACGGTTCAACTCCTACAGGATCTGGGATTCCTGATTAAGTCAGACAAATCAGTGTTAAGCCCGTCCAAGGTTGTAGAATTCTTAGGGTTTCAGGTAGACTCCATCAAAGCGCAATTGTTTTTACCTCTAGCAAAGAGGAAAGCCATCAAGAAAGAATTGAGGACAGCCCTTGCCTCTCAGACTATATTGTTGAAGACCCTAGCACGTCTGGTGGGTCTATTGTCTTCTTCAAAACAGGCAATTTTTCCAGGGCCTCTTCACTATCGAGCATTGCAGCGCTTGAAGATTCTTCACCTTCGCAAGGGCCTATCGTACGCAGAACAGATTGTTCTGTCGGACGAAGCCAAGTCGGAAATCAATTGGTGGTTAGCACACATGGATGCCTGGAACGGCAGAACCATCTTTGCCTCGAGTCCGGAGATAATTATAGAGTCGGATGCCAGCCGGTGGGGCTGGGGAGCCCATTGCGGCTCAGTTCAGACGGGGGTTGTTGGTCCCAGGATGAGTTATCCCTTCACATCAATTGCCTGGAACTGCTAGCGGGGGCATTTGCTATTTGATCCCTGTCTCCACAGCAGGGGAAATGTTGTATTCTTCTTCGAATGGACAACATTTCAGCAGTTCAATACATCAACCGTCTGGGCGGGACCAGGTACCGGGTACTAGTGGAGATTGCAAAGGAGTTTTGGCAGTTTTATCTTCTCCATCACATATCAGTGACGGCGGAATATATTCCGGGCCGAGACAATCTCATTGCAGACTGGAATTCTCAATTTCTCAGGGATAGCAGCGACTGTAGGCTGGATCCTCTGATATTCAACAAGTTGAACTCTCTATGGGGTCCTTGTGGGGTAGATCTTTTTGCCTCAAGACTCAACACTCAACTGACATGTTTCTTCAGTTGGAGACCGGACCCTTTGGCGGCCGGGACGGATGCGTTCCTTCAGTCTTGGGAGTCAGAAATACTTTATGCGTTTCCCCCGTTCATCATGATTCAGAGAGTACTCTCTCAGGTGAGGAGACAGAGGACAGAATTGATTTTAGTGACGCCCATTTGGAAGGCTCAACCTTGGTTCCCATTGGCAATGTTGATGTCATGCGCCCCCCCGTGGCGATTCCACAGGACCCTTGACTATTGTTATATCCGGTGGGATCTCCCCATCCACTGATATGGAGTTGGCCCTCATGGCGTGGAGAATTTCCAGAGACGCTGGCAAGCTCTGGGAGTTTCGGACAACGCAATGTTCTTCTTGTCTCAATCTTGGGCTCCTTCCACTCACAAACGATATCAATCTGCCTGGAAGAGATGGGTGTGTTGGTGCAATCAACGAGATATTGATCCTGTGGTCCTCCATTGTTATGATCGTCAATTTTCTGTCAGAGCTAGCATCACAGGGTCTAGCCTATAGAACCATTAACAACTTTAGATCAGCGATTTCGGCTGGTCATTCCCATATAGAAGGTAAACCGACTGGGGAACACCCGTTAGTGTGTAAGTTACTACGGGGAATTCGCATGGTGGCCCCTCCTCAACCTAAATACTCCTCCCTGTGGGATGTGGATATTGTTTTGAAGTATTTGAAATCATGGCCATGCAATGAGGATCTTTCGCCAAGCAGCTTTCAGCGAAGTTGACCATTCTGTTATGTTTATTATCATGTCGCAGAGTGTCGGATGTGCGAGCTCTGGATTTGGCAGGTAGAGTATTTACTCCTTCAGGAGTTTCATTTACTATTTCCAATCGTACTAAGACATTTTCTAGAAGTGTTTCATATCCAGCTTTTCCTCATCACCAAAAGTTATGTATTGTAAAATGTTTAAAAGCTTATGAGGAACGTACTAGAGAAGTACGCCAGAATTTTCAGGGTCAGTTGTTGATTTCCTTACAAAAGCCTTTTGGTCCTGTTTCAGCAGCAACATTAGCGCGTTGGGTCCGCTGGATCCTACAAGAAGCTGGCATAGATGTTTCTCAATTTGGGGCATATTCTGTCAGGGGAGCGATGGCATCTAAGTCATTCTCAAATTGGTCATCAGACTCTACATTTAAGGTCTTCTATCATAAGCCGATTGTTGATGTAGTATCGAATGTTGTAAATCAGCTTTGAACTAGCATAATCCGAAGCCTCCGGTCCTGACATAGAATAAAAGAAATTCTAGCTATTGCGTCAAGAATTTTCAATTCTATTAAGGACACGGAGGTGAGGATTATTCCTCCCATGGATAAAATATCTGTAATATATTTGTCTGTTGAATAAAAAGTGTATATTAATACTTTGATTTTACAGTTTTGTCATACCCTCCCTGATGATATAAATGATTTCTTCAATTCCGTGAATATTATTATGGCTTATTCTTTTTTCCTAGGTTCAGAAATCATGGGCGTTTGATCGTGTTTGGATTTGTCAGTTTCAGTTCAGTTTAAATCTGTGGGATGCTGATATGGCGGTGGTCTATCATCGAGAGGCTGTTCAGTTCTAGGAGAGACATTTGGATAAAGGTTCCGGAGTGTCCAGTTCGGTTTCAAGTAATCTTATGGTTCATTGCAAAGAAAGAGGAAGGACTATGCTTAGAGAGGCGGTTATATGGACAGGTCACCTATGATTGGTAGACATGAACTACTGGGTTTTGTGGGAAATGTAGTTCATTGTTTTGTTAAAATTTCATTGGCTGCTGAGTTTTTGCAGTAAAGAGAGAGAAAGCATAATCCTCGCCTCCATGTCCTTAATAGAATTGAAAATTCTTGATGCGATAGCTAGAAAAAATGTTATCCCACTCTGTGATCAGCTCCTGCAGCTCTGCTTGCAGCCATTAGCTGTAATTCTTTTTTGGCAGGCACTTGCTCAAACAAGTTGTGGGACTAGAAGCCTGGGTTGAGTGGAATGGAATTAGTGATGTGAAACTTGAGTAATTTGCTTTCACATAATTAGGCAAAAAATCAGGACAATTACATTTACTTCATTACAACAAAGAAATTCAAGAATACAACTGTAGATAACATGAAAAACAGGTACCCTTTCTCACCTCTTTCCACGAGCTTTCCAAAACCCCCAAGGTAGGTTTTATGCGTAATACTTTATTTATTGGGCCCTATTTTCTTTGTTATGAGTTCTTATGTGGTAGATGTGAATTTTACAGATATTTTAAGGTTTTTTTTTGTTCTTGTTTTAAAAGTGTCTTATCGCCTCATTACCTGGTATCAGCGATTGCCAGATTGTTTCGGAAAGGATATTTATCTGCAAAACAAATCTCTTCAAACAGCACCCGAGTTAATTTAGTTTCCTTTATCCGCGTGCTTTCCATTAACTGCCTCTTCAATCAAAGGCTGTTTCCTAATGCATCTCCTTTTCCCCTCTCCTGGACTGGCTGCCATTTGTTTTCCGGGGCTTCTTTGCACTTGACCTATTTTAGCTTAAACACGTGCTCCTCCAGATTATCTAAGGACGGTGGTATCGCCACCACGCAGCCTTCAGGTCACCACGTGTGTGGCTCACGAGGGGCAGTACTTTTTTCTGCAAATCGTATGTTTGAACGTGTTTGGGGGACAGGGAGCTTTCTGTTCCTTGTTCGAGACAGCTCTCGCTGGACAGCAGTTGACATTGTGTACAGGGGAGCTTTTAAGGCCTTTCTGGTTGTCTTCCTGCCGCCTCCTTCCGCTCAATTTACAAAGTTACAGGGTCAAAAGAAATCGCGCAATGATATCACCGTCGACTTTTAGCTGGGGGATACAGTCAAGTAATTCAGCCTATCAGCGAACTTCGTAAGGGCGCTGTTCTTTCCTGGGGCTGTTGCAGACGCATCTGCTCACAGGACGTGGTTTGATTTTGTGCGGTTCAGGATTCCTGACTCTCTTCAAATAACAGGCTGCATTCTGCCTACTCCCCCCTTGGGCCGCGCCACTATTAATTGAGGCGTTTCTTTGTCTCTTCTCTAATGAAGCTAACAGAACACATCTGTCAGGTGCTCGTATTCTTCACCCGTCTATGTAATAGCCCAGCTGGAGGCTATAACGCCACACAATACCCTTGGCCGTCGTAGCAACTATTTATTCTTGGCCCTTTCCACAGATAGGGATTTGGAAAAAATGGCAGAGAAAAGAAGGCTGAAATGTAGGCCTAATTGCTGTGTACACATTGATAGACACCTGTTCTAGCTGTGACATTCTGGCTTGTGAATCCCACACCTGAGACCTTGGGGACTGAGCAGGAGAAATTCGAAGCAGCTGCCAATCTATAATATAGGCGTCGCGCAATTTAATATGCAGCGCGTCCATTTGTGCCCACAGGCGAATGATCCAAGAGCTAGGCCACTTTTTAAGATCACTCAATTTGACGTACTCTCTACCTAATGTTATATGGTGTTACTATTGTTTTCTGAAAGGCATTTCTACTGTTTGTATTGTTTTGCCGAGCTTTCAGAATCTAGGCCCCATTTATAATTTTCGTATTCGATGTTCGAGCTTTGGTAGCTTGCTTACAGATCTCTCGCACCAATTTACACGATTTTGGCCATTTCAGAATAATATCCGTAAATAGAACTGCACATATTTTTAATGTCTACCCTACCCAGTGGCCAGCAAACCTGGTTACCACTTATCTCATATTGCCATGACACCCTGGGGGGCGATTCCCAAAAAGGGAAGTAGTACTACAGGGGGACTCTTTTAGGTACTCTTACATACCTTCCTAAATTGGACCCAAAACGTCCATCTCCCTATTAGTAAAAGTGCAGAGGGGACAGAGTTCCTGATTAGTCCCATTTTATTCCCATTTTGATATTTTGGGGCCAATTCCCAAAGGCATGTTAGAGTCTGTAAAAGAGTACCTCAGGAGCATTACTTTAGGTACTCCTAAGTGCCTTTTGAATGAGTCCCCGTCTTTCCAAGCTTGGGCTTTCACTGGGCAGAGTAATGCATTCTGGGAGCTGCAGAATTTGCTTCAGTTGAACCTCTTGGACTAAAACATCTATAAACCGTCAAATGGCACGGTTCCTTTGTCAATCTGAATGATTACATTAGGCACATTTTTGGTCTCAGAATGGGTCTTTTCAGTATTTATTTCGGATCCCTGCTCTTCTGCTGAGTCTGCTCACTCACCAGATTCTAGAGTGTGCGAGGATGGCTGTCATTTGCTTTTTATTGGCTTCAGTTTCATGGTTATGTTGCCATATTTTTTTATTTTAGATATTATGTTTAAAGTACAAGGTGTGATGGTGCCTGGTCTTTTGTCACTTAATTGGAAGCTCATTGGGCTATTAGCGGTTTATCTAATTGATTAAAAAGAGCTCGACGTATGAAAAACCAGGTGCCTACTTTGCTAACACTCACATGAGCAATGACACGTGTACATCCAGTACAGGATGACAACTGGTTTAAAAGATAATTGGCCCTTCAAAGCTTTTCTTCTTTTTAATGACATCATTTGTTTCACAAAATGTGCCACAGGTGGGAAAAGGTACTGCGTTTCTCCTTGCTTCAGCTCAGATGGAAAGCTCCCATCATTAGCTGCGAGACAGAAGTAACAAGCTATTTGCCCTGTATTTTTACCTGACGCCCAATCAGTTAAAACATGTCTCCTGCCGCTGATAGTGAGGGAGCTGCAATCTGCTCTGCAATCAGCGAGCTTTCAGCGCTCGGTGATGGATACCCCTGTATCGCGGTAGTCGCCTTAGTGCAATTTACTTGCCTCTCTGCAGTCTATTCATCTGGCGGGTCTGAGTAATGGCAGCGTTCGAAAGAATGGGGCTGACATAGAGGCAAGACAAAGAACGATGGCCAGGAAGAGTCAAAAATAGAGACTGGTTTAGCAACTTCAGTGAATAGCAAATTACGGGTTTGGAATAATTGGCCAGTAGTGCAATTGGATGGAATTTCATAAACATGTGTCACATACCAGTGGTATAACACAAAGATGTGGCCCACACTATCTTTTCTGATAGGCTGCACTTAAGCTTCGCACCACCCATGGCTGCGGCAAAAGAACCCACCCACAACTAGCAAAAAGCAAAATATACCCACATTGCTTGTCCTTGACCCAGTCATTAGGTCATGAGGATTGTACCCAATCGCAGGACAGGAATGCCACTGTTGCATTGGCATGGAGCAGGAGTGCTGAGGTGAGAGCCAGTCCTTAAACTCGAAACTGCAAAAGAGATTCCCTCCCTGATGGTCTTGGGGAGAAGCCCTTTTATCAAGGAAGGAGCAACGTGCTGTGAGAAGATATTGGAGAGGGTCCCCAAGTGGTACTTAAATGTTTTTTAGGTCTCTGCTAGACAGCGCATGCGGTGTTTCGAGGAGACGTGTAATGGTCTGTGGGCTTCAGCTTACCCACAGACTTTCAATTTGCTTGCTCCATTGCTGCTCTCAAGGCCTTTGTCATCGTTTGTCCATGGCAAGAATACATCATGCCACGCCTGTGTTTGACCCTCCCCCAGAGCATGGAGCAAGTACATTTAACCATCCACAGATCTTATTTTGGGAACTACCTTTTTCCTTTATTTCAGAGCCCTCCATACAGTGCTCATGTTTTCAGTTCACTCGTTCTCCAACTCTTTTTTTTCAATACAGTTTTATATAGCGAGACCATCCAAATGTATTATTAGAGGCTTTACATGAGCACCAGTTACTTTACACAAGGACACGTGTTGTGTAGGAAGAAGGAGATTAACTAATTTGTCCAAGATCACAGGATGTTGTGCCGATGCCGAGACCCGAATCCGGTTTCCCAGCTCCATAGTCGTCAGCTCTGGCAGTATCGCCACATCCTCTCTTCCTATCCTGCACCTCTGACTGCAACAGCTCTTCACACTTCACTTGCTCCCTCCTGTCTGCGTCCCTGGGGCTGCTTTTTATTTTTGAGTTGTTGCACTCCATAGGAGTGTGTTTGCAGCTCCTTTCCGCCTGCTGTTCCAGTGTCCCTTGCTCCGTCTCACCCGCCCTGACTCCCTCATTGGTGCTTGACCGTTGCCCCGTCCCTTGTGTTGCTTGCCTGTCTCGCCCTCCTCCTAATCCCGCAGTCTGTAATTTTACTGCCCCGGTCACCCTGTTTAATACAATGTGAGCCAAATAGTTTACATATTTTCCATTCACCCAGCTGCGTGTGCGGTGCAAGGGGGGTGGGCGGCGTGGCGGCGTGGCGGCGAGGGAAATGCTGCCAAGAGTCATGACTGCAGGGCACCAGACGCGGCAACACCTACTGCAGCACACCAGTTCCCCAATTTGGCAGCAAAATAGTTTTGGACGATTTCTGTGCTCCAGCCTTCTTCAACGTTTCAAGGGTGTGTGTGTGAGGGGTGGAGAGGGGGGCACACCACTCTCCATACTCCATTCTACCTCTTGCCTCCAACCATCCCCTCTGCCCGGATGGACCGCCGCTGCAACATCTCACCCTGCTGCCCCTCCAATTTCCTGCTCCGGTGAGCTGTGGCACCTCTGCCACTCGAGCCTGGTGATCTACAAGCAGGCCTGGGCCTTGCCTGTTTTAGCCAGGTTCACAGCTTTTTAAATGCTCAGTTTTCATTTCGATGGCAGTTTTGTTATCCTTACTAGTATTTTATGTCTCAATGCTATTTCGGGACAGATTTTGTTTGGGTGAAAGGGGGTTTGATTGTATTTTGCGGGACCTGCTCTAGAATGCGGCCATTTTGTTCAGTGCTTAGCCATTCTCCTGTCCCAGTCAAAAGTTATGTTTTCAGTAGGACTAGAGAATTCCCGTAAAAAGTCATTCATTTATTGATATTTAGTTGAGTATCTTTGTCTAGTAAGATTGTTCTTGTTGTGTGTGTACACAGAAGGTAACAATTGCCTTGCACCAATTGCTGTAAAGCACTTACTAATTTTTGTCATGCTAAGCATGTATGGTCATCAGAAATCACATCTGGATTAGATACAAATGCCCTCATTACGAGTTTGGCGGTCCGACCGCCAACAGGCTGGCGGAGAAGACCGCCAAATTATGACATTGGCGGTGATGCGTACAGAATCCCGCCAGTGCGGTCAGACTACCACGGTCGATTGGAGGCACCATCAGACCATGTTTCCGCCGGACTCATTAAGATGTTTGACACTGCCAACATAAACGCCGCAGTTGGAACACCACCTGGCGGAAACAACCAGAATAAAAGGAGACACTCACCTCCAGAAAGCCATACTCGTCCAGAGCTGCCATGGAACCACTACTAGACAACATCCCGCTGCTCCTGCTCACCGAATGACAACAGAATCATCGCCGATCAGGACGACAACAACCGTAAGTACACACACTCACCTGATACATTTGTAAAATGTATGAATTTTAACTGTTACATAACATTCCATAGGGAGGGGGGTGCGAGGGCTATACTCACACATAACAGTACAGTGACACACACACTCACATACAGCAACAAATACATCCACACATACACAGCACACACCCTGCAGCCAGCACACGCACACACACCACACGTATATAACACACACGCACAGCAACACAACACAGGGCCAGCCTCACTAATTTACATACAACATGCAAACTCATAACAACAACACCACAGCTGTACAAATATGAACCCATGTTAAACACTCACTACTGAAATTGCCCAGGTACTCCACACACATACAACATAATGTACAACACAATATACAACCATCTGTGATGAAACACACACAATTACATCATCACACAATCTAGAAATCGACACACACACACATCACACACACACACACACTACACCAAACCTATTTTGCCAAGCACAATACACAGAGACTTAAACAGGCCAAACACACAAAGCCACACAGAACTACAACAAACACATATCAACACTAACACAACACACCACCATGACAACAACAATTTAGCTACATACACGTACCCATCACACAAAACACACCTTATTCCTGGGGTATAAAAGCATTACAAACAACCTCACAGACTGCTCAGACAATACTGGAAGCATCAATCAGCACACACATAGAAATACTGCCACACAACCAATGTCAGCCAGGAACAACTCAAACCTAGGAAAGGAAATACAGGACACAGATGTAATGTGAAAACCAACAAGTGGTTGGTTTAACCTTTATTGTAAATATTTTTGAGAAAACATTGTCCAGGGCCATAGGCCAGTCCTCAGATGTATAAAACAGCACCAAAGGCACTAAATGATGCTCCCACTTGACTTCTGACTGCCATGTAACCTCCACAGGTAGGGGCATCAAGGGAGCAGGCAGGCACCTCAGGGATGGTGGGGGGAGGGCTTTAGGCTTAGGCTTGGGGGGGTGGGCTAGGCTTTGGCTTGGGAGGGGGGCAGATCTTTTTGGGAGGGGTGGACTTGTTTTTGGCGGGGGGGCATGAGTGCTGGCAGGGAGGTTAGGGGAGGCTATCATAGTGGCATGCTCTGCACCCTCATCGCAGTGGGATAAATGGTATTAGTGTCTATCATATGTGGAACATGATAAGAATGCCATTATCACTGAGACTTTCAGTGACATGCCTATCCATTTCCTAGTCATAATCGAGGCAAGGGGATGACATTGCAGAAATAAGCCATTATTTCCCTAGGTATGTCCTGTGTACCATGTTTAACTATTTCATATGGCATGTCCACGCATCATGTGTGACATATGTGGATACACACTTACAATGGACACAATGACAGATAGACATACTGTACTGTTAGGAATGGGGTCTTTGGTTGGCAGTCAGGTTACCCCCTGTCCAAGCAAGGACCCTCACTCTAGTCACAGTAATTCACACACAATCCAAATTATCTTGTGCCCACCCTCCGGTAGCTTGGCACTGTGCAGTCAGGCTTAACTTAGAGGGCAATGTGTAAAGTATTTGTGCAATAAATCATGCAATAACACAGTACAGCACTACAAAAATACACCACACAGTGTTTAGAAAACTATAGAATATTTGTCTGGATAAATGCAGGTCAAAACGATCAAGATTCAATAAGTACACATTGAAATGTCACTTAGAAAATGATAAAAAGAGTCGTTAGTCTTTAAAAAGCAATAAGTGTCTCTTGCAAGCAGAAAGTACCTAGTTTGCGTTCAAAATATCCACAAGGGGCTGCAGAGGAGGAGATGTGTGGAAAACGGGGAGGTGATTTCTGCGCCGCACACGGACGATGCGTTGATAAGTTTTCACACAGGGAAGGCTTTGCATCTATTTCCGGCATGCAGACTTGGATCCTCTTCGGGTTGCAGTGTTTTCGGATGACCCGGGGACGATGCAGAGAAATCCTGGGCGTGCAAGACAAAGTCACAGGAGCTGCGTCGATCCAGTGGGCGATGCAGGGAAATTTCTGTCGCATGGCAGGCATTGCGTCGATTCTTCTCACAGGAAGTCGGGCTGCATCGTTCCGGGTCGGCTATGCATCGATCCAGTGGGCCACGTGTCGAATTTCCAGTCGTAATGGTGGCGCTGCATCGATCTCTCTCGGGGAGTCGGGCTGCATCGTTCTGGTCCGGCGTGCAGTGATTTTCTCACCGCGATGCAGGCTCTTCGTCGTTTCTGGCAGGCTGTGCATCGAATTTTCGCCGCACAAGGAGTTCTTTGCAGGAGGAAGTCTTTTTGGTCCTGAGACTTCAAGAAACAGAAGGCAAGCTCTATCTATGCCCTTGGAGAGCACTGCTCAGCAGAGCCAGAGGGCAGCAAGGCAGCAGAGCAGGACAACAGTAGGGCAGCAGTCCTTTGCAGAAAATATGTCAGGTGAGTCTTTTGGGCAGCCAGGCAGTTCCTCTGGGTAAGTTGCAGGTTCTGGTGCAGAGTTTCTTGTCAAGAAGTGTCTGAGTTGGTAGGGTCAGAGGCCCTGTTTAAATACCAAAATGTGCCTTTGAAGTGGAGGAGACTTCAAAGAGTGGCTTAGAAGTGCACCAGGTCCCCTTTCAGTTCCATCCTGTCTGCCAGGGTCCCAGTAAGGGGTTTGGCAGTCCATTGTCTGAGGGCAGGCCACTGTCCTTTCAAATGTAAGTGTCAGGCCATCCACCTTCCCAGCCCAGGAAGACCCATTCAGTATGCAGATGTGTGCAAGTGTGATTGAGCATCCTGTGTTTGGGGTTGTCTGGGTGAATGCACAAGGGAGCTGCCAACTAACCTAGCCAGACGTGGGTTGGAAGGCACAGAAGGATTTAAGTGTAGAGAAATGCTCACTTTCTAAAAGTGGCATTTCTAGAATAGCAATATTAAATCCAACTTCACCAGTCAGCAGGACTTTGTATTACCATTCTGGCCATACTTAATATGACCTGGTTACTCCTTTCAGATCAGAATCTACCACTCAAAGAGTACATGAGGGTAGCCCTAATGCTATTTTATGAAAGGAGCAGGCATCACAGCAGTGTAAAAACGAATTTAGGAGTTTTACACCACCAGGACATATAGAACACACATGTTCATGTCCTGCCTTTTACCTACATAGCACCCTGCCCTATGGGCTACCTAGGGCCTACCTTAGGGGTGACTTATATGTAGAAAAATGGGAGTTTAAGGCTTGGCAATTACTTTTAAATGCCAAGTCGAAGTGGCAGTGAAACTACACACACAGGCCCTGCAGTGGCAGGCCTGAGACATGGTTAGGGGGCTAATTATGTGGGTGGCACAACCAGTGCTGCAGCCCACTAGTAGCATTTAATTTACAGGTCCTGGGCACATGTAGTGCACTTGACTAGGGACTTACAAGTAAATTAAATAAGCCAATTGGGTGCGAGCCAATGTCACCATGTTTTAAGGACAGAGCATATGCACTTTAGCACTGATTAGCAGTGCTAAAGTGCGCAGAGTCCTAAAGCCAGCAAAAATGAGGTCAGCAAAATAGGAGGAGGAAGGCAAAAAGTTTGGGGGTGACCCTGCAGAAAGGCAATTTCCAACTTATACCTTCTTGTATTCCTTCATCTAGTTACCCTGGAATGAGAAGGGTCGTACAACCTTCAGTGACCCGTCCACTAACAGGCCGGCAGACGATGGAGGATTGACATGTCACCCAGATCTACCGCCTGGACAGGCAGATAATCATGGATCTGTGTTGTCTGTTGGAGCTAGATCTAATGCCTGCCATTCATCATCCAAATAGCATACCACCCATTGTACAAGTCATGTCAGTGATGTATTTCCTAGCCACAGGGACCTTTCAGAATACCGTGGCCCTAACTGCAGGCATGTCCCAGCCTATGTTCAGTCTGGTCTTGAAGGATGTACTCTCTGCATTGGTAAAGCACCTGGACAGCTACATCAGATTTCTATAATGTGAGGATATGGCCCATGTGAAGACAGATGTTTATGCTCTGGTACACATCCCACATGTGGTGGGAGCCATTGATGGTACTCACGTAGCATTGGTTCCCCCCAATGGCAATGAAAAGCTGTTTCAGATTAGGAAGAACTTCCACTCCATAAATGTGCAAGTAGTCTGTTTGGTGGACCTCTACATTGCTCAAGTATGTGCAAAGTATCCGGGTTCAGTTCATTGATCCTTCATCATGCAGAACAGCAATATCCCACTGCTGATGACACAACAGTGCCAGAGAGGGCCTGGCTGGTTGGTAAGTGACATATGTGATGTCTGGCAGTATCTTATGTCTGCTGCCAAATGTAAGGATGCCAAAGATTTATGTTTGCACAAAGGTAACTATTCCTAACGGGGGATTCTGGCTACCATAACCGTCTCCGGTTGTTGACACCAGTGAGGTACCCAAACACGCCAGGGGAAGTTTGCTCCAATGGGGTCCACAGAAGGACAAGGTGTGTCACGAAGCGGACTTTTGGGTTCCTAAAGGCTAGATTTTGTTGCATTGATAAGTCTGGTGGAGCCCTCCTCTACTTACCCGCCAAAGTGTGTCAAATCATTGTTGCCTGCTGCATGCTCCACAACCTTGCCCCTGAGACATCAGATCGCATATATACCAGATGAGGGGGAGCCAGCAGTTCCAGCGGATGAGAATGCAGAAATGGCAAGTGAAAATGACTGTGATGAGGATGGAGGTGGAGACAACAGGGCAGATCTCATAGATCAGTACTTCAACTGACTGCAGGTATGTGTTGTTCTGTTACATATGTGACTCAGTGGGTTATTAGGGGGCTAAGAGATGTTTGAGAAGAGTCTTTGTATGGCCATCAGACAGCTCACTAGTTGCTTAGCAGTACATAGCTCAGGTGTGCATGCAAAACTTTACTTGAAGTTGTGGTTATCGTGATGATCTCTTTTGTTAATGTTTGTCTGAAGGAAAGTACCATCTTTCTTGACATGTTACCCCCAATTTCTGCCTGTTTGTCAGTGTGTTTTGCCTGTATCACTAGGATCCTGCTAGCCAGGACCCCACTGCTCATAGTTTGTGGCCTATATGTTTTGTCAGTATGCTTAACTGTGTCACTGAAGTTCTGCCAACCAGAATTCCAGTGCTTATGCTCTCTCTACTTAACAAATTTGTCACTACAGTTTAGTGACTCCATATTCCAATTCTTATTGGCACACTGGACCTCCCTTATAAGTCCCTAGTATATGGTAACTAGGTGCCCAGGGCATTGGGGTTCCAGGAGATCGATATGGGCTGCAGCTTTTCTTTTGCCACTCATAAGGAACTCATACAAACCTTTCTTCAGGACTGCCATTGCAGCCTGAGTGAAACAGTGCACACACTATTTCACAGCCATTTTACACTGTAGTAAGGGCCAGATGTAGCAAGCATTTTGCACGTCGCAAACAGCGATTTTCACAGTTTGCGACGTGCAAAAAGCACGTCGCAATGCACAAACCTCGTTTTGCAATTCGGTAACCTGGTTACCGAATCACAAAACGGGTTTGCGGGTCGCAATTAGGAAGGGGTGTTCCCTCCCTAATTGCGAGTCGCAATGCAATGCAGGATTGGTTTGAGACCGCGAACGTGGTCGCAAACCAATTGCATTTTGCACCCTTTTGAAATTGGTGGTAACCCATTCGCAAAAGGGAAGGGGTTCCCATGGGACCCCTTCCCCGTTGAGAATGGCACTGCAAACATTTTTTTCAGAGCAGGCAGTGGTCTTATGGACCACTGCCTGCTCTAAAAAAAATGAAACGAAAATGTTTCATTTTTCGTCTTTGTAATGCATCTCGTTTTCCTTTAAGGAAAACGGGCTGCATTACAACAAAAAAACCTGCTTTTTTAAAAAGCAGTCACAGACATGGTGGTCTGCTGTCCACAGCAGGCCACGATCCCTGTGAGGGCCGCCATTCGCAAGGGAGTCGCAAATTGCGACCCACCTCATGATTATTCATGAGGTGGGCATTTGCGACCCCCTTGCGAATCGCAGATGGAGTCAGGGACACCATCCAACATTCAGAATTGCGACTCGCAAATTGCGAGTCTCTCTCACTCGCAATTTGCAGGTCGCAATTCTAAATGTTGCTACATCTGGCCCTATGTAATTTATAAGTCACCTATATGTCTAACTTTCATTTACTGAAGGCCGTTGCAAAGTTACTGTGTGTGAGGGCACCCTTGCACTAGCAAAGGTGCCCCCACCTCATCCAGGGCCAATTCCCCGGACTTTGTGAATGCAGGGATACCATTATAAGTGTGCACTACATGTATGTCAATACATGTATGTAGCTTTACAATGGTAACTCCGAATATGGCCATGTGAGGTGTCTAAGATCATGGAATTGTCCCCCCAATCCAAATCTGGTATTGGGGGGTCAATCCCAGGCCCCCTGGGGCCTCCACCATGGACCCCCGGTACTGCCAAACCAACTCTCTGAGGTTTCCACTGCAGCCCCAGCTGCTGCCACCTCACAGACAGATTTCTGCCCTCCTGGGGATTGAGCAGCTCAATCCCAGGAAGGCAGAACAATGCATTTCCTTTGGGACAGGGGTGTTACACCCTCTCCCATTGCAAATAGGTGTTACAGGCATGGGAGGGGTATCCTCCCAGAGCCTCCGGAAATGCTTTGAAGGGCACAAACGGGCCCTCCTTGCATATTCCAGTCTACACTGATTCAGGGACCCCCAGTCCCTGCTCTGGCGTGAAACTGGACAAAGGAGAGGGGAGTGCCCAGAGCTCCTCCAGAGTGTCCCTGGTGTTAGCCAACTTGGATTCCAAGGTGTGGGGATCCTCTGGAGACCTCTGAGTGGCCAGTGCCCGCAGGTGACGTCAGAGACCCCCCCTGGTAGGTGCATACCTGGGTAGGTAGCCAATCCCGCTCTCAGGGCTATCTAGGGTCTCTCCTCTGGGTGTTTCCTCAGATTCGGTTTGCAAGATTCCTCCAGGTCTCCTCTGCATCCTCCGCTTCAGCTTCTGACTATCAGATCACCGCAGACTGCTCCAGGAACCGCTGTAACTGCAACAAAGTATCCAGGATGACTCCTGTGACCTGCAACTTCAGCTCCAGCCAGCATTTGCAACAGTTTCCAAGATGTGCATGCTCTGAGGACTGCATGTCTTCACCCTGCACCAGAAGAACCAAAGGAATCTCCAGTGGAGTGACTGAGTCGCTTCCCTGCTTCTGCAGGCACCCTTCTGAGATGACAACCGGTACTCTGGGACTCTTCTCCTGACGATGAGTGTGCTCCCTGGCACACAGGTGTGGACCGAAGTGACCCAGACTGTCCAAAGGTCCAGCCGTCCAAATTTGGAGGAGGTAAGAGCTTGCCTTCCCGTGCTGCGACAGTGCCCCTGTGCACCGCGTCTTCTGCAGCTGCTTGGGCTTCTGTGCACTTCTTCCAAAAATACTTTTTGCACAGCATAGCCCAGGTCCCCAGTACTCCATCCTGTGACGCACAGCTCCCTGAGTTGTTCTCCGGCAGCGTGGGATTTTCCAGTGTAGTGCTGGGATGACTGCATTTTGCATCTTTTTTGTCCCAGGTTCTGGGACTCCCGTGGGTGCTGCCTAGTTTTCTGAGGGCTCTCTGAAGTGCTAAGAGCACCCTCTTTCTCCTCAGTCCGAGTTGAGAGCCCTAGGTCCCTCCTGGGTCCAGGTAGCTCCTTTCTGACACAAAACGCGTACTTGCTTGAACCAAGGCTTGTTGGTGGAATCCAGCGACACAAACAGCCTGGATCCAACAACTCGATGTGAGACATCTCCTGCACCAAGCAGGAACCCGCAACCATCTTCTTTGGTGCTCTCCTGTACTTTTCTTCTGACTGGAGAATCTACCTTTGCACCTTCTTCTAGGTTGGCAGGGGCTCCTGTCCTTCCTGGACTCTTCTTTGACTTCTGGACTTGGTCTCCTCTCTCCACAGGTCTTCAGGTCCAGAAATCAATTGTTTGTTGCTTGCAGTCTTGCGTGGTTCTTGCAAAATCCTTTGCCACAAATTGTAGTGTGTCCGGAGGAAACTCGCTGTACTTTACTCCTGCTTTCCTGGGCTCTGGGGTGGGGTACTTTACTCACCTTTGGCGTTTTCCTACACTCCCAGTGCACCTGTACACACTACACTTGCCTAAGGGGGAATTCGACATTCACATTCCACTATTTTATTATATGGTTTGTGTTGCCCCTAGGCCCATTGCAATCTATGGTATTTTCTACTGTTTGCACTATTCTATGACTGTTTACTTACCTGATTTTGGTTACTAGTGTATATATTGTGTATAATACTTACCTCCATAAGGAGTATTGCCTCTAAGATATTTTTGGCCATGTGTCACTAAAATAAAGTACCTTTATTTTTGGTAACACTAAGTATTGTCTTTTATTGTGTATAAATACTGTGTAACTATAGAGGTATTGCAGGAGCTTTGCATGTCTCCTAGTTCAGCCTAATCTGCTCTGCTACAGCTACCTCTAAACAGCCTAAGCTGCTAGAACACTGCCTACATTTCACTAATAAGGGATAACTGGACCTGGTATAAGGTGTAAGTACTTTAGGTACCCACTTCAAACCAGGCCAGCATCTGTCACACTGCACAGTCGGTGTTACTATTGTGTTTGGATCATGTCTTTATAGGTCTCCATTATTATTACCTGCCTATACCTTTTGTATCACATTTATACTTTGCAGATTTCTTCACACACAAGGTCATCCTCATTTGGTCAATTCTGAATTGTGTCACAGTTAGGTGGGATTTGCAGGTCTGACGTGAAGTGAACATGGATAGATCCAGGTACTGTGTGGCATCATATTGGTGGTATATGAGTTTCATGCCCAGACTGTCAGGACAGTGGGATGGTAGTGTAACTTCCACACAATTGACCTGTGTGCCAAATTATCTTGGTCCAAGGTGTCATATGTGTGATCTTGTGTATCTGACACTTCACCCTGTGCAATCCATTAGATCTACCTTCTCATTGGTTTGATGATGATGCTATTTAACTTGTATGTAGCTGTCACTGTGTTGCCTCATTGCAGGCTACTGTGCATGTGTGTCAAGACTGACATAGGTGAGTAGCATGACTACAGATACCTGATCATGATCAGTTGAAGGTTCAATGACTGGGGACAGTTGTACAGACCTCTGTCTATATCATGGGGTATGGTCAGTAGAGTGATGTGGTACAGAAATGAGATAAAGCTTTAGCTGATGACTAATTGAACCAATCGGTTTGCCTATTTGTAGAGAAAAAGACTGATATGTCCCTAACTTCATTAGTCTGTGGGCTGTCTGTTATTCACAAATATGCTGGAGCATTAAATTGGGAAGCATTACTGCACTGTGTGATATTTAGCATGTTGTCAACCTAGGAAAGTGCAATAAATGTGATTAAGATTGTGTCCATTTATATAAATGCACATAAATCTGAACCAGATTCAACAGTACATGTGAGATGGGACTTAACAGATTTGGTACATATGTGAAAATCATTTGTCAGCAACAAATTTCACAGTTAACTGGTCAAAATAGCTGAAAAATGACTCTCAAACATGACATGTGGTTTAGTTGTTTTTATTTACAAGTATGCATGATCATTTAAGGAATGGGATCAAATCATTAAGTGCACACAGTTCAGTCGTGGTGACTGTAATCATCAGGGTAGCTGCTACCACACTTTGACTCTCAAGTCCAGTGTCCTTGTGCCATTGGAAAAGGGAGAGTAACCCAGTCAACAAGGTGTATCTGTGACACATAAGGGAAATCAATGAGTAGAGGATCACTTCCTGGTAGTGGTTGAAGTCTTGGCATCTGCTCCTCCTGGATGTTTTTGTGGAATTTGTTGTTTGCTCTGGGTTCTTCAGCTACAGAAATTGGCGTATGGGGTTACGTATGTCCTTCCCCTTGCAGAGCCTCCATTCACTTGCTGCCACAGATGTAGAAGGGGCTGGTGTTACATGGCCAATGAAAGGAGTCTGCTGTTGAGGACGTAACCTATTCAGGGTGATATTAATGTCTCTCAGGACCCCTGTTAGGGACGCCATGTTGGCATTGTGGGCCTCCCACTTTTGCATGACTTCCTGGTGGTTTTCCCTCTGCAGCTGCTTAGTCTCCCTATCATGTTAAGTACTTGTCCCATCACACCTTGGGACTGTTGGTAGGTTCCCAAGACTTGGGAGATGGTGTCCTGGCCAGTTGTATCCCTAGGAGCCTCAATCCTCTGGCCTGCACCATCCCTTCCATGCAGTCTACCCCCACGGGCCAGTGTCCTTGGCACAGTTTGCCCACTCCCACTGGTGCTAGGTCCTTCATTGTCAGGGTTTTTTAGTGGTGACTGCGGTACCTGTACTGGGGGACACATGATGGTATTAACTGTTCTTGGAAAACAGGTTTGGGGGCGAATGGTTGCTTGAGACGTAGATGCAACAGGGCTGAGAGGGGTCAATGTAGACAGGGTGAGGCTGACAGTTGTAGGCTGACAGTTGTAGACTGACCAGGTGTCCCAGATGGGCCAGAGTCATCCTCAATGTCCTCACATCTAGGGGTGTTCTAGTCACCGAGGGTTTCATCCAGGGGGGGAAGAGGCTGTCTCAGGTGTCCTCTCCCTGGTCACAATGGGTAGGTGGAACAGACAGTTACTGTTTGTGATGCAAAACATGGTATCAAACTTTGACAGGTAGATATCCTTTGAGCCAAGTACAGAAAGGCTTAGCTTTATTTTCTGTTATGACAGTGACACCTGCTTTCAAATCTGGGGTACAGCTATAAGGGATACTGTGAATTCCTATTACATACACCTTGTTACATGATACCAGATTAGTTTGACAGTTGGATGTCTGTTGATAGACTCATATCTTGCCTGCTGTGTAGCTTAATATTGTCCATGTTAGCTCACAGTTAGCAATAGTTCAGTTTTGAGACACCAGACAGCTGCAGAATGTGAAGTGGAAACTGACCTGTACATCAGCTTAGGGGTAACCATCTACCTGGCCATATATATCAGGTTACACCTAGTACAGCACACTGCAGATATGTGTGTTCCTCCCAGGTGAGTAGCTTTCAATGGGTGATGGGAGTCAAAAGGGCCATTTTAGCATTAGACATGGCTATCGCTGGGTGTTAGTGGTATTGTACTGGCAGATGCCCATGACATCGCTGTCATTGCCCTATAATGTAATATTGTGGATCATTCAGGTGGGTTTAGTCAAGGCTATTTTCATTTTGGCACACTGTTCTGGTATTCTTAATGGTAGAACAGTGCCTGCTGGGAGTTGTAGTGCTGTCAGTCCCTGTACTACCCCCACCATACATAGACACTGTGCCCCCGGGTGAGTTTAGTTGACATGTGGTATGCCAGAGAAGTATTTGTACAGTTGGACACATGGGTGGTGAGTGTGTTGGCTGCTAAGACATCAAAAGGTGATTAGTGAGCATGCAAGACACAACTTTAGGGTGACATTTTAGGTGTTATGACTGACCCGACTTAACTCCCCCAGGTATTCCTGTCAAGCCCTCAGGATGCAGGATGTCCAAGACCTTCTCGACCCATGATGTGAACATTGGGGGAGTAGGTGGGGGCCCACCGCCAGTCTTGAGGACCACCAGCTGCTGCCTGGCGGTCATGAAATGCACCTTCCCCCTGAGGTCATTCCACCTCTTCTTGATGTCCTCCCTTGTGCTTGGATAGCTGCCTACAGAATTTACCCTGTCTACTATATTTTTGCCACATCTACATTTTCCTCGCAATAGAGGTTTCTTAGACTTGTGCTCAAAATAAGTGTGGCTCTACTCTGATGTACCACCATGACAGTCAACTCATCGTCTTTGAAGCAGGGATGGTTTTGTGGGAACATGGAAGTGGTGGACAACACAATAAGAAAAAAAAGGGGGGATGCGGCGTGGGTGTTATGTTGTGAGTGGGTGACGGGTGTTGTCTGATGTGTGAAAATAAATGTGTGATATGTATGATGTCCAGGTGTGTAATGAGTGGTATTTGGAGTGCTGAGGCGTGCCTATTCTATGGTTCCCAATTTTTGAGTGTGGCCTCTTTCTTGCTGTGTATTGCATTTTTGATGCAAAGGATTGTGGGGTGTGAAGGGGTGTGTTTAATGGTGCAGTTTGTAGGTGTGTCGGGTGTGTGGATGTGTTCCAGGTGTGTGGAATTCAACTATCCAATGTTGTGCGGTGGATTGCTGTGTAGACTGCTGTGGTTCACACCGCCATTGGTTTACCGCCATGGGAGAAACTCTATTGTGTTTTGTGGGTCGTTATTGGTTTGGAGGATTTTTGATGGGCTGGCGGTGCTGGTGGGCGAACCGCCTCTTCCCGCCCTCCAGAGTCCTGGGGGTGTCAGAATATTGGCTGGGTTTAGGCAGTCCTGGCTTTGTAACTAATAATAAGGCGGTCTGTATGACCGCCAACATGGTGGTCTTTTGGCCCCCGCCACCTTGCAGTCTTACCGCCAGACCTCCAAACTCTCAATGAGGCCCAAAATATTTAAAGCTACAGATCTCTCTGTTATCATCCTTTAGTAAAGGAAAATTAAATCATGGAAAGTATACCTTAAATCTGAAGGGGTGGCACCATTGATTATAAGCCCAAAAATATAGCAAGGAGTTGTAGGTTCCTGTCGGTATTGCTATAATCAAGGGAGATACTTCATGCCACATAATTACACTCCAAATATATCCACTCAGGTCTAAAACACATAATTCCACACCACAAAGTTCAACTCCACACCATACCACATATGTACACTCCACATAATTCCACACCATGTCACACAATTCCACACAACACCACACCACACAATTCAAGGCCACATAATTCCACACCATGCAGCAAAATGACACTCTACTCCATAACACATAACGACACTCCACATAAATCCACTCCACGCCACATAGCAACACACCACATAAATACACCCCATATCATGCCACATGATTTCACTCAACATAATTTCACTCAACGCCACAGAACTCCATGCAACAATACTCAACTCCAAATAAATCCATTCCACACCACATAATTCCACTCCAAAACACATAATTGCAGTACACACCACATACATCCAAGCGACACTACATGCCACATAATCAAATCCCACGCCACATATTTCCACTACACATCACTCCGCTAAGTGCTACACAATTCCACAATAAACAATTCCACTCCAACTCACATCAATATAATTCAAAATCATTCCACACAATTCAACTCCTCTCTGTCCAACTCCACGCCAAACAATGCCACTCCAAGTAAATACACACCATGCAACATAATTCCATTCCACACCATGCCACATATTTACACTATACATATTTCAACTCAACACCCCATACATCCACTCCACTTCATAGCAAATGGCTAAAAGACACTGACAATGCTAATAGCTCTCGGATTGCCAAGACCTCTTGACTTTGCCAATACTTGTTTAACTTATGATCAAAACGTGTCTGACTGGACAATGACACATGTTAATCATGTGGCACAGTTTAAAATGGAAATGTATATTGGATTATGCACCTGGATGCGTGGTTCTATATTTTGCATTTTTAAAACTCGGAAAGTGGAAACATTTAAGCTCCCCTTGTATCCCACCCCCTGGCAACTCTTACGCTATGTTACAGCAGAAGGACAGGCTATTCTGTTTCACACTTTTGCGCTAGAATGAGTTTATCTGTCCTAACTCAATCAGTAAAATCAAAAGGGACCCAGAAATCCGTGACCCATTAAAACAAGTTTCATAAGAAGATCAGGAAGGACAGAGCTGGATGACTGAATAGTCTTTCCGTATTGTAATTCCAATATGGAAGAGCAAACCCAGAGTAACGGATAGGATAAGTGTTTATTTTTCTAATATTCCAATTTGTTACTCTGGATTTGCTCTTCCATATTGGAAATACAATATGAAAAGACTGTTCAGCCACCCAGCTCTGTCCTTCACTATCTTCTTATAGCACGTTTGCACTAGTAGCTTTGAAAAGGGCCAATCATAGAATAGTTCCATGCAGGTGTGATCAGTTTAAGACAGTGTCTCATTCCTTGGGCATGCTCAATTTGTAATTTAAATGCTGTTCCGCCTTCAACCATGTCGGTCACAATCATCAAGTAAGAAGGTAAGAAGCTGCTTGCATTTGGAGTACATTAAATTGATTTTATTGAATATTTCTGCTATGGAGAAGTATACATACAAGAGAAGGCATTGCTTGCCGTCATCTTTACGTTCTTCAAGCAGATCTTCTCCTCCTCCACTTGCTAGGAGGAGTAGAGATTCAAAGGGAGATGACCATATAATAAACTGATATTGGAGACTTAGGGCCTTATTACCGAGCTGGCGGTCTGAAGACCGCCAGCCTCGCGGTGGCAATCAGACTGCCACTGCTGTGGTGGCCGATCGCCACATTACGAGGTTGGCGGGCCGATCTGCCCCCATACAGCCATCCCCGCCAGGCTGACGATGGTCCTGGTTGTAATCAGCCAGGGCGGCACTGAACTCAATGCCGCCCTGCTGATTACAACTTTGTTCTCTCCCAGCCTTTTCATGTCGATCTGACTGCCATGAAAAGGCTGGTGGACAACAAGTGCAGGGGGCCACGGGAGGAACCTGAACCGCCCATGCCCATGAATGTCATCCCTAATGAATGGAAAGACCCATACAAGATTAACCTGCCAAGGTTCTTGACCAAGCTCTATCCTCTTGAAGGAAAGGAGGAGAAGTTCCCTAACATCATCCATGTGGATTTAGTGGTCACATGTTTGATGGGTTGTTCATGAGTGGCAGAAGAGAATATCCTTAAAGAACCAGGTAAAAGGAAAGTGGATGTTGTGCTAAAGAAGGTCTACTCTGGATCTCATCTTGCACTGAATGTGGGAATTTATGGCACACCTCTAAGTCTCGACTTTAAGGAGTTATTGAAAGCACTCACTATTCATATCTCCAAGAAAACATAGAGAAACAATTAGAATTTCTATTGGGTTATTTAATTTGATGTGGCAGGAGCATCTACATTATTCTGTGGCGCCTTTATTGCTGCTAGAAGAAATTGTTTTCCTGAAAGACCATAATATGGATGCAACTTAGAGAACTGCAGCTCTGAAGATTCCTCCAAGGGTCTAGGTTATTTGGTACAAAACTTGAGGATAAATACACAGGTGCAGCATTAAACCCTTGTATTGTTTTTAACCATTTCCCTTTAAGTGTATCAATTTTCACAGACTTTGGCACTGATAATGCTCTCTACCATGTATCTGCAAGAACATGTTACCTCTTCAGAAATACACTCAGGACCATGTGATAGTTTTTTGATCTCCTTGCTGCTTACCAAGTGATCAGGTTTTAAGATGCTTTTCAGGGCATCCAAATAAACTTTGCATTCATTTTCCTGCAAATTCCTTGCCCTAGCCTATTGTGCTTAAACCTTTTTCAAAACACACATGAACATGACCCTGTTGAGTTCCCATTATTATTTGCCAAAGCAGATGATTTACGGGGGGACAATGAGGGCCACTGTTCTTTTAACATCTCCAATCATATTTTCAGGGACAATGAGTCGGTTCTGTATACTAATACTATAGGACAGGCAATCTTTCACCTTGACCTATTGAGGGTTTCTGTACCTTCAGTCATTTGTAGCTTGATTATGTCAACACAAGGGGTTTATGCCACACTTAAATGCAACACAATATTTTCCCATTCCATAACCTGGCAGTCAGCTTTAGTGTAGAATGGACAGACAGATATCTTTACTTTTTTTCCATCATAATGAAATTTGCTTCTCAATTGCTGTGAGAGACCCTTCTCCCACTTCAAGATTTAATGGAAGCAAATGGGATGGACTGTCTAACACTGCATGTGGTACCATGGTTCCCTGTGGACTTCAAGGGATTCCATGACACTATTCACTACTCATATATAGGTCTATGTGCTGGCAATCATTTGTCATCAATGGATCCTCATTAAGACTGCAGTTGCAAGAATCCTCAGTAAATTGAAAGCTTGCTGTGGAGATATTGAGTGATCTGCAGGCCATACCTTTGAATGCAAGCAAGGGTAAATTACCCTTCTACCCTTTTCAGATTGAACTAGGAAATAGTGTGACCTGTTATTCATAGCACATAAAATCAGTAGAAGTGTGGTATGTGGCACCACATGAAAACAAGTTATTATTGTATGATTACTCCCCCATCGGCCGACTCTGGGGAGTCATTAAAAGGATCCTATGATGCTTGTACCTGAGGATTCCAATTTGTTTTTGACAAAAGGTAAGAGTGAAGTGGAATTGCTTCTGCTTCAGTCCCTGACACCCTCCCACCCAACTGCACAATGACGTCATAGATTCCCACTGGAGGAGACAACAGGTGAGTGCTCTCTGTGCCATCCATTGGGGTTTTTAGGGCTGCAATGCCTCCCCAAGTTTCAGGGAGGCATCATTGCAAAAGGTAGAGTCTCCCATTTTCAATAATGCCTCTCTGAAATGGTTCCTGGTTGTGGAGCATAGTTGTGCCACGATCTTCAACCAGGAAACACACTAGGCCAACAAAGACCTGTTGCATAGGTTAGCATCCACTGCATAATGTGCAAAAATATATATATATTATATATATTTCTAGCTCAAAAAGATCAATAGTTACTAAAATATGGCAGCATATGTGTGGAGGCAGAGGGAGGCCTGACTGGGCATCTTTCAGTTGCTGATTTCTGTATTTTGGTTGCTAAACTGGTACTAAAGAGGTGAAATCTTTGCCCAGTCAGTATTATCATTTTTATAAATCTCAAAATAATGAAGTAATATTATTTACTATTTAGTATTGCTACTCTCCTGCAGCATAATTCCAGTGACCTGGGGGATAGCACTGTGAATTTTCACCAGGAGCACACATGGGCACAAAGTTGCGGGGGCTATATTTGAATATGTACTCCTTGAGATCAAATATAGATTTCTGGCTTCAGGAAATTACTTTTATACAGCAATGGCCCATCAGTTCCCCCTACAATATAGTTTTGCCTAAGCCATGACAAGAGTATGAAGTGGTATTGGGTATGTGGCAAGGGACGTAATGCTGTGTCTTATTTTAAGTTATTTGGAGAACCTGCAGCAAAAAAGATAGGTATTTATTTGTTTTTTTTATTGTTGCACACATCACATAGACATATATACCCACCAATTGATTTAAAACCATTGTTCTGCCTTCTACAAAGGAGAGCATTTTAGAAGGAAGGTTTAGCCAGTCAGCAAAGATGGCGTCTAAGTGGATGACTCCCACCCATGCCCTAACTTGAGTTATGGAGGTCAGCTCTAGGGCCGGATCAGACACTACGACAGCAGCTGAGGGAGAGGAAAATAGAGCAGAATCTGGAAGTGATTCTTTAGTCTGTAAAGTTGTGTTTGGACAAAATATTGGGAAGAAATATTGTGCTACAAAATTATTGTGTCAAGAATATTGGGACATCAATAATATCGTGCATAAGAATATTTAAGGTAGAAAAATGTATTGTAGTTTGATAGTGTTTATTATTATTTTTATTTGTGTTTTAAATGTATTTTTTACTTATCAAAGTATTGAAAGTTGTATTTTTAACTGTGTTAATGTGTATAATTAATTATAGATTTTTTTAGTAACAGGATCTTGGGTTTTTAATGGATAAAGGTGGGCAATTGTTTTTAAAATATATGTTTTAAATGTTAATTGCAAGTTAATCTTTTTAGGCATATGCAAATTAATATTTTAGAATTTTAAAATGAATTTTATATCAATATCTACAATATTTTTTAAATGTTATTTAAATTAAATAAGATATACGTTAATGGTATTTCTTTTAAATAAAAACTATAAAATAAAATGTTTAAAAATATTTAAACAATTTTAATGAAGTAGTATATTTAGAATAGTTTTAGATTAAAATTGAAAATATTACATTATTTTTAGGAAATATTTATGATTGTATGTATTCTTTTAAACCAAAAAAAGTGAATTTCAATTTTAAGGTACGTTTTCAATAACTTTAAAACATAAAATAAATAAAAAATATATTAAGTTTATGATTGTTCATTTTGCATTAGGAATTATATTTAATTTTATTTTTTAGAGTATATGAATGGAAGTAAATATTTTCAATTATATATTAATTTTTAAAAGTAATTAAAATACTTTCATAATGTAAAGTCTAAATATGTATGCAAAGGTTTGTAGTTTAGATTAGTGTGTTTTGAGATAATATTGTTGTTAATCGTAGCCAAAACAAATATGTGAGAATGAGGAGTATTGATTGTGTTTGTAATATTTTAAATTTGTAATATGGTATTAAAATGTTTTATTTAGAAGTTGATATAAATTTGAACTCTTTAGCGTCCAATGCTTCTCCCCCAGTTTGGTTTACATTTTTAGTGGAATTAGTAAATGTCTCCCTTTTAGTGTCCACCTCATTCCCCAAATTGTTTAGATTAGAATGAAAATGTTAAATGCCACCCCTTTAGTGTCCAACACCATCCCCCATATTGGTTTAGTTTGGAGTGGAAATAGTAAATGTCACACCTTTAGTATCCAACACCTTCCTCAAATTTAGTACAATATAGAGATGTCACACTATTTTTTAATTACTTTTTAGTTTTTATTTAATCTATAGTTGTACATGTTTTATGCAAATAAACACAATATAAAGCCAAGCAAATAGCATATTTTGTTTCGTTTTTAATAACAAAAAAACATGTAAATCATATTTTATACACATTTGTATGTTGTACATTGTTAACTGTTATTTTTCATTGTTAATTTATTTTACATGTCAACATTTTTATATCTACATATTTTTAACATCATTTAAGGGATGTTTTATTAGAATATATTAAATAATTGTATATATTTCCTACTATTAGTTAATATTCATTTCTATGAGGAGATAGTCTATTTTAGTTTCATTTAGTGGCCATTTTTTTACCGCTTCCTTCTATTTTGTAATCTCTTTGTGTTAACGTGATTCTATCTTCCCAGAACTTGGTTATGGCAATGTGCTTTGCTGTTCGTCAGAACAGGTAAGTCCTTTTTTAAAGATTTTTTTAAGGCTTTTGAGGATAGATTTAGGTGAGAGGTTTAAAACTTGGTTATAGTGTCATTTCTGGGTTTTTGGTATATTTTAGTTTTTGTGCATTGTTTTATATATATATATATATATATATATATATATATATATATATATATATATATATATATATAAATATATATATATATAAATATTTGCGAATGTAATGTATTTTGCGGGTAGGTTTTTTACATTTAATTTACAGGGTTTTATCTATGAACACCTTCTATGGGCATTTGGAGTTTATCATTTTTGCATGGAACCTAGATACTTTGGATTGCTTTTGGGATTTTGTTTGGATTCCTTATATTTTTGCATTTTCTTGGGCTTTTTGGATTCATTTACCTTGCTTATTGTGGATTACTATTTTTATTAGGTGAAGATGGAGAAAGAGCTACAGACACAGAACAGTAAGTTTTATATCTTTTGTTTGTACTGGGTGATGGATGAGAAATGTAATATATTGATTATGTGAAATTTATGTGATTATTTTGTGGGAAATGTTTGGATTCTGTGTTGTATTTATTTTATGTGAGGGATTGAGTTTGGTTTTAAGTTTTTTGTTTGGTGATTGTTATTTATTCAAATAATTACAATGTCTATTTTTATTATATCGATGTTTCTTAACCCCTTTGCTGCCAGGCCTTTTCCGCCTCAGGTGCCAGGCCTTTTTTTGGCTATTTGGGGCAGTTTGTGCTTAGGCCCTCATCACGTTTTGTCCCCGTAAGCTACCCATGCCAAATTTACATCCTTTTTTTCCAACATCCTAGGGAATCCAGAGGTACTCAGAGTTTGTGGGTTCCCTGGGAGGAGACCAAGAAATTAGCCAAAATACAGCAAAAAAATATTTTTTTTGCGAAAAAATGTGAAAAAAGGGCTACAGATGAAGGCTTGTGTTTTTTCCCGTGAAAATGGCATCAACCAAGGGCTTGCAGTGCTAAAATCACCATCTTCACAGCTTTCAGGAACAGGCAGACTTGAATCAGAAAACCACATTTTGCAACCCAATTTTGGCATATTACTGGGACATACCCCATTTTTACTATTTTTTGTTTTTAGCCTCCTTCCAGTTAGTGACAGAAATTGGTGTGAAACCAATTCTGGATCCTGGATAGCTAAACATCTCCGGAAAGTAGACTTAATTTTGAATTCAGAAAGGGGTCATTTGTGTAGATCCTACAAGTTTTTCCTACAGAAAATAACAGCTGAAATAAAAAAAATATTGAACTTGATGTGAAAAAAATAGCCATTTCTCTCCACGTTTTACTCTATAACTTTTTCCTGCAATATCAGATTTTCAAAACCAATATACAGTTACATCTGCTGCACTCTTTTGGTTTCGGGAATATATAGGGCTTGTAGGTTCATCAAGACCCCTAGGTACCCAGGGCCAATGAAGGAGCTGCAACTTGCAATGGGTTTTCATTTTATACTGGGTATACAGGAATTCATTTGCTGAAATATAAAGAGGTATCAAGGAAACCTTTGTATTTCCAAAATGGGCAGAAAATGAGGTGTTGAGAAACAGTGTTTTTTTGCACATCTCTGAATTCCGGGGTCCCCATACTAGCATGTGAATTACAGGGCATTTTTCAAATAGACGTCTTTTTTTACCCACTGTCTTACATTTGGAAGGAACAAATGTAGAGAAAGAAATGGGGCAATAACACTTGTTCATCTATTCTGTGTTCCTCTAAGTCTCCTGATAAAAATGGTACCTCACTTGTGTGGGTAGACCTAATGCCCGCGACAGGAAACGCATCATGGACACATCACATTTTTACATTGAAATCCGATGTGTTTTTTGGAAAGTGCCTAGCTGCGAAGTTTGGCCTCTAGCTCAGCCGGCACCTAGGGAAACCTAGGGAAAACTACCACCCCAGTGCATTTTTTTAAACTAGACACCTAGGGGAATACAGGACGGGGTGACTTGTGGTGCTCTCACTGGGTTCTGTTACCCAGAATCCTTTACAAACCTCAAAATGTGGCAAAAAAACAAATTTTCCTCATATTTCGGTGATATAAAGTTCTGGAATCTAAGAGGAGCCACAAATTCCCTTCCACCCAGCATTCTCCCGAGTTTCCCAATAAAAATGTTACCGCACTTGTGTAGGTAGGCCAGGTGCCCGCGAAAGGGAATGCCTCAAAACACAACGTGGACACATCACATCTTCCCAAAGAAAAGGGACCTGTTTTTGACCTTTGAAAACCTAGCAAACCTGGACATTTCTGAAAACTAGACACCTAGGGAAACCCAGGATGGGGTAACTTGTGGCACTCTCACTAGGTTATGTTACCCAGAATCCTTTGCAAACCTCAAGATTTGGCAAAAAAAAACCTTTTTCTCACATTTCTGTGCTGCAAAGTTCTGAGATCTGAGGGGAGTCACAAACTTCCTTCTACCAAGCCTTCCCCCAGGTCTACCGATAAAAATGGTACATCACTAGTGTGGGTAGGCCTAGTGCCCGCAGCTGGAAATGCCCCCAAAACACTATGTGGACACATCAAAATGATCAAATACAAAACTACCTGTTTTTGCAGGGGTACCTTAGTTTTTGGCCCTGGGCTCAGCAGCCATCTAGGGAAACCTACCAAACCCAAACATTTTTTAAAACTGGACACCTGTGGGAGTCCAGAGAGGTGTGTCTTGCATCGATCCCCAGTGTTTTCTTACCCAGAATCCTCAGCAAACTTCAAATGCAGAGAAATAAATCTAATTTTTCTCACATTTCTGTGTGGGATCCCTGCACTGGCACAAATTTCCTACCACCAACATTGCCCTCAGTTTCCCGGTAGTAATGATAACTCACTTGTGTAGGTGGGCCAAGTGCCTGTGACAGAGAAGAGCCAATAACATGCCAAAAACGAGGGGTAACTAAAACGGGTCCAAAAGGGCAGTTTGAAAAAAAACGTGTTTAGGCTGGCAAGTGGGGCAGAATTTTTATTGGTATAGATGGGACAATGTTGGGTGTTAGAAATTATGTGGATTCCAGCAGATTCCTAAAGGTTCCATCACAAAAATGCGGGAAAAATGTGTAATTTCAAGCAAAGTTGAAGGCTTGCAGGGCATTGTGAGTAAGAAAATGGTGCAGGGTGCATGTGAAGCACACTACCCTGGACTCACCCAGATGTTCAGTTTTCAGATGTGTCTAGGTCTCCTAGATTTTTCTAGAGCGTCCCAATGTCCAAAAAGTGCAGCCCTCACCATTCCAAGTGGGACGATTTTGAGAGTTAGACAACCTCTCATGGCCCAAATGTAAAACCAAAACCCAAATTAATCAAATGTCCTCTTGCTTGCTGTGGGATAAGATGTTTTAGTGTGTGGGGGGGGTAACTCAAAGACTGTTACCCCCTTCAGTTGGGGTGGGGACGTAATCATGCCCATACTGGTTGGTAGCCACCACCCCACTATTTTAAAAAAAACTCCCTGGCATTTAGTAGGCTTCCCCCACCCCACCTCCGGAGTGGATCAGGGGTTATTGCCCCATCTGCCCACCGGTGGGCAGAACAACTTTGTCCCCATTTATTTGTAGTGGGGGTATGGCCATATCCGACCCTCTTTTAAAAAATAAAAAATCTTCCCTGGTCTCCGGTGGGCTTTCTGCCCACCTTGGGGGCAGATGGGCCTTACAAGAATAGGCTGATCTGCCCCTAAGGGGGGCAGAAATGGCCTAAAATAAATTTGCCCCCCAGGGGAGCGACCCTTGCCTAAAGGGTTGCCCACTTGCATGAAATTGGTGCAAAAAACAATCGCTGGTGTATAGTGGTTTCTGTCTCCCTTGGGGGCAGATTGGCCTAAGAAAAATAGGCCGATCTGCCCCCAAGGGGGGCAGAAATGGCCTAAAATAAAATTGCCCTCCAGGGGAGCCACCCTTGCCTAAGGGGTCGCTCCCATCTGTAAAAAAATAAAAATAAATCCCTGGTGCCTGGGGTTTCTGCCCCCCTTGGGGGCAGATCGCCCTAATTAATATAGGCCAGTCTGCCCCCAAGGTGGGCAGAAAAGGCCTAATAAACATATTGCCCCCCTGGGGAGCGACCCTTGCCTAAGGGATCGCTCCCCTTATCAATAAACCAAAAAATAAATCCCTGGTGTCTAGTGGCTTCTGCCCCTTCTTCGGGCTGATTGGCTTAATTAATATAGGCCAATAGGCCTAATAATAAATTTCGCCCTGGGATGCGACCCTTGCCTAAGGGGCCACTACCCTTATAAACATAAATTAAAAAAAAGAACATTCCTGGTGTCTAATGGCTTCTGACCTCCCCCCCCAAGGAGCAGGTCAGCCTAATTAATATAGGCCGATCTGTCCCCAGGAGTGGCAGAAATGGACTTAGAGAAAATGCCCCCCCTTTAGGAGCAACCCTTGCCAGAGGCGTCCCTCCCCTTATGACAATTTAAAAGAAAAAAAACCTCCCTGGTGTCTAATGGCATTCCCGCAGCACGATTGCTATGCGATCCTGCTGCAGGAATGCTCAGAGAGACATGAAAAGGAAAGGAAAAGCCTTTCCTTTTCTTTTCATGCCTCTCTGACCTCCTCTGGCCCCATACCGAGGGGCAACTAATCTGTTTCTCCTCGGATCGCTCTGGAAGCATGCTTCCAGCGTGATGGGAGGTGACCTCTGATGAGGTGATGTCACTGGGGGGGAGGAAGGGGTCAGGGTGGAAGGGGAAGCGATTCCCCTTCCAGCCCTGCCCTGGGGCTAGCGCTTCCCCCGAGAGCCGCTACCAGGACGTAATGGTTACCTCCTTGGCGCCTCAGCGCCGCAGCCAAAGACATAACTGTTACGTCCTTGGCGGGGAAGGGTTTAATATTGTGATTTTAAATAATTGTTTCACTAATCTAATAAAATATTATATTTACTATAAAAAATTGATTTGATATGTTGGCTCAGAGTTTTTTTTACAGTTTTTAAGGATTTAGTAAACATTTATTTTATAGAATGATTTTGGCTATCATTTCCAAGTAGTCCACTCCTTTGGTATTTATGAATAGTGTGACTTTAAATTGTAGCATGTTGTGTATTCTGTTAGTTTGTTTGCTACTTTTAGGGACAATTTGGATGAGAGATTGCTCTATTCTTTCTTGGTAGCCTTGCTCTTTTTATAAATGTATATAGTGTAGGTTGAGTTCTGTCTAGTGCGGATTGGAAGGCATTGTGCCATCCTTCTACTGCGTTGTTTGTTTTGGCTTCCTGGGCCAGGGTGCTGTTATAGACATTCCACCATGGTATTTGGAATTGGGTTTGATGTCTGTGTCCAGAGTGATGCAACCTGCCAACCCAAGTGCCTTCGAAATAGTCCATTAGAAGACTTAGGGTCAGTGGTGGCTAATGGAATTTTAAAGAGGTGGGACGCATTTGTAGCTAGTGAATCGAGCGAGCCCAATGTTTATAAGTGGGATTTGGGGGAGTTCTCCCCAAGAAAATGTTTTAAAATTGGTGAAATGTTCAGCTCTATTTCAGTGATAAATGGACCAAAAATAAAATCCTTATAGGCATTTCTAAAGGAAAAATAAAAGTTGTCTGTTAAGGTAAACGTGGGCAGTACCTAAAAAGTCACTGGTCCCGAACTCTAGAATACGGGAGGTATAGTGAGCAGAGTTGGGGAAATGCCTCATGTGACCAGAGGAGGGTTGGTAGGTTTAGGTTGTAGAAGAGCAGCTGTCAGTGGGCCGGCAAGCTGGGGGAGAGATGAGCTAGTGATGATTCCCCAACAAACAGAACCCAAGGTTAAAAATATTTTGCACAGAGCCCAATGCCCTCTCAAAGCAACCTATATACTGGCACCTTGCAGGAAAACAACAGGAGGCAAAGCACCACCCTGGATCCACGTGCGGCACTGTATGCCAGCCAGGTCCAGAATTATTTTTGTTGATGACCTTGCGCTGACTGAAGAAAGTGTTTTATACTCAGTACAGAAGCCAGTTCGGCAAGAGGTGGGTGATTAAATTTTTCTATGCAGCACCCAAATTTGATTGTGCCAAGTGCCAAGTAAGTAAGTGGGATAAGCAACAAGCTTTCCACAGTGCACTTACTGCTAGGATGCTCGCCGCTTAAATTCAGCTCCTCATAGTGCGCTAGGTGGTCAGGGCCCAAGGGGACTGTAGTGTGAATGAGTAATGCATTCTAGTCTGGGAATGGGGACACCGGCTTCAGTCTGGCCTCCTATGCATGGGACTTGACAGGAAAGGTGAAAAGTGCACTCTCCAAAATTTCAAAGTGCATTTCTGTAACATGTAAAAACTTTGCCATTATTATGTCACGTTATAGCACCGCACTGAAAAGCTTTTATTAATAGTAATAGTGCTTAAACATGAACTTAGAGTCATTCTTCCCTACCTTCCACCCTGGTAACAGTGCCATTAGTGCACTAAGAGCAAGATAGTTGTCATGTGATCTCTGTATATGGGCTAGATTCCTATAGCTAGAGCAACATTACAGTCTATTAAATCAAAGAAACCATGTTTCTGTACAGCTTGCATTTTGAACATGTAATGTGCTTAAGGAAAAGGATGATCAATAAAATAAAACGTTTACAGTTTAAAACTTACCTTGCCAGGCTGTTTGAGAAGCTCTGTCCCAGTCTGTCCTGCGGCTTGGCAAGATGAGTCCAGGGTTGGTGTGCTGCCTGCCGTTGTGGTAGAGAGAGGTGTTTGCTTTCACAGAGGAGCTGAAACTGTAAGCTCTTCTCTAAGAATACGGCAAAAATGCTATAAACAAATACAGTGAGCACAAGCATGCCCAGTTTATCTGTTTACAGCATGCAGCATGTGACTAATATCAGAAGGTTGAGTTGAGTCTCATGATTCTGTGCGGTCACGTTAAACTAGGTAGAAAAAAAAATTTGAAACAAAATTAAGCATTACTACAGTAATCATAGCACAATAGAATGTGCTGTGATTTTTTTAGAAACTTGCTTACGCTGCAAAAAAAATGAATAAATGATCCCTCCCTTTCACGTCTGGTCACAGGGATAGGTTGGTCAGATATGCTCGATGACCTCTCCCCATCCAGTGACAAGGGCGGGTCATCAATGCTGCTTAAAAAATAGGCAGACTCAGGAGGTACAGGGTTTTTACTGTACCCACTCAGGGCTGCTTTAAAACATGACTCTACATAGGGTCATATGTGGAGGGTCTCCAAGAACCTCGATATATTGAATTGAAGGGCTGGCACCTTGACAACCCATATTTCCAGAGGGGAAATATAGCAATTATGTGAGACATGCGCACTAGCGCATGTGTCACAAGAAACCTGCCTGACTGCCTGCCCTGTCTGACACCTGTTTCTGAGAGTCATCCATCAGACAGGCAGCAGCCAGGAGGAATCCGATGTCAGCACTTGTGCAAGGCTTTTACATTTCTTTTAAAATGGTAAGGAACATTGTCCCTGGTGTTACTTAGCATTCTGAAAGAAATGTTAATGCTGGTAATTACTATTTGTAATTACCATTATGGTTATTGCAAATAACAATTACCGGCATGATCCAAAAGCATGCAAATAGGGTGGGCGGAGCCCCAGCACTCTATCAAAGAAACCACTGCTGCCGCTCATTACGAATTTGGCAGTCGGACCGATGTATTATAAATTATACAGGCAGGACCGCCGACCACCATGTAAATATGGCAGACCGCCAGCGGTACGATGGCCAGGAAATAGGTGGTCCAATCTCCAGCACTAACAGCCCAGCGACAAACCACTGAACATATCACAAGCACACAGTAGCCATGGTGGTCTCTTCACGGCGGTCCAAATCACGGCGGTTCATGATCTGCAGAGCAAAAGACAACTTCACATTGGATGAATTTGAAAACAACACAGCTGACACACATTGCCACAGTGGACACACTGCAAAGGACACTATAAAACACACCCCTTCACAGACCACAATCCTTTGCATTTTTACTACAAGACACAGATTCCGGAGCAATTTTTTTCACAAACACTCCATAGATTGGCACAGCTTTTCACCATCCCATAGAATACCCTGTACACACTTTTGTACATTCACACCCTTTTACACTTCTCCAGTTTAGTGAGTCACTGTCACCCATCGTTTTTCTTCCACATTGTCACATTTAAAAAATCCCTGTTTTTCAGAAGATGAGTTAAGAGTCATGGTGTAGTGAATCGTCTCTTGTTTTAATGGGAAACAGGAGTTAGCTTAGCCTTCTGGCTTGCGGACCTGTGCCCCTGTCACCTAGTGACTTTTACCCTAATTAGCTTGCTCTGTTTTAGCGCAAATATTTAATTATATTTTTCCAAGATGGCTGCATTGTTTTTAGTTAGGCCAATGTTTCAGTTTCCCGTTATCAGTGCCACCGTGCTAAGGCGTCAATTTCAAGTGACAAAGATAATCAAACTGTAGGTATTCACATTAGGTACTTTCTCTCTTCATGCCTTCAAGGGAATTGTTTATATAATTTACCGTCCCAAACCTGTTTTGTTATCTATTGTTTGGGAACAGACCTACATCAGGGGTCTGAGCAGGTCTGTATAAATGCACCTCACTTAGACAGATTGCCAGAGGGATTCCGACAAGATGCCATCACTGCTATCGATGCTGCACGTCGCCTTGATGCTGACCCAGTCTTCGTGTACCTACGGAGTCTGAGCTAGAGACCTCATTCCAAGGTAACAAGGGTTGGGGGGCTCCTCTCATGAACATGGCATTGGACGATTAGGTTTAATACACCTAGCTCTCTTTTAGGTTAGAGATTAGGGTGTTAGGACATGTTATACATCTCATGTCACTACATTTCATTGCAAGATGGTGGGGGTCTTTGTATTAATGACTCTTCTCTTCAAAATTCTGTTTCTTGCATTGTTTATTATTCTAATCATTGCAGCCCATGCAACTTATTGTAGATTGCATTTTTGTTAAATATAACCTATTGAAAACTTCACTGCATCTCCTTCTTTGCCTGTGTTTGATTGAGATATGTTGTTAATGTGAGAAAGAGGCAATCTCCGTTTAACCACGACACTCCCTGAGATGTCATACTCTTGAGTCCATGCGTAAAGGCTGGCACAAATCACCTTTTACTGTTTGGGTATTTGGCGAGGTGCTGCTTGTGAGCCGAGAGGGTTGGGTGCGACAGTTGCAACTTGTTGTAGGATTTGCATAGTCACCTACAAACATAAGTACTGTCATCCTTACACCAGCAGTCTTGCCTAGAGCAAGAGTCAAACTATGACATGGCGCCCAACTATGGTGTTTAGGCACAAATTCACGGATACCCTGATTATCACTGTCTCACATACTACATGTACCAAGTATCTAAGTATGGGATGAACTTAGTTGTGATATCCTGCTGGCCGAAAGGGAGTGGCCTCCCAAGCACATCTGTAAGCTTCCACATAGGGAAGATGTCATTTTGCCTTCTCTCTCTGATCTTGTTCCAGAAGCGATAAAACAAGCCTATGCTGTCAATTGGACTTTAGCGCAGGCACCTGCATTATACCGCAATCATGTAGGTTGGGACAGGGATTCTCCTTGTTTTGTAATACCTATCAGGTCTACACCCTAGCCTTAGTCACAGTATCCTGATAAACATGAAGCAAAAGCTCCAGTGAGGGAGATCCTCACTCAACTTGAGTACCAGGGTGTAAGTGAGCCCTGTTTCACTGTGATGAATAATTTGTTATTCCCCGTTGCAAAACCAGACCATTCTTACAGAATAGTCGTAGATTACAGACACTTAAACAGTCATACATGCACATACGCTATACAGAATTCACATAGCACTAATTAATAATATAGTGCGCAAAAAATACAAAACAACCTTGGGTATTTCCGTGTTTTTGACAGAACTTAGCACATGAAAGTCGGGATCTGAGTGCATTCTCATTTGGCTCACAAAAACGCTTCTGCCATTTGCCCCAAGGCTACAAGAACAGCCCAGGGCTGTTCTCCGCCCACATAACATCAATATTACATGACATTGATCCCGAGGCGTTGTCTTACGTGGATTACATCTATCTCACAGATGACAACCTCAACATTCATCTTGCCACGATCGATCGGATTGTTTTAGGATTCGCAGCCCTTGGCTATAAATTTAATTTTGGGAAAACAAAAATAGCCTTTGTCAGCATATTGTTCCTGGGATACAAGCTATCAAACGAGGGCAAGAGGCTGGCCCAGCACTTCGTAGAAAAACATACTCAACTCCAGCCACAAAATACAATCAAGAAACTACAGTCTTTACTTGGTTTCTTCAACTTTGACAGAACTTACATTCCAGACTATGCCCAATTTATCAAGCCACTTCACGACTTAATACGCCCTGATTTTTCTAGCAGACACTGGGCAATTGAACACACACGCATCCTTAGGGAATTGCAACAGGACATGCTAGAAGCTAAACACTTGCACACACATGACAACATTACAAATTTGATCATCAGAATAATTGCTGGTGCTATTGGGTTCACCTATGTCACCTTTAACGAAGGCAACACAGTGCCCATATGTCAACACCAGGGCAGTGCGCGCTCTATTGGCGACTAGAATGCAAAAACCCAGCACTCTCAAAACAACGTAATTTATGCATTATGCTGATATGTTGTTGTTTAACCTTTTGCATTGCAGAGTTCAATCCTGAAGACTTATTTTGAATGTGCTTACAAATGCTGTTCATTTGCAATGTATTGCTGCAGGCTTTCAAGTGTGTTAGGGTGTGGTCCCTTTCCAGGGCCTTCTAGAGACTTTCCCTGCAACATGCCTGGGTGTGGTTGTGAGCTGGGCCAAGACTCTATAAAAAGGAGTCAGCCCAGCTCCAAGTGCTCACTATTCAGAGGTCCCAGTGCAGAGCAGCAGCTACTTCCTGAGGTCCTGTCCCGGAACCTATTTGATCTTCCAGACATCTGACTTTCATTCTTCATTTGGAGATCCTTGTTCTGGGCGGTAAGATGGT
This sequence comes from Pleurodeles waltl, assembly GCF_031143425.1. Taxonomy (NCBI): domain Eukaryota; kingdom Metazoa; phylum Chordata; class Amphibia; order Caudata; family Salamandridae; genus Pleurodeles; species Pleurodeles waltl. The sequence continues at coordinate 821,575,019 of NC_090438.1, read as the reverse complement.
GGTTGGGCTAGCCTCCCGACGCTTTATCGAGAACTCTCATGTTCTTGGGCCTAATTCTTTTATGATTTGACAGAGTACTTTGCGCGTGTGAAATATGCGCTTGAGTGTTTGTGACATTTGCAGGGTGACTTGCGAATCGGCAAGACACGCGATTCGTTTCATGATAATGTAATCTTGTTATTCATTGCACGCTACCATTTCTTGACATTTGCATGGTGGTTTAAGAATCGGCAAGACTCGCAATTTGTTTTATGGTGTTTTAACTTTGTTGTTCATTGCGCGCTACCATTTCTTGACATTTACAGGGTGGCTTAAGAATCGGCAAAAGACGCGCGATTCATTTCATTGTACTTTGATCTTGTTGTTCATTGTGAGCTGTTATTTCTTGGCATTTACATCGTGGTTTACGAATCGGCAAGACGCGCGATTCGTTTAATGATGATTTGACTTTGATATTCATTGCGTACTATCATTTCTTGGCATTTTACATGGTGACACTCGAATGGGCAAGACGCACTATTCTCTCCTCGAGTTTAATTCATGTTGTTTATTGTATGCCACTATTCTAAGATATTTATCATGTAATATTCGAGTTAACAAGTTATGTGATTTGTTTTCCTGAATCCATATTGTGTTATTCATGGTGCACATTCCTTTTACGGTGTTTACTATATATATATATATATATATATATATATAAATCTACATTATGCGCAATTTGTGTTGAAACATTTTAAGAGTACACAGAAGATCAGAGTTTCTAGATGCAATATTGTATGGTTCTAGTATGCATTCTCAAAAAAGGATTTATATGACTGGTTTAAAATTTAGTCAGAATGTTTTTCTGATTCTCGTGTAAAGGAAAGTACTTGAATAAGAAAGTTTTCATTTAATCCATCTTGATTCCCTTACAGGTATCCGGCCATCTTGAAACTTAGTCATTTTAAACCTAATTCTTAGATTGTTCATGTTTTCAGAATGACTATGCTTAGAATCATAGTCTAGTATTGATTTCAGGAGATATAATTTTCATATTGTGTGTTCTAACCTTTTTCTTACTACAGGTCTCCTTCCCAGCTGCTTCCCTTCCTAATCCCCTCTTCCCCTCTTGAACTCTCTTAGCCTCTGTGATTTATCTATCAGAGTCTTGGAGCTGTTCAGTGGTGGACGTGTTGGGAACGTGCGCAGACCCCGAGGATCTGGTGACTCTGACACCATAGCATGTATATCACACTATTACTCGAATGCAGAACAATGTTTTGCACCCACAGAAAAAATTCTAACTGCATTTCAGATGGCTGTCATTAAGGGGAGGCCACTTGCCCAAGGGAAACGCATCATTGTCGTTACCCCAGTGCCAGCCTTAGAGGCCTTCACCAATGCATGTGTTCCAACACCTTCCTCAAATTTAGTACAATATAGAGATGTCACACTATTTTTATTACTTTTCTGTTTTTATTTAATCTATAGTTGTACATGTTTTATGCATATATACCTTAAGGAAAAAGAAACACAATAGAAAGCCAAGCAAATAGCATATTTTTTCGTTTTTAATAACAAAAAACAGGTAAATCATATTTTATATACATTTGTAGGTTGTACATTTTTAACTGTTATTTTTCATTGTTAATTTATTTTACATGTCAACATTTTTAAATACATATTTTTAACATCATTTAAGGGATGTTTTATTAGAATATATTAAATAATTGTATATATTTCCTGCTATTAGATAATATTAATTTCTATGGGGAGATAGTCTATTTTAGTTTCATTTAGTGGCCATTTTTTTACCGCTTCCTTCTATTTTGTAATCTCTTTGTGTTAATTTGATTCTATCTTCCCAGAACCTGGTTATGGCAATGTGCTTTGCTGTTAGTCAGAACAGGTAAGTCCTTTTTTAAGGATTTTTTAAGGGTTTTGAGGATAGATCTAGGTGAGAGGTTTAAAACTTGGTTATAGTGTTGTTTCTGGGTTTTTGGTATATTTTAGTTTTTGTGCATTGTTTTATATATATATATATATATATATATATGTATATATATATATATATATATGTATATGTATATATATATATATGTGTCTATATATATATATATATACATATATATATATATATATATATATACACATATATACATATATGTATATAAATATTTGCGAATGTAATGTATTTTGCGGGTAGGTTTTTTACATTTATTTTACAGGATTTTGTCTATGAACACCTTCTATGGGCATTTGGAGTTTATGTTTTGTTTAAAGGATGTCAGTTTTGGTTCATTATAAACAAGTGTTTTTTACTTTTTTCGGGGTTTCCTGGAGCATTTTTTAAAACACTTTTTCATTTTTGCATGGAACCTACATACTTTGGATTGCTTTTGGGATTTTGTTTGGATTCCTTATATTTTTGCATTTTCTTGAGCTTTTTGGATTCATTTACCTTGCTTATTGTGGATTACTATTTTTATTAGGTGGAGATGGAGAAAGAGCTACAGACACAGAACAGTAAGTTTTATAACTTTTGTTTGTACTGGGTGATGGATGAGAAATGTAATATATTGATTACATGAAATTTATGTGATTATTTTGTGGGAAATGTTTGGATTATGTGTTATATTCATTTTATGTGAGGGATTGAGTTTGGTTTTAAGTTTTTTGTTCGGTGATTGTTATTTTTTTAAATAATTACAATGTCTATTTTTATTATATCAGTGTTTCTTAACCCCTTTGCTGCCAGGCCTTTTCCCCCTCAGGTGCCAGGCCCTTTTTTGGCTATTTGGGGCAGTTTGTGCTTAGGCCCTCATAACGTTTTGTCCACGTAAGCTACCCATGCCAAATTTACGTCCTTTTTTTCCAACATCCTAGGGAATCCAGAGGTACTCAGAGTTTGTGGTTTCCCTGGGAGGAGACCAAGAAATTTGCCAAAATACAGCGAAAAATACATTTTTTACAAAAAAATGGGAAAAAAGCGTTACAGATGAAGGCTTGTGGTTTTTCCCCTCAAAATGGCATCAACCAAGGGCTTGCAGTGCTAAAATCTCCATCTTCACAGCTTTCAGGAACAGGCAGACTTGAATCAGAAAACCACATTTTGCAACCCAATTTTGGCCTATTACTGGGACATACCTCATTTTTACTATTTTTTGTTCTTTTAGCCTCCTTCCAGTTAGTGACAGAAATGGGTGTGAAACCAATTCTGGATCCTGGAGAGCTAAACATCTACGGAAAGTAGACTTAATTCTGAATTCAGAAAGGGATCATTTATGTAGATCCTACAAGGTTTTCCTAGAGAAAATAACAGCTAAAATAAAAAAATATTGAAATTGATGTGAAAAAAATAGCCATTTCTCTCCACGTTTTACTCTATAACGTTTTCCTGCAATATCAGATTTTCAAAACCAATATACAGTTACATCTGCTGCACTCTTCTGGTTTCTGGAATATATAGGGCTTGTAGGTTCATCAAGACCCCTAGGTACCCAGGGCCAATGAAGGAGCTGCAACTTGCAATGGGTTTTCATTGTATACTGGTATACAGCAATTCATTTGCTGAAATATAAAGAGGTATCAAGGAAACCTTTGTATTTCCAAAATGGGCAGAAAATGAGGTGCTGAGAAACAGTGTTTTTTTGCACATCTCTGAATTCCGGGGTCCCCATACTAGCATGTGAATTACAGGGCATTTTTCAAATAGACGTCTTTTTTTACACACTGTCTTACATTTGGAAGGAACAAATGTAGAGAAAGAAACAGGACAATAACACTTGTTCTTTTATTCTGTGTTCCTCTAAGTCTCCTGATAAAAATGGTACCTCACTTGTGTGGGTAGACCTAATGCCCGCGACAGGAAACGCATCATGGACACAACACATTTTTACATTGAAATCTGACGTGTTTTTTGGAAAGTGCCAAGCTGTGAAGTTTGGCCTCTAGCTCAGCCGGCACCTAGGGAAACCTAGGGAAAACTACCACCCCAGTGCATTTTTTAAAACTAGACACCAAGGGGAATCCAGGACGGGGCGACTTGTGGTGCTCTCACTGGGTTCTGTTACCCAGAATCCTTTGCAAACCTCAAAATTTGGCAAAAAAACACTTCTTCCTCATATTTCAGTGATATAAAGTTCTGGAATCTAACAGGAGCCACAAATTCCCTTCCACCCAGCATTCTCCCGAGTTTCCCAATAAAAATGGCACCTTACTTGTGTGAGTGCCCGCGATAGGGAATGCCTCAAAACACGTGTTTTTGACCTTTGAAAACCTAGCAAACCTGGACATTTCTGAAAACTAGACACCAAGGGAAACCTAGGATGGGATAACTTGTGGCACTCTCACTAGGTTATGTTACCCAGAATCCTTTGCAAACCTCAAGATTTGGCAAAGAAAACCCTTTTTTCTCACATTTTTGTGCTGCAAAGTTCTGAGATCTGAGGGGACTCACAAACTTCCTTCTAACAAGCCTTCCCAAAGGTCTACCGATAAAAATGGTACACCACTAGTGTGGGTAGGCCTAGTGCCCGCAGCAGGAAACGCCCCAAAACACTATGTGGACACATCAAAATGATCAAATACAAAACTTCCTTTTTTTGCGGGGGGTACCTGAGTTTTTGGCCCTGGGCTCAGCAGCCATCTAGGGAAACCTACCAAACCAAACATTTTTAAAAACTAGACACCCGTGGGAGTCCAGAGAGGTGTTTCTTGCATGAATCCCCAGTGTTTTCTTACCCAGAATCCTCAGCAAACCTCAAATGTGGAGAAAAAAATAAATTTTTTCTCACATTTCTGTGTGGGATCCCCGCACTGGCACAAATTTCCTACCACCCAACATTGCCCTCAGTTTCCCGATAGTAATGATACCTCACTTGTGTAGGTGGGCCAAGTGCCTGTGACAGGGAAGAGCCAAAAACATGTAAAAAACGAGGGGTAACTAAAACGGGTCCAAAAATGGCAGTTTGAAAAAAAACGTGTTTAGGCTGACAAGTGGGGCAGAATTTTTATCTGTTTTGATGGGACAATGCTGGGTGGTAGGAATTATGTGGATTCCAGCAGATTCCAAAAGGTTCTATCACAAAAATGTGGAAAAAATGTGTATTATCAAGCAAAGTTGAAGGTTTGCAGGGCATTGTGAGTAAGAAAATGGTGCAGGGTGCATTTGAAGCTCACTAAAGTGGACTCACCCAGATGTTCAGTTTTCAAATGTGTCTAGGTCTCCTAGATTTTTCTAGAGCGTCCCAATATCCAAAAAGTGCAGCCCTCAGCATTCCAAGTGGGACGATTTTGAGAGTTAGACAACCTCTCATGACCTCTCAGACAACCTCTCATGGCCCAAATGTAAAACCAAAACCCAAATTAATCAAATGTCCTCTTGCTTGCTGTGGGATAAGATGTTTTAGTGTGTGGGGGGTTAGCTCAAAGACTGTTACCCCCTTCAGTTGGGGTGGGGGCATAACCATGCCCAACTGGTTGGTAGCAATCAACCCACTATTTTTTTTAAAACTCCCTGGCATTTAGTAGGCTTCCCCACCCCACCTCCGGAGTGGATCAGGGGTTATTGCCCATCTGCCCACCGGTGGGCAGAACAACTTTGTCCCCATTTATTTTGGGTGGGGGTATGGCCATATCCGACCCTCTTTAAAAAAAAAAAATCTTCCCTGGACTCCGGTGGGCTTTCTGCCCACCTTGGGGGCAGATGGGCCTTACAAGAATAGGCTGATCTGCCCCTAAGGGGGGCAGAAATGGCCTAAAATAAATTTGCCCCCCAGGGGAGCGACCCTTGCCTAAAGGGTTGCCCACTTGCATGAAATTGGCGCAAAAAACAATCGCTGGTGTATAGTGGTTTCTGTCTCCCTTGGGGGCAGATTGGCCTAAGAAAATTAGGACGATCTGCCCCCAAGGGGGGCAGAAATGGCCTAAAATAAAATTGCCCTCCAGGGGAGCGACCCTTGCCTAAGGGGTCGCTCCTCATCTGTAAAAAAATAAAAATAAATCCCTGGTGCCTGGGGTTTCTGCCCCCCTTGGGGGCAGATCGCCCTAATATATATAGGCCGATCTGCCCCCAAGGTAGGCAGAAAAGGCCTAATAAACATATTGCCCCCTGGGGAGCGACCATTGCCTAAGGGATCGCACCTCTTATGAATAAACAAAAAAGAAATCCCTGGTGTCTAGTGGCTTCTGCCCCTTCTTCGGGCTGATTGGCCTAATTAATATAGGCCAATCTGCCCCCGGGGGGCAGAAAAGGCCTAATAATACATTTTCCCCTGGGGAGCGACCCTTGCCTAAGGGGTCGCTACCCTTATAAACATAAACAAAAAAAAAAGAACATTCCTGGTGTCTAATGGCTTCTGCCCCTCCCCCCCCCCCCCCTAATTAATATAGGCTGATCTGTCCCCAGGGGTGGCAGAAATGGACTTAGAAAAAATGCCCCCCCTTTAGGAGTGACCCTTGCCAGAGGGGTCGCTCCCCTTATGCCAATTTAAAAGAAAAAAAACCTCCCTGGTGTCTAGTGGCATTCCCGCAGCACGATTGCTATGCGATCCTGCTGCAGGAATGCTCAGAGAGACATGAAAAGGAAAGGAAAAGCCTTTCCTTTTCTTTTCATGCCTCTCTGGCCTCCTCTGGCCCCATACCGAGGAGAAACTAATCTGTTTCTCCTCGGATCGCACTGGAAGCATGCTTCCAGCAGCCCTGCCCTAGGGCTTGCGCTTCCCCCGAGTGCCGCTACCAGGACGTAACGGTTACCTCCTTGACGCCTCAGCGCTGCAGCCAAAGACACAACTGTTACGTCCTTGGCAGGGAAGGGTTTAATATTGCGATTTTAAATAATTGTTTCACTAATGTAATAAAATATTATATTTTCTATAAAAAAAGGATTTGGTATGTTGGCTCAGAGTTTTTTACGTTTTTTAAGGATTTGGTAAACATTTATTTCATAGAATGATTTTGGCTATCATTTCCAAGTAGTCCACTCCTTTGTTATTTATGAATTGTGTGACTTTAAATTGTAGCATGTTGTGTATTCTGTTAGTTTGTTTACTACTTTTAGGGCCAATTTAGATAAGAGATTGCTCTATTCTTTCTTGGTAGCCTTGCTCTTTTTATAAATGTATATAGTGTAGGTTGAGTTCTGTCTAGGGCGGATTGGAAGGCATTGTGCCATCCTTCTACTGCGTTGTTTGTTTTGGCTTCCTGGGCTTTTATTAATAGTAATAGTGCTTAAACATGAACTTAGAGTCATTCTTCCCTTGCTTCCACCCTGGTAACAGTGCCATTAGTGCACTAAGAGCAAGATAGTTGTCATGTGATCTCTGTATATGGGCTAGATTCCTATAGCTAGAGCAACATTACAGTCTATTAAATCAAAGAAACCATGGGGCATATTTATACTCTGTTTGCGCCGGAATTGCGTCGTTTTTTTTTACGCAATTCAGACGCAAAACTAACTCCATATTTATACTTTGGCGTTAGACGCGTCTAGCGCCAAAGTCCATGGAGTTTGCGTAATTTTTTAGCGTGGACACCTACTTTGCGTTAATGGTATGCAAGGTAGGCGTTCCCGTCTAAAAAATTGACTCCGAGGCATGTGCGCCGTATTTACACTCCCGGGCAAAATTCACGCCCGGGAGTGGGCGGGTCAAAAAAAATGACGTCCAGCCGCTTTTGCGTCGTTTTTTAGCGCCTGGTCAGGGCAGGCGTTAAGGGACCTGTGGGCTCGGATGCCCCATGCCCATGCCCCCAGGGACCCCCCCTGTCACCCTTGCCCACCCTAGGAGGACACCCAAGGCTGGAGGGACCCATCCCAGGGACATTAAGGTAAGTTCAGGTAAGTTTTTTTTATTTATTTTTTTGTGGCATAGGGGGGCCTGATTTGTGCCCCCCTACATGCCACTATGCCCAATGACCATGCCCAGGGGACAGAAGTCCCCTGGGCATGGCCATTGGGCAAGGGGGCATGACTCCTGTCTTTGCTAAGACAGGAGTCATTTCAATGGGGGTTGGGAGTCGGAAAAAATGGCGCAAATCGGGTTGAGGTGAAAAATTTGCCTCAGCCTGACTTTCCCCATTTTTTGGCGCCCAAGCTCCATATCCCCCTACGCCGGCGCTGCCTGGTGTACGTCGTTTTTTTTCACGCACACCAGGCAGCGCCGGCGGCTAACGCCGGCTAACGTCATTGAATAAATACGGCGCCCGCATGGTGCTTCAGAATGGCGTTAGCCGGCGCTAATTTTTTTGACGCAAAACTGCGTTAGCACAGTTTTGTGTCAAAAAGTATAAATATGGCCCCATGTTTCTGTACAGCTTGCATTTTGAACATGTAATGTGCTTAAGGAAAAGGATTATCAGTAAAATAAAATGTTTACAGTTTAAAACTTACCTTGCCAGGCTATTTGAGAAGCTCTGTCCCAGTCTGTCCTGCGGCTTGGCGAGATGAGGCCAGGGTTGGTGTGCTGCCTGCCGTTGTGGTAGAGAGAGGTGTTCGATTTCACAGAGGAGCTGAAACTGTAAGCTCTTCTCTAAGAATACGGCAAAAATGCTATAAACAAATACAGTGAGCACAAGCATGCCCAGTTTATCTGTTTACAGCATGCAGCATGTGACTAACATCAGAAGGTTGAGTCTCATGATTCTGTGCGGTCACGTCAAACTAGGTAAACATTTTTTTTTTTACAAAATGAAGCATTACTACGGTAATCACAGCACAATAGAATGTGCTGTGATTTTTTTAGAAACTTACGCTGCAAAGAAAATGAATAAATGATCCCTGCCTTTCACGTCTGGTCACAGGGATAGGTTGGTCAGATATGCTCGATGACCCCTCCCCATCCAGTGACAAGGGCGGGTCATCAATGCTGCTTAAAAAATAGGCAGCCTCAGGAGGTACAGGGCTTGTACTGTACCCACCCAGGGCTGCTTTAAAACATGACTCGACATAGGGTCATATGTGGAGGGTCTCCAAGAACCTCGATCTATTGAATTGAAGGGCTGGCACCTTGACAACCCGTATTTCCAGAGGGGAAATATAGCAATTATGTGACACATGCGCACTAGCGCATGTGTCACAAGAAACCTGCCTGACTGCCTGCCCTGTCTGACACCTGTTTCTGAGAGTCATCCTCAGACAGGCAGCAGCCAGGAGGAATCCGATGTCAGCACTTGTGCAAGGCTTTTACATTTCTTTTAAAATGGTAAGGAACATTGTCCCTGGTGTTACTTAGCATTCTGAAAGAAATGTTAATGCTGGTAATTACTATTTGTAATTACCATTATGGTTATTGCAAATAGCAATTACTGGCATGATCCAAAAGCATGCAAAAAGGGTGGGTGGAGCCCCAGCGCTCTATCAAAGAAACCACTGCTGCCGCTCATTACGAATTTGGCAGTCGGACCGATGTATAATAAATTATACAGGCAGGACCGCCGACCACCATGTAAATATGGCATTGTTTCTAATTAGGCCAATGTTTTAGTTTCCTGTTATCAGTGCCACCGCCCTAAGGCATCAATTTCAAGTGACAAAGATAATCAAACTGTAGGTATTCACATTAGGTACTTTCTCTCTTCATGCCTTCAAGGGAATTGTTTATATAATTTACCATCCCAAACCTGTTTTGTTATCTATTGTTTGGGAACAGACCTATGTCAGGGGTCTGAGCAGGTCTGTATAAATGCACCTCACTTAGACCGATTGCCAGAGGGATTCCGACCAGATGCCATCACTGCTATCGATGCTGCACGTCGCCTTGATGCTGACCCAGTCTTCGTGTCCCTACGGAGTCTGAGCTAGAGACCTCATTCCAAGGTAACGAGAGTTGGGGGGCTCTTCTCATGAACATGGCATTGGAAGATTAGGTTTAACACACCTAGCTCTCTTTTAGGTTAGAGATTAGGTTCATGATGCTAGGGTATTAGGACATGTTATACATCTCATGTCACTACATTTCATTGCAAGATGGTGGGGGTCTTTGTATTAATGACTCTTGTCTTCACAATTCTGTTTCTTGCATTGTTTATTATTCTAATCATTGCAGCCCATGCAACTTATTGTAGATTGCATTTTTGTTAAATATAACCTATTGAAAACTTTACTGCATCTCTTTCTTTGCCTGTGTTTGATTGAGATATGTTGTTAATGTGAGAAAGAGGTAATCTCCGTTTAACCACAACACTCGCTAAGATGTCATACTCTTGAGTCCATGCGTAAAGGCTGGCACAAATCACCTTTAACTGTTTGGGTATTTGATGAGGTGCTGCTTGTGAGCCGGGAGGGTTGGGTGCGACAGTTGCAACTAGTTATAGGATTTGCATAGTCACCTACAAACATAAGTACTGTCATCCTTACACCAGCAGTCTTGCCTAGAGCAAGAGTCAAACTACGACATGGCGCCCAACGATGGTGTTTAGGCACTAATTCACGGGTACCCTGATTATCACTGTCTCACATACTAAAGGTACTCTAAGTACCATTATACGGAGACGTCCGTGGACTTGGGAAAGATCCTCTTCAGCTGAACAGGGACCACCTAATTAGACTGTAGGTTGTTCGAGCTCAAACTATGAAAAGGACTTTTCTCCCCACTTGGTGTTCCTTCTCTTTACTCAATTTATAATATGGCTAACGCCATAGACATTCCTGAGAATGCTAGAAAAGCATTAACATTACACCTAGTAGCGCATGGCTTAAGAGAAGAGGGCAGGGATGTTACATTCATAGTGGAGGCTAACGGAGCTTATCAAACAGATTTTTTTTATTCCTGGGTTCACTTTCCTGAGGAAGATAACACTACATTCACATTCCACACATATATAATTGCAAATGTACCTCAACGGTACCAAGCATACCAATATCATGAAATACTGCTCACCTATCAGGAGCATCACAACTGGTTTAATGGTGCCCTACCACACGTAACACAACCCGTGAGATTAGGTTCCTTAGGTAATAACGGACCAACATGGCCTATGTTTGCCACATATACACCACAACCAGGTTTACAAAATATGCAGGCAGCTGATCTGCGTAATCTATACGTTGAGATAGTAACACTCTATAGACGACTTGTTCAGTTCGTAATGCGAACTCTGAACACTACACCAGTGCGTCCAGCACCACCAGCACCTGCTGGATACCAATTGGCTACTGGGATTAATCCACAAACAGTACATGCTATCATGGGTAAAGTACCGACAGAACAAGAGAAAATTCAGTTCAGGTTAGCCCAGAAAACAAATCAGCTGGAAGCTCTGTTTCCCCATACAAGACCACAGGAGAAACATAGAATTCTCACAATGTGCTTGCCCTTCGGGATGGTTCCCTCAGTGGATGACTGCACCACATGTGGTACAGTCTACGCTGCAATATATACTACCACACATGATACCAGGACCCTTACCAATTTGCCGGAAGTGTTAAAACAAATACAAAATGAGCATGGGGCTACTCCAGCCCTAGATTTTGGGATGAAATTAATGCGTAAGTTTGATGCAGTATCCTCAATCATACTCAGTAACATTAAAGGGGAAGCGGACGTTTGGACCAAGAGAAGCAGCTACCGAAAATTATTTCCGACCCCTATACCAATATAGGATGGGATAGTTTGGGAGCCAAGCAGAAGAAGCTTGAAATACAGAGTACCACCCTTAAGGAGGATACTAAACAAACACAGGAGGGTTCTAAGAAGCGCTGGGATAAACAAAAACAATTTAAGGATAAACGAAATCAGAGAGCAGATTCTCCACACCCGGAGTACTCCGACAGGAGATATGATCTCAGAAATAGAGAAAATATAAAAACTCCTGACAGGTATACTGATTCACGTCCCTCTCAATCCTTTCAGGACGCACCGGAAAGACATTGCAAGAGAGGGGAGCCATCCAGATTGACGTCCTGAATACGTGAAACAGAAAAAAGACTCACCACAGCCCTCAGACAAAAAAGAAGATAAATCCCCACAGCAAAAGCCACAGTTTAAAAAGAAAAAGGTGGCAGCACTGTCAATTAAAAATGCCAGTACACTTGAGAACATTGCTGAAGAACAAGACGTGGGAAGTGACATTTTTAGACAGCACAGAAGAGGTCACGATATGTCGCCAGAGTCTGAAAGATCATCTGGATGCGACAGCAACTAGCGATTACATTGCAGTTGAGACTGCAGACGGGCACATTCTGCCACCTGACAGGGTTTATGATTTAAGTATCCAAATTGAGCTCACCATTGGTGTGATATTCTGGAATGAACTTAGTTGCGATATCCTGCTGGCCGAAAGGGAGTGGCCTCCCAAGCACATCTGTAAGCTTCCACATGGGGAAGATGTCATTTTGCCTTCTTTCTCTGATCTTGTTCCAGAAGCAATAAAACAAGCCTATGCTGTCAATTGGACTTTAGCGCAGGCACCTGCATTATACCGTAATCATGTAGGTTGGGACAGGGATTCTCCTTGTTTTTTAATACCTATCAGGTCTACACCCTAGCCTCAGTCACAGTATCCTGTTAAACATGAAGCAAAAGCTCCAGTGAGGGAGATCCTCACTCAACTTGAGTACCAGGGTGTAAGTGAGCCCTGTTTCACTGCGATGAATAACTTGTTATTCCCAGTTGCAAAACCAGACCATAGTCGTAGATTACAGACACTTAAACAGTCATACATGCACATACGCTATACAGAATTCACGTAGCACTAATTAATAATATAGTGTGCAAAAAATACAAAACAACCTTGGGTATTTCCAGTGTTTCTGACAGAACTTAGCACATGAAAGTCGGGATCTGAGTGCATTCTCATTTGGCTCACAAAAACGCTTCTGCCATTTGCCCCAAGGCTACAAGAACAGCCCAGGGCTGTTCTCCGCCCGCATAACATCAATATTACATGACATTGATCCCGAGGCGTTGTCTTACGTGGATGACATCTATCTCACAGATGACAACCTCAACATTCATCTTGCCACGATCGATCGGATTGTTTTAGGATTCGCAGCCCTTGGCTATAAATTTAATTTTGGGAAAACAAAAATATCCTTTGTCAGCATATTGTTCCTGGGATACAAGCTATCAAACGAGGGCAAGAGCCTGGCCCAGCACTTTGTAGAAAAATTTACTCAACTCCAGCCACTAAATACAATCAAGAAACTAGTCTTTACTTGGTTTCTTCAACTTTGACAGAACTTATATTCCAGACTATGCACAATTTATCAAGCCACTTCATGACTTAATACGCCCTGATTTTTCTAGCAGACACTGGGCAATTGAACACACACGCATCCTTAGGGAATTGCAACAGGACATGCTAGAAGCAAAACACTCGCACACACATTACAACAAAACAAATTTGATCATCAGAATAATTGCTGGTGCTATTGGGTTCACCTTTGTCACCTTTAACGAAGGCAACACAGTGCCCACAGCGTATATATCACACTTATACTCCAATGCAGAACAACGTTTTGCACCCACATAAAAAAATTCTAACTGCAGTTCAGATGGCTGTCATTAAGGAGAGGCCACTTGCCCAAGGGAAACGCATCATTATCGTTATCCCAGTGCCAGCCTTATAGGCCTTCACCAAAGCATGCGTTCCTAACGCTAAAGCATTACATTCACGCTGGATTCAGTGGGCAATCTCCCTGACTGCCACCGATGTAGATTCCATCTTTGATCCAAAACTTGAGACACAAGAATTTCTCCAATACTAACATGAGTACCCCGCTCCTCTAGATATTTTGCCACTTGACAGATACCATGCTGTCATATACACTGATGGTTCAGCAGAACTAGATGTAGGTACCAAACATTAATACTCAGCCGCTTGCGCAGCCGTGAGTGGAGTGCTGAAGGATGGAGTCTTCCACCCTCACAATACCTACACACAGACCCTAGGGGACTGTACAGCTCAGCTGGCTGAATTCAAAGCCCTCATTTTAGCGCTAGAACACACAGAGCCAGGATTACTGACTTTGATTGTCTGTGACACGTACTACTGCATCCAGTCCTACAATGATTATCTTAATCATTGGCAATTGAATGGGTTTAGAGACTCCAAAGGGAACACCATAAAACACAGAACTCTGTGGGGAGGGTGGCTGATCTCAAGGATAAGCTACTTTGTGTCCATGTAGTACATACATTGGGCCACCAACATGTAGGAGTACACATTATTGGCAACACTTTTGCTGATGAAGCAGTCAAATCTGCAGTAGCTACAGCTTCTGTAGCTGCAGTGACTCGTTCTCAGATGAGATTGGGTAATGAAATTTTGACTGCCGTGAAAGCTTCGGCTGAGGGCAAGTCTCTTACCTTACAAAATACTCTTACCACATCAGTGCACAGAATGTTGCTTATGCAACACTTCCTAGGTTGGAGATCGAGGGATCCCCAATCAAGACCAGAGATTAGATCTCATAAAAGCAGCGCATGAGGGTGTCACATTTGCTCATGCTGGAATTTTGAACACAGTAACACTCTTACAGAAACGCTTCTGGTGGCCAGGTCTATAGAAACAGACAAAACAGTGCGTCCTTTGTTGTGACATTTGCCAGCAAATTAAGAACTCCAACATCAAACGCCCACCGCAGACATCCTTCTTAGTGTTCAATAGGCCACTACAATGTGTGTACCTGGGCCATTGTGGTCCGCTCCAACCTGATGGTGCATACAAATACATCTTAGTTGCTGTAGATTCTTGTTCTAGATTCCTGTGGGTATGGCGCCAGCGGTCGGCTGACGCTTGAACGGTTATAAAAGACTTGCTGATCTTTATCAGTACATATGCGGTTGCAGCATTCCAGTCGGACCAGGGCCCCGTCTTTGCCTCTTAGGCATTCACGGACACCATGGGGACGATGGGTATTGAACTCCATTACTCCTGACCATACCATCCCGAGGGAAATTCGGTCATGGAGAGGAGGAATTGTGATCTAAAGCAGTCCTTAGCAGCTAGAATATTAGGTTCAGGCTGCAGTTGGCTTCATCACCTATATGGGGTCCAGAGAGCACTGAATAATCTGCCAAGACGGTCCTTGGGGGGATGCACTCCCTATGAGGATCTTTTTGGGATACCTATGTGTGTCCCAGATCCTGATGGCCCTGGTTTGGTGGCAGCAGACACACCTTTTGACATAAATGAACATCTCACTGTTTTACAGGAGTTTCAGCAATTTCGTGATGATAAATCATTCACCACTGCTTCCACCTTAAGGGATTAACCAACAAGTTCCACTGACTGGATTCCTAAAGTTGGGGATCTGGTTTATGGGAAGATTGCTGTGAAGGAAGAATTTGGTCTATCCTACAGAGCACCGGACCCAGTCCTGGGAGTAGAAGGTACCAGAACTGTCCTCTCACCACCGCTGCCTGGTTCCAAAGCAAACAGATTAATTTCCATTGATGATATCAAACTTCACCATGTGGCCGATTCTACACAGTAGACCCAGAGGTCCCTTGGGTAGTTCCTTGTCCCTTCTCACTACCCAACAGGACATACCTCTTCAAAACAGAAATAACAACACTAATTCTGAGTGCACAAGCATGTTGAACGCTGTTACAAATTCCTCCTCGACCAAGGGGAGGGCGGAGAATGAGCGCTTGCTTTTTCCTGTTACCTCTTCAACAACAACACCTGTGCAATATTTGGCTGTTTTCTACACAAACACAACAGAAACTACAACTTCATCTACCATGAGCCTCCACCTGAAAATGTTTCAAAGACATCTAAGCTGTATTCAAGGCTTAAAAATAACTATTTAATTCACCCATGGAACTATTGATGGCTCTGCTTGACATTTTTTGCATTATTTCTATGAATTACTTTTGTGACTGTTTTCTTTTTACTTATAAATGGTCATTACCTTCCTGAAGGCTCCTGTGTTGAGCCTGTGGATAAAGTCTTAACTCCATATCATTGCTCACATAATGTCTGAAGAGACTTGTCCCTTGTTAACATGTCAGCTGTACCGATTCCTGAAGGGATTGTGTGGGACAATGTTCTATTTGATATATACGGTCCTACTGAGATCATTCAAATTCCATATGTCTTCCAAATGTCTATGGCTGATGTAATGACACCTGGTGTTACATCTGATGATTGGGATGTCCAGACAGTTGATTCTATGTTAACTGAAAAGAAGGACTATTCAGTATGTGAAAGTGATGATGTATACACAAATACAAAGAATTATGAGGAAATGTTCTGCTATAACAATTAGGGACATGACTACCTGCACTGTGCTACTAGACATAGACCAATATTTAACTACAAACAGTGGGAACACTGTTCAACACCACCAGTGGGGAGCCCAAAATGTCATTCAGATAAATGTACTTATTTTTCTGGGCATGACACAAAATATCCAGAGTCATCATGTTTCAAATTACCTCCTTCAAAAATTAGGAAACTTTTGCTAACTGATTCAAAACTGATTTATTCAGATTCCTTTGATTTCCCGTCTTGCAGTTAAAGGTTACGAATACTGGAGGAACACTATTGATTTAAAGAGTGTATGGGGAAGACAAGATTGGCAAATACAGGGTAGGGAAACTTTATTTAGAGCGTGCCTGATTCCTGTGCAAATGATCTTTTTAAATGATACCATTCAACAGACATCCTGTCTGGGGTTAGCGAAAATAAAAGAAATAAACACGCCCAGTATCCCGACACCGGCAAAGTTTAATAATTGGCAATCCTTCTTGAATGTCACAGAGGAAGAATTAGTTGCAAAGGTTCAGGCTGGTACCTATAACTCTTCACTTTCCAGTCCCGGCGGGTGGTTACTGTAGCCAACGGACACAAATGGGTGTTAGGCACGTTTTGTGAATTCCTCAGTGGGTTTCAAGATTAGCCAGCCAGACCCTTGCTTTGTCTCGGGTCAACACACCGGTATAGTTACAACATACAGTGAGAGTAAACTGTGTCAACAATGGGTTCAGACCAACACGTTAGCCGCTGTTAAAGAACATCTTAACACTCTTTCTGAAGATATAGACTTGCAGGACTTCTTGTTAGGTCCTAGAAAGCCATGCTCTAAAAGATTCATATATGCCATATATAATGAGATCTGGAAGCTTTTTCAGATAGAAATTGCTGCACACTTAAGGCAAATAGACAAGGAAAACTGAGAAAAGGCTTCAGCTGTTGTCGACAACGGCATAAACACTCTGTCCAACAGGATTTATTCCCTGACAAACATAGTATCGTCTGCGTTAGATATCATTCAGACAGACATGTCCTTTTTATATCATGGGCAAAGTCAGCTGTGTTCCATCACGCAGTTAGGTTGGATGTTACAGACTTTGAAAAATGGCCGAGTACCATGGAAGTACATCAACGGTAGTGAATTGTTCACTGCTTTTAATTTATCCAAGGAACAAAAGATGATGGCTAAATAAGATTTGATGGCTCATCTCACTCAATTCAAAATTTGTATTTAGTGCCTTTACTTTGGCCTGCTGTGCTTGTCATGGTCGACATTATGGTACTCATCATGACATTGACGGTAAATCCCACTTATTGCTGCTGTGACAGCCGCCAACATACTGTTGTGGTGGCAAATATCGGTTCTCCATATTAAGACACACACACACCAATCCAACAGAATACTGCCACATACACAAATCCGCCAGCTGAAAGGTCAGTATTAAAGTGTCGGTACCAACACCCATACCGTTACGCCAACAGAACAACACCCACCACATCATGACCAACAAATCACCACTGCGGACATTCAGTGACGCTAAACCATTGGCGGTACACAACAGTGCTCTCAGAATGGACACCCAAACACTAAACTACACAACATTGGCCACTACCAAAAATACACACCTGACACTCATACACACACCACACACACCCACAGCACTATAAAACACACACCCACATTACCCACAACCCTTTACGAATACAAATTATTGTCACCACACTGACACCAAGACCACTGTGACAACTAGACACACACACCACATACACCCATATATCTCTCACACACCCCACTTCACACACCCAACCACAGTACCCAACACCCACACACTTACACACACCACACAACACCCATGTCCCCACAAAGGCACCCCGTTTCACAGATGAGGAGTTGCGGGTCATGGTGGAGGAAATAGTCAGGGTAGAGCCACAGCTGTTTGGAGCCCAGGTACAGCAAATATCCATTGCAAGGAAGATGGAGCTGTGGCGGAGAATCGTGGACAGAGTGAATGCCGTGGGACAGCATCCAAGAACAAGGGATGACATCAGGAAGAGGTAGAACGACCTACGGGGGAAGGTATGTTCAGTGGCAGCAAGGCACCAGTTCGCCATATAGAGGACTGGTGGTGTACCCCCGCTCCTCCCCCACAGCTCACAGCATGGGAGGAGAAAGTCTTGGCATTACTGCATCCTGAGGGACTCACTGGAGTTGCCGGAGGACTGGACACTGGTGAGTCAACATTTACTACTACCCCATACCCGCATGCCACCTCACACCCTCACCCTCACTCCCATCACTCCACTCCATCCCACACACTGCACCTACACATATGACTAACCCCAATGCCAAGCCCTGTATGCTATACCAATGCATGGACAGCACTCCTAGCCCTGCATGTACACCCATTACAAAAGCATGCACAGCATGGAGAACTAACAATTCCACAACACATCACCATACACAAACAAAGGTGGCAGGGCAACAGCAAGGATAAAGGGGAAGCTAGGGATGTACAACATGTCACAGACATGAAGCATAAAACATCACTTACATCCCCAGAGTGGCACCAGCCAATCTCAGCGGACAGGAGGTGCCATGACTAACCAGTCCCCCAAAAGAAGATGCCCCCAGTGATGACAGTAATTCTGAACTTTAGGATCTGCATGAACTACCTGGCCCAACAAGGACCACTGGTCAGTCGCTCACCCCAGCCTACTCACAGTTCACCACAGAGCGTCCCCCATCAGTATCTAACACCACAGCACCCACCCAGCGTACCCACACCTCCGTCCCCAGGACACGTCAATAGGCAGTGTGCCCACCTGTACAGGGACCCCAGTCCACACCTCACACCCAAGACAATCAAGGACCTGGTGTCAGGGGCAATGGGCACACCGTTCAGGGGACACAAGGCAACCGGAACACTGGGAGGACCGCTGTGTACCAGGGGGAGGACAGGCCCAGGGAACCGACTCTCCAGGAGGCACTGTCCTGGGGGCCTACCAACAATCCCAGGAGACGAGGGGCCAGATTGTAACAACATGCAGGAGAACAAGCGGCTGCAGGAGGAACACCATCAGAAGATCAGGGAGGACTGGCAGGCTCTCAACACCACAATGATCTCCATAGCAGGGGTGATGGCAGACATGGCCAACATCCTCAGGGAATCGACAGCACACCAGCGGGCCCCTACCACTAGCCAGTCTATTAACCAGCCCTCAACTTTCCTCTACCATCACTCCATTCCATTGCACTTTTCAGTCAATTATTTGCACTACAATAAATACCCTTGAACACAATTTGAGTGACACTATTTTATGTGTTGAAAATTTGCATTTATGGGAACAGTTACATCTAGTGCAAATGATCTGAACACTGTGATAGCATACAAATAATGACCTGTAGCGGTATGCAGTAAACACATCAGGACACTGTTGTCATATCACCAATATCTGTAAAAGGGTAAGCCATAGGTGACAGTAAGTTGAGATGCAAAGGATAAATACCTTCATGCCACAGCCACACAGAAAACATCCATGGTCAGTTGCACTGTCTCACCTGTATGTCATTGGAAGTATTGACGTATAACTGATATTCTGTTGTCCTCATCCTCATCCTCTGCCTTCTCATCCTCACTGTCCTCAGGGTCCACTGCTGCCACAGGGTCATCTCCAGCCCCCTCCTCCTGCAGAAAAGGCACATGTCATCTGAGGGCCAGGTTGTGCAACATGCAGCATGCCACTACTATCTGGCAGACCTTCTCGGGTGAGTAGCACAGGGATCCACCTGTCAGATGCAGGCATCTGAACCTAGCCTTTGGAAGGCCGAAGGTACTCTCGATTATTCTTCTGGTTCGCCCATGTGCATCATTATAACGGTTCTTAGCCCCTGTCCTGGTACTCCTCACAGGGGTCAGGAGCCACGATAGGTTTGGGTAGCCAGAGTCACCTGCAAATATTGAGGGACAAAATGTTGCCTTACAGAATCCTATGGGAATAACACTTGAAGGCATACACTGACATACAGTGGGTGGGGACTCTGGTTCACCTAATAGCCACACCCTGTGCCTCTGTAGTTGGGCCATCACATTTTGGATGCTACTATTCCCCAGAACGAAGGCGTCATGCACCGACCCAGGATACTTGGCAGTGACGTGGGAGGTGAACTGGTCTGCCAGGCACACTATTTGCATATTCAGTGAGTGGAAACTCTTCCAATTCCTGAACACCTGTTCATTCTGGCGGAGAGGGACAAACGCAATATGTGTACCATCAGTGGCCCCAATAATATTGGGTATATGTCCCATTCCATAGAATCCGGCCTTCACAGTGGCCAAATCTTCCTCCTGGGAGAAACAAATGTAGCTGCACATGTGTTTCACCATGGCAGACAATATCCTTGCCAGCACGATTGAGAACATTGGCTATGACATTCCTGCTGCCAAGCCCACTGTCACTTGGAAAGAACCAGTTGCTGGGAAATGGAGCACTGATAGAACCTGCACAAGAGGTGGGATCCCAGTGGGATGACGGATAGCTGATATCAGGTCAGGCTCCAATTGGGCACACAGCTCTGTGATTGTGGCCCTGTCCAGTCTATAGATAAGTATAATGTGCCTGTCCTCCAGTGTAGCCAAGTCCACAAGAGGTCTGTACACAGGGGTTTCTCTCCTCCTCCTTTTCATCCACAGTGGTAAATATCTAAAGATCACAAGAGTGAGTAGGCCGTCACAATTTGAACAATGGAACCACCACCTCAGTGTGCATACAGCATTAATGTGATGGGACAGTGGGAATGGCATTGTATGTGCAATTGTCGGCAATGATGCAGTTGCGGAAGATCTGTATGTAGTCCACCACCATGAAATGGCGACCGCCTGTCCTGTATCTAGGGACAGGTGGAAATGAGGTAACTCCACCGATGTGGGTGTCGTGGAGGAAGGCGGTCTTGCACCGCCATGCAATTCCTCATTGGCTAAGATGGGGCTCTATGGAGTACAGTGACCAAATGGGATCAGCGGCGGCGGTGACGGTGTACACCGCCGCGGATGTGACTTCCATTTTCTGTCTATAACCTCACTTGCTTCTTGACTCTCCACAGGAGAACACCTACACTGCGTGTGCTGCTGTGACCTGTGTCTGGAACCTACCATGGCCCGTGTGACTGGTGAAAGGGCCCCTGCCTTCACTTCGGAGGAGTTGAAGCGTTTGGTGAAAGAGGTCCTACCCCAGTATGGACTGCTGTATGGGTCTCCAGACCAACAGGTGAGTAAACCTTGGGCACAATGCATGTGGGAAGGTTGCATGGAGATGTGTGTGCAGGAATTGTGTCATTTGGTGGGGGATGTGTGTTGGCAGTGTACATGGTGGGCGCCGGGCGATGTGTGTGACAATGGAGTTGGAATCGGGATTTGTGGGCCACATGTGTGATAGGCTGGATTGTCTGTGTAATGCTGTCCTTCTGTCTGTATTACCTCTGCAGGTCAGCGCCCATCAAAAGAAGGGATTGTGGCGTGATATCGCCAAGGACGTGCGGACCCTGGGGGTCTATAGCAGGTGGAGCACCCACTTCAGGAAATGGTGGGAGGACTTGAGACGCTGGGCACGGAAGACCACGGAGGCCCAGCTGGGGATGGCCTTCCAACAAGGAAGGGGTGCCTGTCGGAACCTGAACCCCCTGATGGCCTGCATACTGGCGGTGGCCTACCCAGAGCTGGATGGGCTCTTGAGGACATCACAGCAGCCACAAGGGGGTGAGTACAGTGGGCCAGTAATTGGTAGGTGGCATGGGATCCGGGTGGTGGGTGTGAGTTAGTGGGTGCCCCTTAATGCCAGGTCAGAGTTTGCAGCGTGATCCAGCTCAACGGTAATGGGTGTCTAGCAAATTCATGTAACCTAGCTCAGTTGCATTCCATGTCAGTCAGGGCTTTGTGGGTTCCACGAGGGGTGCAGTTGGCAGTGGTTGGCCCTCATCTTGCTGTGGCATCTAGCCAATTGAATGCCAGTGCAATGCATAGTGCTCATTACCGATCCCTGTGTGTGACGGTACTGTGTATGCCAACTGTGGTGTTGGTGTTGTATTTGACCCAGTGCTCCCTTTCTCTCCCTCCCCTTTCTCCTTCTGTCATCCTGTTCATGTGTACATTAGCATAATCTGGCAGAGGAGCAGGGGCACCGGTGACAGAGGGAGCTACATGCCACAGGACCCAGGAGGCAGAGTCCACCGACACTGAGGGAACCAGAGGGACGGAGGGCAAAGGGAGCACCATGGCGGAGACAGATGGTGACAACACAGACTCTGATTCCTCCTCCCATGGAAGCTCCCTGGTGGTGGCAGGCACCTCTGTGACCACCCCAGCTGCAGGTACAGCTGCCACCCCCGTACCAGCACTGCCCTCCCAGTAGTCCCTCACGAAGTTGCTTGTGCCCGCTCACCCAGGAGGGTGGGCATCTCCTTCTCCTGAGGCACCTCAGGCCCTGCCCCAGTGAGCCCTGCTGCCCTGAGTGAGGAGGCTATTGACCTCCTGAGATCCATCTCTGTAGGGCAGTCAACCATTGTGAATGCCATCCAGGGTCTGGCATCCCAGATGCAGCAATGCAATGCATTCCTGGAGGACATCCATGGTGGATTGGCGGCCCAACATAGATTGATTCAGGCTCTGGCCTCCTCTCTGATGGCAGCCATTGTCCCTGTTTCTACCGTTCTGCCTCTTCCCAGTCCCATTCTCCTCAACCCCAACCCATCCCATGCACACATACAGACGAGCATGCATACAAGGCATCACACAAGAGTGGCACAGTCAAACACAGGTACCACACATCATTCCACAAGCACTCACACAAACACCAGACAGTTGCACACACATCCACATCCACTACCTCCACTGTCTCCCCCTCCTCCTTCACCTCCTTCACAGTCACGTCCATTCTCACACCTGCATGCACTGCTTCAACAGCCACCACCAGCCACCCCCAGCATCACCCTAGCAAGCAGCACACACACCTCACTAGCAGACACTTCCACAACATCCATCCACGCGTCCCTTGTGTCCTCTCCCACCCTGTCTGTACCCCCTCCTAAAGGACACAAACGCAGGCACTCAGACACACAACAGCCATCCACCTCACATCAGCACACTGCCCATGCACCTGCACCCAAGTCCAGCAGACATACTCCTCCAACAACCACTCCCTCAACCTCCACTCCCAATCCTCCTCCATCATCCTGCCCCACCGTCCCTAAGAAGCTTTTCCTTGCCTAACTTCACCTCTCTCCTCCCCCACCCACTGTCCTGCCGGTAAGAGCAGGGTCCTAACGACCCAGCCCAGCACCTCAGCCAAACAGTCCACTGGGACAGCAGAGGCACCTCCTAGTCGTGGAGACAAGACAGTAAAGGATCCCACTCCACCAGCCAGAAAAGGGGCGGATCCCACTCCACCTGCCAGGAAAGGGAAGGATCCCACTCCACCAGCCAGGAAAGGGAAGGATCCCACTCCACCAGCCTAGAAAGGGAAGGATCCCACTCCACCAGCCAGGAGGGGTAAGGTTCCCATTCAACCACCAATGACAGAAAAGGTTCCAACTCAACCACCAATGACAGGCAAGAAGCCCTCACCTCCAGCAGAGGCTGCCCAGCAGACACCTCCCCCAGCAGAGACAATGCAGCCCTGACCTCCAGCAGAGGGTGCCCAGGAGACACCTATCCCAGCAGAGACAATGCAGCCCTGACCTGCAGCAGAGGCTGCCCAGGAGACATCTCCCCCAGCAGAGACAATGCAACCCTCACCTCCAGCAGAGGCTGCCCAGGAGGCACCTTCCCCAGCAGAGACGCAGCAGCCCTCACCTCCAGCAGAGGCTGTCAGGGTACCACAACCACCACCAGTGGTCATGGAGCCCTCACCTCCAGCTGAGACCCAGCAGGCCTCACCTCCAG